>NC_059125.1:6708229-8188229 GCF_020740685.1 Jaculus jaculus
CCTGCTGGGACTGAGCTGATAATCTCCTCCATGTAGACTAGCTGACAGGAAGCTGGAAGAAGCCATTCTGCATGCAGTTCAATGGGAGAAAGAGATACCACCAGTGAAGATATTCAACAGTGGGCACTGCGAGCCTTATAATTGGCCAGCCAGGCCAAATGAGCCAATGGGTGCACTAGTGGCATGTCTGTTATGGGGGAAACCAACCACTCTCTAATTGTACTGGAGGTCCACTGCATGGTAGGGAATACATCCCTGATATCAAAAACTTACAACAGGGGTAGTCATGAGCCCTAGGGGTGTAACACCTGCTGGTGTCTGGCTAAATGTATATATTATGCTCACCAAATTACTTGGTAAGAACTTCTCTTGATGTACTTGATGTTCATACCCATGTACTAATTCTACTCTCACTTTTTAAAAAATTAAATTAAACATTTTTATTATATATATTTTTTCATTGACAACTTCTATACTTACAGACAACAAACTATGGTGTTTCCCTCCCCTCCCCTCCCGTACTTTCTCCTTCATAGCTCTGCTCATATCTCCTCCCTCTGTCCATTAGTCTCCCTTTTAATTTGATGTTATCATCTTTTTCTCCTATTATGAGGGTCTTGTATGGGTATTGCTAGGCACTGTGAGGTCTTGGATATCAAGACCAATTTCTGTCTGGACAGTTGTTTGTAGGGAGTTGTACCCTTCATTTGGCTCTTATATTCTTTCCACCACCTCTTCCACAATGGACCCTGAGCCTTGGAGGCTGTAAGATGTTTCAGTGCTGGACACTCCTCTGTCCCTTCTTCTCAGCACTATGTTGCCTTTGGGTCATCCCAGTGGTCATCACCATCTGAAAAGAGAAGCTTCTCTAACCAGAAGTGAGAGTAACATTAATATATGAGTATGAACATTAAGTGTAGTGATTTCAGGGCAATTTTGTGAGAGTAATATATGCATTTATTGAGACAAGAGCAGGCTTTATACCCCTAAGGCTCATGACCTCTCCTGCCATAGGCTTTTGATTAGGTTTTCAGTACCAGGCATGTATTCCCTCCCATAGAGTGGGCCTTCGGTCCAATTAGAGAGCAGTTGTTTCCCCCAGAGTAGATATGACACTATCACACTCATTCAGACATTTGGTCTGTCTGGTCAAACATGAGGCTTCCAGTGTCCACTATTTTCACCACTGATGACATTTGTCTCCCATAAGACTGCATACGGTACAGCTTTTTCCAGCTTTCAGTTGGCTGGGATACAGGGAGAAGGTTTTCTGCTTAGCACCACTTTTATATCTCAGTGTCTTTGCCATGCAGGCATGAGACATCTACAGCAATAGGGTCTTACCATCTCTTTCTCATGGGGAACCAAGGGCCTTGGCAATAGCCTGTAATGTTTTGGAGGCAACATAGACCTCTCTGGCCAATGACTCACTGGGAGGTATCCCATCCCAGGCACTGAACATTTTCTAGTAACAATCTATGGCTTCTGGAAGTGCCATTATTTTAAAAAGTAGATTTTCATGTCTTATTCAGAATATCTTGAATTTTGATTGACCCTCCCCCCATCTTTCTTTTATACAATCTCTTTCTCTGACCTCACTTAGGCCTTTCCCCTCTCTGTAATCTGTTCTTCTACTTACATACATACAATACCATCCTCTTAAGACCTTCCCTCTCCTCCCTCCCTTATAGCCTTTTTCTAGCTTATGGACCTCTGATATTGACTATTGGTTCCAGATCACACACAAGTCTATACATTTGTAGCTAGGATCCACATATAAGAGAGAACATGCAATGTTTGGCTTTCTGGGCCTGGGTTACCTCACTTAGTATAATCCTTTCCAGATCCATCTATTTCCCTGCAAATTTCATTTTTCTTTATCGCTGTATAGAACTCCATTGTGTAGATGTACCACATCTTTATTATCCATTCATCTGTGGATGGACATCTAGGCTGGTTCCATTAACTAGCTATTGTGAATATAGCAGCAATAAACAGGGTTGTGCAAGTATCTCTAAGGTAGTGAGAAGAGTCATTAGGCTATATGTGTAGGAGTGCTATAGCTGGATCATATGACGAATCTATTTTTAGCTTTTTCAAGAACTTCCACACTGATTTCCACAATGGTTGGACCAGATTACATTTCCACCAACACTGCAGAAGGGCTCCCCTTTTACCAAAGCCTCACCAACATTTATTGTCATTTGTTTTCTTGATGGTAACCATTCTGATGGGAGAGAGATGGAATCTCAAGGTAGTTTTAATTTGCATTTCCCTGAGGGCTGAATATATAGAACACTTTTTTAGATGTTTATATGCCATCTGTATTTCTTCCAGTGAGAACTCTCTATTTAGTTCCATAGCCCATTTTTTGATTGGGTTGTTTGATTTCTTATTGTTCTGTTTTTTGAGTTCGTTGTATATTCTGGATCTTAATCCTCTGTCAGATGTATAACTGGCAAATATTTTCTCACATTCTGAAGGTTGTCTCTTTGCCCTATTCACAGTGTCCTTTGCTGTACAAAAGCTTTGTAATTTCATGAGATCCCTGTAGTTGAGTAGTGGTTTTATTTCCTGAGCAATTGGGGTTATATTCAGAAAGTCATTACCTATGCCAATATGTTGAAGGGTTTCCCCTACCTTTTCCTCAAGCAATTTCAGAGTTTCAGGTCTGATATTAAGGTCTCTGATCCACTTGGATTTGATTCTTGTGCATAGGGAAAGTCAAGGATCTATTTTCATCTTTCTACATATAGATACCTAGTTTTCCCAGCACCACTTGTTGAAAAGGCTGTCTTTTCTCCAATGAATATTTTTGGCATTTTTGTCAAAAATCAGATGGCTGTAGCTGCCTGGATTAACATCTGGGTCCTCTTTTCTGTTACACTGGTCTACATGTCTGTCTTTGTGCCAATACCATGCTGTTTTTGTTAGTATGGCTTTGTAATATAGCTTAAAATCAGGAATAGTGATACGACCAGCCTTACTTTTGTTGCTCAAAATTGTTTTGGATATTTGAGTTTTTTTGTGCTTCCAAATGAAATTTTGGATCTTTTTCTGTTCCTGTGAAGAATGCCATTAGAATTTTAATGGGGATTGCATTAAATGTGTAGATTGCTTTTGGTAACATTGACATTTTCACAATATTGATTCTTCCAATCCAAGAACATGAGATATCTTTCCATTTCTTTGTGTCTTCTGCAATTTCTCGCTTGAGTGTTTTAAAGTTCTCACTGTAGAGCTCCTTCACTTCATTAGTTAAGTTTATTCCTAGGTACTTTATATTTTTGAGGCAATTGTGAATGGGAGAGTTTCCCTGATTTCATTCTCTGCACATTTGTTATTATAGAAAAGCTACTGATTTCTGTGTATTTATTTTGTATCCTGCTACACAGATGAAAGTGTTTATCAGCTCTTACAGTTTGCTGGTAGAGTTTTTAGGGTTTTTTAAATTAATTAATTAATTAATTAATTTATTTGAGAGCGACAGACACAAAGAGAAAGACAGATAGAGGGAGAGAGAGAACGGGCGTGCCAGGGCTTCCAGCCTCTGCAAACGAACTCCAGACGCGTGCGCCCCCTTGTGCATCTGGCTAACATGGGACCTGGGGAACTGAGCCTCGTACCGGGGTCCTTAGGCTTCACAGGCAAGCACTTAACCGCTAAGCCATCTCTCCAGCCCTAGGGTTTTATATGTATAGAATCGTATCATCTGCAAATAGTGATAATTTGATCTCTTCCTTTCCAATTTGTATCCCTTTTATGAGTCCCTCTTGCCTTATTGCTATAGCTAAGATTTCTAGTACTACATTAAATAAAAGTGGGGATAGTGGAAACCTTTTTTTGTTCCTGAATTTAGTGGAAAAGCTTCAAGTTTTTCACCATTTAGTATTATGTTGGCTGTAGGTTTGTCATAAGTAGCTTTTATGATGTTAAGATATGTTCCTTCTAGTCCCAGTTTCTGTAATACTTTAACTATGAAAGGATGTTGGATTTTGTCAAATACCTTTTTGGCATGTATTGAGATGATCAAGTGATTTTTGTCCTTCAGACCATTTATTTATATGATGTATTGCATTTATTGATTTGTGTATGTTGAACCATCCCTGCATCCCTGGCATAAAGATGACTTGGCTGAGGTGAATAATTTTTTGATATATTCTTGTATTCTGTTTGCCAATATTTTGTTCAGAATTTTTGCATCTATGTTCATGAGGGAGATTGGTCTGTAATTTTTCTTTTATTGTCCTGTCTTTGCCTGTTTTTGGTATGAGGTTGTTGCTGGCTTCATACAAGGAGTTGGGTAGAATTTCTTCCTGTTCTATTTTATGAAAAAATTTGAGAGCATTAGTATTAGTTCTTCCATGAAGGTCTGGTAAAATTCACCAGTGAATCCATCTGGTCCTGAGCTTTTTTTAGTTGGGAGACTTTTTATAACTGCGTGGATCTCTGTTATAGGTCTATTTAAATGGTTTATTTCATTTTGATTTAATTTTGGTAGGTCATATGAATCAAGGAAATCATCTTATCATCTATTTCTTTCAGATTTTCACACTTAGAGGTATATATATTCTTAAAGTATGTCCGTATGATTGTCTGAATTTCTTTGCTATCTGTTGTAATGGTGCCTTTTTAATCTCTAATTTTATTAATTTTTGCCTCTTCTCCCTTTCTTCTGGTCAAATTTGCTAAGGGTTAATCAATATTGTTTATCCTTTCAAAGAACCAACTCTTTGTTTCGTTGACTCTTTGGATATTTTTGGTTTCTATTTCATTAATTTCTGCCCTAATCTTTATGATTTCTTATCTATTGCTTTTGGTTTGCCTTGTTCTTCTTTTTTCTAGTGCCTTAAGGTAGAGCATTAAGTTATTTATTTGTGAACACTCTAATTTCTTAATATAGGCACTTAGAGCTATAAATTTCCCTCTTAGTACTGCCTTCATTGTTTCACAAAGGTTTTGGTATGTTGTATTATCATCATCATTTGATTCTGTGAATTTATTGACTTCCTTTTTGATTTCCTCAATGACCCAGTGATCATCCAATAGTGTGCTGTTTAGTCTCCATGAATTTCTGTATGCTCTGTAGCTTTTCTTGTTGCTGATTTGCAGTTTAATTCCATTGTGGTCAGATAGAGTAGAAGGGATTACTTCAATTTTCCTATATTTGTGGAGAGTTGCTTTGTGTCCTAATATATGGTTTATTTTAGAGAATGTTGCATGTGCTGCTGAGAAAAATGTATATTCTGCAGCATTTGGATGGGATGTTCTGTAGATATCTGTTAGGTCCATTTGTTCCATGACATCATTTAATTGAGATGTCTCTCTGTTTATTTTTTACTGGGATGACCTGTCACTTGATGAGAGTGGGGTATTGAAGTCTCCCACTACATTCGCATTTGATGTTATCTGTGACCTTAAGTCTAATAGTGTTTGTTTGATGAAACTGGGAGGAGTCCCCACGTTAGGTGCATATATGTTTAAGATTATAATGCCCTCCTGCTGGAGTGTTCTTTTAATCAGTATAAAATGACCTTCTTTATATTTCCTCACTAATATTGGTTTGGAGTCTATCCTGTCAGATATTAGGATAGCAACCCCTGCTTGTTTCCTAGGCCCATTTGCTTAAAATACCATTTTCCATCCTTTCACCCTAAGGCAGTGTCTATCTTTTATTGAGAGATGAGTTTCCTGGAGGCAACAAATGTCAGGATCCTCCCTTTTAATCCAGTCTGTAAGCCTGTGTCTTTTGGATGGTGCATTGAGGTCATTGATATTAAGAGTTATTATTGAAAGGTATGTACTTATTCTCACCATTTTCCTTATTTTGTAGTGTTTCCTATTTTCCCTTTACTCATTTCTTTTAACTATTATTTGAGTGTGGTTTATTTTATCCTGTTTCCTCCTGTGTGTGTTTTGCTTTCCTTTACATTAAGAATTCCTTCAAGTATTTTCTGTAGAGCCGGTTTAGTTGTCATAACTTCCTTTAGCCTGTTTTTGTTGTGGAATGTCCTTATTTCTCCATATATTTGGATAGATACCTTTGCAGGATAAAGTCATCTTGGTTGACAGTTGCTATTTTTTGGAATAGTCATTCCAAGCCCTTCTGGCTTTTAAAGTTTGTGTTGAGTAATCTGCAGTTATTCTGATGGGCTTGCCTTTGTAGGTGACTTGCTTCTTCTAACTGCTTTCAATTTATTTTCTTTGGTTTGTGTGTTTTGTAGTTTAATTATAACATGAAGAGGAGAGGTTATTTCCAGATTTTGTCTGTTTGGTGTTCTAAAAGCTTCTTGTATCTGTACTGGCATTTCTTTGCCAATTTGAAGAAAATTTTCTTCTATGATTTTGCTCAAAACACCTACTAAGTCTCTGGATTAAAATTCTTCTTCTTCTGTTATACCCTGAATTCTTATGTTTGATCTTTTCATAGTGTCCTGGATATCTTGAAATTCCCATTCATACCTTGCTGTTAGTTTGTCTTTCTCTTTGTTGGACTGTATTAGATCTGCCCTCTGGTCTTCTAGTTTAGATATTCTGTTCTCTCCTTCATCCATTCTACGGGTGAGACTTTTCACCGAGTTTTTTTTATTTCATTGACTGTATTTTTCAGAGCCAGGGTTTTAGCCTGGTTTTTCTTCAGTATTTCTATTTCCTTACTCATGCCTTGTAATAACCTCTTTATTTCCCTTGATCTCATTCAGAAGTTGTTTTTTTTTTTTTCTTTAATTCCTTTGTTTACTTCTTGGGTTCTCTTCATTTCTTCTCTGATTTCCTTGAGCATAGATAGCATAATTTTCTTGAAATCTTTGTCAGGCATTTCATCTAAAACAGGATCTTTGGTGATCATTTCTGATGGATTTATAGTTTTTGGTGGGACTGTATTGTCTTGACTCTTTGGGTTTCTTGTATTATATTGTAGCGACTTTTGTATCCTGAATTGATTTGATGCTTGGGTTTTCTACTTATCTGCAGTGTTCTCACCTCTATATACCCTCAGGATATGAGTTCACTATGCTAGGTGTAGCCCTTGTCCACCAATCAAACCGCACAAGTAATCCTAGGTGTTGAGTTTGCTTGGTAAGCAAGGATTCTAGTGGACTGGGTGGAATAATTTACTGACAGATTCTAAAATTCAACTGAGTAACATACACAATCAATAAAAACCAGCACAAAGTATGCACCTGTGGGGATTAAAACAGATAGTCATATAAGCCAAAATCCCTAAGGCTGTGTGTTATTCTATGCCCTTATTCTTGTCAGCTGGGAGAGCTGGGAGGTAGAGATTTCTGTTCTGAATTGGGTTCCAGGTCAACCTGAATCTGGATCAGACCTTGTCCCCCAATAATGACAGAAGCAAAAGATTATATATATATATATATATATATATATATATATATATACACCAAAGGCAATAAAATTCAACCCCCAAATACAGGTTGTTTGAAAATGGTAAAGCCAGCCAAGAATATATACCGCATAACCTGCCTTGACAAGGAAAGAGAGATTAGCTCTTGCAGGACTGTGTACCTGTTTGGTTTTCTTTTTCTTTTTTTTTTTTCTTTTTGTGGTCAGTCAGCCTCCTTACTTTTGGGGGTGGCTTCCAATCTCACCAATGCTGAGTGCCTACCTTGATCCTGCCCTGTTGTGCTGCGCAGCTGTACCTCTGATCCGCTCTGCTGGCTGCGCTGCCACTGGGGGTTGAATGCTGGAGGCTCGTGGTTCTGATGGTGGGTAATGGGAGAGTTCAGACTTCTGGAGTTGCTCACACTTTTAGTAGCTCTTTAGTTGATCTCAGCTGTCCTTCCTTCAGATTTCTTTTTTTTTTAAAATTAATTAATTAATTAATTTATTTGAGAGCGACAGAGACAGAGAGAAAGACAGATAGAGGGAGAGAGAGAGAATGGGCACGCCAGGGCTTCCAGCCACTGCAAACGAACTCCAGACGCGTGCGCCCCCTTGTGCATCTGGCTAACGTGGGACCTGGGGAACCGAGCCTCGAACCGGGGTCCTTAGGCTTCACAGGCAAGCGCTTAACCGCTAAGCCATCTCTCCAGCCCCCTTCAGATTTCTTAACTTTGCAAGAAGGCTGATGGGGTTGAAAACTCTGTTGCTTGGCCTCTGCTGCTGCTGCCACTGCCAGGCGCACGGGCCATGATCGCCTCAGTGGGACTCTGGCTGTCTTCCTCCTTTCTGGTGGGTCTTGGTCTCTTCGGCTTCTCTGCTGTGTCTAAGAGTAACCTATACTCCTTCACTTTTCAGAAGAAGGGTGCATTTTGCTGGGGTTTTTCTTAAATCCCTCCCTAGGCTGGTATGGCATGGCTCCTAAGCCACCATCTTCTACTCTCACTTTTGGTTAGAGAAGTGACTCTTTTCAGATGGCAGTGGCCTTATGATTGCTCACAAAGCACCACAGTGCTGAGAAGTGAGAGAGGAGTGCTCAGCACTTCAATATCTCTATCACACCTTCCACAGCTCAGGGTCCATTGTGGAAGATGTGGTGGGAAGAATGAAAGAGCCAAAGGAAGGGCAGTACTCCTTACAATGCACTTTTCCAGACACACAAAATGGCCTGAATGTCCATGACCTTGCAGCACTTGACACTACCTACACAAAACCATCATAATAGGAGGAAAAGATGATGACATCAAAATAAAAGAGAGACTAATTGAGAGGGTGAAGAGGTATGATGGAAAAATAAGGGCTGGAGAGATGGCTTAGTGGTTAAGGTGCTTGCCTGCAAAACCTAAGGACCCAGGTTCAATTCTCCAGGCACCAAATAAGCCAGATGCACATGGTGGTGAACTTCAGTTGCAGTGGCTAGAGATCCTGATGTGCCCATTCTCTCTCTCTCTCTCTCCCTCTCTCTATCACAAATAAAAATAAATCAGAAAAGAATTTTAAAAATGTAAAATGAAAAAGAAACAGCTGACATTAATTTTAGCATTGTATTATATTTTATTTAATCTGATATTAATAAACTATTATTTAGCATTTACTCAACATAAATTATTAATAATATATCTTATTTTTTATATTAGGATATAAAGCAGTGTATATTTTACAGATGAGGCATAATTCAGCTCTGACTGCCCATGTGGCTAGTAACTAGCATAACTTCTTATACTTTGGTGACTAAAATGATTCTAAAGCTTTCCTTTTGTCAAAAACAAGCAGATCTTTCTTTAAGAGCCTGCTTATCTTGTTGACTACATTTACCATTAACATAAAACATACAAACAAAACCAAAAAGTCATTATAGCATACATAATTTATTTTTTTTTAAATTTTTATTAACATTTTCCATGATTACAAAATATATCCCATGGTAATTCCCTCCGTCCCCCATAATTTCTTTATTTCAGAAGATTGCCTTTACAAAGCACTCACACCCTGCTTATAGCCAGAGTGACTTCTGAGTGGGCAGAAAGAATTAAGCCCATAGGGTGATGAAAAATAGATTAGTGTAATCACTGATGAATTGAAAAGTGAAAATATTACAGCCATGTCAATACAATGGCTACTTAGGGGATAAATCTCTGTAGGAGTAGCTTAAAAAGTGGCCATTCATTTTCAGGAGTCTTCTGAGAAAATGTCATGTTGAAGAAATTTATTGGAATGAAAGGAAAAGAAAAACACACTTGCATGTATCTGTATGTAAATGTTCACATGTGTGAGTATGGGTGCGTGTGTGCAATATCAAATGTGTGATGGTCAGGAGATACCTTTCAGAGTTGGTCCTTACCTCCCACCATGCTTGAGGCAGAGTTCCGGGTTGTTCGTTGGTCACCACTGCAGTTTGTCAGGGTAGCTGCTCTGAGTGCTTCTGGGAAATTCTCCTGTCTCTTCCTCCCATCTTGCTATAGGCATGCTGGGATTTCAGAAGCCCCCCACAGCTTCTAGCTTTTTACATAGAATCTGGGAATCTAAACCCAGGCATTCACACTTGTGAGGCAATTGTCTTATTCTGAGCCATGCTTGCTTCATTGAGTATAGTGGCTATGTTTGACTCATTAGCCTCTTTGTCTCCACTGCTTGTATAGACTAGGCATCCTGGTCATGCTGTCTTTGAGTTTGGAGGTTAATGCTCATAAATCTTGTATATTTCAAAGGCCACCCGCTTCATGTGCATATTCCAATAGGAAAACTATTTTTGCTCAATAGCTAACTGGCTGTGGCATGTGAGAGTTGGATAAACCCAATATGAAATTCACTGTTACACCCTTTAAGAATTATGAGCTTCTGGAATTTAAATAATTATGAATTATTTCACATTTTTCATATAAAGTGAGACTTCATTAGTCTCATATTGAACAATGATGCATATGCTTAACACACATTGGCCGAAAATGAGCATTGGATTCAAATTCCCAGGCTCAGTCTCCGCATCTCACAGTCTGTGGGAACTTTCAGATGGTCATGGGAGTCTCAAATATCTCTAATATCCATGAGATAGCCCTGTGAACCTACCCTCATCTCTTTTCCTGGTCCCGAAAACCATGGGAAAGTCTTTTTATACTGCTAGTGCCCCAAATGGCAAAGTCACTGCTAGCAGCTTCTAGTGTGAAGCCAGAATTGATACTTGTCTTGTAGTGGAGACTGGCCTTGAACTCCTGATCTTCCTTCCTCCATCTACCAAGTGCTAGGATAACAGGCATGTGCCACCCTACCTGACTGCTGTTTGTCTTGAAGTGACCCAGATGCCATGCTGAGGGTACGGAGGTCTACTTTGGCTTTCCTTGTTTGTGAACCAAGTTTTCCTTGGTTGTAATAGTAGTGGGCAGTGGGACCTGTTGTGCATGAATGGAACTGCTCCACGTGACACCTGACATTTCAGCTCTTAAGGGTTTTACTTGCCCCTTTTGCATCAACCCTTGGTTCTAGGACTGTGTCATAAATCCAGAAGACCTGAAGACCAACCCCCTTCTCTGTTTCTATGCTCTTGCCCTCTTTATAATGTTCTAATTGTTCTTTATCAATCTCTTTCCTAGGAATACATTTTTTTTTGTAAAAATTTCATGTTTTCCAAGCTGACCTCAAACTCCCTATATAGCTGAACATGACCTTGAACTAATGGTGTTCCTGCCTCCTTCTCCCAAGTGCTGGGATTTTAGACATGTGTCACCATACCCACAAGGGATCAAACCCAGGGTTTTCATGCATTCTAGAGAACCATTCTACCAACTGAGCTACATTTGCGACCTTTAGGAAGTTGTTTTGTAAATCCTTGGGGACCTCCTATTCTACTTCCCAAACTCTTGAATATACCTGATTTCTGTGAGGAATAAAATTTAGGTTCAAATTGAGTTTTCTGTTATGTTGAAGGAGAATATGTTAAATTATATCCCTTTCTTCTTTTCATTCTTAGTATGGTGCTAGGTTATTCAGGGAGCAGCATCATTTTTCATTGAAATTTGATAATCTGAAAAAAAAAATCCTGGCACACAATAGATATTCAGTGAATATCTTTTTTAGAGTGAATGAGAGCTTTTATTTGCAAGGAAATTTCCATTTTGAGACCAAGACTCATTTTTCTGGTATGCTAATCAAGGTCAATTTCAATCTTTAGGCAGAGCATTTGTTCCTTTTGGTATTGGTGTCAAGTGTCTGAGTAGGGTCAGGGCCCAAGTCAACCTAGCAGAATAGCTAAGAATTGATCACATCTGAGGTCACATAGTGATTGGACAAGTTAGTTAGCCTTTGTTCTTTCCTTTATTTTCTGCTTTGATTTCTCAAGGTAGGGTCTCACTGTAGCCCAGGCTGACCTGGAATTCACTATGTAGTCTCAGTGTGGCCTCAAACTCACAGAGATCCTCCTGCCTCAGCCTCCTGGAGTGCTGGGATTAAAGGTGTGAACCACCATGCTTGGCAGTTATTTACCCTTTCTGATCACTTTCCTTACTGTGTAAAGAGAACAACATCTAACCGTGAAGATGTGTGAGGATTAAATAATGTGGCAAGTCTTTACAGTTATATTTGTGATATAATGTTTTCCCAACAAATGGTAGTTATTAAAAATACTATTGAAATTTCCAGAGGGGGAAAAATTCAAAGTTTTTGAACACCATTTGAGTTTGTCACTGTTATCCCTGACTGCAGAGTTTGGAAACCATGAAGCATTAAATCTTCTGCAAAAGTAGTAAAAATGGTCTGGAAATTCTGCATGCATTTTCCATGTACTTGGGTGGAAATAAGAACATTTCAGCAAAACAGTTTGTAGCTCAATGTATGAGGGTGTTTGTTTGCTTTCCTCATTCATATTTCTGCTTATGTCATTATTATCTAAGTTCCTGGGGTCAGATGCTATTTAGCTATACTCTTCCTTCCCTCTCTCTCTCTCTCTCCTTCCCTCCCTCCTTCCCTTTATTCCCTTCCTTCCATCCCCTGTCTCTCCTGTGCAGTGTTGAGAACCAAATCCAGGGCTGAGCCATACTCTCAGCCTCTATTTCACTTTCTTTTTTCTTTTTTTTTAAATTTGCTTAATTTTATTTATTTATTTGAGAGTGACAGAGAGAGAAAGAGGCAGAGAGAGAGAATGGGTGCGCCAGGTCTTCCAGCTACTATAAACAAACTCCAGACGCATGCACACCCCTTGTGCATCTGGCTAACGTGAGTCGCAGGAAATCGAGCCTCGAACCAGGGTCCTTAGGCTTCACAGGCAAGCGCTTAATCAGTAAGCCATCACTCCAGTCCCTATTTCACTTTCTTGATCCCCATTTCATGTGCGTGAACCAAATGCCTGCAGTTTAATGAATGTCTGGGCCATGAGTGCAAGAATGAAATCTGATTTCTGAAATGTTAATTGTAGATGAAGAACAAATCAAAGTCCCTGAAAAGTGATTGTCTCGGAGAAAGAATATGTTGGGAGTTGTACTACATTAAAAACTGCTCAGAGCCGAGCGTGGTGGCGCACATCTTTAATCCCAGCACTCGGGAGGCAGAGGTAGGAGGATCACTGTGAGTTCAAGGCCACCCTGAGACTACAGAGTGAATTCCAGGTCAGCCTGGGCTAGAGTGAGACCTACCTCGAAAGACCAAAATAAATAAATAAGTAAATAAATAAATAAATGAAAACAAAACTGCTCAGAAGCCAGGTGTGGTGGCACACGCCTTTAAGGAGGCAGAGGTAGGTGGATGCCATGTGTTCAAGGCTACCCTGAGACTACATAGTGAATTCCAGGTCAGCCTGGGCTAGAGTGAGACCTTACCTTGAAAAAACTAAAAAAAAAACCACAACCCTCCCAATAAAAACAAACAAAAAAAAAACCCCAACCAAACAAAAACTGCTCAGTAATAAAGTTTATGTTTTTAAGGCAATTATACTATATTTGGAGACAGACATGCTACTATTGTGCGATGAGACCGGCCTCAATTATGCTATATTTGAGAGTCAGAAAGACACACATTTTTTTAGCACATAATAATATAACCAGAAAGAACAAAATTTTGTTATGCTTGATTGATGTGGTATCTAAATATTTTCTGGCTTGCTAGTTTCTTGCACAATTGACTAACTGTACAAACAGGTATCTGTGCTTGACTTTCCCCTAAATGCATATAGCCCAGTCTAGCCTCAAACTTGCAATGTGGCCTTGAACTTGCAATGTAGCAAGGGTGGCCTGGAATTTCTGGTTCTCCTGCCTCCACCTTCCAAATGCTGGGATTACAGTCATGTACCATCACAAGCAGCTATCAAGTTGTATGTATGTATGTATATATATATGTACTTGTGTATAGGTGTGCACATGCCACAGTGTTCATGTGGAGTTCAAAGGTCAACCTCAAGGTGTTTGTGCTCTTCTCCCACCTTCTTTGACACAAGGTCTCTTGCTGCTGCTAATAAATGCCAGTCTAGCTGGCACAAGAGCTCCCCCCCCCCGCATTGTTGTAGGCCAATGTGGCCCTTCGCTGTGATGAAGTAGCTAATAGAAGCAGCCTAAAACAGGAAAGATTTACTTTGGCTCACAGTTTCAGAGGGTTTAGTCCATCACGGTGACAAAGGCATGTAGGAGCAGCACACTTCAAGTCATAGTGGGTCAGGAAACAGAAAGAGAATTTCTTATTTTTCCCCTTTTATTCCACCTGGGTCCCTAGACCATAGGATGGTGTTGTCCACATTCAAAGTGAGTCTTCCTCCTTAACTCAGTCCTCTCTGTGCCTTTACAGACATGCCAAGATATGCCTCACCAATATCCTAGCTGATTCTAATGAAGTTGACCATGAAGATTAACTACTGCAACCACTATAAAATGCATATTTTATAAATGACTGAAGGTCTGGAGAGATGGCTTTGTGTTTAAGGCACTTGCCTGCAAAGCCTAAGGACCCATGCTCAACTTCCCAGATTCCAAGTAAGCCATACACATAAGGTGACCCATGTGCAAGTTCGTGTATGTTCACAGGGTGGCACATGCATCTGGAGTTTGATTAGAGTGGCAAAGGCCCTGACATACCAATTCTTTCTCTCTTTCTAGCTCTCTCTCTCGCTAAAAAGAACAACAACAAAAAATGACTGAAGACAAAGGAATAATTGAAAACACAAGACTGTAAGTTCCTATACAAAACACCTGGTAACAATTCTGACGTATTTGTCTGGGGTGTATGTCAGTAATAAGTACTTGCCTAGCATGTGGAAGACCCTGGGTTTCATCCCTAGCACCACAAGGAAAAAAAAAAAAAAAGACGGGCTGGAGAGATGGCTTAGCGGTTAAGCGCTTGCCTGTGAAGCCTAAGGACCCCGGTTCGAGGCTCGGTTCCCCAGGTCCCACGTTAGCCAGATGCCCAGATGCACAAGGGGGCGCACGCGTCTGGAGTTCATTTGCAGAGGCTGGAAGCCCTGGCGCGCCCATTCTCTCTCTCTCCCTCTATCTGTCTTTCTCTTTGTGTCTGTCGCTCTCAAATAAATAAATAAATAAATGAATTTTAAAAAAAGACATAGAACTTCTATAATTCAAATAGATGCATAAATTGAAAAGTCAATTGCTTTTTTTTTTTAATTTTATTTATTTATTTGAGAGTGACAGACACAGAGAGAAGGACAGATAGAGGGAGAGAGAGAGAATGGGCGCGCCAGGGCTTCCAACCTCTGCAAACGAACTCCAGACGCGTGCGCCCCCTTGTGCATCTGGCTAACGTGGGACCTGGGGAACTGAGCCTCGAGCCGGGGTCCTTAGGCTTCACAGGCAAGCGTTTAACCGCTAAGCCACCTCTCCAGCTCAGTCAATTGCTTTTAACAATGTATTATGCATACTGTTATCTAGAATACATGTCTGAATAAATTTTTTTCCAGAAAGTAGCACAGAGGTTTTGAGACTGGAAAATCAAATGTCGACTGGTAAAATGCATACCTAGACTATGTTCCACAAAAAGAAATTAATAATTGAGATAGAATGGGAGAGATGCAATGTTTGAAAAGATAATAGCAAATAATTTAAAATAGGAATATCTTGGCAAAATAATCAATAAATCCATACAAGAACACATAGAGGTCAAATGGAAAATCAAATAACATTTTTTTAAAAATATTTATTTATTTATTTATTTATTTGAGAGAGAGAGAGAGGAGAGGCGGATAGAGAGCATGGGCACACCAGGGCTTTAGCCATTGCAAATGAACTCCAGAAGCATGTGCCCCCTTGTGCATCTGACTTACATGGGTCTTGGAGAATTGAACCAGGCTCCTTATGCTTGGCAGGCAAACACCTTAACAGCTAAGCCATTTCCTCAGCCCTCAAATAACATTTTAAAAGGAATAAAAGAGGGGAAAACTACCAGGCACTTGGGAGTCTGAGGTAGGAGAATCACTGTGAGTTCTAGGCCAGCCCAAGACTGATTCCAGCTCAGCCTGGGATACAGCAAGACCCTATCTGGAAAAACAAAAACAGAAGATGGGGCTGCATCTTGAGATCCCAAACTCTGGGATGCAGACCTGATGCACCAGCTTTCTTCTTTTTCTTTCTTTTTACCCAATAAAACTGTCTCATATTCTGTGAGTCAATGGTCTTACTTGTGAGACACTGGACCCCATAACAAGAGAGAGAATGGGTGCATCAGGACCTCCAGTCACTGCAAATGAACTCCAGATGCATGTGCCACCTTGTGCATCTGGCTTACACTGGGTACTGAGGAATCAAGCTTCAAACCAGTGCCCTTAGGCTTCACAGGCAAGTGCTTAACCGCTAAGCCATCTCTCCAGCTATATTCTTTTATTTTTGGGTTTTCAAGGCAGGGTCTTGCTCTAGCCCAGGCTGACCTTGAATTCACTATGTAGTCTCAGGGTAGCCTCGAACTTATGGTGATCCTACTCTGCCTCCCGAGTACTAGGATTAAAGACATGTGCCACAACACCTGGCTTTCTATTCTTTTAAAAAACTTATTTATTCATTTATTTGTAAGGAGAGAGAGAAGGAATGGGTGTACCAGGGTCTCTTGCCTTTGCAAATACACTCCAGATACATGCACCACTTTGTACATCTGGCTTGACATGGGTACTGTGGAATTGAACCCAGGCCAGCAGGCTTTACCAGCAAGCACCTTTAGCTGCTGAGCCAGCCTGAACTTCTATTCTTTATAAATGAACTAGCCTAGAAATTTTTTGTTATAGGAACAAAAGGGATCTCAGTATTAGTCAACCAAAGAAAAAAGTACAACTATCTCCTCTAAGGAAATGGCAAGATTAGGGCTGGGGAGATGGCTCACTGGTTAAAGTGCTTGCTTGCAGAGCTGAATAACCCAAATTCAATTCCCCAGTACCCACAGAAAGCCAGATGCACAAAGTGGCATATACATCCGGAGTTCACTTGTAGTAACTGGAGGCTCTGGCATGCCCATTCTCTCTCTATCTCTCTCTCATTGCAAATAAATAATAATGAAAATATGTTTAAAAACTCATCAATCAAGCCAGGTGTAGGTAGAAAAAAAAAAAACAAAACAGAAGATGGGAAAAGCCAAATAAACCAATTGCCTGTGAGAGACAATTAGGCTGAGAGCATATGTCTTCAGGGCAACCGAAGAAGCCTCACTACAGTGGAAGATTTATCATACTGAGGTAAAATTATGATCACTCCAGAAATGGATAGATGGACATGCTACTGCTGACGATTTCATCTTATTTGCAATTCAAGGTTACGGAAGAACTTCCAGAAGATTGGAAGCAATTTCAGGTTCTTTTGAGAAATGAGCCATTTCAGAAAGTTCATGTGGACTTTTCATGTTGGGCTGAGGGAATGCATACTTCCTTGAAGAAAACAATCAGCCCAATGTTACCAACAGTGACAAGAACCATGTGGGAGAAGATGAAAGGGTGATCACACTTTTAATTAGAGGCTGAATTCAAAATTACTAATGAAGGGGCTGGGCCTAATATCGGGGGGGGGGTGTGTGCATGCCTTCAATCTCAGCATTGGGGAGGGGGAGGGCTTGCAGGCCACTTTGTCTATCCGAAATGGTAAGTTTTATTCTGTCAAAGACTCTTTCTCAAAAATATGTGGACAGCAACAAAAGAAGATACCTGATGCCAACTTCTAGTTTCCACATGCACGTGCATGCATGTGCACACACATCCACACTCATACAGACACACATGCACACACATAGCACACACACATATACATGCAAAAAATTTACTAATTCAGTAGTCCTTCTTACTCATGGGGGATAGGTTTCAATACCCTCCAAAGATGCTTGAAACCACAAATAATACTGAAATATATATATGTAAATAACTTGTTCTATGTCTTCCTATACTTATATACCTATGATAAAATTTAACTTATAAATTACGTACCATAAGCAAGTAATATAATTATAAACTAGAACAATGCTAAACATATGCCATAATAAGAATTATGGGGCTGGAGAGATGGCTTAGCGGTTAAGCGCTTGCCTGTGAAGCCTAAGGACCCTGGTTTGAGACTCAATTCCCCAGGACCCACGTTAGCCAGATGCACAAGGGGGCACACACATCTGGAGTTCATTTGCAGTGGCTGGAGGCCCTGGCGTGCCCATTCTCTCTCTCTCTCTCTCTCTCTCTCTCTCTCTCTCTCTCTCTCTCTCTCTCTGCCTCTTTCTCTGTCACTCTGACATAAATAAATAAAAACTTAAGAAAAAAGAATTATGGCTGTGTGTGGTGGTGCACACCTTTAATCTCAGTACTCAGGAGGCAGAGGTAGGGGGATTGCTGTGAGTTTGAGACCACACTGAGGGTACATAGTGAGTTCTAAGTCAACCTGGGCTAGGGCGAAACCCTACCTTGCAAAAAAAAAACCAAAAAAACCCCGAACAACCCCCCCCAAACCAATTCCGTAGATGTGGTCTCTGTAAATATCTTACTGTATTGTACTCACCCTTACTCATGTAATGGTGTGAAATGCTTGTGTGATGACATGAAGTGAGGTGAATAACAGATGCATTTTTCTTTGTAATTTTTTTTTTATGTGTGTGAGAGAGAAAGGGAGAATATTGGTGCGCCAGGGACTCCAGCCACTGCAATCGAACTCCAGATGTATGTGTCACCTTGTGTGCATGTGTGGCTTTGTATGTTTGCATCACCTTTGTGCGTCTGGCTTATGTGGGACCTGGAGAGTCGAACATGGGTTCTTAGGCTTAACCACTAAGTCATCTCTCCAGCCCGACAAATGAATGTTGATGTGGTGGTTGGTTATTTTGGACCTTCTTAAACTCATAATCACCATGAGACTGACAGTGGCTCTGTTCACCATCATGGCTGCTAAGTGACTAACCAACTGATAATGTACATAGATACCATGGACAGGCTGGAAGAGAAGAATAGTGTTTCAGGTAGTGTGGAATGTTATGGTGGAATATTTCATCTAGCTCCTCAGAATGCTATGCATTTTAGAAATTATCAGTTGCTTATTTCTATAATTTTCCATTTAATCATTTTTGGAGCATGGTTGGCTGTGGGTAGCTGAAACCTTAGAAAGCAGAAGTGTGTAAGTGGGGGCAATCACTTTGTTACCCTTGGCATTAAGGAAGGAAAGGTTAATTTTTGCTCACATTTTGAAGGCACAGTCCATTGTCGTCAGGAAGTTACTGCAGCAGCAGGAGGCAGCTGGTCACATTACATCCACAGTCAGGAAGCAGAGCCACGTGAATGCTGGCGCTCAGCTTGCTTTCTCCTTTTTATCTGTCTGGGATCCCAGCCCATGGAAAAATGCGGCCCACAGCTAGGGTGGGTCTTCTCACTTCAATTAACCCAACTTACAAACCGATATGCCCAGGGATTTGCCTCCTAGGTGATTCTAGATCCTGTTAATCATCACATGATAGAGTTCTCACAGGGGGGCCATGCAATGGCAATTCCAATGGGAATTATGAGCATGCAGTGATGGGCCTCAATCTAGGAGACCATAGGTGCCCTGATCATTTGTTCCATGGGTACTAACATTTGGTGTGGCATCTCCCCAACCAGGGTCTGGAGAATACAGAAAGATGGGTACTCTTGCTTGGGAGTTGCACTGGGCTAGTTGGAAGGCCAGTGGGCACCATGCAAGCTCTTTGAGTGTCTGTAACACTTTGGCCACTCCAGCTCTAGAGAGTTGCAAGTGTGTGCTGCCAGGTCACCTGTTTTGGAGATCTTTACAGCAGTGTTTCTCACTGAATTATTCTGAATTAGTTTCTTTTCTTCTTTCTTTTCTCTTTCTTTCTTTCTTTTCTTTTTCTTTCTTTCTTTCTTTCTTTTTTTTGTAGACAGTTTGACATATCTCCTCACTTCCAAATCCCTTCACTTCTACAGAAGATTAAAATTCCCTTCCAGGGATCACTGAGATGCCCACTAACCAAGATAAATTGTGGTTGCAAGTATAAGTGTGACTCACTTGGTGTTAGCTTTCAAGGGAAGTGTCTGTGAAAAATTGTCTGCAAAATTAATTTATGAAAAGAGATAACTTTCTTTCAGCTGATAATATTTTCAGAACTACCACTTCAAAAATGAGATCATGGGGCTGGAGAGATGGCTTAGTGGTTAAGCGCTTGCCTGTGAAGCCTAAGGACCCCGGGTCAAGGATTGATTCCCCAGGACCCACGTTAGCCAGATGCACAAGGGGGCGCACGCGTCTGGAGTTCGTTTGCAGTGGCTGGAAGCCCTGGTGTGCCCATTCTCTCCCTCTTTCTCTCTCTGTCTCTTTCTTTCTCTGTGTCTGTTATTCTCAAATAAATAAATAAAACTAAAACAAAAAAGCATAAAAAATGAGATCATGATTCTGAAAGTGCTCAGTAAGAGATATTTGGCTCCAAACAAAACATATTGCTGCAAAAAGTCACTAGATTCAGAGCAGCATGACCAGTGGTACTGCTTTATTAGGCATCAGCAAACTGACTATTTCTTATTGTAGAAGAGATTTGCATGGGAGCTCTCCAAGACATTCTGTTTTGCAAAAGAAATATGTTTTTAAGCTGAAACATTTCTTTTTCTAATATTTATTTGTTTATTTGAGAGAGAGAATATGGGTGCACCAGGGCCTCCTGCCAATGCAAACAAATTCCAGACATGTGTGCATCTGGCTTTATGTGGGTACTGTGGGATTGAACCTGGGTCATCAGGCTTTGCAAGCAAATACCTTTAATTGGTTAGCTATCTATCTCTCCAGCCAGACATTCTTTTTTTTTTTTTTTTTTATCAAGGTAGGGTCTCACTCCAGCCCCAGGCTGACCTGGAATTCACTATACAGACTCAGAGTGGCTCCAAACTCCTGGCAATCTTCCTACCTCAGCCTCCTAAGTGCTGGGATTAAAGGTGTGCGCCACCATGCCCTGCTTATTCTTTTCTTTTTCTAAAAAACATTCTTTAAAATTTTTTTAAAATGTATTTTTAAAAATTTTTTATTTATTTGAGAGCGTCAGACACAGAGAGAAAGATAGATAGAGGGAGAGAGAGAGAGAATGGGCACGCCAGGGCTTCCAGCCTCTGCAAACGAACTCCAGACGCGTGCGCCCCCTTGTGCATCTGGCTAACGTGGGACCTGGGGAACCGAGCCTCGAACCGGGGTCCTTAGGCTTCACAGGCAAACGCTTAACCACTAAGCCATCTCTCCAGCCCTCTTTAAAAATTTTTTGTTTATTTTTATTTATTTATTTGAGAGCAACAGACAAAGAGGCAGATAGATAGTGAAAGGATGGGCACACCATGACCTCCAGCCACTGCAAACGAACTCCAGACACGTGTGCCACCTTGTGCATCTGGCTTACGTGAGTCCTGGGGAATCAAACCTTGAACCGGGGTCCTTAGGCTTCACAGACAAGCACTTAACCACTAAGCTATCTCTCCAGCCTTTATTCTTTTTTTAAAAAGAACTTTAATTAATTAATTTATTTGTGTGTGTGTGTGTGTGTGTGTGTGTGTAGATGTCAGGGCCTTTTGCCACCATAAACAGACGACTTTTTTGTGTCTGGATTTATGTGAGTGCTTGGGAAACAACCCAGGCCAGCAGGCTGGCTTTGTAAGCAACCAACTTTAATCACTCAGCCATTGTCCCAGCCTCTCCAAGACTTATTCTTTTAAAATTATTTTTATTTATTTATTTTCAAGTTGAAAGAAAGAGAGAATGAGAATGGGTGTGCCAGGGTATTCAGCCACTGGAAATGAACTCCAGGCATATGTACCAGCTTATGCATCTGGCTTACATGAGTACTGGAGAATTGAACCTGGATCCTTTGGTTTTGCCAGCAAGTGCATTAACCACTAAGCAATATCTCCAGCCCAAGAGTTCTTCTTCTTCTTTTCTTTTTTTCTTCTTTAAGGTAGGGTCTCCCTCTAGCTCAGGCTGACCTGAAATCACTATGTAGTGTCAGGGTGGCCTCAAACTCACACTGATCCTCCTACCTGTGCCTCCCGAATGCTGGGATTAAAGAGTTATTCATTAACATGGAATTGTCTTGTCCTTTGAAGTTTCAGCCAGTTGAGTGGTTATGTTACCAAGACATCGCAGTTCAAATGAGCTGTAAGATTTGTGCCACATACAAAACAGCATCGTAGTAACACCTGCAGCCCTCGACTCCCAGGCTGCGCTTGGCCATGAGGTGATTGTGGGTGTCTGAGGTCTTTGTGTTTCAGGACGACTCCAAACTGGCCTTGTGAATGTAGCACATTTACTTTCTTAACGTGTCTTGGCGTTTCTCACTTATTTAGCACAGCGACTTTCCCAAGTTCAAAGTAAGTCTGTAAAATTCTCGATGTAGCAAATCACCGCATGCATGTCCTTTGTTTCTGCTTCTGGTGATTCCCCCATCCTAAACATGCCAGCTGGTCTAAGTGACTGCCTTTTAGTACCTGCAAAGAGACCAAGATGGTGGCAGGAAATTGTACATCAATCAGTGTAGATTTGAATGTTCCAAATATGGCTGCAAAATATATCATGGCCCACTTCAGAGCCAGCCAGCTAACTCTCCCCCTCCAAATTAATTAAATCGATGAAGCTAGATAGCAATGTATAACTCAAAAATGAGAGAAATAGCAGTAGAAAGTATCAAATTCAAGACAATACAGCAATGCACCTAGACACGTCCTCCAAACTGGAGAAACGCCATCCACCCATGCAAACGTGCAGAGGTATTGGTTGTGTGCTAGGGATAGGGAGACGTTATCAGGAAGTACTAGTCAAGGGTGAATTTTCAAGTATGAACACCAGATTTCAGTAACCTTATTAAAGTCATTGGTAGACAACCAACCTTTAATTTGAAGGAAGGAGTGAAGTCCTTGAAATCACTTTTCCATAGGAGCTGAAGAAGTAGTTGTTGTCCAAGCGCTTTCCTCATCACTAAGAGGAGTGGTTGGCTTTCTTCTTGGCCTTTCTTCTGAGCCAGGCTCAGGAACAGCCACTTCACATGTATTGCACTTTTTAACTCTCATACTTACCCTACCATGTGCATACCATTAGTAACCCCATTTTAGATACTAGGAAAGTGGGGCTGGGGACATGGCTCAGCAGTTAAATATGCTTGCTCTGTAAGCGTGCCAACTTGAGTTAAATTCCCAGTACCCAAGTCAAGCCGTATGCAGAGTACAACGTGCATGTGCAATTCCAATGTGCATAAGGCAATGGGGGGCGGAGCCAGGAGAAGGGGCAAGGTAGGTAGATAGACTGATGCATATGAAACAGCAAAAACAAAACCAAACATCTCCAAAAAAAAAAAGGAAAAAAAAAAGCAAAACAAACAACAGCAAGGAGGGAGACCCTGCCCTCAGACATTCACACATATGCCATGATATACACATGGCTTATCTCACTGGCACACAAAATAAAAATGAAAAGAAATTAGTAAAATGAGGCAAAGAGGTATTCAAGAACTTGTCCCATAAGAACACATCAGGCAGGAAACCATGCTAGGCAGCATGACTATCAAGTTAATTTTATTTCCTTTAAAAATAATTTGTTTTGGGCTGGAGAGATGGCTTAGTGGTTAAGGCACTTGCCTGTGAAGCCTAAGGACCCCAGGTTTGGCTCCTCAGAACCCATGTAAGCCAAATGCCCAAGGTGACACATGCACACAAGGTTGTACATGTGCACAAGATGGCACACACATCTGGAGTTCGATTGCAGTAGCTAGAGGCACTGGGTGCCAATTCTCTCTCTCTTGCTCTCTGTTTTACTCTCCCTCTCTCATAAATAATAAAAAACAAATGGTTTGAGACAGGATTTCATGTATCCCAGGGTGGCATTGAACTATCTAGGTAACCAAGGTTAATCTTGAACTTCTGATCCTTCTGACTCTACCACCGGAGTGCTTGGATTACAGGCATACGCTACCTACCACACCTGGTGTGCGTGCTTCTGGGAATCGAGCGCAAGCTTTCATGTGTGCTCTACCAACTGAGCGACACTCCCAGTTCCTCAAGCTCATTTTGCCATCTTCCACATAGCATTGCTTTCAGGGGCTCCTGGACCAAACTTTGGCTGAAAATTCGTTTCAGGGTGACCGAGGATTGGAAAGATTTTACTCCAGTCTGGATGGCAAGCTGGAAGAATCTAAAGCATTGCTGGATTCAGGATCAAATTCCAGCAGGTTCTGCCTACTTTCCACATCCATAATCCCTTTCCATAGCCTTGAAACCTCTTGGTAATGATATTTTTTGTTGCTGTTGTTTTTTTTGAGGTAGGGTCTTGGTCTAACTCAGGCTGATCTGGAATTCACTATGTAGTCTCAGGGTGGCCTTGAACTCACGGCGATCCTCCTACCTCTGCCTCCCGAGTGCTGGGACTAAAGGCATGCAACACCATGCCCGGCGGAAATTATCTTTTCCTTAAAGCTTACACAGCATCACCTGCCCTCCTATATCCTGCCCCCAGGCTTTTGGCTCCTCTCTGGGATCACTTCCTTTCCTTTCTAGTGGAGACTTCAATGTACATCACATCAGCATCCTCTATTTTAACACACCACTATCTTCAAAGCCCCATTCTGCTTTATATCTCGCTTGCCTTACCCAGCAGGATAATTTGACCCGTGCTCTGCCCACCTTATAATGGCATTGAGGGTCCCGGAAGAACAAATTCCAACTTCACAGATTTGTGCCATAAAGGGACCAGCAAGGCAGACTGAGAATGCCCACATTACTGTGATTCTTTTTGTTACATGCATTTTATATGTACATGTGTGTGCATGCATGTTTGCATGTGTGTGTGTGCGAAGGTCATAGGTTGATGCCAGATGTCTTCTTCAACACTCTCCATCTTAGTTTTTGAGACTCCCAGACCCTGGAGTTTGCTAGCAAACCCAGGGGATCTAATCTACTTGTCTCTGCCTCCCTAGTGTTGCTGTGCCCAGCTATACCCAGCATTTTACATGGGTGTTGGGGAGGTGGACTCAGGTTCTCATGCTCATACTGCAAACACTTTACTTACTGAACCATCTCCCCAGTCTCTCTCTCTCTCTCTCTCTCTCTCTCTCTCTCTCTCTCTCTCTCTCACACACACACACACACACACACATATGTTATGACACACTGTTTGCAGCTCAGGCTGGCCTTGAACTCACAATCCTCTTGCCTCTACCTCTCAAGTGCTAGGATCACAGGTGTGTACCACCATACCAAGCATGCTATTAAAATTAATGGGCAGATGGAGAAACATGAGGCTTGGAGGTTTGAACTCCCATAACCTTATGATCTCTAACTTACCTAAATCAGTAGACTCTCCCTAGCTTGTTTGTATTCATAAGGTGACATCCTTTTCTTGTCACTGTTCACAAACCAATCCCTTTCTCTGTTTTATTTTATTTATTTATTGGTTTTTCGAGGTAGGGTCTTGCTCTAGCCCAGGATGACCTGGAAATCACTATGTAGTCTCAGGGTGGCCTTGAACTCATGGCAATCCTCCTTCCTCTGCCTCCTCAGTGCTGGGATTAAAGGCGTGCACCACTATGCCTGGCTCTTCTCTGTGTTTTTAAGTTTCTTTTCCCCAATATCCACTAGAATAAAGATATAGCTCCCTTAATATTTTTATATGTTTGTCGTGATCTAAATATAAATGGTCCCAATATCCTGAGGTATTTCTTAACTTATTTATGAGAGAGAGACCGAGAGAGAGGGGGGGGGCAAGAGAATAGGTATACCAGGGCCTTCATTCACTGCAAATGAACTCAAGACACATGTTCCACCATGTGCATCTGTCTTATGTGGGTTCTGGGGAATCCCACCTAAGTCCTTAGGTTTGGCAGGCAAGTGCCTTAACCACTAAGCCATCTCTCCAGCCCAAGCTCAGGTATTTTTGATTAAGCTTCATACTTAGTGTCCAGCAGGTGGAGCCCTGCTGGAGGAGGTGTGTCGCTGGGGTCTGAACTTGAGTTCAGCTCTTTGTGTGTTCAGAGTCAGCTCATGCTTACTGGTGCTGGCTGTTGTATCTCGGCTATGGTTGTATAATGACATAAGCCAGATTCTTCCACCATAATGAAGCTTCCCTTGGAATCTGTAAGTCTGAAATAAACCCTTTCCTCCCATAAGTTGCTTCTGGTCAAGTGTTTGTCCCAGCAATGAGAAGGTAACTACAACAGTGTTCAATTTGGCCTTTTCCCTTTGGCCTTTTAAGATCTTCAAAATTGCAGTTATATTCAAATAAAACCTATCAAGTCTTGACAGACCCCTAGATCACTGCTAGTCATCACATTGTCAAACACATAGATTAAACATGCTGTACCCATTTCTTACTTCTTTCTTTCAAATGTTATTTGAAGGTAGAAAGAGAGGGATAGAAGAGACAGATAGAATAAGCATTCCAGGATCTGTAGCCACTGAAAATGTACTTCAGATGCATATACCACTTTGTGCATCTGGTTTTACATGAGTACTGGGGAATCGATCCCAAGTCGTTAGGTATTGTAGGCTGAGCCATTTCGCAAGCCCCATTTCTTACTTCTTAAAGATTCTTAGGCCCATATCAATCATATGTCCCTTCCTCTCCTCTGAAATAACTTCCATCAGTGACTGCTTAATCCAATTGCCTCTCAATAATTCTCTAGTACCCATCCTTGTAACCCTCATCCAGCTCAGCGCCCCTACATACACCTTGATTAGGTATGTCAGGCCTCTTGTATAGGCCTGGATGGCCTTTAGACTCAGTCTTGCTTCCATTCCCATGCTCCTCAATTAGTGTCTACATTTCTCACAATAGCAACAAGGGCCAAGGAAAATGGTTCTTATTTATTATTATTGTTATTGTTTTGAAGTGGAAGTGTAAAGTCATAGCAGGCCAAAGTCGGACATATATGAGTTAGCACAAGACCATGTCTGCTTCCTGACATAAAGGCAGTATTTCACTGGCTTCCTTTTGTTTAGCTTCTTGATGAATGTATACATCCCAGGAGGCAGGGGGTAATTGCAACTTATGGGTTGCTAGAATTGTCAGCTATAAACGCTGTAGACCAATGACTAATGACTAATTTGGTGTTGGGACATTTTACAACCCAATGAGAGGAGTGAATGGGTGGGCACAAGTAATTAAGATTGGATTTCGTGCCAGCCTGGGGGACCTAGGGCTCAGTGTCCATGTTAGTTCCAGTTAAAGACAACAGTTATTTGTTTACTGAGATCCACACCCGTTTTTTATTAAAAATGGTCACCAAATGGTAGCTTTTCTTGTGGGGAACAATGATC
This sequence comes from Jaculus jaculus, assembly GCF_020740685.1. Lineage (NCBI taxonomy): Eukaryota > Metazoa > Chordata > Mammalia > Rodentia > Dipodidae > Jaculus > Jaculus jaculus. Next base: position 6,735,330 of record NC_059125.1, read on the forward strand.
TAGCTCTTAGAATCTGGCAGAGTGTACTGGAAACTTTTAGATGTCAGAGAGACTCCAAGACATGGTCTGATGCATGAAATTCCTAAGGTAGGTATGTCCCCTGCTGGCTGCAGAGCCAGCAGGGAAATAAACTTTTGTTTAGTGAAGACACAGTTGTAGGATAATTTCACTTAAAGAATGGCAATTGAGGGACTGGAGATTTTTTTTTTTTTAATCAAGAACATACTTTGTTTGGATACATCATATGTTGGTACCATCTTCTTCCTCATCCCTACTCCCATTCCTCAGGGGGTCCTCCTCAGTGGGATTGCAGGTATTCCCCCTGGGGTTGTAGGTTGTATGTTGTGGGAGCAGCAGACAGTTATTGGGGGGAGACAATGCTTCTGAGCATTGTTACCTTCTGAAAAAGAAAAACAGATTCTCCAATCGAGAGTGAAGTCAGCATAGCTTAAAGGAGATAAGTGTTATTAATTTAGGGAGAGTTTGATGGATGTAGCCCCTCTTTTAGCGAAAGACTAGTGGGAACTTGATGTTGGAGAGCATAATCTTTGTCTCCATAGGATTCAGACCTGGTGCCCAGTTTCAGATATGGGATCCTTTCCATTAAGCCAATCGCTTAGCCAATCAGAAAGCTGTTGGTTACCCACCAAGACTGTGTGCCACCATTACACTGCTGTGTGGATATCTTGTCAGGCTGATTGCTTCTGAGTATCTTTGGTCCCTGCTTGCTCACACTATTGTTGGTAACTTTCCCCCAGTAGTTCATGTAAGTGTTTTCCAGCACTAGACAGGCTGTCTGGGGATTGGCTGTCTTCCGGATTCCTGCCAGGTCTCTCTGTGTTCTGTGCTGGAAGCATATGATGTCTTCAGTAATAGGGTCTAGCCTTTTACCTCAGGTGGGTAATCAATTGTTTTGACAGAAGCTTGTCTTATTTTGGGGACCTCGTAGGTCTCTCTGATCAACAGCTCAATGTGGGTAGTACCTATTTCTTGTACTGGGAGTTACAGGCCAGAGCCATTTTTTTTTCAAGGTAGGGTCATGCTCCAGTCCAGGCTGACCTGGAATTCACTCCGTAGTCTCAGGGTGGCCTTGAACTCATGGTGATTCTCCTACCCCTGCCTCCCAAGTGCTTGAATTAAAGGCGTGCACCACCACACCTGGCTTCTACCTATTTTTTGAGTGGGTTATTTGATTTTTTTATTGTTTAGGTTTTTGAAATCTTTGTAGATTTTAGATATTGAAGTGAAGATTTTTGCAATTGGCAGAAGCTCAAAAGGACATCTGTTAGTGGTGACCACTGAGATGACTCAAAACGCACCATAGTACTGAGAAGAAATGACAGAGGAGTACTCAATACTGAGACATCTCTATCACACCTTCCAAGGCTCAGGGTCTATTGTGGAAGAGGCGGTAGAAAGGATGTAAGAGCCAAAGGAAGTGTAGGACAGCTTACAATGCAATCTTCCAGACACAAAATGGCCTGGATATCCATGACCTCACAGTGCCTACACAAGACCCTCCTAATAAGAGGATAAGATCATGACATCAAAATAAAAGACTAATTGAGTGGGGGAGGGGATATGATGGAGGGTGGATATGTGAAGGAGAAAGTGGGAGAGGGGAAGGAATTATCATGGTTTATTGTTTATAATTATGGAGGCTGTAAATTTAAGAAAAAAGATTAAGAAAAGCTATCTGTAGTCCTAACAATTTGGAGGCTGAGGCAAAGAGGATTAACATGAGTTTCAGGCTAGCCTGAGCTACAGACTAAGCCCCTGTCTCAAGACAAACAAATGAAAAATAAAAAGGAAAGACATTTTGGCTATGATAAACACAATGAAATTTATCCTAAGCAATGTTTCAGCCCAAATGCATGAACTCAGGCAACAACAAAATTTGAAACTTTAGCTCATTATTGGTGCAGTTTTTAGTGGAATGAGTTTTTTATCCCCTGAGGCTTTTAAATTTTTTCTTTGGAATCTTCTATATTAACTCTGAATCTTTGATGTGTTTTCAAATATGGGCTTACAGCATCACAGGTTATTTTATTTAAGTGAATAAATTAGCTGTCTAGATGTATCCTATTTCATATACAAATGCATATGTTTATGCAAATTAAACAAAATTCCATAGGAACATTATTCATGAGATTAGGTGTCATAGGAAGGTCATGCATATTTATTTATTCTCTGATTCCTGGCTTCTGGTTGTTAAATCATTTTCTTATACAATTACCTTGTTAGGAGCTGGACTAAATGTCTCATAGCATTCTTTACAAAAATTTTTCTTGAGCTGGGCATGGTGGCACATGCCTTTAATCCCAGCATTTGGGAGGCAGAAGTAGGAGGATGGCTGTGAGTTCGAGGCCACCCTGAGACAATAGAGTGAATTCCAGGTCAGCCTGGGCTAGAATGAGACCCTACCTACATCAGAAAACCAAAAAAAAAAAAAAAAAAAAAAAAATTCTTCACTTCCTATATCACATGCAAATAAGAAAATCCTGCTTATGTATATGTAGGATGGACTTCTCTAGCCCTAATTATCCCAGTGAGAAAGGATCCTCTTATATACTTTCATTCTACCTATTTCAGTGATTTACCTTCCAAATACCCATCCACTGGGCCTCCTGACCTTTTTTTTTAAAAAAGAAATATTTATTTGGGCTGGAGAGATGGCTTAGTGGTTAAGCGCTTGCCTGTGAAGCCTAAGGACCCCTGTTCGAGGCTCGGTTCCCCAGGTCCCACGTTAGCCAGATGCACAAGGGGGCGCACGCGTCTGGAGTTCGTTTGCAGAGGCTGGAAGCCCTGGCGCACCCATTCTCTCTCTCTCCCTCTATCTGTCTTTCTCTCTGTGTCTGTCGCTCTCAAATAAATAAAGTAAAAAAAATAAAAAAAAAATTTTTAAAAAATAAAAAAAAATTATTATTTGAGAGAGATAGAGAAAGAGGGAAAGGAGACACACACACACACACACACACACACAGAGAGAGAGAGAGAGAGAGAGAGAGAGAGAGAGAGAGAGAGAATGGGTACACCAAGGCCTCCAGCCACTGCAAATGAACTCCAGATGCACGTGCCACCTTGTGCATCTGGCTTATGTAGGTACTGGGGATTCGAGCCTTGAACTGGGGTCCTTAGGCTTCACAGGCAAGTTCTTAACCACTAAGCCATCTCTCCACCCCCTCCTGACCTTTTAATATATTGTGAATGGTCTTCCTTTATTTTATTGAGATCCCAAATTTATAAGTCTACAAGATAGTTTAGAAAGGCTGGGGATATACCTCCATGGTACAGCTTTGTCTAGCATGTGTGAGGCCTAGGTTCAATTCCCATCATTGCAACAAACAAAACAAATAAAAAAAAATGATCAAGCTACTCAAAGAAGGGAACATTTTGCCCCATCTCTGTTAATGACTGAATCTCAATTCCCTTCTCTCTGTCTTTCTCTCACTCTCTCTCTGTATGTATGTAGTATGTGTATATATATGTGATGTATGTATGTGTGCCTGAACATATGGTATATGCTGTGTGTGCAGATGTTTGTGCCTCATGCCCATGTGTGCAGCGGCCAAAGGATGATGTTGGGGTACCTCCCTTACCTCTCTTCCATCTTATTTCCTTGAGACATGGTCTCTCAGCACATTTGAAGTTTGCTGCTTTTTGGTTAGACTGGCTGATTAGTGAGCCCAGCAATTGTCCTGTCTTCATTCTTCTCAGAGCTGGGCTTTTAGGCATGCACAGGTATGCTCAGCTTTTTATGCGGGTGCTGGGAATCAAACTCAGCTTCTCCTGCAGCAAGTGCTCATAACTGCTGGGCCATCTTCCCAGCCTCTCAATCTCTCTCTCTTTCTCTTTTATTTTTTTTTTTAAGTTTTTCAAGGTAGGGTCTCATTTTAGCCCAGGCTGACCTGAACTCACTATGTAGTCTCAGGGTGGCCTTGAACTCACGGTGATTCTCCTACCTCTGGTGGGATTAAAGGCACATGCCACCATGCCCTGATTAATTTATCTTCTTAATCAACCATGTCCTAAAGGTGCTAGGTATGATTTTCTAATAGCATTTTAGATATCTCTCTGTGAAGATCTGTTATCAGGGTCAACTTATTTAAAACCAACGTATATAGACATGACAACATTCAGTTACTGTTAAACCCCCTTCATGGTTCCCTTTGCATAGTCCACTTAAAAACATCTTATTCATTTATTTGAGTTTGTGGGGGGAGGCACCCGTGTGCCACACAGTGCACATGTGTAGGTCAGTGGACAACCTAAGTGTGTGTGCGCCACCTTCTTTGAGGCAGAGTCTCTTGCCACTGCAAACTGGCTTTGGATTCTCTTGGCTCTATCTCCCATTGTTAAAGGCATGCTGGCATCACAAATGCATGGGAAACAAAGTGCTGGGGAACTGAACTCTGGTTAGCAGACTTTGCCAGTGCCTTTAAGCACTGAACAATCTGTCCAGTCATACACACACACACACACAGACACACAGACACACAGACACACACACACACACACACACACACACACACACACACACACACATATCCCTCTTTTTGTTAACGATGTTGCCATCTTTCTGGTCATCTCAGCTGAATATGGGAAGAGCAATATACTATTTCACATTCAGTACTACCCCTGATTTAATCAGTCCAAAAATCCTGCTGACTGAATTCAAGCTAGGAATTGAATCTCCATTCATCTTTACTATTCTCATTTACATTTTCATTGTCTCTTGCCTTGCCTAATGAAAACTCTGTAGTCAATCTTCCCTCTAGCTGCATAACAAATTATCCCTGAATTTAACAGGTTAAAAGGACAAATGCTCAGTTTCCATTAGCCAGAAGCTGGGAGCAAATAAAATGAATTAATTTGAATTGGGTTGTCCAGGGAGAATGGAATCAAGGTGCTATCTAGGGCAGCAGTTATCTGAGCTTGCCTGGGGAAAGATCAGCTGCCAGGGCCATTTATGGCTTTTAGTTTCTTATCACATGAGCCTTTCCACAAGGTCAGCTTAGCCTGTGGAAGTTGCCTACTCTCACACAGAGCAATGCAACAGACAGTTAAAGCCTTCTTGATAGAAATTTCAGTCTTTTTCATAACCTAGTTTTTCAAGTTTCTAATCTCATCACTTTTACCATATCCTATTCTTTAGCTGAATCACTAATCATAGCACAGTCAATAAGAGGGAGCAGGGAGGTTCTATTCCATTTCTGTCTCCTGAGGAGTGTGGAAGACTTTTAAAATATTGATTGATTGATATGTGTGTGCACGTGTGCGTGTATGCGTGCACACGTGCACACATGCCGGGGCCTCTTGCTGCTACAAACGAATGCCAGATGCTTGCACCACACGTTTCCGTATCTGGCTGACATGGGCAGCTTGGGAACTGAACCTTGGCTGGCAGGCTTGCAAGCAAGTGACTTTAACCACTGAGCAAACCTTCCCAGCCTCAGAGAATTTTTGTGAACATACTTTTAAAACTACAACAATTTTTCCTCTGGGCCTAAATTATGTATCTTTCTTCTACATGCAAAATACATATCAAATAATTTGTAGACACATATTTCAAAACTACCATGACATGTTTGGTTTTTATTTGTTTTAGAAAGACAGGGTCTCCTATAGCCTAAGCTGGCCTTGAACTTGCTATGTAGCCAAGGGTGACCTTGAATTCCCTATCCTCTTGTCTCCACCTGCCAAATGCTGGGATTATGGAGGTGTACCACTACACCTGGCTTTTGATTTTAAAATTTTAGCTAATGCATAAAAACATATAATTACATATATTTATGGGGTACCATATGATGTTTCAATACATATAAGTTATGTAATGTTTAAATCAAGGTAAACATATCAATCTTTTAAAATATATTTTATTTATTTGAGAGATAGAGAGAAAGAGGCAGATACACAGAGAGAGAATGGGTGTGCCAGGACCTCTGTGCAAACTAACTTCAGACATTTATACCACCTTGTGTATCTTGCTTTACGTGGATACTGGGGAATCAAACCTACATTCTTTGGCTTTGCCAGTAAGTGCCTTAACCTCTAAACTGCTTCTACAGCCCTCAATTTTTAAAAATATTCATCATTTCTTTATCATAAAAACATTCAAAACCCATTCTCCTAACTTTTTTTTTTTTTTCAAGGTAGGGTCTCACTCTGGCCCAGGCTGACCTGTAATTCACTATGTAATCTCAGGGTGGCCTCAAACTTATGGCGATCCTCCTACCTCTGCCTCCCGAGTGCTGAGGTTAAAGGCGTGCACCACCATGCCCAGCTTTTCCTAAATTTTAAATAATATTTTATTTACTTACTTATTTGCAAGAAGAGAGATAGAGAGAAGGGAGATGAGAGAGGGAGAGAGAAAGAGAGAGTGGGCACACCAGGGCCTCTAGTCTCTGCAAATGAACTTCAGATGCATGTGTCACCCTGTGCATCTGACTTTATACGGGCACTGGAGAATCAAACCTGCATCATTAGGCTTTGTAGGCAAGCACATTAACCACTGAGATATCTCTCCAGTCCCTATTCTCCTGACTAAAAAAAAAAGTTTATTTATTTTTTATTTACTTATTTTTAAGGGGTGGAGAGAGAATGAGAGAGAATGGGCGCACCCAGGACCTCTTGCTGCTGCAAGCTATTGTTATTGATGGTCATCTCACCGTGCGATAGAACGCTAGAACCTGTTTCTCCTAACTTTAGCCACTGATCCACCGATCAATCTCTCCCCAGCCCTTCCTGTTCTCTTTTCTTCCTGGCCTTTAATAACCACATTTTGCTCCCCATTTCCATGAGATTAACATTCTGATATTCAAAATATGTATGACATAGCATGTCATACTTGGCTTTGTGTATCTGGCTTATTTTCATTAACACAATGACCTTCTGTTCCATCTTTGTTGTTAGAAATGACAAGATTTCATTCTTTAATGACTGAATAGTACTGCATTGTGTGCATACCATATTTTCTTAAGCAATTCATCGGTTGATAGACATTTGTGTTGTTTTCAGTTTTTTTACTGTCTATCGCTGGATTATGTAGTGTATATATATATATATACACATACATATATATATATTGTTTATGTTTTAAATTTATTTTATATTTTATTTTAATTTTATTATATATATATATATATATATATAAACTTATTTTATTTTTATTTTTGAGAGATAGAGAGAGAGAGAGGGAGGGAGAGAGAACAGGCACACCAGGGCCCCAGCCACTGCAATTGAACTTCAGATGCTTGCACCACCTAGTGGACATGTGTGACCTTTCACTTGCCTCACTTTTGTGTGTCTGGCTTACATGGAATCTGGAGAGTCAAACATGGGTCCTTGGGCTCCACAGGCAAATGACTTAACCGCTAAGCCATCTCTCTAGCTCTAGTATTTATGCTTTTAATTTTTTAAAAAAATATTTATTTTCAAGGAGTGTAGAGTGGGGGAGGGTAAGGGAGAAAGAGAAAAAGAGACTATGAATGGGCACACAAGGGCCTTCAGCCACTGGAAATGAACTCCAGATGCATACTCCACTCTGTGCATCTTGCTTTATGTTGAATACTGGGGAATTGAACCTGGGTCATTAGGCTTTGTAGGCAAGTGCCTTAATCATTGAGAAATCTCTCCAGCCCATATTTTTTTTTTATTTTTTGAAGAACTTCCATACTGTTCTCCATAATGGCTGTACTAATTTACATCCCTACCCAAACTGTACAAGGTTTCTTATTTTTTCTACCTTCTCATCAACATTTGTCTTTTTTGGTTTATTATTTATTTATTTATTTGAGAGCGACAGACAGAGAGAAAGAGGGGCGAGAGAGAGAGAGAGAGAGAGAGAGAGAGAGAGAGGGGGAGAGAGAGACAGAGAATGGGCACACCAGGGCCTCCAGCCACTGCAAACAATTCCAGATGCATAAGCCACCTTGTACATCTGGCTTATGTGGGACCTGGGGAATTGAACCTGAGTCCTTGGGCTTTGCAGGCAAGTGTCTTAACTGCTAAGCCATCTCTCCAGCCCCCAAAATGTCTATTTTCCTTGTGCACTTCTTAATTGGGTTATTTGTTGTTTTTCTTTTGCTATTGAGGTTTTAAAATTAAATTAAAATGTTTTAGAAAATTTAATTGCAAGGAAAGAGAAAGTGAGCGAGCAAGTGAGAAAGAGAGAGAAAGAGAGAGAAAGAGGGGGGGGGATGAGAATGAGCACACTAGGACCTCCTGCCACTGGAAACAAACTCCAGACACATGTGCCTTTGGCTTTATGTGGGTACTGGAGCATTGAACCTGGGCCTTCATGCTTTGTAAGCAATCACCTTTAACCACTATACTATTTCTCCAGCACTTTTTTTTTAGTTCTTTATATATTCTGGAAATCAAACCCTTATATTTATGCATATAGTTTATACTAATTTTCTCCCATTCTGTAGGGTGTCTCCCATTTCTAAATTATATCCTAAATTTAACATTGTCAGCAACTGTGTGGATACTCTTTCCGTAGGTAAATGGCACTCCTCTTTTTTTTTTAAAATTCTTCCTTACTTTCATTCACTTCCTCCTTCATAAAACATGGCAGCTTCCCTAATATAGATTGTCAACTCCTAGAGGATAGGAACCATGCCTTGTTCATCTTTATCTCCTTCAAAGCAGGAAGCATATTTAACTGTGGCCAATATGTGTTTAACAACTGTCAAATTAAATGATATGAAGACAGCACTTCTCCATTTTAAGTGAAACAAACAGTTTGAGTTGTTTATGCACATGTGGTATATCAACTTGATGACAGCATTTTATTTGTTGCACAAAAATCTGTCTTTCAAAGACATAATGTCAAAAGTACTGTGTGTGGGACATCCTGACAGAATTGGTGGTAAAATTTCCACATTTTATCAACATATTCAAAGACTCAGCCTTCTACTGCTGTGTTAAACAGCTAAGAAAAATCCATGTGCTATGTTTGATAGAACACATATATCTTACAAAGTAGGAACAAAAGATGGTGCTGAATAGGTAGGCTGCCTTTGGCTATGCTGGGGTAGGGCATAAGTTGTTTAACGTTTTAGCTCTGTTCTCTGGCCCTTATTCCTTTCCCCTCCCTCTTTCCCTCTTTTCTCTCCCCCCACCCACTTATTTTCTTTCCTTTGTTTCTTTTCCTCCCTCCTCCCTCTACCTCCCTCTTTTCCTGTTTTAGCTAGCTTTGCATTTCTGTAACAAAATACTTGAGATAATCAAGTTAAAAGGAATAAAAGGATTTATTTTGTTACACAGTTTTAGAAGCTTCCATGATCTGTTGGCCCCATTGCTCTTGGACCTGGGGATTACATGAGAAAGCAAGGTATTTACCTTATGGCAGCCAGAAAGTACAAGAGAGAGTTAGGGCCAGGGTCTCACTATTCCTTTTTTCAGGGGCATAGTTTCATGTGATCAGAAGACTTGCGAATACACCAACCTCACCTCCTAAAAGATCCACCAGCTCCCAATATGCCATGAGCTGAGGCCCAAGCCCTTAACAGGTGGGCATTTTGAGAACCATAGTACTTCCTTTCTCACTCCTTCCCTTTCTCTTTCCATCCCTTCATTTCCTCTGTCCTTCCTTCCTCTTCCTTGAGAGAACTACAGCGTTTCTCCTCCTCTTCTCCTCCCTTAATATCCCTTGACATTTAGGCCTTTGGGGAACCATGGCACTTTCCCTCCCTCCTCCTCTCTCTGTTATTCCTTCTCCCTTTCTTCCCCTTCCTTAAGATACTGGCCTTTGGGGGCCCATAGCACTTCTCTTCCACTCCCTCCCCTCCCTCTTCAAACATGCTGTTTGTCTTTTTCAAATCTTGACTTTCATTCTTTGTATGTGGGTGCATGCATGTGTGGAGGCTAGAGGACAGCTTCAGTGTCAATCCTCTGCCTTTCCACCACATTTGAGGCAGGGCTCCTCTCTCTGGATTCTCACTCTACTGTTGCTCTTTGCAATGCTCCTCATGAGCTTGTAGGAATTTCTCCTCTCTGCCTCCTGGTGTGACGGGATGACAGAAGCCCATTAGGGCTTCTGGCTTTTTACCTGAGATCTAGGCACCAAACTCAAGAACCAGCTTGAGCTGCAAATGCTTTATGCACTGAGTCATCTATTTCACCAGCCCCCCTCTCCACTCTGAAAAGAAGTGAGCCCTTGGAGACCATTTTCCTTCCCCTCCCTTACCTCCCTCTTTCGCAATAATGGGCCTATATGGGACCATAGCGTTTCCCCTCCCTTACCTTTTCTCCCTTCCGGCTCTTCCCCCCCTTTCCACAAAGCTTCTCTTCCCTTTCATCCCTCCCTCTTTCCCTTCTCCCCACCCCCCTATCCCTTTCTAAACCAGTCTAGCTTCTCTTGGGACCTCTAGGACATTGTGAGGTCCTTGGCTTTGAGGAGCTCATTCCCCATCAGCAGGGAGACGATGGGCTCCTCCACACAGCTGTCCTCCGCCAGCTTGGACAGCGTGAGAAGCTTGCTCCCTGTGTCCATGGGTGGAGTTGTGTACTTCACGGGCTGCTTACCTGGGTCAGGACTTCCATTTTCTACTTCCGTAGGCCTAGGAGATTCCTGGGGAGACAAGATGCTGGCCAGGCTGCTGTCCTGGTCAGGCAGGCTCATGTCAGGCATGGTTACAGAGGGGCTGAAAAGGTCCAGTAGGGTGTCCATGTCTAAGCTGTGGCTGGTCAGCATGGTCTTCAGGTCATCCAGGCTACAGTCCATGTCATTCGGGTGATCACAGAGCTCGTCTTTGTTCAAGCTGGTTGTATCAAGGCATTTCTCAGGGGTGGAGGGGAGTGGTGAAGTGGGGGTACAACCGGTTGAGGGGACGAGGGTAGAGTCACTGTCCCTCAGGATGGAGTCAATCAAGTCAGTCAGGGATGCGGAGGAATCCATGGAGGATAGAAGCCCAGCATTCACCTCTTCCACACAGGGGCTTTGAGGTGGGCTGAGGGGTCCCTCCTTGACAGGTATTTGAGGGCCGCTGGGCAGAGACTTCTCATTTCTGCTATTACCTGGTGAGGTCAAGGGACTGGTGGGGGTGTGCTCAGGGATGTCCCATACTGTGGCTCCAGAGCTGTTAACAGCGTCTTGGGCGCAAAGGCTGGAGCTGCTGTAGGCAGGCGTTGGAGGGGGGCTATGCTTGGGCGCAGATGGTGCTGAAGTGCTGTCATCCACCCCGGGAGGACGCTTTCTCTTCAACCCCTTCCCCTGCTTTGACTGCACCAGTGGCATCAGGAACTGAATGACCTTGTTGACAGCTTTTTGCTGCTGAGTATATTTCTGCTTCAAGCTGTCCACCTCCTGACACAGGGCCTGGTTCCCCTGCTTCATGCTTAGCAGCTCGGCGTTCATACTCTCCTGCTTCTGCTTCAGCAGTTGCACGTCTGTCCATAGCTTGGTGGCACCGTCTTTGCTCTTCACAGTGGGCGTGCTGACCACTCTACTGTTGATGCGCTCAAGGAGCTGCTCCTGGTCACGCTGGAAATAGGGATGCTGGAACTCACTGGCATCCTGCTGGGGCTTAACCAGGCCCTGCTGCTCAATGTGGGCTACTTTCCGGAAACCATACTTGTTGAGCTGCCGCACGAAGCTGGCCATTTTGTTGTGCTTGAAGTACCTGGGCAGCAACTCCTTGGTGAACTGGTCTGTGTTAAACACTTGGAAGCTGTTCCCGCTAGGGCTCCAGCAGATGAGCTCATCGGTGTCTGGGTTACTCACTAGAGCCCACAGCTTTATCAGGAAGCCTGGGATGTTGTTGGACTTCACTGGGCTGCACATGCCCACAGGTGGATCCATCTTGAACGAAGGGCACAGTCAAGTTAGCTGACGGAAGAAGCGAACGGATAGACGAAGTGAACTGGCAGACGAAGCTAGCGCAGGAGGAGGTGGGAGCGGAGAGAACGGGCGTGGGCCCAACAGACCGACGCCCACGCAACGTCTGCTTGCTCACGAGACCTGGTCACATGCCTCCGTTGTGCGCATGACCCCAAGGCCTCGCGTGGTTTCCCCCAGCCTTGCAAGGGGCCCCTACGTTGTGCTTTAATCCTAGCATTCAAGAGACTAAGGTAGCGGGATCATGAGCTCAAGGATAGCCTGGGCTACAGAGGGAGTTCCAGGTCAGCCCTGGGTAGAGTGAGATTCCTCCTAAAAAAATAAGGTTATTTTATATAACTTAGAAAATCTATATCATCTATATGTCTATATCTGTCTATAAACAACAGGAGAAAAATAAAAAACAAATCACACCATTCCACAACCTACAGATAACCATTGTTGCCTTGGCACACAGTAATCACTTCTCTGCCTACCTATTTCTTCTTGTGTTAGAAAGGAGCCTACTATTTAGAGGATGCTGAGAACTTGATTAGATCTGGGAGCGCACGGCAGCTACATATTAATAACTTAAAAATAATAGGAAGGGACCAGTTTTCATGCTAGTTTTAAAGAACTCTACTTACTTAAGCTTTGGCTTTTGAGCTTCCACGGTAAATATATGTTTATTTTCCTGGATAAGGGTCAATTAAGGCAAAGAACAGGCCATTATGTCCTGGTATTGAGATTTGGTTTTACTAAGATGGAAATGTGGGGTTGAGGGTTTAAGGGTAGGAGGGGATTTAGTGGTAGTTGCTGAGAGGCTTCATGGAAGACCATAAATACCGAAGTCATATGTTGGGATGGTGGGAGGGATATATGAGAAAACGAGAACTTTTGCAAGGAAAAGGCAAGTTGGACTTCAAAAGCCTGTCTTGGGACTCTTCACTGAGGCTTTGAAATGGGAAAAATAAGTAAATCTCTCTCTCTCTCTCTCTCTCTCTCTCTCTCTCTCTCTCTCTCTGTGTGTGTGTGTGTGTGTGTGTATGTGTGCATGTATAGGGGAATGTCCTATGATGTGATGTCCTGGGTCTTTGTGTCTTGAAGAAAGAGTTGAGCAAGGCATTCCATAGTCACTGATAGAAAGTATAGATTGATTGAAAATGAGAGTAAGCCAGGCATGGTAGCTTAACCCTATGATTCCAGTACATAGAAGGCTGAGGTAGGAGGATTACCATGAGTTCGGGGCCAGCCTGGGCTACAGAGTGAGTACAAAGTCAGCTTAAGCTAGAGTGTGAACCTACTTAACAAATAAGGTATAAAATAAAATAAAAGCATGCAGTTCACAAGACAAGAGCAGGCTCCAGAAAGCAGCTCAGGAGTTCTCTTGCTCCTGTTTTTATCGAAGGGGAAGGACGAGCCTCAGAAGGGGTAGACATTCCTTTGGCTGTTCTAGGTGATATTCTTTGTTTGCTGGGGAGCAGTTATACAATCCTTGGGGTGGTCTGAAGTAGTCTAAGTGACAGTCTCTCTTGGTTGCTGGCTCCTCAAGTTACAGTTATGCTTGTCTGGCCCCATCTTTTTTTGTTTGTTTGTTTTCAAGGTAGGGTGTCACTCTTGCTGAGGCTGACCCTATCTTCTTGCTTCAAAATCTGAATAAAAAGCAAAACTGCTTCTGATGGCACAAAATGAACTCAACATATCAAGAAGTTTCTGACTAGCTTCCTAGACAACGTGTCCCAGAATAGATGCTAAGGTGTGGAACTGATTGATCAGATGGATGTTGGGTTGTGGGAATTCCCACCTCTGGCTGGGAATTGGTGATTTCTGTACTGCATTACAAAGAAGTTGGTTAATTTTTCATCCACAGGATCTGGAGACTCAGACCTCACAGCTACTGAGGCTGAAGCATTGAAGCAATTAAAAAGAAAGCAGGGGCTGGAGAAACGGCTTAGTGTTATAAGCACTTGCCTGCAAAGTCAAAGGACCCAGGTTCGATTCCCCAGGACCCTTGTAAGCCAGATGGACAAGGGGGTGCACACATCTGGAGTTTGTTTGCAGTGACTGGAGGCCCTAGTGTGCTCATTCTTTCTCTCTCTCTCCCTACCTATTTCTTTCTCTCCTCTCTCAAATAAATAAAGAAAAATAAAATATATAAAAAAAAAACAAAACAAAGCCAGGCGTGGTGGCACACGCTTTTAATCTCATCACTAGGGAGGCAGAGGTAGGAGGATCACTGTGAATTTGAGGCCACCCTGAGACTACATAGTGAATTCCAGGTCAGCCTGGGCTAGAGTGAGACCCTACTTAAAAAAAAAAAAAAAAAAAAAAAAAAGCAATCCAAGGTGCTGGGCTATGTACTGATCACTTTCTGTGGTGTCTGATAGTTTTCCAAGAAACAAAACTATCTCCACTCAGAGATATTGTAAAACTTAACTTTTAGAGAGTTTTTTTGGTTTGCAGCCAGCAATCCAAGGTGTCAGAAATAGTGACCCGTGAAGGGACTGTTAATGTTGGATTCTCTGTCAGAGGCTGCAGTGAAAATCTCCCACATTCCACTTCTGCCTTTCCTGGGCATCTTCTTCTGTATATTTCCTGCCTGACAAAGGGTTAGAACTTGGAGTCTGGAGGACAGAGTAGATTTTCCTCCCCAGTCTTGACTGCTGTTTTACAATCTTTGAATCAGATGTTACAGTTAAGGCTCCAAGCTAGGGCAGAGCACTGAGATTTCTCACTGAAAGATGGTTAATCTTTATATATATATATGATCTTGAGCTGGGTGTGGTGGTGCACACCTTTTTTATTGACAACTTCCATAATTGTAGACAATATCCCATGGTAATTCCCTCCTCCCCCCCACTTTCCCCTTTGAAACTCCATTCTCCATCACATCCCCTCCCCCTCTCAATCAGTCTCTTTTATTTTTTTTATTTTTTATTTTTTAAATTTTTTTTGTTCATTTTTTATTTATTTATTTGAGAGCGACAGACATAGAGAGAAAGACAGATAGAGGGAGAGAGAGAGAGAATGGGCGCGCCAGGGCTTCCAGCCACTGCAAACGAACTCCAGACGCGTGCGCCCCCTTGTGCATCTGGCTAACGTGGGACCTGGGGAACTGAGCCTCGAACCGGGGTCCTTAGGCTTCACAGGCAAGCGCTTAACCACTAAGCCATCTCTCCAGCCCAGTCTCTTTTATTTTTATGTCATGATCTTTTCCTCCTATTATGATGGTCTTGTGTAGGTAGTGTCAGGCACTGTGAGGTCATGGATATCCAGGCCATTTTGTCTGTAGGAAGCACTTTGTACAGAGTCCTACCCTTCCTTCGGCTCTTACATTCTTTCCGACACCTCTTCCACAATGGACCCTGATCCTTGGAAGGTGTGATAGAGACATTGCAGTGCTGAGCACTCCTCTGCCACTTCTTCTCAGCACCATGATGCCTTTTGAGTTATCCCAAGGTCACTACCATCTGAAAAGAGAAGCTTCTCTAACCAAAAGTGAGAGTAGCATTAATATATGGGTATGAACATTAAGAGAAGTGCTTACTGGGCAGCTTGGCAAACATAGTATATACATTTAGCCAGAGAGCAGCAGACGTTACACTCCTAGGGTCATGACTACCCCTGTTGTAGGTTTTCAGTATCAGGGATGTATTCCCTCCTATGGAGCAGGCCTTCAGTCAAATTAGAGGGTGGTTGGTTTTCCCCATAACAGACATATCACTAGTGCACCCATTGACTCATTTGGCCTGGCGGGCCAAATTTAAGGCTTGCAGTGTCCACTGTTGAGTATCTTTACTGGTGATTTCTCTCTCTCCCACACTGAACTGCAATAAATAAATATAAATATAAAATATATAAATATACATAATAATAAATATAAAATAAATATAAAATGTATAAAATAAATATAAAATATTTTATGTTTATTTATTTGACAGGGATAGAGGGAGGGAGAGAGAGAGAGATTGAGAGAGAGACAATGGGTGCACCAGGGCCTCCAGCCATTGCAAACAAACTGCAGACATGTGCACTCCCTTGTGCATGTAGCTTACATGGGTCCTGGGGAATTGAACCTGTGTCCTTTGGCTTTGCAGGCAAATGCCTTAACCACTAAGGCATCTCTTCAGCCCGAAATATGTTTATTCTTAAGTTAGGGTCTAAATTCATATACCACGACTTCACCAACTCTCTGACTTTTTTGTTAGCTTGAATTGTGGAATGACTATTAGCAAAACCCCATCAAGCTTTCGAACATGTTGAATTTCTGGACAAACCCTAGCAAAAGTCCATGATCTTCTGTTTAACATACGAGGTTATTTTTAAGCTCCTGAAACCATAATACTGGGGAGTAAACTTAGGTGTAGATATAGAGAGCAAGTCAGGGGGCAGCTGGCTTCTGCTTTCATGCCTCTCAAGGAGGATGTGTTATGGCTTCTGATCTTTGTGAGTTGTTTCTCCTTTCCCTTTCTTCAATTGGAAATTGTTTTTCTAACATTGATCCTGTTCTCAACCGCCTCTCAACTTTTGTACAACTAGGTTCATTGTTGGGGGTCAAATAATCTATCCAGAGCTAGGCGTTGTGGTGCACGCCTTTAATCCCAACACTTGGGGAGGCAGAGGTAGGAGGATCGCTGTGAGTTTGAGGCCACCCTGAGACTACATAGTTAATTCCAGGTCAGCCTGAGCTACAGTGAAACCCTACCTTAAAAAATAAAAGCAATCAAATAATTAAAAAAAAACCCAAAACAAACAATTAAATAAAAAGTTTGTATTAAACAAAAATCTATCCAGAGACCCACCAACAGCAAGGAGCTACATGTAGATTTGTGGTGATACTGTCAAGCTTTCTGGAGTACAAGGCACTAATGACACATAGCCTTGGAATGTATCTATTTGCAAAGGGCTCAGTATAGTTTAAGCAGTTTAGAACAGTTGCATAATATTTACAGGATACAGTTGACAAACGTCTTGCATGACAATGTTACCAGGGAATTAGGGTTCTATTTTGTGCATTGTTAAACTCATTCTCAAAAGAATTTAGAAACAGACTCAGAAGAAAGCTCAAAGACAATTTTATTAGTGTTTGAGGGAAAGGTCATTGGGAAGGCAAGCTGTAACTCTTGACAGCTGCTAGGAGGAGGGAGATGGCTTAATAGAAAGCAGGAAAGTTCAGTAGTGCAGGCTGGCAAGCAGTTGCATGGTGGCTCCATAGAGAAACAGTAACAAAAGCAAAGTGTCTGGGAAAGCTTGGAAGAGTTTGAATTACAGCTCAGAAATGGGCTGGAGAAACGGCTTAGCAGCTAAGGCGCTTGCCTGCAAAGTCTGAGGACCCAGCTGCAATTCCCCAGATCCCACTAAAGCCAGATGCACAAGATGGTGCATGCGTCTGCAGTTTGTTTGCAATGGCCCTGGTGCACCCATTCTCTTTAGCTCTCTCTCTCTGTGTCTCTTTCTCTAGCTCATAAATAAATAAATATTTTTTTTTTTTTAAAACTCAGAGGAGTAGGCAGGTTTAGGAGCGAGGATCTGCAAGCAACTCCTTTAAAGGAGGGGCTTTGGCAGGTTTAAGTATATCGTTAAGGGGATAACTATTTCTCCCACCTTTTTAGCATGTCTTTAGGTAAGGGGTAGTCAGGTGATCAATAGGTACAGTTGGATTAACTCTTAAGGGAGGGAATCATAGCCTTATGTTTTTGGGTAGTTTAGAATGTCAGGTCTCCACCTAGGGCCAGAGCTAAAATTCAAATTTTAATTTTCTTTTTTCCCTTTTTTTGTTTTTGTTTCTTTTTTTATAGTGAAAAAAAAAAAGGTGTATTTAGAATTAACCAGCTGGATCCAGTTTAGATGATCCCAATTTTATTGGCAACATCCAAAGCATCATAATCGGGAGCCAGCCGAACATAGGCCTTCTTCTCTCCATCAGGCCTGGGTGGAGAGGAAGGGTTAGTGTTTGCAGCTCTCAGGCTCTACCCTGTGTTCCCACAGTCCTCTGGCACATCAGTGGTTCCTTTGTTGCTGTTGCCATTCTTTTCCAAATAGTGAAATTTCCATCACTTGTGTGTTTTTGTTTCTTGAGGTAGGTTCTCACTCTAGTCCAGGCTGATCTGGAATTAACTGGGTAGTCTCAGGGTGGCCTTGAATTCACAGCGATCCTCCTACCTATGCCTCCCAAGTGCTGGGATTAAAGACATGTGTCACTATGCCCAGCTTCAAATTTTAATTTTTTTACAAATATTGTGGGATGGAGAGATGGCTTAGCAGTTAAGGCACTTGCCTGTGAAGCCTAAGGACCCATGTTCCATCTCTCTCCACATTCCATGTAAGCTGGACACACAAAGATGAGGCAAGCACAAGGTCTCATATGCCCACTAGGTGGCACAAGCATCTGGAATTTAATTGCAATGGACGAGGCCTGCCAATTCTCTATCTATCTGAAATAAAATATTGTATTTATTTATTTATGTGTTTATTGAGAGAGGAAAACAGAGAGAAAGAGGAGGGAGGGAGGGAGGGTTTGAGGAAGAGAGAATGGGCACTCTAGGGCCTCTTGCTACTGCAGACAAACTCCGGACACATGTACCACTTTGTGCATTTTGCTTTACCTAGGTACTGAGAAATTGAACCTAGACCATTGAGCTTTGCAAGCGAGTGCCTTTAACCACTAAGCCATCTTTCAAGCCCCCAAATTCCAATTTTTTGACCAGAGGGAAGTAGTTTTCTCTCAACAAAGCTGATACCTCTCCCCTCTTCCCTTTACCAGGGAAATGGGAGGTGGCATCCACGCTGATCATGACCCATCCTTAATGTCTTCCAAGTCTGTTAATGCCTGTCTAACTACACAAGAAGAAAGTTATGTAGATGTTAGAGAGTAAAGGTATTGACTCTACTAAGGCCTAACGACATTACATTGTTTGACTCAAATATGACTGAAACTATAATTCCTTCATTGGACTTTTCAGCTAATTAAGTAAAATATTCCTTTGAAGTTTAAATGAGTTTGAGTTGGTTTTATTATCACATTATGCTACTAGAAATGTACCAATTGATACAAATCTTAAAGTCTGTGATGGCTAATCATCATTGTCCACTTGACCAGGTTTAGAATCACCTAGGAAACACACCTCTGGACATGTCTATGAGGGTGTTTCTAGAAGCGTTTGACTGACCAACCCTAGATCCCTATCATCTGGGGTCCCAGACTGGACAAAAAGGTAAAAAGGACAAAAAGTAGTTAGTCCTGGCATTCCTCCTTTTTTGCTTTCTGACTGGGTGTGCAGTGTGTGACCAGCTGTCCCTTGCTCCTGCCATCATGCCTTTCCTGCCATGATGTGCTGTTTCTTCAAACCACCCTTCCTGCCCTTACGTCACTTTTTTTCAGGTATTTTGTCATAGCAATGAATAAAGTAACTGATATGAAGTCTTATATGTAACTGACATATAAGATCAAGTGGTATTATCAAAGAGGAAAGAATAGACATATTTATGAGTAAATCAACATATTTTATAGATTATACCTTTTTGGTGCTGAGGATTGAACCAAGGGCCTTGCACATGCTAGATAAGCACTGCTACATAGGGCTACATCTCCATGCTTCTTTTGACCTTTTTTACTTTATGTTTGGAGATCATGTATTGGTTGTCTTCTCGTTACAGGGTAAAAACACCCGAGCAGAAGCAGCTTACAGAAGGAAAGGGTTTATTTCTGGTTCACAGTTTCAAAGAGAAGTTTCATCATGGCAGGGAAAGCATGGCAGGAGCAGCCAGCCAGGGTGTCACATCTCCACAGCAGCATGGAGGAAGTAGAGAGTGAGCCAAGTATGGGAACTGGGGCTGAGCCGTAACACCTCACAGCCTGGTGATACACCTCTTCCAGCAAGATTCCACTTCCCAAAGGTTCCACCAATCGGGGATTAACTATGTGGCCTAATCACAAACACATGAGACTGTGAGGGCACATTTTACATTCAAATAACCACAGATAGGGTCTTGCTAAGTTATCCAGGCTGGTCTTGAATTCACTTTGTAGCCTAGGGAGGCTTTTAAACTTCCCATCCTTATGTCTTGGCCTCCTGAGTAGCTAGGATTTCAGCCTTATACCATTAAACGTGGCTGAACATTAAATGACTTTCTAAAATTTCTTTGAGGAGGGCATATTTCCTATTATATTTGTATCCAAGTTTCTGTGAAGTTGGTACATGAAAATATATTTTTCAGATTTTAGTCAATGGTCATGACTGTAGTGGGTTTAAAACACAAGGAGATCAGGTGGTTAAGGTATTTCAAAGATTACCTTTTCATTATTGGTAGATATAACTGGGAATTAAAATCTAGTCTTTGTGCTCATTTAAACTTGCTAGACATAGGTTGGAAGATTAGATCCTTGGCCAAAGAAATATTACAAGTAGTTTCCTAAAGTATGAAGCTTGCCTGTGCAATTCAAATATGTCTAAAGATATTTGAATGATGTATTAATATTGACAGAAAGATAATTACCTTTACTTATAATTAAACTAACTTCTGATAAGTCATTAAATATGGCTTCTTCAAGAAGGAATTGAAGACTGTTCCACACTGCCTTGGTTTTGATGTAGTTTGCCCTCCAATGCTCACGTATTATTGAAAGCTTTTTACTCAGTGTGATATTGGGAGGCAATAGAGCTGTTAAGAAGTGGGGCCTAGTAGATAGTGGTAAGACATTAGAGACACTGCCTTTGGAAGGGGTTACTATAGTTGTCAAGGGAGTCTAGTTCAGTCCTATAAGAGTGAGTTCTTATAAGAAGAGTAAGCCTAGTCCCTGAACCTCTCTGACTCACCGTCTTACCATGTTTCTTATTTGTACTCCTACCATGTTGTAGCATAACCAGAGGCCTTAGATACAGCCAATAGAAGCTTATGACATGCTTTTGGATATCAAAAACTATGAGCTGAATGGATCACTTTTCAGTATAGAGTACTCCACCTCAGACATTTTGTTGTAGCAATGGGAAATGGATACACCGGAGAGCATTCCTGTAGACATGAAATTTGAAATGCAAAAAAATAGGCTACCCATTCTGTTCACTGCATTCACTTTAAAAAATATTTATTTTTATTTTTTATGAGAGAGAGAGAGGGAATTGGCATGCCAGGGCCTCCAGCCACTTCAATCAAACAGATGTGTTTGCCACCTGTGCATATGCACAACCTTGTGCATTTGACTCACGTGGGATCTGGGCAGTTGTACATGGATCCTTAGGCTTTGCAGGCAAGTGCTTTAACCAATAAGTCATTTCTCCAGGCCTGCATTCACTTAAATAATATTTTTATTTATTTGCAAGCAGAGATAGAGAAAAGATAGAGAGACAGAGAGAATGTGCATGCCAGGGCCTCTAGCCACTGCAAACAAACCCCAGATATATGCATCACTTTGTGCATCTGGCTTTATGTGGGTACTGGAGAATCAAACAAAGGTTGTTAGGCTTTGCAGGCAAGCATCTTAACCACTGAGCAGTCTCTCCAACTCCCATTGCATTCACTTTTAATAGCATGGTTTGGGAAAAGAACAAAAGTAGATCTTTTTGCATATATGGTGTGTGTGTTTGTGAGAGAGAGATGGGGGACCCAGAAGACATCCTCAGCTATCATCTTTAGGCACTATCCATTTCTTTTTGAGACAGGGTCACTAACTGGCCTAGAATTTACCTAATTAACCTTGGCTTGCTGGCCAGTGAGCTCCAGGAATACTTCTATCTGTGCTTCCCCAATTGGAATTGCAAGGGCACACTACAACCCCCAACATTTTTACATAGGTACTGGGCATCAAACTTGGGTCCTTGTGCTTGGTGAGGCAAGCACCTTACCACTGAACATCTTTCCACCTTAATAGATGTGATTTTTTAAAAAAAATATTTATTTATTTGACAGAGAGAGAGAGAGAGAGAGAGAGAGAGAGAGAAAGAGAGCGAGAGGGAAAGAGAGAGAGAGAATAGGCACACTAGGGCCTCCAGCCACTGCAAACGAACTCCAGACACGTGCACCCCCTTGTGTACCTGGCTAATGTGGGTACTGGGGAATTGAACCTGTGTCCTTTGGCTTTGCAGGCAAATACCTTAACTGCTAAGCCATCCCTCCATCCCAATAGATGTGATTTTGATATATCATTTTAATTGGGAAGATATTATCTATATTTAAGTGCCTGAAGCAGATTAGCTACACTTATAAATGGTAACTATGATTATTGTGAAGGTGAATATAGTATTCAGTCTTAACTAATATGTTTTGTTCATTTCTTTTCATGAGAGTAACTATTTTGTTCTTGATTTTTGAGACAGTCTCATGTAGCCCAGGCTAGTCTCAGGCTCACTATGTTCCTGAGGACGATTTTAAAGTCTCAGTCCTCCTGCCTTCACACCCATGTGCCATCATGCTTCATTTATGTGTTGCCAGGGATTCACCCCAGGGCTTTGCACACAGTTCTGATGCTCAAATAGATTTTTGGATTCGTCATTTCCTATTATTTTTGTAATGAGTACTTAATTCAACAATTCCAAGCTTATTTTGGTAGAAATGCAAGCAAATAGGATATTGTCAAGCATTGCTGGGATCATTAGGGGCAGCTTTTTTTTTTTTTTTTTTCCAAGGTAGGGTCTCACTCTAGTCCAGGCTGACCTGGAATTCACTATGTAGTCTCAGGGTGGCCTTGAACTCACAGCGATCCTCCTACCTCTGCTTTCTGAGTACTGGGATTAAAGGCATGCGCCACCACGCTGGGCCATTAGGGGTAGTTTTGTGGCAGCACACCTGTCTCTACCACCACTTATACATACGTGTATCTGGTGTTTGTTTACAGTAGATGGAGGCCCTGGCATACCCATTGTCTCTCTATCTGCCTCTCTCTCAAATAAATAAATTAAATTAAAAAAAATATATAGCTGACTAAGCAGAGGGAGAAGATAGCAAAATACAGACCAGTATACAAAGTGCTTACTCTGGGCCAGTTGCTCTCGTAAGCACTTTAATATACATGCCTTTTTTTTTAAAGGTTTTTTTAAAATTATTTATTTATTTACTTGAGAGCAACAGACACAGAGAGAAAGACAAATAGAGGGAGAGAGAGAGAATGGGCGCGCCAGGGCTTCCAGCCTGTGCAAACGAACTCCAGACACCTGCGCCCCCTTGTGCATCTGGCTAACGTGGGATCTGGGGAACCGAGCCTCGAACCGGGGTCCTTAGGCTTCACAGGCAAGCGCTTAATCGCTAAGCCATCTCCCCAGCCCAACATGCCATTTTTTTAAAGCCATAAACCAGAATGAAGTTACGTTGCTTGCACGAAAATGGATGCAACTGGAGATAATTGTATTAAGTAATTAAGCCAGTCACAGAAAGACAAATATTGTATGTTGGCTCTCATTTGTGGTTCCTGGATGTTATATAGATCCTTAAGTCATGTGTGTATATAAGACATGACAGTTGAAGCAAAACTGCCTAGGGGAACAAAAGGAACTAGCGAGAAGAGTGAGAAAGGGGAGGGCAGAGTGGTATTCAGGGGGAATATTTCAATGTACGGTATACGCTTGTGTGAAAATATCCTTAAGGCAGGAATATCCTGAGGCATGGTCTTCCCCCACAGAGACTGACTGAGGCCTTCAGAGCCCTACAGTGAATACCAATAACCCCACTGAGGAGGACCTTCAGTGGAAAGAGGGGGGAGAGTATATAACTGGCAAACCTTTTAAAAGCTAAAATAATATTTTTTTTTGAGGTAGGGTCTCACTCTGGTCCAGGCTGACCTGGAATTAACTATGTAGTCTCAGGGTGGCTTAGAACTTTCCGTGATCCTTCTACCTCTGCCTCACCAGTATTGGAATTAAAGGTGTGTACTACTACACCCAGCGAAAAACTATTTTTTTTTCTTTTTGTAAAATTTAAATTATATATATTTTCTCAATTTTTATTAACATTTTCCATGATTATAAAAAGTATCCCATGGTAATACCCTTCCTCTCCCCCCCCACTTTCCCCTTTGAAATTCCATTCTCTATCATATCCCCTCTCCATCTCAATCAGTCTCTTTTATTTTGATGTCATGATCTTTTTCTCCTCTTATGATGGTCTTGTGTAGGTAGTGTCAGGCACTATGAGGTCATGGATATCCAGGCCATTTTATGTCTGGAGGAGCACGTTGTAAGGAATCCTACCCTTCCTTTGGCTCTTACATTCTTTCTGCCACCTCTTCAGCATTAGACCCTGAGACTTGGAAGGTGTGATCGAGATGTTACTCAGTACTCCAGTCACTTCTTTCCAGCACTATGATACCTTCTGAGTCATCCCAAGGTCACTGCCATCTGAAAAGAGAAGATTCTCTACCCAAAGTGAGAGTAGCGTTAATATAAGGGTATCAATATTAAGAGAAGTGCTTACTGGGCAGTTTTATAAGCATAGTATATACATTTTTCCAGACTTTTTTGTTTTTTTTCGAGGTAGGGTCTCACTCTAGCTCAGGCTGACCTGGAATTCACTATATAGTCTCAGGGTAGCCTCAAACTCACTGTGATCCTCCTACTTCTGCTTACCGAGTGCTGGGATTAAAGGCGTGTGCCACCACGCCCTGCCTAAAATAATTTTTTTAAGAAAGAAAATGTCCTTATGCAAGAAAGAAACATGTGCAATGAATATATACAATGAAAAATACTGAAATAATACTTTAAAAGAAAGTAGCTAATTCATTAAAACCACAAAGTTTTACCTCCATTTTCATATGGGGAAACTAAGGTATTTAAAGGTTAAGTATTATCTGAGTCACAAAGGTAGTTAGTGACAGATTTGGGATTTTACTCTCATATTCTCTGCAGTCCAGGTACAGAATTAGCATGCTGCACATTATTTTATGTTCAACCAAGTTAAATGTGTATGATCCTGTCTGTGCATGGAACAGAATGGTACTTAATAGGGAGCATGGCATTTGAGCTGTCTTTTCTAATTTCATATACTTCTATGTTCAATTTGTTATATTTTTATATTTTAAATTATTTATTTATGAGAGAGAGAGAGGGAGGGAGAGAGAGGGAGAGAGGGAGTGAGAGAATGGGTGCACCAGGGCCTCTAGCCACTTCATACAAACTCCAGATGCATGTGCCACCATGTGCATCTGGCTCACGTGGGTTCTGAGGAGTCGAACCTGGGTCCTTAGGCTCTGCAGGCAAGTGCCTTAACTGCTAAGCCATCTCTCCAGCCCGGATTTTGATCTTTTATCTCTACTTGAAACACTTCAAAACTGGGCCTCTATTTGACCAGTTACCTCAGTCTAGTTAGGTCAGAACTTGAGGAATGAGAGCCCAAAGTCTTCAGAACACGTCTAGGGATAAGTGAGGGTATGTTATGTTCTTCAGAAAAGGTTATAGGGTTTCAGATAGAACAGGGCGGAAGTCACTGTCCATGTGTTACATAGTTGGTTTTATGATAGGAATTATTAGACCAATTCATCACTGTATCCAATTGACTTCAGGGTCCAAAATCACTGTGGCTCAGACTTGTGAGGTCAGCTGAGGAAAGACAGATAGTGTGGAGGATGTGGACGTGTCTGTGTCGCCTGGGTGAAGCTCTGAGCAGCCCTGCAGTTTTCATATATGTGAGAAGAAATGATTAGCTGGGTGGCAGAGGTCCATAAACAGATTGAGGAGGAATGAGAACAAGGGAGCTCCAGGCACAGCCTTTGGAGAGTACAGCGTGGTGCCTGCCTTGGAGCTGGCCTCCAAGCTGGTCCCACAGGCTCATAGCTAAGGTATGTGGCTGGAGGTGCTGGAGACTGCCGACGTGCTGTTGCACAGAGGTACAGACAAAAACCACTGCGATGCCCATGTGAGAAAGTGTGACAGAGGTGGGGGAGGGGCGCGCTTTCCCCTTCTCGTTAAGCTCAGGGTGGTCTCAGTATGGTGAGACTCTGAGACATGGAGATTCTGGCTGAGGGCTTTCACAGGACTACTTAGCATCAGGAGAAAGTGCATGAGCAGAAAACTGCGAGTTGAAAGGCAGGGTGGTTCCCCCAGAAAAGGTTAAGTAAAGAGGTCGTATATTGGGGTGCAGACAGTGGAAGGTCTTTCAACTCGTCAGTTTCATGTTTGACATTGTCTTGGTCACCTGATTTCGCTGATGACTAACTCTAGAAAATTTCTTCAAGTTTACAGGGGACACTTCACTTAGATAATTGGTATAAATATGGCACTATGATACTTAAACTTTTCTTTCCTGGGTGGTACAATAAACTAGAAGCTACAATAAAACAAGTCACTTTCAACAACACTTTTACAATTTTCTCTAAGGTGTATATATAGCAAAGTGGAAAAAGGCTTTTTAAGACATAAGGGGAGAAATGGAATAATAAATGAAATAAAGCTTTATCTGTTTGGATATTTTATACCCAACTTTCTCTGGAAGTTTCCAGTTAAGCAACCAGCCTTCAAGTTCTATGAACTCCCTGCTGATGCTCCTCTAGGAAAGATTGCACATCCCTGTGAGACCCATTTCTCCCCTAAACCACAAGAGGGTTTAAAAAATATTTTACTTATTTGTCAGCACAGAGAGATAAAGAAGAGAAACCGACAGAGAGAATGGGTGTGGCAGGGCCTGCAGCCAATTCAAATGAACTCCAGATGAATGTACCTGGCTTACGTGGGTAATGGGGACTCCAGCCTGGGCTGTTCGGCTTTGTAGGCAAGCACCTTTACCTCTGAGCCATCTCTCTATCCCATAAGAGGGTTTTAAGAACACGTCAGAAACACTACACCCAGAGTAACTTTTTTCCTTGAACTAACATTCATGAAGATGTGTATAGGCATATGTATGGAGATCAGAGGACAAAGAAAGATTTAATGAGAGGGTCTAATGGGGGAAGATAAATATCACATTTTCTCTCATGTGGAATTAAGATATGTGTATATATGAACTAGTTAGGGAGAAGAGGGCCAGAAGAAGGAAGGAAGGGAAAGAGGAAGTATATGTAACAGGGAGCAAATATAAGCAAAGTACACAAATGGTAAAAATGCCACAATTAAACCCATTATTTTGTACATTATCTTAAAAATAAGATTATGGTGGGGGGAGGGAGGGCATTACCATGGGATATTGTTTATAATCATGGAAGTTGTTAATAAAAATAATAATAAATAAGATTATGAAGGCATAGCACTCATAAGTTTAGTTCTCATTTTTTTCTTCAGACCACTTTTTTTTTTTTCCAGGTATGATCTGGAATTCATGATGACGTCTCAGGGTGGCCTTGAACTCATAGCGATCCTCATACCTCTGCCTCCCAAGTGCTGGGATTAAAGGTGTGCACCACCACATCCAGCTTCAAAATCTTCTTTTTGTTTTGTCATGTTTTGTTTTGTTTTCCAATGTAGGGTGTCACTTCACTCTGTAGTCTCAGGCTGGCCTCGAATTCACAGTGACCAGCCTACTTCTGCCTGTGGTGGGATTGAAGGTATGCACCACCATGCTTGGCTTCAAAAAAAAAATTTTTTTTTTTTTGTTTTTTTGAGGTAGGTTCTTGCTCTAGCCTAAGATGATCTGGAATTCACTACGTAGTTTCAGGGTGGCCTTTAACTCATTGTAATCCTCCTGCCTCTGCCTCTCGAGTGCTGGGATCAAAGGCATGTGCCACCAGGCCAGGCAACATTGTTTTTTTAATTTTTTAATTTTTATTTATTTATTTGAGAGCGACAGAGAGAGAAAGAGCCAGAGAAAGAAAGAGAATGGGCATGCCAGGGCCTCCAGCCAATGCAAACGAACTCCAGATGTGTGCGCCCCCTTGTGCATCTGGCTAACGTGGGTCCTGGGGAATTGAGCCTCGAACCGGGGTCCTTAGGCTTCACAGGCAAATGCTTAACAACTAAGCCATTTCTCCAGCCCTCCAGCAATATTTTTTTCTTGACCAACACAATTAAGTACTTTTAAACATGAATATATATATATATATGTATATATATATGTATATATATATATATATAGTATAATTTTATATATATATGTAGTATAATTTTAGCAAATTATGCTTCAAGTACTTAAAGCAATGATGATAATTTTGATGTGTGCCTACTGGCATTTCAGGGTTAGTGAGTTTTCAGCTTCAGCATTAGAACTCTTCTGAAAGTTTTAATTTCTAGAAGTTTAAAATTTCAGTTACCCAGTGGTGCTTTAATGTTGGGGTTGTTCTGTCCATAATCTCTGACTGAAGTTCTCTTTGACAACTGAGAATCTTCGAATATAACCAAAAACATCCAATGTACTTCAGATATTCAGATATTCAGACAGGAATGAAACACACTGTTTTCATAATAGTCTCTGATGAAAGCAAAGCTGAAGATTCCCAGCAATAATCAAAGTAAGTAAATGCTACAGCATATCTTAACACTATTTCCTTCCATTTCCGCCCAAATCTGGAACAGTACTGCTATAGTATCATCATTAGATGCCTGTGTTTCCCCAGATCAATTGATACAGCTTCAAAAATATTTTTACTGGTCAAGTGCCAGGCTCATGAAAACAACACAACCATACTCTTGAAAATTCCTGATGCCTCCTCTTTCCTCTGGTCCATTTGGTGCCGCTCTTCCTACTATCTTTCTATCTTACTCCACTAGAACCATTTTTTTAAACTTTTTTGTTTGCCTGTGTTTATGTGTAATGTGTTGTGTGTGTGTGTGTGTGTGTGTGTGTGTGTGTGTGTGTGTGGTGGATATTATGCCACATGGTGTCCTGCTCTATTGCTCTTCCGCCAATTCTTTTTTTTAAAAAATTATTTATTTATTTGAGAGACAGCGTGAGAGAGAGAGAGAGAGAGAGAGAGAGAGAGAGAGAGAGAGAGGGAGAGAGAGAGCATGCAAGGGCCTCCAGCCACTGCAAACTAAGTCCAGACGCACGCACCACCTTGTGCATCCGGCTTACATGGGTCCTGGGGAATCGAACCTGGGTCCTTTGGCTTTGCAGGCAAGCGCCCTAACTGCTAAGCCATCCCTCCAGCCCCACTAGAACCATTTTTGAAAATCAGCTTGGGCATTAAAACCTCCAAAATGTTACTCATTATTATCATCATTATTACTTTGTGAGACAGGGTCTCATGTGGCATATGCTAGCTTCCAACTTGCTATGTAGCCCAGGATAGCCTTGACCTTCTGTCTCCACCTCCAGGGTGCTGGTTTTATAGGAGGTGCCACCATGCCTGGTTTATGTGGTCCTACGTATTGATTAAAGGGCCGTATGCATGCTAGGCAAGCACTATACCAAATAAGCCAATCCTGAAGCATTTTTTTTTGGAGCCTCAAGTTTTCTAATGTCTTTTTAAGTTTTGTTAATTAATTTATTGATTTTAGAGAGAGAGAACGTGGTAGATAGAGAGAAGGCATACCAGGGCCTCCAGCCACTGCAAATGAATTCCCGATACATGCACCACCTTGTACATCTGGCTTACATGGGTCCTGGGGAATCCTATCTGTATCCTTAGGCTTCACAGGCAAGTCTCTTAACCATTAAGCCATCTCTCCAGCCCACTAATGTCTAAGGTAAGGATAATGATATTGTTTTAGAATTGAGAAGGGCCAGTTGTCTTTCTATAGCCACATGAATTTGTCCCTTGGCAAAGCCAAGAAAACCTGAAGACCTTATCTTTCTGGGACCCTCAATAGCTGAGATGTGCAGGTATAAGCAGTGTATCCTCTCAAGTGATTATGTGTTTAATTTTGATATTTAGTGCACAATGCACCTCATTGATATGTTAGCAGCTTGTATCTGTTTTGCTGTCTTTTCTCACTGCGATGGCTCTATCCTGAAGGAAGACTAATATCATGGCCACTTAATGTGTCTCTGGAGACCTTGGTCTTTTGTATTACTGGCCTTCTGCATCCTGTAGAGCCTACATTGGCTGTTTATTTCACAGATTGCTGATTTTTGCTCTGAATTACTTAGGTTGGAGGGAGGGAGATGGAAAAGTGGAAAAGGAAGGGGGAGGAGGAGGGAAGATCGCTGCTATTGTTGGCTTCTGAATAACCTGTAATTATTATAATGACACTTTCCTAGATATGCTCATGCTGTGCATGATTACAGAGTCTTTTTTACATACATTTTAAAGTTTAGTCCTTGTAAGTATCCCATGAAATGAATAAGAAAAGGATCTATCAAGAAGAGGTTTGCATTAATCCTTCAGAGTAGACAAGTGAAGAATAGGAGCCCCAGAAAAATAAGACGGCGTGCACCAAGGCAGTGAAGTCATTGTGTGCCTGCTTAGAGGAGAGGGGAAAGAATATGTCCATGGGATTTGTGTGAAGGTCTTCATCATTTCCCATGGTGGCCCAATGTTCAGGAAGTACTGAGGTTTAAACCAGTCTTGGTTCTCACAATTCTGAGATGAGTCATTTTGATAATGGCCTCTGATCACCAAAAGAGAGAAGAATCCTTGCGCAGTACACCATCACGTGAGGGTGGTTGCAGGAACTGAAGAGGCTTTCAGAAAAGCGTCCTGTTAGCTGTACAGGATCGCATGTGCTCCTGCACAGTGAGGGTTCACTGTGCTGACAGTGTTGAAGCAGAGAGGATAAAACACTAAACTCACAGTTTACTTCCTCCAGCACTGTGGGGAATCCATTGCGTTTTTTTTTTCCCCAAGGCTGATCTGGAATTCACTATGCAGTCTCAGGCTGGCCTTGAACTCATAGACATCCACCTACCTCAGCCTCTCCAGTGCTGGGATTAGAGGTGTGTACCACCATGCATGACATGATCCATTGTTTCTTTAAAAAATATTTTTTAATTAATTAATTCATTTATTTATTTATGAGACGGGGGAGAGAGAGAGAGAGAGAATGGGCATGTCAGGGCCGGTAGACACTGCAAATGAACTCCAGGCACATGTGCCACCTTGTGCATCTGGCTTACGTGGGTACTGGGGAATCAAACCTGGGTCCTGAGGCTTTGCAGGCAAGTGCCTTAACTACTAAGCAATCTCTGAGGCCCTCCATTTTTTAATTTATTTATTAGGTTTAAGACTGGTGGAAGATATGGTTGTGTGTGTGTGTGTGTGTGTGTGTGTGTGTGTGTGTGTGTTGTAAGTTCCTAGGGTGGCCTAGAACTTACTACATAGCACAGACTGGCCTCAAACTCATGGTGATCCTCCAGCCTCAGCCTCCCAAGTACTGGTATTACACCACTCCTGGTTTAAGATTGTTTGATTAGCTGTTTGCTTGAAAATGTCTGATTTTTAAAAATTTATTTGGAGGGGTCATTTTGAGGCAGAATCTCACTGTAGCCCAGGCTGACCTGGGACTCCTATCAATCTTCATACCTCCGTGCTGGGATTAAAGGCATGAGCATCATGTCAGGCTAGAAGCCCGCCACAACTTCCAGCTTTTCGCATGAGGTCTGGGGATATAATTCAGGTACTCAGGCTGAGCAGCCAGTGATTTATCTATGGAGACGTCTCCACAGCCTCTAGTTGTTTGCTATTAAAAATAAGATTTAGCCTGAGGATGAGGTAAAGTGCTGGTTTAGCATGTATGAAACCCTGGATTTGATCCCCAGCACTGCATAAACAGGACATAATGGCACACATCTTCAATTCCAGCACTTGGGAGGTGGAGGCAGGAAGATCAGAAGTTCAAGGTAATCCTCAGTCACATAGTAAATTCAAGGCCACCCTGGGCTCCGTGAGACGCTTCTCAAAAGAATAACAAGGATGTTAACA
This sequence comes from Jaculus jaculus, assembly GCF_020740685.1. Lineage (NCBI taxonomy): Eukaryota > Metazoa > Chordata > Mammalia > Rodentia > Dipodidae > Jaculus > Jaculus jaculus. The sequence goes on from NC_059125.1 coordinate 6,766,862, forward strand.
TTGATTTATTTGGTACTTGTGTTGACACAAGTGGAGGGATAGAATTGAAAAATTTTGGAGGTACTTTTAGCCAGGCATTTCAAAGTAATCCTTATGCACTATAAAATTGTTATGTTTCTGCCAGATAATAGCAGGAAGTTCTACTGTTCTGGGTTGTCGAATTTTGAAAACTCCAAGTCGCTCAAGTCTACATTCAGCTATACAGAAGCTATGTGACCCGAGGCTAGTTCTGTCTTTCTTTTTATTATTATTTGTAAACTAAGCTAAAAGTTCTTTTGGGGATCATTGTGAGGATAGAACGTGATGTTGCCTGAGAAAACTTCCTTAAAACTATAAAGAACTCCATAAATATAAGGTGATGTAATTACTACCATTACTCATGTTTAAGAAAATGAAACCAACAAGCAAATATTCAGTGACACAATTTTGAGAGAATCAAGTCAGAAATTAATGAGGTGTAGTCAATAAGGAGACACAGATTGCTTTTTGATAATGATTTCTTTCCAAATGGCTCTGGTATGGGATGCTTATGGGTGATAAATGAGAACTATGCAAATGCAATACATACGCACAAATTGAGATCAAGATTCATAGCTTGCCTTGCTGGAAAGCTATAAACTTGTAAGAGCTTCATTCAAACCTCATCAGTCCATTGCCTGGTTCAGACTTAGAAGACTTATTAAGTCAGATTCAGCTTCTAACAGCTCCATAAAGAAGGCTAGAGCTATCGGAGAGTAGTGCAGGAAGTCTAACTTTGTGTGTGTGTGTGTGTGTGTGTGTGTGTGTGTGGTGTGCACACACACACATATATGCATGTTTGTATGTGTGTGCTCATGTATGCGTGTGGTCACGTATGTGTATGTGCACACACGCAGGCTCATGTGTGTGTAAGTGACTATAGAGGCTGTAGTATTTGAGAAAATGTCTCTCATTGGACCTGGAACTCTCTGATTCTTCTAGACTAGTGGGCCAGCAAGCTCCAGGGATCTTTCTGTCTCTACCTTCCCAGTACAGGGATTCATTGACACCTGGCTTTTATGTGGGTGCCTGTGGGACAAGTACTTTACCCACTGAGCCATCTCCCCAGTTCTGTGAATTCACTACAGCCTACATTCTGTGAGTCAATGTGGTAGCATATGAAATCCAATTTTGCCTACATATAGAGGGTAGATCTTTCTCTTGGGAATGGGCTCTGCTAATTCCTGTTCATTACCAGAAGTTTAACACCTTCATGGAAATTAGCTAGTTTTAATAAGAAACACAGTTACCGAGGATCTAGGTTTTGTAACAACATATGAGAAGACAAATTAGAAAATTCATTGGAAAGTTTGGAAACTGAACAAGTATCAGTCATGTAATTGGAAAGCTGAGGCATTTATTGGTTCAGTTTCTTGGGTGCAGGCAACAAAACTATCTGCTGACTTTACCTATGCAGGAAAGGAATTCACTGGAACTTTTTTTTGGGCATGGACAAGCTGGAGATCCAAGCTCAGAAGAAAGTGGGATCCAAGAGAGGCATGGCCCGCTATGATTTGGAGGGTGAGCTCTTACTTACCAGTGACTCTGATTTGACTCCTTCAGAAAAATCCTTATTGCCTAAGCCTTTGGATATATATTGCCTATGAATCTCCCCTCATTCTTTAATTTATACTTCTCATTCCTTTATAATCTTCCCCATCAAGGGCCTCATCACAGCACCTCCCCAGTGATGGCTAAACTTCCTATAGATAACTCCCCCATCCCGTCTGGAAACTTGAATGTAGACACTTCAGCAACCTACTGGATAGGAACACCATTTCCCTCCACGCAGTAGGCACTACAGTAGGGAAACTAGTCCTGTGGATAAGGGAGAAGAAAGATGCTTGTTGCAAACGATTTCCTTCTCAGGTTCTTAAAATTGCACACTGGTCACCATCTGGGAGATTGGGGGACTGACTGAGTTCTGAAGACTACCCGAGAATTGCATAGTAGTAACAATATGGCTTCAGAACTATTCTTCATTATGAAAAAATGCATTCATTGCTAATTTGCTAATACAGTTTTTTTAAAAGTATTTTTAAAATTAACTTATTTGAGAGAGAGTGTGAGTATGGGCACACCAGGGCTTCCCAGCACTGCAAACAAACTCCAGACATATGTTCCACATTGTGCAGCTGGCTTTGTGTGGGTACTGGAGAACTGAACCCAGATCATCAGGTTTTGCAAGAAAGTGCCCTTAGCTATTAAGCTATTTCTCTAGCCTCCCAGGTTTGCTTTTTTTTTTTTTTTTTTTTTTTTTTTTGAGACAGGGTCTCATGTATCCCACATGAGCTTCAAACTCACTAGGAAGCCAAGCATGATCGTGAATTTCTGATCTTCCTGTCTCCACTTCTTGAGTGTTGGGATTACAAGTGCGCACCACCACTCCTGGTTTATGTAGTGTTGCGGATTGAACCCAGGGCTTCATGCATGCTAGTCAAACACTCTACCAACTGAGGTACATCCCTAGCACTTCAATGCTGATACATCTTGTGTGTCTGCATGAAACTTCTTTTTTATTTTTATTTTTTGTTTGTTCATTTTTATTTATTTGAGAGCAACAGACAGAGAGAAGGCGGCAGAGGGGGGGGGGCTCCAGGGCCTCCAGCCACTGCAAATGAACTCCAGACACGTGCACCCCCTTGTGCATCTGGCTAATGTGGGGTCCTGGGGAATCGAGCCTCGAACCAGGGTCCTTAGGCTTCACAGGCAAGCGCTTAACCGCTAAGCCATCTCTCCAACCCTTTATGCAACTCCTTAATGATAATAGATGATGAGTTCTACCAGAGTAAAGTTGTTCCTCTTCATAATCCAGTGTTCTTCCTATCTCTAACTCCTTTGATTGTAGAGGAAGGAGATATAGGAGAAGGTTTAGCTCAGTTTCCTTTATTCTTTATAACCTATTCTGTTTATAGTTAAAAATATTTCAGTTCTTACAGATGGGCTAACTTCAATCAGTCAAAAGACACATCTTGTGGTCTGAAAGCAGTTCTTCACCTCTGAGGGAACCTGGGATGTTTTGATGTTATAGATAAATCTGAGTGGCTTACCAAATATCTCACCTAGAAAAGCTGCAAAAAAATGCATTTATTACTGTGGACTGACTTCGAAGCAAAAAAAAAAAAAAAAAAAAAAAAAAAAAAACCCAAAAAAACCCAAACCCAAAACCTAAAAAAACCAGGCATGGTGGCGCACACCTTTAATCCCAGTACTCAGAAGGCAAAGGTAGGAGGATTACCATGAGTTCAAGGCCACCCTGAGACTACATAGTGAATTCCAGGTCAGCCTGAGCTAGAGAGTAAGATCCTACCCCAAAACAACAACAACAACAAAATCTGGGCGTGGTGACACATGCCATTAATCTCAGCATTTGGGAGGCAGAGGTAGGTGGATCACTGTGAGTTCAAGGCCACCTTGAAACTACATAGCAAATTCCAAGTCAGCCTGGGCTAGAGTGAGGACCTATCTTTTAAATTAAAAAAAAAAAAAATAGCCAGGTATGGTGGCACACACCTTTAATCCTAGTATTTGGGAGGTAAAGGTAGGAGGATTTTCATGAGTTCGAGGCTACCCTGAGACTACGTAGTGAATTCAAGGTCAGCCTGGGCTAGAGTGAGACTCTACCTCAACAAACAAACAAAAACAAAAAGAAAATAAATGAAAAAGAAAAAGAAGAAAGGGAGGGAAAAAATGAAAATAAAGAAGGCAAAAGGAAAGAGAAGAAAAATAGTTTTAGTTTATATCTTAGGAATGATTGTTTTTATCTATTTCATGTGTTTTATAGTGGGAAGCTTAAGATTACTGGAGCTTTCTGGTGTAATTACTTGGAATAAAATGGTAACTATACCTTACCTGTCAGTAAGCTCCTGCCACAATTATTCATTTTCCAGTGAAGAAAAGAATAGAAAAAAATGGTTAATTTTATTATGTTAAGTGTAGTCTCTTTCCATAAGAATTTGCACTGGTGAATGAAGGAAGAATTTCCTTTTACCTGAGGCTATCTGAATAGAAGTGTGCTTTGGGCTTTCTTTGATTATATTACAATATCTTTAGCTTCGCCATCCTGCAACTCCAAGTTCAATGGCTTTGATTTCACTAAGGTGATCTGGTTTAGGGTTGGGGAGGTGAAATTGACTATAGGAGAGCTGGGATGGAAGAGAAAGGAATTTAAGACAGTATGGGGGGTGTGTATGTGATCCTCACACATGAAGGTGGGAAGGGGGCAGGCAAGACATGTTCACGTGTTGCGAATGCTCTCAGATATTTAACATGTTTGGGGCAAAAACCAATGAGATCACCATCAATTTGTGTGTATAGGCATATTCATGTATATGGGGACATATGTGTATGTGGGTGTGAGTACATGTGTCTGCATATGCACGCAGAGGCTAGAGGATAAGCTCAGATGTTATTCCTCAGGCATGTCTCCCATTTCTTTTTGAGACAGGGTCTTTCCTTAGTCTGCAGTCACCATTCAAGCTAGACTGTCTAGGGAACCTCCTTGCCTCTGCTTCCCCAGAGCTGGGATTACAGGTTCACACTGCCACATCCAGAAATTTACGTGGGTACTGGGGATCAGACTCAGGTCCTCATACTTGCAAGGCAAGCCCTTTACCTACTGAGTTATCTCTCCAGCCCCTTGGCAAATATTTGAATGAGGGCTGGAGGAATGGCTTAGCAGTTAAGGTGTTTGCCTGCAAAACCAAAGGACCCAGGTTCGATTCCCCAGGACCCAGGTTAGCCAGATGCACAAGGGGTCGCATGTATCTGGAGTTCATTTGCAGTGGCTGGAGGCCCTGGTGTGCCCATTTCTCTCTTTCTCTGTCAAATAAATAAATAAATAAATAATACTTAAAAATTTGAATTAGTATTATTCGTAGTGCAATAAGGGGCATTGGAGATATTAAAATGTAGACACATGTAAGATTATACAAAAAATATTCCTTGTGGTATATGTTAAAAGCTCAGTAGAGCACTTAGTATTAAGAACTCTGTGAATTTAGTAAAGGTGCCCTGGAGGTATTAGATCTTGATTAAGCACTGCAGAATTGTGATGATGAGGCCAAGACTTGTGAAAGGTCAGATATTTTGACCCTGCTTGAAGCTATCAAGTTAGCCTGCCATAATTCCATGGATAGTGGCAGAAGATAAAAGAGCCCATGGAGATCAGAGATTCTGTGGTTCGCAGCAGCAAGCAGAATGAGCCAACTTTTATTTTTATTTTTGTTTTGAAAGAGAAACTTTATAGAACTAGTAGGGGGAAGTAAAAAGATCAGGAAGTGTGAGTTGTTCCTGACACAGAAGAAAGTAAGAATCCAAATTGGGTTTTGACACAGCAGATGTGAATTAGACACGAGGGCTGCTTATACATCATTATCTCTAAGAAGAGGGCTGGCTTCCGGCTCATTCCTTCTCCCTCTCTGATGGCTCACTCCTACAAGCTGGGTTCCTCAGTTTCTATGGAGAATTTAGTGGAGTTCTGCTGCTAAGTGAAACAGTGAATGAGGGTTATTATGTAAGGCCCGCTTTCTTTCAGTCACCTTCCTTGGTTCTGCATTCAACCCGGCATCCATAAGCTACATGTGGTGACTAAATACTTGCAATGTGGCTGGTGTGGAGTGACGTGTGCCGTGCGCCTACCATGCTACCAGATTTCAAAAGCTTAGTAAAAAAGAGAAAAATACACCCCCTCGAAGGCTCAGGGAGTGTTGTAGAAGAGGAGGTGGGAAAAGTGCAAGAGCCAGAGGCTGGGGAGAAGCACTACTGCACACTGTCTTGTGGCTATTATTGGGCCCATCAACATTCCATTGTGTATGATTGAGGAGGGCAAAGCACAACAACAAAAGAAGTCATCAGAATAGCAGAGGCACTGGTTGTAAAGACGAAGAAGGCGTTCAGTGAAAGGGGGAGAGGAGGGAGAACAAAAGAAGGTAGTGGGAGAAGTTTATGATAAAAATACATCATGGACATGTACGAAAATGTCAATAAAAAGTTTAAAAAAAAAGGGCTGGAGAGATGGCTTAGCGGTTAAGGCGCTTGCCTGCGAAGCCAAAGGATCCCGGTTAGACTCTCCAGGACCTATGTAAACCAGTTGCACAAGGTGACACATGCATCTGGAGTTTGTTTGCAGTGGCTGGAGGCTCTGGGTTGCCCTTTCTCTCTCTCAAATAAATAAATAAAATAGCTGGGCGTGGTGGCACACGCCTTTAATCCCAGCACTCGGGAGGCAGAGGTAGGAGGATCACCGTGAGTTCGAGGCCACCCTGAGATTACATAGTGAATTCCAGGTCAGCCTGGGCTAGAGTGAGACCCTACCTTGAAAAACAAAACAAAACAAAAACCAATAAATAAATAAATAAATAAATTAAATATATTAAAAATAAATAAATGTTTAAAAAACCAAAAAAGTTAAAAAGGAACATATTCCACTGATATTTTTAGATCGATTATATGTGACAATGATAATGTTTTGGATATTTGATTTAAATCAATTACAATTAAGCATCATTTCACCTGCTTCATGCTGCTTTGTAAGTATGTGACTGTTCTTTTCCTGCCATCGTTCTGTGTGGCATAATGGTGCACATGAATGTCATGGCTGGTGTTCTAAAGAGCATCCACAGTGCTGAAAAGAGTCAGGTCCTTATTAGGCCATGCTACAAAACCACTGTTTGGTTTCTAACTGTGATGATGAAACTTGGTTACACTGGGGAATTGGAAACCACTGGTGATCACACGGTTGTGAACCTCACTGGCAGGTCAAGCAAATGTGGGGTGACCAGCCCCAGATATGATGTACAACTGAAAGACCCAGAAAAATGGCAGCATCGTCTGCTCCCATCCTGTCAGTTTGGCTTCATTGTACTGACAACCTCAGCTGCAAAGCCAAACCTCCAGCCCAAGGCATTTAACCTCCAAAGTCTGCATTACTGATTCCCTATGCTGTTATCATGGGCCTGGTGGGCATGACCTGGGCCCCTGACCTCTATCCAACTGTAGTCTTCCTTGATGTACCTCCACTGTTGTCCTTAAAGAAGGGAGCAGGGATACGGTTAGGGATTACACAGTTTTATAGTTGACTGAGACTTCACATGGGAGTTAAAGAATACTAAGGGAATTGCAACCTGTGAGAGAAGGACTTTAAAAGTGTGTATGGACTGCACTTCCATGGTTCATGAATAATGTATTCATGGATTTAAGTCCTCCACAGGAGACCTCTCTGGGGATTCAATCTATAACCTTTCTTTCTTTTTTTTTTTTATCATTTTTATTTATTTGAGAGTGACAGAGAGAGAGAGAGGCAAATAGACAGACAGAGAGAGAGAGAATGGGCACGCTAGGGCCTCCAGCCACTGCAAACGAACTCCAGACACATGCGCCCCCTTATGCATCTGGCTAATGTGGGTCCTGGGGAATCGAGCCTCGAACCAGAGTCCTCAGGCTTCACAGGCAAGCGCTTAACCGCTAAGCCATCTCTCTAGCCCAACCTTTCTTTCTTGACCTTGAGTTTCTACTCATAGAGGAGACCATCTTCTAATATCTGTCATGACAATCTGCTGTTATAAAATTCTACCATGGGGCTGGAGAGATGGCTTAGCGGTTAAGACACTTGCCTGCAAAGCCAAAAGGATCCTGGTTTGACTCTCCAGGACCCATGTAAGCCAGATGCACAAGGGGGCACATGCATCTGGAGTTTGTTTGCAGTGGCTGGAGGCCCTGGCATGCCCATTCTCTCTCTCTGTCTCTGCCTCTTTCTCCCAAATAAAACATGTTTGCTTTTACAAAAAAAAAAAATGCTACCATGTACTCACAGAGAATAATCTTCTCTGAGGTTTATACCTGCCACCCTGTTCCTCACTTCCTTGAAAATGCTGGCTCCCCAAGAAACTACTGTAACAACACACTGATAAAAGAAAGGGATAAAAGAAATCACTTCTCTAAGTTGCTAACCTCTGCACTTGACTACTCCAAGCACTGCTGTGGTCCAGGTACCAGGCATGGGCTGGTGTTGCAGTCACGTTCGCAATGCTGGCATAAATCACCCAACTAAGAGCAGCTTCTGGGAAAAGGAGGTTTATTTTGGCTTACAGGCTCGAAGGGAAGCTCCATGATGGCAGGGGAAAATGATGGCATGAGCAGAGGGTGGAAATCACCCCCTAGCCAAAATAAGGTGGACCATAGCAACAGGAGAGTGTGCCAAACACTGGCAAGGGGAAACTGGCTGCAATACCCATAAGCCTGCCCCCAACAATACACTACCTTCAGGAGGGGTTAATTCCCAAATCTCTATCAGCTGGGAACCTAGCATTCAGAACACCTATGTTTATGGGGGACCCCTGAATCGAACCACCACAGCTGGTGTTGGACTAGCCAGTTCAAGGACAGTCACACATGGCTGAAAGATACAAAGAGTCCACCTGCTACTACCACTGTGTCCAAGGGCTAGCCCAGAGGCTGGGAATGGGAGCCACTCCATGAAAGCTTCTGGGAAGTTTAAAGTCTTTGAGAGGGAGCGTTTACCCCCCCCCCCGCACCCCAGGGACCAGTTCTGTTTTAGGATCATAGGTTTGTGTTGTTGTTGTTTGTTGTTTTTAAAAATATTTTATTTTTATTCATTTATTTGAGATAGAGGTAGGGAGAGAGAGAGGTAGGGGGAGAGAGTGAGAGAGAGAGAGAGAGAGAGAAAATTGGATGCTAGGGCCTCCAGCCACTGCAAACAAACTCCAAACTCCAGACATGTGCATCTGGGCTTATGTGGGACCTGGAGAATTGAACCTGGGTCCTTAGGCTTCACAGGCAAGAGCCTTAACCACTAAGCCAGTGCTCCAGTCCTTTTTTATTTTAAGGTAGGGTCTTGCTCTAGCCTACGCTGATCTGGAATTCACTATGTAGTCTTAGGCTGGCCTCAAATTCATGGTGATCTTCCTACCTTTGCCTCCTGGTGCTGGGGTTAAAGGCGTGTGCCACCATGCCTGCCCAGGATCATAGGCTTTATTGTTGGGCAATGTAGTCCAGTACTCTGTCCACTTAGCTGTCACCACAAAAAGCTTCTGGAAACTGAGGCCTGGAAATCTCATGTCTTGGAATCTGGTCCTGACTATTACCTTGACTTTGAATGTGATTTTTTAAAAATATTTTTTATTTTCAAGGTGAGAGAGGGAGAAAGAGAGAGAAGAGAGAGATAATGAGAATGGGCACGCTAGGGCAAATGAACTCCAGACACCACATGTGTCACTGTGTATCTGGGTTTATGTGGGTACTGGGGAATCAAACTTGGGCTATCAGGCTTTGCAGGTAAGTGCTTTTAATCGCTGAGCCATCCCTCCAGTCCTTGAACTTGATTTTCATATGGAACTTGACTCTTCATTTGAGTTTGACCTTGAATTTGATATTAAACTCGAGCCTGGACTTGATCTTGAAGAGACTGGAAGCACATTCTTTGAGCTCCAGACCCTGGGAGTCTGGTGCTGGTGTCTTCCTCCTTCAACTTTTCAAACCTTGATGATTGCCAGGGACATGCTGGGCCATTGGTGAGCAGTGTGACAGTCTCCTGGATGTTGGACTCCCAAGATCCTTGTGGTGTGTTAGCGTTGTCCTGGATGGGCTACGGACCTGCTCTCTGGACAACAGTCCAAGTCTTGAGGCTGTACAGGGGAAGGATAAGAGCTCAGGCCACATGTGCAGTACTTAACACTGGAAGCAGAAACCTTCCTGTCTGTAGACCCAGCCTTCTTAGTCCTTCAGGAGGCTCTTCTGATATCTAAACTCAGTGGCTAAGCAGCGCCTGTGCCCAGAACATTCTATCTTCCTCAACTTGGCTTGACCATGGGATTCTGAGTCCCTTCAGGTCCTTCGCTGCTTCTCCTGCTTAGGGCTTCATGCTCCTAGTAGCCAAACCAGGGTCCAGAGAGCAATGGGTTACAAGAACAAAGTAAGCCTGTGGTGGTTTGACTAAATGCCCCCAATAGATTCAGGAGTTTATTAAAACTTTTTTGGATTTCTAGCCACCTGGCTGGAGGAAGTGTCACTGGGTGGTCCAGTCCTAAGGTATGGTGGTAGATTTGACATTCCAATCTAAAGATATGCAAAGTGCCTGGAGTTTCTGAAGTGTGCTTGGTTGGGGTGTGGTTTTAGGGATTTGGCTTGTGGCTCCTCTCTCTCTCTCTCTCTCTCTCTCTCTCTCTCTCCAACCTAAGCTAGAGCAAGACCCTACCTTAAAAAACAAAACAAAAAAAAAAAAAAAAACAGGGCTGGAGCACTGGCTTAGTGGCTTGGACCTGTGAAAGCAGGGCAGATCCTTCTGCCATTATGGAACTTCCCCTGGATCCATACACTTCAATAAATCCCTTTCTCCGTAACTGTGTCTGGTCTGGAAGTTTGTCTCAGCGAATCTGAAGCTCTCTGCTACAAAACCCCAGACAGCAAAGCAGCCCAGGGTCTTCCAGCAGCTCTAGAGCCTGTTACCCCCATCCTGAAGTTCAGTACTCACAAATGCCAGGAAATTCTCAGGACCCATTTGTGGCATGCTAGAAGTCACCCCCACCTTCAAAAGAAAGGTGATCCCTCGTTATCAGAGCCCCCATTAAATGCAAAGCACACTATACCCTTTAACATTGTGCTGTTTCCTGAAGAGCCCACCCACAGCAACAGGGTGTTGCACACCCCAGGGTGTTTAAAAAAAAAAAAAAAAAAAAAACCTCTGATAGGTGCCATGGGTCTGCACCGAGGGGGCATGTGTCTGCAATTAGGATGACATAGTCCAGTGGCTCCCACAGGCCAGAAGCAGGCCAGAGCAATCCAGAGGGTCAAATCACTTCAACTGTTCAGGACCCTTCCTGCCACTGGGCTAGCGGTTCATACTCTCTGGGAAGGGAATGGGGGTGAAAAGTTGTCATTGGTGGCCAGTGTTGAGGTTTTCTCTGGAGTCTGGGCCAAGTTGGTCCTGCCCTTCCCCAAGGATGCCATTTTGGCACCCCTGGATTTTCCTTTACCCCACAGGCAGAAGCATTTTTTCACTACTGAGCCTCCAGCTTATTATGCAGAAGAATCCTTTTTTCCCCCTCAAGAGAGGGTAGTTTTCAACATTGTCCAAAAATATTATTTGAAGTACCAAACTGGCATTTTTTTTATAACAACCCATTAAGAATCAGTCCACACCTTAGGGGGAGCATCTGAATCGAAGGGCTCTGGAGAGGGTGAGATGAAGCCTAACCTTGTTTCACCTGTTTTTTTTTTTCTCTTTCTTTTTTTCCCTCTCTTTTTCTTCTTTCCTTTTCATTGGCACTGGCTTATAACTCCCAGTACCAGGATGTGGTTAACACCCACATGAGCAGTTGATCAGAGAAACCTACAAGGTTTCCCAAATCAAGACAGACTTCTGTCATGGCACTTGATTACCCACCAGAGGTTAATGGTAAGACCATACTGATGAAGACACCATACACTGTCAGTATGGAACATGGAGAGATCTGGCTGAAATCGGGAAGACAGCCAGTCTCCAGAAAACCCGTCTAGTGCTGGAAGGGGCTACGTGAGCTACTAGGGGAAAGTAGCCAATATCTGTCCAAGCAACTCTTGGTCTAAGCTACTCAGAAGCAAACAACCTGATGTGATGCTCGCACAAGTGCAGTAGTGGCACACAGCCATGGTGGGTAACCAGCTGCTCTTGGATTGGCTAATATATATACTCAGTGGAAAGGAAACCATATCTGGAACACGTCAGAATCATATCCAGATAATGAGTTTGCTTTCCAATATCAAGCTCCTACTAATCTTGGGCAATGAGAGGGTCTAATACCCATTAAATTCTCTCTAAAATCATAATGGTTATCCCATTTAACCTGTGCTGACGTCACTCTCCATGGGAGAATCTGCTTCTCTTTTTCAGACAGAAGTGGGACCTGAGGAGAGAAACGACCTATCACACTCCCCCAGGGCCCCAGCAGAAACCACAGAGGAATTGGGAAAATGAGCAAGAGTTCTGCTTTCATGGAGAAGCTGATATCAGAACAAGGGTGAAGGAGATAGACACTGAGGACACTCAACACCTACCAAACTAGAGATCCAGAGGCACCTAAGAGCCATCACTAAAGTAGACTTAAAATGCAACCATCATGGCTAAGGGAATTTTGTGGAAGAGGGGTCAGAAAGATTGCTAGAGTCACAAGTTGGGACATTATGCACAGAGACATTGCCTGTCACCCATAACTGATGGCTGCCCCCACAATGCACGACTCACAATCCCCATGGGGATGACTTGCATGCCCAATGAGGAGGGTCCATGTGGAAAAGGGACAGGGATGAGGGAAAGGATGGTACCCCACATGTGCTGTTTGCATATTAAGTATGTTTATAACTAATAATAAAAAAGAATCATTCCATACTCCTACCCAACTCCATCTTCTAGTTCTAAGAAACCACTAACCTATGCTATTTCTTTGTTGATTTGCTTACTCTAGGCATTTCACATAAATGAAATCACATAGTGTGTGGCATTTTGTGACTATTCTTTCACTTAGCACTTAGTACAATGTCTTCAAGGTTCACCCATGAATATTTCATTCTCTTTTATTGCTGAATGATGATTGTATGCATATGTCACATCTTATTTAACCAGTCATCAGGCAGTTGGATATTTAGAGGTTTCTACTTTCTTGGCCATTATGAATAGTGCTGCTATGAATATTTGTGTACATGCTTTTGTACAGATGTATGCTTTTCACTGTCTTGGGCATACATCTAAGAGTGAAATTGCTGCATCAAGGGTAATACAATGTATAGCATTTTGATTTGAACCTGGTTGTGCATTCCTGTAATCCCAGCACTTGGGAAGTATAGGTAGGAGAATCAGGGGTTCAAGGCTAGCCTAGGCTACATAGTCAGCTCAAGAAAAGTCTGGGCTACATAAGACCTTGTCTACAAACTAACTATCCAACAATTTTAATGAATTACCAAACCTGGGCTGGAGAGATAACTTAATGATTAAGGTGCATGCCTGCAAAGCCTAAGAACACATATTCTATTCTCCAGGTCCCACATAAGCCAGATGTACATGGTGGCATATGCATCTTGAGTTCGTTAGCAGTGGCTAGAGGCCTTGGCATGCCCATTCTCATACTCTATCTCTTTCTCTCCCTCACAGTAATAAACAAATAAATAAATAATTAAAAAAAAGAATTACCAAGCTTTTCCAAAGAAGTATATTGATAATTCCAATTTCTTCATTTCCTTTCAGACACTTGTGATTCTTGTATGTCTTGTTTATTGTAGCTATACTTGGTGTGACATAGCATTTCATTTAGGTTTTAATTTGCATCTCCCTGGTGATTAATGATGGTGAACATGGTTTCATGTGGTTATTACCTATTTATGTTTCTTCTTTGGAGAAATGGTTGTTCCAGTTCTTTGCCAATTTTTAGCATTGATATTTAATTTTTTTAATTATTGATTTGTAAGATTTTTTTCTATATATTCTGGGTACCAGTCAGATATATGATTTGCAAATATGTCTTATTTTTTGAATTGTTTTTCAGTTAAAATATATTTATTTATTTGTGAGGACGGAGGAGAGAGGGAGAGGAAAGGAGAGAAGAGAAGAGAGAGAGGGAATGAAAATGAACATGGGAGCACTAGAGCCTCTTGCTACTACAAATGAATAAATGAACTCTAGATGCACTCACCACTTTGTGCATCTGGCTTTATGTGAGTAGTGGGTAATTGAACACAGACCAGCAGGCTTTGCAAACAAGCACTTTTAACCTCTGAGCCATCTCCCAGTCCAACTTTCTTGATGCTGTCCTTTGAATCACAAAAGTTTTTATATTTGATGAAGTCTATTTTATCTATTTTCTTCTTTTGTTACTTTTTGTCATCACCTAACTCAATGATGTGAAGATGTACTTGTAAGATTTCTTATAAATGTTTTAGAGTTTTAGCTCTTACATTTAGGCCTATAATGCATATTAAGTTAATGTTTTTGTATAGTGTGATGTAGTAGTTCAAGTTTATATTTTTACATGCTGTTGTAGTTGCTTCAGCATCATTTGTTGAAGAGACTAATTTATTCTTTGAATTAATTTTGGCACCCTTGTCAAAAATCACCTGACTATAAATGTAAAGTATATTAGTAATTTCTCACTGCTGGGGCAAAACACCTGTCAAAACTCAGTTTAAGGGAGGAAGCGTTTGTTTCAGTTAAAGTTCCAGGTTATATTCTGCCATGGTGGTGTAGGCAGTGGTCACATTGAGCACAAGGAGAAAGCAGAGAGTGATGAATGCTGCTGCTCAGTGATCTCGCTCATTTTTGTAAGGTCCAGAAACCCAGCCCATGGGATGGTGCCACCCACAGTTAAGGTGGGTCTTCTCACCTTAATTAAGCTAATCAAGATAATCTCTCATAGCCATGCTCAGAGGCTGACCCAATAGCTGAAACTGTGAATCAAAATAAACTTTTCTTCTGGTTAGTTGATTTATCTCAGGTATTTTGTCACAGTGATGGAATGCTGACTGACATCCACTTCAGTTAACTCAATTCCCAATAGTATGATTGTATAGGTGATGTATAACAAGGCAGAAGCAAGGAGGAAGCTGATAAGAATTTGTTTGAGAAGTAGTATAACATGTTCTCATAATGAAAGAATCTGTCTTTTGCTTGTATATTCATGTTAGTGTGCTTCATCAAGCACAAGATTTTAAATAGATTGCTAATGTCACTGAGTTCTCCTAATCATTATATGAATAGATAAATAAATTTAATGCTAAGATGTTTTCAAGTAGATTTAGATTTTTTTTTAAAATTCAGATGTTATGAAATTGGGAAGTACTATTTTAATAAAAGGTTTTAGAATGAGCCACTATACTCACCCTTAAACTCTAGAAAGACAAATGTATGTAAATGAAAAACTTCTACACTTTAAGGGTCTAGAATTATAAACCCATAAGGGATTTTGGGCTTGTGTGGGTTTGGGCTTGACTTTATAAAGAAATTCCCAGGTCAGTAAATTTTTTTTTTCATGGAGATGCTAAAACTTAACCTGAGATTAAAAGAAGTTATTACAGAAGTAATTCTATAAAAAAAATATTGCCCAAAGAGCTATCAGTCATGATCCTGCCAAAAGAACGATAGATAGTTAGGTTAGAAAGATAAAGCTTCGAATGGTCTGATTGGACTTTGAATGGGGTCAGACCTCTAGAGCCACACAGGCATGTGGGTACAGCAAAACATGCAGGCCTTGAGTTTGTATATGTGTCCCACTAGTAAATAATAAAAAATGACTACTTTATTTATTTATTTTCTTTTTTTATGACAGAGAGAGAGAGGGAATTAGTGCACCAGGGCCTCCAGCTGCTGCAATTGAAGTCCACCTGCGTGCGCCTCCTTGTGAACATGTGCGACCTTGTGCAATTGTGTCACCATGCAGCCGGCTTACATGGGTCTTGGAGAGTCAAACATGAGTCCTTAGGCTTCGCAGCCATCTCTTCTGCCCTCTTTATTTATTTTTGAGGCAGTCTCATGCAATCCCAGCTGTGTAGCTCAGGAACTGACCTTGAACTCCTGACCCTTCTGCCTCCCCCTTTCAAGTGCTAAAATCATAGATGTGCGCCACCTTGCCCGGCTGACTTATTTGGGTTTGAGTGTAAAATACTCCCCATAGGCTCATGTTCTTGAATATTTGGTTCCCAGCAGGTGGTGCTGTTTTGGAAGGTTGCAGAACATTTAGGAGGTGGAGTCTTGCTGAGTGCGGTGGGTCTCAGTGGGGCCTTGATGTTTCATAGTGTCAGCTTTCTGTTTCTTGTCTGTTTCTTGTCTGTGACTAGTTGCTTCATACTCCTATTGCCATGTCTTTCCCACCATGGTGGACTGCGTATCCCCTTGAACTATAAGTTGAAATAAACCCTTGCTTTCTTAAATTGCTTCTTGTCCGGTATTTGGTTATGGCAAGGAAAAAAAGTAACTAATACAAGGACCTAACATCTAATAACATATACCTTTGAAAAAAATCATTTAGTGGCCCCTTCTGTATGCTAGGTCTTGAGCTACGATTGGGGGGTATAGAGATGAATGGAATTTAGGGCTCCTCATCTTGCAGGAAGGGTCATATGCTTGATTATAGTATGAATCCTGCTCCCATTCAGTGAACAAAGGAATAAGGGAAGGAGAGAAAGCTTTGGAGGAAGATAACTTACACTTTGGAGTTAGTGAAACTTGTAGAACATCTAAGTGGAGATAGCTGGTAGGCCTTTGGAACTGAATCTGACTGGCAGGGTAAGGGTGGGGTGTGGAGTCCAAATGGGAAGTCTAAATGTGGGATTCATGTTCTTCCAGATGCTAACTGAAGTCATTGACATGGATAAAGTCACACAGAGATACCACAGAGGGGAAAGGAGGAAGATTAGAGTTGAAGCCCTGGAGAATCCGCAGTTCAGCAGTGACATCTGATCAATGCTATTGTCTTCAAACACACTGCTCTCATAATCTGTGCATTTACATTTGAAAAGCATGAATAAACTTGCAAAACACATTCAAAAGGAAATTATCATAGCAAATACAGACAGAGGACATTTTGAAAGTAAAAAATTATCATTTGGGCCAGTAATAAAATATGAAGTAGTTCAGAATCAAACAGTAAGTTCAGGCATTAACTATATTAAGGGGGTGGTACAGACAAACTGAGAAGAGTTTTTGAACCTAAAGCATAGTTTTGACTATGCTTATGGGGAATGTAGGCTGAGGTATTTGAAGTTAAAACCACCTGGAATGCTTGGTTAAGATCAATATACCTTATACACAGTATATAAGAAAAGAACAGGCTAAGATAGGGACTTATTTTTATTTATAATTATTTTGTTTTTTTGAGGTAGGGTTTCACTCTAGCTTAGGCTGACCTGGAATTCACTATGGAGTCTCAGTGTGGCCTTGAACTCACAGCGATCCTCCTACCTCTGCCCCCTGAGAGCTGGGATTAAAGGCGTGAGCCACCACACCCAGCCTTATTTACTTATTGTATATATATATATATATATATATATATATATATATATATATGTAATATTTAATTTTTATTTATTTATTTGGCAGAGAAAGATGGAGAGAGAGTGAGAGAATGGACATGTCAGGGCCTCCAGCCACTGCAAACGATCGATCTCTAGATGTGTGTGCCCCCTTGTGCATCTGGGTAACGTGGGTCCTGGGGAATCGAACCTGGGTCCTTTGGCTTTTCAGGCAAACACCTTAATCATTAAGCCATCTCTTCAGCCCTTATTTTTATTTTTTGACATGACCTCAAGTAGTTCAGGCTGGCCTAAAACTCCTCGTTCCTTTTGCTTGAGACAGAGTTTCATGTAGCCCAGGCTGGCCTTGAACTCACTATGCAATTAAGGATGTTCCCAAACTCCTGATCTTACCTCCTTTACATCCCAAGTTCTAGGATTATAGGTGCCTCAGAAAGTTAAGAGAGGAATAATCAAAGGAACAAGATGGTGGGGTGGGAATATGGAGCATTAAGGAGACAGTAACTTCTAATCTAGGATAGGATAAAGCTTCTGGGAATTTTGAGATATTTTGAATTTGGGGAGGAAAGTGGATTTTAATGAGTTTGTATTCTATGTAATTGAATTTTGGGTCCCAAGTCTGTCTTTGAGAAAAAATGGATTATTTTTGTGCCATTCTCATCTTCTTGCTTTATTTCTCTTGGCAGTTTTAGACTCTGTCTGGACTTGGCAAACAAAAAGATAAAAAGATATCCTAAGCAGTTGTTCACTTAGACTGCGAGGAAAAGCCTACCAAAATGTGACACAGGAAAGGTGATTAGGTGATTATGAAGCTCGGCGGTGAGAGGGTTGGCATCATAACTACACTTTGCACTGTGCTACTGTTAAAGTCCAGTCAAGAGCTTTGCTCTGACTTTGAGGGTTTCAAGGGCTGGCTCCTATGGGAATGGTATTCAGCAGCAGAGGGGAATGCTATATGTAGTTTGCCAGAGTTCCACGTGTGATGCTCACATTCTTCTCTTCTCTCCCCTTCCCTTTTTTCATGCACAATTGAGAGGGACTGCCCCAGGGTTTCTCCACCAACTACGGAGTAATAGGCAACCACAGACCTTCTGAAGGTGGCTACCTGCACTGTCCTGTCCACTCCTGTTTTGGCTAAATCTGCCAGTGAGGTCAGGTCAGAGTGGCTTGGACTTCAGGGCAGAAATTCTTGGCACGCTCCCCAGCTCTATTACTTGGACTCTTCTCCCTCTGCCTGCCTATCAAGGGTTTTCTGGTTCTTCAAGGTCTCATGTAGGCCTTTCTTGTTTTTAAAAAAAATATTTTTAAAAACACCTTTATTTATTAATTTATATGAGAGAGAGAGAAAGGGACAGATAGAAAGAAAATGGGTGCGCCAGGGCTCCAGCCACTGCAAATGAACTCCAGAAGCATGTGCTACCCTGAGCATCCGGCTCACATAGGTCCTGGGAAATCGAGTCAGGGTCCCTTGGCTTTGCAGGCAAGCATCTTAATCACAAGCCATCTCTCCAGCCCATTTGTTTTCTTTTAATGAACAAGTAATATTAAGAGTTTATTCTTAGTAATTTTGTTCAAATGTTTCAAACAAGTATTTAAAAGTTTCATGGGATTTCATTGTTTAATATATTGTAATTTAACTATTTCCTTATTCTTCAGTTTGTTTCTAATGTTTGTATTAGTCCAGAGAACACTGTGGTGAACATCTTAACTTGTATGTGTGCATACATACATACATACACACACACATACACAGCATATATATATATATATATATATTACTGGTGATTGAACCTAGGGCTTTGGACATGCTAGGCAACTGCTGTACCACTGAGCTCTATCTCTAGACCTCTTTTTCTTTTTTCTTTTTTTTTTTTTTTGGTTTTTCGAGGTAGGGTTTTATTCTAGCCCAAGCTGACCTGGAACTCACTATGTAGTCTTAGGATGACCTTGAACTCATGGAGATCCTCCTACCTCTGCCTCCTGAGTGCTGGGATTAAAGGTGTGCACCACCACGCCTGGCTTCCCATTTGTTATTTTTTTTAAGATTTATTTTTTTAATATTTATTTATTTTTGGTTTTTCGAGGTAGGGTCTCACTCTAGCTCGGGCTGACCTGGAATTCACTATGGAGTCTCAGGGTGGCCTCGAACTCATGGTGATCCCCCTACCTCTGCCACGCCAGGCTAATTTTTATTTATTTATTAGAGGCAGAGAGAGAGAGAGAGAGAGAGAGAGAGAGAGAGAGAGAGAGAGAGAGAGAGAGTGAGAATGGGTGTGCCAGGTCTTCCCGCCACTGTAAACGAACTCCAGACACATGCACCACCATATGCATCTGGCTTGCGTGGAACCTGGAGAATCGAACCTGGATCCTTAGGCTTCACAGGCAAGAGCCTTAACTGCTAAGCCATCTCTCCAGCCCCTATTTATTTTATTTTTTTAATTTATTTTTTATTGACAACTTCCATAATTGTAGACAATAACCCATGGTAATTCCTCCTCCTCCCCTCCCTTTCCTCTTTGAAACTCTACTTTCCTTCATACCCTTTTCCCCTCTCAATCATTCTCTCTTTTATTTTGATTTTTTTTTTATTCGAGGTAGGGTCTCACCCTAGCCCAGGCTGACCTGGAATTCACTCTGCTTCACAAATTTGCATGTAATCCTTGTGCAAGGGCCATGCTAATCTTCTCTGTATTGTTCCAATTTTAGTATATGTGCTGCCAAAGCGAGCACTGGAATTCACTCTGTAGTCTCAGGGTAGCCTCAAACTCATGGTGATCCTCCTACCTCTGCCTCCCAAGTGCTGGGGTTAAAGGAATGTGCCACCATGCCCGGCCCAGACCTCTTTTTATTTTCAGACAGAGTCTCTATAAGTTGCCCACGATGGACTTAAATTTTCTCTGTAACCCAGGCAGGCCATGAACTTGTGATCCTCCTGCCTCAGGTACCCAAGTAGCTGAGATTACAGGAGTTCACCAGGAGGCCTTGCTGTGTATTCTCTCTCTCTCTCTCTCTTTTTAATAGTTCAAGCTTGTGTTTTCTTACTGGCTTACTCCATGAATATAAGCAAGCTGTGCATAATTTCTCTAGGTCCACATGCTTTATAACTGTTCCCTAGGGCTGGAGAGATGGCTTAGTGGTTAAGGAACTTGCCTACAAAGCCAAAGGACCCAGGTTTGATTCCCCAGGACCCATGTAAGCCAGATGCACAAAGTGGCACATGCATCTCGAGTTCATTTGCAGCAGCTGGAGGCCCTGGCAAGCCCATTCTTGCTCTTTCTTGTTCTTTCTCTCTGCCTTTCTCTCTTGCTCTCTCTCTCTCTCTCTCAAATAAAAAATAATAAGATAAAAATTTTAAAAATGTTTCCATAGAGGGGCTGCAAAGATGACTTAGTGGTTAAAGGTGCTTGCTTACAGAGTCTATAGGCATGGGTTCAATGCCCAAGCACTCATATAAGTTAGATGCAAAAATAGTGGTACAAGCATCTGGTGGCAAAAGTTCCTGATGCCTCTCCATAAACAAGCAAATATAGGGATAGAAAGGAAAAGAATAAGGGTGTGTGTGGATATGATCAAAATGTGCTATATATATATATGTATGTATGTATGTATGTATGTATGTATGTATGTATGTATAAGGTATACAACAATGAGAGCCATTATTTTGTACCAGCAATATATACTAACATAAAGAGCAGAAAAGTCTAAAAATTTGCCATAGCTCCATACATCCATAAATACTGTGGTTGATCAGCAAAATTACTAATTTTCCTGATTGCTAAGTACTTATTACACTTACATAATGATCTCTTTAAGTATCATAAATGTTCTAGCATTTTGAACATGTGCCTGGTTTTTATGAGAAGTCCACTTGAACCCACTGGAAGCTTCAGGGGAAGTAATGGAAAGGACAAGAAAGAGCTGAGTCAGTGGAAAGTGTCCAAATGAGAGAATGAGGAAGAGAAAGGGCAATGGTTGATAGTAATTAGGAAATATCAAAAGCAAACAAGGATAAGACATGCCTAATGACTGTGTTAGAGCTAGGATGGGCAAGGCGAGAACACAGGACCCATTTATTCTTTTAGGGCTGCTTGGTCAAATTCCCTGGAAAATTTGGCAACAGTTGCTCAATGAGGGGAGTCATGATGACAAAGGTCAAAGATGAAAGCCATGTCTCAAATCACCGTCAGCTGTGTGACCAGCAGAGGACACGTGATCAAATGAATCGCCTCAGGCACTTGAGTAGCATTACTTGTCAAAAGTATTTCTTTAGCAAGCTGCTTTTTCAAACGTGAAATACATCCCAGATGACCACTGATTAACTTGAGCCATACTTAACTCTTGTTATACTTGCAAGATAAGACTCATGGAAAAATGCATGAATGCTTACTTCACAGTTCATCAGTCCAGTAGCCTGTGGTTCTGGAATACAAGATACAAAAATCCTAAAGTCTTTACATATATCTATATATATGTATGATTGAGTAAAGTAAAGGTGGAGGGAGGGCTAATCAAAATCTAAGAGGATATAAATAAATCATATGGAATCCTACTTTTTTGGACACTGGAACACTCAGGAGACATAGATTGTTGCTAGAAAATTTTCAGTGCCAGGGATGGGATACCTTCCAGTGAGTTGTCCAGAAAGTTTCCTGATGCCCCCAAAACATTACAGGCCATTGCCTAGGCCCTTGGTTTCCCACCAGGAATAGATGTTAAGACCCTATTGCTGAAGACTCCACATACTTGGGCTGCAAGGCCACTGAGAAATCCTGCTAGAACTGAGCTGATAACCTCCTCTGTGTAGACCAGCTAAGAAAAAGCTGGAAGAAGCCATTCTGCATGCAGTTCAATGGGAGAGAGAGAAATCACCAGTGAAGATACTCAACAGTGGACACTGCAAGCCTTATATTTTGCCAGCCAGGCCAAATGAGACAATGGGTGAAATAGTGGCACGTCTGTCATGGTGGAAACCAATTACCCTCTAATTGGACTGGAGGCCTGCTCCATGGGAGGGAATACATCCCCGATATTGAAAACCTCCACCAGGGGTAGTCATGAGCCCTAGGGGTGTAATGTCTGCTGCTGTCTGGCTAAATGTATATACTATGCTCGCCAAGCTGCCCAGTAAGCACTTCTCTTAACGTTCATACTCTTTTTTTTTTAAATATTTTTATTTATTTATTTATTTATTTCTTTGAGAGAGACAGACACAGAGAGAAAGACAGATAGAGGGGGAGAGAGAGGGAATGGGCGCGCCAGGGCTTCCAGCCTCTGCAAACGAACTCCAGACGCGTGCACCCCCTTGTGCATCTGGCTAACGTGGGACCTGGGGAACCGAGCCTCGAACCGGGGTCCTTAGGCTTCACAGGCAAGCGCTTAACCGCTACGCCATCTCTCCAGCCCATGTTCATACTCTTATATTAATGCTGCTCTCACTTTTGGCAGAGAATCTTCTCTTTTCAGATGGCAGTGACACAAAATGGCCTGGATCTCCATGACCTCACAGTGCCTGACACTACCTACACAAGACCCTCATAAGAGGAGGAAAAGATCATGACCTCAAAATAAAAGAGAGACTGAGAAGGGGAGGAAATATGATGGAGAATGGAGTTTCAAAGGGGAAAGTTGGGAGAGAAAGGGCATTACGATGGGATATTGTTTACAATCATGGAAGTTGTTAATAAAAATAAAAAAATAAATAAAGACCTTCCGGGCATGGTGGCACACGCTTTCAATCCCAGCGCTTGGTAGGCAGAGATAGGAGAATCGCTGTGAGTTTGAGGCCATTCTGAGAATACAGAGTGAATAGTAGGTCAGCTTGAGACCCTTCCTTATAAAACCAAAAAATTAAAAAGTCCTAGTCTTTAGATATGTATATATGTATGTATGTATGTATGCATAAGTACTTGTGTAAGTATGTATGCATAAGTACACTTACAATTTTTTTTTTTTCTGAAGCAGGTCTTATGTAGCCCAGGCTGGCGGTCTCACTCTGGCTCAGGCTGACCTGGAATTCACTATGGAGTCTCAGGGTGGCCTCAAACTCGTGGTGATCCTCCTACCTCTGCCTCCTGGGTGCTGGGTTTAAAGGCGTGCACCACCACGCCTGGCATTAAATATATATATTTTTTATTAATGATGAAGTTTACTGTATGAAAAAATTTTGTGTTGGTCCCATTCCCCTCATACTATCCTCTTATATTCCCCCTTCCCCACACCCATTTCACCGAGGGACCTCCTCATTGGAGTTATTGGTATTCTCAATGGGGTTGTGAATGCATCAGTTAGACTCGCTCTCTCTCACTCTCTCTCTGTCTGTGTGTGTGTAATGCCTCAGGATGCTCCTTCCCACACTGTGACTCTTACAATCTTTCTGCTTCCTCTTCCTCAATGTTCCTTGACCTTGGCAGGTGTGTTACAAGTCTTCTTTAGTGTTGAGCTCTCTGCAACCTCTCCATTTCTGCTTTGATGAGTTTTTAGTATCCTCAGTGTGAATCAGCATCTCCTTGGAGGAGGTTGTCAGCATCACAGAGAGAACAGCACTCATGTTTAATCCTCACTTCCACTGTGATGTCATCTGGACCCTGGCACATGTGCTAGATAGAGGTGGCTGATCTCATGCTAGACAGTTGACTATCTTTTCTTGTCATTAATGGATCTTGGTTCTACATGTCTTTTTTTGTTGCTATCTGTAAAAACAAAACAAAACACAAACAACAGCAACAAAAACAAAAACAGAATCTTCAACCACAAGTGAGAGCAACATGAATTAAAGGGGATAAGCATAGTTGAGAGGCATTTTGAAAGGGATAGCCCCAAAGAAGTTTGGCCTGTAACTCTTGATCTTCTTGCCTCCACCTTCCAAGGGCTGGGATTATCAGCAAGTGCCAGGCAATACTAGGCAGAGTCTCCTGAACTCTGGTGTGTGTGTGTGTGTGTGTGTGTGTGTGTGTGTGTGTGTGTGTGTGTACATGTTTATATATACATATATGTGCACATGTGTGTGAAGTCCAGAGGTTGATGTCACATGTCTTCCTCAATCACTCTCCATTCTTTTTACTGAACCTGGGGGTTGCCAATTCAGTTAGTGTAGCTATCCAGCTTGCCTTAGGGATCCCCTGTCCAAGCCTCCCAAATGCTGGAATAAGAATCAGGCCAACACTCCCACATGGAATTTATGTTGTTACTTGGGATCCAAACTGTGGTTCTAATGCTGTGCAGTAAGCTCTTTATCTACTGAGCCATATCCTCAGGCTAAGAGTCCTAAACTCTTGTTCTAATACTTAAAGCATATCATGTTGGGGTGGTCATGCATATCTATTTGGCATCATTTCAGAATTTCTGTAATCATCAGATAAATTCAACTTCATTACATATTATAGAGAGTATATATAGTTCTAATTAACAAAATATTACCTGATAATTGCAGAAAGATGAAATAAGCATGATCATCCTCTAGCCCACCAAATCAATCCAGCTATCCAGGCTATTTTGGAGTACTCCCTTCCTATTTTTAAAAATACATTTTCATAAAACAGCATGGCGGTATATACCCTTAATATCAGCATTTGAGAGGTGGAGGCAGGAGGATCAGAAGTTTAAGTTCACCCTCAGCTAAAGAGTGAGTTTGAGGCCAGACTGGGATACACAAGACCATGACTCAAAAAAGAAATATGCATTTTCAGATCAGCGCTGAGATCATACAGCATACAAGATCTTACCCACTCTGAAGTTTTAAAATACACACAATGGAAAATGGAATGTAAAGGGCCACAATAGACCTGGTTAAATATCCTCTTGTGCAGCCCTTGCCTTTAGGCACACATAATGGAGGCCACCACTCAAGTTGATCTTCCTGACAGATAAAGGAGAAGTTCCAGGAATCTTTATCGCAGGCCTTACTGCAAAATGCAGGTGTTTTCTGTTATCTAAGAAATGGGATGACCCCCTCTGTGCAATGTACCTTCCTGTACTTCTCTGTTTCTAAATACCATTGTGATTACATAGCATAGAATGCTTCTTGCCTCAGTTCGGCCTACATGAACATCTTGTGTTTTTTTTTTTTTTTTTTCCCAATAAAAGCTGACACTCTGAACAGTTTGGGGCTGCATCCTGAGATCCTGACCTCTGAGATGCAGTCTTGGTGCACCAGTCTTTTCTCTTTTCCTTTTCTTTCATTTTTACCCAATAAAACTATGGTTCATATTCTGTGAGTTGATGGTCTTACTTGTGCAACAACGGACCCCATAACACCCAACTAAGAGTAACCATATATTTTAAAAACCATGCTATAAATTAGGGAAAATGAGTCTTTAAAATTTTATTTACACACACACAGAATGAATGTGAAAATGTGGGTGCCAGGGCCTCTTGTCACTGCAAACAAACTACAGACACATGCACCACCACTTTTTGCATCTGGCTTTGTATGGATACTGGGGAATGTAGCCTGGGCTTTGCAAGCAAATGCCTTTAACCACTGAGCAATCTCCTCAGCCAAAATTGAGTCTTTTATAAAATAAGCAAAATAAATGAACAAATAAATAAGTAAAGTCAGGCCAGTAGGTTCTTACTTTCAGTAATCATGAGGTCATCCTTTGCTTTCCTCATCCTGACTTGACTGTTCTTGTCTCCTGTTTCCCCCCATCAATCTTTTCCTCCTTGAAGATGCCTTTCTGTATTGATTTCTTTGCTTCTCTATAGTGCACTAAGTTTGAGAATTCCTTAATATTATGTCTTAGTTCTTAGATTTGGCAAAAGTGTGTGTGTGTGTGTGTGTTGAATTCAGATGTGAATTTTGGGTGTTTTCCTCAATTACCCTCTACATTATTGTTTGAGAAAGAGTCTCTCATTGTACATGAATTTTACCAACCCAGCCAGACTACCTAGTCAACAAACTTTGGGGATTCTCCGTTCTCCATCTCCCTGGCACTGAGATTACAAGCATGTGCTACTATGCCTGGCATTTTAAATCCAAATCCATGTCCACATGCCTGTGTGACAAGCACTTTACCTAGTCGGCCATCTTCCCATCCCCTTTTGTTTTCCAATTTTTAATGAGAGAAAGAGGGAAAGAATTGATGTGCCAGGGCCTCCAGCCACTGTAATCAAACCCCAGACGTGTGCCACACCTTGGGCACATGTGCTACCTTGTGCATGCCTCACCTTGTGCATCTGGCTTACATGGGATCTGGGGAGTTAAACATGGATTCTTAGAATTTGCAGGCCAGTGCCTTAACTACTAAGGCATATCTCCAGCCCTGCTTTCTAATTTTTTTTTTTAATGATTAGAACTTTTACTTTATCCTTGGAGGGCAGAAGACCTCCATTAAAGCCTCTATACT
Organism: Jaculus jaculus; assembly: GCF_020740685.1. Classification (NCBI taxonomy): domain Eukaryota; kingdom Metazoa; phylum Chordata; class Mammalia; order Rodentia; family Dipodidae; genus Jaculus; species Jaculus jaculus. The sequence continues at coordinate 6,793,234 of NC_059125.1, forward strand.
TGTAGTGAGTAGTGAATAGCCAGGCATATAGCACATGTTGAAGACTACCTAAGGTTAACAGCACAAGTGTTTGAACAAATAGTTGTGTGAGGAGATGTGGTAATTGAATTATCCAGACCTGAGCAGGCAAAGGTAAACCCCAACTATGTTATGTAGGGTAGCCACTAACCATATAGCTACTGAGTATGTAAATTCTGGCGAGTATGAATGGAGATGTGCTGTAAGTATAAACTACACTGGATTTCAAAGACAGTACATCAAAAGAGAAAAGCCGGGCATTGTGGTGCATGTCTTTAATCCCAGAGCTCAGGAGACAGAGGTAGGAAGATTGCCATGAGTTGGAGGCCACCTTGAGACTACAAAGTGAATTCCAGGTCAGCCTGAGCTAGAGGAGGACCCTACCTCAAAAAAACCAAAAGAATAAACAAGAGAGAGAATATAAAATATCTCAATATAATTAGGTTAACTACTTATTGCAATAATGTTTTGGATATATTGAGTCAAATAAAATGTATGATCAAAATGAATTTATTTTTATCCTTTTTAATATTCTTAGAAAACATAAAATTATGTTTCTTGCATATATTTTATTGGACTTTTGCTGTTCTGTATGGCAGTGACATGCACTATTGGTGGTGACTCTTTACATGGGACAGAAATTTGTTATATTTCCAGATAAAATTGAGATGCATTTCAATGGAAAATAACTACTTGCAATACTCATAGTTTTATACAACGTAACTTCTACCTTACAGAGTTGTATAATAAGGCCTGTCATAATGGGGCATACGTACAATTCCAACACTTGGGAGATGGAAGCAGAAAGACTAAGAGTTCAAGGCTAGCCTCAGCTACACAGTTGAATGCCAGCTTGGGCTACATTAGATCCTGTTTAAAAAAAAAAAAAAAAAAGAAACGAAACCAAACTAAAACCAAACCAAACCAAACCAAATCAAACCAAAAACAAGCAAAGTTAAACAACAGCCTCACTGATGGAAGACAATCATCAGAAGTTCACAGTTGTACAGAATCAGACCCTTCTGGGAGGATCAATGTCTAGCACCCTCCTCAAAGAATACTCACTAGTCTCTTGCACATCTCCAAAACTGACAATTTTCTAACAGCATCTTTCCATATTCTCTTATTCCTGTCCTAACTGTTTATGATAAGATCACCTTTTCTTTTCCAGCTAAGATAGATACAATAGAGTTGCAAAATATATACATAAGGCTGGGGAGACATCTTGGTTGGTAAATTGCTTGCTTTTTAAGCATGAGGACCCGAGTTCAATCCTCAGTACCCACAGAAGTACAGGGTGTGGTGGTGGCATGCACTTATAATCCCAAAACAGAGGAGCTAGAGACTGGTGGGTCCCTGGGGCTAGCCTACCAATCGATTTAGCTCCATGCCAACGAGAGACTCTCTCTTAAAAAGGTGAATGGGGTTCCTGAGAAATGACACCTGAGGTTGCCCTCTGGCGTCTATGCACACACTCTTTTAGGAGTTCTTGAGGGAGGGTTCCTGAGGGAGAGTTGCTATGAAGGGGGAAGCTTAGTTCCCTCTTCTGCCTCGTACTTTGCCAGGTGATCCTTCTCCAGCATGTTCTCCCATCATCCATCCTGGGGCCTTCAACAGAGACTGAGCCAGGCTGTTTGGACTTTCAATCTACAAAAACAGGAGCAACTAAGTAAGCCTCTTTTCTTTATGATGTTAGTTGCCTCAGGTATCCATTCTGGTGATGAAGAGCTGACTAATACAATTTTGTAAAAAACTCCTGGCAAGCTGCTCTGACATTTTCTTTTGGAAAAATGCAATCAGATGCAGATTAGTTTCTTTCTGATTGTCCTGAAGTAATTTCAGAGGAGAGAAGAGGACATGGCCTGAGGCATTTAAAGAAGTACCTTTTTCAGTAATAAAGCTGGAGAACTTTTTGAGTTCTTCCAGTGTGTAAGTTTATCATAATTATAAAAACTTTCCTTTCAGATATCTTTTAAGAGGAGATCTCATTTTTTTTTTAGTGAGATATGATTAGCTGCCTGAAAATCTTGACTATATTGTCCACATTGAGATAACTCTTTTAAGAGTTGTCTATTTACATCATGTGTTCATTTCTCCTTTACTATCTGTATGCTAGGGGATGTGTGTGTATTTAAATATTCACATGTCACATAACCATATTTCCATCAATAATTGATTGTGTGTATGATGGTGGTTTCATAAGGTTTTTTGTTTTGTTTTGTTTTTGTTTTTTGTTTTTTATTTTTTCTAAGGTAGGGTCTCACTCTAGCTCAGGCTGACCTGGAATTCACTATGTATTCTCAGGGTGGCCTCGAACTCAGGGCAATCCTTCTACCTCTGCCTCCCGAGTGCTGGGATTAAAGGCATGCGCCACCATGCCCGACTAATAAGATTTTATCACTTAGTGATTTCATTGTCGTAGTTTGTGTAAATACAGTATGCTGTTTATGCAATGACCAAAAAAGGAAATTGTCCAGAGATTGGGTCAGCTTGCGAGTTTAGAAGGTATAAGTTTGGTAGGAATTATTTTTGAGATATTTTCATTTTTCTTTTGATTAACCAATTTCTCATGTCACTTTCTGCTTTCTTTTTCTTTTCTTTTTATTTATTTATTTGACAGAGAAAGATGGATGGAGAAAGAGAGAGAGAATGGGTACACTAGGGCCAACAGCCCCTGCAAATGAATTCCAGACCCGTGCTCCTCCTTGTGCATCTGGCTAATGTGGATTCTGGGTAATTGAACCTGGGTCCTTTGGCTTTGCAGGCAAGCACCTTAACTGCTAAGCCATCCCTCCAACCCACTTTCTGTTTCTAACTCCCTTCCTGAGCCCAAAGATCCTTTGGACTTATCACATATTACCAAACACAGTACATTGTTTGTGAAACATATTTGTATTGATATGTTAGTAAAGTCACACATGATTCCTTCCAAGAATATTTGGTATTATCATTACTATTTGGTTCCCATTTTTGAGAACTACATAAGTCAGATTGGCCTAGAATTTACTATATAGCCCAGACTAGTTTTGAACTCATAATTCTCTTTCCTCCCTCTCCCAAGTGCTGGAGCCCATTGATCTGTAGTTTACCAAATAGGCTAGACTGGCTAGCCAGTAAGCCCACAGGATCCTCCTGTCTCTGTCCCCAGGGCTTGCATTACAAAGGTACACCACCACACTTGGCATTTTTTGGGGGGAGGGGTTCCAGGTAGGGTTTCACTCTAATCCATGCTAACTTGGAATTCACTATGTAGTCTCAAGGTGGCCTCGAACTCACAGTGATCCTCCTACCTCTGCCTCCCGAGTGCTGGGATTAAAGGCATGTGCCACCATGCCTGGCTCACACTTGGCATTTTTACCTGGGTTCTGGGGATCACACTCATGTCATTATAATTGAGAAGCAAGCACTTTACGTGGTTTGTACAATTATTATTTCCTGCTAGGTTATAACCTTTTAAAAATATTTTATTCTTATTTATTTATTTATGAGAGAGAGAGAGAGAGAGAGAGAGAGAGAAAGAGAGAGAGAGAATGGGCACTCCAGGAGCTCTAGCCACTATAAATGAACTGTAGATGCATGTACCACCATATGCATCTGGCTTAGGTGAGTTCCAGGGAATCAAACCTGGATCCTTAGGCTTCACAGGCCAGAGCCTTAACAGCTAAGCAATCTCTCCAGACTAGCTATTACCTTTTTAAAAGTGGGACATGCAGAAGTGAGGAAGTGCTTAACCCAAAAGGAAAACATAGCTCAGAATTGAATTGTAGACATTAGAAAAGTTTTTGTTTTACTGGTTAATTCCTCAGCATTTTTTTTTAAAAAGAAATAGTTTCTTTTTCAGAGATTCAGGAATGGCTCAATATACACAAATTGATAAATGTAATACATTATATAAATGGACTGAGAGACAAAAATCACATGATCATCTCATTAGATGCAGAAAAAGCATTTGACAAAATTCAATATCCTTTCATGATAAAAGTCCTACAGAGACTGGGAATAGAAGGAACATATCTCAACCTAATAAAGGGTATTTATGACAAAGCTACAGCCAATATAATACTAAATGGAGAAAAACTTGAAGATATTTGACTAAAATCAGGAACAAGACAAGGGTGTCCACTGTCCCCACTTTCATTTATTATAGTAATAGAAGTCTTAGCCATAGCAATAAGGCAAGAGACACTCATAAAAGGGATACAAATTGGAAAGGAAGAGATCAAGTTATCATTATTTGCAGCTGACATGATTCTATACATAAAGGACCCTAAAGACTCTACCAGCAAACTCTTAGAGCTGATAAACACCTATAGCCATGTAGCAGGATACAAAATAAATACACAGAAATCAGTAGCCTTCCTATATGCTAACAACAAACACACAGAGGATGAAATCAGAGAATCATTCCCATTCACAATTGCATAAAAAATGAAGTACCTTGGAATAAACCTAACCAAAGTGAAGGATCTCTCAATGAATACTTTAAAATACTCAAAGGAGAAACTGCAGAAGACACTAGGAAATGGAAAGACATTCCTTGTTCTTGGATAGGAAGAATCAATATTGTGAAAATGGCAATCTTACCAAAAGCAATCTACACATTTAATGCAATCTCCATCAAAATTCTAATGACATTCTTCATGGAAATAGAAAAACCAATCCAAAAATTCATTTGGAAGCACAAAAAAGCCTTGAATATCTAAAACAATTTTGAGCAACAAAATAAGGCTTGTGGTATCACCATACCTAATTTTAACCTATATTACAAAACCATAGGAACAAAAATAGCATTGTACTGACACAAAACAGACATATAGATCAATGGAACAGAACAGAGGACCCAGATGTATGTCTGGGTAGCTATAGCCACCTGATCTTCGACAAGAATGCCAAAAATACTAATTGGACAAAAGACAGCCTCTTCAGCAAATGGTGCTGGGAAAACTGGATATATATCTGCAGAAGGATGAAAATAGATCCTTATCTCTCTCCATGCACAAGAATCAAGTCCAAATGGATCAAAGATGATAGTATCAGACCTGAAACTCTGAAACTGCTAGAGGGAAAAGTAGGGGAAACCCTTCAACATATTGGTATTGACAAAGGCTTTCCAAATACAACCTCAATTGCTCAGGAAATAAAACCACAGGTCAACTGCTGGGACCTCATGAAATTACAAAGCTTTTGTATGGCAAAAGACACTGGATAGAACAAAGAAGTAACACATAAAATGGGAGAAAATCTTTGCCAGCTATACATCTGACAGAGGATTAATATCTAGGATATACAAAGAACTCAAAAAATTAAATAATAAGAGATCAAGCAAGCCAATTAATATGATGGAACTAAATAGAGAGTTCTCAAAGGAAGAAATATAGCTGGCATATAAACATCAAAAAAAAAATGTTCTACATCCCTAGTCATCAGGGAAATGCAGATTAAAACTATGCTGAGATTCCATCTTACTCCTGTCAGATTGGTTACCATTATGAAAACCAATGACCATAAATGCTGGCAGGGATGTGGCAAAAGAGGAACCCTTCTACACTGTTGGTGGGAATTCAGTCTGGCCCAGCCATTGTGGAAATCAGTGTGGAGGTTCCTGAGACAGCTAAAACCGGATATACCATATGACCCAGCTATGCTACTCCTAGGCATATATCCCAAGGACTCATCTCATTACCTTAGAGATACTTGCTCATCCATGTTTATTGCCACTCAATTCACAATAGCTGGGAAATGGAACCAGCTTTGATGTCCCTCAACTGATGAGTGAATAACGGAGATATGGCACATTTGCATAATGGAGTTCTACTCAGCAGTAAAGAAAAATGAAGTTATGAAATTTACAGGAAAATGGATGGATATGGAAAGGATTATACTTAGGTAACCCAGGTCCAGAAAGCCAAACGTCACATGTTATCTCTCATATGTGGATCTTAGCTACAAATGACTGGGCTTCTATGTGAGTGGAAGAAAACTCAGTAACAGAGGCCAGTAAGTTAGAAAGATGATATAAATGGGATAGTAAGGGAGGGAGAGGGACTTAATAGGATGGTATTGTATATATGTAAGAACAGATTAATGGAGGTGAAAAGGCCTGAGTGAGGTTAGGGAAAGAGATTGAGTAAAGGGAAGGTGGAGGGAGGGCTAACCCAAATGTAAAAGGATATAAATAAGTCATATGGAAACCTGCTTTTTTGGACAATGGAATAACCAGAAGGCATAGATTATTATTAGAAAATTTTCAGTGCCAGGGATGGGATACCTTCCAGTGAGTTGTTGGCCAGGGAGGTCCCTGATGCCTCCAAAACATTACAGGTCATTGCCAAGGCCCTTGGTTTTCCATCAGGAATTGATGGTAAGACCCTATTGCTGAAGACTCCACATACATGGGCTGCAAGGTCACTGAGAAATACTGCTGGTGCTGAGCTGATAACCTCCTCCATGTGGACCAGCTGACAGAAAGCTGGAAAAAGCTATACTGCATGCAGTTCAATGGGAAACAGAACAATCACCAGTGAAGATAGCAGTGGACACTAAAAGCCTTAAATTTGGCCAGCCAGGCCAAATGAGCCAATGGGTGCAATAGTGGCATGTCTGTTATGTGGGAAACCAATTGCTCTCCACTTGAACTGGAGGCCCATTCCATGGGAGGTAATACATTCCTGATACTGAAAACCTACAACAGGGGTAGTCATGCTGGTGTAATGTCTGCTGGTGTCTGGCTAGATGTATATACTATGCCCACCAAACTGCCTAGTAAGCACTTATCTCTCTCTCTCTCTTTTTGAAGTAGGGTCTCACTCTGGCCCAGGCTGACCTGGAATTAACTATGTAGTCTCAGGATGGCCTTGAACTCATGGTGATCCTCCTACCTCTGCTTCCTGAGTGCTGGGATTAAAGGCATGTGCCACCATTCTCAGCTAAGCACTTCTCTTAATGTTCATACCCATATATTAATGTCACTCTCATTTTTAGTTAGAGAACCTTCTCTTTTTATATGGCAGTGACCTTGGGATGACTCAGAAGGCACCATGGTGCTGAGAAGAAGTGACAGAGGAGTGCTCAGCACTGAAATATCTCTATCACACCTTTCAAGGCTCAGGGTACATTGTGGTAGAGGTGGCAGAAAGAACGTAAGAGCCAAAGGAAGGGTAGGACTCCTTACAATGTGCTCCTCCTGACACAAAATGGCTTGGATATCCATGACCCCTCACAGTGATTGACACTACCTAAACAAGACCTTCATAATAGGTGGAACTGATGATGACATCAAAATAAAAGAGAGACTGAGAGGGGGAGGGGATATGGTGGAGAGTGGAGTTTCAAAGGGGAAAGTGGGGGGGGGGGGAAGGAGGGAATTACCATGGGATATTGTCTACAATTATGGAAGTTGTCAGTAAAAATAAATAAATAAATAAATAAAAACCTTTTTACTTCATGGTGAGCAGTAAAAGAAAATTCTAAACAAAGTTAGGTTGTGATAAGATGCAATTCCTCAATTCCCCCAACAATCAGTCTTAATACTTAAAATTTAACTTACATCATTACTGAACAAGTTTACCAAAGTACCACAGACAGAATTATAGAGTTGATTAAGGTTCAAATAGTTATAGATTGTGTCATGAAATTTTTGTATGTTTGGAGTTCAATATAGTTCTATAAAACTGATTTGGAGGAATTTAAAAATATTTCTTTTTGGCTCATCAGTTAAAGGTTCTTATTTACAAAGCCAGATGCACATAGTGGAACATACATTTGAAAATTGTTTGCAGTGGAATGTGGTCCTGACATGCCCATTCTCTCTTTTTTCCATGAGACTTGTCTCATTTTTTCATTAGATCATGGGAGGTTAGTCCAGTTCCTTTATTCTTTGTGTGTGTTAGATACAGCTGAATTAATTTCAGAAACTGACTTATAGATTGGCTAGACATCTTATTTAGCTTTTAAAAGTGCTAAATCTCCTCATAAAAATATATGTATAAATATTATATAATTCTGATAAGCTTTAAAAATTATAAATTTGGGCTGGAGAGATGGCTTAGTGGTTAAGCACTTGCCTGTGAAGCCTAAGGACCCCGGTTCGAGGCTCGATTCCCCAGGACCCACGTTAGCCAGATGCGCAAGGATGCATCTGGAGTTCATTTGCAGTGGCTGGAGGCCCTGGCGTGCCCATTCTCTCTCTCTCTATCTGTCTCTCTCTTTCTTTCTCTGCCTGTCTCTCTCAAATAAATAAAAAAATAAATAAAATATAAATAAAATAAATAAAAATCTTATAAATTTTTCCTGTCTTCATATATAAGCCAAAAATGTTACTGCATAACGTAGATTTCTTGTTTATTTTCAATTCCGTTTGCATATCTTTTGTTCATAGTTTACTCTCTGTAGCCTCATTTGTCTTAAATATGTGAACTGTACTTTTTGTTAATATCAGACTTTTCCAGATATCAGAATACTGTAATTTGTTTATACAAAGTCCATGTTTGGCTATCAATAAGCATACATCACCATGCCTAGCTAAAACTCTGTAATTTTAAGTTGGATCTTGTCTTATTCATGCTGTTTTTGCTGGGTGATTCTCACTGAGGTTATAATCTAAGTCTTAGAAAAAGTGACATTGCGATTTTATTCTTAAAAAAAAAAAAAAAAAAACCTGAAGAAGCTCCCCACGTCTTAGGGAAATCCACTGTATACAAGCAATGTTAATGTAGTTTGTTTAAACTTCATGTAACAGTCATAAATATTTCTTTAGTTAAGCCTTAAAACTATTCAATGGTGAAACGTACTTATTTAAGAAATTAAAAAAAGGAATAGTTTATTTATTTGAGAGAAGGAGAGAAAATAAATGGGTCCTCCAAGGCCTCCTGCCATTGCAAACGAATACCAGACACATGTGCCACTTTGTACATCTGGCTTTGTGTGAGCACTGGGGAATCGAACCCAGGCCCTCAGGCTTTGCAAGCAACTTCCCCAACCACTGAGCCATCTCTTCAGTCCCAGCATTTTGTTGTACGTTGTTGCTGTTTTTTGAGGCAGGGTCTCGCTCTAGCTCAGACTGACCTGGAATTCACTGTGGAGTCTCATGGCGGCCTCACATGTACATGTGAAGGCCAAACTAGAGCTTCAGGTGTCATCGTCAGGAATGTAATCATGTCCTTCTGTGCAAGGTACTTTATTGGCCTGGAGCTTCTGGTTAGGTTAGTCTGGTTGGCCAGTCTCTACTTCCGGTCTCTACTTCCACAGTGCCAGGATTCCAGGTGTGTACCACCACGTCTGGCCGTTTTACGTGGGTTTTGGGGATCAGATGCATATCCTCACATTTGAGAAGCAAACACTTTACTGGCTGAGCCATCTCCCCAGCCCACTTCCTAGTATTTCGTTATGTCACATAACCCATCACCACTCCACCAAATAAGACCTGCCCTTGTTTTATTATTATTTCAGTATTTACCTTAAATACGAGTTCTTTTTTTTTATTATATTATTATCTTCACTAAACTCGAATTCATTAGGCCAAAGGGGAAGCTATTCTATGTTTGTAACCCTATTTTATTTATTTATTTATTTATTTGTTTTTTTTTTTTTTTTTTTTTTTTTGAGGTAGGGACTCACTGTGGCCCAGGCTGACCAGGAATTGACTATGTAGATTCAGGGTGACCTTGAACTCATGGCTATTTTCCTAACTCTGCCTCCCCAGTGCTGAGATTAAAGGTGTGCGCCACCACGCCGCCGGGCTGTTTCTAACTTCTTAGAGGAAGTTATATGTCCTTAGTTATACTTGTATGATGCTGTGACACAGTGGATGAGGCAGGAACAGAAGCACCCATTCTAATTTAGTAAGCGGCACATTTCTAGGTTATAGCCCATGTCTGATCCAGTGAGTAACTGGATGAAGTGTGCTGCATAGATACTATGAACAGATGTTCCCATTTGAATGAGGAGATGGAGAAAGAGAGCTTACGGGCCTTGTCCAAGTTCAAGTGGCTAAGGGAGGGGAGGAGTTAGGTCTTTTCACTTTAACTCTGGTCTCTCTCTTTTGTTTGGACCTCAGAGCCTCTTACAGCTTCTTTGGGTTGTCTGAACTTCCCTGCCTCCAGGAAAGTGCTTCAACTTGGGTTGTCTTGCCCAAAATTCAAGCGCAGCAGATAGATGTCTTGCTGATAGACTGTGAAGAAGGGGAGTGGTTGGCCCCTGGCAGATGAGTTCCTACGATCAACTAGTCTTAGTAACCCTTCCGCCCCCTAGTGGCGAATTGACTTTTGCCCAGAACTGGCGCCCGGGCGGAATGGGATGTCCGATTACAGATCCATGGTAGTTCTTTTCATGAAATAAGTTGCAACTAACATCAGTGCTGCAAAGATACGCAAGGGTTCCTGTCCCGAGACTCACCCCTTACAGGACCCTACACACCATGAGCAACGAAAGATGATACCTTTGGGGAATTTTTGAAGTGATACATTTGAAAAGTTTAAAAAGTTTGCATTTTAAAGTTTTCACAATGCTTTTGAAAGTGTGACAATCGATTACCTTACTGGGAATTATGAGAGAAAGAATTTTAGGCTGAGAAACTGTGTGTGTGGTGGGGAGTACTATCATTGTCTTAGGAAGCCCGAGGAAGAATTGGTGCTTTTGGGCAAAGCTTCGAAATCACTCACTGTGGGCATTTAGGCAAAAAGACGTTTCCCCAGATAACTGTCCCCCCTCCTTCCTCTATGTAGAGGTGGTGTTGTTTTGGGAAATACTCACAATTCTTGAAATCTTGAGTCTGTAAGGCAGTTTCTCCAGGCTCCTCGAGTAGCTTGACCTGACCGATACTGGGGAGAATCCAGAAACTGGGTATGGTGGTGCATTCCTGTAGTCCCAGCACTCGGGACATGGAGTCAGGTGGATCAGAAGTTCAAGACTATCATCAGCTACATAGAGAGTTTGAGGCCAGACCGGGATACATGATGCTCTGTTTTCTTAGAATGAAATCTTTGTCAATGGCAAATATAGTCCTGATCAAGTTGCAAACTTGTTTCCAAGAGGAATCCTCAAATGGTGTTACAGAGCATGATTAACAAGTGTATTGTTCACAGAGTGTCCAATTTTAACTTCAGAGAAAGAAACACCATGACCAGTGCAGATCTGGGTCCTTTGTTAAAGTGGTCAGGATGTTCTGTGTAATGACACATTGTTTCAAAGAGAACTAGAACAGATGCAATCATTAATAAAAAGCCCAGGTTATTATGAGTTTTTTGCTTCCCCCCCTGAAGTTTAAAATATGAACCCACTCTTATGAAATATGCTGATGATTTGCTTTTTTCCCCTTTCTTTCTTTTGAGGTAGGGACTTGCTTTAGCCCAGGCTGACCTGGAATTCACTATGTAGTAGGGCGGCTTCAAACTCATGACGATCCTAATTCTGCCTCCCATGTGCTGGGATTAAGGTGTGCGCTACCAAATTCAGCCATTTGCTTTCCCAGGAAACATTGCTAAAAGCTTTTAGGTGGATCCCTTTTTTCAACATATGAGGTTACAGGTTGATGTTAACTCAGAAACTGACCATTAAGACAAGGTATCTCTGTACTTGTATCTATGGTCTCTAGGGCACAAGAATGTTTATTTAAAAAAATGTTTAAGCCAGGCGTGGTGGCCCACGCCTTTAATTCCAGCACTTGAGAGGCAGAGGTAGGAGGATTGCCATGAGTTTGAGGCCACCTTGAGATTACATAGTGAATTCCAGGTCTGGGTGCTAATGAAATCCTACCTCAGGAAAAAAAAAAAAAAGAAAAAAAAAGAAAAGAACAAAAAAAGTTTGTTTATTTGTATGAGAGAAGGGAGGAGAGAATGGGTACACAAGGGCTTTTCGCCATTGCAAATGAAGTCCAGATGCATGTGTCACTTTGTGGGTACTGGAAATTGAACCCAGGCTGGTTGGCTTTACAAGCAAGTGCTTTGAACCATTGAACCATCTCTCAGCCCAAGAATGTTTGAAGATGATTGCAAAACTTCCAAATGCAGCCCCTCCAAAGTCATTTTGCATCCTTGGAAGTAGATCACACACCTGTATTTCCCAAGGGATTGATGTAATGCCATTTATATAAAATAGTCATAGCAAGTGAAAAGAAAGAGTGGTTCGTTGCATTAAAATAAAATCATCCCAGGAAATTATTCTTTTCAGGCACTGCCTTTCGTAACCCTATTTAGCTTTAAAATAGATTTTTCTTTCCAGACTTGCTTTGATGAGCCACTCTCATCTCAGTGATTACTCCTGACATACAGCAGCTTGAACAATTAACCAGGGCATTCTTGTCTCTTGGAGAAGACCAGGTAAGATGCTTTTGAAGAGTGTTTCCTTGACATAGGAGTGTGGCTTGGGGCTAAGTAGTTAAGATGATACCTGGGTTAGTTTAATGTTGATGATGGAGAGCTCAACCATTCACCCCTGGTGAAGATGGGAGTGGTTATTAGCACTTGTCCACTCTGCCTCCTTTCTTTTCCTTCATTAATAAAGTGTCTTGAGTTGGCAAGTATGCTGGCATTTCTCATCTCGGGGAATGAAATGAAAAATGAGAGAAGCTTCTCTAAGGACTGAGAGCTCTATATGCCATCTCTTATAGATGACTGCATTTTTGGCTGTGGAGCTAAAAAAAAAAACAAAAAACACAAAGCAATGACTCAGAAAAAGGACTGAAATTTTTGCAATGGGATTCTAGATATCAAAGTAGGAAATATTTGTTCTCCTTGGCCTGACTGTGCTGTGCTTAACACTGGCCCAGCAGTAGAACATGTCGAATAAATCACTGTGAGCATAGCAGAGAAAATCATTGCCCACCAACGACTCTGCCTCCCTTGTTAGCGTTTGAGCTCTTTGTTAGGGCTGTTTCCCACATTTCTTTACAGGGTGATAGGACCACCTACCATTATCTTGTCGTGGCTTGTGAATGGAAGCAATGTGTATTAGAGATGATTGAGAAGTAGGTGTGCCTTCTTCCCCATCCTTTCTTCCCCCATTAAAAAATTAATTGTTCTATTTTTGAGAGGGAGACACACACACAGAGAAAGAGGGAGAGAGACAGAGAGTGAATGGCACACCAGGGCCTTTTAGCCATCATGAATGAACTCCAGACACATGAACCCCTTTGTGCACATGTGTACATGGCTATGTGGGACCTAGAGATTAGAACATGCATTCTTAGACTTCGCAGGCAAGTGCCTTAACTGCTAAGCCATCTCTCCAGCCCTTCCTCCTCCATTTTTGTGTGTAGTATGAGGTGGGTGTGGTGCATGCATGTGTGGATATGATGTGCACCCCAGTGAGCATGCATGTTGGGGCCAGAGGAGGACATTGGATGTAAGTAGTTGATTAAAACTATTGAACTATTTTATATATTTAAACCCTTTCTAAAATCATGTTAATTTGTATAGCAGCATTTTATTAGGATTTAGAAAATGAAACTTCTAAAAATTATGTGTTGAAAAGATTGAGCAAGACTGGGAAAGATCATAGGAAAAGGTGGAATATGAAAATGTCTTTTGTAAAACATAGAGCAAGATGTTGATTTCACTTGTCATTTGTTAATAAATCACTGGAGATTTAATGAGGTATGTCTGCATCCTCTAAAGTATACATACAAGAAAATGGATAATTATGTCTTGAGCCTCTAGTTACTTCATCACCTTTGAAAACCATCTACAGTTAGCAAAGACATGTGTATACACCTGGATAGGGGCAGCAAAATCCTCACTGCAAAGCATGTTCACTGGCAGTACTGCCTTTGAACTCACAGCGACTCTGCAAGATACGTCATTGCTGACGTTTCACATATGCTAGTAACCTGACCGCAGGAGGTTCAATCGCTTGCCAGGACCACATATCTTACACACGGCAGACTTCCTCACCAATCCAAATTGGAAAGCATATTTTTACAGGCTTGAAAAATGAAAGTGGGACTGGGGAGATGGCTCAGTCGGTAAGAGCCCTTGCCCCACAAGCACTAGGGCCTGATTTGACCGGAGTTTGATTCCCCAGCATTCAAATAAATAGCTGGGCAGGACCATATATGCCTGTAACCCCCAGTCTTGTGGGGAGTGGAGACCAGAGAATCACTGGAGCTAGCTGGTGAAAAGGTCTGACTGAAAATGGCAGCTCCAGTTTCCAGTGAGAGACTTGGCCTTAAGGAAACATGTGGGTAAGTGCTATTGGGGAATACTCAGTGTTCTCCTCTGGCCTCCACATGCATGTGCTTGGGGCATGTGCATTTGCACACACATGTATACAACCATACACCACACACACACACACACACACACACACACACAAACACAGAGAGAAGCTAAAGCAACATTCAAAAACTCAGACTGACAAATTTCATTCTATTTATTCACATCCTGCCTGGCTCCATCTTGCTTGCTACATTTAACCCCTTTAAAAATCAGATTCAGTTTATTTTTCCAAGTCCAGGGAACTACGAATACATTTCCTTATTTCCTCCATTTTCACACAAAATGAACATATGAAATACAATGCTGTTCGCCTTGATTGTGTGTGTGTGTGTGTGTGTGTGTGTGTGCACATATAGGTCAGGCTAGAGCGTAGTCATATTGATCCTCTCCTGCCTTGTTTTTGCTTATTTTTATTTATTTATTTGAGAATGGGCTCGCCAGGGCCTCCAGCCACTGCAAAAGAACTCCAGATGCGTGCGCCCCCTTGTGCATCTAGCTAATGTGGGTCCTGGGGAATCGAGCCTCGAACTGGGGTCCTTAGGCTTCACAGGCAAGTGCTTAACCGCTAAGCCACTTCTCCAGCCCTTGCCTTGTTTTAAAATACAGGGTCTCTCTTACTGTTTTGCCTCTAGGAAGAGCAGACTAGCTGGCCCACAAGCTTTGGGAATCTCCTAACTCACCTTTTACTGCCATAGGCCCAAGGATTACAGATGTGTGCACCACTTTTTGTCTGGTTTTGTATGTTGGTGGGGTTCTGAACTCTGGTTGGCAGAACAAGCGCCACTAGCCATTGAACCATCTTCTCAGGCCTTGACTATGTTTATAAACCAACAGTATTCCCCAAGATTCTCTCAGTACTGGTAGGTAGGTAGAGCTCTTTCTCATTCTGCTTACAGCAGCATAGCTTTCCTTTGCATATTGAACTACTAGTGCATATTCAACCAGTGCCCTTGAGATGGATCCCTCAGTTACTTCCATTCTTGCTACTCAAAGCCATGCTGAAATGAGTAAAGTAGACAGACATGCTATTATTTTTAAAAATTTTTATTTATTTGAGAGCGACAGACAGAGAGAAAGACAGATAGAGGGGGAGAGAGAGAATGGGCGCGCCAGGGCTTCCAGCCTCTGCAAACGAACTCCAGACGCGTGCGCCCCCTTGTGCATCTGGCTAACGTGGGACCTGGGGAACCGAGCCTCGAACCGGGGTCCTTAGGCTTCACAGGCAAGCACTTAACCGCTAAGCCATCTCTCCAGCCCCAGACATGCTATTTTGTATGTGAGCAGTTGGATCTGGAGGCTGGCTACTCTGAAATGGGATGAATTGGGTTTTGAACCCGAGACTCAATGGCTGTTTCCCTACATGGTTCTCCTGCACTCACTGTGTTTTGTGTTTGCACTGTACCCCTTCCAGCGGGCAGAGGGCAGATAATTCATCACTGTTCTCATTTTTAAAAAAATATTTATTTATTTGAGAGAGAGGCAGATAGAGAGAGAATGAGCATGCCAGGGCCTCCAACCACTGCAAATGAACTCTGGATATATGCACCACCTTGTGTATCTGGCTTACGTGGGTCCTGGGGAATCGAACCTGGGTCCTTTGGCTTTGCAGACAAATGCCTTAACCGCTGAGCCATTTCTCCAGCCCTGCTCTCATTTTTTTTTTCCCCCCGAGGGTTTCACTCTCACTCAGGCTGACCTGGAATTCACTATGTAGTCTCAGGGTGGCCTTGAACTCATGGCGATCCTTCTACCTCTGCCTCCCGAGTGCTGGGATTAAAGGCATGTGCCACTACGCCTGGCCTGTTCTCATTTTTATACATTATTTTTTTGTGTGTGTGCTTCTAATTCCCTTAGAATCCCAAAAGGGAAAATAGAGTGAGTTGCCAGGCAGGATTTATGCCATTCTTAGGCTCCTGACCTTAATACTATCAATTCCAGTTTTAAACTCCCATCCTCTTCCCGTTTCTCCCGAGGGGTAATTTAGAGCGGCACTGGGGCACACACGAGGAGTTTGGAACTGCAGCAGTGGCCAAAGGCCATTTGGATGATATTTTTAGTTACCTAAATAAACGGTACATCCACCATTTCTGCACAGCTTATGGCTTGCACTCAGTAAATAAAATGATGGAATTGCCACGAGGGAGCCCAGCCAGATGACTCCATTTGTGTGCATTTCTGCTCTAGTGGAACCCCTTAAACAGCAAACCGGCTCCGTGTGATCCCGCGGAGGCAAGCTGCTCCAGCGGCTCTGTGTCTCTCCTGTTCTGCTGGTTGCTCACTAGGGCCACCGCTGTAGCAGAGAGCAGCTGTCACGTGGAGACCGAGGTAGAAACTTGGGAGAAACAGAGAGAGCTGATCAAGGTGAGTTCTGGAAATGCCACGCTGAGCAGAACTAAGTAAGGTTTGCTCCCGCAGGGCATCTTAGACTCCAACATGAAGTCTTTTCTTCAAGCATAAAGAACAACAGTTGGGGTTGCACAGATAGCTCTCTGGATAAAGTGCTTGTAAGCATGAGGGCCTGAGCTTGATCCCCAGAAACTATGTAAACCGTGGGACAAGGCAGTGCGTGCTGGTAATCCCAGTGCAGGAAAGGCGGAGACAGGCAGATCCTTGGAGCTGGCTGGCGAGTTAGTGTAGCCTAACTTGTGAAATCCAGGCTGAAGAGAGACTCTGTCTCAAAGGAGATGGATGGTGTTCCTGAATTTAACACCTGGTGTTGTCCTCTGGCTTCCACAAATGCACGTACATCTGGACACACAAACTACCATGCATGCACACACGCATGCACACCACACATACCCCTCCCCTCCTCCCAAGAACAGTGGTTAATATCTGTGCCCATTAGCAATCTCTTGTCTCTTAGCTCCAAAGCCATTCTGCTGCCTTGAGTCTATACTATTGCCCACTGGCACAGTGCTAAGTGTGGTGAGGACTGGGCAGTCTATGAAGGAAAAAGGGGTCTCTCTTCCTAGCATTACTGCTCTGTACTTCATGGACTGCAGATGTCAGAACTAGGATGGGCTCAGGGAAGATCTCTTTCCTGGGTGCCTAGGATGGTTTCCACACGAGTTCAGTTGTACTTCCTGTAGGTGGCACCCTTGTGGCTTTCTGGAGCGTCCCAGCTAATGTCCTTGCCAACTTCCCAGCAACCTCAATAACAGCCCTTAGGGGAAGCTTTTCAGTCCCAGAGTTTGCTTCTTTCTTGAATATTCTTATCACTTCCTTTCTTTTTCCTTCCTCCCTCTCTCTTTCCTCACTCTCTCCCTCTTATCTCCTCCTCCATTCCTCTCTCCCCTTCCCTTCTTCTTTCTTTCTCCCCTTTTTTTCCCCACTGGAAAAGCTTTTATTCAGACCCCACCAGCTGGGGACTGTGCTGACATTAGGCACTTTCCTCCTTGGCAATCCTGTCTTTCTTGAGTGGTCCCATGAATGCTGTCTTCCCTTCCATGGTCTGGAAATGGCCATGGCCAAACTTAGAAGTGGTATCAATAAACTTGAAGCCAATCTTCTCCAGAGCCTGTCCTTTGGTCTGCACCAGCAAGGACTTGGGGAGGGTGAGCACCCGCTTCTTGGTTCCTACTACACAGCCTTTCAGCATGACAAAGTCATTGGTCACTTCACCATGATGGACAAAACCACCCAGTAGGTTGATGTTGGTTCCTGGTTCCTTGCTCCAGGGCTGGCTGTGGTCTCCCCTAAAGGCACCCAGGCAACTGGGGTGGGGAGTGTGGGAAAGTAAAAGACTTTTGGGAGATACTTTTGGTGAACAGCTCTCTCGGTTTATTGTCAGGGAAATGGATTTATAAGCATCTGAGGGTGGGGGAGGATCCTAAGGGGATTGGATGCACAAGGTTCATTGCTGATGCCTAATTTGCATATGGGGACATTCATTCCAGCAGGTAGGCAATGGTGGTGGTGGTGGGGTTTCAGGTGATCTAGGGTCTCGGGTGGATGGGCTGTGTGAAGGCTGATAAGGAGTTTCCTAGGCAAGTGGCCAAATGTCACAGGGCTATGGTCAGAGCCTAAGTTCAGAAGTGCTGAGCTTGGAGAGGGAGTGGCCTCCTGTAGCCTGGGGTTCCTTAGCCATGCCTAGCAGCTTAGGCCCCTCTCCTGAAGGCTCCAGCCTGTGCCTGGCAGTGCAGGACAGGCTGATGCTCTTGTCAGACAGATCATAGTGAGTGGAGGCATTGTTCTTGATCAGCTTGCCATCCTTGATTAGGTAGCCCTGACCAATCTTGTAGATCTTGTTGATCTCAGTGCAGGGATGGTAGCCCTTCTGGCCAGCTAGAGCTACAGAGAAAGCCACAGGAGAGGATGCTAGGCTCCAATACAGGCAACCTTGCACAGCTCTCAGTAGGTCTTACAGGGTAGCTTCTTGGTGTGCCAGTGACTGGTGACACCTTTATAGCCTTTGCTTTTGGTCATCCCAATGACATCAGTCATCTCATCCTGGCCAAACACCTGGTTCAAGGGAATCTGCTGCTCCAGACTCTCCTGGGCCCAGTCTAGCTTCTCGGCCCCAGTGTCCCTGTTCACCTGGATCAACATCAAGTGGGCCTTCTTCTGGCGAAGAGGAAGCAGCACATCTGGGTGTGGGGGCAATAACGTGGATGACCTGACAGTACTTCTTCATTCTGCTGATATCCTTGACCAGCTGCTTCTTGCCCATGTCATCCTGCCATTTCTTGCAATATTTAGTGAAGGCCTTCTTCTCCGATTTGTGGCAGTTCTTACAGGAGTGCCTTTTGCACTCATCACTGATATGCTCAGCAAAGACTGTCTTGAAGGTATGGAGGCCTCAAGGGATTTCCACATGGCCCACGATACCTACAGCCACCATGGGTGGGGTCTCTGCAATGATGACAGCCTCCACTACTTCCTTCGTATTCACCTTGGATCCTTGGATTCATCTTGGATTTCTCAGACAACTTGCGTCACTCCTGCCTTGTATCCCCAAAAGGCTGTAAGGTGGACCGGCTTGGAAGGGTCATCCTTCGGGAAGCTCTTCACTTTGCCCCCATGTCTGCTGCTGCACTTGCGAGGCAAGAAATCCAAGGACCCATGTCTGGGAGCGGAAATTTTCCTGTGAGACATCTTGCCATCAGACACTGCCTGTGTCTCCTTCTCTTTAATTGTAGATATAATTCACGTACTATAACATCTACCCTTTCAAAATGTGACAAAATTGTGCAGTTATTAGCACAATGTAATTTACAAGATTTTCACCATCCTTCAAAAAGAAACCTAGTCATTAGCAGTCGCTCCTCATTCCTCACCTTCCCCACCCCATCCCAGCTGCTGATAAGCACTAATCTATTTTTTATCTGCATAAGATTGGCTTTTATCTGGACAGCTCATATTAATGTAGTCATATGCATGTAGTTTTTGTGTCAGACATCTTTCACTTAGAATGTTATTTTTAAGGTTCATCCATGTTGTCTGAGAATTTCCTTTCTGGCTGGATAATATCCCATTGTATGGAAATAGCACATAATGTTTATTCACTAGTTGATAGGATGTTTCTACATTTTGGTTGCTATGACTAATGCTGCTATGAACATCCATGTACACGTGTTTGTGTGTGAGTATTTATTTCTCTGGGATACATGCCTAGGAGTAGAATTGTTAGATCATACATGTTGAATGAAGTTCCATAGAACTGTCACCTGTATCATGAAGGTTCTACATGATGATTGACTGATCAGAACTTCTGTGATTGCAGAAAATTAGGAGCTCTAAAATTATCCTGAGCTATCTCTAATCATCCCCAAAGCTATTTATCATCAATCTTTGCTCTTGACCTAGCATCGTTTTGACAACCAGGTAAAACCTCTGGAAAGTTTTAACGTAGCAGACCCTTAGCCTCCACCAACCCCCAAAAGAAGAATGTCATCAAGTAGAGCTGAGGCCTGTAGCAGAGATCTCCCTGCTTTGCCATAACCTGCCTACCTGATGTTGTCACCAAGGTATTTTGTACATGCTTTGTCTTATGACCACATAAACTTCATGTAACTGCTTCCACACTGGAACACATCATTTGGAAAAACCTGAATCCGTGTTCCCAGGCCATGATCACTCAGACTGAGCTCAGAATACATGATCGCTCCCTCACTTTGGAGCAAGAGTTCTGTTTTGCATCAACTAGAGGAACTACATCAGCTTTGGATATGATCAACAGATATTATCAGGTGATTGATTGATCCCAGGCTGGAGAGATGGCTAAGGCGGGAAGGTGCTTACTGAGCCAGCATTAGGACCTTACTTAAGGTTTCCAGCAGCCATGTAAAACACCAGGCATGCTAGAGCATGCTTATACTCCCAGCATTGGAGAGGTGGAGACAGGAAGACTGCTAGAGCTTAATGGCTAGCTTGTTTAGCTGAATCAGTGAGCTCTAGATTCAGTGAGAGACCCTGTCTCAAAACTTAAGGTGGAGAGTTATTGGGGAAAATGCTGAA
The DNA here is from genome assembly GCF_020740685.1 of Jaculus jaculus. NCBI lineage: Eukaryota > Metazoa > Chordata > Mammalia > Rodentia > Dipodidae > Jaculus > Jaculus jaculus. The sequence continues at coordinate 6,813,918 of NC_059125.1, forward strand.
CATTGACCTCTGGCCTCCATATGCACGACATGTGCATACGCACCCCCCACATTTGTCCACATGCGTATGAATGTGTCTACACATGTGTATGCCACACACATATATATGGGAAAACATGAAGAAAAAGATTGATTTTCAATCTGCCTTATGCCTGTAATCCCAGCATTTGGGAGTCTGAAGCAGGAGGATAGTTGCAAGGTCAGTCTGGGATGCATAGTGAGTTCCAGGCCAACTGGAGCTACAGTGAGAGACTCTGGCTCCAATACAAAAATCTTCCCTCAAAGAATGATTCCAATCTTTTAAAAATACTTTATTATTTATTTGCATGGAGAGAGAAAGAGAGAGAGAGAGAAAGAAAATGATAAGACAGAGAAGAAGAGAGAGAACGGGCACCCCAGGGCCTCCTGTCACTGCAAATGGAACTCCAGTAGCATGTATCAACTTGCGCATCTGGTTTTATGTGGGCAGTGGGTAATTGAACCTGGGCCTTCAGGCTTTGCAAGAAAGCACCTTTAACGGCTGAGCCATCTCTCCAGTTTTATTTTAATTACTAAGCAGTCTTGCTATATTTAGGATGTAATCTGAAGCATTGCTGTGAAGAGCAGATAAAGTGGATTTGGGAGGCAAGCAGATGGAGTCAGAATCTACCTTTAGCACTTGTGTCTGAAGTGTGGCTGATGACTGGGGTCTAGTCCCTCTCCTCTACCACTGTTAGCATGAGCTGCTAAAGGAGAGAGCAGATGATTTTCACTGTTCAGGGAGGGGTGTGTGTGTGTGCCCATGTGGAAGCTAGACTTTGACACTGGGTGTCTTCCTAAGTTAATGTTTTCCAATTAATAGAATAAAAGCAATTTTCTAAAACAAAATTTATACATATATATTTTTAAAATTTATTTATTTAAAGACTATGGCTAGGAAGATGCACAAACCCAGGGGATGGGGAACTACTACTGTGGTCTGTAGGTGCATATTATGCACATAAAACTGCCTTCTAAGTACTTATGTTTATGCTCATATATTAATGTTACTCTCACCTTTGGTTAGAGAAGCTTCACTGTTCTCCACTATTCCCCGCCCCCTTTAAAAATTTCTTTTGTTTATTTTTATTTATTTGAGAGTGACAGACAGAGAGAGAAAGAAGCAGATAGACAGAGAATGGGCGCACCAGGGCCTCCAGCCACTGCAAATAAACTCCAGATGCATGTGCCCTCTTGTGCATCTGGCTAACGTGGGTCCTGGGGAATCCAGCCTCGAGCCAGGGTCCTTAGGCTTCACAGAAAGCATTTAACTGCTAAGCCATCTCTCCAGCCCTCCCCCTGCTTTTTTGAGGCAAGGTCTCTCACTGAACCTGGAGCTTACTGATTTGGCTAGATTAGCTAGAAAGTAAGCTACAAGGTTTTTCCCTGTCTCTGCTTCCCCAGTGCTGGGATTAAAGTCATATACTACCATATCCAGCATTTTCTTTTTCTTCTTTTTTTTTGACTTTTCATTGACAACCTTCATGCATAAGTACACTGTACCAACCACCCTCCTTTATCCCCACTTTCTAATCACCCATCTACTGGATTCCTTCTTCTTTCTAATTAGTCTATGGTCTATTTTGATGTCATCATTTTACCCCTTCCTATTATGCAGGTCATGTGGGCATGCATAGCCAGTGTGAGGTCATGAATGCCATAGCCACTTTGCATCTGGGAGACAGTACTGCAAAACACCCTCCCTTCCTTTGGATTACATTTTGTCAGCCACCTCTTCTTCATGTTCCTGTGCCTTGGAGCGTGTGATAGAAATACCTCAGTGCTGATCATTCCACTGTCACCGTTTCTCAGTACTACAGTGATTAAAAAAAAAAAATTAGGGAGGCATGCTGGCACATACCTTTAATCCCAGCACTTGGGAGGCAGAGGTAGGAGAATCACCATGAGTTCGAAGCCACCCTGAGACTACATAGTGAATTACAGGTCAGCCTGAGCTACAGCGAGACCCTACCTTGGAAAAAATAATATTTATGAGGGGAGGGGAGGGAGAGATTGAGCATGCCAGGGCCTCTAGCCCTGCAAATGAACTCCAGATGCATGTGCTCTTGTGTATCTGGCTGATGTAGGTCCTGGTTAAATTGAAACTGGGTCCTTAGGCTTCACAGGCAAGCACCTTAACTGCTGAGCCATCTCTCCAGCCCTATAGTGACTTTTGAATCACCCCAGTAGTCACTGTCATCTGAACAGTGAAGCTTCTCTAACCAAAGGTGAGAGTAACATTAATATATGAGCATAAACATAAATACTTAGAAGGCAGTTTTATGTGCATAATATGCGCCTACAGACCACAGTAGTAGTTCCCCCATCCCCAGGGTTTGTGCATCTTCCTAGCCATAGTCTTTAAATAAATAAATTTTAAAAATATATATGTATAAATTTTGTTTTAGAAAATTGCTTTTATTCTATTAATTGGAAAACATTAACTGGTACAGAAAAAAAAGTTTAGTCAGCAGGAAAGAAGAGGAAAAACCCCAGTGCCACCCATAAGAACTGGTGGCTCCACTGGGAGGGAATCTGGATCCAGTGCAAAGAGAGGAACACTGAGAATGAGAGCCAGACTCTACAGTCCAGGTGAGAAAGGCTTTGTCAACCTCCAAGTGTCTAATTGCCTCAGACATGAAACCAAATTCCTATCTACTTAGCCTGGCTCTGGAGGGGTACCCGGATATGTAGGGCTGCCAAGGGGAGATATGGCCATATTTTATCAGAGAAAGTGACAAAACGGGAATTTCAAAAATGAATTTTCCATCTGACTTTATTTCCAAATACACTTTATTTTACTTATTTATTTGCGTGAGAGAAAGGTGGAGAGAGAGAGAGAGAGAGAGAGAGAGAGAGAGAGAGAGAGAGAGCGAGCGAGCATGGGCACACCAGGGCCACCAGCCACTGCAAATGAACTCCAGATGCATGTGCCTCCTTGTGCATCTGGCTTACATGGGTCCTGGAGAGTTGAACTGGTATCCTTTGGCTTTGCAGGCAAATGCCTTAACTCTTAAGCCATCTCTCCGGCCCTCTTTTTCTTTTTTTCTAAAAAAAAAAAAAAATACACTTTTTTGTGGGAATGACAAATATCACTAATAGGAAATCCAATTTTACAAAAAATACTACATCTAGTCTGGAGTAGATATATTTATTTTTGGTAACATACATTTAGTGGCACTAATTACACAGTAACCATAAGGTAACTAACATGAAACCACAAGACAGTAACTTTGCCACAGCTGCATGGACTTGGGCCTTTCTGGCCGAGCATGTTTGTTTTTCTTTTAAACAAACAAACAAACAAACAAACAAACAAAAAACAACTGGATCCTACCCCAGAGCTTTGCCAATCAAATTTGTTAAGGAGTAAAGCTCTGAAGTAGTGACTCACCAGAGTTCCTTGCAACTGACAGATAGGCAGGACATGTTAGTTATAAGGTAGTTACAGCCTAGTTCACAAAAGTTACCAACTGTTTCTCTTTCTAGAAAGAATTAGCGCCAGGTTTGTCAGGTGGCATGCAGGGGGGCTGTTAGAGGGGTGTGAAAAGGACCCCAGTGGGTCAGACAGATTGGACATCATTAATAATCACGGTTGGCTTCTAAATACTGCTAGCAAGATGACATCTGATTTGTAATCTTGGGTAAATTATAGATAAATGAAAAAGGCCAGTAACCATATGCTAAGATTAAGAAACAGTGCTTCAAAATTAATCCCATGAGGGTTGTGCTTGCAGCAAGGTTTCACAAGACAAGGCACCCAGATTTTTTCTTCCCATGTCTGGCTTGCAGAGCAGTTCTCATGGCCATTTCACAGACCTCCCTCACCCCATCTTTGGTCTTTCCTGAACACTCCATGTACCCCAAAGTGCCAATCTGGTTTGCCATAGTTCTGCCTTCTTCAGCATCTACTGGTTCCTGCTTCGTCTTGTGTGCTCATCATTATTCCCAACAAGGATAATGGGTACGTTGGGACAGAAAGACTTGACTTCTGGAGTCCATTTTTTTTTAAATTATTTATTTATTTATTTGAGAGCGACAGACACAGAGAGAAAGACAGATAGAGGGAGAGAGAGAGAATGGGCGCGCCAGGGCTTCCAGCCTCTGCAAACGAACTCCAGACGCGTGCGCCCCCTTGTGCATCTGGCTAACGTGGGACCTGGGGAACCGAGCCTCGAACCGGGGTCCTTAGGCTTCACAGGCAAGCGCTTAACCGCTAAGCCATCTCTCCAGCCCTGGAGTCCATTTTTTTTTCTGGGATATTCTCTAAATTCTCAGGGCTGTGGATGGAGAAACACATCAATCCAACATCAGTGTCTCGATAGGAGAGGGGCCTCAGGCGATCATAATCTTCCTGTCCAGCTGTGTCCCACAAAGCCGACTCTACCTGCTTCCCATCCGCTTCCATATCTGCTACATGGTTCTCAACCACTGCGGCCACACACACCTCTGGGAACTGGTCCTTGCTGAAGACTGAGGAAGCATGTCTTTCCACGGGCTCCATCAGGGACAATCACCAGTTTCTTCTGAATGGCAGCCAAAACACACAGCTCCTGTGATACAAGTTGATCAGAGTCGCTGTGGACGCCTGTCCGCCAGGAACATAGCTTGGAGGCGGGAGTGACAGCGCAAGAGGAGCCGCCAGACGACGGCACCGGCGGGAGCGGGAGGGCGGGGAGCCAAGATGTGTATATATTTATTGACAACGTCAATACTTACAGAAAACAAACCATGGTACTTCCCTCCCCTCCCCGCTTTCCCCTTTTTAACTCTGCTCTCCATTACATCCCCTCCCTCTCTCCATTAATCTCTCTTTTAATTTGATGTCATCATCCTTTTCTCCTATTATGAGGGTCTTGTGTGGGTACTGCTAGGCACTGTGAGGTCTTGGATATCGAGGCCAAATTCTGTCCAGACAGTTGTATTTAAGGAGCGGTACTCCTCCTTTGGCTCTTACATTCTTTCTTCTACCTCTTCCACATTGGACCCTGAGCCTTGGAGGGTGTGATAGAGATGTTTCAATGCTGGACACTTCTCCATCCGTTATTCTCAGCACTATGTTGCCTTTTGGGCCATCCCAGTGGTCATCACCTTCTGAAAAGAGAAGCTTCTCTAACCAGAAGTGAGAGTAGCATTAATATATGGTATGAACACTGAGTGTAGTGCTTTTATGGCAATTTGGTGGGAGTAATATATGCATTTATCCAGACAAGAGCAGGCTTTATACTCCTAAGGCTCATGACCTCCCCTGCCATAAGCTTTTGATTAGGTTTTCAGTTCCAGGCAAGAATTCCCTCCATGGAGTGGAACTCAAACCCAAACAGAACAGTTGCTCTCTCCCATAACAGGCATGCCACCATTGCACCAGTTGGCACATTTAGTCTGGCTGGCCAATCTTAAAGGTTGCAGGGTCCACTGCTAGTTAAGACCATTGAAGACTTTTCTCTCCCAACAGGCTGCATAGCTTTTTCCAGCATCATGACAGCTAGTCAACAGGGAGGAGGCTTCCAGCTCAACTTCACCTTGATTTATCCATGATCTGCAACGAAAGGATGCGTGTTCAGCAATAAGCTCTTATCATCCAGTTTTGGTGGACAACCACGAGCCTTGACAATAGGCTATAATGTATTGAGGACATTGAGAGCCTAATTTACCAACAACTTGTTAGCATCCCCAGCATTATACATGGGTACTGGGGGTTGGACTCAGGCCCTCATGCTTGTATATCAAGCACTCTACCCAGTGAGCCATCAACTCAAAACAATTTACTTTTTTGTGATTTCATGGACTAAACTTTGTTATGTTGTATATGGAGCAGAAATCTTCTGGCTAGTTCAATACTTTGGCAGAGAGAAAAATACCACAAACACACCATGGACTGATTGCTTTCAAAGAAAATGCAATCACAAAAAGTACTCTTTCAACATTAGACATACATCAGTACCTCTTTGTGATCACTGGAAGTGGATTTCTAGATATCACTGATGATGCTCTCTATCACGACTGGTGGGGAAACAAGTCAGTGACTTCTGTGTAATGTGAGGGCCCCTCAGCTGAAGTGGAGGTAAGAGGAGCTTTTCAGGCTACTCCACAACCTGTCGAATGTTGGCTATTTTGAATATTTATGACTCTGGGGTAATCAAAATGAGCTCCCACGTCTTCTAAGATGTCAAACCATCCATTCATTTATAACGTGGTGTATGTTATGCTGACGTATGTTGTGCAATCTTTTATTATTTGTGACTCAAATGAAGGTAGTAAAAACTTCAGGTGGCACTCTGAAGATCTGAAGCCTTTGTAAATTCTCAGGAATTTCCCTTCACCGAAAGAGCTTCTGAGTGGTGAAAGCATCCCATACAGTAAGCGTTTTCTTGGGCTTGATGATTATTTTCCTCCCAAGGTTATTGACCAAACTCAGTGATTTTCATGTGGGTAGTATAATCACATCCTTAGTATCTGGGGGCTTTGGGTAGTCTCCCTGGGCTCCTTTGAACATATCAGCTCTTAGAACCAGAGCGAGTCTGGGATTGAAGCAGGCCCATATACCCTGATGGTTTTTCTGGCTGTGGAAATTTCTAGGGCTTGTCAGTAACCCATGCTAAAGGAATATGGAGAAAAAAAAACCCCTGCATTAACTGTACATGCAACAGAGAAAAATATCACTTACAATAATAATTCACCTGGGATGGAGCCATGCACATATGAAAGACACAACTTTATTAATATTTACACTATGTGGTATTCATATATCCCCTATGTTACAGCAGATCATGCTAAATGAGCTCAGAAATTCAGATTATTATGCAGTAAGTGAATAACCTAGGGAAAGACAAATGGGGTAGGTATTCTTACAGACGTCTTTCCATACATTCCTCACTTGGAAAAGTTCAGGTTTATTTTAGGACTTATTATCAATGGGCCATTGGTCAGAGGTATAGAAAAATCTACAGAGTGAAATTTCCAAATGTCCACAACACAGTCCAATAGCAACAGTATCTGCCTCACACACATTGCTTATTCTGTACCAGGTAGTGTATATTAAGTAGACATGACATGCCAAATGTTGCTTGTTAATATTACAGTCTCTGGTTTCAATAGTTTGCAAGTTCAGGGAGTGGAGTAGGAAGCTTGAATGCACACAGTGAAATGTTCAAATAGGAAATAAGCAAACACATAAAGCATACACTTATTCTGGTCAATGGTCTCAGGTACATGGTAGTTATTGAATGTTTAAAAGGTTTTCTATTACGTGTCTCTCCTCTTCAGTGTTGCAATAGGTGATACTGCAAACATATTGCCAGAGTTTCTTTTTTCAGTAAATATTGATTTATATTGTCAACATAGACTTTCTTTCCTTTTTTTTTTTTTTTTTGAGGCAGTCTCACTCTAGCCCAGGCTGACCTGCAATTCACTCTCTAGCCCAGGCTGGCTTTGAACTCATGGTGATCCTCCTATCTCAGCCCTACTAAGTGCTGGAATTGGAGGTGCGTGCCGCCGCACCTGACTTGAGTTACTTTTTGTAAGGAAGCACGGGGAATTTATTTAGGAGAACTATATATACTCATGCAAGGGCACAACAATTTTTATATATTTTCCTGCATTTTATGGATGTCTATATAGTACTTTTAAATTGGTTGAAATTCTTTTTAAACTTTATTTTTATTTATTTGAGAGAGAGAAAGAGGTAGAGAGAGGAGGAGAGAGAATGGGCATGCCAGGGTTTCCAGCCACTGCAAACAAACTCCAGACACATGTGCCCCCTTGTACATATGGCTTATGTGGGTTCTGGGGAATTGAACCGAGGTCCTTTGGCTTTGCAGGCAAATGCCTTAAACACGAAGTCATCTCTCTAGCCCTGGTTGAAAATTTTTATGCATGTAAATATTGTATTTTTATTTACTTTATTTGAGATAGAGAGACAGAAGGAGAGAGAGAGAGAGGGAGAGAGAGAGAGAGAGAGAGAGAGAGACAGAGAAAGAGAAAGAGAATGGGCATTCCAGGGCCTTCATCTACTGCGAACAAACTCCAGATGCAAGCACCACCTTGTGCATCTGGCTAACATGGGTACCAGGGAATCAAACCTGGGTCCTTTGACTTTGTAGGTAAGAGTGTTTACCCCTAAGCCATCTCTCCAGCTCTATATTGTATTTTGATCCTATTCACCTCTCATTACCTTCTTGCCTCCCCCCACTGAATACCTTCTTCTTCTCAACTTGTCTCTATTCTACTTTGCTGTATTTACTTATTATTATTTTTTTTTTTTGTTTAGGACTGGGTAGATGGCTCAGCAATTAAAGGTGCTTGCTTGCAAAGCCTGCCAGCCGGGGTTTGATTCCCCACATCCATGTAAAGCCAGATTCATGAAGTGCTGCATGCATCTGGACTTCTTTTGCAGTAGCAAGAGGGAGTTCCTGGCACACACGTACTCTCTTTCATTCTTTCTCTCTCTCTCCTTCCCTCCCTCTCTTTCATAAATAAATAGATCAAGAAACAAATAAATATTTTTCGGCATATAAAATGTTTTAGAAAAATAAACCATTATCTAATAGTGTCTAGAGTTTTCTAGAGGCCATAAATGTCCCAAATGATAGAATAGTAAATTTAGTGGTTATTTCTAAGTCAGAGCTGGCAAACGTGTTCCTCTACAGTGCTACGGTGACTCCTTCAGTGTGGGAGTCACAGCCTCCGCAGTACCACTGGACACTGCTGGCCAAGTGCAGATGCAGCCAGAGACAATTTGTGCATGGGTGAGTACATCTGCTTGCCAGCCAATTTGATTTTGAAAAGTAAGTGAAGGCCAGATACAGTACTCTATAATTGGCTTAAGAGGAAAAAGGGGGCCCTAGGAATTTGTATGAATGTAGGGGCAGTGCATTAGAACCACTTGGAGGCAGTAAGAAGCAGCCTGCTTCCCAGACCAATTAAATCAGAATCCCTGGGGTAGGTTCTCAGGAGGCCCTCTTTTTTTTTTTTTTTTTTTTGTTCTTAAGAATTTGTAAATGATGCCAATGGGAAACCAAGGTTGAGAAACATTGCTTGAAGTTGCAAAGTAGTGCCAGGTTAGTCTCATTTTTTTTTTCCCTCTAAAAGCCTCAAATAGTGCCTCTCTGGCACTTTAGGGGAAAGGTCTTCTAACCTCTGAGACAGAACCATTATCAGTTTCATCAGTCTATAATTTGGGGAATTCATGGCCTTTCTTGAAAACTTAAGAGTTTTTGCTTTTAATATTTGGAATGCTCTACTTATTTTCTGAATCCCTTCAACTCTCCTACCCTACCTCCCTTCTTCCTCTCCCCTCCTCATGGATAAAGTAGCCAGACAATATTGAAGCAAAATAGCCAACATCTTTTATGATGTTTGTCTTTTTAAAAAATATATTTTAATTTTTCTCCCTTTTGAGAGAGAAAGTGTGTGTGTATGTGTGTGAGAGAGAGAGAGAGAGAAAAAAAGAGAGACAGATAGATAGATCGGGGAGAGAGAGAGAGAGAGAGAGAGAAAGAGAGAGAGAGAGAGAGAGAATGAGAATGGGCATGCCAGGAAATCCAGCCACTGCAAAATTTTCCAGGCTCATGCACCAACATGTACGTCTGGCTTACGTGGGTGCTGTGGACTCAAACCTGGGTCCTTAGGCTTCACAGAAAAGCACCTTAACCATTAAACTATCTCTCCAGCCCTATAATGTTTGTATTTTAAAGTGATGAGTGGATTGAGGGCTAGCAAGAAACCCAGAAGAACATTATTTTGAGTATGTCTGTGAAGGTGTTTACAGAGGAGGTTAGCGTGTGAATCTGACTGGCTTAGGTGGGGAAGTCCTGTCCTGAACACAGATGAGTGTCTGAGTGTCATCCAATTGGCTGGGGGCTTTGGAGAGAACAAATACATTAAGTGACTTACTTGCCTCTTGTGGTGGTTTGATTCAGGTGCCCCCCATAAACTTAAGTGTTCTGAAAGCTAGTTTCTCCAGCTGATGGCAACTGGAAATTAAAGCCTTCTGGTGGCGGTGTATTGTTGGGGTGAGCTTATGGGTGATATAGCCGGTTTCCTCTTGCCAGTGTTTAGCACACTCTCCTGTTGCTATTGTCCACCTTATGCTGGCCAGGGGGTGATGTTCATCCTCTGCTCATGCCATCATTTTCCCCTGCCATCATGGAGCTTCTCCTTCAAGCCTGTGAACCAAAATAAACCTATTTTTTTCCCACAAACTGATCTTGGTTGGGTGATTTCTACCAGCAATGCGAACCTGACTGCAGCACCTCTCCATCTGTGAGCTGGGACATGCTCATCTCCTGCCTTGGACACCAGAACTCCAGACTTGCCAGCGTTTGGATACAAGGACTCAATACTAGCAAACCCTTCTGGTAGTCAGAATTTTTGGTGTGAACTGATAATTACACTACCAGCTTTCATGGTTCTGAGGCTTTCCAACTTGAACAGAGCCACTGTGCTCTTGCATGAGGCAATTTCTCTAATAAATCCCCTTTCATACATCTGTATGCATACCCTATTGGTTCTCTCTAGAGAATCTTGACTAATGCACTGTCCATCTGTGTTTCTATTAGCCATTGTACACAGCCTTTCAAATCTACCTCAGTGGATAAATGAAGACAGTAAGGATGGATGGCATAGCTGGTCTCTGAGGAGTAGAGTAGATATTACTTGTAGAAGTCATTGAGAACCTCGTCTTTCTGCAGTGCTGATTGCATAACAACTAGCCCCCCCCCAAACCTTTGTTGAGTAGTACATCTTTTAAGGAATAGTTGAGGGCTGGAGAGATTGTACGGTGGTTAAGGCACTTGTCTGTGAAGCCAAAGGACCCAGGTTTGATTTCCCAGGACCATATAAGCCAGAGGCACAAGGTGGCTCATGCATCTGGAGTTTGTTTGCAGCAGCTAAAGACCTTGGCATGTCCGTTCTCTCTCTCTCTCTCTCTAATAAATAAGTACACTGTTTTTTTTGAGGTAGGGTCTCACTCTAGCTCAAGCTGATCTGGAATTCACTATGTAGTCTCAGGGTGGCCTTGAACTCATGGCAATCCTCCTACCTCTGCCTCCTGAGTGCTGGGATTAAAGGCATACACCACCATGTCTGGCTTTAAATACAATTTTTTAAAAAAGAAATAGTTGAACAAACCAAGAATGTTAAACTTGGAAAAGAAGAAACTTGCAATGGGGGTTGGGCAAATGTAGTAGTGTTCTTGAAAAATATATGATTATGATTTAAGGTTGGCTAGAGTAGAATAAGAATCATTGTGGGAAGCCACTAGGATGCATTCATTCATCTGACAAATAGTTTGAACAACTAATTGGTACCTGTCACTATTTAGACATTTGAGATGTATCAGTGGATGGCGTTGGCTAAGATTCATTATTCCACATTACAGACTAGAGACCTATTTTGATGTATTTGATGATTAAAATGGTCAGAAAATAGAATGAGTTACTTTAGAAGGCATTAGTTGAACGTTGGGCAACCTCTTTTTTAGTTTTTTGCAAGCAGAGAGAGAAGAGAGAGAGAGAGAGAGAGAGAGAGAAAGAGAGAGAGAATTGGTGCATCAGGGCCTCTAGCCATTGGAAATGAACGCCAGACCCATGTGTCACCTTGTGCATCTGGCTTTAACCACTGAGCCATCCCTCCAGCCCACAACCTCTTTTTCTCAGCAGCTGCCTCATGGCTCTGCCACCATGCTTTCCCATCATGATGAATTGTACCTTCAAACTCTGAACCAAAGATTAATTTTGCATTCCTTAAGTTGCCTTTGTCAGGTATTTTGTCATGGTAACAAGAAAAGTAACTAATGTACTTCTTTTTTGTATTCAGGCTCCCCTTTGCCACGTCCTTAATGCTACCATTCATTGCCAGCATAATAATGCCAGAAGTTGATAGTTTTACCAGTTAATGGGGAGGTTCCAGCAGGAGAATCACAGTGAGTGAATAAAGATGTGGAGAAATCATCTATCTCTTGTATGACAAGGCCAGTGCAGACAGAAAGAGGCTCGACTTCTGCTTTGAGTTTCTGGGAGGTTCACGTATAATGTCACCTCACACATTGCACATAATCAGAGTTGGTGAGCTAGTGTTTGAGGCCCTCAAAACTTGAGTTCTGTGTCTTTGGAGATTTTCAACGACTGCTGGCTGAGGTTGATGTTTGTAGTGGAGTATCTTGTTTTGTTTGTGTGCATAGGTTTTCCCCATTCAAGTCTTTGTCACTTTGGGTTGTAGTGATGAGAAAGCTTTGGGAACACACAGTCTTGCCTTTTCATTCACTGCTCACAGTGATACACAACCATAACAAACCACATTCCTTGCTATCCTCTGATGATTGCTTTCACGATTTCCCCATGGGCACCACAATATACATATACTTGTAGGAACGGTGCGGTGTGTTATGTAACATGCACAAATGCTCTTATAGGCGTTAAGCCATCTCGAGCGTGTTGATAACAAGTAACACAATGAATTCTGCATAAATGGTTGTATGGCTTAGCCACTGACAGCAAGGAAAAGGTCTATGCATTGTCAATACAGATGCACTGAAATTTTCTTTTTGTTTTTCAAGGTAGGGTCTCACTGTGGTCCAGGCTGACCTGGAATTCACTATGTAGTCTCAGGGTGGCCTTGAACTCACGGTGATCCTCTTACCTCTGCCTCCCAAGTGTTGGGATTAAAGGTGTGCGCCACCATGCCCGGCCATTGAAAAATTTTCAATTTGAGGTTAATTGAACCTGTGGATGCAAAACCCCCATGTACAGAGTTGACTATATACACACATACACGGTATATGTATATATGTATGTACAGGTATGAAATATCTATCACTTATTCTATGACTGGTAGTCAAGAGATTAACACAGTGAGAGAATGGAGGTGACAAAATTCCCCTACATAGTACAGCAAGATTCTACTTCAAATGCTCAGTGGCTATCTCCTAAGAAGAGCAGGATAGGGCAAGAATAAGGTTGAAGAAGGGACAATGTGTTAGGAATGATTAAGAATAAGAAAAGCAGGGACAATGTATAAGGCTGGACTATAGCTGAGGGATGAGGAATAAAAAGAAATATGACTTTGAAAATGTTAGGCCCCCACGTTGCACTGTGGATGTTGTGCTTGTCCACAGCAGGTTCATCTTTGCACAGGCTAAGCTTGGGGACCTTGGGTGTGAGCTCCTAGGACACAAGGAACTCAACAGCTTCTACAAAGATTTCTGGATGTGATAAGCATGTTCCAAAACAAAATGTTTAAAAGTCTACAACTCGTGATTCACCTTACGCTGAGAAAAATAAACACTTTTCCGTTTGACCTAAAATCACCATACCTTTCACTGCCTTAAACTCTAAATAAAAGCTTCGAAGTAGGGCTGGAGAGATGGCTTAGCGGTTAAGCGCTTGCCTGTGAAGCCTAAGGACCCCGGCTCGAGGCTCGGTTCCCCAGGTCCCACGTTAGCCAGATGCACAAGGGGGCGCACGCGTCTGGAGTTCGTTTGCAGAGGCTGGAAGCCCTGGCGCGCCCATTCTCTCTCTCCCCCTCTATCTGTCTTTCTCTCTGTGTCTGTCGCTCTCAAATAAAAAAAAAAAAATTAAAAAATAAAATCTTCGAAGTAAAGCTCTGGGCTTCACTCTAGTGGAGTGCCCTGGCCCTCCTTCTAATTCTATTTTGTGTGTTTAATGATCACTTTCCATCCTTCCAGGTATGGCGGGATGGTGGTGACATTCTTGAGACAAGGGGGATGGGTGGCTACAAGGTTTTGTTTACTCTTTACTAGGCATGAAGTACACTTACTTACATTGCCCATCTACTTTTTGTATTATGGGAGATATTATGGCTTGCATAATATGTCACTTTGAGGATTCATATCACTCAAGAAAGGAAATGATCTGTTGTGCTTTGTTAAATGAATGAAGTTTGATAAACCTTTGGGTGGGCTGAGGATACAGTTCAGTGGTTATGGTGCTTTTCCAGCATACACAAAGCCTTAGGCTTGATTCCTAACACTGCATAAACTGAGTGTGGTGGCATATTCCTCTAATCCTAGCACTTAAGAGATGGAGCTATGAAGATCAGAGGTTCAAGGTCATCCTTGGCTGCCTAGTGAGTTGGTGGTCAGCCTGGGCTACATGAGACCCTATTTCAACAAACAAAACAAATGAAAAAATCTGGATACTGTAAAAATGACTTCAATATTGTAAAAAGTTTCCATCACAGAATAAAACTATATAATTATCTGAAGGTTGCAATTTTTTTTAAAGATTTTAATTTTTATTTATTTATTAATTAGAGACAGAGAGAGGGAGGGAAGGAGAGAGAGAGAGAGAGAGAGGGAGAGAGAGAGAGAATGGGTGCACCAGGGCCTCTAGCCACTGAAAATGAACTCCAGACGCATGTGCCCCCTTGTGCATATGTCTAACATGGGGCCTGGAGAATTGAACCAAGGTCTTTAGGCTTCACAGGCATGTGCCTTAACTACTAAGCCATCTCTCCAGCCTTGCAATTGTTTGAAATTACCAGAGCAAGGTATATTTGGTGCCTTGTTTTGTATTATCTATAGTGTTGAGTTCAACTAAGCCTTAGAAATGGTTTTAATATCACTATTTAGCGTTTGTTCATTGATCTTTGCCCAGAATCTTTCTGAAAATACAGGCTGGGAGCTTAGCCCCACAGTCAAAGCTAGGAGTGAATGGTGTTAAAAATCAGTATCAAGATGTGGTCATTCAATGAAGTTGTTTCTGATTTCAACATCAGTTAAGAAGTAAGTAATTTAATAATGACTTAAATGCAACTGAGCTTCACTGCAAAATTATAGATAATACAGATGCTTTTTCTCTAAAAGCAAGATAGCATTGTCAGGAAGTTTAACCAATTCCCCTTGTTGCTCTGTGATTTTTCTTTTTTTTTTTTTCTTTTTGAGGTATGGACTCATTGTAGTCCATGCTGACCTGGAATTCACTATGTAGTTTCAGGGTGGTCTCAAGCTCATGGTGTTCCTCTTGCCTCTGTCTCCCAAATGCTGGGATTAAAGGTATGTTCCACCATGCTGGTTCTGTGATTCTTTTTATATCAGAAAGATTTTGTGTGTTTTTCTCACTGTAGAAACATGGCTAGTTTCTCAAAGAGGCATGAGTACTGCTCTGGTTCTGGTGTCTTCCTTCTTGTGGCTGCAGATGTCTCATTCCTCTCAACATACACCTCTGGCCTGTGTGTTACTGGTGTTTTTTGAAGTGAGCATCCTTTTTTGCTCTTACCAGCCCTCTCAGAAGCTGGTATGTCTATATGACATACAAAGTCCCCTGATCTTGCCTAGGCATATTTCCTGTGGTGGTTTGAATGCAAAATGTCCCCCATAGCCTCAAGTGTTTGTGATTAAACCTCCTACTTAGTCTCAAACTGCTTGAGCCTTTGAAAGGTGGAGCCTTTTGGTGAGCCTTCGGATTTTGTAGTTAAGCCTACTTGCCAGTGGGGCTAGTGTACTCTGGCTTCTTCCTCCCAGCTGATGTGACAAGATGCAACATCTTGCTGTTTGTTCTGTCATGGTTTCCCCATGATGATGAAATTTTCCGCCAAAACTGGAACCCAAAATAAACCCTTTCCTTCCATAAGCTGCTACTGGTTGGATGTTGTGTGCCAGCAACAAGAAGGTAACTGCTACATTTCTTTTCTATGGAGACAACAAGAGACAATCTATTCAACACAGTGGTTCTCAAGTTTGACCACACTTTGTGACCTGAATGCTGATGTACAGTGCCATTTGCAGAAGTCACAAAGGGAACACTGGGGACCCTGAGGTGTAGTTGGTACCAGTGGTCTCTGTTTGGGTATTTCTTGGTATTCAAAGAATTATAAAAGACACACATAAAAGGTAAATCAGCAAGACGCTTTTATGTGGAGTCTTGAGATACAAAATTGATATCCCCATTTGAGTGAAAAATACATTATCTATTGAGCTATCTTACCTAGCCCTGACCAGGGCTTCTTTTATTTCAAGGCAGGGTCTCACTCTAGCCCAAGGTGACCTGAAACTCACTCTGTAACCCTAGACTGGCCTCAAACTCACAGTGATCCTCCTCCCTGAGCCTCTCAAGTGATGAGATTAAGGGCATGAGCCATCATAAGCAGCTCTGGGGCTTCTTTTTTAAGGAGTCCATGAGAAGGAAAGATTGGTTGCTAAGAGGCTGTTGCAGTCAGTTCTTGTTGCTGGAACAAACATCCAACTAGAAGAAGCTTATGGGAGGAAAGGGTTTATTTCAGGCTTACAAATTCCAGGGGAACACCATCAATGGTGAAAGAAAGCTGGCTTACTTCCATAGATCCAAGCAGAGAGACATCACCAAACAGCCAGCAAATACCAATACCAACAGGCACAAAAGGCCAGAGCTCAAACTGGCTCTTTACATACCTAGTAGGGCTGGACTCAGATCCGACCCTAGTAACACAGCCTCTGTAGCAGGGATCTGCCTTCTAGGGGCTCAAGTTTCCAGTTCAATTTTATTTTTTTTTTTTAAGTTTTGTTTGTTTGTTTATTTATTTATTTGAGAGCAACAGACAGACAGAGAAATGAGAGAGAGAGAGAGAGAGAGAGAGAGAGAGAGAGAGAGAATGGGCACACCAGGGCCTCTAGCCACTGCAAACACATGCACCACCTTTTGCATCTGGCTTATGTGGGTCCTGGGGAATCGAGTCTCGAACAGGTGTCCTTAGGCTTCACAGGCGAGTGCAAAACTGCTAAACCATTTCTCCAGCCCTTAAGTTCAATTTTGATAAAACACTTGTATCTATGGGGCCATACATTCAAACTATCACAGAGGCATAGTTTGAGTGGTTCTCTATTTTTATACTGTGCATGCACCCCAAACCAGTCTAGGTTGGATGTCCCCCTGATGCTCTGATCCAGGATATATCTAAAAAAATATTTTAATGGAAATTGACCACAAAATAGAGTAAATCATGGTTACTAGGGGAAAAGGAACTTATTCCATTCTTTGTATTGGGAAGTAAATGGAGCTTGATGGGGTGGGAGGTGGTTGGTTCCAGGTGGCCAACAAGTTACTAAGTGCATTATGAGGGAAGGGTGTGGTTACTGCTCAAGCCAAGCAGTGTTCTGGGTTGCCAGCCTATTTCCCTATACACATCTGCCTCACAATCAGGACTGAAAATATTGCTTTCATCAGTTCTAATTTTGGTCCATTCTCTGATTATTTGCCTGACATTATGATGAACTTAGAAAAATCCTATTACAAGGAATGTGTGACTGTATCGGGTCAGGTTTGGAAGTGTTTAACTGGCAGTTAAAATACTCCAACAGTAGAAGATTCTTTCTAAAAGAGGTTTAGAATCCTTTCAATGATGTTTACATATTTTTGTGGATGATATGCTAAGCCTTGCTTGTTAGCCTATACTAAGCTTTGAAAAACATTGATGTATAGCCTTGATTTTTTTCTCCCTATGGCTCTGGATTTTTTGAAGCTGTATTAAATTGGCACATAGATGAGCAGGTCAAAATCACAAGCTGTGGAATAGTATTAAAAGAAGGAATGAAATATGACAGCTCACCATATTCATTCAAACTCTGGAAAGGTGCTTATATAAAGAGAGATACTGAGCCAATATCTGCAGAATATGTTTTTCATTACAAATGACTGATTTCCTTCAATTTTTGAAATCCTGTTGGCAGAGAGGAAACCAGTCAAGGGTTTTGAGTAGAGATATGACATGATGAAAACTGTGGTTAAGGATTGCTTCCATAGTAATATGCTACATGGATGACAGGAGAAGGAGAACCTAAAGATAGAAGTATAGCAATACAAATTATATCTGTCCAAAGCAGATGTGCCACTGTGGACAGAAGGTCTGAGAAAAATCTCATGGAGGTGGGGTGTCATATACATTGATCTGAGCCCTAAAAGATGTGAAGGGTATTTGTAGGAGGATGGGAGTCATTGGAGAGTGGGTGACATTTTGAATTTATCTAGTCATGTTAAAAAGTATATAAAAGGGTGGAAAGATGACTCAGCAGTTAAGACACTTTCCTGTGAAGCCTAACTACCCAGGTTCCATCCCCCGAGTACCCATGTAAAGCCAGATGTACAAAGTGGCACGTGCATCTGGAGTTCATGTGTAGCCACTAGAGGCCCTGGCCTGCCCATTCTCTCTGTCTCTTTTCTCTCTACTTGCAAATAAATAAATAAAAATAATTTTTTTTTTTTGGTTTGGGTTTTCAAGGTAGGGTCTCACGCTAGACCAGGCTGACCCAGAATTCATCATGGAGTCTCAGGGTGGCCATGAACTCACAACAATCCTCCTACCTCTGCCTCCTGAGTGCTGGGATTAAAGGTGTGTACCACCACACCTGGCAATAAAAAAAAAATAAAAGTAAATAAAAATGTAGCATCTTATTTCAGAATAGTCTAGGCTGTCACTCTTGCCTTATCTAGACTCTTATCATCCACATTTTTGTACAATTGTCAATTATACTGTCTTCCATTATACAGAATCTGCATTCCATACCAGGGTCTTGAGTATCTTGTACAATACTCCAGTTTCTTAAACATTTTTAAGACAAAGGAAAGAAATCAGGACAGAGCTAAGATCTTTGGCATAAATATGGAAGGTATGGTGTCTGAGTTGGAGAAAACAGATGAGCTTGGGGGGTTGTGGGACTCTAAGAAAAGTCTTGAGGAGAGACATTTACAGGAAATCTGAAATATGCCAGATTCTACCTTCTACTTTATAAGTTCAAGCACAAGGCTCTTTGGATCCTCAAATTGGCTTTAAATCAGGAGAATGGCCAGAGCAGAAATGAATCACTTCCAAATCTGATCTTTTTTTCTTTCTTTTTTTATTTAGATAGGGTCTCACACTAGCTCAGACTGACCTGTAATTCACTATGTATTCTCAGGGTGGCCTTGAAATCACAGCAATCCTCCTATCTCTGCCACTTGAGGGCTGGGATTAAAGACATGTGCCCCAATGCCTGGCCAAATCATTTTTTTTTTGTGCGGGGAAATACTTTATTTTTTTAAATTAAATTAAATTAAACTAAATTTTTTTATCTTTTCACAATTTTCATTAACTTTTTCCATGGTTATAAAAAATATCCCATGGCAATACCCTCCTTCCCTGCACTTTCCCTGTGAAATTCCATTCTCCGTCATATTACCTCCCCATCTCAATCATTCTACTTACATATATACAATACCAACCTATTAAGTACCCTCCTCCCTTCCTTTCTCTTCCCTTTATATCTCCTTTTACACTTACTGGCCTCTGCTACTAAGTATTTTCCTTCTCATGCAGAAGCCCAATCGTATGAGGGAGAACATGTGGCACTTGGCTTTCTGGGCCTGGGTTACCTCACTTAGTATAATCCTTTCCAGGTCCATCCATTTTTCTGCAAATTTCATAACTTCATTTTTCTTTACCGCTGAGTAGAACTCCATTGTATAAATGTGCCACATCTTCATTATCCACTCATCAGTTGAGGGACATCTAGGCTGCTTCCATTTCCCAGCTATTATAAATTGAGCAGCAATAAACATGGTTGAGCACATACTTCTAAGGAAATGAGGTGAGTCCTTAGGATATATGCTTAGGAGTGCTATAGCTGGGTCATATGGTAGATCAATCTTTAGCCGTTTTAGGAACCTCCACACTGATTTCCACAATGGCTAGACCAGATTGCATTCCCACCAGCAGTGTAGAAAGGGCTTTTTCCACATCCCTGCCAACATTTATGATCATTTGTTTTCATGATGGTAGCCAATCTGACAGGAATGAGATGGAATCTCAATGTAGTTTTAATCAGCATTTCCTTGATGACTAGTGATGCAGGACATTTGTTTACATGCTTATATGCCATTCATATTTCTTACTTTGAGAATGCTCTATTTAGCTCCATAGTCCATTTTTGATTGGCTTGTTTGATTCTTTATTATTTAACTTTTTGAGTTCTTTGTATATCCTAGATATTAACCCTGTATCAGGTATATAGCTGGTGAAGATTTGTTCCCATTCTGTAGGTTGCCTCTTTGCTTTTTTCACTGTGTCCTTTGCAGTGCAAAATCTTTGTAATTTCATTAGGTCCCAGTGATTAACCTGTGGTTTTGTTGCCTGAGCAATTGGGGTTGTATTCAGAAAGTCTTTGCCAAGACCAATATGTTGAAGGGTTTCCCCTACTTTTTCTTCTAGCAGTTTCAGAGTATCAGGTCTGATGTTAAGGTCTTTAATCCATTTGGACTTAATTCTTGTGCATGGAGAGAGAGAACAATCTATTTTCATCCTCCTGCAGATATATATCCAGTTTTCAAAACACCATTTGCTGAAGAGGCTGTCTATTCTCCAATGAGTATTTTTGGCATTTTAATCAAATATCAGGTGGCTATAGCTACATGGACTTACATC
The DNA here is from genome assembly GCF_020740685.1 of Jaculus jaculus. Classification (NCBI taxonomy): domain Eukaryota; kingdom Metazoa; phylum Chordata; class Mammalia; order Rodentia; family Dipodidae; genus Jaculus; species Jaculus jaculus. The sequence continues at coordinate 6,834,323 of NC_059125.1, forward strand.
TGGGTGCTCTATTCTGTTCCATTGATCTACATGTCTATTTTGGTGCCAGTGCCACATTGCTTTTGTAACTATGGCTCTGCAATATAGGTTAAAATCAGGTATGGTGATACCACCAGCCTTATTTTTGTTGCTCAGTATTATTTTAGATATTCGAGGTTTTTTTGTGATTCCAAATGAATTTTTGGATTGTTTTTTTCTGTTTCCATGAAGAATGTCTTTGGAATTTTGATAGGGATTGCATTAAATGTGTAGATTGCTTTTGGTAAGATTGCCATTTTCACAATATTGATTCTTCCAATCCAGGAACAAGGGATGTTTCTCCACTTTCTAGTGTCTTCTGCAATTTCTTGCTTGAGCGTTTTAAAGTTCTCATTGCTGAGATTCTTTACTTCCTTGTTTAGGTTTATTCCAAGGTACTTTATTTTCTTTTTGTTGCAATTGTGAATGTGACTCATTCTCTGATTTCATCCTCTGTGTGTTTGTTGTTAGCATATATGAAAGCTACTGATTTCTGTGTATTTATTTTGTATCTTGCTACATGGCTGTAGGTTTTGATCAGCTGTAACAGTTTGCTAGTGGAGTCTTTAGTGTCCTTTATGTATAGAATCATGTCATCTGCAAATAATGATAACTTGATCTCTTCCTTTCCAATTTGTATCCTTTTTATGTGTGTCTCTTGCCTTATTGCTATGGCTAAGACTTCCAGAACTATATTAAATAAAAGTGGGGACAATGGACACCCTTGTCTTGTTCTTGATTTTAGTGGAAAAGCTTCCAGTTTTCCCCCATTTAGTAATATGTTGGCTGTAAGCTTGTCATAAATAGCCTTTATTATATTGAGATATGTTCCTTCTATTCCCAGTCTCTGTAGGACTTTTATCATGAAGGGATGTTGGATTTTGTCGAATGTTTTCTCTGTGTCTAATGAGATGATCATATGATTTTTGTCTCTCAGTTCATTTATATAATGTATTAAATTTATCAATTTGTGTATATTGAACCATCCCTGCATCTTTGGGATAAAGCCTACTTGTTCAGGGTGAATGATCTTTCTGATATATTCTTGTATTCTGTTTGCCAATATTTTGTTGAGAATTTTGACATCTATGTTCACGAGAGAGATTGGTCTATAATTTTCTTTTTTTGTTCTATCTTTGCCTGGTTTTGGTATCAGGGTGATGCTGGCTTCATAGAGGGAATTTGGTAGTATTCCTTCTTTTTATTTCTTGGAAAAGCTTAAGAAGCAATAGTGTTAGCTCTTCCTTAAAGGTCTGGTAAAATTCAGCAGTGAATCCATCTGGGCCTGGGCTTTTTTAGTTGGGAAATTATTGATAACTGTTCGGATCTCCATGCTTGTTATAGGTCTATTTAAGTGATTAATCTCATCTTGGTTTAATTTAGTTAGGTCATATAAATCAAGGAAATCATTCATTTCTTTCAGATTTTCATATTTTGTGGAGTATAAGCTTTTATAGTATGTCCCTATGATTTTTTGATTTTCTCTGGAATCTGTTGTGATGTTACCTTGTTCATCTCTTAATTCTTTATTTTGTGTCTCTTCTCTCTTTCCTTTGGTCAGATTTGCTAAGGGTTTATCAATCTTTTTTATCCTTCCAAAGAACCAACTCTTTGTTTCATTAATTTTTTGGATTGGTTTTTCTTTTGTTTCTATTTCATTAATTTCTGCCCTAATCTTTAGTATTTCTTCCCGTCTACTGACTTTTGGTTTGCCTTGTTCTTCTTTGTCCAAGGCTTTAAGGTGAAGCATTTGGTCATTTACTTGCAGCCTTTCTAATTTCTTAATGTAGGCACTTAAGGCTATAAATTTACCTCTTAGAACTGCCTTCATTGTGTCCCAGAGATTTTGGTATGTTGTGTTCTCATTATCATTTGACTGTATAAATTTTTTGATTTCCTTTTTGATTTCTTCATTGACCCATTCATCATTTAGTAGTGTATTGTTTAGTTTCCATGATTTTGTGTATGCTCTATAGCCTTTCTTGCTACTGATTTGTAGTTTAATTCCAATGTGGTCAGATAGAATGCAAGGAATTATTTCAATTTTCCTGAATTTGTTAATATTTTCTTTGTGTCCTCATATATGGTCTATTTTAGACAATGTTCCATGTGCTGCTGTAAAGAATGTATATTCTGTAGCATTTGGATGAAATGTCCTGTATATATCTGTTAGGTCCATTCCTTTTATGACCTCATTTAGTCCAGATGCCTCTCCATTTATTTTTTCCTCTGATGACCTGTCAATTGATGAGAGTGGGGTGTTAAAGTCACCCACCACCACTGTGTTTGGTGTTATCTGTGACCTTAGTTCTAATAGTTTTTTTTTTTTCTTGATGAATTTGGGAGCCCCCATGTTAGGTGCATGTATTTTAGGATTGTAATGTCCTCCTGTTGGAGTGTGCCCTTAATCAATATAACTTAACTTTCTTGACTAACGTTGGACTTAAGTCTACCTTGTCAGATATTAGGATAGCAACCCCTGCTTGTTTTCTAGTCACATTTTCTTGAAACGCCGTTTTCCAGCCTTTCATCCTAAGGTAATGTTTATCCTTTGTAGAAAGGTGAGTTTCTTGGAGACAACAAATTGTAGGATCCTGCTTTTTTACCCTGTCTGCAAACCTATGTCTTTTGGTTGGGGCATTGATATTAAGAGATATTATTGAAAGGTGTGTATTTATGTTTGCCTTTTTGTTTTGTTTTGTTTTTGTGTGGTTCTGGTTCTACCTTTGCTCTCTTGTGTTAACTAGTATTTGAGTATTACTTGTTTTTTCCAGGTTCCTTATATGTGTGCTTTCCCTTTTCTTCAGCATGGAGGATTCTTTCAAGTATTTTCTGTAGAGCTGGTTTTGTCTTCAAATACTCCTTTAACCTGATTTTGTCATGGAATGTCCTTATTTCTCCGTCTATTTGAATGGATAGCTTTGCAGGATAAAGTAACCTTGTTTGATAGTTGTTATCTTTCAGAATTTGGAATACATACTCCAAGCCCTTCTGGCTTTTAAAGTTTGTGTTCAATAATCTGCTGTAATCCTGATGAGCTTGCCTTTGTAGGTAACTTAATTTTTCTCTGTAACTGCTTTCAATAGTTTTTCTTTGGTTTTTGTGTTTGGTAGTTTGATTATAATATGGCGAGGAGAGGTTCTTTCCAGGTTTTGTCTGGCTGGGGTTCTAAAGGCTTCCTGTATCTACAATGGCACCTCTTTCCCAATTTGGGGGAAGTTTTCTTCTATGATTTTGTTGAAGATGCCTACTGTGCCTTTGGAGTGAAATTCTTCTCCTTCTTCTATGCCCTGGATTGTTGTGTTTGATCTTTTCATAGTGTCCCAAATATCTTGAAATTCCCATTCATACTTTTCTATTTGTTTGTCTTTCTCTTTGTTGGATTGTATTTCTGCCACCTGGTCTTCTAGCTTAGATATTCTGTCCTCTCTTTCATCCCTTCTACTGGTGAGATTTTCTACAGAGTTTTTTATTTCATTAACTGCGTTTTTCATTGCTAGTAATTCTGACTGTTTTTTTTTAATTTTTTTGTTCATTTTTTATTTATTTATTTGAGAGTGATATAGAGAGAAAGAGGCAGATAGAGATAGAGATAGAGAGAGAGAGAGTGAGAGAGAGAGAGAGGGAGGGAATGGGCACACCAGGGCCTCCAGCCACTGCAAACGAAATCCAGATGCATGCGCCCCTTGTGCATCTGGTTAATGTGGGACCTGGAGAATCAAGCCTCAAACTGGGGTTCTTAGGCTTCTCAGGCAAGCGCTTAACCACTAAGCCATCTCTCCAGCCCCTGACTGATTTTCCTTTATTATTTCTATTTCCTTATTTATGTCTTGTATTGCTTTCTTTATTTCATTAAATTGGTATCCTGCATCTTCTTTGATTCCTTTGATTTCCTCTTTGACTGCTTTGATATTTCCTTTGACTTCTTTGAGCATCTTTACAATCATTCTTTGGAAAGCTTTCTCAGGCATTTCCTCTAATTTGTTCTCACTGGAGGTCATTTCCTGTGAATTAATACTTTTAGGTGGATTTATATTGTCTTGCTTTTTATTGTTTCTTGTGTTATAATGTATATATTTTTGCATCTTGGATTAAGTTAATGCTTGGATTTTCTAGCTAGCTAGGTATTCTTAGCTGTATCAATTGATTTGATGTTATATATCTTCAGGGTAGCAGCTTAAGGTGTTAGGAGTGGCTCTTAAGACTCTCAGAGTATCTACAAAGGTGTTCCTAGGGGTTGAGTTTCCCTGCTATGGGAGTATTCAAGTAGGCTGAGTGGAATAAAATATAGGTAGATTCTAAAATTTAACTAAACACTATACACATTCAATCAAAAACAGCACTGAGTATTTATGTAAGAGTAGGTATTATCACAACAAGATCCTCTATCAACAAAGAGGTTAAGATTTCTGGTCTGTTGAAGGATCCAAGTAAGCTTGTGACCAAGTGAGACCCTTCCCTGGTGCAATTAATCCAAGTTTCCTTTTTGGGTGATTTTGGTCTCAGTCAAGTTGCTGTCTGGGTCTTTGTGCTGCTGTTCTAATTTCTGGAGCTGGGCACTGGCTTTCCTGTGGGGCAGACTGAGCCTGGCAACTGTGGCCCTGCAGAGATGCACTTCCACTGCTGGACCTGCTGCTGCTGCTGCTGCTGAACCTGCCGCTGCTGGATCCATCACTGCCACTGCTATAGCTGCCGCTGCTGGATCCACCACTGCTGCTACTGAAGCTGCTGCTGCTGAAGCTGCTGCTGCTGCATTTGCAGCTGCTGCTGCTATAGCTGCCACTGCTGGATCTCCCGATGCTACCTCTGAAGCTGCCACTGCTGGCACCGCCGCTGCTGCTGCTGGGCCTTTTGTTGCCGGTGCCAGAGCCACTGATATTGGTGCCGGACTCTGTGCCTGCTTGGATCCTGCTATCGGTTCAAATTGGAATCACCAGGTCCGGTACCGCTGCTCAGTTCACTGGAGCTGAGCACAGGCGGTGGGGGAGGGGAGGGAGCTGATGCTAGTTCTCTCGCTGTTCCATGTGTTCTTCTATTTTGTGATCTGCTCCTCCGTTGTTCACTGTCGCTCTCCCTTCACGTTTCTTGAGTTGTGGAGAGCTCTGGTGTGAGTGGAAGCTCCCCTCACATGGCTTTTCCTGTGGCTCAAGCCGAGCTTGGCAGCTTTCTCATGCGCTGCTACCGCGGCAGTTGGCGGAGCTACTGGGGCCGCTTTTGCTGGCCTGTGCGGGCTCTGGATGCTCTGGATCTCTTCTACTTCTCCACTGCCGTTTCAATTTCCTATGCACCTCGCTTTTTAGTAAAAGTGTGTATTTTGATTTTTTTTTTTTGGTCTTCCCCCCCGCCCAGGCTGCTTTGCGTGGTACCTATGCTACCATCTTAACAGGAAATCTCCAAATCTGATCTTTTTGGTGGGTTTATGTAGTTTGTGTGGTATGTGTGCATGAGTGATGTCTATACATGTGTGTGCAGATGCACATGTCCTGAGCACATGTGTGGAGGCCAGAGGAGAACGTTGGGTGCCTTCATCTATCACTCTTTTATCTTATTTCCTTGACAAAGTGTTGCCCATTGAACCTGGAACTTTATAACAAATTTTTGTTGATAATTTTCATATATGTACATAATGCATTTTCATCATTCCTTCCACACCTCCCTCCACTGTACCCCTTATTCTAATATACTAGTCATTTTTTCTATTTTAATGTCTTTTTCTTGCTCATATCCATCATATATAACAGGATGTTGATGAACCCAATATTGTGTAGGTATGACAGCCACTGCAAAGTTGTGAATGTGATGGTAACTTTATGTTCAGAAAGCAGTGTCCTTCCTATTCTCTAACTCTTATATTTTTTTCTCCCCCTTCTTTGACAATGTGTCCTGAGCCTTGAAAGACAATATAGATGTCTCATTTAGTGTTAAGGACTCAATAGTCACGTTTTCTCAGTATTTTGATGAGTTTTGAGTCTCTTTATTAGTCATCTCCATCTGCAAAAGGCATCCTGTCTGACCAAAGGGGAGAGAAGTACTAATTTATGGGCAAAAACATAACTAGAAGGTAACTTGATGGGCACAACATATTCATTTAGTCAAGAAACAGTAGTAACTTCCCCTCTAGGGCCTATGACCTTCCAAGCCATAGGCTTTTGACTAGATTTTAGTAGTAGGCATGAATTTCTTCCTGTGGAGTAGGCTTCAAATCCAATCAAAGACCAGTTGGTTACCCCATAACAGGCATGCCACTATTACACCAGTGGGGTCATGTCTTGCATGACTGACCAGTTGTGAAGCCCACAGGGTCCACTGCTGAATAATACTGTTAAATGGTGTTTCTCCCCCAGAAGGCTGCATAGCACTTTCTAGCTCTATGACAGCTAGTCAATAGTGAGGAGGCTTCCAGCTTATGGAATTCTCTCTTTTTTTTTCCAGGTAGACTGGCTGACTGCCAAACCCCAATGATTCTCTTATCTCTGTCCCTTTTCAGTGCTGAGGTTACAGGTGTGTATAGCCACACTGGGCTTTTTACGTGGCTGCTGGAGATTGAACTTATGTCCTCATGCTTTTCCTGCAAGTGCTGTTACCCATCTAGCCACCTCTGCAACCTCACAATCCTATTTTGAACCATACAGAAAATGCTTGACTTCAGGATATGAAGAGAGAATACACCTTTCTCCTCAATGCTTACTGTATTTGTTTGCTATACCTAGGGCCCTACCATTCCCCATAGATTCTCCCAGGTACTCTGACATCCAAAGACAGGGGTAAGGAAAGCAGGAGGAAAAGGAGTGGAGCTGGAAATGGAGGGGCAGGGAATGGAGAGTGTTCAGAGTAAAGCAAAGAACAGCAGGAGCCACAAGCTCTTCATTTGGCCTCACCTTCCAAGCCCCACTCTTAGTGAGGAGGGTTTCATAGCTACTAGCATTAAGAAGCAAAATAAAGTGAAAAGGCAAGTTATAAAGACCAGGGTTAATAAAAAGCACCTTGACTATTGAGTTCTTCTGAGAAAATTTCAGAAATAAATTTCCTGGGCAAATTTTAGTTTATTTTTCATGCTAGGGAAATGTCAGTCACTGTCCTTTAATTAGCATTGGTAAAAGTCATCCTAGGAGAAAAGTGAGAGAGTTAAAGCTTTCATTTCCTGTTGCTTTTGTACCTGAGAGCTGCCATCACAATCAATGTCTGCATAGCTTTCATTCTCTCTGCTCTCCGGAATTCTCCCTGACATTAAGAATGTCTCTTATTCTATGGAACAAGTGTCATTTTATTAAAACCGAATTATTCTTTGCAACTAAGGTGAATTTTATCAAAGGGTTCTGATGGTTCACATAGCATTCTCACACTGCTGCTCTCAATTGGAAGCCATTTTTTTTTCCTGAGGCTATTAATTGACTTACAATAAAAACTATTAAGCACTCTTCTTTCCTGAGAAAACTGCTTTTAGAATCAGCAGGATTGAGCATATATAATTGGAAGAGGCAATAAGATTATCTATTGTGTAACCAAGCTTCCACTTAGAGCTTAACTTGTCTAGCTAACCCTGAGAACTGTTTTTGAGATTTAAGTGGCAGGTTGACACTTTAGGATTGTTGCCCAGAGATTGACATTCTCCAGAAGGGGTGACCTTTCTATGCAACAGTCTTGGGTGAACATTGTGGGTACATCTTTAAGATAGGAGGGCTCACTGAAAATAATAGGGTTTGTCAATAGGGGCACTTGACATTTCAGCAGTGTTGGGGATTGAAAGCAAGGTCTGGAGTAGGCTTGGCAAGTGGTCTACAGCTGAGCTACATTCCCAGCTGGACACTTGCCATTTTGAACTGGTTATCTTTGCCCTGGTGGCAGGGGGCCGTCTTGTGCATTGGAGAACATTAAGGAGCATCTCTGATCTTTACCCACTAGATGCCAGCATCTTCCTCCAGGTGTGATAACCCAAAATGCTGAAAGGCACTGCCAAATTTGAACTGTGGGACCATATCGCCAATGTTGCAAATCACTGAGTTAAAGCACGCATAAGTCATTATCCTGATGTAGGGGTTGAAAGGGTTTTTCTAAAGTTTGATAAACCCACTAGAGGGTGTCACTAAGGGACGTGGCAGAAACTGGGAGAGGAGAGGACTTTCATTTGGGAGCTACTGATGAGAGCATGCACTTCCCAGTTAGAATCCCTCTCAGAGCCTTGGGCTAGAAACAACCACCAGGATGAACACACCCCACACCCCAGAAGCTGAGATTGTGGTAGTCGAAGATTACTGTGTGATGAGCCCCATCACCCAGGGTGAGGCGCTCCTCTGTGAGGAGGATTCAGTCTGCTTGGTATGGTGTCCACAGTGCAGAGAGAAGAGAGATTAGTGGTTTTATCTAGATCTTTCATAAGGGGAACAAACACTCTGTAAGAAGCATCTATTTCATGTCTACTGTTTATGGATTCTGTATTTAATTATAGGAATATGAGTAGATTGCATAAATGACCACTTTTGTGGTTTGAATAAGTCGGCCCCTAAGGTCAATGGCTTGGTGCCCTCAGGACTCTAAGGCCCTGCTGCCATAGGAAGGGGGTGGAGTCTAGTTGAAGAAAATCAAGTCACTGGGGCAATGCCCTTGAAGGGGGTAATGGGACCCAAACTCTTCGTCCCTCTTTCTCTGCTTCATGGCTGCCATGAGGTGGGTAGCTGCTCCTATCATCTACTCACACCATGATGTGTTGCTTTTACTTGACTCAAAAGCAGCGGGACCTACTGTGAACCCCAAATTAACATTTCCTCTTCTTTTTTTGTTTTTTCAAGGTAGGATCTCACTCTAGCCCAGGCTGACCTGGAATTCACTCTGTACTCTCAGGGTGGCCTCGAACTCATAGAGATCCTTCTACCTCTGCCTCCCAAGTGCTGGGATTAAAGGTGTGCACCACCACGCCCAGCCATTACCTCTTTTTTTTGTTTTAAAATAAGATTGTATCTATTTGTGTGTGAGCAAGACAGAAAGGAGAGAGAGAGACAGAGAGAGAGAGAAAGAGAGAGAGAGAGAAAATGGGTGCACCAGGGCTTTCTGTCACTGCAAATGAATTCCAGATACATGTGCCACCTTGTGCATTTGGCTTTATGTGGGTACTGGGGAACTGAAATCTAGGCCATCAGGCTTTGCAGGCAAGCACCTTTAACCCCTGAGCCATCTCTCCAGCCCAACTTTTTCTCTTTGTAAGTTGGTTATTTTTGGTATTTTGTTCCAGTAATGGAAAGCTAAACATAGTCACAGATCATTTATCACACCCTTGGGTAGTCCATTTCCATGCAGACTGTGGCCAATGAGTAAACTGTGAATATGATACAAATAGAGAACTGAAAAGGTTTTTCTTTTTTCAAAATTATATTTATTTGTTTATTTGAGAGTGACAGAAAGAGAAAGAAAGGCAGTTAGAGAGAGAGAGAATGGGCACATCAGGGCCACCAGCCACTGCAAATGAACTCCAGATACGTGTGCCCCCTTGTGCATCTGGCTTACATGGGTCTTGGGGACTTGAGCCTCATACCAGGGTCCTTAGGCTTCACAGGTAAGTGCTTAACCGCTAAGCCATAAGCCATCTCCCCAGCCCCTGAAAAGGTTTTTTTTTTTTTTTTTTTTTTTTTTTTTTTTTTTTTTTTTTTTTTTTTTTTTTTTTCTTATTGGAGACTTTCCTCCTCTTGCAGCATGACTCTGGGTAAGTTGTTTGATCATTGTGTCTTTATTTCTTCAGACATTGATACTAATGGGACCTACCTGGTAGGTTGTTTAGGGGATTAATATATACACATTTCTTTTGTAAATTTCTGGTGTGTGGGCATGTATATATGTGTGAATGAAGGTGTGTGTGTGGAGGCCAGAGGACAAATTTCAGATGTCAGTCCTTGCCTTCTACTTCATTTGAGGCAGGATATGTGATTTTTGTTATTGCTCACTGCGATGTCCTGGTCTAAGAGGTTCTGGGAAATTCTCCTGTCTCCACCCTGCATCTTGCTGTCGGTGTGCTGGGGTTACATGCATCCACCACAGCTTCCAGCTTTTTAAAACATATATTATTTATTTATGTCTTTTCAAGAAGAGAGAGAGAGAGAGAGAGAGAGAGAGAATGGGTGTCCCAGGGCTTCCAGCCATTACAAACAAACTCCAGATGCATGCACCACTTTGTGCATCTGGTTTTATGTGTGCACTGGGGAATCAAACCTGGACAGCCCAGCTTCCAGCTTTTACTTGAAGTCTGGAGATCCAAACTCTAGTACTGTAGTTAGAATGGAAAGTGCTTTATCCACTTACTCTTATCTCAATTTTTTTTATTTCCTTTTTATTTTTTGGGGGGGATGTTTCGAGGTAAGGTCTCTCTCTAGTCCAGGCTAACCTGGAATTCACAATGAAATCTCATGTGGCCTCGAACTCACAGGGGTTCATCTACCTCTGCCCCTGAGTGCTCATACATGTATCTTAAATATTTATTCATTTTTATAATTTTTTATTTATTTGACAGGGGGCAGGTAGAGTGAGTGAGAGAATGGGTCTCAACCATTGCAAATGAATTCAAAACACATGCACCACCTTGTGCATCTGGCTTACGTGGGCCCTGTGGAATTGAATCTGGGTCCTTAGGCTTCAAAAGCAAGTGCCTTAACTGCTGAGCCATCTCTCCAGCCTTTTATTTTTATTAGAGAGAGACATGGAGAGACACAGAGAGAGAGAGAGAAAGAGAGAGAATGGGTACAATGGGGCATCTTCCTGCTGCATACAAACTTAAGATGCATGTACCACTTTGTGCATCTGGTTTTACATGGGTACTGGGAAATGAAGCCTGGACTGTCAGGCTTTGCAAGCAAATGCCTTGAACTATTGATCCATTTCCTCAGCCTCATTTTTTTTTGAGACAGGGTCTCATATAGCCCAGGATGGCTTCAAACTCACGATAGAGCTTATATTGTCCTTGAACTCCTGAGTCTCCTGACTCTGCCTCCTGAATTCTGGGATTACTGGTGTGCACCACTACATCTGGCCTTATGCACATTTCTTATAATAAGGACTACTTAGAGTTTTGAAAGTATTGGCAACATAAACTTGGCCTAAAATATACTCAGCATGAAAGTAATTTTTTGAATAACATTTTCCCCTAAACATAGTAGCAATATAAACTTAAAAACAAAAGGAAAAAAAAAAACTATAAGGAGAGCAAATGTTATCCTTTAGATTTTGTGCCAACTTTGATAATCATACATCTTATTTTACCTTCATCTTTTTTTTTTTTTTCTGAGGTCTGGTCTTGTTCTAGTCCAGGCTGACCTGGAATTTACTATGTAGTCTCAGGCTGGCCTCGAACTCACAGCGACCCTCTTACCTCTGCCTCCCTAGTGCTGGGATTAAAGTTGTGTGTCACCATGACAGACTCACATTTTATTTGAAATCAAGCTACAATCAGTTGATGGAGAAAGGTCATTCAGAGCACTTGGGTATAAGCACATTGAATGCTTAGGTAGGAGGATCTCTTGAGTACACAGGTCTGCAGTTACATTGAAGGGGGTCAAATAGTTCCTTGTCTTGCAGCAATTGATGCTAATCTTCAGGTTCCAAAGGACAAAATGAAACACTAGGGCCAAGAAAATGCAAAAGAAAGTCAATGACTTGCAACTTTGGTTCCACAGAACATATTTAATGAATGAACATGTTCTTTGATTTTTTAAAATCAGTATTATTTTAATTGGTAGATCATAATTGTATCCATTTATAGCACACAATGTGATGTTTTCATATATGTATACAATGCGTAGAATAATTATATTGAGCTAATTAACACATCACCTCCCTTACTTATCACTGTGTGTGTGTGTGGGGGGGTGACTTAGCGGCTGGGATGATGGCTCAGGGGATAAAACGCTTGCTGAGTATTAGAATTTGATCCCCAGATCTCACATGAAAATGAAGCTGTTAGTTGTTGTGGGCTTCTGTAATCCCAACACGCTGATGGTGAGATGGAAGGCAGAGACAGGAGAATTTTCTGAAAGCTCAGAAGCGTGCAGTGAGGGCAGCAAAGAACAACAGGGAGAACAAGAGAGAGAAACTGCCTGGAACGAGGTGTAAGGTGAGAACTGACACCTGAACATTGGGTTCTGACCTCCACATGCACCATGACACCTGAGCCTACATTACCATGCAAACACCCCTCCCCCACACACGCTTCTCGCTTTCCTCTTTCACACACAGATAATACACTCTTTATCTCCACTTTGTTTTCGTTGATTTTTGAAGTCCCTGGTAAGGTGCCATGCCTCTATAACCAACCCCTCAACCATGCTCCCATAAGCAACTTACTGAAACTCATTGGATCATAGAAAAAAAAAAGACACGAAAGTAGAAGGGCTTAGTTGGGAATACGTAGGAGATCAGCAGGAGTGGGAGAGGAACAAGAGAAGGTAATTGAGGTGGTGAATATGATTTAAATGCATAATATACATGTATGAAAACCATTATGTATAATTAAAATATGCAAATGAAGATCATAAAAATTCTGCTGATGTTGAAGGTCACACAGGTGATCAATCTATTATTAGTCTCTTACTACTTTTTGATTTAGCTAACACCTAGACTGAAGCTACCTAATGGGTTAAAACTGTTCTTCTGGAACAAGTTGCAAGTCCTTGTCTTGTTCAGTGAGAGTTACATTTCCCATTGCCTTTCCCTGTCCTCCAGGGGACGGTTTCCTTGCCCTGTTCTCTGGGGGGCAGTTGCCTTTCACGATCTTCCCTTGTTCCCTGATGAAAAATGCCATTTGAATACTAATGACTAACTGCAGGGTTCACTATTTCTGGGAAAAGGAACATGGTTCATGCAACTTTTTCAAAAATAATTTATTTATATTTGTTTATTTGACAAAGAGAGAGAGAGGGGGAGAGAGGGAGAGAGAATGGGCTCATGAGGGCCTCCAGCCAGTGCAAACGAACTCCAGATGCCCCTTACACATCTGGCTAACAGGTCCTCGGGGGAATCGAACCTGGGTCCTTTGGCTTTGCAAGCAAGTGCCTTAACCGCTCAGCCATCCCTCCAGCCCTCATGGAGCTTTTTAATCAGTAACTTTTCTCTTGATTTAAAGAACCCAGAACATCCAGTGGCTGATAGCCATTTTCTTTTTGAGATAGGATCTGGCTATGTAGCCCAGGCTGGCCTCAAGCTTGCAATCTTTCTTCTTCAGCCTTCTGAATCTTCCTGCAATCCTATTGGGATTACAGGTGAGTGCCACCACACTTGGCTAGAATTTGAATCTTGCTATGTACAAAAATGAGAAGAAAGCCGGGCGTGGTGGCTCATGCCTTTAATCTCAGCACTCGGAAGGCAGAGGTAGGAGGATCACCCTGAGTTTGAGGCCACCCTGAGACTACATAGTGAATTCCAGGTCAGCCTTAGCTAAAGCGAGACCCTACCTTGAAGAACAAACACACCCCCCCCCAAAAAAAGGGAAGGCATTGACAAGTTCAAAGCATGGGAAATTATGACCACTTGAGGAAAGAATTTACTTTGGACAGGGTTAGTGAGTAGCAGGGGTCAGGGGTCAGAAGTGTTGTCAAGGAGCTCAGCACGTAACTTTATAACAGTCCAGCTGATAGATGATTGTTACTTGATTGTGACTAGAAAAGCACCTGTCTGTCCTATATCTCAAATATAATCACAGTTTTCGAGAAAAGTGTAAAAGGATTTATGGAGAAGGTATTTGTCAAGTGGAATGTCTTTCAACAGTGAGTTGCTTAAAATTCCAGGCTTTTCTGTGTCTAAGGTGGAGGACTCAGGTAATATGGAGCAAGTGTGCTTGTTCAGGGAAGAGCCACTTAAATGCCCACTCAACACTGTGCAAAACATGGCACTAGACTGTGATAAGGCTTTGGTTGTGACCTGGCTTGAAGGCAAACACGGGGGACTTTTGAACATGAAAGTAATGTGGCCATGAAGCCATTGTGCATGAATTGGATGATACTGCTGCACTGAGAATAGACTGGAGGGCCAGGCAAGAGTGAGAGAATGAAGTTGAATTGAGGGTACATAAACCTCCTTCTCCTTCCTCTCTCTTTTCTCTCCCTCCTTCTTTTTGGTTATTTGAAATAGGGTCTCAGGTAGCTCAGGCTGGCCTCAAACTCCCTATGTAGTTGAGTCCAGGATGACCTTGAACTCCTCATCCTCCTGCTTCCACCCCCTACAGGTGCTGGGATTAGAGGTATGTATCACCACACCTGGCAACAATTCTCTATTGTTAGAAATTATCAGTGTTGCTGATTTTCTTTAATTTTAAACAAGAGCAATAAATGGTCAAAATTTCCTTCTTTCCTTCCTTCCTTCTTTCCTTCCTTCCTTCTTCATTCCCTCCCTCCTCTTTCCCTCCCTACCTCCCTCCCTTCCTTCCTTCCTCCCTTCGTCCTATCCCCTTTCTTCCTCCATTGTCCCTTTCTTTCTGGGTCTTATGTATCCTAGGCTGGTCTCAAACTGGCTATGGAGATGATTATGACATTGAATTTCTGATCCTTCTGCCTGCACCTCCTTAGTGTTGGCATTATAGACATGGGCCACCAAGCTTAGTTTATGTACTGCTGGAGATCAAACTCGGAGCACTGTGCATGTTAGGCAAGCACTCTACAAAACTGAACTTGCTTTTTATCTTCCAGTGTTGGGGTTGAAATAATGGCCCTGTGCATGCTAAATAAATACTTTAATACTGAGCCACAAACCAGTCAATCCTTCACTTATTTTCTTAAGATAGACTCCAAGAAAAGTTTGAAGCCCTGATTAATGGGCCATCTGTTACCATAGCTCTTTATTGCCTTCCAGAAAGTGAGATCAACCTATAGGACTACCAGCTACTTTTAGGAGTGCTTATGTTCATCCGGTTGTCTGTATGAGCCCTTGGCAATATAACTCTTTCTTTTTCTTAAAAAAAAAATATTTTTATTATTTATTTATTTGACAGAGAGAAAGAGGGAGGGAGAGAGAGAGAATGGGCATGCCAGGGCCTCTAGCCACTGCAAACAAATTCCAGAGGAATGCACCACTTTGTGCAGCTGGCTAACGTGGGTCCTGGGGAATTGAACCTGGGTCCTTTGGCTTTGCAGGCAAACGCCTTAATCGCTAAGCCATCCCTCCAGCCCAATATAACTCTTTCTTACACTTAATCACGGAGTGCCAAGGATAGCCTTAAAGTGTTTCTTATATTAATAAGCCTGGTTTTTCTCCATGAAATGCCTCTTACAGTGTCCTATAGTTCATCAACTCCATAAAACTTAGGATAAATAACATATTTAATTATTTCTGGTTAGTTTTGACAATTAGTAAGTTTTTCCTATCCCTAGAGGTGAGAAGAGCCTGTCAAGCTGGAATATCATTTAATTTCCACTTAAAAAAAAGAAATGGAATGATTAGTCCAAAATAAACATAGTGAAGCAAATTCAGTACTTTAAAAATTTTATTCAGTATTGGGCTTTTTATGAATGTTGGTGAACCTAACCAAGAATCTTATAATTGCTAAAATACTAAAGAAAAAAATGAGGGCAGAGTAAGTTGTTTTATTATTTTTTGCATGTAAATTTTTAGAGATATTTTAAGATTAGACATATTTAAAGATTAGTCATAGATCCTTCAGATTGAATTGTCTTCAAAAATGTTTTTAGAGAAAATCTTCACCAGCTATACATGTGACTGAGGATTAATATCTCGAATATAGAAAGAACTCAAAAACTAAGCAATTAAAAAAAAAAAACCAAATAACACCATCAAAAAATGAGGCACGGAACTGAACAGAGTTCTTTTAAAAATTGTTTATTTATTTGAGAGAGAGAGAGAGAGAGAGAGAGAGAGAGAGAGAGAGAGATAAAGAGAGAATGGGAGCACCAGAACCTCCAGCCACTGCAAATGAACTTCAGATGCATGCACCACCTTGTGCATCTGGATTTACATGGGTACTAGGGAATTGAACCTGGGTCCTTTGGCTTTGCTGGCAAGTATCTTAACTGCTAAACTACCTCTCCAGTTCCTAAAGAGTACTTAAAAGAAGAAATACACAGGAACCATTTAAAAACGCTTAAAATATTTTTATAAAACATTTTAAATATTTTATTTATTTATTTAAGAGAAAGAGAGAGAGAGGGAGAGGGAGAGGGAGAACGGATGTGCCAGGATCTCTCCAGATGCATGTGTCATCATGTGCACGTGGCTTTTGTGGGTACTGAGGAATCGAACCTGGGTCTTTTGGCTTTGTAGGCAAGTAACTTAGCCACTAAACAATCTCTCCAGCAACCCCCCAATTTTTTTTTTGTTTTAAAATTTTAAAATGTTCAATATCTTAACCATCAGGGAAATGCAAATCAAAGCAACTTTGAAATTCCATGTGATTCTGGTCAGAATGGCTATTATAAAAAAAAATAAAATCAAGGGACAACAAAATGCTGGTGCAGATGTAGGGAGATGTATTATTCAGGGTTCTCTAGAGAAACAGAACTGCTAGAATGAATTATTATTATTATTTTTTAAATATTTTTTAAGATTTTATTTATTTATTTGATTATTTGAGAGTGACAGAGAAAGAGGCAGATAGAGGGAGAGAGAGAGAATGGGCGCGCCAGGGCTTCCAGCCACTGCAAACGAACTCCAGATGCGTGCACCCCCTTGTGCATCTGGCTAACGTGGGACCTGGGGAACCGAGCCTCGAACCGGGGTCCATAGGCTTCACAGGCAAGCACTTAACCACTATGCCATCTCTCCAGCCCTAGAATGAGTTATTTTAAAAAGGGAATTTATTGGATTATTTTATGGTAGTCCAATAGCAGTTGCAGGCCCGAGAATCAAGGAACCTGGTAGCTGCTCAGTCCATGTGGCCAGATGCCTCAGCAGTCCCGATCTGGCACTGAAGGCCTGGAGGCTTCCTGAGGAGCTGTTGGGTCTCCATCCAAATGGGTCTTTAGTTGACGCTGGTCTTCAGTCCACGCTGGTCTTCAATCCACACTGGAAGTCAGTGAGCAGCTCTGGCAGCCAACTGGGAAGAAGGAAGGGCTCTCTTCACCCAGAACTTCCTTATATAAAGTCCCCCTCTGAGCGAGGCCACTGGCTCTGGAGGAAGGGCTCCTCCTTTAGTTGATCCTTCCTGGAAGCTACCTCCAAGACCCACCCAAAAAGGATTTCTGTGGATCACTAAACAGATCAAGTTGACAACACCTTAACTATCACAGGAGAGAAGAACCCTCAATTACTGTAGGTGGGAGTGTGATCTGGTGGAGCTACTATGGAAATCAGTGTGGGTGTTTCTCAGGAAGTTCAAAAATAGATTTACCATATGCCACAGCTATACAACTCTTAAGGACCCTACACTTTACTACAGAGATACTTTCTTAGCCATGTTGTTGCTGTTTTATTAACTATAGCTAGGAAAATAGAATCAGCCAAAATGCTGATCAACTGATGAATATATAATGAAGATGTGGTACAGATACACAATGGAGCTCTATTTAGCTGTTAAGAAAATACATTGTTAAATTTACAGGAAAATGGATGAATCTGGAAAAACATATATTAAGTGAGGTAGCAAGATCAGAAAGACAAATGCCACATGTTCTCTCTTATATGTGGACTCTGGCTCTGAATACTTAGATTTGCCTCTAAGTTGGAGTAAGAGTGAGCAGTAGAGGCCAGGAAGCTTGAAGACATGCTTTGAAGGAGGAGAAGTAGGGAGGGAATAGAGGGGTGGGACAGGTAAGTGGGGACAAAATACAGGGGGTGGAAAGTTCTAAGTGGCAGTAGGGGAAAGGGAGGGAGGAGAGGAGGGGGAGGAGGCACACAAAATAAAGATATTATGAATAAGTCATATAGAAGCCTACTTCTTTGTTAGTTATAAAATATAAGAAATAGATGAGAGAGTGAGGAGGAAGATGGAGAGAGAGAGAGAGAGAGAGAGAGAGAGAGAGAGAGAGAGAGGGGGGGGGGGAGGGATTAAGAAGTACCCTGCTGGGTGGATCAAGCTTTACCCTTAATAGATTTAGGTTGTGCAGATGAACCCCAGTGCCAGGAATAGTGTTGTAACTTTCCTTTGCTCTTTTCTTGCTGGGACAAAACACCTGACCAAAAACAGCTTGTGGGAGCAAAATTTTTATTCTGACTTACATTGGAGGGGACGCTCTATGATGGCATAAAAAATTGGCACGAGCAGAACCTGGACATTACCTCCTGGTCAACATCAGGTAGACAACAGCAGCAAGAGAGTGTACCAACTAACACTGGCAAGCTAGGGCTAATAAACCCTCAATGTCCACCTCCAGCCATTACCTCCTCCAGTAAAGCTGTAATTCCCAAATTGCCCTCAGTTGGAGATCAAGCATTGAGAACTCATGAGTTTATGGGGAACACCTAATTCAAATCACCACTAATAGTTCTCTCCCCCAGTGAGTTGCTGGTCAGGAAAGCCAATGAGCCTCCAAAACAATGCAGACAATTGCCAGTGCCCTTGGTTCCCCACCTGAAAAAAAATACTAAGACCCCATTGTTGAAGGCACCACATACTGTGGTCAAAGGACACTGTCAAGCTGGAATTGAATTGGAAGTCACCTCCCTGCTGGCTATAGATCACAATGCAGGAAAGTATTTTGTAGGCTACTTGGGGGACAAAGGTCAGTAAGAGTCTTAACAAGCCATGGATCATTCAAGCTACACAGTCAACCAACCTGACAAGATGTGCCTATGGGGGCAGTAGCGGCACATATGTTATGGGGATAACCAACTGGTCTCTGTATTTGAGGCCTTCTCTGTGGGAGGGAATTTATGTCTGGTACTGAAAACTTAGTCAAAAGCCTTGGCTGGAAATATTGTGTCCCTCAAATTGCCTTCTACATCTATATGTTATGCCCTTGATTAATTCCATTTTTATTTGTGACTGGAGACATTTCTCTTTACAGATGGTGGTGAAATACTTACTAGGAAGACCCGAGATGAAGTAAAGTGATAAGATGAAGGAAAAATCCAGTGTTTGACAAAGGAAATCCATCTCTACTACACCCACAAAGTCTCAGGACATTACAGAGGAGGTGGCAGAAAGAATATGAGTGCTGCTCTCACTATTAGACAGAGAACCTTCCCAATGGAGATGGCAGTAGACACTGAGGAGACTTAAAACTTAGCAAAGCTGAAAATAAAGAGGATGTTGAGAGTTCAACACTAAAGGAGAAATCTTTTCCATTCCTTCCAAGGATCAGGGAACATTAAGAGGTGACAGAAGGAATGTAAGAGCCACAGGGTTGGAAGAAGTACCTTGGGGCATTGTCGTCTGGACATGAACTGACTGGTGCATTTATGACCTCACAGTGGTTTTTGCTACCCCCACCAGATCTCTATAAATCTGAGCCCATCAAAATTTTGACAAAGGATGGAGGCCAAAAAGAATGAGGCATCAAAACAGAAGGATGACTTGGAAAGAGAAGCGGGCTCAATAAAATAGTGGTGGGAAGAGAGGTCACAAGAAGGTAATAGGACAGGAATACAATTGGATTACAGTAAGTTAATGCATTCAAATTCTTCTAAATTCAATAAAATTATTAATGTTTTAAAAAACACCGTGAAGCTTCAATAAATAATCTAGAATTCTTTGTTGGAAAAAGCACAAAGCTAAATAAATGGCTGTCAATGTTTATAAATGTGCATGCATCTATATAAGTATAAGTTCTATTTCACTCTGTTCTCTGGGGAGTCACTGGATGGAATTAATTTTAAGAGAATATTGATCAGGTCCCTCAAAGGTTAAATTAAATTGAGGAGTGCTGCAGCAATTTGATTATGTTTTTATCTTTTTGGATTAGTCATCTAATACAGATTGAAGTCCTATTATTACACCTCTCTATAGGTCACCTAAATGACTTGTTCAAAATTCACAGGTTTTCCCCCTCATGAATAATTTCTCTCCAACAGTAACCTTTCTCCTCTATGGCCAGGATAGAAGTATTTATATAGATGTGACAAAGGAAAGTGAATTGCAGTAACCCTGCAATTGTGAAACTGAATGACACTTCTGTCCTTTGTAGCTGTTCTTTTCTTTCCCCAAAGTGGAGGCTTAGAAGAGTTCTGACCTGATGTAGCTGTGTGAAGTGGGGGTGGGGGTCAGTCTCCCATTGCAGGAAGGAGTGCTAGTATTCATGACAAGGTTTAAGGTCAGTAAAGACAAAAAATTTATGTGTGTGTGATGTAAGCACATGTGTGTGCAGATGTGTGAGCCCAGTGTGCATGTCGCAGAGGCTCTAGGAGAATGTTCACTGGGTGTTCTCCCCTGTCATTCTTATTTCACTGAGACAGGTTCTCTTACTAAGCCTGAGGCTCCCTCAGTTTTTTTTTTTAAATATTTTTTGTTCATTTTTATTTATTTATTTGAGAGTGACAGAGAGAGAGAGAGAGAGAGGGAGAGAGACAGATAGAGAGAGAATGGGCGCGCCAGGGCTTCCAGCCACTGCAAACGAACTCCAGACACGTGCGCCCCCTTGTGCATCTGGCTAACGTGGGTCCTGGGGAACCGAGCCTCGAACCGGAGTCCTTAGGCTTCACAGGCAAGCACTTAACCACTAAGCCATCTCTCCAGCCCCTCCCTCAGTTTTAGTTATCTTGCCTGGATAAGGAGCCCCAGCGGTTCTCCTGTCTCTGCTATCCTCAGTCCCAGGGTTATAGACATGCACTGCCATAGCCACCTTTTCTTTTTATGTGGGCGCTAGGGATCAAACTCACGTCTTCATGCAAGTGCTCTTACCCATGGAACCATTTCTCCAGGCCCTAGAACAAAATTGTTTTTTTTTTGTCATAAACTTGCCCCTGGTCTGTCATATTTCTGATATAAGCTCTCATTGATTCTTAATTGTTCCACATTGATTCTTTCAGAAAGTTCTGTACCCTTTCTCCTCCTGAAATCCTTATCACCTTCTACTTTTTCTTGTTCTGGTCATCTCTAGAGCTTTTGGGTCACTCTTTGTTCTTGAAAAAAATGTACATTTATACTTCTTGGTGATTTAAATGTGGTTGATTTTTAGTATTTGTGGTAGCTTTTGCTTTAAAATTTTGTAAACTCTGAATTAGTGAGTACTGAAGCATATTTTCCCCCAGGGAAAATACAGGGATAGGTTCCTATAAGCTTCTGGCTATATTTAAGCCTTCTGGCTATAAACTTTCCTTTGCCCAAATACACTGTTTCCTTGGTAAATATTCACAGATCTCTTTGGTATGGGACAGGGTAAGATTTCTAGAAGGAAGATTCCCTGAATATTTTTATGAAGTAATTTTAGGATGTTTCTTTAAGTTCCCTTAGTATCCCCTTCCTTATGAGGCTCAGGGCCTGTGAACTGATCTGCAAGGTGAAGCTAGTAGGAACAGAGGACATGGAGTGCCTCAGCAGACATGGGAATAAGAATGATTCGAACTGAAAACTGAGATTGGTAGGATTTTTTTGTTGTTGTTTGTTTGTTTTTGAGGTAGGGTCTCACTCTAGCCCAGGCTGACCTGGAATTAACTATGTAGTCTCAGCCTGGCCTTGAATTCACAGCTCTCCTCCTACCTCTGCCTCCCAAGTGCTGGCATTAAAGGTGTGCACCACCATACCCAGCTAGAAGCTGGTAGGTTTTGGAAGGTCTGAATCCGTGATGTATTCTCTCTTAACATGATCACAATTCTTTCAAGGTGCTCTTTCTTTATTGATGCTTTAAGTTTTAGATAAGAGTCTTGAGAAGGCTGTGAAGCAACTGATAAAGCCAAAGGATGGCTTTGATTCTGATAGAGAATAGGAGCAAGATAGTTTTCTCTCTCTCTTTTTTTTTTTTTTTCGAGGTAGGGTTTCATTCTAGTCCAGGCTGACCTGGAACTTACTATGTAGTCTCAGGGTGGCCACAAACTCACAGCAATCCACCTACCTCAGCCTCCCAAGTGATGGGATTAAAAGTGTGCGCCACCACGCCTGGCCAAGATAGTTTTCTGGTAAGCAGTCAGCCAGGAACAGAGGCCTAAGGAGAAACCATCTTGCCTGCCCTGATAGGACAAGAACGCACATCGGACTCAGTCTCAGGATGGCTGCAAGCAGCAACTCCTCAGTAGTACTTTTTTCTTCTTCACGTTTTGCTGGGCATAGTATCTATGGGCTGGTCCTTCTTGAGTCAGCCTCTTGAGTTCACCAGCCAATCAGGTCTCTTCCTTACACACCCAAGTCTGATGATAAACCTCATCCTAACTGGATGTTTGGTCTATATAAATGAGCTTGGAACATGCGTATAACTCTCTTGACTTTTCTTCTTGCCTCATGATCCTCGCTTCAGGGCTCCTTTGGTAAGCACTTGGCTCTTGTACTATGTGCTTTCCACATGTACTTTGTTTTGAGCGCTTTCTTGCTATGCTATGTCTGTGATCTCTCTTAATGCTCTGAGCCCTCACTCTCAGCTTTCTCTGACTCCCTATGTATAGGGCATCCTTTGGCTTGGGTTCTCCTGCTTTGTTTTCCAAGTGTGTGTGAACCCCTACCCCAGAGGCTTCTTCCTTGGAGATGTGAAGGTGGCATTCATAATATCCCCTCACCTGGCTGGGAAGGGGGAGAACTATTTTTTGGCTTTGGATTCCTTTCTAGCCTTCCTTCTGGATTCTAACTCTCTCTAAAATAAATCATAATCTATAATTTTACCCTTTTCTGAGTCTGTGTTTTTATTCTTTGTTAACTTGGACAAGGATCCAAAAGTTGGGGTCCATGGGCTTGGAGATCTCTTATATCTTTATGGAGATCTCATCCCTCTATGGACTCCAAAATCCTACATTAATTCTGAGTTTCATATTCCTGGTACAAAAAAAAAGATGTCCTTGAGCCAGGTGTGGTGGTATATGCCTTTAATCCCAGGGCTTGTGAAGCTGAGGTAGGAGAATTGCCTTGAGGTCAAGGCCAGCCTAGACTGTTAACAGAGAGAGCCATGTAAGCCTGGACTAGAATGAAAATTTGCTTCAAAAAAAAAATCTGTTCAAGCAACTCATAGTCTAAGCCACTCAGCAGCAAACAACCTGATGCGATGGTCTCACAAGTGCAATAGTGGTACACAGCTATGGTGGGTAACCAACTGCTCTTGATTTAGCTAACTGATCCACTCAGTATAACGGAACCCATAGCTGGAGCTGGGAAACAAGTCAGATCCATATCCAAACATAATCCCACTCTACATTATCAAGCTCCCACCAATTGTGGGTATAGCAGACAGCTTCAGGTTCGCTGAGATGAACTTCTAGACCAGGCACAGTTATGGAGGAAGGGATATTTATTGAAGTCTACAGACCCAGGGGAAGTTTCATAAATGGAGAAGAAGCTGGCCTGCCTTAACAGGACCAAGCAGAGAGAGAAAAGCACAAGCCTAAAGCCACATAGCACAGCACACTTCAGGAACTCCAGTTAGGCACACTTTGCATATCTTTAGAGTGAAATCTGAAACTCACCACCATGCCTTAAGATCCACCCAGTGACACTGCCTCCAGCCAGGTGGCTGCAGATACAAACTACAAACAAATAAAAAACTGAATATATTGGGGACCATGTATTCAAACCACCGCAGTGGGCTATAAGAGAGCCCACACCTATTAAATTCTCTCTAAAATAATAATGGTTATCTCATTTATTTAGTGCTGATTTCACTGTTGGAGAATTTGCTTCTCTTTTTCAGATGGAT
This sequence comes from Jaculus jaculus, assembly GCF_020740685.1. NCBI lineage: Eukaryota > Metazoa > Chordata > Mammalia > Rodentia > Dipodidae > Jaculus > Jaculus jaculus. The sequence goes on from NC_059125.1 coordinate 6,858,031, forward strand.
GTAGATCTCAAGGAGAGAATCAGCCCATCGCACCTCACCAGGACCCCAGCTGAAACCAAGTGTAAATGGGGAAATGAGCAAGAGTGCTGCTTTCTTGGTGAACCTGGTACCAGCACAGGGTAAATGAAATAGACACATAGAACACTCAACTCCTACCAAACCAAAGATTCAGAGACACAGAGGATCCCAAGACCTCATCTCTGAAGTAGACCTTAAATGAACCCAACATGGTTCAGGGAATTTTGCAGAAGAGGGGTGAAATATTGTTAGAGCCACAAGTTGGGACATTATGCAATCTGGGACCATTATGCACAGAGACACTGCCTCTTACCCATAATTGATGGATACCTCCACAATCCCCAATGAGGAGGGTCCCTTTGGAGGGGCTGGACAGGCAGGGGGCTAACAATGGTACTAACATGATTGTATATACACTGTATACATAACTAATAAAAAACAAAAAAACCCAAAATATTCTTTTTTAGCATAGACACAGCAAGTCCCTACTTTCAGTTTTTGTTTTTAGTCAAGAACTCGAGTCTTGTGTGTGTCTTTCTCTTTTTTTAAGTTTTCTAGTATTAACCATCTCAGTGTTCAGTCTTGGATTCTCATGCTGGTTCACCCCCTCCCCCACCGCCTACTTTCAAACAGGCATTGTATAAGTGAGCATTTGGTGGTCAGCTAGACTCCTTAGTGGTTAAAGTCACTTGCTTGCAAAGCTTGTTAGCCCAGATTTGATTTCACAGTACCATGTCAAGCCAGAGACACAAAGTGGCACATGCATCTGGAGTTCATTTGTGTGGTAGCAGGTCCTGGCACACTCATACTCATTCCTTCTCTTAAATAAGTAAATAAAGATATCATTTGGTTAGTACATTTCTACTCTGGGACATGGTGTGTCAAACTTCCCATTCTGCATGCTCACTGCATTTACACACAAAAAAAAAATCATATAGTTAATCCTCAATTACCCTCCATTTCAGAAAATTTGCTGTGTAAAGTCTCTTCCTACAAGAACTTCTGATTCAGTTAAGGTTCATGACATCAACTGACTTGGCTTGTCTTAAGCACAACGGGGATGTACTGGTCATTGTTAGAACATAGGTGAAGGTGAACTCACTGTGCGTGCCCCTGCTGCTGGAGACCAAGGCCAGATAGGAAAGTCTAGCTCCCTTGCTGCCCAAGCTGAGGCAACCTTGAATTATAACTATATTTTTTATCTATTTGTCTTCCTGCCACCTCCCAACCCCACCCTGTCTGCAAGCAGGAACAGAGTGGTTCCTCTCCACTAGAGACCACAAAGGACCAGAGGCTCTCTTTATCTCCCACATTTTTCCTCAATTTCCTCTGTGACTTCTCTCATGCAGTCTTTGCACAGGCACATCCCATTCTCAAAACACCCCCCTTAGCTCGATTCCTTCAGAGCCCTACCATGCTCTTTCATGGCCTAGTAGTCCTCTCTAATAAACCTTCTTCCCCCCCCCCCAAGACATTTGTCTCAGTGTTTCTCTTTACTGAACTGACTTTTACTCAATCTTTTCCTGTATGCCTCTTATAGTCATATATCAAATATCTTGTGACTGATGAAAAAACAATTGAATCAGGCTCAGAGAATGGACATGAACTAAGGGAAGAATTCTGTGGTCCCTCTTGTCAAGAGAAGCAACAGAAAAGTACTACAAGCCAGGCTTTCTGGGCTCCACTGCTTCTGTTACTGGGCATGGGATGCTGCTGTGACTGCCAGGACGGGCAAAGATTCCAAACTTCTTTTTTTAGTTGATCTTAACTAAAAGGCCAAGAAGTGATACAAACTTTTTTCTAGGTATCTTGATTGGCAGAGCTGAGATCAAGCACATGAAATTCCTAGAGGCCTGGCTTCCATGAAAAGCAAGCATTTGGCCTTTGGGCTTCTAGAGAGGAAGGCATCTTTCTTGTACCTCAGATAGAAGCAATGCTGGATTATTCAAGTTTATAATGTGCATTTGTATTATGTAATTGGGATCACCAGTGTTAGCCAAAGGTTAGCCTCAGCCCCGGGCTAATCCTGGATAGCCCGTGAGAATGATTACAGAGGATGGTAGAATCCAGTTTTTCTGGAAAGTTCAGTGGTCAACAAAAGTGGAACAGCTGGGTCATGCATGCAGCTTTGGGGCCTGTGTCATTGGAACCCTCTACGAATCTCTAGCTGCAGCTTATCTGTATTAAGGAGCTGTGCCCTTTGAGTAGCTAGTAGGTGCTGTATTTATTTCCCCTAGTAGCTGTAACACACCACCACAATCTCAAGGTTTGAAACAACATAAATGTTCTACTTTATGTTGTGGATGACAGAATCTTACATGGATCTCACTGAGCTAAGGTCAAAATTGTCAGCAGGGCAGGGGAGTTCCCCTTCCTGCCAGTTCTTGGGAAGAATCTGTTACCTTGTAACTGATTTTCCAGCTTCTAGAAGTTTCTTTCATTCTTTGGCTCACCCTCATTTTTTTTTTTTTTGAGTTAGGGTCTCACTCTAGCTCAGGCTTATCTGGAATTCACTCTGTAGTCTCAGCGTGGCCTCGAACTCATGGCGATCCTCCTATCTCTGCCTCCCGAGGGCTGGGATTAAAGGCGTGTGCCACCACCCAGGCTCACCCTCATTTTTAACAACAAGCCAACTATGATGGATCGAGTCCTTCATATCTTGCATCCTTCTGGTCTCCTCTGCTTTCCTCTCCTCCATTTTTAAGGATGCTTATGATTACTTTGGGCCACTCTGAAATGCTCAGAAAAATCTGTTTAAGGTCAGCTGATCTACCAATCTTATTTCCATCTGCAAACTTAATCCCCTTTTTCCATGTAATGCAATATAACCACAGGTTCTGAGGATTAAGGAGTGGATGTCATTGGTGAGCTATGATTCAGCTTAACACAGGTTCCTGAGAAATGAGATATGCCTGTCATTTTCTGTCCTCTAGAAACCAAATAGCTTGAAATTAGAGACTATAGTGTGTCTTGAATCTGTTTGCCAACCCTATGCTTACTGCAATATAATTTTGATAGAGTGGATTTTTTCTTATGTGTGTTCTTTTCTCTTTTGCACATGTGTATGGTATACATGTGTGTTTATGTGAGTGAACAGATGTCTGTGTGTGCATATAGAGGTCAGGAGAAAACCTATAGTATTATCCTCATGAACACTGTCCATCTGTTTTGAAGACAAGGTCTCTCTTTGATGTGGAACTCCCCAATTAGGCTGGACTATCCAGCCAATGAGCTTCAGGGATCTGTATGTCTCTGCCTCCCTAATACTTAGGTCACAGGTACACACCCCCATGTCTGGCATTTTACATGGGAACATGTGGTGGTTTGATTCAGGTGTCCCCCATAAACTTAGGTGTTTTGAATATTAGGTTTCCAGCTGATGGAGATATGGGACTTAATGCCTCCTGGAGGTTGTGTATTGTTAGGGGTGGGCCTATGTGTATTATAGCCAGTTTCCCCTTGCTAGTGTTTGGCACCTTATCCTCTTGCTATTGTCCACCTTATGTTGGCCAAGGGGTGTGTGGCCACTCTCTGCTCATGTCATCATCGTCCCCTGCTCTTGGTTAGGGAATTTTTGCCAGCAATGCGAACCTGACTGTAACAGTAATGGTGGTACCAAGGAGTGGGATTGCTGCTAGATACCTGACTACATGGCTTTGGCCTCTTGGAGTTGATTTTAAAGAGCAGTGTGGAAATATTTGAAACCTCGGACTATAAGACCCCTTTCAGTGCTGTAAATACACCTTGATGGACTTCTAGTCAGAGTTGAAAGACTTGAATGCAGTAAGAACTATGGACTGTGAGGTTTGGCTTGTGAGGGTGAGAAAGAGCTTTGCCTGGATTGAGCTAGAAAGTTTGTGTGAGATTTGCTATTATGCCTGTGCATAGAAATGGACTGATGTGTGCAGAGGGATATAGCACAGAAAAAGTGAAATCTTTGGGCCAAAACTTCCACCTGTTCTGCTGAAACTGTGTGAAAGATTACAACCTTTGATATTGGGCCAGCTGACCTGCATTGGGACAACAGAAAGAATGCAGTCTCCTTAAGGGGCCTGAATGCTGAAGGAGTGTCCTGTCCTTCAAAATCTGCTTTATTCACCCCCACAGATTAACACATTGGCACCCTACCTAGTATTATGGAATATAAGAAATGCAGGAAAGAGTGGGCCATTGAATTTGCAACACAGTCTTGTGTTTTGGAAATGGCATGGGTAGTGTGAAGCAAGTTTGCTGGATTCCTGCATGGAGATGTGATGGAGTCATGAGGGTGGACCATGGGTTGCAGTGGAATCCCAGTGGAGATACTGGAACCACAAGATGGCTGCTAAGGAAAGCTGCTGGCCCTGGATGAAGTTTTCCAGGACTGTGAGTAGCCTAGCTGGAGAAGCAGAATTGGAACTCCAGAGACTTGTTGCTGGTTCGAATTATCGGACTTGGAGATTTGTCATTGACTAGAGTTGTTGGACTTGGAGCTACAGAGTTTGATATTTTCCCTGTTTAAATCTTGTATTGGCTGAATATTTCTTTGCTATGCCCAATACCATCTTTTGCATTGTGATTGTGTATTTTGTGTCATTATGTTTTTTGGGGGGGATTTTTTTGTATTATGGCTCAGTTAAAAGATCTTGGACTATGGGAATGATTGAACATCATTAGGATTGATAAAAACTATGAGGACTTTTAAAGTTGGATGAATACATTGTATTTTTAAAATTTTTTTTGTTCTTTTTTACAAATTTATTTGAGAGTGACGACACAGAGAGAAAGGGGGGGGAGAGAGGGGGGGTGGAGAGAGAGAATGGGTGCACCAGGGCCTCCAGCCACTGCAAACGAACTCCAGATGCATGCGCCCCCTTGTGCATCTGGCTAATGTGGGTCCAGGGGAATCGAGCCTCGAACCAGGGTCCTTAGGCTTCACAGGCAAGCTCTCAACTGCTAAACCATCTCTCCAGCCCTGAATGCACTGTATTTTTACATCATGTATTGTTACCAGTTTATGGGGGCCGGGCAGAACGTGGTAGTTTGATTGGTGTTCTGAATACTAGGTTCCAAGCTGATGGAGATTTGGGAATTAACTCCTCTTGGAGGCAGTGTATTCTTGGGGCACGCTTATGGGTGTTATAGCCAGTTTCCCCTTGCCAGTGTTTGGCACACTCTCCTGTTCCTGTTGTCCACCTTATGTTGGCCAGGGGGTGATGTTCACCCTCTGCTCATGCCATCATGGAGCTTCCCCTTGAGCCTGTAAGCCAAAATAAACCCCCTTTCCCCCCAAAAAATCTGCTTTTTGTCAGGTGATTTCTGCCAGCACTGAGAACCCGACTGCCATAGTACAGGAAATCAAACTCGGGTCCTCATGCTTGCAAGGCACGGAGCGATCCACTGAGCTATCTCCCCACACAAGAGGATGGATAGCTTATTGGGGCATTTCATGTTATCAGGAACAACTTATTAAGTTTTTACAGCAGCGTACTGTTATAAAAGTAGACTGATGGGCTGGAGAGATGGCTTAGCGGTTAAGCGCTTGCCTGTGAAGCCTAAGGACCTCGGTTCAAGGCTCGGTTCCCCAGGTCCCACGTTAGCCAGATGCACAAGGGGGCGCACGCATCTGGAGTTCGTTTGCAGAGGCTGGAAACCCTGGGGCGCCCATTCTCTCTCTCCCTCTATCTGTCTTTCTCTCTGTGTCTGTCGCTCTCAAATAAATAAATAAAATAAAAATAAAAAATTAAAAAAAATATAAAAGTAGACTGATTTCTTAATTTTGTAGGTTCTAGAAATTCTTTCCCTTCCCAAACCTTTGAAAGTACTTGTAAGCTAATATGCTAGTCATTATGTTTCTAGGACTTGGGCAATTATTCCATTCTCTAAAGTTTAGAATTATTCTTGGTCAATAGAAAGAATTGATACCTAATTCTTTCTTTTAGAGGAAAAATGTTTAAGAAAACCTCTCTGATATAAATTTTAAATGAAACCAATATGCTAGGCTGGGCTACTGTAAAATTATTTTCATCATCACATTCACTGTGTCAACCAGATCTTTGGCTCTAAATATGCCATCCTTGTAAAAATTTCATTCCAGCTGTCAGGATAATCAAAATGGTTTCAAAACCTTTCCTTGAATATGTAATTGAAATAAAATAATAAAATACACTATCAAATGCCAGAGTCTGCAGAAGGAAGATACTGGATATGGGCAGGTTTTGCATTTTTTAAAGCCAATTTTATTAAATTCTTTACTTTGCTATAACTTTAAAATAACTATTCTTGAAATATATAGTTTAAGAATAAATCAAGTAGATTTCAATCCAAAATCAGATTTGTGACTGTTGCATAATTAAACACATAAAATGCAGAATAACATTTCATTTATTTAAAGTCTCTTTTGATGACAGTTTATGTTGTGTGGTGGTATTTTTATGTCATATTGCATAGACAGAGACATAAAATAATGGATACAATTTTTTTCTTGAAAAATTTGACACTACAGGCTTGTACTGAAAAAACAGCACAAACTACAGATGTCTGTATGCTACATGATCGTATTACTGTATTGCAGAATGAAAATGTTATTGAGGTTGGGATGACACAAATATGGAGATGAGGAACAAATTTTGGACTGAATTCATTGAGTAGCTTAAGAACTATGCAAAATATTGCTCAGAAGAAGCTTCTGTTTTTAAAACATTACTCAGCTTAGTCACAGTTAAAAACTAAAACAACCTCCAAACAGAAGGCTAGACCTTTTTAGAGACATTGTGGGACTCAAAGTACTAGTTTTGCTATAGTAGGTCAGAGGCATAGGCTGGAACTCTTCATCCTCCCCATGTCCCTCCTTAATAAAGGCTTTTTTGAGGCAAGATCTTCCCATGTAGCTCAGGCTATCTTCAAACTAGTGATCCCCTGCCTCAGCTTCCTGAATACTGAGACTACAGGTGTGTACCACCATGCCTGGGGACAAGTGCCTCTTGACAATTTCCTCTGTGTGTCTGTACTTTTCTACTCATGCCTGATGCAATATTTGTGTCTAAGAGTCCCTTTTTATTCTTGTTCATGGATTCATTCCTCTTTCCATTCATGTTTTTCGGGCTGTCCTCAGTGAGCTTGATGTTGCAGTCAGGTTCGCATTGCTGGTAGAAATCACCTAACCAAGAGCAGCTTGTGGGAAAAAAAGAGGTTTATTTTGGCTTACAGGCTCAAGCGGGAAGCTCCATGATGGCAGGGAAAATGATGGCATGAGTACAGGGTGGACATCACCCCCTGGCCAGCATCAGGTGGACCACAGCAACAGGAAGGTGTGCCAAACACTGGCATGGGAAAACTGGCTATAACACCCTTAAGCCCACCCCCAACAATACACTGCCCCCAAGAGGCGCTAATTCCCAAATCTTCTTCAGCTGGGAACCTAGCATTCAGGACACCTAAGTTTATAGGGGACACATGAATCAAACCACCACACTTGAACTCCTGATTGCCCTGCCTCCTCCTCTCCCGTGCTGGGATTATAGGCATGTGTTGCCATGCCCAGATTGAATGCAATGCTGATAGCCCCAGCCCTATTACTGGTCTTGATATGGGATTTGTGAAAATATTGCTTGTAATTCAGAAACAACTAGTAAGTGGGTTTTGCTCAAATTCTCCTATGGTAAATGGCAGAAAGAGTTCAAGAAACTTCTGCTACAAGTGTCTTTCTCCTGGGGTAGGAGCAGTGAACTTAGATATATCAAGAAGAGAAAAGATTGCAGCTCTTTCCATGGGATTGAAATCTATTTCCCTATCTATGAATCAGGTCTGCCCTTAGGAATGGGGTGGGCATGATATGAAGTGAGTTCCAAACATTAAGGCATCTAGAGGCCATGGGACTTCTTCTTGGGACAGGGTCTTGGGGCCTTGTGACCATTGTGCTTTGGAAACTGAATGACAAAAGAATATGTGGCCCTGCTGCTCCAGGCTGTCAACTAGCAGACATATGAATGAGACCACCTTAGATCACAGTGCCTCAAACTGTGGTTTGAGATCCATTATTAGTTACTTTACTTGTTGCTGTCACCAAAAACCAGGCAGGAAGCAGCTTAAGGAAGGAGAGGCTTTATTCTGGCTTAAAGCTTCACAGGAGTACATTCTATCATGCTGGGGAAGTTAGGCAGCAGGTGCAGGAAGCAGAACTGCTCACATTGTTTCCAGACGCAGGCAGAGCGAACAGAAGAGGAGCTGGGCTATCTCACCTTGAGGTCTGCCGCCGGTGGCCCACTTCCTCAGCAGACTCCATCTCCTAAAGGCTCCGTAGCCTTCCTGAATAGTGTCATCAGCTGGGGACCAAGTGTTCAAACACATGAAACTATGGGGGACATTTCACATTGAAACCACAACAGACCCCATATGGGGTAACTGAAAGGGAAGGTTGCAAAACATTTGACAACAGTAAATGCTTTCTGAATGCACAGTGAACAAAAATTAAATGCAAAATCAAACGGCAGCACTTGCCCATGTTGCATTGCTCAACTTCACTCCAGCCTTGGTTCTGAACACACAACATGCACAGTTTGCAAGACCAACAAATGCTGCCTGAAACCCTCGGCTTAGATTGCTATGTTACAAATTGCAGTGTTTTCACCATATATACAAGGTTTCCTGATCTTATCGAAACATAACAGCCTAATTATGGAAAACAAAGGCTTACAATATTTTCCTACTGTAATTCCTTGGCAACTAGTGCTTATTAAATTAGTATATCTGTAGATTTTATTGTGTTGGAATGTTTGATTTTAAAAGTTATTATTTTAGTTGCTGACTTAAGTTTCATAACAAATATTAAATGAATTTTGGCTGGGGATTAAGACCGAATTTTCAATAATATGTGAAATGGCTTTAAACATACTTGTGCCATTTTATATGATGTATTTATGCAAAACATCATTTTCAGCATTGGAGGTTATAAAATCAAAATGTCAAACGCCAAGAACTACTGAAGGTACTCTGTGTCTTACAGTATTAAATATCCAGTCAAGATTTTATTCTTATTTATGTAAAAATAAATAAGTACATGCATCTTGTTAGTACGTAAGTTTGCTTTAATCTTTAGTAAATGGTAAAAATACATGTTTACCAAACGATTGTTTTAAGATAAATATCTTTATGAATTTTTTACTAGTAAATGTTTGATTTATATGCCTACTTTGTGTACCTATACACTCGGAATTGCATAATATTTTCTCAGGTTAAAAGAGTTCATATGTGGAAAGAGTTCAAGAAGCTCTACCTTAGATCACTCACCCACCAGCTGCTGAACTGCCTCAGATCAGATTTCTTCTGAATTATGAGCTAAATAAATAGTGCTTGGCTGGGGATGTAGGCCAGTTGGTAGACTGCTTGACTATCATGCACCAAGCCCTAGGTTCTATTCTTAGAACTACATTAACTGAGTGTGGTGGTGCACACCTGTGATCCCAGCACTTGGGAGGTTGAGGCAGGAAGACCAGATGTTTGAGGTTATCCTGGGCTAAATAGCAAGTTTAAGGTCATCATGGACTACATGAGACCATACCTCAAAAAGCCAAAAAAAAAAAAAAAAGCCAAAAGTGATATCTACATTCTTGTAAGATGATATGGTGGTTTGAATGTAAATATCCCTCATAGCCTCAAGGATTTGTGATTAAGCTTCCTATTTAGTTCCCAGCTGGTGGCGCCTTTGGCAGGTAGAGCCTTGCTGGAGGAGGTGTGTTGCTGGGGATGGAACGTTGGGTTGATGAGTTCAACCCACTGTGTGTTCAGAGTTAGCTTGCTCTTGCTGCTCTCTTTCCCTCTGCTGCTGATATATGTTGTGAGTCAGTTGTCATGTTTTCTCTAACTTGTTGAAGCTTCCCCTTCAAACTTGAAGCCCACAATGAATCCTTTGTTTTGTCTCAGCAATGAGAATGTAACTTCTATATATGATTTCCATTTGTTTTAAAAGGGAAGGATGGGATGGATTTATCAACAGTGTGGAGTTAGATCTAGAATTGGCTTTGTAACCTGAAGGAGAGAATCAGGGAAGAAAAAAAAGGCTGAAGATGCTACCTACAATTAACTAGAAAACTCAACTGTTTCCAGTACTTGCTTTGAAAAATCCAGAGTATTACAATCATTTGGGTTATTTCAAACATGCCAGCAGTATGAATGAAGACAGTTCTGATTCTAGATGACACTCAACATTTGTAGTATATGTCCCAGTTCAGCTTCAAGGAAGATTTAGAACTCTCTCTTTATATGTGTGATACGTCCAAGGACTCATTTATTTTTCCTGAAAAGAAATGGAGTTCTTGGTTATGTTGGATAACCCAAATGCAGTTAGGTCCCCATGTGGCTCATTGTCTAAAACAGTAATGCTATCAAATAGCACTGTGGCAGAAACATAACTCACAGGGTTCCCATCTGCACTCAGCCTCTTGGAAAAATTAACACACCAATGGGAACACACATTATTTCCACCAGAAAAGCCTAAAATGACATCCTTTTAAGATATCGTTATCATTTTCTGTTTTTCTAGTATGCCTTGTAGTGGGACTCTCTAGAAGTGACTCATGAAAATAGAAAATGTTCTTTCCCCCTTTCTCTTTAGTCTTTGAAAAGTCTTTATTCTATTTAAGCATTTAAGAATCTCTTTTGAGCCAGGCATGGTGGCGCATGCCTTTAATCCCAGCACTTGGGAGGCAGAGGTAGGAGGATTGCCATGAGATCAGGGCCACCCTGAGACTACATAGTGAATTCCAGGTCAGCCTGGGCCAGAGTGAGACCCTACCTCGAAAAAAGAAAAAAAAAAAAGAATGTCTTTTGTTCTCATCTAAACTACCCCTCACTACTCTCATAATCCCCCAATTCTTTTATTATTTTTTGTGGTGCTAGAGAATGAACCGAGGGCCTCCTGCATGCTAGAGAAGTGCTTTCCCAGTGAGCTACATCTCTAATCCTCATTTTCTCTTTTCTATCTCTATGGTTATTTATTTATTATCTGAGAGAGAGAAAGAGAGAGGGAGAGGGAGAGAATGAGTGTAGCAGTGCCTCTAGCCACTGTAAATGAACTATAGATGCATGTGCCAGTATGTTTATCTTGCTCTCATGGGTACTGGGGAATAGAATGTGGGTCCTTAGGCTTTGTTGTCAAGTGCCTTAACAGCTAAGCCATTTCTTTCTGCAGCCTGATTTAAAAAGTACTTATTTATTTATTTTTTATTAACAACTTCCATGATTATAAACAATATCCCATGGTAATGTCCTCCCTCCCCCACTTTCTCCTTTGAAACTCCATTCCATTTTAAAAAAAAATTAATTTAAAAAAAAAAGAATATTTCACGTATCTTAGGCTGGCCTTGAACTACATTGCTATGTAGCCGAGGATGAGCTTGAACTACATATCCTCCTGCCTCCACCTCCCCAGTGTTGGGAGTATAGGCATGAGACACCACACTCAGTTTATGCAGTGCTGGGCTCAGACTTAAGGCATGCTAAGCAAGCATTGAACTCACTGAGCTACAGTTCCAGTTCCACAAATTTATCAATATGTCATATATATATATATATATATATATATATATATATATATATATATATATATATATAAAATTTTTATTTGATATGGACATAGTCAGTATGTAAACAACACATGTTAGCACCATCCTTTCTCTCCTCCCTACCCCTTTTGTGAAGAGGTTCTTCTTGTTGGGGGATACAGGTCAACCCCATGGGGATTGTGGGTCATGCATCATTATGGGAACAACAAGTCAGTTGTGGGGGAGAGGCAATGTCTCTGTGTAAAATGTACCAACTTGTGGCTCTAACAATCTTTCTGCCCCCTCTTCTGCAAAATTTCCCAAGCCATGTTGGGTGTGTTTTAAGTCTTTTTCAGTGATTGGCATTTAGGAGCTTCTGGATCTCTGGTTTGGTAGGAATTGAGTGTCCTCAGTGTCTATCTCCTTCACCCTTGTGGTGATTATCAGGATCACCAGAAGCAGCACTCTTGCTCATTTCCCTAATTCCTCTGTGGTTTCAGCTGGGGCTGGGGTGGAGGGCACTAGGTTGTTTATCTCCTCAGGTCCAGCTCCTGTCTGAAAAAGAGAAGCAGATTCTCCAATGGAGAGTTTTATATCACCAGAAACTTCATAAGGAAATGAAGACCTGAACAGCTAAGCCTACCCCTATGATGTTTATGCACAGTAGTTCTTTCCTAATGGCTCATTCAGGTCTCTGGGATCAGTGACCTGGATTTACTTCCCAGAGAGCTTCATCTCATTATCTAAATTCCACACACCACTGGAGAAATGAGGTGTTTAGTTCTCAAGGAAGGACCCTTAGAATCCTTAGAAATGGGAAGTCTTCACATGAACACTCATGCTTATGTGAGTTCATATTATGTGAAACTAAAACAATGTGATAAAATACAACTCAGTTTCATTTCTGGAGAAAACTTTGAAATAATGAAAATTCTAATTGAACAAAAGTCAATAGTCACATACACATAAAGCTGCTCGGCTAAGTAATTTTTAAGTATTATGGTAGCTGATAAAGAGAACTTCTTGCTACTAGGCAAAAATTATTTTTGAATTATGTGAGATTTGAATTATTAAGGGTTATCTCAAAAACATTATGACAGAAATGGACTTTGATTTTCTGTTTTGTTCTGTCATGTGTGTTTGTGTGTGTGTGTGTGTGTGTGTGTGTGTGTGTGTGTGTGTGTGTGTGTCTGAGGATAGGGGAGGGACCAGAGAAGAGGAGGAAAGAAGGGTCACATTTTGACCTCTTATGGGAAAGAGGAATACCTGATGTTACACGAGGGGCTTCAAGGTCACTGTGAAGGGACGGGAGCCAGTGTGGTGGCTTCTCTGTGGCACTCAGGACCATTGTGTGCAATTTTTTTTTCCTTTTACGTGTGTATGTGTGTTTTTGATATGCATGCTTATATGTATGCATGTTTGCACATGTCTGGCACACGCATGTGCAAGGGTATGTGTGCATATGCGTGTGGAGGCCAGAGGCTGATATTGAGTGCATTCTTCCATCACGCTCCACCTCATTTATTGCTACAGGGTCTCGCATTGAAACTGGAGCTCACTAATTCAGCTCGATTAGCTAAGTAGCTTTTCCCCAGGATCTTCTTTCCCCACCCCTCCAGCACTCAGATTAGAAGTGGACTGCCATGGGTGCCGAGCATTTATGTAGGCTGGGAATTTGAGCTCAGGTCCTCATATTTGTGCAACAAGTGCTTTACCAACTGAACCATCGCCCCAGCCTCACAGTGTGACATTTGAAAAATGGGTGACTCCGGGATCATGAGGCATCAATGCCAGGGATGTGGGAGACAGAGGGGAGAGCAAAGATGCCAGGTAGGCTGTGGCCCACAAGCTGATCCATGAGCTCAAAACATACATCTTTTGAAGAGTTCTAGTCATAAATGTTGGGGGGGGGTGCAGTGAGAGTTTTTGGAGGGCCTGTAAGATTGAAAAAAATAAATGCATTGAGATGCCAATGACACTTAATTTGACTTTATATCTACAGGCTGTTGAGGCCTTGAAATTCTTATTGTTCATATATACCACAGTGTGATGGTTTTGCTCTGTATTTTTTTTCTGGGCTTGGGCTATTTATTAACTCCCCAACTGTCTGTTTTCTTTCTTTTTTTTTTTTTTTTTTAGAATGAGGGCAATAATGGCACTTATAATATGAGATTTATTGTTTTTTTGTGAGAATCAGTGAATTGATATGGGGAAGGGTTTAGCTCAGTGCCCAGCTGTATTGTAAGGGCTCAATAAATGGGAGCTCTTAATAATAAAATGTGCCATCGTCACACCCACAGTCTTTGAAGCATATACTCTCAATTTCACAGAGTCTTTGGATTTGCTAACATGGTTCACTGACAAGGCTACCTTGGTATTATGAGGAAGTTCTGGGTCTTGGCTCCCCACTAATCTTTAACAATTGATTTGACAGGAGGACATGGCTAATGGTTCCTTGTTAATCTCAAGCTCTTGGAAATGGAACTGCCATTTCAGCTGGTGGTTTGCAATTTTCTTTCACATTTTTTGGGTAAACAGGAACTTCTAACTCAGGAGAGATGGTATTTTTATCAGGTAAGACCAAAACCATTCAGAGAAACGAATTACCCATATGTTCTCATTCCCTGACCTTTTGGGAAAATTATTGCTGCTTGCTTTCTTCTTCATTAAATGGCAGAAAAATCCTGCCACAAAAGCAATTAATGAAAAGCTAACTATATTAAAGCCATATTTTCTGTCTTTATTACAGTCAAAATGGCAGGCCTAATGAGTCCTTGAAAGTATGATTAGGGGTTTCCACGGCAACTAGTTGGGGATGTGGCAGAAGGAGGCCTGGTTCTGGGTTATAGGTGTTTTTTCTTTAAGGTTTATTTATTTATTTTGCAGTGGGGATTGAACTCAGGGCCTTGCATATACCAGACAATTGCTCTGCTATTGAGCTATATCCCTATTATGTGCTTTTCTTCTATTCCTGCAGGACCTTGAGACTCCCATGTTTGTAGTTCAGGGATAGGGTAAACTGGAAGCTTCCTTACCATGGCTCTAATTTCCTCACAGCATTTCCTATCTAAGGCAAGAGTGAAGGATGAATAATAATACCAGAGGCAGGCTATTTTCCAGTCCACAACATATTGATTTCCATGTTTTGTTCCAACACCTTAATTTGCCCTAAGTTGTCTCCATTTTAAAGGAGAGGAAGCAGATTCAGAAAGAAGAAATGGTTCACTGGAGTCAAGAAGTGCTTAAGGCCAGGTCTACATCATCCACCTCCAAGATCAGTGCCCATTCCTTTAGGCCTGTGGTGTGGGTTTTGTCTGTGGTTTACCATGGTATGTTGGGTGGCTTGAGGAAATGACATCCTGCAGCTGTGTCCCTTTTGGAGGTTGGAATGGAAAATAAGGTACAACTTTATGTGTTGACAAGACAGGAGACCAAAACCCTGTGGCAAAATGTACACTGTGTTTCTTCTGTGACTCCTGATATTATACCTACTGAAGGGTGAAGCTTCTCATTGATGGTGGCATTTAAAGAGATTCTTTCATTATACCTAATAACACAACCTTTCTGCAGTTTTCTTCAATGACAGTACTTTTCCTCCCATGATGGGCTGGCTTCCTCTTTTCTGAATTTTTTCTTTGAGCTTCTACAGATTTATTTACAGCTATGATATTATTATAAAATCTGGCTTTCCAGCAGCACAATGGAATGCAAGTTTGTGTGCCATTTTGGCCTCTTACATAAAAGCCTCCAACTTTTGGTTGGGATTAAAGAATTTCTCAACTTTAGTATCATTTCTCTTCTTTACTTTTTAAAAAGTATATTTATTTATTTATTTATTTGACAGAGAAAGAGAGAGAGAGAGAGTGTGTGTGGGGGGGCAGAGAATGGGTGTGCCAGGGCCTCCAGCCACTGCAAATGAACTCCAAACACATGTGCCCCCTTGTGCATCGGGCTAATGTGGGTCCTGGGGAATTGAACCTGGGTCCTTTGGCTTTGCAGGCAAATGCCTTAACTGCTAAGCCATCCCTCCAGCCCTCTTTTTTTACTTTTTACTTACAACTTGCCACCAAGTAATTCTCTCTCTGAAATATTTTTGGCATTCCTTTACGTTTTTGAAAAATTTATTATTATTATTTGTAATCAGAGAGAGAGACAGAGAGAGAGAGGAAGAGGACGAAAGAGAGAAGGAAATAAAGAAAGGAAGAAAGAAAGAAAGAAAGAAGAAAGAAAGAAAGAAAGGGCATGCCAGGGCCTCTTGCCACTTTAAACGAACACCAGACACATTTGCCACTTCATTCATCTGGCTTTATGTGAGTATTGGGGACTCAAACATCAGCCATCAGGCTTGCAAGCAAGCACGCACCTTAATCACTAAGCCATCTTTATAGCTCCTGAATGGTTTTTTTTTTTTTTTTTTTTTTTTTTTGGTTGTTGTTCCTGTCCTATTCCTGCAATAGTCAATGGCCATTTTAGGAATATCGGTAACAATCTGTATCCTTGCTGACTTCTCTGTTTTTGTTGTGTGTATAGATGCATGCATTCTCGTATGTACGTGGGCACATGACTATGTGGATACATGTGTGAGTGTAAGCATATGGAAGCCAGAGGTCAGGGGCAGGTGTCTTCCTCAGTTGTGCTCTGCCTTATTCTTCGAGACAGGGTCTTTGGCTGAACCTGCAGCTCATGGTTTCAGCTAGGCTGCTAGCCAAAAGCCCCAGGCATCCTTTTGTCTCTGACTCCCAGTGTGCATGCACCACTTCCCTGGCATTTTACATGAAAACTGGAGATCCAAACTCAGGTTTTCATGCTTGTGCTTCAAGGGCTTTACTCACTGAGACACCTTCCTATCCCCTCTGTTTTCTTCTTTATAACAAAACATCCTGTGTCTTGTAGTGTGAATACTTTCTTCAAGGATTATTTGAATAACGGGAGACAGAAGTCATCAGTAGCGAACACCTTGGACAATGGAAACCTCAAGTTTGGCCAGACAAGCCAAATGACTGAATGAGTGCAATAGTGGCCTGTCTGCCCTGGGGGAAAATGACTGCTCTCTAATTGGACTGAAGGCCCGCTCTATGGGAAGGAATATGTGCCTGGTACTGAAAACCTAATAAAAAGCCTATGGCAGAGCCGGGCATGGTGGTGCAAGCCTTTAATCACAGCACTCGGGAGGCAGAGGTAGGAGGATCGCCTTGAGTTCAAGGCCACCCTGAGACTACATAGTTAATTCCAGGTCAGCCTGGGCCAGAGTGAGACCCTACTTCAAAAAACTGAAAAGAAAAAAGCCTATGGCAGGGGAGGTCATGAGCCTTAGGGGTATAAAGCCTGCTCCTGTGTGGATAAATGCATATATTAGTCTCACCAAATTGCCCTGAAAGCACTACACTCAATGTTCACATTCATATATTAATGCTACTCTCACTTCTGGTTAGAGTAGCTTCTCTTTTCAGATGGCAATGACCACTGGGATGGCCCAAAAGGCAAGATAGTGATGAGAAGAAGGGACAGAGGAGTGTTCAACACTGAAACATCTCATACCCACCAAGGCTCATGTCCCATTGTGGAAGAGGTGGCAGAAAGAACGTTAAGAGCCAAAGGAAGGGTAACACTCCTTACATACAACTGTCAGACAGAAATTGGCCTCGATATCCACGACCTCACAGTGCCTAGCAAAACCTCACAACACAAGACCCTCATAATAGGAGAAAAAGATGATGACATCAAATTAAAAGAGAGACTATTGGCGAGAGGGAGAGGATGTTACGGAGAGCAGAGTTATGAAGAGGAAGGTGGGGGAGGGGAGAGAAACATCATGGTTTGTTGACTGTAAGTATAGAAGTTGTCAATAAAAAATATATATATAATAAAATAATTATTTTAATAAGGGCTGGAGAGATGGCTTAGTGGTTAAGGCACTTGCCTTTGAAGCATAAGAACCCAGGTTTCATTCTCCAGTACCCATGTAAGGTAGATGCACAAGGTGGAGCATACATCTGGAGTTCGTTTTCAGTGGCTAGAGGCCCTGATGTGCCCATTCTTTCTCCCTCTGCCTTTCTCTCAAATAAGTAAATAAAATATTTTTTAAGAAAGAATTATTTGGATTAGAACAATCCTTTTCTTGGTGGATTAAAACAATCTTCTTATAAGAAGATTGAATAACTCTGTGAATAACTCTCGATGACCTCTTGAATAAAATTGGAACTGTTAATAATATATTGTAGTGTTCTTAGCTTCTAAACTCCTTCATTTAGTGACCCCTTCCCTAGCCCATTCAACTTGGACACTTGGTCACTTGGCCCAGTTGCATAAGTGGGCTATAACTTCCCGCCCATAGTGTCCAGTGATACCCAGAAACTCCTCTCAGAGCTTTGAAAATGCCCCTATCTCTCCTGTTCACTGTGTCCTCCCCCTTCATCTTCCTAGGAAAAGAACTGCTCTCACTTGGGTTTCTCAAATTTCTCTTACATGGAACACTTGCTTGCAGACAGTTATGAAGATGGTGTCAGAGATGGGGTTATAACTCAGTAGAGCGCCTAGCATGAATGAAGCCCTGGTGCCTATCTCCAACATTGTATAAACTGGGTATGGTGGCACATGCTTGTAATTTGAGTACTTTGGAGGAGGATGCAAGAAGATCAGAAGTTCAAGCTCATTCTTGACTACATAGGGAGTCTCAGGCTATCCTGAGATATATAAGACCCTGTCTCAAAATAGCAACAACAACAACAAAATCAAGTCAAAATAAAATGATACCTCTCTCTTCTCCACCCCTTACATGCCTCTGTTCTGCTATGTGCTTTGTCTGACCATCATGAACCTGATGAACAGATTATTCCTGATCTCATGTGTCAATATGGTAAGCTGTATTAACCAGTTATTGAACTACACACTAATCCATATCCACTGTGAAAGAATTTTAGACATGTGGTTGATATCTATGATCAGCACACCTTTTTCCATATGAGTGAACACTGCCAAATCTCCCTCTTATTTATTTATACCTTATCTTATATCTTACTATACCAAATAATGACTTTAAAAATTTATTAAAAAACCAAAACAATTATTAAAAAACAAAAAGCACAAAATTATTAATATTTTATTTTTTATGAGAGAGAGAGAGATTGAGAGAGAGAGAGACAAAGAGAGAGAGAATGGGTGTGTCAGGGCCTCCAGCTGCTGAAAAGGAACTCCAGACTCATGCGTCATCTTGTGCCTCTGACTTAGGTAGGTCCTGGGGAATTGAACCTTGGTCCTTTGGCTTTGCAGGCAAATGCCTTAACCACTAATCCATCTCTCCAGCCTCCAAATAATGAGTTTTAGCATGCCATTTTCATGCATATATATCATTGTACCTCACTCATATTTGTTTCCTGATACATTCCCCTGTCCTACCTCTCCACTTCTTACTGGTTCCCTTCCTCCACCTGAATAGTGCCCCTTCTCCTTTTATATTTCATACATATATGTATGGCTTTCTGCATATATATGTATATATAAATATATCTATTATCTATCTATATATGTATATATATATATATATATATATATATATATATATATATTCCACATATGACATAAAATGTGATATTTTATCTTTCCTCCAATTACCTGTTCTTGTTCCCCCTTCTCTCTTCCTTTTAGACTTTTTCCTTTCCTGCTACATAGTTTATCTTCTACTTTTATGTCCTATGGACATATATTTGTCTAGAAGCCACATATGAGAGAAAACATATGGATTTGTCTTTGTCTGGTTTATTTTGCTTCCTATAATGATTTCCAGTTCAATCCATTGTACTGAAAATGGCATAATTTGATTTTTTTACAACAAATAAACTTCTATTGTGCATATATTCCAAATCTTCATCCTCCAGTCATTTGTTCATGGACACCTTACGCTGATTCCATTTCCTTGGTATTGTGAATAGAGAAACAGAAAACATGGATGTGTAAATATCTCTAGATGTAGAGTCCTTTGGGTATATATACCTAAGAGTGGTGTAGTTGTGTCATATAGTATTTTTTTTTAAATTAAGTTGAAATTTGTATGGTCACATCATGTGTTGGCACCATCATTTCCCTCTTCCCTGTCCCCACTCCACTGAAGTCCCTCCTTAGTGGTATTGTTGGCATTCACCATAAAGTTGTTGGTTATGCATTGTGAGAGCATCAGTAAATCATTGTGGGAGGGTGTGCAATACCTCTGAATGTTCCCTCCCACCTTGTGGCTTTTACATTCTTTCTTCCCTTTCTTCCACAAAATTCCTTAAGCCTTGGTAGGTGTGATTTAAGTTTACTTCAGTGTTGAGTTCTCAGAAGCTTCTGGACTTCTGCTTTGCAGTATTTTGAGTATCCTAAGTGTCTGTCTCCATCACCCAGGTGCAGGTTGTCAGGCTCGCCATGAAGGCAGCACTCTTGCTCATCTCTGTGTTTTCACCTGGGCTCTAGGTGCTATGCTAGAGGTGATTCATCTGCTGACATGGAGTCAGCTATCTAGTCTTGTCTTATTGATAAATTTTAGTTGTCCTCAGTTCTTGCTGCTTTCTGAAAAGGAAAAAAAAAACAGATTTTACAATGGAGAGTGAGATCAAGATAGGTTAAAGGGGATAAGCATTATTGAGTTTGATGAGTGAAGCCTCACTGTAGATGAAGGCTAGTGGGAGCATCTCATTTGAGTCAATTATCTTGGTCTCCAAGATAATCTGACTTGATTCCCAGTTCCAGCTATAGGTTCCTTTTCATTGAGTGGATCTCTTAGCCAATCAGAGAGCCATTGGTTACACACCTAAGCTGTGTGCCACTATTACACATGTGTGTACCTCTTTTCAGGCTGGTTGCTTGCATATAGCAGGGTCCCCTGCTTGCTCACAGCATTGTTGGCCATTTTCACACAGCAGCTCGTGAAGTGCTTTTCAGCAGTATAGAGCCTAACCATCTGGGAGATGGCTTCCTCCCATTTTCAGCCAGAAAATGATGTTCTGGGACTGCAGCATGTGGTGTCTTCAGCAAGAGGGTATTTATTACCTTCCACCTCAGGCAGGTGATCAAATGCTTTGAAAGAAGTCTGTCATGTTTTGGAGACCTCTTAGATCTCTCTGATCAATAGCTCAGTGTGGGGTGTGACCAGTTTCTGGTACTGGGAGTTACAAATCAGGGACAAATATTTTAGGATTAGGCTTCATCCCATTCTCTCTGGGGCCCTTCTTATCAGATGATCTCTCCATGCTCCTATTGAGGGTTATATCTTTTAGTTTGCTATCCAAAAGGAAGTTTCTATGGTACTAATTCACTTTGGGATTGGGTTTTGTGTATGCTCCCCTCAGCCTTCCATTCTCCTGCTCCAAACACTTCCATCCCTCTTATCTGACCCTCAAGTAGCTTGTCAGGTATGGCTGCAACTCAAGCTGTTCCAGTTTAGGAATCACAGATTATGGAGAACATGTGGTGTTTGTCTTTCCATGCTTGTGTGAGTTTGCTTAGTATTATATGTTCCAAGTACATCCATTTTTCCACCAATTTTCTTTCCTTTTCTTTACTAGTTATGTACATACTCAGTGTGTATACAGCCTTGTTATTACCATTGTTAGCCTCTTGTTCTGTGAATTTCCCTGAGCCATTCCACCAATTTTCATTGTATCATTTTTCCTTACTGCTAAGTAGAATTTCATTGTGTATATGTACCACATCTTCATTATTTATTTGTCAAACGATGGGCATCTGGATTGATTCCAGTTTGCAGCTATTGTGAATTAAGCACCTATAAACATGGCTGAGCAAATATCTCTGCAGTGAAGACTGGAGCCTTTGTTTAATATGACCAGTAGAGGACTGGTTAGGTCAGTTGGTAGCTCTATTTTCATCTTTTTCAGGGGTCTCCATATTGATTTCCATAGTGGTTGTACAAGTTTGCACTCCTACCAGCAGTGAATGAGGGCTCCTCTTTCCCCACATCCTCTCCAAAATGTATTTCCATCTGATGGGGCTGGAGAGATTGCTTAGCAGTTAAGGTGTTTACTTGCAAAGCCAAAGGTCCCAGTTTTGATTCCCCCAGTACCCATGTAAGCCAGATGCACAAGGGGTCACATGCACCTGGAGTTTGTTTGCAGTGGCTCGAGGCCCTGGCACGCCACTTCTATCTCTGTGTCTCCTCTCTGTATCTTTCTCTCTCTGTTTGCAAATAAATAAAATAAAATAAATCTTAAAAATTATCTATTTATTTATTTGTAAGCAGAGAGAGGGATGGAAGAGGCAGAGAGAGTGGGTGCACTAGGGCCTCCAGCCACTGGAAATGGACTCCATGTGCATGTGCCACTTTGTGCATCTGCCTTTATGTGGGTACTGGGGAATCAAACCTGGGTCATTAAGCTTTGGAGGCAAGCGCCTTAACCACTGAGCCACCTTCCCAGCCCCACTGTTTGAATTTTTTTTTTTAGTGATTGTCATCCTTTCTGGAGTAAAGTGGGATCTCATAGTGGTTTTAATTTAATTTAATTTAATTTAATTTCCCTGATGGTTAAGGAAGTTGAACATTTTCTTAGGTGAGTATTAGCCATTTGTATTTCATCCTTTGAGAATGTCACATTCAGTTCTCTGCCCCATTTTTTGAGTGAATTGTTTAACTTTTTATTGCTCTTTTCTAGGTTTTTTTTTTTTTTTTGTAAATTCTGGATATTAGGTCTCTGTCAGTGGAATAGCTGGTGAAGATTTTCTGCCATTCTGTGGGTAGTCTGTTGGTTCTCTTTATGGTACACTTGACTTGTACAAAAGCTTTTTAGCTTCCTGAGATCCTACTGATTGCGTAATTGTTTAATTTTCTGGGCTACTGGGGTATTGTTCAGGAAGTCTTTGCCCACTCCTATATCATGAAGAGTTCCTCCTATTTTTTACTTTCTAACCATTAACAGTTTCAGGTCTTATGTTGAGGTCTTTAATCCATTTGGAGTTGATTTCTGTGCATGGTGAGAGGAGTGAGTCTAGTTTCATTTTTCTAGATGTGATTATCATATTTGACCAGCACCATTTGTTGAAGATGCTGTCTTTTCTCCAGCATACATTGCTGGCTCCTTTGTCAACGATCAAGTAGCTGAAGTTACTTGAACTAAGGGCCAGGTCTTTAATTCTGTTCCATTGGTTTATATGTCTGTTTTTATGCCAATAAAATACTATGATACTATGGCTTTGTAGTATACCTTTAGATCAGGTATGATGATATCTCTGGAGGTGTTTCTTTTGCTAAGGATATTATTAGATATCCGATGCCATCTTCCATTCCATATAAATGTTGAAATTACCTTTTCTATATCTGTGAAGAATGATGCTGGGATTTTTATTGGTATTTCACTCAATTTGTATATTGTTTTTGATGGGTTTCTATTTTCACAACATAAATTCTACCTATCCAGGAACATGGAAGATCTTTTTATCTCCTCATGTCCTCCTCATTTTCTTTCTTGAGTGTTTTAATGTTTTCAATATATAGGCCTTACGCCTCCTTGGTAGTGTTATTCTGAGGTATTTGATTTTTTTTGTGGCTATTGAAAATGGGATAACCTTGCTGATTTCTGTCTCTGTATATTTATCTTTTACATATAGGAAGGCTACTGATTTTTGTGTGTTGATTTTGTATCCTGCCACATTGCTGAAGGAATTTATCAGCTTTAGAAGTTTTATGGTAGAGTCTTTCAGGTCATTTATGTATAGCATTATGTCATCTTAAAATAGAGCTAGTTTGACTTCTTCCTTTTCAATTTGTATCCCTTTTGTATCTTTCTCCTGTATTATTGCTTTGGCCATGATTTTTAGTATTATGTCGAAGATCAGAGGTAAGAATGGGCACCCATGTCTTGTTCAGATCTTAATGGAACTTCTTGAGTCTTTCCCCATTAAGCATGATTTGGGCTTTAGCTGCTTTGTATATAGCCTTTATTATGTTCAGATATAAAGAGTCTTTCCAGAATTTTAATCATAAAGCAATGTTGTGTTTTGTTAAAGGCTTTCTCTGCATCTATTGAAATGATCATGTGGTTCTTGTGTTTAAGATTACTTATGGGGTGTATTACATTAATTGATTTCCATATGTTGAACCACTTCTGAATCCTGGTATGAAGACTGCTTGATCAAAGGTGGATGATTCCTTTGATGTGTTATTGAATTTGGTTTGTGGGGTTTTTGCCTCTAAGTTTATCAGGGATATAGGCCTATAGTTGTTTTTTTTTTTTTTTTTTTGTCTTGTATCTTTTTCTGGTTTTGGTATTCGGGTTATGCTGGCTTCATAGGAGGAGTTGTGGAGCAATTCCTGTTCTCCGATTAAGTGAAATAGCTTCAGAAGAAGTAGTTTCAAGGGCCAGGTGTGGTGGTGCACACCTTTAATCCCCAAACTTGGGAGGCAGAGGTAGGAGGATCACTGTGAGTTCAAGGCTATCCTGAGACTACATAGTGAATTTCAGGTCAGCCTGGACTAAAGTGAGATCCTACCTCAAAAAACTAAAAATAAAGGTGGTTTCAGTTCTTTGATGAAGGTTTCTGCTGAGAATTCATCAGGTTCTGGAATTTTCCTTTTAGGGAGGTTTTTGATTACATTTCCAATATCTGTGGGTATAGTAGGTTGGTTTAGGAGATTTATTTGCTCTGGGCTTAATTTTTGTAGGTGGCATGTGACTAGAAATGGTCCATTTCCTCCAGGTTATCCCATTTTGTGGAATAGAGGTTTTGAGAATACATCCTGATGATTCTTCCAATTTTGTTGGTGTCTGTTGTGACCTCCCCCTTTTCATTTCTAATTTTCTTAATTTGAGACTTCTACTTTTTTGTTTTGATCGAATTGTCCAGGGGTTTATCAGTCTTGTTTATTTTTTCAAAGAACCAGCCCCCAGTTTTGTCAATTTTCTTAATTGTCTTCTTAGTTCCCAATTCATTAATTTCTGCTCTGATATTAATTATTTCATTCTATCTGGAACTCAGGGTTGGATTGTCATTGTTTTTCCAATGCCTTTAGGTGGATAGTTAGATTATTAGTTTGAGATCTTTCTGTCTTTGTTAAGTTAAAGTTGTTAAATGAAGGCATTTAATGCTATACAGTTTCCCCTTAGAACTTCCTTTATTGTGCCCCATAAGTTTTGGCATGTTGTATTTTTGGTATCACTCAGTTCCAGAAATTTTACAGATTTCCTTTAGATTTTTTCCATGACACATTAATTGTTTAATAGCATATTGTTCAGTATACAGGAGCTGATGGAATTTCTATTGTTTCTAATGCTGATTTCTATCTTTAAAGCATTGTGCACAGTTCAAAAGTATGCAGAAAGTTATGTCAATTTTCCTAACTTTATGGAGGCATGCTTTATGCCATGATGTATGATCTATTTTGGAGAAGGTTCTGTGGGCTGCTAAGAAGAATTTGTATTCTGTAGAACTGGGATGGAATGTTAAGTAGATGCCTGTTAGATCTAATTAATCTATCATGCTATTAAGATCTATTATTTCCCTTGTTGATTTTCTGCTTGAATGATCTGTCTAATGATGAGAGTGGGGTATTGAAGTCCCCTACTATGATAATATTGCAATTTATATCTGATTTGTTGTCAAGTATGTTTTGCTTTATAAAATATGGTGCACCTGTGTTTTGTGCATATAGATTTATGATTGTGATGTCCTCTTGTTGGATCATTCCTTTGATGGGTAAAAAGTGGCCTTCTTTGTCCTTTTTAATTACTTTTGGTTTGAAGACTATTTTGTCAGATATTAATATAGCCACAGTCACTTGCTTAGTATTTCCACCTGTTTGGAAAATCATTTTCTAGTGTTTCACCCTCAGGAGGTGTCTACCTTAAATGGTGGGGTGGGTTTATTGAAGGCAGAAAATTGAGGGGTTCATTTTTTCTGATCTAACCTGTTAACTTGTATCTTTTTATAGGTAAGGCCAGTTAATTTTTAAAGCTATAGCTGTGAGGTTTGATATAATCCCTGCCGTGCTGGAGGGTTTATGGGGTTTGGTGCTTTGCACATTTTCAAGCTGCTCTAGATTTGGTTATTGTGCTCTTCCTCTTGTAGGCTCTTGAGTTTGGTTGTTCGCCTCTTCTGTGTGGAGTATTTCTTGAAGTATGTTCTGTAGGTTTGGCTTTGTGTTCATGTAATCATAATACTACCTTTTGTCATGAAAGTTTTCCTTTTTCCATCTATTATGAGGGACACTTTTGCTGAGTACAGTAGTTTGGCTTAGAAGCCATCATTTTTTAGGCTTTGAAGCACTCCATTCCAAGCCCTTCTAGCTTTCAGGGTTTCCTTTGAAAAATCAGAGGTAACTCTAAAGGAATTGCCTTTGTATATAACAAGTTGTTTCTCTCTTGCTGCTTTTAGCCCACTACCTTTGTTTTCATTGTTGACTATGATGTGCCTTGGAGAGTTTCTTCTTTGGTCCTGTGTGTTTGGTGTTCTGTTAGTTTCTTGCTTCTGGAGGGGCCTTTCTTTGGTGAAATTGGGAAAATTTTCTTCAATAATTTTGCAGTATATGTTCTCTATGTCTCTGGCCAGGATTTCTTACCCTTCTGATATACCCATGATCTGGATGTTTGATAATTTTAGGGTATCCCACAGTTCCCTCATATTCTGTTTGTATGATTTTTTTGAACTTATCAAAGTTTTTGAACTCCTGATCCAGATCAGAGTTTCTGTCCTCCACATGATTGACTCTGCTAGTGAGGGCTTTTAGAGAGGCCTTTAAAAGCTCTATTTGATTTTTGTTTTCTGTTGTGTTTTTCTGCATTGTGTCCATCTCTTGAGGTCCAATTTCAGGTCAAGGTTTGATTTTCTTGATGCTTCCTGGAATTCATTTTTGCATTTGATCATGTCTTCATTAAACTTAATCAACTTGTTGTTGAGATCCTCTGTTTGCTGACTCACCTTCAATTTGTTTATCCCCCTTTTGAGGTCTGCCTGGTCTTCCTCAGTTAGGGTAAGCCTAGTGATGTAGGATGTGTGCATTTCATTTATGTGATTGTTGGACTTTTGATGATTTGCCTCTAGTTCAGCAATTTGCTTGGTCATGATCACATAGCTTATTGGACTTTCATTTTGGGATTCAATGTCTATCATTTCCTCTATGTTTTCATTGAAGACTTCCATTGTGGGACTAGGCAACCTTGGTGGAAATCTCTCAATTTGTTGTCTTAAAGTTTTTTTGTTTGTTTGTTTGTTTGTTTTTGCATTGGGTCTACCATCCCTGGGTAAAGTGTTATTGTATTAAGGAGAAAGCAAGCATTTGTTCTTGTAGGATCTTTAGTGAGTGTTATGTTTTAGGTTTGAACTGTATTAGAGTGGGATGGGGTTATAACTGCAGGTGCACAGGTTGTGGAGGCTGAATGAGCTCCAGCAGTTCCAGTCAGGTGGCTCTTAAGAGAGCTGGTTTGGAGGTCCAAAATCTTTTCAGCCCATGATCACAGCCATGTCTTGTCTGTGGGGCCTCAGGACCTTGGTACTTCTGCCTGCTCCCCTACCCACTGAGCAAGTTGTAGAGGAATCACTGGTATCCCACGGTAGGTGGTTGTCAGATATTCCTGTGCTTCCCCATCTGGGGAAGGACCAATGTCTTAAGGGGTTACCAACAGGCTGAAGCCAGGAGTGGGAGTAGGGGTGGTGAGAGAGGTCATTGGGCTCTACTGATCAGGCTGGAACTCAGTTAATGGAGTTAGCTGCTGTAGGGGTATTGGTAAGTAGAGGCAGCCAGTAGCACAACTTGGCATAACCACAGGAGGAGATCAGGCCTAAAATACCTGATGGGGCAGGAGGAATGATGTGTAGATGGGGATCCACTCGGACCCTAGTGGCACAGACTGGGCACATGGGCCCCAAAGATACTGTTCTCTTCACTACCCTGAGTACACAGGCCCCAAACACACTGGCACCTGGAATACACAAGCTACAGACACTTCACATGTCCCTCACCAGCCCAGAACACACCTCATACAGTAGTTTTATTTTTAAATTTTATTTATTTATTTATTTGAGAGCGACAGACACAGAGAGAAAGACAGATAGAGGAAGAGAGAGAGAATGGGCACACCAGGGCTTCCAGCCTCTGCAAACGAACTCCAGACGCGTGCACCCCCTTGTGCATCTGGCTAATGTGGGACCTGGGGAAACGAGCCTTGAACCAGGGTCCTTAGGCTTCACAGGCAAGCGCTTAACCGCTAAGCCATCTCTCCAGCCCCAGTAGTTTTATTTTTATATTTTATTTATTTATTTATTTATTTATTTATTTATTTATTTATTTATGAGAGAGAGAGAGAGAGAGAGAGAGAGAGAGAGAGAGAGAACTCTAGTGCCTCCTGCCACTGCAAATGCACTCCAGATACATGCACCACTTTGTGCATCTGGCTTTATGTGGGTACTGGTGAATTTAACCCTGGCCTTCATGCTTTGCAAGTAAGCACTATTAACCACTGAGCCATATCTCCAGCCCTAGTTATTTTTATTTTTTGAGAAACCTCTACAATAATTTCCACAGTGGCCATATCATTTTACAATAAGCAAAGCCAATACATTACCCACAGAATGGGAGAAAATATTTGTAGGTTATCTTACTGATAGAGGCTTAATCTCTATAATCTACAAAGAACTCAAAAATCTAAACAGTAAGAAGTCAAACACCCTACTCACAAAATGGGGCAAAGAGCTGAACAGGCAGTTCACAGAGGAAGAAATACAAATGGCAAACACACACTTAAGAAAATGTTCATGGGCTGGAGAGATGGCTTAGCGGTTAAGCGCTTACCTGTGAAGCCTAAGGACCCCGGTTCAAGGCTTGGTTCCCCAGGTCCCACGTTAGCCAGATGCGCAAGGGGGCGCACGCATCTGGAGTGCGTTTGCAGAGGCTGGAAGCCCTGGCGTGCCCATTCTCTCTCTCCCTCTAATCATCAGAGAAATACAAATTAAAACAACTATGAGATTCCACCTTACCCCAATAAGGATAGCAAACATTGGAGGGTCTAATGGGAGGGGGTAGATCACAGATGAGCCTAAATAATGGTACCAAACTGCCTGTATTTACTGAAAAGAAAACTAATAAATTAAATTAAAAAAAAAAAGAAAAAGAAACTAAATGCTGGCGAGGATGTGGGGAAGTAGGAACACTCATCCACTGTTGGTGGGATTGTAGTATGGTACAACCACTTTGGAAAGCAACATAGAGACTCTTGAAAAAGCTGACTATAGAGATACCAACAGACACAGTGATTCCCTTACTGGGCATCTACCCTAAAACCTTCAAACCATAGGCCAGAGAGATTTGCTCAACCATGTTTGTAATAGCTAAAAGCTGGAATCAACCCAGATGTCCATCACTTCAAGAATGGATAACTAAGATGTGGTAGATCTACACAATGGAATTCTATACAGTAGTAAGAAAAAAATGACACAATGAAATTTGAGGAAAAATGGTTGAACCTGGAACAGATCATTCTCAGTGAATTTACCCAATTACAAAAAACAAATCACCACATAGTCTCACTCATCTATAGCACCTAACCTGAATCTACCCAAGATAACTTACATACCCAGAAAACATCTCATGGACTAGATATTTTATATTTATAAAAGGAAGAAATAACTTGTCCAGACTATGGTATATGCAGTTTATATTAGAGGCTAGCCCTGTTCTGTACATATCCTGAGAACTTGCCCAGGGTTGAGTTTAAAAGAAATGGAGTGTGAGCAAAAAGATATAGCACAGAGAGAAATAAAAGTTTAGGCTGGAGACTAAAGTCCTGTTCAGCTGAAATTGTTTGAGATTACTACCATTGAGATTCAGCCATCTATTCTGCATTGAAACACAAGGAAGACTGCTGAAGGAATTTTCCTACTCTTCTTCATTCAAAGTCAGCTATATTCCCTTCTGGATTAACAAATTTGGTAGCTCATCTGTACAATGGGAGTATAACAAATACAGGAAAGAAAGGATCATTGAAAATGGCCACTGGGTAATGTGAAGCAGGGTTATTCAATCCCTATCTGGAGACCTGATGGAGCCATGAGGATGAACTGTGGGTTGCAGTGGAGACCTCAGTATTCTGGTGATGCTGCAACTGTGGGAATGATGCCAAGAAGAGCTGCTGTCTTGAGATGGAGTTTTCCCCAGGTTGTGGGCTTCCTGGCTGGAGGAGTGGAATTGGAACCCCAAAGATCTCATTGTGGGTCCCAGATGGACACAGAACTATAGGATTTGATGCTTTCCCTGTTTGTTTTAGATCTTACATTGGTTCAATATTTCTTGGTAATGCTATATTTTGCAGTGTGAATGTTTATTCTGTGCCGTTATGTGGTTTTGGTTTTATAGGCTCACAGTTAAGAGACCTTGGTCTATGGGGATATTTGAATAGTGTGGGATTAATAAAAACTACGGGGACTTTTAAATTTGGATTGAATACATCTTTCATTATACGTTGGTCATGAGTTTATGTGGGTCAGGGGTAGAATATGGTGGTATGATTCAGAGTTTATGTCCCCCATAAACTCATATGTTCTGAATGATTGGCCTCCAGCATTGTCAATTTGGGAGGTGGAGCTTTGCTGGTGGAGGTGAGTTGTTGGGGGAAGACTTGGGGGTATTATAGCCAGCTCCTTTTGCCAGAGCTCAGCTCATTCTATTGCTGTTCTTTTCCACGTGCTGGGGCAGAGTTGATGTCTAGCCACTGCTCATTCCATGCTTTACACTGACATCATGAAACTTCCCCTGAAGATGGTAAGCCCACATGAATCCTTTCTTCCCACCCACAGTTTTTGGTCTGGTGTTTTGTCCCAGCAACGAGAAGGTAACTACAACATGCCCTTTAGTTGAAAAGATTGTCTCTAGTTGAGAGAATTTCCAATTTAACTTTGTTGTGAGCGTTTTTGCTGTAACATCAAGTACTCATTAAAAACCCATGTGATAGATATACCATGCTTTATTTACTCATGGGCTAGTTTTGTCCACCTTTTTGACCATCATGAACAGCACAGTGATGAATATCCTTGCCTATAAATCATAGGTACCATCTCTGATATATCTCCTTAGCAACAATCCTTAGATGTGCATTTCTGAGTCAAAAGCCAGGAACATTTCAAGGCTCTTACAATACTTCTCTGAAAAAGTGACTTCAGAATATGCACAGTAGCTAGTGGTACATGAGTATGTCCACTTTATCAGTTCTCAAATCACTGTGGATCAACCTTAGAAAAACTCATGTAATATGCACAAAGCTCTTGTTTTCCCAATTTTCAACTCAGATTCAGTTTCCTGAATATGTTAAAAAGAGCAAAGTGTTCATAATGAACATCTACTTCTTTCTCTTAAAGAAGCATGGTGAGGAAGAAGAATTGCTTACAAATAGATATCCCACCTGGGCATAGTGGCTCATGCCTATAATCCCAGCACTCAGGAGGCTGAGGCAAAAGGACTGCCATGAGTTCATGGCCAGCCTGGGCTACAGAGTGATACCCTGTCTGAAAACAAACAAGCAAGCAAACAAACCAAAAAATAAACTCTCACAGTAAAAACCAAAAAAGATAGATTTCCTAATCTTTTAGTTTCCTACCTCACAGTTATGCTTTTTGTAGCCAAGTTTACCAGGATTCTCATTACTATTATAAAATGTATTGCTTACCCCATTGCCCTGTCTCCTGGACATAAAATAAGGGCTAGAATACAGTCCCAACTCTTCCCTCAACTACCTTTATAATCTTGGACAAATTGATTTATCTTTCTAAACCTAAAAGTTCTCATTTGTACAATAAAATGGTCAGATAAGATGTTCTCTTAGGATTTGTAGAATTCTAAAAAAAAAATGTGTTCATATAATAGGAAGAAAACAAATAACTGTCTAGCAACAATTTTAGACCCTAGAGTCTTATTTTGGCCAGAGGAAGAGAAATGATACAATGGTAAAAGAATAGACTAAAATAAAATAATAGCAAATGCAACACTTACATTCTAATCAATAATGAGATTTGTCTCTCTTATTGTCCTGCAGCTTCTATTTTGTTAAAAGGGCAGTGGTAGAGTGTGAATGTTTACAAAGGGCTACTGTTGAGGCAGAAAAGGTCACCAATCAACATTTTCCGGTGATATATATCATTGCATGTACTTGTTCAGTGCCTTATCTACTGGAATGGAAGTTCTGTTATGGAAGAGGTTTTGTGTGACTTGCCCATCATTGCATCCTTAGTAGCTCAGACTGCACCCATTATATAATACGTACTCAGGAAGTATGCCAATAATGGATACATGAATGAGTGGCTTGAAGTATCTCTGTAGAACATGGAAATAGAACTGATGAATACAACTTGTGCAGAGATGCAAGAGCTCTCTGCTTGTAATTTTGTGTCCCTGGAGCTTGATCCCCAATCATGTTCCTCCAGATGTGCCCTCTGTAAAGAATCCCAGAGTGTGTAGCTAATTTTATATTAGCAAACTAACAGGACAAAGTTAATCATATTTGAGAAAGATTGACAGAGAGAATGGAGAAATGAGAAAACTGAAGGAACAAATGAGCTAGCATGCTTGGTTAAAAATTAATTTTCAAGGAGGTTTTGGACTATATGCTTTTCCTTTACCATCATTTAAAGATTTTTATGAAGATACTTTCAGAAATATTTTTATCAATATGATTATCATTTCTGAGAACAGGTTCATGAAACAAATGTTTTCATTTTTAAAGCACTTAACACGTAGATTAATGCATGCTCACAGATACAATAAGAAGGGTGGTTAAACTAGAGAGAGATATGCAGGGGAAGCTTAGGATTACAAATGTTTGAGCTCCATTTAATGATGCCTCACTTTGTAAAATGGGAATGGCAACTCTGGCAAAGATGGCGAAGGAATAAGTATGATTGCAAGGCATTTACAAAATACAAATAGACTTTGTTAAACTATCATTGCAAAAGCAAGCACTTTCAAATGAGGTTAGAGAACTCCATTTGGCTGTGAAGTTGTCGACATGCAATTCAGAAGAGCACCAGATTTTAACACTATATAATTATGTATAAAATTTGTTCTGTAGGTTCAGCAAAGCTGAAGTGTCAGTCCATAAGGCTGGCAAATGTTTTTCTCACGGACAGTCAAAGTATATGGGTCAGCCAAAAAATACTCAAAAGTTGTAAGAGAAAGAAGGCTCAATTTGAATCACATTTTCTTTTCAGAGCTATATTTCTTTAGCCTCTCTTCATACTCTACAAGCTATGTTAGCACTTCTTAAAACCCAACCACCATTTTCTCTGGTAATTGAAGCCAGTTTGAATCTTTTAACAAGCACTCACAATATATATTTGGTAGTGAGCTTATACATAAAGATTTATTCTTCTGAAAGTTTTCATTCAGATTTTTTTTAAAAAAAGGTATATCTTGGGCTGGAGAGATGGCTTAGCGGTTAAGCGCTTGCCTGTGAAGCCTAAGGACCCCGGTTCGAGGCTCGGTTCCCCAGGTCCCATGTTAGCCAGATGCACAAGGGGGTGCACGCATCTGGAGTTCATTTGCAGAGGCTGGAAGCCCTGGCGCGCCCATTCTCTCTCTCTCTCCCTCTGTCTTTCTCTCTGTGTCTGTCGCTCTCAAATAAATAAATTAAAAATAAATAAAAAAAATTTAAAAAAGTATATCTTATTTATTTGGAGAAGGAGAAAGAGAATATGGATGGGTGCACTAGGGCCTCTGCCACTACCAACAAACTCCAGATGCATACACCACTTTGTGCATCTGGATTTAAGTGGGGAATCTAACCTGGGCTGTCAGGCTTTGCAAGCAAGTACCTTTAACCACTGAACAATCTCTTCAGCCCCTCATTCAGCCTGTTTTGTAGTTCCATTGACCACAGTGATGATGCATAATTATTTTGTAATGGAGCCTATAGAGTTGTTCACATGTGTTTCCTTTCCTTCTGGGCACACAGCTGGATTACATTTTCTGGTTTTCTTTGTGGCTGTAGTTGGGTATGACTAATCACTAGCTAATAGAATGTAGTTGGAAGCATTGTGGGCTACTTTCACACCATTAAGGCTATCCGCACGATTCTCTAACATGGCAAATTAAACATATGTATATATATATATATATATATATATATATATATATATATATATATGTATGTATTTCTTTTTCTTTATTTATTTGACAGAGAACAAGAGAGAGAGAGAGTGAAAGAGAGAGAATGGGCATGCCAGGGCCTCTGACCACTACAAATGAACTCCAGACACATGTGCCACCTTATGCATCTGGCTTACGGGGATTCTAGGGAATTGAACTGAGGTCCTTTGGCTTTGTAGGCAAGTGCCTTAACTGCTCAGTCATCCCTCCAGCCCCTGAGATATTCTGCTGAACAAAACCCGCAACTCACTGGACATTATTTTAGAGAGCAATCAACTTTGATTGCTTACACCACTGAGATTTCAGGGCAACTAGGATTATTTTAATTGATGCATACGATAGAAAATGGAAAGACTCCAGAAGCAACAGAAACACATAAATGATCATTACAATCACAAAAATAGCAACACCAAAAGTATGAAGGCATGCCTGGTCTCTTCCACTGTAGTGATCTGCGCCAATCTGTTTACAAGATAGTATGCAGCAGCTGCTCACATGCTGGAAAATAACTGAAGTGGAGCCTTAATAAAAGAAAGCATACATAATAACCAATGTGACTGTAAACAATTCATTTTGAAACCATTAGGACACTTCCTTACTTATATTTCAAATTCAAAAAGGTATTATTCGTATTTTACTTACTGTGGTAGGTAAGGCATCAAGTGGGGGAGGGGCGAGGGCGGAGAAAGGAAGGGGGAATGTAAGGAATGTAAGGGAATAGCTATTGGCTTTCTCTACTTGGCCTTTTTGGTGCAAGTCTTAATCCAAATGATCTGGGTGAGTGGGGCAGGATGCTGGCTTTGTCCTAAACACTGCAGCTGCAGGGTCTTCAGCCAGTCTAGGGCAAGTATCCGTAGCAACACTTGTGAGGCAAGCCTTTGGATGTATAGGAGTTAGAAACCTTTCTTGGGCATCATTAAATTGGAACATAGCAGGAAGGAATGAGAAATATAATTAACACAGTTGCAGCATCAAAACCTGCTCCCCAAAGCTACCAGACAAAAAAGAAGAGGGGGAAAAAAGGAAAGACATTTGTGCCGAGTGAAAACTGAGCATCTGTTCTTCCTGGAATCAAAGCATCTGCTCTTTCAATACAATTATATTAGCCCTGTGGACATATAAATCACACAACCCCAATTAGGTTAATCACATAACTTGTAGCACAAACCAAGATACTTTCAAAGTGAAAGGGGAGGGTGGAAAATAAATAAAATATTTATTTATTAACCAGCAGTTTGACTTTGTTATCTGATGGATCTATGAATGGTTTATTTTATTTTTTCTAAAATTTTATATATTTATTTATGTATTTGAGAGAGGGAGAGAGAAAGAGGTAGATATATATTGAGAGAGCAGGCATGCCAGGATCTCCAGCCACTGCAAACCAACTCTAAACACATGTGCCACCTTGTGCATCTGGCTTTATGTGGGTATTGGGGAATGGAACCTGGGTTCTTATGCTTTGCAGGCAAGTGCCTTAACCACTAACCCATCTCTCCAGTCCCAAATAGTTTGTTTATAAATAAAAACTTTAAAAATTAAAGTAAGATCTACATGTATATATGAAAGCAAATGGAAACGCTTTCATATTGATAACCTTGATATTAAAAAAAAAACAACAAGCAGAACAAAGACTTTTAAAGTATTTACACATGTTAAGGCATGAGTGTCTCTTGAGTCTTGTCCTCTTAGAGAAAAGCAGTTGAGACATACAGTTTAAATAGAAATTTATTTGGCAAAGGAAAGCAAAAGTATACTCCAAAGAGATACTGGAGTGGGTGGGATTCCCTGAAGGAAGAGTCACCCTGTGGATTTTGTATTGTGGACTTTAAAAGAAATTTTTTATGAATATTTATGAGATGTGTGGCATATTCATGTTTCCCTTTCTCCCATTTCCAAATAATGTTGGACCAGATCTCCTTTTTGTGTTGCTTCTTCCCATGATCTAGAAAAGTCCACAATGCAAGTGAATTAGTTATTCATTGCTGTGACCAAATACCTGATAAAGAAATAACTTCAGGAAGGAAGTGGGGAAAGCATCGCAGCAGGAGCCAGCAGCCAGCTGCTCACAGCGCATTCATACTCAGAACAGGAAGTGGAGCTTCATTATAAAACCTCAAGGCCCTCCTCCACTGACCCACTTCCGCCAGTAAGTCTCCACCTCCAGGAGGTTTCGAGACCTTCCAAAACAGCTCCATCAGCTGGGGACCAGGTGTTCAAAGACTATGGGGACCTTTCATATTCAAACTACCACCACAAGTGATATTAGTAATATAAGAAAATCAGGGTCTTTTGAGCATGCAGTACCTTTGTTAGTGTCTATGTGTGGCATTTGGGAATGTCAGTTGGCACCTTATTTCCTGATATAGTGGAAACAATTTGACGGCAGTTTTAAGGCTGCTTAACCACAAAGTGGCGTCCTGAGTATCAGGAGGCACACTACCAAAAGACAGCTGCAGTTTACTTTGTTACCATCATAATTATCTCCTATTTCCAATATATATTGGCTTTAAGCTGTATTTTTCACTAAGCCAGTGTCACTTGTATTTATCACTTTACTATGGCTTTATTATTTTTAATATATGCTCAAAATAAGCTACAATTTTAAAAATTATATTTTTGTGGTGGCTAACTTGTAATTGTTGACATATCAATCAACTTTTTAAAATCTCTAGACAATATTTTTTGCTTTATTTTGCTCCCCCCTTAAATTTTTTTTTTATTCATTAGTTTGTATTCAGCAAATACAGTCAGTTTGGTACCATTATTAGGCTCATCTGTGACCTACCCCCTCCCCATTGGCCCCTCCTTGTTGAGGTATATGGCTCGTGCCTTGTGGAGTTAGCCCACGTTTATGGGTAGGATAAATGTCTCTGCATATCATGACCCAACATGTGGCTCTGACATTCTTTCCACCCCCTCTTCTGCAAAATTTCCCTGAGCCATGTTGGGTTCATTTTTGGTCTGCTTCAGTGATGAGGTGCTGGGGGCCTCTGAGGCTTTGGCTGTCTGATTTGGTAGGAGTTGATTTTTCTCTGTGTTGGTCTCCTTCTCCCTTGTGCTGGTATTCAGTTCATCAGGAAAACAGCACTCTTGCTTGTTTTGCCAATTTTTCTTAAGTTTCAGCCGGGACCCTTTTGAGGTATGATGGGATGGGTCTCTCCTTAGGATCTACATCTATCTGAAAAAGAGAAGCAGATTCTCCAACAGAGAGTAAATAAGCACCAGGTCAAATGAGATAACCCTTACTTTTTTTATAGAGAATTTAATAGGTGTGGGCCTTCTTGTAGCCCATGATTGATGGTAGCTTGATATTGGAGAGTGGGCTAATGTTTGGGTATGGTTCTGACTTGTTTCCCAGCTCCAGCTATGGGTCCCATACCACTGAAGGGATCAGTTAGCCAAATCAAGAGCTGTTAGTTCCCCACCATGGCTGAGTGCCACTATTGCACTTGTGTGGGCATCACAACAGATTATTTGCTGCTAAGTAGGTTAGACCATGAGTTGTTTAGACAGATATTGGTCATTTTCCCCCAGTCACCCATGTATCACCTTTTGGCACTAGATATGCTGGCTGTCTGGGGACTGACTCTCTTCTAGCTTCCAGCCATGCCATTCCATTTTACGTGTCAACTGCATATGGTGTCTTCAGCAGTAGGGTCTTTCCACTAACCTTTGTGGGTCATCAAGTACTCTGACCAAAATCTGTCTGTCTTTTAGGAAATCTTGTAGGTCTCTCTGATCAAAAGGTCATTGTGGATGATAGTGCTCCCCTTTGTTGAGACAGAATTGCACTAATAGCCCAGGCAAGCCTAGAATTCCATACATATCCCAGGTTACTCTTGACTTCCCAGCAGTTCTCCTGCCTCAGCCTCCCAAATGCTGGGATAACAGGTGTGAGAAGTATGCCTAGTTTAGATATTATTTTTTCTGATATATATAATTTATTTATTTATTTGATCAAGAAAGAGAGAGAAAGGTAAAGAGAAAGAAAGAGAGAGAGAATAGGTGTGAGCTAGGGCCTCCACCCACTGGAAATGAACACCAGACGTGTGCGCCCCCTTGTGCATTTGGCTAACATGGGGCTTAAGGAATTGAACCTGGGTCTTTTGGCTTTTCAATAAGCACCTTAATTGCTAAGACATCCCTCCAGTCCCTGGCAATATTCTTTTTTTTTGGGGGGGGTGGAAGTAGGGTCTCATTCTAGCTCAGGCTTACCTGGAATTAACTCGGTAGTCTCAGGGTGGCCTTGAACTCATGGCGATCCTCCTACCTCTGCCTCCCGAGTGCTGGGATTAAAGGCGTGTGCCACCACTCCCGGCTTTACTGTAAAAATATTCTTAATTAAGAATTTAGTTCATAGGTTCTGAGAAAATTCTGCTAAATGAGAGGGATTATTTCATATTTTGAGAGAGAGAGAGAGAGAGAGAGAGAGAGAGAGAACGAACCAGGGCCTTCAGCTGCTGCAAATGAACTCTAGATGTGTGCACCCCCTTGTGTGCATGTGCAACATGGTGTGCTTGAGTCACTGTGTGGGTTATGTGAGACCTGCAGATTCGAACAGGTGATCTTGGGCTTCACAGGCAGGTGCCTTAACTGCTAAGTCATCTCTCCAGCCTGAGAGTGATTTTTATCTCTAAATTTTATAGATATTAGAATATGTGATTATTTAAACTTCAATAATTTTTGGTTTTATCAATATTGATCAATTTAGTGCAGAGTAATTTATCCACCTAATAATAGGAGTGCCACCCAAAAGACTCTTTTCACATATTAAGATATTATAGGGCTGGAGAGATGGCTTAGTGGTTAAGCGCTTACCTGTGAAGCCTAAGGACCCCGGTTCGAGGCTCGGTTCCCCAGGTCCCACGTTAGCCAGATGCACAAGGGGGCGCATGCGTCTGGAGTTCGTTTGCAGAGGCTGGAAGCCCTGGCACGCCCATTCTCTCTCTCCCTCTATCTGTCTTTCTCTCTATGTCTGTCGCTCTCAAATAAATAAATAAAAAATTAAAAAAAAGATATTATAAAATATAATCATAGAATACTGAAATTAAATCATGAACTTTATATGTAGTTATTTTTATTTTTATTTATTTATTTATTTTTATTTTTATTTTTATTTTTTTCGAGGTAGGGTCTCACTCTGGCTCAGGCTGACCTGGAATTCACTATGTAGTCTCAGGGTGGCCTCGAACTCTCGGCAATCCTCCTACCTCTGCCTCCCGAGTGCTGGGATTAAAGGTGTGTGCCACCATGCCCGGCTGTAGTTATTTTTAAATATTTTATTTATATTTATTTATTTGAGAGAGAGAAGAGAGAGAGATTGGGCACACCAGAGCCTCTAGCCACTGCAAATGAACTACAGATCTCCAGATGCATGTACCACCCTGTGCATCTGGCTTACATGGGTACTGGAGAATGAAACCTGGGTCCTTAGACTTTGCTGGCAAGCATCTTAACCACTAAGCCATCTCTCCAATCCCTGTAATTATTTTTTTTTATTACGTAGAATCTTTGTATGGACACATCATGTGTTGGTACCAACATTTCCCTCCTCTCTGCCCCCATTTCACTAGGACCCTCTCCAGTGAGATTCTTGGTATTCACCATGGAGTGTGGGTTATAAGCATAAGAGCAGCTTCCAGTCACTGGGAGGGAGGGGCAATGCCTCTGGATATTCCCTCCCACCCTGTGGCTCTTACAATCTTTTTGCTCCCTCTTCCACAAAATTCTCTG
Source organism: Jaculus jaculus (assembly GCF_020740685.1). NCBI lineage: Eukaryota > Metazoa > Chordata > Mammalia > Rodentia > Dipodidae > Jaculus > Jaculus jaculus. The sequence goes on from NC_059125.1 coordinate 6,897,412, forward strand.
AGCTGTGGTGGGTGTGTTTTAAGTGTACTTTAGTGTTGAGCTCTCCAGCAGCATCTGGATTTCTGCTTTGGTATGATTTGGGTATCCTTAGTATCTGTCTTCCTCACCCTGGTGCAGGTTTTCAGGCTCGCCATGTGTAGCAGACAGATTCAGGTTCAATGCTGTCTGCACTTAGCATTCTCAGACTCTCATCAGAATAGTCCATAAAAGTTGGCTTACCACTCCAGAAGACATCTTCAGCTGCAAGCACCAAGTCCATGCCTATTCCTCCAAAACAAAGGTTCCAAAAGATCAACATCCACATGGCCAGTACATCTCAGCCCACTCCTCGGTACCAAATTCTGTAGTAGAGAGATTCAGGTTCGCTGAGATAAACTTCCAGATCAGGCACAGTTATGGAGGAAGGGATTTATTGAAGCTTACAGATCCAGCAGAAGTTCAATAATGGCAGAAGAAGCTGGCCTGCCTTCACAGGTCCAAACACAGAGAGAGAAGCACAAGCTCAAAGGTCAAAAGCCACACAGTACACTTCAGGAACTCCAGCTAGGCACACTTTGCATATCTTTAGATTGAAATCTGAAATCCACCACCACACCTTAAGATCACCCAGTGACATTGCCTCCATCCAGGTAGCCAGAAGATGCAAACTACAAACAATAAGGAACTGAATATATTGGGGGTCATCCATTCTATTCAAACCACCACACCATGGAAGCAGCACTCTTGCTCATCTTGCCCATTCTTTTGTGGTTTCACCTGGTCTCTAGCTGATGTGTGATGGGTGGCTCATCTGCCAAGGAGTCAGCTATCTTTTTATCTTTTCTTGCTTTTTGTTGTTGTTGTTGTTTTTCAAGGTAGGGTCTCACTCTAGCTCAGGCTGACCGACCTAGAATTCACTATGTAGTCTCAGGGTGGTCTCAAACTCATGGTGATCCTCCTACCTCTGCCTCCCAAGTGCTGGTATTAAAGGTGTGCGCCACCACTCCCAGCCAGCATGCCTGGCTCTTTTCTTGCCTTTTTGATAATAAACCCATAGCTGGAACTTGTAACTGAGTCAGAATCCTACAGTGATCAAGATTATAGTCTCCAACAAGAAGCACCCACTAGTTTTTGGCCAAAAAAGAGGCTACAGCCATCAAAATCTCTCTAAATTAACAATGCTTATCCCCTTTAACATGTGCTGATCTCACTCTTCATTGGAGAATTTGTGTTTTCTTTTTGTTCAGAAGGTAGCAAGAACTAAGGACAACCAAAATCTATCAATAAATCAAGAAAAGATATCTGTAGTTAATTTTTTGAGACAGGATGTCAAGTAGCCCAGGCTGTCTTCAAACTCACTTTAGATGAGAATAATTTTGAATTTCTCATTCTCCTGCCTCCACCTTTCCAGTGCTGAGATTACAGGTTGGAATCACCATGCTAGGTTTAGGCATGCTACTAACTGTGCTTCAGCCCTAGTCCTGACTGAATTTTCATTCATTTTCTTTTGTTTTTATAGGGATATGTTTATTCATACATGGCCCATCAAGCGATGATGGACAGTGACATTGCCACTAAGGTCGAGTTGGTTGGACACTCATCTATTAACACATCTAATGATGAGAAACAAACTGGAATCATTCGTTGAGTACACAAAACAGCTAAGTAACATACCAGTTAGGAAAATAGTTTAAGAACAGTGGTTTAAAAAGTAAAAGTTTAAATGGGATAAGCATTATTAATTTAGGGATACTTTGATGTATGTAACCCAATGGAATGGGGGCAGGGACTAGGGAAAAGAGGGTACCAACCCGTAATGTATCCATACAAAATATGTTGTTAATAATAATAATAATAATAAACATTAAAAAGTAAAAGTTATTTAATTTTTTGTGTCTGCATGTGTGTATGTGTGTGGAGGTGCATGTACGCATATGTGTGGAGTCAAGAGGTCAATTATGAGTGTTGTTCCTCAGTCACTGTCCACTTTTTCTTTGAGATAAAGCTTTTCATTGGTCTGGAGCTGGCCAAGTATGCTAGACTGGCTGGCCAGTTAGCCCCAGGGATCTACCTGCCTGTCTCCACTTCCCAGTGCTGGAATTACAAGTGTACAACACCATGCCTGACATTTGCACATGAGCCCTGGAGATGGAACTCAGATTCTCATGCTTGTGAGGCAAGCATTTTGTTGACTAACCAATATTCACAGCTTCTATTTTACATTCTTCATAAGACAAAAATGAGGAGGTAGACAGTCTAAGGTTAATGGGTTCACAATGACACCAAGTCTGCAGGCTACATTCTTTTTCTCAGCTATCCCAATGGGTGTGCTGTTGCTCAAGTCACAATTGGATGCCTCTCTTCCAGTGTCGTACTTGCTTTGCAGGCAGGAAGAAAGACAGGGAAGAACCCAGAGGATAAAGGATGCCATATCTAAGTATGGCATGGTACCGTCTTTAAGGAGATCTCTTAGAGATCCTGCCAGCAACTTCTGGCTATGCTTCATTTCTCTGAGCTGGGTCATATGGTTATCCCATCTGCAGGAAAGGCTGGAGTGTACAGTTTGTACCTGGGCCTACTATCTTTTCCAGCAAAAGTACAGTTCTTTTAGTAAGGAAAAAGGGGATAAATACTGAATTACTAAAGGTAGAATTCAGTTCACTGCTTTTAAGTGTCCCTTGCTGTCACACAAGATTATGGTGAAACTGGAATTACAAAGTAGGTGTCTATTAAACCCATCCCAGTCTACTCAGCCATATACCTCAGTTTTCATTTTCCCTCCAGTTGTCATGAAGTCTTACTGATATTCTCATTAAGGGACTGGAGGAATTGATAAGCACCTGGGGGATTAATCTCTCAAAATGTTTATTTGAAAAACCATTTAGCCAATTCAAGAGCCCACACTGTGAATGACAATCTATTTTTTTAGAGGGGTATGGGGAGAGTTAAGCCATAATGCTTTATTTTGGGGAATTTATTTCAGCTTGTCCCTGGGTTGGTTTTTAACACCACAGGCAGAAAATAAAAGACAAGATTTTTCTCTTGTTCTCAGAGTTTTTTCAGGGGCAATAATATCTTTGAGAGCAGATTTGGTTTGGTTTTCCCTAGTTCTTGTGCAACTGTTAGCACAAGCCAATTGTGATAATGTGCCAATCTCTGTGAGAAAAATGATGACAAAACACAGCAGGGCAGTTTCCTGTGTAGGAGCAGACCCAATATTGTTCCTTTTCCCCAAATAAAGCCCACTCTACAACTCCTCCTTCTGTTCTCTTCTCCCAGTACTTTATCCCACTATTCTCAGGTTTCACTATTGAGTCTCTTTCTCTATTTCTCACTTCATTATAGTAAGATAGTTTTAAAGATCAAAGCCTATGACACTCATGTTTTTATCCCACATAGGTCTGAAAACAGCTTTATCTAGTAGAAATACAGTGTGAGTTCATTAAATTTTCTTCACATATTAAATGTTCTAAAGAAGTACCTTAAAAAAGTATACAAACCCAGCTCCTTTTCCGGGTTCCCTGTGCCAGACAGTGTATAATTGGGTAGATCCCCATTTCTGGCTCCTCCTAGCTCCCTGGCCCAGGTACCATGCACAGGAGAGTGTGTAGGCAGGCACAGAGAGGAGTGAGTAGGCCAGATCTCTGTTCCCTGGCTCCTCTCACTTCCCTGGTCCTGATAGGTCCCATTGTACCTTGCGTAGTGGGGCCTAGTCCCTGTGTGGGCTATGAAATCAAATCTTTTGCTCTGGTATCCTGACTGGCCACTGTATATCAACATCCCTTTTCACCTGAGTCAGAGGGTACACAGGCCATAGGACAAAAACTTGCTTCCTTCTCAATAAAATAAACAGCCTCCCTACAATGGGTAGATAACAATGCAAAAAAAAAAGCCAATAAAAATCATAAAACTGACAGATCTCCACCAAGGATGCCTAGTACTACAATGGAGAAATCAACAGAAATTCATTCCCCAAATGAAAACACAACAACCAACAAGACCCTGATCAAAAGAATTGCTGAACTGGAAGAAAACCATCAAAGAACCTACAACTGTATCAATGAAATTGAAGAGAATCATCTCTTAGAACATTCAGCTTTTGACAGTAGGCTTAACTTGATTGAAGAAAACATTAAAACCCTCAAAAGAGATATGAATGAATTTAAGGTGAGTCAAGAAATGGAGGATCTCAACAAGCAGTTGCTTAAGCTTAATGAAAAAAAAATGATCAAATGTAAGAATGAATTCCAGGAAGCATCAAGAAAATCAGAACTCAAAGTGAAATTGTTTGGTATTCTAAAAGGTTCTTGTGTCTGCATTGGCATTTCTTTCCAAATTTGGGGTAAATTTTCTTCTATGATTTTGTTGAAAATGCCTACTAAGCCTCTGGATTGAAATTCTTCTCCTACTATATCCTGAATTCTTATGTTTGCTCTTTTCATAGTGTCCTGGATATCTTGAAATTCCCATTCATACCTTCCTACTAGATTGTTCTCTTTGTTGGACTGTATTAGGTCTGCCATCTGGTCTTCTAGTTTAGATATTTTGTTCTCTCCTTCATTTATTCTACTGGCGAGACTTTCCAGAGAGTTTTTTTATTTGACTAACTGTATTTTTCAGAGCTAGAATTTCAGCATGTTTTTTCTTCAATATTTTTATTTCCTTACTCATGTCTTGTAATGGTCTCCTTATTTCATTAAGTTGGCTTCCTGTGTTCTCTTTCAGGAGTTTGTTTTCTTCTTTAATTCCTTTGTTCTCTTCTTTGATTCCTTATTTTCTTTGAGTATAGATAAAATCATTTTTGACATATTTGTCAGGCATTTCATCTAAAACAGTCTCATTGGGGGTCATTTCTGATGGATTTATAATTTGTGGTGGGATTGTATTGTCTTGATTCTTTGTGTTTCTTGCATTATAATGTAGTGACTTTTGCATCCTAAATTGATTTGCTGCTTGGGTTTTCTACTAATCTTCAGTGTTCTTAGATGTGGCAATCTAACTTTATATACCTTCAGGATATGAGTTTAAGGTGTCAAGTGTAGCTCTTGTACCCCAATCCAACTGCAGAAGCAATCCTTGGTGTTGAGTTTGCCTGCTAATCAAGTATTCTAGTGGACTGGGTGGAACAATTTACTAGAAAATTCTGAACTTCAACTGAGCAATATACAAATTCAATAAAAACCAGCACAGAGTCTGCAAGTGTGTGGATTAAAACAAACAGATAGTCTTACAAAGAGAGCAGCAATTCACAATATACAAAGGGAATCCCATCAGAATTATGTCATATTTCTCAATGTAAACCCTGAAAGCCAGAAGGGCCTGGAATGGAACACTTCAAAGTCTAAAAAACTATGGCTTACAACCCAAGCTGCTCTACCCAGCAAAATATAACTCATAATAGATGGTGAAAGGAAAACTTTCCATTAAAAAAGTCAACTCTATGATCATATGAACACAAAGCTAAACTTACAGAGAATACTTGAGGGAATACTCCGTACAGAACAGTAAAAAAAACATTCTCAAGACCCAACAAGAAGAAAATCACAATAACCAAAATAGAACAGGCTCAAAATAGTACAAAACACAAGGAAGCACCAAACCCCACAAATCACCTCATCATGGCATGGATTAATTCAAACCTCATAGTAATAACCTTAAATATTGATAATCTTAACTCACCCATCAAAAGACACAGGTTATCAGGGTGGATAAAAAAAAAACTGGACTCTTCTATCTGCTGTCTTCATGAAACCCACCTCATCATTAATGATAGGCACCACCTCAGGGTTAAAGGTTGGAAAACAGTATTCCAAGTGAATAGAAATAAAATACAAGTGGGTGTTGCAATATTAATATCTGATAAAATAGACTTCAAACCAAAAGTAATCAAAAAGGACAAAGAAGGCCACAAAAAGGACAAAGAAGGCCACTTCTTACTTATCAAGAGAATGATCCAATATGAGCACATCACAATCATAAATATATATGTGCCAAACACAGGCACCACAGTTTATAAAACAAAATCTATTTGACAATAAAACAGATATAAACACTAACACCATCATTGTTGGAAACTTCAATACTCTACTATCATCAATAGACAGATCATCCAAGCAGAAAATCAACAGGGAAATAATAGAGCCCAACAACATCATAGATCAACTGACCTAATGGATATCTACAGAACTCTCCACCCCAACTCTACAGAACACACATTCTTCTTAGTAGCCCATAGAACCTTCTCCAAAATTGACCATGTTAGGTCATAAAGCATGCCTCCATAAATTCAGGAAAATTCAAGTAACTTCCTCCATCATGTCAGATCACAATGCTTTTAAGCTAGAAATTAATAACAAGAGACACATCAAAAAATCCACCAGCTTCTGGAGACTAAATAACACACTTTTAAAGAATGAATTTGTCATGGAAGAAAACAAAAAATAAATTGTAAAATTCCTAGTATTGATTGATAATGAATAAACAACCTACCAAATTTATGGGACACAATAAAGGAAGTCCTAAGGGGAAAATTCATAGTTCTAAATGTCCTCATTACAAAGACAGAGAGATCCCAAATTAATAACCTAACTCTCTACCCAAAGGCACTAGCAAAACAAGAAAACTTTAACCCAATTAGCTCCAAAGAAATAATCAAGATCAGAGCAGAAATTAATGAATTGGAAGCTAATAAAACAATTTAAAATATTGATGAAATGAAGACCTTGTTCTTTGAAAAAAATAAACAAGACTGACAAACCACTGGCCAGTTTGATAAAGTAAAAAAATTGAGCAGTCTCAAATGAACAAGATCAGTAATGAAAAAGGAGAGATCATAGCAGACATCATTGAAATTGGAGGAACTATCAGGGCATAACTCCAAAATCTCTACTCCACAAAACTGAATAACCTGGAAGAAATGGATAAATTCCTAGACACATATAACCTACCCCAGCTAAACCCAGAGCAGATTAATCTCCTAAACAAACCTATCACATTGATGGATATTGAAAAGTTCATCAAAATTCTCCCCCCAAAGAAACATCCAGGACCGGATGGCTTCTCCACTGAATGCTATCAAACCTTCATTGAAGAACTCAAACCAATTTTTCTTAAACTGTTTCACATAATCGGAGACCAGGGAATCTTCCCCTACTCCTTTAATGAAGTTAGCATCACCCTAATACCAAAACAAGACAGAGTTGAAACAAAAAAAGAAAACTTTAGGCCTATATCCCTGACTTAGATGCAAAGATCCTGAACAAAATCCTTGCAATCTGAATTCAACAACACATCAAAAGAATTATCTATCTTGATCAAGTAGTTTTCATCCCAGGGATGCAGGGATGGTTCAACATATGGAAATCAGTCAATGTAATACATCATATAAATGAAGTGAACCATAAAAAATACATGATCATCTCAAATGATGCAGAGAAGACCTTTAACAAAATACAGCACCGCTTTGTGATCAAAATGCTGGAAAGAATAGGCATGAAGGGTTTATATCTCAATGCAATAAAGTCTATATATAATGCACCTAAAGCCCAAATAATGCTTAATGGGGAAATACTCAAGAAGTTCCCACTGAGATCAGGAACAAGACAGAGGTGACCACTCTCACCACTGCTCTTTATCATCGTACTAGAGGTACTATCCCAAGCAATAAGACAGCAGAAAGAAATAAAAGGAATTCAAATTGGAAAGGAAGAAGTTAAGTTAGTCCTATTTGTAGGTGACATGATCCTGTACATAAGTGACCTGAAAGTCTCCATCTCAAAACTTCTAAAGGTGATAAAATTTCTTCAGTAATGTGACAGGATACAAATTGAATGCACAAAATAGCTTTTCTATATGCAAAGGAAAAATATGCAGAGAATGAAATCAGTGAGGCTGTCCCATTTTCAATAGAGACAAAAAGTTAAATACCTCTGAATAACAGTAACCAAGGATGTGAAAGACCTATATGACTAGGTAGAATTAATAGTATTAAATATGATTATAGTGTGAAATGGCAATTCTACCAAAAGCAATATACAGATTTATTGCAAGACCAATAAAAATACCACCATCATTTTCACATAGATTGAAAAAAATGATCTCAAATTTAATATGAAATGACAACAGGCCTTGGATATCCAAACATATCCTTAGCAGAAAGAGCAAGCAAGCAAACAAACAAACAAAAAACCCAAAAATGCAATAACAGAAAAACACCTCTGGAGGTATTACCATACCTGATCAAAAGCTATATTACAATGCCATAGTAACAAAAACTGCATGGTACTGGAATAAAAGCAGAAACATAGACCAATGGAACAAAATTGAAGACCCAAGCCAGGTGTGGTAGTACACACCTTTAATCCCATCACTCAGGAGGCAGAAGTAGGAGGATCACTGTGAGTTCGAGGCCACCCTAAGAATACAGATTGAATTTCAGGTCAGCCTCAGCTAGAGTGAGACCTACATTGAAAAACAAACAAACAAACAAAAAAATTGAACACTCAGACCTTAGATCAAGTAACTACAGCTGCTTTATCTTTGACAACGAGTCAATAATGTAGACTGGAGAAAAGACAGCATCTTCAAGTAATAGTATTGGACAAATTGGATGACCATATGTAGAAAAAAAAATTAGATCCACTCATCTTACCATACACAAAAGTCAAGTCCAAATGGACTAAAGACCTTAACATAAGACCTGAAACTCTCAACTACTGGAAGAAAAAATAGGAGGCAAGCTCCAGGATATAGAACTGGGAAAAGACTTCCTGAACAAACCCCCAGTAGCTCGGGAAATTAAATAAGCACTCAACCAATGGGATCTCATGAAGCTAAAAATCTTTTGCATAGACATACACACCATAGCAGAAACAATAGATTACTCACTGAATGGGAGAAAATCTTTGCCAGCTATGCCACTAACAGAAGCCTAATATCTAGAAGCTACAAAGAAACTGAAAAAACAAAACAATAAAAAAATCAAACAAACCACTCCAAAAGTGGGGCAGAGAACTGAATAGGGGGTTGAATAGGGGAAGAATTACAAATGGCTAACACACACTTAAGAAAATGTTCAATATCCCTAACCATGAAGGAAATGAAAATTAAAACAACTATGAGATTTTACCTTACTCCAGCAAGGATAGCAAACATTAAAAAATCAAATGAAGCTGGGCGTGGTGGCACAGGTCTTTAATTCCAGCACTTGGAAGGCAAAGGTAGGAGGATCACCGTGAGTTCGAGGCCACCCTGAGATTACATAGTGAATTCCAGGTTCGCCTTGGCTAGAGTGAGATCCTACCTCAAAACAAAACAAAACAAAACAATCAAATGAAAACAAATGTTGACGAGACTGTGGAGAAATAGGATCACTCACTCACTGTTGGTGGGAATGTAAGCACGTACAACCACTATGGAAACCAATACAGAGACCCCTGAAAAGGATGAATATAGAGTTATCCACAGACCCTGTTATATTTATTTTAAAAGCTCCACATCTCAGTTCAGAGATATTTGCTCAACCATGTTTATAGCTGCTCAATTCATAATAGTTAATACCTGGAATCAACTCAGGTGCCAATCATTGGATAAATGGATAACCAAGATGTATTATACCTACACAATGAAGTTATAATTAGCAGTAAGGAAAACTGATACAATGAAATTTGTAGAAAAATAGTCAACTCGGAAGAGATCATACTAAATGAACTCACACAATCACAGAAAGACAATCATTGCATGGTGTCACTCATCTGCAGTTCCTAACCTGGATCAGCCTGAATTGCTGACATACCTGAATGGCATCTTGAGGCTTGGACAATAGGGAGGGTAGGGCTTAGAGGAAGGGGAAGGGTGGGGGAGTTGACCCAAATGGGAACCCAAATTGAACTGGTACCATAGAATCCTATATCCGGGAAGTTGGACTAAAATGTCAAACCCTCAACAGGACCTTAGGGGGAGCACTTGAATCAAAGGGCCTGGAAAGGATGAGATGTAGCCTAATCTTAAATTTCTTCTGTTTCTATTTTTTTTCTGTCTTTTTCTTTTTTTCCCTTGGTGCTGGCCTGCAATTCCCTGTACCAGGATGCAGATAACATCCATAGTGAGCAGTTAATCTGAGAGACCTATAAGGTTTCCCCAAACACACAGACTTCTGTCAGAGCACTTTATTACCCACCAGAGGTTAATGATAAGACCCTACTGTGAAAAACATGATATGCTGTCAGCATGGATCATGGAGAGACCTGGTTGGAATATAGAAGAGAGACAGTCCTCAGACAGCCCATCTAGTGCTGGAAGGTGCTGCATGAGCTACTGGGGGGGGGGGGGGGGAAGGGCCAACATCTCTCCAAGCAACTCAAAGTCTAAGTGACTCAGAAGCAAACAACCTGACATGATGCTCACATAACTGCAGTAATGGCACACAGCCATGGTGGGTAACCAACTGCTCTTGGATTGGCTAATGGATCCACTCTGTGGAAATGAAACCATATCTGGAACTGGGAAACAAGTCAGAATCATATCCAGATAACAGTTTTGCTTTCCAATGTCAATCTCCCACTAATCTTGTGCAATAAGAGGGTCTACACCCTTTAAATTCTCTCTAAATTAATAATGGTTATGCAATTTAACCTATGCTGACTACACTCTCCATTGGAGATCATGCTTCTCTTCTTCAGATGGGAGCTGGACATGAGGAGATAAATCCAGCACACTTCACCTCGGCCCTAGCTGAAACCACAGAGGAACTGGGGAAATGAGCAAGAGTGCTGCTTTCTCAGTGAACCTGATTTCAGCACAACGGGAAGGAGATAGACACTGAGGACACCCAACACCTACCAAATCAGAGATCCATCACTGAAGCAGACTTAAAATGCACCCAACATAGCTCAGGTAAGTTTGAGGAAGAAGATGCAGAAAGATTGTTAGAGCCACAAGTCAGGACATTGTGCACAAAGACATTGCTTCTCCCCCAAAACTGATTGATGCCCCCATGATGCATGACCCACAGTCCCCATGGGGTTGACCTGCATTCCCAACAAGGAAGGCTTCTTTGGAAAAGGGGTAGGGAAGAGGGCAACGATGGTGCCAACATGTGTTGTTTACAAACTAAGTATGTCCATATCTAACAACAAAAAAAAAAGTACACAAAGAAATATGTAAAATTGGGGCTGGGGAAATGACTCAGTGGATAAAGTGCCCATGCAAGCATAAGTACCTGAGTCAGCATCCCCAGAACACACACCAAAGCTGGATGCTGTGATCTGAGTGTGCTTACAAGAAGGGAGATAGCCACAGGAGAATCTCCCAGAAGTCTGTGAGCCAGCTATCTTGGCAAATGTAGTTGTGAATATCAATGATAACAAAAGAACCCTACCCCAAATGAGGTGGAGGTTGAGGGCTGACACTAGAAGATATCCTTTGACTTCCATATATGTGCATGCATATACCTGCACACACACACACACATACACACACACACAAAGAAAGCAATAGGTAGAATTAATCCTTAGGATCTGTTTTGTTTAGACCAACATATTCCAAGTATGGCCTTTTAAATTTAACACAATTATTGAGATAGTTTGCATTCTTAATATTAAATTTTCAGAATCCTGTGTATATATTTTTTTTATTTATTACACATCTCATTTTGGATGAGGGACATTTCTAGAGCCTAATTATCCACAAGGAATAAGTGGATGCCATATCAGGCAGCAGAGGTCCAGACAATGCCTTGGACAATAAGGTTATCATGCCATCATACCTGTACACTATTCCTTATCCCCTCTCCTTCGCCAGAAGAGCTGTTAAATGCTAGGATTTTCAGAAATACCATGTCAATAGATTAGTCTGGTCCCAAAGATTTGGTTGCTCCCTAAATACTTTGGCCTACTTTATGTTACCTTAACCAAGTTTAAGATACTGTAGGTTGGGGAATTTTTTTTTTTGTCTAAACTCATATAATTAGCTGAGCTCAGAGAACATGGAGTTAAGTTCTTAGACATTAAATAGATGTAAATAAGTAAGGCTCAGAGAGTTAAGGTCTCTTCAGAAAAGGAGCAGGGAGGAGGGAAAGGATGGTACCAACATGTGTTGTTTACAAGAAAATATGTCCAAGGCTGGAGAGATGGCTTAGCAGTTAATGCATTTGCCTGGGAAGCCAAAGGACCCAGGTTCAATTCCCCAGGACCCATGTTAGCCAGATGCACAAGGGGACGTATGTATCTAGTTAAGAGATTTGCTTGAGGTCGCACAGCTGCTTACTGGAAAGAGCAGTTTACCCAACCTTCATTTAGCAAAGTTACCAAGAGCCTTCTATATGCAATCAACTGCACTATGTGTCTTGCATACAAAGCCAGTAAAAGTACAATTGCCTGGAAACTCAAAGTCTACACAACTCAGAAGCAAACAACCTGATGTGATGCTCACACAAGTGCAATAGTGGCACACATCCATGGCGGGTAACCAACTGCTCTTGGATTGGCTAATGAATCTGCTCAGTGGAAAGGAAACCATATCTGGAACTGGGAAACAAATCAGAACCATATCCGATAATGATTCTACTTTCCATCGTCAAGCTCCCACTAACCTTAGAACTATAAGAGTGTCTATACCTTCTAAATTCTCTCCAAATTAATAACAGTTATCCCATTTAACCAGTGCTGACTTCACTCTCCTTTGGAGAATCTGCTTCTCTTTTTCAGATGGGAGCTGGACCTGTGGAGATAAATGACCCAGTTCAGTCCACCCAGGCCCCAGCTGAAACCACAGAGGAAATGGGAAAATGAGCAAGTTTCTTGCTAGCTTGGTGAAGCTGATATAAGCACAAGGATGATGGAGAAAGATATTAAGTACACTCAATACTTACCAACCCAGAGATCCAGAGGCTCTCTAAATGTCCATCACTGAAGTAGACTTGAAATGCTCCCAGCATGGCTCAGGGAATTTTGAGGAAAAGGCAGGGGAATGATTGTTAGAGCCTCAAGTTGGGACATTTTGCACATAAATATTGCCTCTCCTCTCCATAATTCATGACCCACAATTCCCATAGGGTTGACTTGCATCTCCAGTGAGGAAGGTCTCTTCAGAAAAGGAGCAGGGAGGAGGGAAAGGATGGTACCAACATGTGTTGTTTACAAGAAAATATGTCCAAGGCTGGAGAGATGGCTTAGCAGTTAATGCATTTGCCTGGAAAGCCAAAGGACCCAGGTTCAATTCCCCAGGACCCATGTTAGCCAGATGCACAAGGGGACGTATGTATCTGGAGTTTGTCTGCAGTGACTGGAGGCCCTGGCATGCCCATTTGCTCTCTCTTACCCTCCTTCTTTCTCTCTTTCAAGTAAATTAATAAATAAAATATATTTTTTAAAAAGAAAATATGTCCATATATAATAAAAAGGTGCAATTGCCTTTCATGAGGAAGTGTTATTGTTTGTATGTTGAGTGTTCCCCAAGGGCCCATGTGGTAAAGGCTGGTCCCCCCATGGTAGAACCTTTAGGATGTGGACCTTAATGGGAGATTTTGTCACTGGGTATGGTCTTGAAGGAGATTGCAGGACCTGCAAACTTTCTTCCCTTTTTTCACTTCCAAGACATGAAGTGAGTGGTTTTTTTGTCTGCCATGCACTCTGAATATGACCCACTCAAAGCCATGGGACTAATGGATTATGGAATGAAACTTCCAAAACTATGAGCCTAAATCTTTTTTCTTTATAAGTTGATTACCTCTGCTATTTATTTTAGTAAGTGAAAGCTGACCACACAGACACTGATAGATAAGATAAGGAGACAAGAAATATGAATCATACCCTAGGGCATGGTGGTGGTTTGATTCAGGTGTCCCCCATAAACTTAGGTCTTCTGAATGCCATGTTCCCAGCTGATGGCAATGGGGAAATTAAAGCCTCCTGGAGGCAGTGAATTGATGGGGGAGGGCTTACCAGTGTTATCTGTGGGTTTGGCATACACACTCTCCTATTGCTGTTGTCCATCTGATGTTGGCCAGGAGGTGATGTCTACCCTCTACTCATGCCATTGTCTTCCCCTACCATCATGGAGCTTCCCTTTGAGTCTGAAATGAAATTAATCTCCTTTTATCCCCACAAGCTGCTCTTGGTTGCATGTTTTCTGCTTTGCCTACTTCAGGGCTGCTTCCAAGCTCCTGGAAAGAAAACCCGATGGCCACTTAACACACCTTGAAAATGTATAATTTCTTTCCAATTGAATATAGTTAAGGATTGTCCTCTGACATATTTGGCACATACCTTTGCTTGTGTTTTCCCCAAAGGCAGACCTTTAGATGTAGATAATTTAATTGGGGGGAGGGGTCTATAACACAATGCACAAGTCCAGGAGAAGGGAAGTGAGTCAAGGAAGACAGAAAAGTCAGTATAGGATGAGATAATGTGTGGGTTGCAGCTGTGGACAATGGGGGCTCCATTCTGTTGGAGATGCTGGGAGATAACATCAAACATCCCTCAGAATAATCCCAGTTTACCAAGGAGAATTTGACTAGTGTTTCTCCTTGTTTGATTAACTCCAGCAGTGTATTAAAGTGGGGTTTCCCAGAGATCACCTCCCAGAGTAAGCCTCATTGGTGACAAAGGGACATAGGTGCTTGAGAGAGGGAGTGGTCAGGAGTTGTGGCAGCTGATGGGATGGAGCTGCTGGAGTGTAGAGGACCAGTGGTATCTGCCATGGAAACTGAATGTCTTACCCCTAACGATTCAGCATCCAGTGGTATGTACTAATCGTTGACCTGCACAGATGTTTCCTTCTGTGTCTTCAAGCTTAGCATGTGTCCCACTTGTCCTGGAACCCTCTTGACAGTGCCTGGTTTTGGAAACATGCATCTTGGTGTCCAGAGCTGTGATTTTCTCTGCTTACAGTTTTTATCCTGTTGTTCCTTTGACTCATTATTTTTATTATTTAATTTTTTATTTATTTTTATTAATTTATTTGAGAGTGACAGACACAGAGAAAGACACAGAGAAAGAGAGAGAATGGGCCCACCAGGGCCTCCAGCCACCGCAAAGGAACTCCAGATGCATACATTCCCTTGTGCTAACCTGGGTCCTGGGGAATCTAGCCTTGAACTGGGGTCCTTAGGCTTCACAGGCAAGTGCTTAACCACTAAGCCATCTCTCCAGCCCTGTATCATTATTTTTGAAGTGCAAGAGTGCCTTCTATATTTTTGATTTGTCTGTTCTCTAGTGCAGATTCTGCTCTTGGTAGCTCCAGTGGGTACTTAACTGCTGCCTTTGTTTGTGGTTTCCTTGTATCATTTCCAGCTCCCTCTTCACCCTTGCCATATTCTCAGCTCCCTCTGTTTTCATGCCAGCCTTTCACTTATACTTCCATTTTACCCTTCATTATCCACTTTGTAGTGTTCTTATTTTCTTATGTAGTTTTTGAAAGTATGATTTCCTCCTGCTTTCCAATAATTGCATGTTGTCTTGACTTAGGCTACTCAGATTGTGGTCTGAGCACCAGCAGCAGCATAAATACCATGCAGCAGCTTGATAGAAGCACAGATTTTTTTCAGGCTCCATCCATTATTCTGCATTTTAACACGTTTCCTGGGGGAAAAGATTTGTAGGTGTCATGGGGGTTGAGAAGCACAGGTTCCTGGTTTGCCCAAGGGAGTCTGGGGTTATTTGTAGCAGCACAGAGGTTCAATTTTTATATGAGTCTCAGTCTTGCCACCAAAATGCCATCTGAGGGCTGGAGAGATGGCTTAGCAGTTAAGGTGCTTGCCTGTGAAGCCTAAGGACTCATGTTTAATTCTCCAGATCCCACGCAATCCAGACACACAAGGTGATGCATGCTTGCAAGGTCACACATGTGCACCCTTCTGAAGTTTGATTGCAGTGGCTGGAGGTCCTGGTTCCCCCCTTTCTCTCTCTCATGAAAAAATATGAAAAAAATTCCATGTGACTATTTCATGAGAAGTGTTGTGGGTTGACTGTGGGATGTCTAATAGACTAATACATTTGAACAATTGGTCCCCAGTCGGTGGTGCTGTTTGGGAAAGTTTAGGAGGTGGAGCCTCGCTGAGGAAAATGGGTCAACTGGGAGAGTGCTTTCAGGCTTCATAGCCTGACTTCACTTCCTGTTCATTTCTCTGCTTCCACACTCCAGATGCAGTTGGACCAGCCACTTAGCTCTTCTGCTGCCATGCCTTCCCTGTCGTGATAAACAGTATCTCCTTGAACTGCAAGACAAAATTAACCCTTTCTGTTTTAAGTTGCTTCTGACCACAGTGATAAGAAAAGTAACTAATAGAAGGAGGCTTTGAAAATTAAATTAGTCAAGTATGTAAAGTCCTAAACAGTATCTGAAAGATGGGCATTTGATAAATGACTGCTATGTGATGAATTTTAAAATACATATTGATTTGTTGAGAGACAGAGACAGAGTGAATGAGACACACACACACAGACACACAGACACACAGACACACAGACACACACACACACACACACACACAGAGAGAGAGAGAGAGAGAGAGAGAGAGAGAGAGAGAGAGAGAGAGAGAGAGAGAATGGGTGCACCAGGGCCTTTTGTCACTGTAAACCAACTCCAGATGCATGCACCACTTTGTGTATCTGGCTTTACTTAGGTACTAGAGAATTGAATGTGGGCCAGCTGGCTTTGCAAACAAGTGCTTTTAACCACTGAACAACCTCCTTAGCTCATGATCAATTTTTATATTTATTTATTTCAGAGAGAGTGAGAAAGAGAGAGAGAGAGAGAGAGAGAGAGAGAGAGAGAGAGAGAGAGAGAGAGAATGGGTGTGCCAGGGCCTTTAGCCACTGCAAACGAACTCCAGATGCATGTGCCACCTTGCACATCTGGCTTCAAACTGAACTCAGAGCCTTTTGCAGGCAACTGTCTTAACTGGTGAGCCATTTCCCCAGGCCCCATGATCAATTTTTAAAGTTGCAGAATAATTTTCTTGGTATTTCCTTTTATCCACTGGCTATCCTGTTGGTTCACCTTTGACAGAAAATGATCTAGACTGATTCAAGTTTTATGGCAGACAAGGTGATGCTGGTTATCTTCATGGACCAACTAGGGATTGTGATAATTTCTTACTCAAATTTTATTGCAGCGGGCGGAAATGGGTTTATGGGTACAGCCCTTAGCCAGATTCTTGATCTCTTCAACCTTATGCGCTCAGAAAAGGTAAGTATGACTCAGATGACTGTTAGGCAGGGAAGATATCAAGGATCAATTATACCTATTCCCACCTCTTTTTTTTTTTTTTTTTTGCCTCTGAGTTTCCCAGGCAATCTTATCTCTCCTACAGTCACTGACATTTCTTCCAGAGAGTGGCAAGCCATTGATTGCTTTGCTCAGATTCCAGTGCTACTGTGAAATGACATTTTTCTGTGCATCTGTGGGTGTTGTGTAGGGATAATGGAAACTGAGACTCACGTAGCGTGAGCTAGCTTCCACTGCACCTGAGAGGTTTGAAAGTCTTCTACATTCAGGCTGTGCTGACCTTTGTAATTTGAGTTTTATACATCCTACTTATGAATGCATTATTCACCGGGAAATCCTTAAATTGCCTTTCCTCAACCAAATTGAAACAATGCATATCCGTTGATGAATGAGATTTTCAAGCCATCATATATTGGTGCTGCTTCTCATTCACCAGTCCCATTTGGAAGCATCATTATGTTTGCACAGCAGGGCTGTAGCCATTATTTGAATTTATGTACACACACACACACACACACACACACATATACATGTATTTGGTTTTTTGAGGTAGGGTCTCACTCTAGCCCAGGCTGATCTGGAATTCACTCTGTAGTCTCAGGGTGGCCTCGAACTCATGATGATCCTCCTACTATTGCCTCTTGAGTGCTGGGATTAAAGGCATGAGCTACCATGCTAGGCTTGAATATTTTTTTATCACATTTTGTAAAAATGCCATTGAGGACAATCTAGGTCTTAAGCTCAGGATGGAACCCTAAACATGGTAAAAGCTGAACATCTTTTTTTATTGCATGAATAGTATGTACGGTGTGCATCTGTATGTGGTGCATGCATGTCTATCACAGATGTCCGTGTGCCTGTGTCTACTCAGAGGGCAGAGGAGAAGTGAATATCTGGTGTCTTCCTCTATTACTTATCCACATATTTCCTTGAGATGAAGTCTCTCTCTGAGTGTGGAGCTCTGGTTTTTGTGAACCCCAACAATCCTTTGTTCTCTACTCTCTACAGGACTAAGTACATGGGTTCAGGGAATCAGACTCAGGTGATTTCAGGCCCTTGTTTGTATCAAATACTCTTATCACTGAACTATCTTCCCAGCCCCAAGCTTACAATCTTGAACAGTATTTGGATGCTCATCAGATTTCGCAGGTATGCTAATCATGAAGAAGAGGAATAAAACAAATATCACCAAAATGTTGAAAATTAAAATGTCAATAACACTGATATGCTTGGGATTTTTCTAATGTTTGAAAGCAGCACTAGGAATGGAATCTTTCCATGCAAAGATGTTGCTTTACTCTCTCACACTGGAATTTGCACATGTCATTAGGAATACATTTTTCTGTCAAACTGTGCAGTTGTTATAGTATGTTTATGATATAAACATAATTACGATTTGTCTTCTGTATTTTTTTCTCTAAGTTTAAAAGCTGCAAGGGTTGAAATTCCTATTAACTGACAAATACTATTTCTTTCTCATATGAGTCCATGAGATGGCTTAAATGATTGCTTGTGTCTTTTTTTTTTTTCTCTCCCTGGGATATAGCTGGCACTAAATAAATGATGGAACTCCATTTGTAACTTTCGCAAGTTATTACAAACCTGCCAGCAATCAGGGACGTACCCAATATTATATTCAGATGTTACAATTTATCTATTTGCTCATTACAATTCCTCATTAGAGAATGGTTTACCTTAGAAAAATGTAGCATTATTATTTTATACTCTCAGATTCCAAGTTGATGTCTCTTTTATTTTGAACCTATGAGGGTCTCTGTTTTCCAAGAGTATTTTAATATGAACCCATCAGAACTCCATAGCTTCCTGTCGGTACATTTTGTGATCACACAGGGAGTGAGATTTTTTTTTTTTTTTTGTTATAAACCTGCTGTATGACTTTGATAAATTTACTTAATTTGTGGAGTCTGGGTTTCCTCATCTGTAAACAGGAAGTTAATAGTTAATTGGTTTTAAACCTAATGGATTGAAGATCGAGCTAGACCACTTGTACCTGGCCTATGATGATCTTTCTAGTAGTTCCTATTAGTTATTATAAAGCATTGACGTATTTGATTTATTTATTCATAACCTTCATTGTCAAGACCATTAATAATTTTATTCTTCTCAGAAAGCACATTGAATAATTCAATGACCAAATTCTTAAAGCTTAGAGAGGATGCCTATGACTAAATATAGGTTTTGGTGGTTAGAAATGGGCTCTAGTCAAAGCTTTTCTATGTATCAGGCTATGAAGGATAGCCACTGTTTATTATAAACATATTTTCTGCACCATAGTCAGTTCCAAATAGTTAAACCATTTCTGACATTCTATGTCAGAATGAACATTCTACAATTGCTTTCAAAATGATTAAGAGAGTTGAAGCTTAGAAAGATGTAGAATTTTAATTTCAGGTCTTACATTTATACCTACCAGAGAATTCTGGAATGGTCCTATGAAAACCTTTCTGGATCATTTCTTTGTTGAGTGACAATTTTTATGCACATTTTGCATATCTGTACATTCAATCAGATGCACCAACAGATTTGTGTTTCACACTATCTTTACAAGGATATTTGAATAATGATAAGCATTAAAATGAAGAGGGTCTCCTTGGAGGGGGCCCAGGGATGAGGTAAGGATGGTACCAACATGTGCTGTTTACATACTGAGCATGTCCACAACTAATAAGAAAATAAAAAATTAAAATAAAAAGGTGACCAAATCAGAGAGCCAGAGCCTCAGAGGCCCCCAACACCTCAGCACTGAAGCAGACCAAAAATGAACCCAACATGGCTCAGGGAAATCTTGTGGAAGAGGGGGTGGAAAGAATGTCAGAGTCACATGTTGGGTCATGATTTGTAGAGACATTTATCATACCAATAACTGGGGGCTAACTCCACAATGCACGACCCATTTTCATTAACAAGGAGGGTCTAATGGGAAGGGGTAGATCACAGATGAGCCTAAATAATGGTACCAAACTGCCTGTATTTACTGAAAAGAAAACTAATAAATTAAATTAAAAAAAAAAGGTGATGATGGAGAGTTTCTTTCTCTAGAGTGGAGGGCAGATGTTTATTTTTTTTTAAAGTTTTTGCTTTACATGATGGTGAAAATAATGCTTCTGCAGGGCAGGTTCACTAGCAGAGTGATCTGGCATTTCCTACACTTGGAGCTCCTCTCCTTGCACCCCCGCCCCCGTGGGAACTGGGGCCTCAATATGGGGGTGCAGACCTGTAACCCCAGCACATAGGAGGTTCAGGCAATGTCAGATTTACTATTATTACTATATTATCTATTATTATTTTTTTTTCTGATCAGGAACCTAATCATTTTATATGCATGGAAGATTGAGGATGGACTTGTGGCTCGGAGAGATTTTATTGTGTTATGCTCAAACTTCACATCATTTGCTCACTTCTCAGACAGGAAGACAGGCAGAAGGGATCAAAGGCTCGAATAGGACTTGTGTGAAGGTTAAAGGAGATCATGCTCACAAAGCATTAAGGGCATTGATTGGCACAGAGAGAGTGTTTAATAAGTCATGGCTGTTTACCTTTTCTTCTATTGAAGGTCTTTGGATACATTCCTCCAAGGATCATCATAGGATTTTGGTTTCCTCTTAGCTGGTGGATACAATGTATCTCCATAGGCCCAAACAGCCATTTGAGAAACAGGCCTAACAGTCCCATGGGAATAATATCTGAACATTTTATATATAAATATGACATGGAGTTGGGATGGTGGCACACACTTATAATCCCAGCACTTGGGAGATGGAGGTAGGAAGATGGTGACTCTGAGGCCAGCCTGGGCAACGTGAGACTCTGTCTCCAAAAAAGAGCATGGGGGCTATGGAGATGGCTCAGTAGGTAAAATGCTTTCTGCACAATCCTGGCAATCTGAGTTTGGATCTCCAGAACCCAAGTAAAAGCCAGGCATGTAGTGTGAGTGTCTGTGATTCCAGTGTGCCTACAAAGAGGAGAGAGGCAGTGTCCTGAAGCTTGTGTTGTGCTGGTGAATACAGTGATGAAAAAGATACTGCCTCAACCAAGGTAGAGGGTGACCTTCACATGGGCTCTGTGGCATGTGTGTGCCTGTGTTCATATACATGAACACACATTATATACACACGTACAACAATAAACATGAACAAAAGGTACTGTATACTACTGTAGTGCATAATATAAAGTAGGTGCTCAATAAATGTTAGAGATGATAATGGCCCTTCATTCAAACTCACTTCAGGGCTGAAAGATGGTTCAGTGGTTAATGGTGCTTGCTTGCAAATTCCATCAGCCTGGCTTTGATTCTCCAGTATCCACATAAAGCCAGATGCACAAAGTGGCAATGAGTGTGGAGTTCATTTGCAGCAACAGGCCATGACATGCCCATTCTCTCTCTCGCTCATAAATAAATAAAATAGGTTTTTTAAAACCTCACTTTACATCTTATTATATAGTTCTCTACTTGCCAGCTATATGTGCAGCTTGTTTATGTAAATATAAACCACTCAGGGAACTTAAAAATTCAAAATGGAGATTTTATGCATTTTGAGAGTACTGATTTTTCCTTTTATTTATGAGAGAGAATGAGCACGCCAGAGCCCCTAGACACTGCAAACGAACTCCAGACGCCATGTGCCACCAGGTGTGTCTAGCTTATGTGGGTCCTGGGGAATTGAACTTGGGTCCTTAGGGTTCATAGGCAAGCACCTTAACTGGTAAGCCATCTCTCCAGCTCCCCCCTCCTTTTTTAAATTAACTTTTTTTGGGCTAGCATATGAAGTGGTGGAATTCACCATGGCATCTTCGCACATGTGTGTCATTATCCTTTGCTCTCATTTGTTCCCCTCAACCACTAACCTCCTCCATGCCCCTTGTGTGCCCTCCAAGATGTTTCCTTTTCTTCTCTCAAGAAATCTCTCTGTTTTCCTGTTATAAGCATTCTATTACCCTCTCTATTTCTCACCCCCTTACAATCTCTTTCTCTCTTCTCATGGCCCCTTTTCTAGTTTCAGGACTTATAAACCCCCCGCCCACATACACACACATACATGAGGGAAAACATGAAGTATCTGTTATTCTGAGTTTGGCTTATTTCACATAACATAATTCACCCATTATCCTGTGAATGACATTTCATTTTTCTTTATAGCTGCATTAAATGTCATTGCATACATATACCACATTTTTTGATCCATAGATTTTTCTTTTGTTCCTTGCTTTATCTGATAAAGTCTGATAAAGAAACAAAATGATAAAGGACAGAAATCCAATGATCTTGATTTAAGTTTCAGCTCTGCCATTTAGCAAGCTGTGAATCCTTGTAAGTTTCCTGAATGTCTGAAAAATGAAGAAATTAATAGTATTGATCTCAAGGAGTTGTGATGGCTAAATGAATCAAACTTGTAAAGCACTTGCAACACTACTTGATGTAGTAAACACTCTAGGAATGTTAAGTATTATTATCACACTGTTGCCCACTGCTTAGAAGCATAGGAAGAGGCTTTTTTGTTTTGTTTTTGATGTTAACAAAAGTCTATCTCAATAATTCATGGAACTTAGGGGATGTATTGGACAGAAACTCTTCCTTAGTTCTCTTGAAAGCTTTGTGTCAATTTGGATGAGGTTTGGGCACAAGAAATAGAAAATGCAACTTCCATGACTTACAGGGTTCTGTATCATTGCCAGCAGGAAGCTCCTGGCATTGATATGGCAATTCAATTATGCCAAGTCTGGTGTTTCTTAATTGCCTTGGCCTGTCCCCCATGGTGACAAGATGGAGCTGCTGCCTTAAATATTGGGCAGAAAGAAGAGGAAAGTGTGGTGCCAGCTGTGTTGGCTTATTTTATCAGGAAAATAAAATCGTTCCTGGAGTCCCTTTAAGCAAATTCCTGCTTCTGTCTCACTGGCCAGCATTATGTTAGGAGGTAACTACCAGCGGCAAGGGAGACCGGGTAAGCCAATGTGTGGCATTTCCAGTGTCCATGTTTAAAAAGCAACTAGGACAGGGAATTACTAGTGCATGAGCCAATCAATGGTATTGACTTCAGGCAGTATTTGAACTTTTTCTAAAAGTGACTACTTGATTTAGCAAATTTTAGGCTCTATTGTTGTTTCTGGAAATAACATTCAGTCCAAATCTTTCATTTTAATAATGTTAGACACACTAAACAGTAAATATTTATTGATTGAAGGAAAATAACCTGAGAAACAGAGAACTAAAGTGGCCCATTTTTACTGAGTCACTGTATTAATAATCTCTTTCTATATACTATTACTCTGCAATTGAAAGGAATACTTATTTGAAATTGACTTCTAGTATATATTCATACATGTACTTTTGTTAACTCCCATCTCCCTGTCCTCAACCCTGCTTTTACTTTCCCACCCCTAGTATTCCATTTTGACTTTCTTATTTTAAAACTTAATTTTATATATAATATAACAAGTTATACTCTTCCATCCCCTTGCCCTGGCCCCTGCCAACCAGAGGGGCTCCTTCCATGGTGTCATGATATCCATTTTGGGACATGAAGATCTCAGTCCCTGTGGGGTAGCAGGGAGGGGGAACTATGTCTCAGGGTATTCCTACCCACTCTGTGACTCTAAAATCTTTCTGCCCCTTATTCGGCAATGTTGCCTGAGCCTGTCTGACTTAGTATTGAGTTCTCTGTAGCCTCTGCACTTCTTCTTTGATAGGTTTTGATTGATCATCGTGTCTGCAACCATCACACTAGAGTTGGTTGTCAGGTTAGCGGTATTCATGTCTCCTCTTCCTCTGCAATTTCCCCTGGGCCCTGGCAGATGTGGTAGAGCTGGGAAGTCTCGTGGTGGGCAGTCAGCTATTTTCTTGCTTTATAAATGAATCTTGGAGCCGGGTGTAGTGGTGCATGCCTTTAATCCCAGCACTCGGGAGACAGAGGTAGGAAGATTGCTATGAATTCGAGGCTACCCTGAGACTACGTAGTAAATTCCAGGTCACCCTGGGCTAGTGTGAGACCCTTCCTCAAAAAAAAAAAAAACAAAAGACAAACAAACAAAAAAAGTTATCTTTTCTTCCTTCCTTCCTTCCTTCCTTCCTTCCTTCCTTCCTTCCTTCCTTCCTTCCTTCCTTCCTTCCTTCCTTCCTGTCTTTCTTTTCTTTTTTTTTTCTTTTTTTTAAGTGAACCTGGCGTGATGGCACATGCCTTTAACCCCAGCACTCGGGAGGCAGAGGTAGGAGGATCACTCTGAGTTCGAGGCCACCCTGAGACTATATAGTGTGTTCCAGGTCAGCCTGGGCTAGAGCGAGACCCTGCCTCAGAAAAAAAAAAAAAAAAAAAAAAAGAAAGAAAGACTCTTGGCTCTCCTCCATTCTCTGTGCTGTGTATAAAATAAAACAGATTCTCCAACCAAGAGAGCAGTGCCTCCAACGAGCAAGCTTTCCTGGCACAGGTTTGACTTTCATGTCATTTGAGATCTGCAAGCTTCCCTGTCCTTCTCCCTTTATGCCTCATTTCCCCCCTCATGGGCTACTTTCTACCTTTGTGGCACCTACACATTCTCTCTTGCCTACAATAATACATGTTTATAATGGTTCTAGTCTGGATTACGTAAGAGAGAGCACATGTGGTATTTGTCTTTTTGAGCCTGGGTTGCCTCACTTAACATATTTTCCCGCAAATTTTATAATTTCATTTTCTTCTTTATGGCTGAGTAGAATTCTATTGTATATATGCACCACATTTTCATTATCCATTCTTTGGTTGGTGGGCAGCTCGGCTGGTTCCATTTCCTTGCTGTTGTGAAGAGTGTAGCGATAAGGCACTGATGGACAAGTGTCCGCAGTAGAGTCCTTGGGGGATGTGCCCAGGGGTGGTTTAGCTGGGTGATGTGGTAGTTAATAAATATTTATTAGAGTTTCTGTGGCTTAGAGCTTTGAGAAATTCTTAGTTGCTGGTTCTGGTACTGGGTTTCCAGTAAGGTTGCAATCTTAGTACCAGTAAAAATGAAGCCATCACAGGCTTGACTGGGGCTGTAGCTTGTCTTTCCAAGTTTAGCGAAGTGACTGTTGGTCTTAGGCTTCTGTTTCTCAGTCTGAGGTCCTCTTCTTATGGCTCTTGAACAAATGTCTTCATAGCATGACAACTGGCTTCTCTAGAAATGAATGATCCAAGAGAGATAGAGATGAGAGAGAGAAGTCAATGTCTTCATTGCCATCACATATGCCATCACATTTGCCATCACATTTGCCATGTTGTTTTGGTGACACAGTCATACCATGATATCATGTGGGAGAGAACTACATAAGGAATGAATACTAGAAAGAAGAGATCATTGGGCACCATTGTGAAAACTGGTTACCACAGTCACATGACTGGGTAGCAGCAAAATGAAAGCTGAGAGTTCAGTTTTTCTGACTATCAACCTGTGATCCTTATCACATTCTTACCTTCATTATATTGTTTTGACGACAGAATGAACGACCTATGAAGGAACTTTTTTTTGTTGTTGTTGTAGTTAAGAATAATTATCAAACTGGGCATTATGGCACACACTTTCTATCCCAGCACTTGGGAGGCAGAGGTAGGAGGATTTCTGTGATTCAAGGCCAGCCTAGGGTTACAGAGTGAATTCCAGGCCAGCCTAGGTTAGAGTGAGACCTTACTACAAAACAAGAAACCTGGGGAAATTGCTCAGCTGTTAAAGGCATTTTCTTTGCAAAGTTTGCAGACCTGGGGTCAATTCCCTAGTCACCCACATAAAGCCAGATGATAAGAGTAATGATCTCTTATATTATCCTGTAGCTCCTCTTGTGGTTTGCACATGTGCCCACATTAACATTCACAAACACACAAGCATAGAAAGAGAGATGCTTCTCCATGACTCAATTTCAGTCAGCATTCTTCAGAGAGGATAGAAAACACAGAGCACTTACATCATGTAGACAAACCCCATTACTGAAAAATTGACATTGCAGTGTCATCAACACGGTATAGACCTGACATAAGAATTATGCACCTGGTTTCTTTTTCTGTCAGTGGAATGGAAAACAATCAAGAAGTAACAGAAAAAAAAAAATCTGCAAGATAGGAGGGAATGAAGCAAAAGATAATTGAAAGATTTTTAAATGAAAAGGGCAACTTTTATTTTTCGCTGTGCAGCAAATGAAGTCCCATGCTGGTTTGTGTGTATGGAAGCATAGATTGGTAGGAAATTGTCTATTCTGGTGAGTTCTATAAGAAAGGAGCCCACATTGAATTTCAATTTATTACATGGGTATTATTTTCCAACCATATCTTCAAGTAACTATAAATTTGTCTTCAGGATGACCAATCCTCAATAACTTGTAGAAGTAAGGCGTTTTCAGTTTTATGTACTCCAGATTTAGATTTAGAAGTGAAATAATGGTGGTGATTTGCTTTATTAAAAAATATTTTTGTTCCCATTTCTCTCAAGTCTGTCGAATCAGTTTCTGGATGGGCATCAATAATTTGAAAGCTGTTAGAGTAATGAAAATGGAACAAAGGGTTTCTTTTACTCTTCTTGTTTATGGAAATGTGTATTCCGATTATCTTAGGCTAAAATTGAAATAGATTTCTCTATGGCTCATATATTTATATTTTAAGAAGAACTGTTCAAGTCTAATGGAACACAGCTACTCATTGATTTGAATATGTGAGATGGATCACATTCCAGGTGCATTTTTGTTAGTTTTAATTTTTAAAAAATATTTTATTATTATTTATTTATTTGACAGAGAGGGAGGGAGGGAGGAAGGGAGAGAGAGAGAGAGAGAGAGAGAGAGAGAGAGAGAGAGAGAGAGAATGATGGGTGAGCCAGGGCTTCTAGCCACTGCAAACGAACTCCAGACGTGTACACCCCCTTGTTCATCTGGCTAACGTGGGTCCTGGGGAATCTAACCTGGGTCCTTTGGCTTTGCAGGCAAACGCCTTAACCACGAAGCCATCCCTCCAACCCAGTTTTCATTTTTATTTATTAACAAGCAGAGAGAGATAGAGAGAAGACAGACAGACAGAGAGAATGGGCAGCCAGGGGCCCCAGCCACTGTAAACAGACTACAGGTATCTGTGTCACTTTTGTGCGTCTGGCTTTAATGTGGGCACTGGGGAATCAAAATCCAGGCATTAGCCTTTGCAGATAAGTGCCTTAATCACTGAGCCATCTCTCCATCCCGAGGTGCATTTTAAAAAGTCATAGACAAAGCAGTTTTTTTTAAATTTTATTTATTTATTTATTTGAGAGCGACAGACATAGAGAGAAAGACAGATAGAGGGAGAGAGAGAGAATGGGCGTGCCAGGGCTTCCAGCCTCTGCAAATGAACTCCAGATGCGTGCGCCCCCTTGTGCATCTGGCTAACATGGGACCTGGGGAACCGAGCCTTGAACTGGGGTCCTTAGGCTTCACAGGCAAGCACTTAACCGCTAAGCCATCTCTCCAGCCCAATACCATTTTTTTTGTGTGTATGTGGTGTATATTTAGATATGTTTGTGTATGTGTGCATGTGAAAGTCAGAGGATAACTTCAAGTGTCCAGAATTCCATCCAGTTTTTTTTTTTTTTTGAAACAGGGTCTCTCCTTGGCCTGGAGATCACCAATTACACTATTACACTAGACTTGTTGGTGAGTGAGCTCCAGGGATCCTCCTGTCTTTGCCTCACCAGTGCTGGAATTATAGGTAAGGGTCACTTCACCTGGAATTGTATATGGGTACTGGTTATTGAACTCAGATCCTCATGCTTGTGAGGCAAGCAGTTTACCAACAGAACTATCTCCCAGCTTAAATGATATTATCATTTGATAAAATAAGTAAACCAACATTTATGGAGTGACAAGTACACAGTAAAGAACTGTGAAGGTAATACTCGTGTTTTCAGTTTGGAACGTCTTGATATAGTCAGACAAGTCCCAATTTATGGCTTGGAGACTGGAGGCCCAGAAAAGTTAGCTTTCTCACTCATCCAGTGACGAATTTCTATTCTCAATGATACGCATTGCATTGGGGAGGAGAAGGTGTAGTTTAGCAAACAGGATAATGCCACATAGCTATTCAGTGGAAAAACTACAAGTAGGACCTAGAAGGTTCCAGAGTCCAGTATGTGACATTTCATCTCTGTGCACCCATACAAGAATAGCCAACCTATCAATCATTGAAAAGTATATACTAATATTTACTGTGGGCTATTTGTCGGCATTATGACATATGCTTGCCTTATTTCAGTGTATATAACACCCTGAAACACCCTACAAATTAATAATCCATGAACAGCAATGAAACATTGAGGGACAGAGATGTTCAGGGTTCCTTAGTGGTTGCTCAAATATTCAGAAGTAGCAAATTGTTGGAGCCAAAGGGAAGGACTTTATCCATAGCAGGTGTTTTCCAATAAGTTGCTTTGTGTTTAAGTCAAGCAGACATGGTTCTGTCACTTATAGCTGAGGAATCCTAACTGACATACCACTGTGGCAAGTTCATTGCCCCTGCTGGTTCTGGGTAACTCTGAGATCTCATCAGCTGAGAGTTTGAAAAACAAAAAGGAAAGCACTTTTCTGCTCTGGAAGCAGCTTGTTCGTTCAATTCTCATTAATACTGTCAGTTTTAATTTTATCTTGTTAAAATAATCCCAAATTCTTTATGCCTGAAATAAATACATCCCTATCTGGATGGGCTCCCAGAAGGCACTCCCTACATGATACATTGGCTTCTTTAGGTCGTCTTCTTTCTGAAGCATATTATATTATGACATTTTATTTTTTATTGTTTAACAATTTCATACATGTGTAGAAAGCAATTGTGATCATATTTACCTTTCATTACTTTACCTTATCCCCTTCCCACTCCTTCTGAATTTCTTCTTCCCAACAAGTCTCCATTCTACCTTAATGTCTTTGTGTGTGTGCTGTGTGTATGATCCATTGACTTTAACTAGAGTTGCATGCATGAGTGCCTGGTGTGGGGAGTGGCTATTTACTGGCTCATGGGCACCTTATTAATGGCTACACCACTGAAGAAAATGTCCCCCTCCCCCAGCGCAACCATTAACTGTTAATAGCTCCTTAGAGAGGGGTGGGACCTCATGAGCCCCTTACCATCCATTATGTAGGTCTTGTGTAGATCATCCCAGCTGCTGTGAGTTCATGTGTGTCTAGAAGACTGTTCCACAGCACTTCTTCCCATCATCTGGCTCTTCAATTCTTTCAACCCTTTCTTCCACAATGTTTCCTGTGCCTTGGAGGAGCCTTATTTTGTTTAAAGATTTTATTTTGGTTTATTTATTAGAGAATAGAGAGGGAGAGAGAGACAGTGAGAATGGGCACGTCAGAGCCTCTAGCAAACCACAAACAAACTCCAGATGCACGTGCCAGCATATGCATCTGGCTTATGTGGGACCTGGAGAATTGAACCTGGGTCCTTAGGCTTTGCAGGCAAGCACCTTAACTGCTAAGCCATCTCTCCAGCCCCTGATTTTTTTTTTAACACATGAAATGCAATGCCCAGAGCTGGATTTCAAATTGAGGTCTCATGCCATTTCTGAGACAACAGGGCAGCTTCATGAGAAGAAGCGGGGCTAGCTAGCTCCATGGGCTCACAGCCAGGGTATTTGCCTTGAAGGAACTCATGTTTGGTTTACTGTTCTGCTGTCACTGTCTTAAATGACTCAAAAAAGTTTTCATCTACAACAGAGTGTAGTGGGAGCTGGCTGTGCTGGTGTACCCCTTTAATTAAAGCTTTTATTATGTTGAGATAAATTCCTTTTATTCCCAGTTCCTTTTTTTATTTTCACAATTTTTATTATCATTTTCTATAATTATAAAAATATCCCATGGTAATAACCCCCCCCCCCACTTTCCCCTTTGAAATTCCATTATCCATCATATACATTCCCCATCTCAATCATTGTACTTACATATATACAATACCAACCTATTAAGTACCCTCCTCCCTTCCTTTCTCTTCCCTTTATATCTCCTTTTTAACTTACTGGCCTCTGCTACTAAGTATTTTCCTTCTCATGCAGAAGCCCAATCATCTGTAGCTAGGATCCACATATGAGGGAGAACATGTGTGCTTGGCTTTCTGGGCCTGGGTTACCTCACTTAGTATAATCCTTTCCAGATCCATCCATTTTTCTGCAAATTTCATAACTTCATTTTTCTTTACCACTGAGTAGAACTCCATTGTATAAATGTGCCACATCTTCATTATCCACTCATCAGTTGAGGGACATTTTGGCTGGTTCCATTTCCCAGCTATTATAAATTGAGCAGCAATAAACATGGTTGAGCACGTACTTCTAAGGAAATGAGATAAGTCCTTTGGATATATGTGTAGGAGTGCTATAGCTGGGTCATATGGTAGATCAATCTTTAGCTGTTTTAGGAACCTCCACACTGATTTCCACAATGTATGGGCCACTGTTGTGTCTCTTGATTGCATCAAATGACCACTTGGAGTGATGGAATGCACCATCTAGGTTGCTAAGTGATGCATTATAAATAAATGTAATCTAATGTAATCATAACAGCTCCAAAGATCTGGAGTAACAGTTCCTCGTAATAACAAGGGAGCAGAATACACTATAGCTTTGTATATAATCCCAAAGAGTACTGTGCAGCCCACAAGGGTGAAGCATGTTATGGAAAGTTATCCAGCAAAGCCTGGCATTATTTAGGTTCTAAAAACTCAATAATAACATTGTATTTTCTGTGACAATTAATAAATATTCTCATTAAAAGATAATATCCTGATTAGACCAGAAAGTTATTTTTATTCCCAAGTCATCATGATTGCTTTTTGCACAAGCATAAGGGCCTAAGGGGACCTGTGATCACCTGAGTTTGATTTTCCAGCATCCATATAAACTGGACATGACCATGCATGACTGTAAACCGTGTCCTGTGGGGAACAGAGACTGAAGAAACCTGGTGCATGGGAAAATGGCAGGTCTAGGTTCAGAGAGGAATTCCATCTCAAGGAATTATGCAGATGAACGACAGAGGAAGACATCCAATATTCTCCTCTGGACTCTACATGAGTGTACATGAGGGTATGGGCTTCTACACATGTGCACACATGCATACACCACATACACATCACATAAGACTACACATAAGTATATGAAAACAGAAGTTGGCATGATGCCTGTACTGGCATAATTCCTAGGACTCAGGAATCAGAAGTAGGAGGATCACCAGGAGTTCAAGGCCACCTTGAGACTACATAGTGAATTCCAGGTCAGCCTGGGCTAGAGTGAGACCCTACCTCAAAACAAACAAACAAACAAACAAAAAAACCCCCAAAAGATTAAAATAGAGAAAAGACTAATAATGGTCCATGGAGCTCTTATCAAACTCAGATGTCAAAACAGAATGAAGAAAATCCTTTAAATTAAAGTTCTAACCTGTTGAGGAAATGACTAAGAAATAGTAATGCCTCTTTCCTTACTAGTTAAGTAAGTAGACATGCATGCTTCACCCATGGTAATGGCAAATGGTCAGAGAGAAGTTAAAAATCGTTACCACAAAACTAGGGGACAACTCCTCAGGATACTTCTTCCTACCTTGCAGCTCTTACAATCTTTCTGCCTCCTTTTCTGCCATGTAAATTTTAGTGAATTTTATCCCACTCTTTTTTTTGTTTGAGACAGGGTCTCATGGGCCCAAGTTGCCCTTGAACGTCCTATGTAGCCTAAACTGTCATTGAATTCCTGATCCTCCTGCTTCTACCTTCCAATTTCTGTCTTAAAGACCATGGCAGTTTAATAGTACTACCTTTACAATAATGTATCTAAATCTACAACCAGGATAATTTCTATGTTTAAATATGAGTATTGTTTTTTTAAGTTATCTTAGTTTTAGTTTACTCTGTAAGAAGTCATCAGATGTTTTTCTGAAGCCAAGCTAATTGCCTGGGTGGCGCTAGACACTTATCCCTTTGCTATAGTTCAACTCCTTAGAACTATCCAGAAATAGCCACTTCATTTGTTACAATTTTCCACTTCCATTCATTTCAGTCATTCTTCTTTTTCTGGTTTGAGACAGTCTTATATAGACTAGGCTGGCCTTGAACTGATGATGTAGCCAAGGATGACCTTGTATCCCTGATCTTCCTGCCTCCTTATTCCATTCTATAGTACAAGGAACAGTGCTATGTGGGTTTTAGAAAATATACACAAAGAAACCTCTTTGTTTATGAGATCTTACCCATTTTAAGGTGCTACCCTCTATAGATATGTAACTAGCAGCTCAGGGACAGCTACCTAAGGAATATCTGCTTTGTTTTTCTAAATACTCATCTTCAAGTTAGTTGCAGTTTCCATTTAGAAAAATATTCATATGAAATGCAGTTGTTTGGGTTTTTTGTGTGATGCATGTGTGTGTGAGTGCAATTGCATGCATGCCATGGCATACATGTGTATAGCAGCGGACAACCTCGGGGTGTCTGTCTTCACCTTCTAACTTTCTTTGAGGTGGTCTCTTTTGTTTGCCACTGTGAACACCAAACTAGTAAGTTTTGGGATTCACCTGACTTGCTTCCCACTTCTGTCAGCATGTTAACATTACAGACACTTGCACCACTGTGTCTGGTTTTCTGTGGGTTCCAGGGACCTGAACTGCAGCTGTGAGGCTTGGGCGGTAAATGCTTTCAACCTCAGAGCCCTCCTTAGCCTCTGCATTATTTTGATTCATGTCAGTAATGAGATCATAACATTTTTCTAGTCAAAAGATTTTATTTGTGAACCATATTTCTTTTTCTTCTGTTGTGGTACATTTTAGTCATTTGTGCTTATTTAGAGGAATGTATTCTGGCCTTGGGAAAGGGCTGACAAAGATTGAAGGGGAATATTGCATTCTTGGTTCTGTACTTAAGTGAGCTTTCTACTTTGTTTGTTCCCTTTCCCAAAGGGTATCTTAGTCATAAGGAAATGTGATTCATTTAAAAAAAAAAACAGGAACTATAAGATACCCTTGGGTTTAATGACGTCAAAGCATGTGATGAATGAGGAACATAATGCCAGAGGAAGATTCATTTAGGAAGCCATTTTGGACTTGATTGGTAAAAATTGGCAAGTCCTTCCTCTAGACTAGAGATGGGCTTTAAAACACCAGTGAAATAACAAAAAAGGAAGGGGAAGAAAATGTTTAGCCAAAAACAGAAAGGATTTTGTGAAATTAAAAACCAAATGCTATTTGATAATTTCTAAAATGTCTTTGATGGGCCAGATATTCTGAAGTTGTTCATCTTTAATATTTGTTTATTGGATAATATCCTACCAATACCCAAGAACTTGTTTCGTACATCCTTCTATAACTAGTTTGAGTCCCTAGACACTGACATATTTGGGAAAATATGAGGCTATGGCAGGTCAACATTTTCTAAGGAAAGTCTTTAAAATGAGGACACTTAGGCTCCATGGTTAATGACACTTGCTTGTAAAGTTTTCTGGCCTGGGCTTGATTTCCCAGCCAACCAGCTAAAGCTAGAGGTTCATTTCTGTGCAGTGGCAATAGACCATGGTATCCCTTCCCTCAACACATACAAATAAATGATTTTTTTAAAATGAGGGCCTATGGAATACAGTTTTTCATAATTAAAAAATATTTATTTACTTATTTGAGATAGATATATAGAGAGAATGAATAGGTGTGTTAGGGCCTCTTTCCACTGCAAACAAACTCCAGATGCATGAGCTAGTTTGTGATCTGGTTTATGTAGATATTGAGGAACTGAACCTGAGTCTTTGCAAGCAAGTGCCTTTAACTGCTGAGCCATCTCTTCAGTCCTTTTCATAATTTCTATTGGCATATGTTAATTATACATAATAGGTTTCACTATGACATTTTAACTCTTTTTTTTTTGCTCTGGACACTTTCTCTTTAATGAAACACAATTTGATTACAAATCAGCACCATCTCAGGCAGACGACCTTTTCTGGAACATTTCAGTCTGTTGTGGCCATACTTGTGTGATTTCTCCCTTTGCTGGAGTCTAGTGTAGTCCTCCACCAGGGGAGGGACCCGGTGCCCAGGTAGTTTACATGTTAATGCCAGTGGTGGGAACATTCTCCTTTCAGCCCTTTTGGATGACAGGTATCCTTTTTAGATCCCCAGGCAGTGTGCCAGAGAGCCTTCCTGGTTCACCAAGGAATTTTGAATCCATGTGTAAGAATTACTTTTTTGGAGCCAGGTGTGGTGGTTTAGCACTTGGGATGTGGAGGCAGGAGGACAAAAAGTTCAACACCAATCTCGGTTACATATCAAGTTCAAGGCAAGCCTTAGCTATATGATATCTTGCTTCAAAAAGAAAAAGGACCATTTTTCTTTGTTAAACTGAAAATAGACAGCATCATGACCAATTGGGTACAGCGGATTAGATAAAGGGCTGGGGTCATTTAGTCACTTGAAAGTCAAAGGTCACAGCCATGTAGCTAAGTTACCAGAGCATTATGTTTCTCTGGACACTAGCGAGTCTTGGCTTGTGAATGTACAAGGTGACTTAGGTAATGTCAACCCTCCTCCAAAACCCTTTTTGGCCTGTACCCATTCACCGCTTTATTTCATTTTGTATATGTGTATGATATTACCAGCAAATAATAATAATTTTAAGTTTATTTCCAATTCATATTTTATTGCACTGGTCAAAACTAAAATAGTGTTAAATATTAATGATTATTATAAGAATGCCTACTTAGGACAGAAGAGATGGCTTAGGGGTTAAGAAACCTCCAAAACCAAAGGACCCAGGTTCGATTCTTCAGGACCCACATAAGCTAGATGCACAAGGGGGCGCATACATCTGGAGTTTGCAGTGGCTGGAGGCCCTGGTGTGCCCATTCTCTCTCTCTCTATCTATCTATCTATCTATCTATCTATCTATCTATCTATCTATCATCTATTCATCCTTCTTTCTCTCTCTCAAATAAATAAATAAAATATCTTTCAAAAATAAAAGAGTTATAAAAGAATTTAGTATCTTTGTTTCCAGGTGTGAGGATGTAGCCCACATTCTTGTTCATATTGCATCGACTCGGACTTTTATTCCCCACTCTGTATCTTATTTTCATAGAGTGCTTGCTTCTTTGGCTCTACTGTTAAACTTATCTTTGTTGTTGTGTGATATGGAATTTTTGTGTGTATGTGTAATATGTGTGGCATGCATGTGTCTTACATGCATATGCATACACAGGCACAAGCATGTGGAGGCCAGAGGAGGGAGTTTGGTATCCTCCTCTATTGCTCTTCTGCTTTATTTCCCTAAGACAGAGTCTTATTGAACCTGGCTGACTGGCGTGCTCCAGTGAGACACTTGTCTCTGCCTACCTTAGTGCTGGGGTTACAATCATGACTGGCCGTGCCTAGCTTTTGACATGGGTGTCAGGGATTTGAATCTAGGCCTTATACTTGGACAGTACTCTTACCCACTGAATCATCTACCTAGCCAGTGAAATGGACTTCTTATTGTGGTAAAACACACAGAGCATAAAACAACTTTTTCACAGTATTGTTATATTCACATTGTAATACAACATCATAGATCTTTAGAATGTATATCTATATCTATCTATATATGTCAGCACTTTCCCTGTATCCCTCTAGCCCCTGGTAGTCACTACTATATTTTCTCTTTCTATGAGTTGGATTAGTTTAGATACCTAATGTAAGTGGACCTATGAAGTACTATTTTGTGATTGGATTATTTTACTTAGCATAATTTTCTCATGGTTCATCCACATTGAAGCATATGACAGGATTTCCTTCTTTTTAAAGTGTAAGAATTTTCTATTGTATGTGTATATCACATTTTCTTTTTAAAATTTTACCTATTTGTGAACAGATAGTCGTAGCAGCAGAAGAGAAGGGATGAGCA
Organism: Jaculus jaculus; assembly: GCF_020740685.1. Taxonomy (NCBI): domain Eukaryota; kingdom Metazoa; phylum Chordata; class Mammalia; order Rodentia; family Dipodidae; genus Jaculus; species Jaculus jaculus. Next base: position 6,933,492 of record NC_059125.1, read on the forward strand.
AACCTGCCAATACTTTACCACTCTACATTGACCTCTGACCTTTGCATGCACATTTACACATATGCATGGACACCTGTGCACATCTGTGCACATACACAAACTCTCACAAGTGCACACACTCATACGAACAACATGCATACTCACATGCATGCAACACATACACACACAAACACCCGTGTGCGCATGTGCACAAAAAGAGAACAATCACAGCAACCTTGGTGCATTCCTGTTTCATTAGAGCAGAGAAACTTCAACGAAAGTTGTCATTACTTTTTCTTCTTTTGTCAAGCATTCTAATTGCATTAGATGCTATGATGGGATAAAAGTAACAACTTCCATTGAGTTGACAGTTGTTTTGGCTTTTGCTTTCTGTAAAGACCTTTGGGACACATTTGATAAATTAGCTTTGTGAAGATGATGTTTAAAAATGCAGATGAAGGGCTGGAGAGATGGCTTAGTGGTTAAGCGCTTGCCTGTGAAGCCTAAGGACCCCGGTTCGAGGCTCGGTTCCCCAGGTCCCACGTTAGCCAGGTGCACAAGGGGGCGCACGTGTCTGGAGTTCGTTTGCAGAGGCTGGAAGCCCTGGTGCACCCATTCTCTCTCTCTCCCTCTATCTGTCTTTCTCTCTGTGTCTGTTGCTCTCAAATAAATAAATAAAATTTTTAAAAAAATGCAGATGAAGCTGGGCTTGGGGGCGCATGCCTTTAATCCCAGCACTCCAGCACTCGGGAGGCAGAGGTAGGAGGATCGCCATGAGTTCGAGGCTACCCTGAGACTACATAGAGAATTCCAAGTCAGCCTGGGCTAGAGTGAGACCCTACCTCAACAACAACAACAACAACAACAACAACAACAACAACAACAACAAGCCAGGTGTGGTGGTACATGCCTTTAATCCCAGCACTCAGGAGGTAGAGGTAGGAGGATCGCCATGAGTTCGAGGCTACCCTGAGACTACATAGTGAATTCTAGGTCAGCCTGGGCTAGAGTAAAACTGTACCTTGAAAAACCAAAAAAAAAAAAAAAAAAAAAAAATGCAGATGACTGTTGGATTTTAGGTTTTCTCCTTGGATTTTCTTGCCTGACATCTTCCAAGACTTTCAGGTTGGAATGAAGACGCAAAACCATAACTTTATGAAGACGGTTTTGAGAGTAAATACTCAGTAAGATGCAAGTTGTGAAGCATCTCTAGGAGCAAGATGCTTCTTTTCTGAGTGCACCATCAAAGTCTGTATGCGGTGGTCATTTGAATCATGATGTGGGGTTTATGAGGGAGCAAGCAGCAAAAGAGAAAATGAGAGCAGCTGCAGCAGTTGGCAGGCATGACTGGGAAGGCACCTCAGGGGCAGCAGGTGTGTGGGGCAGCTAGCAGGTGATCACATACAGTAGTGTGGGAACTATGACTGGAGGCACTAGATGAGAAATTGGAGTCTTCCGTGTTTGTTTCCAAAACAGAGGCCAGGACATGAGTCAACGTTTTATGATTTGTATTAGACATTACATATGACTATTTAGGAGTACTTTGAATTTGTACTAAACAGACTCGATGCTTGATCTTCCTCCTCCTCCTCCTCCTCTTCTTCTTCCTTGGTTTTTTAAGGTAGGGTCTCACTCTAGCCCAGGCTGGCCTGGAATTCACTATGTAGTCTCAGGGTGGCCTCAAACTCACAGCCACGATCCTCCTACCTCTGCCTCCCGAGTGCTGGGGTTAAAGGCATGTGCCACCACGCCTGGCTGGGCATTCTTTTTTAATTAATTTTTGGGGTAAGTGTGTATGATGGATGTGCGTTCATGTGTGTTACTACCAGCACACAGCACGGGCATGAAGGTGAAGGTCAGAGGAGGACTTTAGGTGTCGGCCCTTACTTTCTACTTTGCTTGATGCAGGATTTCTTGTCCTCCTTCCCACTGCTTTCACCAGGATCACTAGCCGGACAAGCTTCTGGGAAATTCTCCCGGCTCTGCCCCACTTCTTGCCGAAGTTGCACTAGGTGCACTGGAGTTACGGACGCTCACCACATCATGCAGCTTTACATGGGTCCTGGGGATCTATACTCCGGACCTCATGCTTGTGTGTCAAGCACTTGGTCCACTGAGCCATCTCCTCCAATCTAATACTTGGCATTCTCAATCCTGTGTGGAACTCTTTCTTCCCCAAGGACTTATTTGGCCCCAACTAAATTAATGAACAGTCTGGTAAATCAATACAAGTACATGAAAGGTTTTCTACAGCCAGGCGAGATGGAACACATCTGTAATCCCAGCAGTTGGGAGGCAGAGGGGGGAGTATCACATACTTGAGGTCAGTCTACTCCCCTTAACAAGTTCTAGGCCAGTTAAGGCTCCACAGCCAGAGCCTGTCTCAAAAAAAGGCATCTATCATTGTTCTAATACTTTATCATGAGTTATAAATTGACCACTCTAAAATCAGCTCTGATTCAGTTAAGGTTTTCCTTCTTTCACTCTTCATTAGATCAGTCATACTTAAAATGAATCCCCAAGACCAACATCATCATTGGTTAGAAATGGAAATTCTTGGGCCTGACCGCAGATCCACTAATCAGAAACACTAGTAGCAATGTTCAGTGATCTATGCTTACCCAAGTCCCATGGGCAAGCTTCAGGCATGCACAAGTGTGCAATTTCTGTTAATCTAGGGTCATAAACATGATAGAGAGAATAGAATATGGCCATCTTCATTCAAACTTTAAAAATGTGTTTCCATGTCAATGTGTGTGTTATACATTGTGCAGATGCATATGCCCCAGGCACACATGTGCAGAAGCTAGAGGACATTGGGTGGTCTCCTGCATTGTTTTTCCTGTTTCTTTTAAAAACCTTTTTTGACAATTTTCATACATGTACATAATATATTTTGATCATATTCCCCTCCAATTACTTTCTTTTGTCCTCCTTCCACATTCACCTTTTACTGAATCCCATCTTATTTCAATCTAGTCCCTCTTTTATTGTGATGCCTTTTTTTTTTGCCTTCCACCATCATCCATGACAGAATGTTGATGGCCCCAATATTGTGCAGGTAACAACAGCCTCTGTGAGGTCATGTATGTAATGGATACTTCATGTCTGGAAGAAAGAGTTCTAAAGCACCCCTTCTCATCCTCTGGAGTTTACACTGAGCTCCAGTGATCCTGCTGCCTCTGCTGCTCTCAGTACTGGGCTTACTGGTGTATGCATCCACATCTGCCTTCTTATGTGGGTGCTGGAGATCAACCTGAGGTCCTCATGCTTGTGTAGCAAGCACTCTTTTACCCACTGAGCAATCTCCCCAGCCATACAATAACCTTTTGTACAGTTAATTGGGGTTGGAAGACAATGTTACTGGCACTAGATATTGCTGAAGTCATCCTAGTTTAAGAGTAAACTTTGACAAAATATATATTTAATTAATTAATTTATTTGAGAGCTAGGAAGAGGCAGAGAAAGAAAGAGAGAGGGAGAGAATGGGAGTGCCGGGGTCTCCAGCCACTGCAAATGAACTCCAGATGTGTGTACCCCTTGTGCATCTGGCTTTCGTGGGTCCTGTGGAATTGAACCAAGATCCTTTGGCTTTGCAGGCAAATACCTTAACTGCTAATTATCTCTCCAGCCCCCATAAGGGGAAACTTTTAAAAGGGGAAACACCTTTCATATGATTAACCACAATGGAGGGAAGAATAAGTGATCACCTCCTCATTTATACCCTGCTTGGTGTTATTCAACAATAATTATCATCATTGTTATTAGTTTAAAAAAGTAGACTGAGTACCATGTAGCCTGTAATGACCAGATACTCCTCTATTTCTTGGATGCCAGTATTACAGGCATGTGCCATCATGACCAGCTCTTATCTTTTATATATGTATTTATGTTGGAAAAAATTAGAAATGATAACAGGTCATGTAACAAATTTCTGTGTGTAAAAGTTACTTGGAATTGATAGATATATATTTTTGATATTTTCTTTAATGTTTCTTTTCTTATAGATAAAATTGAGATGTTCTATATTCTCTATTCCACACTTATTCCTTTCCCTCCATTTTTCATTCCTTTTCTTTTTTTATTTTTTTCTCAATTTTTATTAGCATTTTCCATGATTATAAAAAATGTCCCATGGTAATACCCCCCCCACTTTCCCCTTTGAAATTCCATTCTCCATCATATCCCCTCCCCGTCTCAACCAGTCTCTCTTTTAATTTGATGTCGTGATCTTTTCTCCTCTTATGATGGTCTTGTGTAGGTAGTGTCAGGTACTATGAGGTCATTTCATTCCTTTTCTTGCCTCCAGAAGTAACTTCCACTATGTGGAAAGTGCAGAACCAGTTCTAGTGCTCTCCCATTCTCTTGTCATGCACTGATGGTCAGTAAATTTTAAAAAAGATTACTTTTTCATCAGTCCATGGAATGACCGGTGGTTGTGGGGATTAAAGTAGGGAATCCATTGATGGACAGCTAGACAAGGAAGGGAAAAATTCTTCCTCAGAGCCCTTAAAGGGAGTGCTGTCCTTTACATTCTTTATTTCAGACTACTAGCCTCTAGCTCTGTGAGAGAATGAGCTTCTGTTGTAGTCATACATAAGGCAGATGTCGAGTTAATTTAACTCAAGTCAATATGTTTAAAAGAGCACCAGGAGACCAGTAATATGTAAATAAAGTGAATATTCCAGAAATATTGGAGAATTTGTTAGTCTAGTTAACTGAGCTTCTGTGTTGAGTATTAACCAGTTTACTCTTTCAGTTCTTAATGTATACCAGCAGATTTACAGATTTTAAACTTCTGGATGGTCCAGTTTCATTTCTTTTTTGCCACTAAGCATGGCAGGTACTGTTCAGGGACAGACTTTGTCAATGTGCCTCCAAAACATCCTTTATTTTCAGCTAAAACTTTATGGTGCAAGCCAAGCATGTCCAGAATGTTCCTGTCCATCATTTCAACCTCTGTGACCTTAAATTGAGCATGCTCAGTAATGGGCCAGACCCTCTATGAATATGTATAGGCTCCCCAATAAAATCCCCACATTTCCTTTGTTCAAGGAGAGTATTGTTATGCAAATGACTCCCATCCTCCCCTTGCCCCATGTGGCTAAGAAATCTTTCTCCACTCTTTTATGTCCTGGCTGTGTCTATTTTGGCTTTCCTTTCACTAAGATGAGGACTCAGTGTGTTCCTGTATAATTCCAGCATGTGTCCTGTAAAACCTAAAGTAGTTATTACCAGGCCTTTAAAAGAGGTGTGCTGACTCCAGCTCTAGGTGACCCAATTTTAAAAATCTTATAGTTGTTTGTATAGAACATGAAAATATATGTAAAAATACTGAGTTGGGTATGGGCACTTGGGAGGAGGAGACAGGAGGTCATCCTCAGCTACATAGCAAGTTCAAGGCCAACCTTGTCTATGTGAAACCCCATCTCAAAACAAAATAAAGCAATACAATACAATACAAAACAAAACAAAAACAAGACAAAAATACCAAGCAACCAAAGCAAACCAAAGAACAATGGCAAATAAACAAAAGCAAAGTACTTAAAAAATGAATGCTATTTAAAATTCCCAGGCCTGGCCTGGTAGTACACATCTGTAATCATAACACATGAGAAGTGAAGGCTGGAGGTTCAAGAGTTCAGACCAGCCTCAGCTACATAGTGAGTTCAAGACCCAGCCTGAGGTCCTTTAAGCCCTGTCTCAAAATAATAATGAATAAATAAATAAATAAAATTCTAGAATCTCAAACAACTAGATTTGCTCTTGAGAATGCACAGAAGGGATGGTGTTCTGTCTTAGTTTGAGGATTCTCTCTGTAAGGAGAAAAGGCAGGAGGCAAAGTTGCTTTATTATGAATTTATTTGGCAAGTATTCATTGGGTATGTACCCTGGGAAAGGTGCTCCTGGGACTGTAGGATGCAAAGATGAATAAAACATGATCCTTCCTCTTGGGGACTCAAAGTCTAGCAAGAGAGTCAGACATGTTAAATAATTATGATACAAAATGATGAATTCTGTAAGAAAGAGGAGAAACAGTGCTGTGGAAGCAATGGTTGCAACAGCACATGTGTTAGTCAGCTCAAGGCCTTTATGAAGAATCGTGTACTCTGAGAGAGGATATTTACAGGAAACAGTCATGTTGAAATAAAAATCGCAGACAAGATCTTTGGCTGCTTTCATATAAATGAGGATGGTGAATGAACATTTGTCTAGTTTGAAGCCCAAACATAATGTTTAGGCCTAAGAATATTATTCTATCTTTTCCTTTTCCCCCGAGGCCTCTAACTTTATGCAGCTAGATTTTTTTTGAGTTTCAGTATATCCAGACATTTCTAGTAGATTGTTTGATGCTTCACGAGAAGAAAAATTTACATTTTATTATTGTAGGCATTGTTTACAGGAGCAAGATTTATTTTCCTCTTTTAGGTTACTATACGTTCACCACATAATGGAATCCTATCAGTCTGTAAAGTATATGTAAAAATGAAGCGATTAAGCTGGGCATGGTGGTACACACTTTTAATGCCAACACTCAGGAGGCAGAGGTAGGAGGATTGATGTGAGTTCAAGGCCATCCTGAGACTACTAGCCTGGGTTAGTGAGACCCTACCTTGAAAACAAAACAAAACAAAACAAAACAAAACAAAACAAAACAAAACAAAACAAAACAAAAAGAAGAGATTTTTCATTCATGTGAAGGGAGGGGAAAGAAAACCCACCAGCTTTAGTTACAGGATGCTGCATTTGTGTGTGTGTGTGTGGGGGGGGGGTTGCACATGTGCCATGGCATTCATGTGAAGGTCTGAGGAACCTCAGGGTGTTGGGCTCCTCCTTCCACCTTGTTTGAGACAAGGTACCTTTTCTTGTTGTTTTTCTCTTTAGGAACACAAGTCTAGCTTGCCTGGGAGCTTCAAGAGTCTTCTGCTCCTACCTCGCATTGCTGTGGGAGCTTTGGGATTACAGATGCAGGCATCATTTTGCATGTGGCTTTACACAAGCGCTGGGGTCAGATCACCCATTGGAACCCTTGTAGAGCAAGTGCCTTTAACCACCAATGCTGAGTTTTCATTTTTGTTTTGGATCAGTTCACACTCCTTGGTTTAGAGACTGACCTAAAGTTTCTTTAGTATTGCTCAAATCCTGAACAGAACGCTAGGAATCCTGGTGAGTAACACAGAAAATATAACTTTCAGATTCACCTTATATTTCCATGATGGCATTTGATAAGTTGCAAAGATGGCTCTGCATCTTTTGTATTCTCCTTTATGGATGAAAAGTTGGATCTACCAGATTCCATGGTTGTCCTTCCTGAATTCTGGTTCCTGACTGGGCTCAACCAAAAGGAAACTGGGGCAGATTGCAGAAAGAGAATCAGGTAAGGTTCAGAGAATTATCTCCTAGCTTCTTCCCATAGGATTCTCATCAGATAAAATCAGATAAATCCTTCTGGAAGTAGTGAATGTCATTCAACTCTCAGCTCTCACTGTCACAAGCTCCAGTAACTTCTTTCACTTCCCCATTGCTAGTAGCCACTTGTGATTGCCTAAGGCCTCTCACATGCTTCTCAATTGTTCCTGTATTAAACTCAGCCTCATAGTATAGTGCTGATTGTGTTATGTCTGAGAACAGAAGGATTCAGTGTATTCCTGTAAGGTTGTTTTGTAAAAGTCTTATATGCATGGAACACATTAGTATTGAAAGAACACCAAAGTGAATCTCTTTGTAAAAGGAAGAATTCTGTAAATCAAAATGAACATCTTTCCTAAGAAATATAAATATTTACACGTTAAGGTAACGTAGAGTACCATTCTTTTTTCATGTCATTTCAAGTGAGGATTTTCAGATACCATTTAGAAAATATCTTATTTCTCTTCCTCATAAGAATTCCATACATATTTGAAGCCATCTGCTATTTTGTTCCCCTGAGGTTTCTCTTCATGGTGGTGAGCCATTTCTTCCCAGTTAAGTTCAGTTGGCTCCTTATGGGATATAATATCAAATTTCTTCACTACCCTGATTTATCACTTTGATTATATCTTGTTAGAGACATCCAGATTACCTGACTACATGCAGTCCACATGACAACTGTAGGCAAAAATAAAAACTTGAACTGAATTTCCTAGCCTCCATAGACTGCTAAGGTAGAATGAGAATCCCATAAGGTATTTTAATTTTTTTGTTTATTTTTATTTATTTATTTGGTAGCGACAGAGAGAGGAGAGAGTGGGGGGAGAGAGAAAGAGGCAGATAGGGAGAGAAGAGAGAGAATGGGCACGCCAGGGCCTCCAGCCACTGCAAACGAACTCCAGATGTGTGCACCCCCTTGTGCATCTGGCTAATGTGGGTCCTGGGGAATTGAGCCTCAAACCAGGGTCCATAGGCTTCACAGGCAAGTACTTAACTGCTAAGCCATCTCTCCAGCCCCCGTAAGGTATCTGAGAAGTCCTGTTGAAGAAACATGGGTTTGCACTTTGGACCAAAGGTTACCAACCATCATATAGCTTGGATAGAAAGAGTTCAGTCCCACCATCACTACCCTCATTGTAAGTAGCACACTTCCGAGATGGTATTCATCTCCCTTGACACATATAGTACACTACTGAATTATATTCATCTTCTAGTCAACCAAATCCCTGTCCTTTTCACATATGGGGATGTTAAGCTAGTTTGCTCCTATTCTGATTTTCTATAGCCATCAGGATTTCCTTTCAATCTTGAATCTCTTGTTAGAATGAAGACTAGGCAAATATAACAAAGAAATACACAATCAAGTGATTTATATGTCATAAAAGAGGGCTGTTGTGACTAGTATAGGCTACAAGAGAAGCTTTGTTTTATATGGTTATCCAGGCTATTGCCATTGTATAGCTCAGTCATTCTTCTAGGGAAATGTTTTCATATGCATTTTTAAATACTGGGCTACTTTCAAGTCTGTACCAGATCTATTCAGTGGGAAAAATAAAAAGAATATGTAAGAACCACTTTGATGTCTTGAGGCCTGGATGTAAAATGCACCATATGAGCCAATGTTTAATGAGTGAGAATACATATCACCATATCTAATTGCAAGGGAGGGTGGGAAATATAGTCTAGCTGAAAAATCATGTGCCCAGACACAGCTTCATTTCTATGCAAGAAGAAGAGGGCATATTTTGTCAGTTAACTGCCAGTTTCTATTACTAACTTTATCTCCTTAGGACCATTGTATCATTTATTTTTTAGTTACTCAGTAATTCATCCATATATATAAGGCATTTATTGAGAACTTAATGCCATGTACTAAGACAGGCAGGTAGGAGAAATGAAAAGACTAATGAGATTGGGACCCCAAAATGAAACAATGAATAATCTAGTCTGTTGAATCTCGATTTATGCCATTCTAATGTGTTACTTACTACACCCAATTTCCATTCATTTACATGTTTGATTAGCATGACACTAATAGCCTCTTGCAAATCTATGATCAGTCTATTGAATAATTAATGTTAAGGGAAGAGCCACTTGAAAGCTATGAGGACTTTTGCCTAGGTTTACTTGACATAGCAACGTGATTGTATAAGGTAAGGATGTTCAACCAATAAAAACCCACCAAAGTTGACAGTTGATTCAGTCTGTCCCTACAGACATCTTTACTGACTTTGCTAATATTCAGATTCTTCCTGACTACCACATTCCTTGACATAGCATTTGGATGTCTCTATCAGAAATGAGAATCAAGTGACCAGATGTTACTGGTCCCAAGTGAATTCTTCACTCTCATGAGTACCACTTCATTCTTTTAGTCTCCATAAATATTCCTTTTAATATCCTACTCTAGAATCTTGTTCTATAAAATGTTCAAGAATTAGGTCCTACTGGCATGTTCATGCTTTTAATATTTCTCACATACTTAATGATTCTTTGAATTTACTAAATGCCATCTCATGCTTAACTTTGTCCAAATTCTATGAATGCACATGGTTCATAATAAGGATTTGTCACCTTTTCTGATCTTCTTGCCCATCTGTGTTTTCAGATTATTATTTTTGGGGATGGAGGAAGGTTTTAAGACAGGGTCTCATGTTGCCTAGGCTACCCAAGGATGACTTAGACTCCTGACCTTCCCAAGTGTTGAGGTTGCAGGTATAGGATACCTAGTTTATATGCCTACCTTTTAGTTTATTTTTTAACATGGCTTAATTTATAGTATCTAGCCCAAAGATCATTTTTTTCTTAATACAGAAGAGTAAGAAAATAAATTTTATTTAAGTAGAATTCTTTCTAGGTCAAAGACATTCAAGCAATCTCTTACCCTTCATCTCTTAGATTCCTGCTCAATGATTTACTCTTTTTTTCTCTCTCATCATGAAGTGGTCCAATCTCCTGGATTCATGTTTTTACTAATGTCCCTGAGCTCCTTGCCTTTTTCCCTACCTAAGACTCTGCAAATGACAGTTATGCTATATATGTATGCATGGTATATGTGTGTGTGCACATCCATGTAAGTGTATAGGTGAATATCTGTTGTAGAATGCCAGTTTCTTTCACTCATTTGATTTTTGGTTACTAATTACAATATAATTTAATGCTGGGAAATACATACATCCAGAAATTTATGTAGCAAAACTTCATCAAACTGGTTCCATCCTTTTTGATAGATATGAAGAAATAGAGAGGATTTAAACCACAGTTTCAGACTTTATGAAGCTTATAATTTAACCAGGATAAGCAAACTTACATGGGTAATGATTAAGAAATGTTATGATAAGTTAATAACTGTGGCTATACCTCTGAGGTGACATAGGATGTTATGAAATGCAAAGCTTTTGATATCTAATTTTGTTTTCAGGAAATTACCCTCTAAGCAGTGACATTTTAACGAATAGCAATTCCTGAGTTGTATATATCTTTTGATTCTTATTATGGACAAAGAGAGTTAAATGAAAATGGTTGAATGGAAGTGTAGATGTGGGTTAGAACTTCTGTAATATGTTTCAACTATTTGTGAAGATTGCCTTTGTTCAAGCAGCTCTTCTGTAAGTAACTGGAAGAAAACAATCTTGATTATATGCAGTTTTGATTTTTTCCTTTTTTTTTCTTTGTGTGTGTGTGCATTTTTTTTCCATAATGGATAATTGGGATTTTAGTGCTTTGCATCACAGACACTAAAGAAACCAAGTTAAACTCCTTTAATAACATTTTAAATTTACCTATCTGCATGTGTGTATGTGTGTACATGCACATGCCAGGGCCTCGTGCCACTGCAGATGGAACATATGCATTCGTGTGTGTGTGGGTATGTTTGCACGTGTGTGTACAAGAATGTGGAGGCCAGAGCTTAGAGTCAGGGTGAGTCCCTCCATCACTGTCCCCTTTCTTTAGCAGTCTTCTACTTCAATCCGAAGCTCCCTGATTTGCCTAGCTAGCCACCTACCTTAGGGAGTCCCTGTGTCGGCCTCCTGAGTGCTGAGATTATAGGTGGGCGCCCTGCCTGACTGGCATTTACATGGGTGCTGGGGATCCAAATTCAGTTCTCAGGCCTCACGCTTGTGTGGCAAGCACTCTATCACTGAGCCATCTCCTCAGCTTCCATGACATCCATTTTTATAAACTCTTTTATTATTATTATTGCTTTTTAGAGAAAGGAAGAAAGAGAGAGAGAATTATTGGCACACCAGGACCTCAGCCACTGCAATTGAACTCCAAATGCTTGAGCCACCTAGTGGGCATGTACAACCTTGTGCTTGCCTCACCTTTTTTTTTTTTAATTGAAAGTTTTTTATTTTTAGTTTTTACTTTTAAAGGTAGGGTCTGGTCCCGGCTGACCTGGAATTAACTATGTAGTCTCAGGGTGGCCTTGAATTCACAGCAATCCTCCTACCTCTGCCTCCCAAGTGCTGGGATTAAATTGCCTCACCTTTATGCATCTGGGTTACATGGGATCTGGAGAGTTGAATGTGGGTCCTTAGGTTTTGCAGGTAAGCGCCTTAACTTCTAAGCCATCTCTCCAGCCCACAAACTCATTTTAAACAAACACATTAACAAAAAACTAAAGAGATGCTAACTAACTCCTAAAAAGTACTTTGTCGTTTGGACAGATGTTGTCTTTGCCCATTGTCCCTCTTCCATAAGATACACTCCAGGAAGTAAATCCCAGGTATAGCCTCAGAGAAGATGAACTTTCTGACATGGACACTCCTCAGCGTTGCATGGCTCTGATGAGTGGTGCTCGGCTTCTCCGTGGCTGCTCTGCCACTGCTGCGGGAGGAAGCGGGCAGCTGCCCTCGCGAAATGCAGACTCCAGGCTTCTAGAGTTGTCTGTGCAAGTCCTCGGCCGGGGCCCCGGGGACCTCTGGAGCTGAGTCTGCCCTTCAAAGATGTCCTCAGTGGAGATCATCCAATCCTCCTGGGGAATGAAACCTCCAGAAGCTGCCAAGAGCTGATGGTATTTCAAGATCACGTGACATGTAGCGTCTTTACATGTCGTTTCAGTTCACAGAGATGTGAGAGCCGGTTAACAAAGCCACCACGGAGAAAGCTGACCACAGGGAACGTTGACTCAGGCGGGCACTGTCTTCACCACTGATCTGCACTGTAACAGCACTGGCCCATCCAGACTAACCAGAATGTGAATTAGTGAGTTAAAAGTAATTTGGAGGAGTGAAGATATGGGACAAATGTATCAGGTGAGACTTGTGTCTGTGTGTGTGTGTGTGTGTGTGTGTGTAAGAGAGACAGAAAGACAGAGCAAGGGACTTCCGGTCAAGATGGCATCGGCCTAACCACACCGTACCTCCCAGGGAAGGAAAGATGGACGCTGATCCTAAGGAGAGAATCAGCCCATCGCACCTCAGCAGGGCCCCAGCTGGAACCAGGAGTAATTGGGGAAATGAGCAAGAGTGCTGCTTTCTTGGTGAACCTGGTACCAGCCCAAGGGTGAAGGAGATAGACACAGAGAACACTCAACTCCTACTAAACCAGAGATCCAGAGACAGAGAGGCTCCCAAGACCTCATCACTAAAGCAGACATAAAACAAACCCAGCATGGCTCAGGGAAATTCGTGGAAGAGGGGGCAGAAAGATTATTAGAACCACACACTGGGTCATAATGCACAGAGACATTGCCTCTTACCCATAACTAATGGCTACCCCATGGTGCATGCCTTACATTCCCCAACCAAGAGGGTCCTTGCGGAGGGGGGGGGAGGACAGAGAGGAGGCTAAAGATAGTACCAACATGGCTGTATACACACTGTGTACATAACAAAAAGAGAGAGAGGGCAGGATTTGAGGGTGGCTGTCCTGGGAAGCCTCAGACATAGTACTGTTAACCACTGGGCCGAGAGGGTGTCCTTGCAGACCAGGAAGGGGGAGTGCTCAGGTCCTCAAGCTGTATCTTCCCCGGTGAGTTTCCTTTCTGACCTCAGGAACTGTTGGCTCCATTGCTTTCTGGTCCACCCAGCTCTGCCTTTTTTTTTTTTCTTCATTTTTTATGGTAAGATCTCACTCTAGCTCAGGCTGACCTGGAATTCATTATGTAGTCTCAGGGTGGCCTCAAAATCATGGGGATCCTCCTAACTCTGCCTCCCAAGTGCTGGGATTAAAGGTATGCACTACCACCCCCAGCAAATGCAGTTTTTATGTGTATGTGGCAGATGCTCATACAAACATGTGCCTGTACATGTGGAGAACAGACATTGACATTGTGTCCACTTTACCTGCTTCTCACCCTACTTTTTGAGACAAATTCTCTCACTGAACCTAGAGCTCACTGACCTATTCATCTAGACCAGCCAGCCAGTAAGGCCTAGGGACTTGCTTGCCTTTGCCTCCCCAACACTGGGATTATAGGTGCACCATTATGTCCAACATTGTACATGGTGCTGGGGGATCTGAACTCAGGTTCTCGTGTGTGCTCGCATGCCAAGCACATTATCCATGGGGCCATTTCCACATCCCTTTAGTTGTTATTATTCTAGATAAGCCTTGCTTGCAGCAGTGGAGGAAAGCTCACCTACTATATCCGATTATATGTCAGTAACAGCAATTATTCAAATCTATATTTTATAAAAATGTCAAAAGGATTAGGTAGCAATTGTTCCAAAATGATAGAATAAGAAATTCAGGGCTGTAGAGATGGCTTAGCAGTTATGGAACTTGCCTGAGAGGCCTAAGGACCCAGGTTTGATTCCCCAGTACCCACTTAAAGCCAGACACACAAAGTGATACATGTATCTGGAGGTCATTTGTAGTGGCTGGAGGCCCTGGCACACCCATTCTATCTGTCTATTCTCTCCATCTATCTCTTCTTGCAAATAAATAAAATAAAAATATTAAAAAAGAAATTCAGACAGTTTACCTATAATCATTTGTGGGACAAACAAACATGACCTGTGATATATGTTGGGATTCTGTTGTTTATTTCCTATTACATTTTTATTAAGGAATTGTTAACTTAAACAATGCTCACTAAGGACCATGAAGGAGGTAGGAGAGACAGAAGGACTTAAAGCAAGGGGCTAGGAGATAAATAAGTAGTGTGGAAGAGTATTGGGATGGAATGGTCTGAGTGGGTTCAGTAGAGATGAATGGAGGAGAGAGGGATGGAAAGAGAGTTAATAAAAATGAAACCTGAGGTTTCCCAAAATAATGTAGATTATTGCCAAGGCTTTTGGTTGCCCACCAGAACTAGATGGTAAGACTCTATTGCTGAAGACAACACATGCTTTTGTTGCAGGACACTGAGAAATCAAGCCAGAACTAGGTGGGAAGCCTTCTTTTTGCCCACCAGTGGTCATAATGCTGGAAACTGCTATGTAGCCTGTTGAGAGAGAAAAGCCATCAGAAGTGGGCCCTACAAGCAACATAACTGGTCATTAGTGCAATAGTGGCATATTTGTTATGGGAGTAACTACCTACTCTCTAATTTGATTTGAAGCCCACTTCGTAGGAGGGAATTCATATATGATACCAAAAAGCTAGTCAAAAGCCTATGGCTTGGAGGTTGCAAGCCCTAGTGGGGAAATTACTACTGATGTTAGGCTACATAGATATATTATGCATACCAAATTGCTCTCTAAATACTTATGCATTTGTAGGTATTCATGAACTGCTCTCTACTATTCTCTCTACATGTTTATACAGTTCTGCACTCACTTTTGGTTAGAGAAGTCAGTCTAGTCAGATGGCAGTGAGTGCTGGGTAGACTTGAAACTCATTAAAGTGCTGAAAAGATGTGACAGTTGAGTTATAACATTTAATGAGACATCTCTATCACACCCTCCAATGGCTCAGGGACTATAGTGGAAGAGGGTGAAAGAGGTGGCAGAAAGAAAGAATGTAAGAGCCGAAGGCTGGAGAGTAGTTTTGAACATTGTCTTCCAGATATAAAAGGTCATTGTATTCATGACCTAACATGGTTGTGTTTATCTGTACAAGACTGCATAATATTGGACCCACCAACAGATGGTTGTGGACCATGGAGTAGATCCAGATAAAGACATAATATGGAAGAGGAAATAGTAAGAAAAAGTAGGGTTTCAATGGAGGGGTGTGGGGAAAGGGTACAAAGGAGGGTGGGGAAGGGATAACATTTTTTAAATTAAGTTTTTAACTTCATTTGCTATTTTTAAAGAAAAAATATATATCAATCCCCACTCAGGTGTGGCTGATAGAATGCCCCTATTTTGGAGTTCTTTCCTTCATATTTCTTTAAAAAAATTTTGTTGTTATTTTTATTTATTTATTTATTTGAGTGTGACAGACAGGGAGAGAAAGAGGCAGACACGGGGGGGGGGTGCCAGGGCCTCCAGCCACTGCAAATGAACTCCAGACACGTGCGCCCCCTTGTGCATCTGGCTAATGTGGGTCCTGGGGAATCGAGCCTCAAACCAGGTTCTTAGGCTTCACAAGCAAGCGCTTAACTGCTAAGCCATCTCTCCAGCCCATTTCTTTCATTTTTTTTTTTTTCTCACAGAGCTCCTCTTTTCTAATTTTACATCTATTATTAAAATTGGTGGAAAATTATCAGTATCTTCATACATAGTTCTTTTGAGATTTATATTGCCATTTGGTTTCTTTTTTGGTTAAGAAATTCCTTTTTTATATGCATACAACATAATGGTTTCATTAAGATATTTTTATACTTTTACCATTATATTTGGCTTATTTTGCAGCCCATCACACTTTTGTGTTCCCCCTCCTGATCTTGTAGAAATATTCCATTCATTTTCTTTTAAATGTTCTATATCAAGGGCTGAGAAAGTTTTTTGCAAAGACAATAAGTATATTAGGTTTTTTGAGTGGTAAGTTCTGTGTTATAGCTACTGTACCTTGATATTCTAGAGAAAAAGCAGCCTTAGCTAGATATAAATGAGGTAGATGTGTCTGCTGTCCAGTAAATCTTCACTTACCAGGGCAGGCAATGGGGCAGACGTGGTCTATGGGCAATATTTGCCAATCTCAGTCACATGGTATATTATACCTGTTTCTCACAGAGGTCCTCAACAGGATGATCCCATTTTTAATTTTATATCTCTTATTAAAGTTGTTGGGAAATTATAGTACCTTCATCCATACTTTTTGTGGTTCATATTGTCAGTTGACTTATTTTTTAAAAAGGAATGGATGTTTCTAGTATGCATACAAAATAATGGGTTTTACTATAACATTTTCACACACATATATCATTGTAATTTGCTCATTTTGCTGCCACCAGTCAATCTCTTTTGTTCCCCTTCCCTCTTATTGCTGGCCTATTTTCCCCCAGTAGTCTCATATCTTCATATGAGAGAAAATACAGGATTTTTGTCTTTTATGCCTCATTGCCCTCTCTTGTTCTGCTCTTTCCTTGACTTTAGACCTGTTTATCCCCCCCACACTGTCCCCTTCCTAGTTTCATATCATATCAAAATATATTTGTATATAATATATAAGTATAAGTATGTGGCATCTAGATGTAAATATACCCCACCTATACATATATAAACTTAAGTTGGCCACGTCCAACATTTTTACATATATAAATGTGTATATTTAAAACTAGATTTCACGTTTGAGAGAAAACATGTAGTATTTGTCTTTCTGGGTCTGACTTTATCTCATGTAGCATGATGATTTTCAGTTCAGTCCATTTTCTTCACAGCTGCAAAAAATTCCATTGTCAGTTAATTTCTAATGAGGATGTTCCATCTTACACCTGTTGAATGCATGCCAGAAAGCATTGTGTGGGCTTTTCTCTCACAATTTTTTGCAGATTTCTTTGCTTAAACTTCATGGATTGTGCCTGGATGCCTTTAATGCTTTTCTCATGTCCTCTGCTGAAGTGCAGAGGAGTGAGTTTTGTCATGCTCATTCCTTACAAGAGGCATTTCTTGATTGAGGATGGAGTGGAAGTCACATTAAGCCAATGGGAGAAGCTAGGAAGCCACCACACTTCCTGTCACATGACCTTTCTCTTCCATAGCTCAGACATACTGGAAATGAACTAATTTCTCACCCATAGTAACATGGATCTTCAAGGGATAAAAGTGTGAATCAAATATTTCCAGCTGGAGTATTGCAGTGCAATCTGGAAAAACTGAGTGATCACCAGGCAAAAGCATGTTCATTAAATACCTCCACTTATAATGAAGTATAAAAAGCTAACAAGCATTTCAGTTATGTACCTGCTCCTGGAGCTAACATGCCTCTCCTGGGGTCAGACTGAGCCTGAATCTTGCTTATTTATCTTCCTTTACCATGCTTTGTATTTTCTACGGCTTACTCTGTGCCCTTTCCTCTTACTTTAGTGCAAGGGTTTGCATCATATGGCCTATGGCTCAAATTTAGCCTATCGCCTGTTTTCTATAAAGTTTTATTGGAGCAGAGTCATTACCACTACACTGCATGTTGTCTATGGCTGACTTCTCCCTACAATAGCAGAGCAGAATAATTTCAAGGAAACTACATGGCCCATAAAGTCTAAAGGATTTGCTATCTGTCACTTTATAGATGTTCATTGACTGCTCCTCCAAGAACTGTCCATTGTCATTATCATTTTATCATATAATCGATAGTAAAATTATTAATGAGGCATTTTACTTTCTTTCCTCTTACCAATTCTTTGAAATTTTGTCTGTATTTAAAATGATTGGAATATTGCCCTATGGCCCATCCACATTCCAAGTGCTTAATAGCCACAAGTGACAAATATTTACTGCATTAGGCAGCATACCTCTAGATAGCATTGTGTTTAGTTTTTTTTTTTTTTTTAAATTTTTGGGCTTCAAATAAATAGGAATGAGATAGTGTATTTTTTTCTTTATTAGTTATGTACATACTCAGTGTGTAAACAGCCATATTGGTACCATCGTTAGCCTCATCCTATCCTCCCCCCCTCCAAAGGGACCCTCCTCATTGGGGAATGTGGGTAGTGCATTGTGGGGGTAGCCATCAGTTATGGGTAAGAGGCAATGTCTCTGTGCATAATGTCCCAACTTGTGGCTCTAACAATCTTTGTGTCACATCTTCCAGGAATTTCCCTCAGCCATGTTGGGTTCATTTTAGGTTTACTTCAGTGATGAGGTCTTGGGAGTCACTGTGTCTCTGGATCTGTGGTTTGGTAGGAGTTGAGTTTTCTCTGCTTCTATCTCCTTCACCCTTGTGCTGGTACCAGGTTCACCAACAAAGCAGCACTCTTGCTCATTTCCCCAATTACTCTATGGTTTCAGCTAGGGCCCTGGTGAGGCGTGATGGGCTGGTTTTCTCAGGTTCTGTGTCCATCTGAAAAAGAGAAACAGATTCTCCAATGGAGGGTGAAGTCAGCGCCAGGTAAATGGGATAACCATGATTATTTTAGAGAGAATTTAATAGGTGCAGGTCCTCTTGTAGCCCAAGATTGGTGGGAGTTTGATATTGGGGAGCAAACTCATTTTTTGGATATGATTTTGACTTGTTTCCCAGTTCCAGCTATGGGTTCCATTCCACTGAGCAAATCCATTAGCCAATTCAAGAGCAGTTAGTTACCCACTATGGCTGTGTGCCACTATTGCACTTGGGTGAGCATCATGTCAGGTTGTTTACTGCTGAGTAGCATAGACCATGAGTTGCTCGAACAGATGTTGGCTATTTTCCCTCAGTCACTCATGTAGCACCTTCTGTCGCTAGACAAGCTAACTGTCTGGGGACTGACTCTCTTCCAGATTCCAGCCATGTATCTCCATGTTCTGTACCAATAGCATATGGTGTCTTCAGCAGTAGGGTCTTACCCTTAACCTTTGGTGGGTAATCAAGTGCTCTCACAGAAATCTATCTTTTTTAGGGAAACCTTGTAGGTCTCTCTGATCAACAGCTTATTGTGGATGTTAATCACATCCTGGAACTGGGAGTTAACGGACAGCACCAAGGGAAAAGATGGAAGAAAAAGGTAGGTAATATAAAAGAGGGAAAAGAGAGAGAGAGAGAGAGAGAGAGAGAGAGAGAGAGAGAGAGAGAGAGAGAGAGCAAGCAAGAGTGAGACAGGAGAATATAAAGTTAAGAATAAGGTAGTGTATTTTTTTTACTTACATTTACTCAGTATTATATTGGGAAAGTTGTCCAAGTATACATGCCTAGCTCTAGGTCATTATTTTATATTGGATAAATATCCATAACCGTTTACTAATTCTTCTGTCAATGGTCAGTTGGATCATTTCCACAATTTGTGATGACAACATAGGCAAGAGCATTTAAAAATGTTTATCCATCAGGCTGGGGAGATTGCTCAATGGATAAAGTAATTTCCATGTAAATCTGGGCCTAAGTTTAAGTCCCCAGCACCTACATAAATGCTGGATGGGCAAGACAGCCTGCTTGTCATCACAACATTTAGGGAGGAGGAGGCAGGGGATTCCTGGGGCAAGCTGGTTAGCTAGACTAGCTGAATTGGTAGATCTTGGGTTCATCTGAGAGACCCTGCCTCAGTAAACAAAGGTGAGAGCAATTGAGGAAGAAACCAAGTATTGACCTCTGGCTTTCTTACAGGGTACATGTGTTGGTATGGAACTGATAAGTATCAGACTCAGTTTCATAGACTCAGCTTTGGTTTTGTTGATTAATGCCAAAATTCTTATTTCCATTCCTGAGGAGTAAACATGATTGAGTTTTATAACAATAATTTTCCTTCAAATATATATATATATATATATATATATATATATATATATATATATATATATATATTTACCATATCTATCTATCTATCTATCTATCTATCTATCTATCTATCTATCTATCTAGACATATCTGTATAGATAGATATAGAGATATATATGGTGTGTGTGTGTAGAGTATGTGTGTGGTATGTGTGATATGTGGTGTATGTACATATGTGTGCAGATGCATGAAGTGTATGTACATATGTGTGGAGACCAGAATGTCAGGTGTCCTTCTCTAACTACTCATCCACAGTATTCAGGGTCTCTCCCTCAATCCCAAGCTGCTGCAGGTCAGTAAGCCCAGCAATTCTCTGTCCTCTACTCCTGTGTACTGGGGGTACAGCCATGCATGGCCATGCTCAAATTTTTACATAGGTTCTGGAGAATGCAACTCGGTGATGCCCAGCCTAAGAAGCCATCGTGCTTAAGCTGTAAGTACTCTTAATCACTGGGCAATCTTCCCAGCTCTTTTCTTCACATTTTGAGTGCAAATTTTTTTTTTTTGAGGTAGGGTCTTAGTCTGTCCCATGGATAACCTGGCATTCACTCTGTAGGCTCAGGATGGCCTCAAACTCACAGTGATCTTCCTACCTCTGCTTCCCAAATTCTGGGATTAAAGTCATGCACCACCACATTGACTTCTTTATATTTTTAAACATAAACACCCCTAAATAAAATAAGTTTATTTTTGAACTTAATAAAAAGGGTTTTTTTTCCTTTAAAGCTGCTAGGGTTTGAATATGGTTTGTATTTCCCAAGAGTCTATTGTGATTAAAGTCATGGTCCACAGGGGGAAATATTGAGAAGTTCTGTTGAAACTTTCTGAGGTGAGGGAGGTTCTTTAGTCATTGGGGTCATGCTCTTGGCAGGTAGTTCTGATCAGACTTCTTGGTAATGCTTAATAAATTCTTAATAAAAGCCTGAGTTTGGTCCCAACCAGTTTTTCTCTTTCTGCTTCTTAGCTTGAATGTGATTGGTTCATCATGCATTCTTACTATAGCCATCTACCATTTGCCATGAAATCATCATGTGAACTGAGCAGATCCAGGCATCATACCCATTAAACTCCAAACTTGAGAGTGAAGTAAAGTGTTTCTGTTTATACAGTTAGCTTCTCCGGGCATTTCACTGTAATATCACAAATCTGTATAATATTGTGGGATTCAGGGCTGAGGAGATGGCTCAGTGGTTAAGGCACTTCCTTGCAAAGTCGGATAGCCTGGGTTTGATTTCCCACTACTCGTGTAAAGCCAGATGCACAATGTGGCACATGCATCTGGAGTTCCTTTGCAGTGGCAACAGGCCTATTCTTTCTCTTTCTCTCTCTCTCCCTCCTTGAAAATAAATAAAAATTAAAAAATATTGTGGTATTCAATGATCTTTTAAATCTTTTTAGTGTGTGTGTATGAAGTGTGTGTATTCGTATATGTGTGTGTGTGTGTGTGTGTGTGTGTGCATGCACATGCTCCACGGCACATGTGTGGAAGTCAGAGGATAATACTGAGTGCTGGTTCTCACCTTGCACCTTGTTTGAGGCAGCTCTTCTTGTTTACTGCTGTGAACATAAGCCTGGACGAACCACAAACTTGCTCCTGTCTCCTGTCTTCACCTCCCATCTAGCTGTAGGAGGGCTGGGGATTACAGATGCTCAGTACTCCTTCTGCCTTTCTGGTTTTCTGGAGATCTGAACTTGGGTCATCAAGATTGTATTTCAAATGCTTTACTCACTGAAAACTCTCCCAACCTGCCACTGAATTTTCGTGCATATTCTTCTTGGAACAAATCAGCCTGAGCTTCTTTAAGGTATTATGGTGGTTTGAATCCGGTTGCTCCCTATAAACTTAGGTATTCTGAATGTTAGGTTCCCATCTTATGGAGATTTGGGAATTAGAGTCTTTTAGAGGTGATATATTGTTGGGGGTGGGCTTATGGGTGTTATATCCAGCTTCCCCTTGTCAGTATTTGGTATATATTATTCTGCTGCTATTGTCCACCTGATGTTGGCCAGGAGTTAATGTCCATCCTCTGCTCATGCCATCATTTTCCCTGCCATCATGCAATTTCCTCTCAAGTCTGTAAGCCAAAGTAAACCCTTTCCTCCTGCAAGCTGCTCTTCATGAGGTGTTTTCTGCCAGCCATGTGAAGTTAACTGCAACAGGTATGCACATAGAAATGGAATCACTGGCTCATAGAACACATTGCATTTTTTAAAGTGAGGCCAATCTGCATTACAAGAAAAGCTGTGCCAATTTATACTTCCAAAAAAGATGTTTAAGAGTTCTGGTGACTCTATCCCTGCCAATATATGAAACTTTAACATTTCTGTGGTACTGAGGATTGAATCCAGCATCTCAAACATGGTAGAGAAGCAGCTCTAATATCACAGACTTTTGGAATAGTAAGTTTTAATTTTGTCAAAGCATGCATGGTATTGAAATCCAAATACTATGATGCTGTGGACCAAGTCTTAAATTACAATGGAATTTTGGGGCACAGAAACCATAACTGGGAAGACCTCATTGAAATGGAGACGTGAACACTGACAAGGAAAATGTGAGATATGTGATAAAAGAAAGTTCTAGGAAGAAGAGGCCTCAAGGGAAAACCCTGAGTGATACAGGCCATGTGGTTTCTTGTAGATCTTACACCAGGCATTTGATTATCTGCATCAAAAGACAGGTCACTGGATAATTGGGACAGAGGGCTGTTATACATAGCTGTTCAATAGGAGATAGAGTTCAGTACTCTTGTCTTTTGATGCCTCTGGTGTTTTCAGTGAGGAAGCTGTCATGTTGTTCGTATAGACAAGTTACTTGTTTTGCATTCCACCTTTTGTTGTACAATAACACATTGCCTTTTTCATAGTTCTTACCATTTTAAGTATGTGTTGTATATGATTTGGGCATTTTTAAGTTGCAAGCTACAACAGTGAATCATTGATTCAGTACTAGTTACTCACCACCTGTTGACCTCTGTCTCTAATGGGCCTCTAATTATAGAGAAAATGATTTAAGGACACAAAATTATATGTAATTCCAAGGGCTGAGAAATGTAATCTAATGACAGACATATAGTAAGTGGGGTAGGAGCAGATTATGGACAAATGAGCATATGTAGAAAGTTTTCTATTTTCTATTTCACCATTATTAGCTTAATTACATCATCAGGAGTACGTAGTGAGTCCCTTGCCAGAGCCTAGAAAATATGCTTAGCCAGTTGAGCTTTGCCACAAGGCATGAAGACTTCCAGATATCCTTGCCACATGCTAGACACTTGAGCTTAGTTTGGGCAAATCAATGCATAGATTTTTGGAAACTTTAAATGTTTCCCAAAGTTGCCTGTTTAAAATTCCACTTTGGGGCTGGAAGGATGGCTTAGTGGTTAAGGTGTTTGCCTGGAAAGCCAAAGGACCCAGTTTGATTCCCCAGGAACTACGTTAGCCAGATGCACAAAGGGGCACATGCATTTGGAGTTCATTTGCAGTGGCTGGAGTCCCTGGTGTGCCCATTCTCTCTTTCTCTCCCTCCCTGTCAAATAAGTAAGTAAATAAATAAGTAAAAATTAAAATTCCACTTTGTAATCTTATTTCTCTGTCTCTCTCTGTGTGAATGCATGCATGTATATGTGTGACAAACCTCTCGCCCTTGTTCAATTATCTTCCCTTTGTCATTGAAATATCCAAGCAAGATGTTATCTTGTTCACTACTGTATCCCTAGCCCTTATCACAGTGATTGGTATTAACATGCTCAACAGTGGTTATTGAATAATCACCCAAGAAATTGTCTTGTGAGCAACATGATCTTAATGAAGTCTTTTTTTTCATGTGTTCAGGCTGTTCTAACAAAATCCTACAGAACAGTTAAATGAAATGAAAGACATTTATTTTCTTAGTTCTGTGGTTGAGTTCAGGGTGTCAGTAGGTTGTGGTAAAGGGTCTCCTACTGGCTTGTAACAAGCCACCTTCTTTCTGTTCCCTCATGGAGTGTAGAGGAGAGGAGGAGGGAAGCAGACAGAGAGAAAGAGAGAGGTAAGCTTTTTGATGCTACTTTCTAGAAAGAGCACTTATTCTATTAGGCCAGAGACTCACACTCATGACCTAACTATCTTTAAACTCTTCATCTCTAAACACAATCATACTGTGGGTTACAATGTCAACATATGAATTTTGGGTAAACATCAACTTTTAGTCCATAGCATAAGTCTTCAGATGATTTGTGTTCAAACCAAGTAACAAATACAATGTTTCCTTGATATGCTAAGAAGTCTGTGCTATTCTGGTTTCCAGTTCTGCATGGAAGAAGCTTTGATGTCACCATTCCATACCACAGCAAGCAGAAAATTGATCCATACTGAAAAAAAAAAATCAACTCCTCTTAGACGCATAAGGCAAACTACTGTCCCTTAAACTGGAGAGATGGGCAGATACAGAACACCACAACTACCAGAGCAGAAACATCCTCAGAAACCTTTGTCAGAGTGGAAAAATTTGAACCTTAATGGATAAACTTCTGGGAACTAGGGAGTGTGCAAAAATGAGAGTCAGGGGTCCAATCATGGAAAGGCGTGCTTTTACCACCAGAAGCTTGACCAAGTTCTCATGGTAAATATTGGAGAAGAAACCCCTATTTATAACAACAGAAAAGAGGCAAAGAAACAATTTTGAAACACGCATCATTCTTCTCTCCTCCACAATCTACCGTCAGGAGGAAGTATTTAACCAGAACCTAACTTATTTAAAAGAGTCCAATTGATCGAGGAAAGAATACCATGCAACTTTATACTACCCTAGCCATTCTGTCCTACTGAGAGGAGATGGGAGAAAAATGCTGCAGAACACATGTAAAACTCATAGTCCGGAGTCATAGACTCACTGAAAGACTGAGATCTAATAATAAGGACTATAGAGATAACCCCCAGTTTACCGCCACATTACTAAGGGCCCATTAACAGACTTTGTTTTATTTGGTGCATCATTCTTCTACCAATAAAAAAGGACATTAATTGTTTGAAGAGACAGAAGCATCAGAACTAGACATGGGAAGGATGTTAGAACTATCAGACTGAAACTTCAGAACAATTATGATTACCATTATTACAAGCAGAATAAACTATGCAAGGAACCTGGGGTGCTTGCAAAAGGCGTTCAATAGTCAATCTTTATGTTAACCCTCTTAGATTAAGGAATGCCTGAGGCATTAGTGAGCCACACTCTTGGGTGTGTCTGTGAGGATGTTTCTAGAAAAGTTAACTGAAGTGGGGAAGGTGGGTGGTAGATATCTAACAATCCTGAATGTGGGCAGCACCGTCCTGTGAGCTGGTTCTAGGCTGACTAAAGAGAGAACAAGAAGGAGCCCAGCTGAGGACCAGCATTCATCCCTCTCTGCTTTATGACTCTGGGCACAACATGATCAGCTACTTTGCACTCCTGCCACTGTGACTGTATGCACTTTAACTGTGAGCCAAAGTAAACCCATTTCCTTTGTTTATTATGTTTTTGGACAATAAAATAACTAATACAAGGTGCAATATTTATGTAATGGAAATATCATAATAAGAATAAAGGGAGGGACAGAAGAAACATTTGAAAGCATAATGATAGACTTTTACCCAAATTAATGTCAGATTCCAAACTGTAGATCTAGAAAGCTCAGAGAATACCAAACAAGATAAACATCAAACTAAACCAGACCAAACCAAACACACCACTGCCAAAACACCTAGGCATATCATTTTCAAATTACAGAAAATCAACAATCAAGAAAAAATTAGGAAGGAAGTCAAATAGGGAAAAAGTTCAGCTTTTTTGGAGAGGAAAGTTATTTATATTAAACTTTTCTAGGACCTTGTGGTGCAATGGTAGTAGGTCTGACTCCTTAATTATATTTACCTTTTCAGAAACCATCAGACAAAACTGAAGTGGAATGGAGTATTTAAGATGTTGAGGAAAAAGCCATCAACCTAGGATTTTGTACTTTGTGAAATTTTCTTTCAAATGAAAAGAAAAGAAAGGAACTTTCAGACTAACAAAAACTGAGAAATTTTGTTGTCAGTAGACTTGCCTTACAAATAATATGAAAAGAAATTCTTTAGAGAGAAGGAAGATAATATGCCACAAATTTGGTGGCATAAATACAGGAAATCACTAGAGACGGATTAGATGAAAGTAAATCAGAATAAATTATATGGGAACCTGCTGTTTTGGACAATGGAACATTCAGGAGCTCTAGATTGTTTCTAGAAAATTTTCAGTGCCAGGGATGGGATACCTTCCGGGGAGTTGTTGGACAGGGAGGTCCCTTATGCCCCCCAAAATTATAGGTCATTTCCAGGGCTCTTGGTTTCCCACCAGGAACAGATGGTAAGACCCTATTGCTGAAGACGCCATATACTTGGGCTGCAAGGCCACTGAGAAATTCTGCTGGAACTGAGCTGATAACCTCCTCCATGTAGAAGAGCTAACAGAAAGTTGGAAGATGCCATTCTGTGTGCAGTTCCATGGGAGAGAGAGAAATCACCAGAGAAGATATTCAACAGTGAACACTGCAAGCCTTATATTTGGCCAGCCAGGCCAAATGAGCCAACAGGTGCAATAGTGGCACATTTGTCATGGTAGAAGCCAACTGCCCTCTAATTGGACTGGAGGCCCGCTCCATGGGAGGGAATACATCCCTGATACTGAAAACTTAAAATAGGTGTAATCATGAGCCCTAGTGGTGTAATGTCTGCTGCTGTCTGGCTAAATGTATATACTATGCTCATCAAACTGCCCAGTAAGCACTTCTCTTAATGTTCATACCCATATATTAATGCTACTCTCACTTTTGGTAGGGAATCTTCTCTTTTCAGATGGCAGTGACTTTGGGATGACTCAGAAGGCATCATGGTGCTGGAAAGAAGTGACAGGAGTGCTCAGCTCTGCAATATCTCTATCACACCTTCCAATGCTCAGGGTCTATTGCAGAAGAGGTGGTGGAAAGAATGTAAGAGCCAAAGGAAGGGTAGGACTCCTTACAACGTGCTCCCCCTCCAGACACAAAATGGCTTGGATATCCATGGCCTCACAGTGCCTGACACTACCTACACAAGACCATCATAATATGAGGGAAAGATCACGACATCAAAATAAAAGAGACTGATTGAGAGGGGGAGGGGATGTGATGGAGAGTGGAGGTTCAAAGGGGAAAGTGGGGGGAGGAAGGACATTACCATGATTGTTTATAATCATGGAAATTGTTAATAAAAAAATTGAAAAGAGGAAACAAGAGAGTAAATCAGAAACTTTTATTTTTTTGTACTGTTAATTGATCTTAATAGATAGCAATTTGTTCAAAACAGCAATAGCAACAAGGTATTCAATTATGCATACTTAAGTCTATGTCTTATATGTGTATCATATGTGTATGTGTATAATGAAATGAATTGCAGCACTGATACAAAGTACAAGAGAGAGGAATTGGAGCTTTTTGGGTATTAATATACTACTGATGAGGCAGTAGTGTTATTTGAAAGTAGACTTCTATTAGCTGTAATTGTATATTACATACTGTAAGGCAATTACTAAACAGTAAAGAGAGAAAAATATAATTGACATGCAAAGAAAAAAGAGAAAATGGAATCATATAAAATGCTTGGTTAAAAACCATTAACGGGGTTTGGAGGGATGGCCTAGCAGTTAAGGTGTTTGCCTGCAAAGCCAAAGAACCCAGGTTCAATACCCCAGGACCCATGTTAGCTAGATGCACAAGTGGGTGCCTGCATCTGGAGTTCATTTGCAGTGGCTGGAGGCCCTGGCACTCCCATTCTCTCTCTCTTTTTCTCTGTTAAAAAAAAATCAAAGGGGCTGGAGTAGATGGCTCAGTGGTTTAAAGTGCTTGCTTGCAAAGCCTTCCAACCCAGGTTCAGTTCCACAGTATCTACATAAAGCAAGAGGCATAAAGTGGCACAGGCATCCGGAGTTCATTTGCATTGGCAAGAGGCTCTCCATGTCCTGGCCCATTCTATCTCTCTCTTTCAAGTACATAAATAAAATTCCAAATACCACAAAAGACAGAAAGGGGGTAGAAAACAAAAAATTAACCAAGAACAAGCTCAAGAAAACAGCAACAAAATGGTAGATATTAATCCAATCATATTAATAATTACTTGGAATGTCAGCGGAATAAATGCATCCCTTTTCTGGCGCGGGGGGGGGGGGTAAGGTTGGGTTTTACTCTGTCCCAGGCTGACCTGAATTTCACTATGTTGTCTCAGGGTGGCTTTGAACTCATGGCAATCCTTCTACCTCTGCTTCTTGAGTGCTGGGATTAAAGGCAGAGATAAGAGGATTGCCACGAGTTTGAGGTCATCCTGAGACTACATAGTGAATTCCATGTCAGCCTGGGCTAGAGTGAGATCCTACCTCGAACCCCCCCCCCCCCCCAAAACAGCTTTTTTTAAATAGGCAGTCAACCAGGGACAAGGGCCCAAGGAGATGTCACCTGGCCTGCCCTAGCAGGACTAGAACACACATTTGATCCAGTCTCATCCTGGATGGATGCAAGTGACTCCCTGGCAGCAATTTCCTGCTGCTTCCTCAGGTTAGCACACATGGGTGGGCTTGCACCTCCTGGGTCAGCCTTTTGAGCCCACTAACCAATCAAGTCTTGCTCTTACACACCTGAGTCTGATGGCAAGGCTCATCCTAACTGGATGTCTGACTCATACAGATGGGCCTGACACATATGTGTGTAACTCCCTCCTGACTCCTTCTCACTCTGTTGGCACCTGAGTCTCCTGATCCTTGCTTTGGTAAGCTCTCCCCTAACCAGACTGGCTGAGAAGGGTTGGGGTTCTTCTTTACCTGAGTATTTCCCTGCTTTGCAAAACAGATGGCTCCTACAAGTATCTTGTTTTCAGATGCTTTCTCACTTTCTTACATGTATTATCTCTCTTGAGGTACTGAACCCTTTATTATTCTATCTCTTAGCCTTTTCTGACCCCTATGTGAAGGTGAAGGGTATTGACTCTCATGCTTTGGTGTGTGTGTGTGTGTGTGTGTGTGTGTGTGTGTGTGTGTGTGTTCGTGCGCATGCATGTGCGTGCCTTCCAGGTCTTTTAGCCTGGTCTGTCATAGTTTGCCTTCCACATAGGTGTATGTGCCCTCTTCCCTAGCCCCTCCACCCTCGGGAGAGTTCTCTGTGGTGGAGATGCTGTCAATATCCCTTCTTTCTTTCCAGCTAGGCAAGGTGGAAAATTCTCCTCTGGCTTAAATATTTCAGCTAGCTTCCTATTGGATCTTAATTCACTTTACAATAAACCTCAGAATTCATAATTTACCTTTCCTGAAGTCTGTTTTTTTTTTTCAATTCTTTTCTAAACTGGATAAGGACCCAAAAGTTGGAGTCCACAGACCTAGTATCTCCTGTATGGTCCCTCCCTGGGCCCCAAAATTCTGCATAATAAAGACACATAGAGATTTAAAGTAAATGGATAGAGAAATGTACATCATGATAATGAATCCAAAGAAAGCAGGAATTGCTGTATTAATTTTAGCCAGAGCAGGTAACTTTCCTTCAAAGCAAATAAATAAATAAACAAATAAATAAATCAGGAATGAAGGATATAATATAATGAAAAGAGGTCAATTCATGTAGAAGATTTAATAGTCTTTATCACATATGTACCTAATAAAGGAGCACGAAAGTAGTAGTGAGCCAAAAACTGATAGAACTTTAAGAAGTAGATGAATCTACTCATATGGTTGGAGACTAACATCCTTCTATCAGAAATTGACAGAGTTAGCAGGCAGAATTCAGTAAGTATATAGTTGAATTCAATAGCACTGTCAATAACAAGATGTGATTGATATCTACAGACTTCTTCATCCAAAATAACAGATTGTACATGCTTTTCAAGTTCACATGGAACATTCACTATGCTATGCCACATTCTGGACTATAAAATACAATGTAACCAAATTAAATGAACAGAAAGCATGCAATGTCTCTTCCTAGATATCATTGAAATCAAACCACAAATTAATAACAGCAAAGTCATTGGAAAAGTCCTAAATACGCCCATAACTGTGGGCTAACTCTACAATGCATGACTCATATACCTCAACAAGGAGGGGCCAGGGGGAGGGGGTAGGACATGGATGAGCCTAACAATGCTACCGACTTGACTGCATTCACTGAGTACAAAACAAATTAATAAAAATAAATAAAAAATAAAAAAGCATTTTTAATGGTAACTTTTGGTAACTTCTTTTGGTTTTAACCTATCTCTCTACTTCTCTTCCTATCCCCATTTCTTGCTTTAGTCATTGAAAACATATTTTCTGTATGAACTAGTTTCTAGACTCCCACTAGCATATTCAAAGAATCTGGACTTTTTTTCACTCTTTCTTAGAATGCAGCATTATTTTTGTTACTTCTATATCTCCTTACATGGCTGCTCACCCTTGGACCACTCATGGAGCCAGAAGGAAGCACCAGAGAGTTAGTGCTATCAACTAGCTAGAGATTTTCTTACCCCTTAGTTGGAATAACTGAGACTGAGACATAGCTGTACTGTCTTCCAGAACTTAATGAGAATAGCTCCAGTTGTCTACAGTGGTACTGGTTTCATAACGTACTTTATTGACTTCCTTCCTTTTGCCTTCTCATGTCTCTATAATTAATGTCTCTTAGGAGCACCTACTAATCTTTATACTTGAATCCTGGAGGGGCTCTGATTCTGAGGAACAATCCAAACCAAGACAAAGTTTTCTACAGACATTTCACAAAGTTAGGGTGTTATGTGTGAGTTTATCTCATTTCTTCCTCATTTAGATATGTATGTTTAAAATTGTTGTGGCCAAGTTATCTAGAATAAATTTCCTTTCATTTATTAATTTTTAAAAATTAGAAATGAAAGAGATCCAAAATTATAATTATCAAGGTCTGTCATCGATATAGTAAATTCATATCATGTCCTTAGGTGTAATGGTTTGATTCAGGTGTCCCCCATAAACTTACATATTCTAAATGCTTAGGTCCCCAGTTGATGGCAATTTGGGAATTGGTGCCTCCTGGAGGCAGTGTATTTTTGGGGGCAGGCTTGTGGGTGTTATAGCCAGCTTTTCCTTGCCAGATTTGGCACACTTTCCTGTTACTATTCTTCATCTTATGTTGGCCAGGAAGTGATGTCCACTCTCTGCTCATACCATTGTTTTCCCCTGCCATCATAGAGTTTCCCCTTGAGTCTGTAACCCAAAATAAGCCTTTTTCCCACAAGCTGCTCTTGGTTGGTGTTTTCTACCAGCAATGTGAACCTGACTGCAACATAAGTGCACACTCAAAATTAAACATGGTACTTGCCCATTCTGTGGCTGTTAGGCCTCAGGGTTTGGGTATCTTATGGCTATATAAGCATTGAAATAGCAAAGCAATTTGAAAATCAGTAAGAATTCCTGGGGGATGGCTAGTTCAATGTGTACCTCTGGGAGAAATTCCCTTCTTAAACAGCATGATACAAATGCCCCATCTCACTTAATTGTAATCACTGTTTCAAAAAGTAGTGCATTATTATTATTATTATTTTTGGTTTTATTGAGGTAGGGTCTCACTTTAGCCCAGGCTGACCTGGAATTTACTATGTAGTTTCAGAGTGGCCTCTAACACATGGCAATCCTCCTATCTCTGCCTCTTGAGTGCTGGGATTAAAGGCATGAGCCACCATGCCAAGCTTAAAATATATATTTTAAATATTTATTTATTTGCAAACATAGAGAGGGAGAGAGAGAATGAGAATGGGTATATCAAGGCCTCTAGCCACTGCAAAAAAACTCCAGATACATGCACCACTTTGTGCATGTGGCTTTACATGGGTATTGAGGAATAGAACCTGGGCAGTCAGGCAGTTGCAAGCAATCACCTTAACTGCTGAGCCATCTCTCCAGTCCACATTTTTGATTAATTGAAATGAAGATCAGAGCAAAGAAAAAGTTATTCCATTTTATGGCAATTTTCTACATTTAAAAGAGATCATGTGAAGTGATGAGAATAGAATAAGTCCTAGAAGATTGTGAAGGAAATTTGACTTTAGACCATTTAAACTGAACACGGGGAGTACTTTGCCTTGAGCAGAAAGCATACAAACAAAGCTTATGAATGGTTAATGAATAAACAGCTTTCATTGTAAGCAAACCAGGAAGTAACAGTCCGTTTGGCAGTAAGTTTTTTTTTTTTTTTTTTTTTTTTTTTTAGAAATCAACTCCTGAGACTGACAGCTGCATTATTTGATATGAAAAGAATTTTCACAGGCAGCAAACACTTTCTTTGTTGGTGAAACAGCTCATTTACATTTCCCTAGAGAAAAGCTGGCATGGAAACTTCAAAAGTCATATTTGCACTTCCAAATTCTTAAAAAAACATGCTCAAATGATGAGGAAGATTCATCACACTCATTCACGAACACTGAGACAAAGGCAAAGACAAGGAGAAAGTGGAAAGAGGACAGGGAAACTGGTAAGCAAATCAGAGACCCCAGTCATGTGCTCTCTCCACCTGATTTTACAATGCTGCCGTTTTAAATGCCCTCTTCCCCTCTACACATCCTTAAAATGCCCCAGTGGCCATATTGATCCATATGCAGTAGGAATAACACCATGGAATAAAAGTTTCACCCTTGACAAGACTTTCAGTACTCTGTGGATGTCATAATGAAGGTAGTTATAAACCCTCCTATACCTGGGAAAACTGAGGCACCTATATTCTCTTAGGGAAGGGATGGAGGTAAGTATGTGGTAAAAGAATATTCATGAGGGATGTTTTGGACTAACTGATAGTTCATGCTAGTTGTAGGTAACTAATGGTCGTGAGAATTGGCTCAAGACTGCCAAATCTTTAAGTATGTATCAGTGAGAGTGGGAGCTGAAGATACATTTCTATACTGGGCGCCATAGCCACCTGATGAGTTCTTTCAAGAGACTTCTGCTTAGGTGAATCTGAGATTCTTGACTTTGGCACATTAGCGAGGCTATAAACTTTATTTACTGTTAAAAAAAAGTTTCAACATCCTGCACAACCCTTGTGACCCAGAGTTTTACCTTATCAGCTATAATTCTATCAAGTGCACCTCCAGAACTACCCCGTGACCCCACGTAAGTTCCAGCACAGCAGCAAGTGAATTGAGACCACTTCATCCATGAAGCAGTACAATGTACCTCCATGACTGAACTGCGAGTGCCACAAATGAACGGAAAGACAAGCAAACATAATGAAATAGCAGCCACTGTTCCAAGTACATGATTAACACAGGTGTGCCAGAGAAACCCCACCAAAGTGCTATATCCAGATGGGTAAGCCTTAATGTTAACATAAAAAAAAAATAAGCAACATATCTCCCCCAAGAAATACCAAGCCCATAGTAGAGGACACCCATGAGAGCTTTCTAGAGAAAACTCTAGACAACCATCTCAAAATAGTGATTATGGATATACACAACTCTAGACAACGATCTCAAAATAGTGATTATGGATATACACAAAGAACTCTAGGAAGACATGGATAAACACATAAATGAAATACTGAATGAATTCAAATAGGACACAAACAAGCTGCTCATTTGGGAAGTCTAACCAGGATATGAAAACAGAGCTCAACAATGACATAGAAATCCTGAAGTAAATCCAAGCAGAAATAAAGCTGGAAATCATATATATATATATATATATATATATATATATGGCAAACAAATCCATGGAGATCTTCACCAATAGAATGGATCAAGAGGCCAGAATATCTAGCTTTGAAGACAATGATAAGGAATTAGACCAATTAGTCAAATATAATGACAAGTTCAAAAACTATATATGAATGTAATATGAGAGAAATGTGTGACACCTTGAAAAGGCCAAATGTCTGGATTATGGACATATAAGGAGAAGAACTTCAGATTAATGGCATAAAACTATTTTAAATAACAGAGAAAAATATTTCCCAAATCAAGGGAAAGAGATGTATATCTATGTACTGGCAGCATATAGAACACCAAACAGATTGGACCAGAAAAGAAATTCCCCATGCAATTATAGTCAAACCACTAAATATACATAGTAAAGAAAAGGTACTGAAAGCTGCAAGAAGGAAATATCTCATCACACACAATGGCAGACCTATCAGAATAGTAGCTGAGTTTTCAATGGAAATAATAAAAGCCAAAAGGATGTGAAAAGTTCCCTTCAAGTTTTGAAAGACTACAACTGCCAAGCCAAACTACTATACCCAACAAGAATATCTCTCATAATAGGAGGAAGAAAAACATTCTATGACTTAACAAGCTAAAAGAATTTGTGGACACTAAGCCACCCTAAATAGAGGATGCACATAAAATAATTACACATTAGGCAGAAGGACAAATATATTTAAGAAGCTATGGGAAGAAAATAGTAACAAAATTAGAATATTTATTAGGAAATTAAGACCAAGAAAACACCAAACTCCACAACATTATCAAATTAATAGGGACTAACACATACTTTTCAATAATAACTCTATTAATGGCCTCAACTCCCCCATAAAAAGACATAGGCTGCATCAGAAAACAGGATCCATCCTTTTGCTGCCTTCAAGAAACTCACTTCACAGTCTACCTTAGGGTGAAAGGACAGAAAAAGATACTTCAAGAAATTGGAACTAGAAAACAAACAGTTGTGACTATTACAATATCTGACAAAATAGATTTCAAACAAAAACTAATCAGAAGATTTAAAGAAGGTCACTTCACACTGACCAATGGGACAATTCAGCATGATGACATTATAACTCGAAACACATTCTAAACCAAAGACAGGTGCACACAATTTTTATAAAATTGTTTCTATATGGCTTCTTCATAATGTCAGTTTATTTTTATTTTTATTTATTTTTATTTTATTTATTTATTTATTTGAGAGCGACAGACACAGAGAGAAAGACAGATAGAGGGAGAGAGAGAGAATGGGCGCGCCAGGGCTTCCAGCCTCTGCAAACGAACTCCAGACGCGTGCGCCCTCTTGTGCATCTGGCTAACGTGGGACCTGGGGAACCAAGCCTAGAACCGGGGTCCTTAGGCTTCACGGGCAAGTGCTTAACCTCTAAGCCATCTCTCCAGCCCCATAATGTCAGTTTTTGAACGCAGCAAAAGGAAGTGGGGAAAGTTTTTTTTTTTTTTTTGTCTTTCTGGACTTGGAAGTGATTGAAAATTGCCCATCTTGGCAGAGTAAGGGAATACTTAGGGAGAAGGAAAGATAGATATCATCTCAAGTCACCACCCTGAACCTTTGGATGTCTATCTTTAAGGCTAATTGGAAGGCTGATGGAATATGGTTTAGAATTTGGTCCATTTGTCTTGTAAGACACCAGATTTGTGGTATTTTTTTATGGTAGTCCAAGCTGATTAACACACACTGGCTTAGAGAGCAGAGTGATGTCACTGTAGTTGGCCTGTGATCTGCTTTCATCTCAGGGAAGGCATCATGAGGGAAGTTGTGTATATGAGAATAAAAGAACAACTCAATTCTGTAAGATTGGAAAAAGAAGTGTCTTTGAAATATTTTGGTGATATTCTGGGTCTTAACTTCAGGATTTACAGAAAAAATATACTAGGATAAATTAAGAATATTCACAGTGTTTTAAATAAGGGAAATATGCTGTTGAATAATAATGTCAATACTAAGTAGAATGTACTAATAAATCATGGTCCTTCAGAAGGCTTGTGACCCTCAGTTGAACCAGTGTTTACAAAGGTAGAAACAGTGAGCTTTTATTTAGACTGAATGGAAAGCAAAATTATTATTGAAAAAGTGGCTACAATTCTAGGATAAGACATATGTTATTATGTATCACAATGAAAGAAGAAAAGAACCACTTCTATTTTGATCAAAAGCCTAGGGGCATGAAGAGGAGATTTAATCTAACTCCATACTTTGTGAATTTGATACAAAATTGAATGTGAAAGCTTCTTTTGGATTCATTTTGTATGATACATTCAAACTCTAGGGAAGTGAAACACTGATAACCTAGAGAAATAAAAATGTGTAGTTCTTTGTGATGTCCTCAGAGTTTGCTTCCAGAGTCGGTCCAAGATTTGGGGTTTCTATTGATCAGTTTCCTCTTCTAGCCAGGTCCTTTCTGTGGCCTATGATAGGCATTCATGAGGTGTCTTCTAAGATCAGGATTAGAATCTGCAAACAGGAGATTGGGCATTTATTTTACTGTCACATTATGCCCCATGGTATGTATGTGCTCACTATGATTTGTGTATGTGATCTAACATAGATAGGGGTTTGGTTTCTTTGTTTATTTGTCACTAACATAATTATAATTTTATTAGTGTGATTATTGTAATACATCTGTGCATGAGTTTTCTTGGATATATTTATTTTTTATTTACTTAAAATATTTTTTGTTTATTTATGAGAGAAAGAGGCAGATAGAGAGAAAGAGTGGATGTGCTAGGACCCCTGGCCACTGCAAATGAACTCCAGATTCTTGTGCCACCTTGTGAATCTAGTTTGGGCAATTGAATCTGGGTCCTTAGACTTTGCAGGCAAGTGCCTTAACTGCTAAACCAACTCTCCAGCCCTGATATATTTATAAAATGAGATATATTTGTGATGGTACCTTATCTTATGTGCATATTTCTTTTTTGGTAGATAATGATGAAGAGTTTTCTGAAGCAGATTGTTGTAGTTACCTTCTCATTGCTGAGACAAAGCACCCAATCAAAAGCAGCTGATGGAAGGAATTTTTTTTTTAATTTGATTTATATTCTCAAGGGGAAGCTTCATGATGGCAGGGAAAGCATGGCATGAACAGAAGCTGGATATCACCTCTTCCATAGCAGGTGAAAAAAAGCAGCAGGAGAGTGAGCCAACCCAACACTGGCAAGCTAGGGCTAATGCACCTCAAAGTCTACCCCCAGTGACACACCTCCTCCAGCAAAGCTTCACCTCCCAAGTTCTCATTAGCTGGGAAATAAGCATTCTGAGCACCTGAGTTTATGGGGGACCATATAGTTCAAACCACCACATAGATATTCAAAAGAAAGATCATTAATTCTTTGTTGCTAACCTATAATATTTTCAACTTTTTTGTGAATAATAGTAGTCCTCTAAGCTTTATATCTTTTAGAGTTGTTTTGCTTTACTTTTTCCTATACTGGATAAATGCTTCCAGAAATATTGAAAAAGCGGTAATGGAAGACCTTCTTGTATTATTCCTGATAGCAAAAGAAATAGTTTCAATATTTTGCCACTTAGTGAAACTTTTTATGTAGATTTATTTATCTATTTTTTTGAGGTAGGGTCTCTCTCTGGTCCAGGCTGTCCTGGAATTAACTATGTAGTCTCAGGGTGGCTTCAAACTCACAGTGATCCTCCTACCTCTGCCTCTCAAGTACTGGGATTAAAGGTGAGCACCACCATGCCCAGCGGTAGGTTTGTTTTTATAAAGTTCCATTCTCTGATAAATAAAAATTTCTATTTCTAGTTTGCTTAAAATATATTGTCTTATTTAAAAAAAATGACATGCTGGAGGAAGTAGGACACTGAGTGTGGGCCTTAAGATTTTATAATTTGTAGAGAGCCTAACAAGTAGAAACCATTGACATAGGCACAGCCATATCTCCTTCCAATTGAACTGGAGAGACCTAAGTGAGGCACAGCCACGCCTAAATTCCTCCTCTTGGACTGTTTATATAGGACTGACCTTGTGCAGAATACAACATTGCAGAAAAACAGTGTGCAGCTGCCTCATACCTATGTTGTCTGACTTTGTCTCTCTGTTCTCATGCTTTTTTGTACATTTGATACAAGAAAGTTATTAAAGCTTTTCTAAGTGTGTATAAAACAAACCAACGCTGGTTAGACACTGCTGCAGTGTCTCCATCAGAGCCTGCAGACCACCTGATCCCAGTTTTCACTCTTTTACTTGTGTTTGTCTGTCTTTCTCTTTCTATTCCTCAAGTCGCTCCAACAGGTCAAAGCTACACTTGTCACTGCAATAACCCAGGCCTAATTTCTGTTCATTCTCTGCTTCCTGATTGCTGAGGCAATGTGGTCAGCTCTGCTCCCATTCTGATCTGCCATGTCTTCCTCCCCATGAAACTTCCCCTCAAAACTTTAAGGCAAATGAAACCCTTTTCCTTCCAAAAGTTGCTTCTGGTTGGGTATTTGCTAACAGCAATGATAAGTTAGTTGATTCAATACATGCTTCATGTAAACAATTTAAATCATCCAGAATATAAGAAATAACCTTAAAACATCACCAAGATACTTCTGTTGCCATCATTTTCCAAATTTTATTTTAGTGTGAAAATATTGAATCAAGTTGTTCTGTGTTTAAGGACTATGAAAGTCACCTCATGAAATAAATGTCCCTTTATAAAGTAGTCATATTAATAAAACACTACAAAAGAATCATTTGATTTGCTCGACATTTTGTTGCATTAGTTTTATCTGATTTACAATTCTGAATTTTTAAAAATAAATATAGGCTTTGATTAATACTTTCTTTGCTTTTGTTTTTGTTTTTGTTTTTTGAGGTAGGGTCTTTCTGTAACCCAGGCCCACCTGGAATTCAGTATGTAGTCTCAGGGTGGCCTTGAACTCACAGTGATCCACCTACCTCTGCCTCCCAAGTGCTGGGATTAAAGGTGTGTGCCACCACACCCAGAATACTTTCTTTGTTTTAGAGCTCTTAAAATAGTTCCTCAATGACAAAATTTTTATGAGGAAAGATTATTACTTTAACCAAAATTAACAGAAGAAAATAATCCATATATTTTAGTGCATATCTATTTACATACTATATAAACACATAAGTAGTATAACAGTGATATTAAAGTTTCTTTTGAAGGTTAGTTATGAAAATAATGTCTAAAGTATTGCTTGGGAAGTAATAATGAATAGTTGAAACACATTGATAGAATTTAATTCATATTCAGTATGTAATTTTCCCAAAAAGATACTATATGTTGGATACACATTGTTAGTAAGAAGGCTGTGCTCTAAATATTTTGTTTCATATGTTTTGATGTTCTAATTTTTCCAATGGCATATTTTATAGGGAGCAAATATTTAAATTTTGATGTGTAATTTGTCAATTTTTTTTATTATTAGGGTATGTGCTTTTTGAATTCAATTATGTAATCTTTGCTTATTCTGAGCTGGCAAATATATTATCTTACATTTTCTACAAGAAATTTTATACTTTTAGCTTTCATATTTAGGTATGCAATCCATTTTGAGTTGTTTTTACATTTTTATGTGGTAAGAGTTAAAGTTTATGTTTTCAGTTGATTATTTGGTTGTTCTAGTGCTATTTGTTGAAAAGATTTTTCTGTCTTGAATTTCCTTGACAAGTTTGTTGAAATTAAGTTCATTTTCTGGACTCTATTTGTTTCATGGATCCATGTGTTGAACCTTATGTAAACATTACACTGTTTTGACTGCTGTAAGTTCAGACTAAGTCTTTTTTTTTTTTTTTTTTTTTGAGACAGGATCTCTCTATATACCCTACGATGGCCTCAAACACACTATGTATTCAAGCCTGGACTCAAACTTGACATACTATTTCAGTACTGAGAAGTCTTAAATTAGGCAGGTTTAGTCAAGATCATATGTATTTCTGTCAGAATCAGTTTGTCAATTTCTATAAAAATGTTTGATGAAATTTTAATTAATATTATGTTGTTCTAAATGAATTTGGAAGATATTTACAATATTGAGTCTTTCATACATGGTATATATTATATGGGCATACTTGTATTTATGGTATTTATTCTACTTTATACTTTTATATGTGGTGTATATACTACTCATATATTGAATAAGTTACTACTAAAACAAAGAAATAAAGCAGTGTGTCTCCCCTCAACTTTCAGCAATGATAAATATACCTTACATGTCGCTCTGCTTCTGAAAATTCTGGGGTACTTCTTGAGAGCTAATAAAGCATCAGTGCTGAGCTTTCTTTCCCAATGCATTCCCTAAACCCTTATTTAGTTGGCAGCTTGGAACTAAGAAAGGACCTCACATAAGGATTTATACCCATAGTGCATGCTGGATTAGATTTCCTTTTCACAGACTTTGGAGATTCAATTAAAATAATTTTGAGTATCATGAAGAATCCTCTTAGCACTAACTTTACCTTGAACTATTGATTTTGTTCTTTCTATAAAATAACACTAGGAGGTACGCAGTATCAGTGAAGCAGGTGGTAAGAAACGTTCAGTGTCTGTCTGGATATGTTTTTCTGTATTTTAAAGTGCAAAGGGTAGAAACTTAGAAATAAGTCTTGTTTGGGTGTTTAATTAAATTTATGTAATCTACTACTGGGAACACACTGATCTCCCACTCATCAACATGTGTTACCTACACATTTTAGGGCACCAATCAGAGGATGTAACCCAGTGGTAGATCTCATGCCTAATATGTGTTTGTGATCCTTGATTTGATGACCAGAACATAAAAAAAAATTGTCAAAATAGCAAAAGTTTAACCTATCCTTTATAATGTGGTAGGTTACAATCTGACACTTTTTTAAATGCATGGATGCATGTGTGTTTATGTGTGGATGCATGTGTATAGACGTGTGTGGAGGACAGAGGACAACCTTGGGTGTTACACCCCTTTTTGAGTTTGTTTTTTCATTGATACCAGAGCTCTCCAGTTGTGCTGCACTAGATGGCCAGTGTATCCCTGATGCCCCAGTGACAAATGTTTGCCACCATGTCCAACATTTTAATGTGAGTACTGGGTATCCAAACTCAGGTCCTCTTGCTTACAAGGCAAATGATTTACCAACTGAGCTATCTCCTTAGTTGTGTATTTTCTAAAAATAAACAAAAATAAGTCTTTACAAAAACAGATAGGAAACAACCCTCCAAGGCTCAGGGTCCATTGTGGAAGAGGTGGTGGAAAGAATGTAAGAGCCAAAGGTAGGGTACCCCTTCTTACATACAACTGTCCAGACAGAACTTGACCTTGACATTCAAGACCTCACAGTACCTAGAAATACCTACACAAGACCCTCATAATAGGAGAAAAAGATGATGACATCAAATTAAGAGAGACTAATGGAGAGAGGGAGGGAATATGATGGAGAGCAGAGTTATGAAGGGAAAAGTGGGGGAGGGGAATACCATGGTTTGTTGTCTCTTAAGTATAGAATTCTCAATATATATGTGTGTGTGTGTGTGTGTGTGTGTGTGTGTTTTCATGCAAATATATATATATATATATATATATATTTTTTTTTTTTTTTAATTAGATGGGAAAGGTGCTACTTGTTCAATTGCACTGTAAGTTGTAAAATTCTATGAAAAGCAGAAAAGTGAGTAAGGAGCCAGATGCATTTGAGGATCTTTATGTTTCTGCAATTGTGCTAGGTATTAAGGATATCTAGGTAAAGAAGCCATATATGACTTTCCTCTCCTCACAGGGAAGATGGATAATGAACAAGTGTAAGGAAAAAGCACAGGGAAAGCAAGAGTTCTTTGCTGAGTAGCTAATAGGAACTCATAAGGTTTTTAGGCTTCTCTAGCTCTAGGGAGTCCAATCACAACCTAAGTGCATCTCATTAGTAAATGTCTAGGTTTGAGTCAGAGTAACCAACTCATTGGACTAAATGAGGCATACTGCTGACCTTCTGAGGACCTTATCCTTTTCCTCTACAAAAATAATATAATGGAAAGGGCTTTCTAATCTATGACGTACACATAGCAACAGAGATCACATTATCTATCACTTGTCAGAGTTATAGTGCTGAGTTGGTTGTGGATTGTCAAATTAATCCCAAAAGATGTAGATTTCTCCCAGTCCAAAGTTGCATCATGAGTGCTATGTGCTGTGGGATAGGAAGGAACCCTAAGCCTTTGCATGTACGGATGCAGACTGACGTGTCTCAACCCTGGCTTTAAAATTGGATCACTAAGGGAGCTTTCTCAAATGATTCTGATGGCAGAGACACCTCTGACTAATTAAAGCAGAGACTATTGGGCTTGTCCCCAGGCAATAGCATTTTTCAAAATCTATCTCAGTGATTTTACAGTGCAGCCAGAGGTTAAAAATCTGTGCCATGGATAATAAAGTCCTTTGTCTGATAAATCTCTGTTCCTGGGTGGATAGTAGGACTGTGTTATGTTATGTAGGTGTTATGCAGGTTCATTTTTCTCACATATTTTAGATCCCAGGACTCCTTTTATCTGGAACAGAACCAAATACCTGACTAAAACCAAAGGCAGCCATCACTTAGGCTACTATTCTGTCACCTAATTTATTCTTCTGATATTTTCTGTCTCTTACTTGAAAAGCTATCTGAGTGGGTGGTGGTGGAAGTTACTTTCTGGCAATACATGTCATTTTCATTTTCATCCCACTTCCTCTCACCATTCTTCCCATACATTTGGGCTATTATCTGCATGCCTATGTGGTTGATGGTGACAGGGGCACATTGGATAAATTAATTAGAATAACTTCCATTTTTATCTTCATGTAGGAAAACTCTGTTCTTGCTCCACTCTCAGCATATGTCTATGTGAGTGGAAAGTTTGTGATGATGGTAACTAGTGCCTGGTGATTCACGATGGAATGATCTTAGACACTTAACAAACAGCTGGGCATCAGCCATTTGTATCTCAAGTCCCTGCAACAACTCTGCAAAGTAAGTGGTATTTTTATTATTGTTCAAATGAAATTCTTACCTGTGTATGGTCACACAGGTTGGGTAGGAATGGCATAGTCTAGCTCAAAAACTGAAGGATATGGAAAGCAACTTTATTTAATACTAACATCTTGTTTTTTTTTTTAAAAAAAAACATTGTTATTTATTTATGAGAGGAAGAGAGGGAAATAATGGGTGCACCAGGGTCTCATGCCACTGTGAATGAACTACAGATGCATGTTCCATTTTGTGAATCTGGCTTTAAATGGCTAGTGAGGAATAGAACTCTGGCCAACCAGAGCCAGCACACTTTGTGAGCAAACTCCTCTAACTCCTAAGCCATCTTCTCAACAGCTTTATTTTTATTATGAGCTTTTCATTTTATGGAGTGGTAGAAAATATAATCTCTCTCTCTCCCCCCTCTCTCTTTTTTTCTGAGACAGGGTCTTAACTGTAGCACAAGCTGACCTGGCATTTACTCTATAGCCCCAGGCTGGCCTCAAATTCTTGACAATCCTTCTATCTCAGCCTCTGGAGTGCTAGGATTAAAGGAGTGCATCACCACACCTGGCTGAAAATATAACCTCAATT
The DNA here is from genome assembly GCF_020740685.1 of Jaculus jaculus. Lineage (NCBI taxonomy): Eukaryota > Metazoa > Chordata > Mammalia > Rodentia > Dipodidae > Jaculus > Jaculus jaculus. Next base: position 6,976,886 of record NC_059125.1, read on the forward strand.
ACTTTAGTACTTCTTCCTAGGTTATAGCTTCATTTCTTTTCTATTTAGTGCTAAAGGGTAGGTACTTCATGGTGATCAAGGAACAGATGCAAAAGGGAATATGAGCTCTGGGAAGATACCTCAGTTTGTAAAGTGCTTGCCTTCTAAGCCAGAGGACCTGAACTGGGTCCTCAGAACCCATTTATACAAAGCCTGGTGTGGTGGCACATGCCTGTAATCTCAGTTCTGGGGAGGCACAGACAGATGGATTGCTGGGGCACACTCACCAGCCAATCTAGCCTAGTTGGTGAGCGCCAGGCCAGTGAGAGACCCTGTCTCAAAAAAAAAAAAAAAAGTGTACAAGGGCTTGAGAGATGGCTTACTGGTTAAGGCACTTACCTGCAAACCCTAGGGACCCAGGTTTGATTCCCTAGTACTCATGTAATCCAAATGCACAAGGTGGTGTGTTCATCTGGAGTTTGTAGTGGCTAGTGGCTCTAGTGCACCCATTCTCTCTCTCTCTCTGCCTCTTTCTCAAATAAATGAATAAAATTTTTATAAAAAAAAAAGCATACAGCATGCCTAGGATGACATCTGAGGTTGTCTGTCCCCTGGATTCCATATTCACATACACACATGATTTGATATACACATATGTGTGCACTCATAAACACGAGCATATAAAAATATGACCCTTGTTGTTATATATTCCTGCTGGGACATGTTGAGTCTCCTTGATTGTCAATGGTCCATACAGGTTGCCTATTCCTACTTCGAAGCCTTTCCAGAGGCTCAAGATCACAATGCCATATTGAAGTGGTTTTTGGCTGAAAAGAGAGCATTCTGTTGCTTGTATAGCACTTCACTGATATGCCGCTCAGTCTTCTTTATCTTGAAGTTTGGGCATTTTGCATGCTTTTACCTGAAAAAGGAGGACAAGGTTCTCTTTGCTCTCAGACTCCCTTAAACAATCCCTTTTCTGTCCTCTCCTCTCCTCTCCTCTAATTGCCCCTCAGGCAAGATCAGACGGAAGACTTAAAGATGATCCTCTTTTCAGAGAATACAGCCATACTCCACAGAAAGCTATATTTTCTTTTTTATTGGATCTTTCTTTGTCTATGTCTGAAAAAATCTTTTACTATACAAAACTGCCTATTAAAGTATAATTTACACAAATTCAAATAACACACATTCATTATGCATTTCCATCAACTTTGGCCAGTGTTTACAGTTGTTTAATTCACATCCATATGAAGATGGAGAGGGTCAGTTGTGGTGCACACCTTTAATCCCAGCACTCAGGAGGCCCAGGTAGGAGGATCGCCTGGAATTTGAGGCCAGTCACAACAAAAAAATCCCAAAACAACAAAACCAAACCAACCAACTAAACAAACAAACAAAAACGGATGAGGAGAATTCCCTTCAATGCAGAAAATGCCATCATGTGATTTTCCCCAATTTTAAACTTTTTTGTTAAGACTTTTTCCAGCACATATCAAGTTTGATTGGGAATTTTATATCAATGGAACCATGTAGTATCAAACCCTGGCCATCACACTTTGTAAGCAAACTCCTTTCACCATTGAGCCATTTCTCTAGTCCTGAGTATATACTCTTGTATCTGGTTTTTTTTTTTTTCCATTTTTTGATCAACATCAGGTTTTTGAGATCCTAGCAACATTTTTAATCTTATATTTAAATCATATTGCTTGTCCTATTCCTTGGGGCTCCTTAAAGCCTTCCAGGGCTCTACAACCCCAAAGCCTAAATTTTTAAAATACAAAGGATTTTTTTTTTCTTTTAATTTTCGAGGTAGGATTTCACTCTAGCACAGGCTGACCTGGAATTCATTATGGAGTCTCAGGGTGGCCTTCTCATGGCGATCCTCCTACCTCTGCCTCCCGAGTGCTGGGATTAAAGGTGTGCACCACCATGCCTGGCTCAAAAGCTTTTGTTTTTCCTTCTCTCACTATATTATCTGTGGCCAAAATTCATCTGTGTAACTAAGAAAATGTCAAGAAGTATCAGGAAATGGGGAGGGAATCTTAGTAAGTAGTTTAAAGAATTATTCTAGCAGAGTTGAGTAGAATCAGGATTTTTAAATTAATATTTCCAGCTAATATACAAAGTAATGGGTCACATATGATAATTTCACACATGTATATCATTGTACTCAAATTCTACTGCCCTGATTTCCTCCTTTGTCCCTCATCCCCACTTCTGCTGACCCCTTGTGTCTGTGTCCAGTACTCTCCCCTTGTCTATAACTGCCTCATGCAGGAATCTTGTACCTGAGGCTATGGGCTGAAGCCAGGCTCCCTGGCTTGTGATTTATTCTCTGTTCTCAGGCCCTTATGGTGCTCCCGTTGTAAACAATGGATTCCTTCTCAAGATGGCACTGGCCTCAGCCATCTGAGACATAGGGTGTGACAAAATCGAACACTTTTCCACTGCTGACTGGTCATGTTGGAGGAATTGCTATCTCACCAGAGCTGACGGCTGTGTTCGAGGCTTGAGAGAACTGTGGGTCAGCAGGTGGTAATGTCAGGCTCTTGTCACCAGGGTGGTGGCTTACCTTTGGGATGAGGCCTGCCCTTCTCCTGGATCCCTCTAGGGACCCATGCTGTCTGGGCCGTGGGTGGCTTCCTTCGATTTCCTGGATCACGTTTGGTTTCTCTGCACTTTTCAGCAGTCCAATCACCATTGCGATTTCTGAGGCTTTTCCATGCTTTCTTCATTTAGAGAAGAGTCTGTTCTGTGTCACTCCAGGATTTCAAACTTGGGTTCTCTGACCCCGGAACACCCTGCTTTTAATAATTGACCCCAAGCTTTCCTGGAAGACTTAGAGAATTAACTGCTGAGAAGAGGGAGAAAAAAAAATGAACAGTTATTTTGAAATATGAGCTGCTGTACATTCAAGACAAATGGGGAAAAAGCATTACTCACAAAAGGCTGAGGCAGATATGATAGTATTGGGGAAACTCAATGAGCACTGAACAAAAATTGCCGGAAAAATTGGGGGGTTTATAGTGAAATTAAATCTTCTGGATAGCCTTGACTAAAAATATGCAGCTGAATTTCGAAGAAGCATAGCAGAGAAAGTGAAGCTCTGCCAACTGCCTTTTCCATTATGAAGTGTAGGATTAGCTGTGTCGGGCTCTGTTCCTAACTAGCTGATGGGCTTCGGGCAACTTTTCAGAGCTTCAGTTTCTGCAATGTGAAAATGAGGCGATTACGTTGAAGAGTCACTTCCTTCTAACTCAAAATCGTTATGAATCGATGCCTGGAGTCCCTAGCAAATGAGCAAAACAGTATTTGCATAACATCAAGATCCTTGGCCATGGGCTGGACAGATTGCTTAGCAGTTAAGACACTTGCCTGCAAAGCCAAAGAACCCTTGGTTCAATTCCACAGGACCCATGCAAGTAAGCCAGATGCACAAGGTGGTGCATGTGTCTGGAGTTCGTTTGCAGTGGCTGGAGGCCCTGGCATGCCCAGTCTCTTTATCTCTATCTGCCTCTCTCTCTCTCTCAAATAAAGAAATAAATAAATCAAAAAAAAAAAAGATCCTTGACCATGATTCAGGATATGCTGGCTACATGAACTGCATGGAGATTTACAGTCATTACTTTTGCTTTGGATAAGGAATGACACCTTTACTCTGAATCCACCATATAAACATGAAAGAAAAATAGATGAATGTGGCTTCGACATGTTTTTATTGGGTAGTTTTAGCTATGGAGTGAAGGAAAGGAAGCTGTTGTGTGAAAGCAGTGTGACTTTTAAAATAAAGTTTTTTTCTTGTGCTTGTGTGTTTGTGTGCATGCAATGTGGTGTGTGTGTGTGTGTGTGTGTGTGTGTGTGTGTGTGTGGTGTGTGACATATGCATGTGTTGGTGCCCTTGCAATGCCCCATGTTCTTGCCTGTGGCCAGAGTGATGGGGAGGGAAGCTTGCCTGTGGTGACTGGGGCTCTTCCACTCATTTAAAGAATATTTTATTTTTGTTTATTTATTTGACACAGAAAGGGGGGGAGAGAGGGGAGGGAGAGGAAATGGGTGTGTCAGGGCTTCCAGCCACTGCAAAGAAACTCCAGATGCGTACACCCTCTTGTGCATCTGGCTAATGTGGGTCCTGGGGACCCGAACCTGGGTCTTTTGGCTTTGCAGGCAAACACCTTAACTGCTAAGCCATCCCTCCATCCCACTTCCACTCATTTTCATTTTGAGCCAGTCTCTCTCTCTCTCTTTTTAATTTAAGCAACATTTTAAAAATTAGATATGGACATATTTGTATGTAAACATCATATGTTGGTACCATCCTTTCCCTCCTCCCTGCCCCTTTTCTGAAGAGGCCTTCCTCGTTGGGGACGCAGGTCAAACCCATGGGGATTGTGGGTCCTGCATTATGGGGAGGGCAGAGGGAATGTCTCTGTGCAAAATGTTCCATCTTGTGGCTCTAACAATCTTTCTGCCCCCTGTTCTGCAAAACTCCCTGAGCCATGTTGGGACCATTCTAAGTCTACTTCAGTGATGGGCACTTCGGAGTCTCTGATTCTGCTTTCCATTGTCAAGCTCCCACTAACCTTAGACTATAAGAGGGTCTACACCCTTTTAATTCTCTCTAAATCAATAATGGTTATTCCATTTAACCAGTGCTGACTTCACTCTCCATTGGTGAATCTGCTTTACTTTTTCAGATGGGAGCTGGGCCTGAGGCAATAAACAACCCAGTCCTTCCACCCCTGCCCCAGCTGAGACCACAGAGGAATTGGGGAAATGAACAAGAATGCTGCTCTGGTAGTTAAGCTGATATCAGCACAAGGGGGATGGAGAATGATACTGAGGACACTCAACCCCTACCAAACCAGACATCTCGATGCTCCTAAGTGCCCATCATTGAGCCAGTCTCTTAATGATAAGGGAGATTGCTTTTTCTCATGAGCCTGAGCAATCCCCTGGTTTCTGCTTCCCTTTGAGGGAGTGTTGTCACTGGCTGTTTATGTGCATTCTGGAAATTCAAAATCAGGCAGTCTCAGGCCCCCACAGGCCCTCATTCTTGCACAGGAAGCCCCCTTAACCACTGAGCTATCTCTCTAGCTCCTAAGTTAAGATTTGGTTATGATAACAATAGCAACACCAACAGCAAGAAGATAGTGTGCAATGTCATCAAATGTTCTAATTCTTTTAAACATATGTATATATTCTAGCTTAGTTTAGAGTTTATATAAATGATGGTGCTTTGAGGTATAATGATAATAATAAGCAAACTATGTAACAAGAACATTTATACTGTATTTTAGAACATTTCAAAAAATATTATTATCACATTATAATTAATATTAAAGGTAATACTGGTGCATTATTGTCCCCAGTGAACATAAGCATCTCACCTAAGGTCAGAAAACTAACTAGTGGAATTCCTATATTACATGGAAGTTTAATTAGATATTATTTCAGAACTCACTTTTCCTTTTTTAAAAAATATTTTGCTTATTTATTTTAGAGAAAAACAAATAGGGAGAGAGACAGAGAGAGAGAATGAGATTATGGGTGTGCCATGTCCTCTTGCCACTGCAAATGAACTCCAGATTCATGCACCACTTTGTACTTCTGGCTTTATGTGGATACTGGGGAATTCAATTTAGGCTGCCAGCAAGTACCTTTAACCACTGAACATCTCTCTAGCCCAGGATTCCTTTTTCTATAGTATTTATTCTGAATTTATCTTATAATTTTTGTTTATTTAATGATAAGATTTTGTCTGACAGAAGTGTTTATGCTACTGCTAGATTTTGAAAACTCTCAAAGTTAAAACCCTTTAATAAAAATAATTATGAAGAGAGAACAGAAAGTGTTTTGCTTTATGAAGTCCCAAGAAAAACCGAAAAACTTAGTGTATGCTGAAATACTCCCTTTGACATTCTGAAGCCTGACATGAATAATAGAAATGTTTAAAATTTAATGATTCCCTGAGGTTCTATGGGGTTGAGTATATTAGTCTGTTTGAGCTGCTGTCACAAAATATCATCAACTGGTTAATTTATAAATACAAAAGTTTACTTCTTATGGTTGTGGAGGCTGGGAAGCTCAAGATCTAGTTGCCAGCAGACCTGGTGTTTGGTAAGGGATTTTGTCTCTGCTTTGGAGATGGTACCTTCTAGCTATTCTGACATGACAGAAAGAACAAATACCCCAAGGCCCCATTATTAAAGGCTGTAATCTCATTCATCAGGGGTCTCTCCTACAACCCAATTACCTCTCAAATGATCTACCTATTTTAAAGCACTTATAAAGCTCTTTTCCTCATTTAAATATATATATATTTATTATATATATAATATATATATTATTTATTATATATATATAATATATATTATGCATCTTAAAACATTTCTTTTAATATTTTATTCCCATAAACAAAGTATCTTGATCATATTATGCCCCTATTACCTTCTTGTCTCCTTCCTACTTGAGCTAAACCCCTTTTTCTTTCCAACTAGTTCCCATCCTGCTTTCCTTTTTTTGTGACCCACTGGGTTTAATTAGGGTTGTTTTCATGAGCATGGAAGGGGGTTTTATTTACTGACACATAGGCATTTTACCATGGGCAACACCACTGACGAAAATGTCCCCCCTTTCCCAGCAACTATTAACTGGCAATAATTCCTCAGGGGAGGATGGTTCCTCATGAGTCCCTTCCCTGTACTATGTACATGATGGGATGTTGACGGCCCAGTCTTTTATAGGTCACATGCAGGTAGCCACAGCTGTTGTGATTCATTAGTGCAATGGTCATGTGGTTTCCAGAGGAGAGTTTCACAGCACTTTTCCCTATCCTCCAGCTCTTACATTCTCTTCACCTCCTCTTCTGCAATGTTCTCTGAACCTTGAAGGAACTTGTCTCACCTCTTAACAAGATCACATAGGTTTCTACCTATGGATTTGGGGGAGTAATGACATATGATATAAGAAAATGCAGTGAGATAGCCTTCAAACTTTCATGATTTTCATTTAGGCAATTACTTTGTCATCTCTTCTATCATTTTTTTTTAATTTTTTTTAAAATTTATTTATTTATTTATTTGAGAGCGACAGACACAGAGAGAAAGACAGATAGAGGGAGAGAGAGGGAATGGGCGCGCCAGGGCTTCCAGCCTCTGCAAACGAACTCCAGATGCGTGCGCCCCCTTGTGCATCTGGCTAACGTGGGACCTGGGGAACCGAGCCTCGAACCGGGGTCCTTAGGCTTCACAGGCAAGCGCTTAACCGCTAAGCCATCTCTCCAGCCCTTTTTTTTTAATTTTTATTAACATTTTCCATGATTATAAAATATATCCCATGGTAATTCCCTCCCTCCCCACCCCCACACTTTCCCGTTTGAAATTCCATTCTCAATCATATTACCTCCCCATTACAATCATTGTAATTACATATATACAATATCATTTTTGTCATGCACAATGATGAAAAAGTTATGTGTTTAGTCTGTACATAGGAAAGAAAAGTACAAAATGGACTGGTAAGATAGATAGATAGATAGATAGATAGATAGATAGATAGATAGATAGATATCATAAAGGACTTCTCATTGGAAATAAATCTGCCCATGATCTGTTCACACCTTCTGGGCAGCTCTAAGCAAACAGAACTTTACTCTAGTAAGTATCTTTATAACAACTGATAATAGGAACAATCCCAAGGTGTCCAAATAAAGGTCAATCCCCCCACCATAACATGAAAACTTGAATGGAGTGACTCATTTGAAAGAATTAACAATGATAGCACCCAAAGAGACTTATGGAAATGTGTGAAGTTTCCAGAGAAACATTATTGTAGACTTGTGGAACATAACTTTGGAGAAGACACAGCTAGTTAGATAAAGTAGGCCCAGGGCTTTTCTAATCCAGACTTCTTATTAGCACAGTAACTTGCATCTGGAGTTCATTTTCAGTAGCTGGAGGCCCTGGCACACACCCATTCTCTCTCTCTCTCTCAAATAAATAAGTAAAAATAGGATATTTTAAAAAGTTTTCTATAAAATATGATTTTCTGTGTTTTTTTGCTTGTTGTAACAAAAAATAAATGTCCTTTGTTGTGGCCTGATTGTAGAATAAGGAAAAAGAAGGCATGTTGGTGCTTAACATTTGTATAAGGGAAAAAGCATTGAAGTTAAAAATTAGAACTAGCAGATCCTATAAGTTACACAATCAATCAGGTAGGGAAGATGTACCCTCTGGTACAATAGTGGTTTGTAAGTTATGAGGATAATTAACTGTTTTCTGACTGGATAAGAGGCCCACCTAGTGGGAGGGAATTAATGTCTGGTACTAAGAATGAAGTTAGGAGCCCAATTTTAGAAGATTATAGACCCTAGATGGAAATTTCCACTGTTCTTTGGATAAATGGAGAGGTCATGCCCATCAAAAAGCCTTTCTAAATGTCTATGTTTATTCTTTTTGATCAGTGCTATCATTCTTGCTTAGAGAACTTGCCTTTTGCAGATGGCAGTGAATACTGGAGAAACCAAAGACCCATCAAAATAACAAAAGAAAGCCTAGCACTGGATGAGTAAACTCTTATCACACCCAGCAGGGCCCAGGAAACATTACAGAGGAAGTGGAAGTGGCAGATTAATTATGAATACTTCTTTAGGAATACTTCCTTTAGAAAGATGAAAGTAGACACTAAGGAGAGTCAAAACTCATCAAAGCAGAAAATAAGGGACTGCTGAGAGCTCAATACTAAAGAAGACTTCTAACATCCCCTCCAAGACTCAGGGAACATGGCAGAAGAGGGGGAGGAAAGAATGCAAGTGCCACACGGTGGAAAGGTGTAACCTGAGGCATTTCCCTTCCCATAGGGATTGGTTGGTGCTTTCCTGATGGCACAGTGAAAACCAATACCCCCACTGAGGAGGGCCCACAGTGGAACAGGAGTGGAGGAGATGGGACCAAAGAAGATGACCTGATGGAAATATGACCAGTATGCAGGATGTTCATATATTAAAGTTCTCAATAAAAATTATTTAACCAAAATTTAGAATTGGTTTAGTTCAAATTAATTTTGAGACCTTGGATATGCCATTTAGCTCTGTGGAGTGCAAACTTCAGTGATTCTGAAATGACTTTTAAAAATGCGGATTTCTGGATTGTACCCCTGGGGCTTCTGATTCCCTAGGCCAGAGATAGGGCTTGAGATTGTATTTTTTTCTTTTCTTTTAATGTGTATGTGTGTGTGCTTATGGAAGCAAGAGGACAATCTTGAGTCATTCTCAGGAATGCTGCCCACCTCCATTTGAGCCAAGGTTCCTCATTGGCCTGGAACTTACCAAACAGCCTAAAGTAGCTAGTCAGCCAGCCTTAGATCTATCTTCCTGTCTCCACCTTCCCAGTGCTAGGATTACAGGTGCTACCATACCCTGCATTTTTATGTGGGTTCTATGGATAGAACTCAGGTATTCATGCTTGTGAAGCAAACACTTTACTAAGCCTGAGCTACCTTCCCAGCCCTTGGGACTATATTTCCAACTGACAAGCGCTGCTTCTGCCACTGCTCTGGGGGACCACACTTTGAGCGGTAAGGAAGTCTTTGACTAGACTTCTTATTTTTAAAAGGAGTCTAGTATGTTAAATGATTACTTAAGTCTCTCTTAGCCTCATAAAATTCTCTAAGATTTGATTTTGTTCCCCTTGCCCTTCTGAAAGTGTCTGTAATTTTTCTTTTTAATGGAGATGGCTAATGGTAAGATATAAATTAAATCGCCAAGGGACGAGCTGTCTTAGGAAAAAAAAAATTTTTGTTGTAAAGGTATTACTCATTAGCAACAGGTGCCTATTTTAGTATTTCACATTCAGTTTTATGTTAGAGTCTCCAAAGTGAAATGGGGGAAAAAAAATCCCCTGAAGGCTTGAGTTTCTTGAATTTTACACCACCTAGCTCCATGACCTTAAGTTCTTTTGAGATTGTCAGTAAATTGGGGGAAACAATGCTGGTTCTTCTTATATTGGTGGTCTCAAGGATATACATGTGAAACACCTTGTAGGTTGTCAGGAGCAATGCAAGTATGAGTGGGAGAACGACTGTGAGTGAGGCTTAGTAAGCAGGAAACACAAGAGGACATGGAGGCATTGGACCCATTTCAGGGAGATTCATCAGAGGCCATGTTCTTTAGTTTATCCACAGGAATATCTGATATATGCTTTGTAAGTCCTGGCCCTGAAAGCAGAAATTGGAATCTGATAATTGTTATGAGTCATAGAACTAGAACCACTATTCCTATTATAGAAGAAGCAATTTGTTATAAGAGTTATATCTTATCCATGGAGGAGGCACTGAGAAAGGAGGCGTGAGATGAGTGGTCAGGAGAAGGTCACTAGCCAGCTCTGACATTGGTGAATGAATCAGAGCTTCCAGGGAAATCCTAAGGCTAGGCCAGTTCAGTGGTTGTAACTAAACCACAAAAGGGAACTGGTGAAGTTGTCATGGAAAATTGTGTCTCTTTGTAGAAATTGCCTGGGTAAGTTTGAAGAAAAGTATTTGGAATGTGCTTGACATTGCTGTTGGACACCAGAAGGTTAAGCAATGGATGTGGAAGTGACAAGAGAGAGAGGGAACTGTGTGGAAGCTTCTGTCACCTCTGCCTCTGTTCACCACCTGTAGCCAACTGTGGCCTTAAGAGCATAATGGGCTACATCTCTTCTGCCTCCAGATTTTACAAAATTTCATCTTTATTTGCTCTAACTTAGAAGTATCTAGGAGAGGAGATTCTAGAAAAGTTAATTCAGGGCACAAAAAAAGCTAACAGTAGAACAATCCACCACAATATCTGAGAACATTTTTAACCTCTAAAAGAGATAGAAAGCAGTAACACACATGTACACACATTTCCCCTTGTAAAATAAAGTTTAGCCATTTAAGCCTCTTGAGAATGTGTGTGGATGTGCACAAAGTATCTACACGACCTTATTGATGTGACTACACACGTACAGACAAAAATCGCAAAGAACAAGCAAACTTCTGAAGTAACCACCAGAAGGTTACAGGACTCTCGTTTATACATGATGTATCAGCAGCATCTGGGATGTGGGGAATATTAACAACTTCTTGCTTTTAGAGGTGGGAATAGATTTATATGTACTTCCTGGAATGTGTAGACAGTGAATGAGGTGGTAAGGTAAGGAATTCAGGCAATCCTCATTACCTGTGGATTTCATGTTTTAAATTTATCTACTTGCTGACACTTATTTATAACACTCCCAAATTAATACTCAATGTACTTTCTTGGTTATTCACAGGCATACTTAGGATATTGAAAAAATTCAATAATCAAATGTACATATCCTGAGCTGAGGTTAAACCAGGTGGTTTGCTGTTAACAAGTATCCTTTCTATTGCCTGTTTGGTACATATTTACATCCTTTGAAGATGATTTTGCTATTTAATATGGCTCCCAAGTGTAATTCCAAGAAATGTCTAGGATTTCTAAGCATAAGAAGGCTATAAGATACCTTACACATTTAGATAAGCATTCAAGCACGAGAGTGCTTTTGGCCAGGAGCTCAATACTAATTAATTATCAACATGTATTAAGTTAGAAATGTGCATAAAGCAAGGTCATGTATTGGTTGGTTGAGGAAAATGTTGTGATCAGTAGGTAATAGGAACCTAACTCTGTACTGGGAGAAAAGCTTCAATATCCACCAGTCCAGTATTCAAGCACTCATATTGACTGCTACTGCTGCAAAGAATGTAGTGATTGAACTGTCCATTCTGAAAAGAAGGATAGATTGCTTTCTGCCTCTTGGAAAGGCATAGGGCAATGCCTTTCTGGTTAATAATAAAGCTAGCTAATAATATATATGCTCTTTTTTAAGAGAGAGTTTGGGCAGAGGTATTCTGTGGATGTGGATAATGTTGTGCCCAGAAGCCATAGATTGTTATTAGAAAAATTCCACTGCCAGGAGAGTTGGATTCCTTCCAGTAAGTTGTTGCAGGGAGGCTCCTGTTGTCCCCAAAACATTATAGGCTACTGCCAAAGCTTTTGGTTGCCCACTAGAACTAAATGGTAAGATCCTATTAATGAAGATTCCATGTGCTTGGGTTGTAGGTCACTGAGAATCAAGCTGGAGCTGAGCTGGAAGTCTCCTTCCTGTTGTCTAGCTATCTAGATGCTGACAAGAGCTATGCAGCCTCTTAGGGGAGAAAAGTCATTGGCAGTCATAACCAGGAGTGGATCCTAAAAGCTTTATAGCTAGCCATCCAGGCCACATGTACCAACTGTGCAATGGAGGCATGTTGTTATGGAGGAAACTAACTGCTTTCTAATTGAACTTGAGGCCTGATCCATGGGACAGAATTCCTGCTTGGTACTGGAAACCTAATGGCTTGGGAGGGAATAAGCTCTAGTGGGGGAAAACTACTGTTGTTGTCTAGTAAATGCATATATTATGAACACCAAGTTATCCTCTAAATATTTATGCTTATGCCTATATATTAATACAACTCTCACTCTTGATTCAAGAAATTTCTCTTTTCAGAAGATGATGACCACTGGTAAGATTCAAAACTCACCATATTGCTGAGAAGAAGTGACAGTGGAGTGTTTCACACTATGTGAGACATCTCTGTCATGACCTCCAAGACTCAGGGACCACTGAAGAGAAGGTGGTTGAAAGAATCCAAAAGCCAAAGAAAGGGAGGAGTATTTATAATAGTGTTATCCAGGATCAAAATGGACATGGTGTTTGATCTCACAGTGGCTGGTGCTACCTACCTAAGACCTGCATAGTAGTAGGGGAAAATGATGACATCAAAATAAAGAGACTAGTTGGAAATAAGAAGGGATTTGGTGAGGGGGGGATTGGGAGGGAGAAAAGAGAGGGTGGTAGAAGGGAATTATGATCATGGTATATTGTCTATATTTATGGAAGTTGTCAATAAAAGGTTAAATGAGAATAATAATAATAGTAAATAATTAGGAAGATCCCAATCCATTAGTCTTTGATTGTAGTGCTTTATCAGCCTATCATATTCCTCAGGTGTTTGCCCTTTAATCCTTATCATTTGATCATACTTTATATGAATTCCAGGAATTTTCCAGAACCCAAATTATTATATGGATTTCAGAGCTGGAAGATAATGTAAACTTGGTCAGATGAAACAGGTGGAGAGATTACACATAAATCGGGAAGGGATTGAAGCACAAGGAACTGGGGCCATACAGATCTTGTATGTTATGCAATTTCATGACCCAAGTCCAAATTCACAAGTGAATATCTTACTCTTCTTTATTCACCAGCAAATTATAAACTCCTTAAGAATCAGGCATTAAACTGTCTAAAGTATATGAAACTTAAACATATATTAATGGCTTAAAGAAAATTAGCTTTGAGGGCTGAGGAGATAGTTCAGAGGTTAAAATGCTTTCTTACAAAGCCTGCTGGCTCAGGTTCAATTTCCCAGTCCCTGCATAAAGCCAGATGCAAAAAGTGGCACATGTGACGGGATTTCATGTGCAGCAGCCAGAAACCCTAACATGCTCTCTCTCTCTCCCCATATATATGTACACACATGCATACTTACATACATACAGACTTTACACTCTCTTGATGTAGGTCAGCCCTTTAATATCTGAGGAGAACTTCTTTGGGATTGCAGTCTGGGATATTCATGAAAAGAGCAAACCTTTTTATTCCAAATATGCAACATTCTGCTCTTAATAGAAGAAAACTGGGGAAAGCAAAAGAAGTAATTATATTTGTACCCGTTCTATTTTATCCTCCCTGAATTTCTTTGTCTTTTTCTACCATTTCTTTTCTTCAGACATAATGATACTTCAGAATTTCCAATATGCCATATGTTCATGAATCTTGTAAAACTGATGTATGCCTCATCAACCTCTTGGCTACTCTTCATTCTAAGGTCTCAACAGACTTCCTCTTATTCAGACTCACTAGGCTCTCCAAATCTTCATCAGATACAGCACAAGTGCTTCTCCTAACACATTCATGAAGGACCATGTGTTTCTTGCCTAATAGCACTTGTCACATTGGATTAAAATGTCCTGCTTATTTTCTGAGTTCTTTATTGAGCTAAAGTTTCAATAAAAATGTGAGCTGACAGAGAACATAGTAGAAGAGAGGGGCAGACTTAATGTAAAAGTCAGAGGATGGAGAGGAGTGTTTTGGAATGCTGTTTTTGGACTGCAAATAGCTGTTCCATTCATGACCTCATAGTGGCTATAGTTACCTGCACAATTTTGGCACTTCAAAATTTCATCATGGATGGTGGAGGAGGGCCAAACAAAAGACATTAATAGTAGAATAGAGATAGTTGAAGAAAGGTTTCAGTGGGCAAGGTATAGTAAAAGAGACAAAAGAATGTCATGATAGGAAATTATGATAAAATACATTGTGCACATATATGTTGATGAAAAGTATAAAAACGTGAGCTGAGAAGGATTTATTTTGTTTATTATAAGTAGTAGTCATTCAGATTGCATGCACAAGGACCTTATGCTTGAATAGAAATACCTAGAATGTCTCTTCAAATTTTGAGTTATAAATAAAATATTTCATAAGGATTTGTTTCTAGCTCTTTTCCCAGTTGAGGTTTATGCACATTAATTTAAACACTGTGATTGTGTTTAGCCACAGATATAGCTTTGTAACAAAGAATCACAAAGCTTTAGTGGCATGCAAACTTGCATTGACTTTGTTTAGAGATCTATGGGTCAGTTGGAAAATTCCTGTTTTATAATTTTTGTCCTCAAACTTACTAGGTAACTTGGGCTGGCCTTGAATTTCTGATCTTCCTACTTCTACCTTCAGAGTGCTGGGATCCTAGGTGTGTTGCATCATGCCCGGCCTTATGTTTTTGTTCCAAGGGTTGGAAGGGACGTGTTTGTCTTTTGTTTTGGAACCCATGTGAAAGAATTATCAATATTGCAGATTGCTGCTCATGACCATGTCCAAGATTAACTATGGAAACAAATATCAAGATTGCTTGTGTCATGCATAATGACATTTTAGTGGCTAAAACAAAAATGGGACAAGAAATATTTTAATCCTTTGGGCAAAGCTTGATCAGCTTTCCTATTCTGGAAGAAGGCTATAGGCAAAATTTTGCAGTTTGTTAATTTTGCTTTATGTTTGGAGCATATGAAATAGAGCAGGCAATGTTTTGTAATGGTATCAGAAATTGGTGGGCCCTATCCTACCTGAAAATATCTAAAGCATTTCCTCTTTTAATGAGAAAAATCTGCTTAAGTGAAGCCTCTCCAGAGAAGTGGAGTCTTTTTTATAGAAGTCTGAGCGTGGTGGTGGTATTGGTTGTGGTGCTCTGTGTGTATGCATGTAGAGGCCAGAGGACAACCTTTGGTGCTGTTCCTTAGATACATTGTCCACCTACTTTTGAGGCAGAAATTCTCAATGGTCAGAAGCTCACCAAGTAGGCGAGAATGGCGGAGCAGAGAGCACCAAGGGTCCTTCTGTTTCTGCTTCCCCCTTGCTGGGATTATAAACATGTCTGGCTTTTTAGGAGGGTTCTAGGGATTGAACTCAGGTCCTTGGCCTTGCAAGATAATCACTTTACTGACCGAGACATCTCTCCAGCTGGAGAAAGGATCATTAAAACACCAAGCCAGTGAAGGACTGCTTTAAATTGAGTGCACCCTCTCTAAGTATCTCACCAAACCATTTCATTTTGATGATGACTGGCATTGTAAGGAGATAAACAATATGTCTTCTCACAACCACAGTGATGCTTACAGCAAGTTTTTTTTTTTTTTTCACAAAGGGGATTTGATCTTATTGATACTAATGGCATTATTGCTCAAACCAAAGCATTTCTTCTATGGCTTTTATCATTTATTTTGTAAATTTTAAAGTTTTTAGTCAATCTAGAATTAAGTTTGAGATATGGTATCAGCTAGGGATTCAGTTTATTTCTTTAAAATGTATAGATTGTTGTGGCTATACTATTTGTCAAATGAATCAGTCTCATCCTACTAAATTTAAATACTGTCATTATTCCATCTCTCTCATAATTCAATGTATTTATCAGTATCTATTTCTTGGGATCTCTATTGTACTGTACAGTTTTATTTTCATATCTCTGTTAATATCCTATCTCTTTAGCCATTGGGGTTTATGGAATATTTATTTTTTAAATTCTTTAATGTTTTATTTGAGAGAGAGAGAGATATAGAGACAATAGGTGCACCAGGGCCTCCAGGCACTGCAAATAAACTCCAAATGCATGTACCACCTTGTGCATCTCACTTACATGGGTCCTGGAGAACCAAACCTGGGTCTGTAAGCTTCACAGGCAAGCGCCTTAACTGCTAAGTCACCCCTCCAGCCCAATATACTTAATATTTAAGGTAAGATCTTCCACATATACTCAAATTTCATTAATAAATTTGAGTCTTTAAATATATATATATTTTATTTTTAGAGGTAGGGTCTCACTCTGGTCCAGGCTGACCTGGAATTAACTATGTAGTCTCAGGGTGGCCTTGAACTCATGGCGATCGATCCTCCTACCTCTACCTCCCGAGTGCTGGGATTAAAGGTGTGCACCACCACGCCCGGTTTAAACTTATATGTATTTTACTATGTGTATTTATACACTTTAAAATCCCACTGAGATTATAAATAACATTTCAGTAAATGATACTGATTTGTGAAGAATGACTTCTTATGTTACATGTTCTTATGTTATGTTTGTGATAGTTAATCTCAATTGTCAACTTGATTATATCTTTAACCACACAGGAAAAAGTTGAGCTGCCACTCTATAACCAGCCATCAGATACCAAGGTGTACCATGAGAACATCAAGACAAACCAGGTGATGAGGAAAAAACTCATTTTATTTTTTTAAAAGAAGAAATCGTGCAAGAAAACAAAGGGAACAAAAAATCTGCCAGCGCTATGATCAGCTCATGGAAGCATGGGAGAAAAAAGTGGACAGAATAGAAAATAACCCACGGAAGAAAGCTAAAGAAAGCAAAACAAGGGAGTGCTATGAGAAGCAGTTTCCAGAGATTCGAAAACAAAGGGAACAACAAGAAAGATTTCAAAGAGTTGGGCAGAGCGGAGCTGGTCTTTCAGCCACTATTGCTAGGAGTGAGCATGAAATTTCTGAAATTATTGATGGTCTTTCTGAGCAGGAGAACAATGAGAAACAAATGTGCCAGTTCTCTGTGATCCCACCTATGATGTTTGATGCAGAGCAGAGAAGGGTCAAGTTCATCAATAAGAATGACTTCTTATGTTACATGTTCTTATGTTATGTTTGTGATGGTTAATCTCAATTATCAACTTGATTATATCTTTAACCACCCAGGAAACAGCTCTCTAGACGTGTCTTTGAGGGAGATTCTAGATTAGGTTAATTAAAGTGGGAAGATTCACCCTAAATATGGATGGCACCATTCCATGAGCTAAGGTCTTAGACTGAATAAAAAGGAGAAGGCAAGCTGGGCACCCACATTTAATTGTCTCTTTGTCTGATTCCTGATTATGTATGATCTGAATGTGATCAACAGATTCTGCCACCATGCCTTCCCTACCATGATGGACTGACCCTTGAATTGTGAGCTAAAATTTACCTTTTCTTCCTTAACTTGTTCTTGTCAAGGATTTTGCCACAGCATGGGAAAAGCAACTCATACTAGACTCAAACAACATTTTTTTTTTTCAAATAAGTGATCACTGTAGAGATCTATACATGCTTCACCATCCAATTTCAACACTAGTAAAAACCCTGTGAGTTCTAATGTTTTAAGAACATCTACATCTTTAACTGTGTGCTTTATAATCTTGAGAATTAGTTGTTCATGATACATTATTATTTTATATTCACTTCCAATAATAGTTAACAGAACTCTTGAAAAGTTAGTTCCCTTTTCCTAAACAGAAAAGGTATAAGGAAAGAGGCTAAGGAACCAAATTTATTTTTCATTTCTTTCCACTTTTGGATTTGCACCATCTGTAGGTAGCTGGATACACTGAACTGAAATCATTAAATATTAAATTTCTATGAACTGTTCAGGAGAGAATTGGGGAAGTTGTGGGAATTTTGTAAAATATAGAGGAGGATCAGAGAGGGGAAATGGAGTAAGTGGAGGCAGAGCTGAGAAACAAACTCAGGGGGTGTTTTCTGTTATCTGAATTCTTTTTTCAAGACAGTCTCTTGTTATATATCTCAGACTTACCTGGAACTCACTATCATATCCAAGGCTGGTCTTGATCTTCATGCCTCAGCCTCTCAAGTGCTGGGATTACATGTGTAAGCTACGTGGCTGGTTGAATTTTACTCTGCAACACTGCTTGAGAAAACAAGCAAACTCTAACATGACAACAATGATGATGATAGCAGCAAAGAAAGAAACCAGTAACTAAGACATGGTCAACATTTCATCCTGAGATGGACTGGAAAACAGTACACTTTCAACTGAATCTTAGCTCCTTTATTGGGCAAGGAGAATTCTTAAGCACTGCTTAGCCCAGTTCTTCTAGTCTTTGGCACTTAAATAACTGTTTAATGATGAATAGGCTTAACATATTAGAATCACAGCCCAGACCATAAATGATATGCCAAGAGTTACAGTTAAATTGAGCCATCGATTTCTAAGAGTGCTGAGAAATGTTCTAGAAAATCTTTCAAGCAAAAGTAGAGCACAGTGTCCCCTTGATTTTTTTTCATAGATGGAGCTTTCCTTTTCATAAGACAATTTCTCATAATAATGTATGACTGGGAAGATGGCTCAGTGGGTAAGAGCACTTGCTGTGAGAGCACAAGGAACTGAATTTGATCCCCAGGTCACGCATATGTCTGTAACATAGCACTGAGAGGGGAAGAGATGGAAGGCTAGTTGGCATTCCCTTGTCAGCCAATCTAACCCCAAAATGGGGAGCTCCAGGTTCAGTGAGAGATAGTCTTAGAGAGATAGGGCAGGAGAGCAGTAAAGAAGGACATCTGATGTCTTCTTCTGGGCTCTGTACATGTGCACAAGGAGTATGTTCATCTGCATACCCTGTTATATGCCACATATGTGTGCAACACACACAGCACACATACACATAATAAAAAAGAATAATAATGCAATCATGCCTAAGATGCTGTGGGAGCAGAGATAAGAGGAAGAAATACATAAACCAGTGTGGTCCTTTAGCCATACTAACTGATTGCCGTCTTCCTTTGAATTGTGATTCTTGTTTAGTCATTGAGAAAGCCGGGGTTCAAGAAGGATCCGTAGTCATATGCCCTACAGGACAACCTCACAGTATGTCCAGAGCTCCATCTTCCTTCTGTTTCAGATCTTTCCTTTTCTAATGACGATCAAACTAATGATTGTAGCAGAGCTGTAGTGCTGCCATGTGTGGATCCTTTTTATTTGGCAAGAGCACCCATCACTCACCTGCTCTTAGTGTTGGCATTGCCCACAGCTGCCCCCTGCTCTGGAGAAGTGTCATTCACAGCAGGCCATACAGAACCTGTGAGATTAATGACCTCCCCCTTTCCAAGGGCAGCCAATGGTAAATTATAATGAGGCACAACGTCAGTCCCTTGCCTCAAAGCAGGGCTGCTCTGCAGTGGTGTTCCTATTCCAGTGTCATCATGGATCAGGCTGAGGCTAGGCCATAACTGAGAGTAACACTCCACTTCTAATTTCCCCCAAGTGTACCCTTAAAAGACCACCTTCATCTAGACAGCTGAAGATTATCCGTATTTCATTGAAGTTTGCCCCAATATTTATGACTTGCCTGTCTTCTTAAACAGAACACCCAGGGGTTGCGGATATAGCTCACCAGTAAAATTGCTTGCATTATAAGCATAAGGACCAGAGTTTGATCCTTAGGATGCATGTTTTTTTTTTTTTTTAAATTGGTCTAGTGGCATGGGTTTATGATTCCAGCACAAGGGAGGCAGAGACAGGAAGCTGCCTGGGGCTGGCTGGCCAGCTACAGTAGCCTAATTAGCAAGCTCCAGACCAATGAGAGAACCTGACTCAAGAAAGGTGGACAATGTTGCCAAGAATGACACCTCTGGCCCTCACATACGTGTATATGCATTCTCACACACTCTTGCACCCCCACATGCAAACACACACACACCATACTGAACAATCTTGACTTTGCTTGAAGTAACATTATGATACCCTCAAAGAAAATGAAAGTACACTGGGAAATTTGTTTCCTGGTGAGTTACTCTACCTTGCTTAGGTCTATATTACAGTAGACATTTCTTAGGGCTTTGAAGTCCAACAGTCTTGGTCTCCAAAATCTAATCTGTGATGCACCTTCATTTTTGAGGCAAGCCCAACAGGCTGGACTTTTTTTTTTTAATGTGAGAGAGCAAGAGTGAGAGTGTGTGAGAGAGAATTGGTGTGTCAGGGCCTCCAGCCACCGTAATCAAACTCCAAATGTGTGTGTCACCTACTGTGCATGTACGACTTTATGAGCTTGTGTCACCTTCTGTGTCTGGCTTATGTGGGACCTGGAGAGTAGAACATGGGTCCTTATGCTTCCCAGGCAAGCGCCTTAGCTGCTAAGCCAATCTCTCCAGCCATGTGATACACCTTTTAAAATGAATAATTTAACAGCTTCAAAATTGGGATTTGACATAAATTTGCTGTTGGCCTCTACTAAATTCCAGTTTTTCAAGAAAAAAGAAGGTTGTGCTTTTCATTGTGTTTAGTCATCCAGGACACTTGCTATTAAACTGATATCTCTTTAAATTACATCGTCATATTGTTTTTAAATCATGATGGTACTGTAAATTAAGTCTTCTTGATTGAATACCAGTTTATGGTTCATATTCTCTAGGGGTATTATTTGCTTCCTCTAACTAGAGGCAAGATTGAGACATGAAAAATTGTTTCTTCTATATTATAGCTTTCTTCTCATTTTTATACCTATACAGAAAGGTCTAGATAGTTACCATTCACAGTTTTACATAGCAGTCTCCTGGTAATCTCACAGCATTTGAGATAGTGTTTAGTTCCCACATCACACACAAAAAGTAATATGTATCTAGCATGTTGCGTGGTGCATGCACACTTATAATCCCAGCACTTGGGAGGTAAAAATAGGAGCATTGCCATGTCTTTGAGGCCAGCCTAGGCTACAAAATGAGTTCCAGGCCCACCTGGTTACACAGTGAGACTTTCACAAAAGCCAAAAGAAGAATGCATATTTCAATCAATGACATTGAATATTTGATAGAATATACAAATTTTCTTTATTAATATCAGGTAAATTAGCAATGCGGAGTCATTGGTGATCATGACTAGTTCAATTTCTTTCTAGTGGTGTGAATGAGAGTCTAACTAGAAAGGACTTTTAAAAGAATGGGAAGAGAATCTGAAATATTCCTTTGAGAAGTTTTTGCTACAAAGAGGATGAGGAAAGTGTGGTGGTAGCTAGTTGAGAAAGAAAAGGATTTCAGAGAGAGAGAGAGAGAGAGAGAGAGAAAGAGAGAGAGGGGTTTCAGTGACTGATATATCAGAGACGGGGAATTGTTGGAGCAATGTCTTAGAGCAGGTTCAAGGGTCTCAGAGATGAGGTTGATGAAAAAATAATTCTGTCTCTCTATCCATTTTCCTGTCTCTAGCTAGCTAACTAGCTAGCTCCACAAATGAAGTCAGGAGTAGTGTTGAAGATGACCATGGTGAGCAGGAAGATAAAACAAGAGAGCTTATATTACTATGAGGGATGACAGACAATGAGCACACTTAAAAAGTAAATCAGGGCTGCAGAGATGGCTTAGCGGTTAAGCGCTTGCCTGTGAAGCCTAAGGACCCTGGTTCAAGGCTCGGTTCCCCAGGTCCCACGTTAGCCAGATGCACAAGGGGGTGTGCGCGTCTGGAGTTCGTTTGCAGAGGCTGGAGGCCCTGGCGCGCCCATTCTCTTTCCCTCTATCTGTCTTTCTCTCTGTGTCTGTCGCTCTCAAATAAATTAAAAAAAAAAAAAAAGTAAATCAGGCCTGGAGAGATGGCTTAGCAGTTAAGGTACATACCTGCAAAGCCTAAGGATACAGGTTTGATTCTCCAGGTCCTACATAAACCAGAAGCACATAGTGGCACCTGCGTCTGCAGTTCATTTGCATGGAAGCCCTGGCATGCCCATCCTCTCTCTCTCTCTCCCTCTAATAAATAAATAAAAATAAAAATTTAAAAAATCTTTAACAAAAAAGCAAATCAGATAGCCAGATAGAGGTGTTGGATGTGCCAGGACACTACCATATCAATCAATAAGATGGTCAGTGGAGACCTCATTGAGATGATAACATTTGAAGAGGAATTCGAATAGGATGATGGAGTTGGACAGATAGCTATCTAGGGGAAGAACCTTCTAAGTAGTAGTGCAAAGGCCACCAAGTGGTAAAATGCCTGGTTTGTTTGAGAAGAAGCTAGGAGACCAACGTGTCTAGACTGGAGTGAATGGTATGGGTATTAATAACAATAGTGGGGTACTCTCTGCCTGGAGGGCATGACAATGTCAGGACGCACTGTATAAAGATTAGATTGCACTTGAAGTCACGTGAGAATCAGAAGTTTAGAGCAGAGAAGTGGCATGACCCAGGGCTTCACATTGACTGTGTGTCGAGTGGCAAAGTTAGAAGCAAGAACAGAAGGTTAGAGCCATCCAAAGAATCACGATGAGTCTTGGAATGTAGAGCAGATGGTAGAGTGCTGGCCTAGCATACATGAAGCCCTGGGCTCTGTCGTCAGAACTACATAAAAAGCAGGCACGGTGATGCACGTCTGTAATCCCAGTATTCAGAAGGCGGAGGCAGGAAGAATAGAAGTTCAAGGTCATACCTGGCTACATAGTAAGCTTGAGGCCAGCCTGAGCTATATGCAATTCTGTCTCCAAAATAAAATAAAAGAGATCAGGAAAATGGAAAGCAGAGAATTTGTAAAAATCGCAGATCTTGAAGAGAGTTATGAATGGGTTGTGCTTATTACCTACAGCTTCTCTGATAAAGGAAGAGAAAGAATATTTTCTTCTTCAGCTCGAATCCAGATAAGACGGAAATGACCCCACATATCTGCCCTGCTACCTGCAGTGGCTGCTGCAGAGCTGGAATTAGTCAGGTGTGTGTTCAAGCCCAGTCCCTTCTGGACACTACACTTAGGTATTGCCGACTTCTTCCTGATTCAGCGCCAGACCCAAAATAAAAAGCCTTTGCTACTCAAGAGGCTTGTGGTCGGCTTTTTCCTCTTTCCTGGCTCCTGGGCTGTTTATCTCTCAGCATCTGAGGTTTTTGCCCTTGGTAAGGATTGACAGCTAAGCTGCCAGACTGGGAAAGGATGTACATGGGCCCTTGGGATGTATCTACTCCTCATCCTTTGGTTCTTAAGCTAAACTCCCCTGTGATTCGCCCTTCTTTGATCTGTGGGCTCTCCCTCACCCCACCTGACTTCTGAATAAATGTAGTAGTTTACAAAAATTATCCATTGTCTTGTTTTATTTCAATTCTTTAAGTAAGGCACACGTCAGCTTGGGTTTGGGGTTTGCATTTGAACCCCCAAAGTACCATCTCAAAGAGACAACTTGGTTCTTGATATATAGTTTGCATTAGCTTTTCCTGAATATAATAGTCTCACGCTAGCCTCAAACTGGCAGTGGTCTCTACCTCTGCCTCCCAAGTGCTGGGATTGAAGGCATGTGCCACCATGCCTGGTAAACTTTCTAAAGGGTCCTTTATTAAAAAAGGACAAATATTGGCTAAAAGTAAAGATTTGATTTGATATAGATCATTCAAGCATTTTCTCTTATGCTGATAAATAGTACGCAATTTTTATGATTATACTTACTTGATTTCTATGAGTAAGAGCACAAAGGAAGAGGTTTGATGACTATAGGGTATTGAAAATTACAGGTAGTTTTGAGAAAAGGTTTTGTGGCGTTTTTTCTTTACCAGTTTTTCAGAATTTGTTAAGAGATGTTAGTTTTAATTGTCATTTCAGTTTCATTAGAAATTTCCCTATTGGTATCATGGGCATCATAGAAAAAATATTTTTGCCAAACTATGGTCTAAACACCTGGAAAACACTTTTCTTCTTAGGCTCCCATCTAAGTAATATTAAGAATTCTCTTGCATTCTGATATTATGAGTCATACCTTCCTTTAAGATATCCAAAGTATCTTTTTTGTGTTTTTAAATAAACTTTTTCATTTTCTGATTTTTTTCAATTGTCCTTTAAGGTAAAATCCTCAAAGAAGCATCTTTCGAACTCCAAGCTAGTAAACTATGCTGGAATTTATTTTGAATGTCTTCAAAAGTCTTTAAATTTTAATCACACAATTCGTTCTCTTTCTTATGACCATGAATTTCAACCAATATTAAAATAATATATTTTTATTTACTGTATACTTATATTAAAAGATTTTTTAAATGACTGGATTGAATAGCTACCCATCCCCCAAAAACACATTGAGGTGCGTATATGTGATTATATGTGTGCTATTTTTCTTTTTGTAACTTGTATTTCTTTTTGACTTACTCAGCCAGAACTGCAAACAATAATAGTTCCCAGTCTTGTCCCATAGTGGAACAATTGGGCTAACACTCCCTAGGAATCTTATCTGTCCTTTTTTCCCTTCTGGCAAATTTTCTTTTGTTCAAAGGTACTGTGTTAGCCAACATCTCATTGGTTAGACAAAATATCTGATCCAAATCTGTTTCAGGGAGAGAGTTTATTTCAGTTTAAAGCTCCAGGTTACAGCACCTCATGGTGGTGAAGGCATGGAAGCAGGAGCTTGAAGCGGCTGCTCACATTCAGTACAGTGATGAAGCAGAGAGGGATTACTGCTGCTACTCAGCCAGCATTCTCTTTCTTGATGCAGTCCAGGATTCCAGCCAATAAAACAGTTAGTGTGCATCTTCCCACTTCTATTAACCTAATTGAGATAATCCCCTACAGGCATGCCCAGAAGCTAAACTAATTTACATAATTCCTCACAGGTGATTTTAGGTCCTTACAAGTTGACAATCAATATAAATCCTCACAGATACTTTAAATAAAGTATAAAGAACAAATCTAAATCTATTCAAGATAATTGCCACACATATAGACACTGAGGAGACTCAAAACGAATTAAAATAGAACATAAAAGGCTATTGAGAGCTTAACAAACTAAAGGAGATTTCTATCAGGCCCTCCAAGGCACAGTAAACATTGCAGAAAAGAGGGAAGAAAGAATGTAAGAGCCACAGGGTACATAGGTGTCCTCTCAACAACATGAACTGACTAGTGCATTTATGACCCCACAGTGGTTACTAATATCCAAACAACACCATCATAGTTCTGAGGCCATCAACATTTTGACATTGAGAATGGAGGATGACAAAGGATTGAGGTAATAAAACAGAGGAAAGACTACCTTAAAAGGGGAGGGTCATCAGGAGATAGGTGGTGGGTGAACCAGCACAAAATTATAGGATAAATGGACAGAAGCATTATCAAATTACTATCTGTTCATATATTAAAATTCTCAGGAAAACAACAACAAAAAGATAATTGGCATACATAAACTGGAAAATATTGATATCCAGTATGAATGTATGGTAAACTTCTGTATAATAATAAAAACTGTAGCCCAATAGAAAATTGATAAAGAACATAAATAGGCTTTACAAAAAAGTGTAACACATATGATCAACAAACAAATAAAACAAATGTACATGCTCTCTAACAGGCAGATGCAAATAAAGGTTAGAATTAATTATTTTCTATATTATATTTCACAATATGGGTGATAAAAATAATACATATTTAAAATAAGGAAAGAAACACAATGTTTGTTATGTTCATTTGGGAAGTAGGCAAAATTATGAAACTGTGAATAAGTACATATTTAGCTGTGAATTATTTGTAATAGTCTAGGTTTTAAAATTTTGGAGGGTTCATTCATGCTTATTAAACCATTTTTTTAAAAAAAATATAGATGACAGCAAGCAATGTTTGCATCAGAGATTTTGGTGAACTATAACTATATGAATCATACTCATACACACAGAGAGATGATATAATAAAGGTTTTAATTCTGTGTAACTGAGATTTTCAAAAGTGACTTATGGGTAGGGTGGGGGGTAAATCTTTTCTTAGATCAGTTTCAAAAGCTTGTAATAATAGAAGAATTGTAAGCAAAATGAGTTTATAGCAGAATGGGGAATGTTATGCAGTAATAACAAGTAAAGCTCAAATCCCAGTGATCTACTGAAGCAAAGGTTTACTCCTCATGTCCACTGTGGACCTGCACTAAAGGTGCTGGCTTTGTGGATGCTTCACTGTTGGATAGTCACACTATTTCATTGATTACCACAGTACAGAGAGAAGGCACTGGAAAGTCTCAAACCTGAAATTAAATGCCTCAGTTCAGAAGTGATCTGTGTGATTTATGCTCACAGCCCATGATTACAACTAATCTTATGACCTTGACTAACTACAAGGGAAGTATAATTCACCAGCATCCCCAGAAGGAGAGAAGAACTAAATTTATGTAAGCACCAGAAGTCTTTGCAACAGAACTGTTTCCAATAGAGACATGATGGCAATACTTCCATGTCTAGATGACAAAGCATGACAGCCCGGGGAAGGGAGCATGTTCTGCACTTCTGCGTAGAATGGCTCCAGAGAACACAGTTTAATTGTGTACTCTGAAGAGTCGTAAAATTTGGATGCCCAGGCTTATGTGAATTCCCTGGGAGACTTAGGTATTGAACGGAAGAGGATAAAGCTCTTGTGCTGATCTCAAGAGGCAAAAGGCAAACAGACCCAAGGATGATTAGGATCACTGTGGGCACAATTGCATCAGGAACAAGCAAAATTCAAGCACCTATTATATTCAGGGCATCGCGTGTTAGCTTCACCTCACATTACTCTTACCTTGCCCATGAACAATGTTAAATCGGGGATCCTTTTGAAGTGACCAAGATGTATATGTGAAATCCTGAAACTTTCAAGGAGCTGCATTGAGAGGTGCTAGAAAGTCAGTGTGAAATCGAGTCTTCTTTATATAGGTCATTTTTTTTTCCTTTTAAATCAGGAACACTTTGACGTTTTAGCACTTGTGATATCCCACCCTTTGTGCATTCATAGAGTTGGATGTAAGTTTTAAGTTGTTTTCTGACACCAGGCGCCATCTATCAGTGTCTCTAAAGGGAAATTTCTATTTGGCTTCTCTCTGGTGCACTGAGGTGGAAGCCTTATTTATCAGCTCTCTCCTTGTCTCTTAGGGAGCTGGCCCCTGGAAAGAACATAAACTATGCTCACATTTGAGGTGGCTCAGAGCATAGAAAGTATAGTTAATTTCTCAGTATTGATGACCTGATCTTCTGTGTGTTCTGTAGCTTAGCTCCCTTGACATCCAGTATAGTCCAGTTGCCCTTTCCCTCTCCTTCCCTTTTAAAATAAAAAAAAATCACCTTTTTATTGACAAGTTTACATATGTACGATATGGATTTCGATCATAGTTTTCTCCTATTCCCCTCCCTTGCCCCCACTATCCCATCCCCCTTCCACTGTATCCTTTCCTTCCTCCAACCAGACCTTCCACTATTTTGATGTACTTCTTTCTTCTCTCTCTCTCTCTCTCTCTCTCTCTCTCTCTCTCTTTTTTTTTTAAAGTTGACACCTTGCTGTAGCCCAGGCTGACATGGAATCACTATGTAGTCTCAGGGTGGCCTCGAACTCATGGTGATCCTCCTAATTCTGCCTCCAGAGTGCTGGGATTAAAGGCATGTGCCACCACACCCAGCTTCTTTCTTCTGTTTGCCTTCCTTTATCATCCATGATGGTATGTTTATGGGCCCAATGTTGTGCAGGTAATGCCAGTTACTGTGAGGTCATGAATTCCACGACCATCCTCTGTCTGGAATATCGCAATCCAAAGCACTCCTCCACATCTTCTGGCTTTACATTCTTTCTGCCACCTCTTTTTCAATGTTCCCTGAGTCAGGAATTCTTTTTGGTCTCTGCCACAGCTGATTCCACATTGAGAGCAGGTATTCAGGGTAGGATTCTGTCTCATGGATCTCCTCCAGGAGAACACAATTAGAAAATGGTCACAAAAAACCCCTTGCGGAAGAGAATAGTGATAGAATTACAAATATTGGGAAAGTACAAAATTGCTATTGGTTCAGTTTTCATTGAGAAAAATTGAATCACTAGGAGATTATATGTTATACATAGATAAATATGAAATATGTATATATGCATAAAAATGTACATATACATAAACACACATGGTGATCCTCCTAATTCTGCCTCCCGAGTGCTTTGTTACAGAGATTTGTTACAGAGGTACAGTTTCAGCTAAGGAAGAAGGGCCAAACAGCTTCTTGGTTACCTGGGAAAGATACTGAAACACAAGGAGGATATTAGGAGCTACCAGGGTTGGCTCAGAAAGAAATGTGCTGAGAGGCTCACAGCAGAAGAAGTTCATGGTGAATGTAAGTGGACTGGCTGAATCAACTCATTGAGTTTTCTTGAGTATATTGAATATCTCAGTGTATTTTGAATTAGTCTAAACTGTTGTTAATCATGGGTATATACTTATATGTGCATTACATTGGCTTTTCTTAGATTGAACATTAAGTTTGTTTATCAACTTGGTCTTTCTTTCCCAAATAATCCCTTTTATGGTAGCCTGAAAATTTATTTTTGTACTGGAAGCCTGTGCTTTTGAAAATATGGCTGAAGAAGCAGATCAATGCAGGCCAGTGAGTTACCTGTTAGTCCCACAGGGACACTTCCTTATTTTTTGCTATGAGGGGTGCGTGTGTGCGTGTGTGTGTGTGTATGTGTGTGTGTGTGTGTGTGTGTGTGTGTGTGTGTGTGCTTGCTGGGGGGGGGCATGCCAAAAGTAAAGAGTTAAACATATATAAAGCACATCAAAACATTTAAAAATAAGCTTTTTTATTATGAACATACTTTGGAAAACTTTTTCCTGTTTAAAATATCAGATACATTTTAACAGAGCATGTTCAATGTGTCATTATAAGATAGTTTGTCTCCATTTTCTCAGAGATCTTAAGGGGACCTGATAAAGTCAGACAGGGAATCAGATAAGAAAACAACTTTATTTAAATATTAGGCATTTCTTTGAAAGTTTTGTTCTACTTTTCTTGGGAAGAAATGTTTTTGTATTGTTTCTTTGATTGCTTACTTGAATCTGTTTGTCTTTGAATTGATAATATATACACATGACAAGAAATTCAAGACACATGGAAAAAATTCAAGATGTGTGAAATATTAGAGTAAAAAGAGAATCTTCACGAGTTTCCTCCAACCATCCACGTGAAAGTCCCCTCCCAGTGAAAATCCTTATGACCTGTTGTGCACATATTTCTGAACTTTGTTCTTTTTTTACCTAATAGATAATTCCATGCCAGTTGGCTAGAGGAATGGCTTAGCATTTAAGGCACTTGCCTGTGAAGCCTAAGGACCCAGATTTGATTCCCCAGGACTCACATAAGTCAGAGGCACACTCTCTCTCATGCTCTCAAATAAATGAATAAATAAATAAATAAAATATAAACAAATAATTCCATGGCAGAACATATATAATTCTGCTTTTCTTTTAAGGATTGCATAGAGGATTGTTAATTTTTTTCTAGGTAGGGGTCTTGCTGTAGCCTAGCCCGACCTGAAACTCACTCTGTAGTTCCAGGCTGGCCTCAAACTCACAGCGATCCTCCTACCTCTGCTTCCCGAGTGCTGGGACTAAAGGCATGTGCCACCACTGTTGGCTGGATTGTTAATTTTTCATAGGAAAGTTTTTCTTTCCTTATGTCAGGAAGGGAAAAGTTCTTACTTTAAAGATGGAACCATCAACACAAAACAATTAAGATCTCACACAGATCTATCTTAGCTGTTGTGAATAGTACAGGAAAAAACATTCACATGCAATTCTCTTTGTAGTAGACGTCAGCCTAGATCGCCATCAACAGACAATGGATAATGAAAATATCATATATGTACATATATATATATATACATATGTATATATATATATATATATATATATATATATATATATATATATATATATATATATATACATACACATACACACACACACACACACACAATGGAATTTTATCTAGCCACAAAGAAAAATGAAATTCTGACATTTGCTGGAAAATACATGGATGTAGAAATAATTATATAAAGCAAAGTAACTCAGACTCATAAAGATACATTCCACATGTTTTGTTATATATGGGTTCTACACTTTAATTTCAACATATGCATATGTTTGTGTGTGGGTGTCAGTATAGGTCATGAAGCTAGAAAGCAGAACATGAAAGAGGAAAAGAGATGTTAATGTGTGGGAAAGGAAAAAGATGATAATAGAATACATATGACACGAAAGCAGATCAACAGAAAAGGAGAAGGGAGATGGGAGAGATGAGTGAGAGAGGAGGATTGACAAAGTAGGTATGAAAATGCTGTAACAAAAACCATGTATGCCAATTAAAGTACAGAAAAGTCAAAAGAATAAAATAATCCATACAATTATAACTCTGGTGCATTTATTAATGTCTTATGCCATTAGGTTTATTCTTATGTCTCTTTCTTGCCTGAACTCCTTGTTAGCAAGTTAAATAAACTATATTCCTTTACCTTTAAATTTTCAAATATATTTTATAGGGACCATAATATTTTGCATAGGTGTATATAAACTTAACAACTTATCAATGTCAATAAAGTTCATATTCGACCTCAAAAAAACAAGCAAAAATGGGAAATTTCACATGGTAATTTTACATTATTTGACCTTCTTAGAATCCTTCCAAACTTCTACCAAAAATAGTGTCGCTAGATAAAATATAGATACCCAGTTAAATTTGAAATTCAGATCTATGTCTATGTCTATAGCTGTATCTATACATACATACTTTAGTATAAATGAAATGCTATGCAATATTTGGGAAATAACAATACAAAAATTGTTCGTCTGAAATTCAAATTGACTTGAGTGCCCTATCTAGAAAACACCTGTTTATTTACTTGCAATACAATAGATACTAGCCTCAAATTCCACAGTGATGAGTTAGTATCTGTTGAAGCAGAAAAATATTGCTTCTTAAATATCATGGCTGTAAAAACAACCTCAAACTTTAGGCTTCAGTATTTCTCCTAATTGCTTTTCATAATCCAAAAGCAAAGCAATGCCTTCCTCAAGTGTTTGACAATGCTGTGAGTTAAGGCCGTTTAGTATGCAGTCCTCAGCAATAAAATCTATAATGTGTTTAAGATATGTCTCAAATATTATTATAATCTTACATTTGAATTCTCAGATGAATTACATTTCTGGGGGAACTTTCCATGTATTTCTTTTATATTGCATGTGGTCATGCATAGTATGTATAGTGTGATATGTGTATGGTGTATACATGTGATTGTATACAGTTGTGCAGACCCTGTGTGAGCACATGAGGGGGCCAGACAAGAGGAGAACACTGGGTGTTCTTCACTGTAACTCATCAGTATGCTTCCTTGAAACAGAGTTTCTCACTGAACCTAGAGCTGGTTGACCAGTAAGCCTCAACAATTCTCTGATCTCTGCTCCCCATAGGACTGGGGGTTACAGACATGCATGGCCATGCCAAACTATCTATGTAGGTACTAGGGAATGGAACACAAAATGAATCAGGCCCTCTCAAGCATTCATGCTTTCATGGCAAGCACTCTTACTTACTGAGTCATCTTCCCGGCCCTCTACATGTATTTCTTGCATAACTTTGTTCAAAATGAAGTATTGCTGCTAAACATTAAAGCCTATTATAATTAAACCAACTAAATGTCTTATGGAAAAAGATAAATATCAACCATATACAAGAATATTTTATTTCCCTATGAATCCTTTGGGGAGAGGGACTAAAAATCAGTGCAATGTGGTTCCGAATGAGCTGTGTTCAGCTGAAACACACACAGACACACCAAGCTTTCTCTAATCTCATCAGCTCTGGTTTCTCACTCCCTTCCTACTCACAGTGCTCTCCCAAGGCATCCATTGTAATAGCTTCCTGTTCTTTTACACCTAATACAAGATGAACACTCTAATGAGACTGTCTGAGGTGGAAACAGTGCCCTCCAATGATTTCTGGAATGAACATGGAGCTGAGAGGTATGTGCGGGTCCTGTGTTTGTGTGTATATTAATGAGATTTTATGACTCTTTTTTAAAATATATTTTTATTTTACTTATTTATACCATGCAAATAGAGAGGAGAGAGAAAGAGTATGAGCACACCAGGGACTCTAGCCACTGCAAACGAACTCCATATGCACGCACCACTTTGTGCATCTGGCTTTACATGGATACTGGGGAGGGAATCAAACCTGGGTCATTAAGTTTTGCAGGCAAGTACCTTAACCACTGAGCAATCTCTCCAGCCACAAGAGATTTTATTTCTCTTAATCTTAATAGGAACAAGCTATCAAGGATCCTGAAACATATTGTTTAATTTTGGAAGACGCCACATATTGAAGAAATGTAGCCTTTAGATTTAATGTTCTGTTTTAAACAAAAGGCAAATATACCTGTGGTGGTTTGATTCAGGTCTCCCCCATAAACTTAGGCATTCTGAATGCTATGTTCCCAGATGATGGATATTTGGGAATTAAGGCCACCTGGAGGGATTGTATTGTTGGGGGTGGGCTTATGGGTGTTATAGCCAGTTTATCCATGTCAGTGTTTGGCACACCCTCCTGTTGCTGTGTTCCACCTTACGTTGGCCAGGGGGTGATGTCCACCCTCTGCTCATGCCATTGTTTTCCCCTGCCTTCGTGGAGCTTCCCCTCAAGCCTGTAAGCCAAAATAAATATCTTTTATCCAGAAGTTGCTCTTAGTTGGGTGATTTCTACCAGCAATGTGAACCGGACTGCAACAGTAAAGTGGTACAGGGAATGGGGTTGCTGCTAGACACCTGACTGTGGCTTTGGCCTTTTGGAGCTGATTTTCAAGAGGAATGTGGGAAGATTTGAAACCTTGGCCTAAGAGATGCCTCGCAGTGCTGTAAGTACAGCTTGATGGACTATTCTGGTCAGAGCTGAAAGACCTGAAGGCAGTAAGAACTATGGACTGTGAGGTTTGGCTTATGAGGGTGAGAAAGAGCTGTGCCTGGACTGGGCTAGCAGTTTGTGTGAGAAGCTTGCTCTTATGCCTGTGTCCTAAGAAGTTGTTCAGGGTTGCTTTGCATAGAAATGAACTGGTGTTAGCAGAGGGATATGGAACAGAAAGAAAAATCTTTGGGTGAACTGTTACCTGTTCAGCTGCAACTGAGAGATTACAACCTATGAGACTGGGCTAGCTGACCTGCGCTGGGGCAACAGGAAGAATGTCGATTGTTTTGAAGGGACCTGAGTGCTCAAGGAGTGTCCTGTTCTTGAAAGTCTGCTTTATTCCCCCCTGGATTAACAAATTGGCACTGTACCTGGAATTGTGGAGTATAAGAAATGCAGGAAAGAGAGGGTCATTGAGTTTGCAACACAGTCTTGTGTTTTGGATATGGCCATGGGGTCTCCATGAAGGCATCCAGCAAACCTGCTTCATGCTGCCCATTCTCTTCCTCAGAGAGAGGAGCACAGCTGTTTTTCCCACGTCCATATTTAGTTTTAACATTAAAATTTAAGGAGCTAAATCACACCAGCCAATGGTTAGGAAATATTTCAGAAGGGGAGGGCAGAAAGAATGTAAGAGCCAGAGGATGGGTAAACAAACATTCAGGACAAGGATATCCTAGGATAAAAGGATGAACAAACAAACATATGCTGGGTAGAAATCAGTTTGCTGGATTCACAAACAGTTTAAATAACCAGATTTACCCCCAAAATTCAATTGGCCTGTGAGGTGAATCATGGCCTAAAAGGAAGAGAAAAATGCATCATGGAGCTTGGCGTGGTGGTGCACACCTTTAATCCCATTGAGTTAGAGGCCAGCCTGAAACTATACAGTGAATTCCAAGTCAGCCTGGGTTAGAGCATCTGAGACCCTACATTAAAAGAACAAAAAACCCATATACCTCAACAAGGAGGGGCCAGGGGGAAGGGATAGGACATGGATGAGCCTAACAATGGTACCAACTTGACTGTATTCACCGAATACAAAACTAATTAATTAAAAATAATTAAAAATGAAAACAAAATGCATCATATAAAACCTCCAAATAAGGTGCGTTGACTTTGGTCTCAAAGGATGTTATAGAAATACATTAATGTAAAGAAGCTTAGAATAAGTAATAAATGACAGAAAAAAAAGGAAATAAAAGAATGAGAGGACTGAATACAGATGCAAACTATGTGTGAGAATGGTGGAGGGGGCAAGCCTGTCTGATGTTTTGGACAGTAGGATATATCATTTGGATTTAAAATAGTTCTGTTGCCTGACATGGCCATGCGGGTCTATAATCCCAGCACTCAGAAGGCTAAAGCAGGGAGATCAGAAGTTCAAGGATAGCATGGACTACAAAGTAAGACTCTCTCACCAGAAAAATCAAGCAAATCAAACAGTTGTGTCACATTTCTTTTGTACATTAGGCTCAAAGATTCAAGCTGGGTAAGAAAAGCCCCAAATGGATTTCTAAATCCCTTTAGCTTTTTCAGCTAAGATGTGGAGTTTTAAATGAGTACTACCTGTACATTCCGTCTTAGGATAAAAGGATGGAAAACAAACAAACATATGCTGGGTGGAAATCATTTTGCTACAGTTAAAATACCCAGGTTTATCCCAAATTCAAAGTTTCCTTTGAAAAGTGTTGGTTTCCTTCTTCAGTATCCTGTGCACCCTTTTCTGTTAATTTTCTTTTTCCAAGTTGATTTCTTGCACTTAGTAAGTCTACACACAGGGTTTCCCTTCTTGTCTGGGGCAGTCTCTTTTTCCTCTGCTATTTCTGCTTTGTTTGCCCTGGTAGAATTTGTGAGTGGTAGGAAAAGGAGATCCTAAGACTTCCCTTAATGAATCACATCCCAGTGGGTCATTCGGTTTAGATCTATTAAAGTATGATTCATCAGAAAGCATAGTCAATTCCCACAGCTTTTCTTTTATTTAATAATGCAGACTTTCTGGAGAGGACTTTGTTGTTTATTTCTTTATTCATTTTCACTTTCTGTGGTGCAGTGATGGAAAGGGCTAAATGTATGATGCTTGGGTAGGCAAGGTTCAGGCTGGTGGGGGCAGGAAATAGCAGCACCATGATGGTAGTGATGTACTAATCCATGGTTGCCCAAGTCAACTCCAGTCACCATTTCATCCAGCATAAACAACTGGGCAATTTAATTTCCACCTGAAGCTAATCCTCTAGAATCCATATATTGTAACAGATTCTGAAAATCAAAATGTGATCTTGCTGTTAAAAATTATGTAAGTTGTTTTTCTTGGATTTTTTTTTCTGCAGCTTAGCATACCTGGCCAGATTTTGGCCTTTGCTGGCCTGCTATTATAAGGGGAGTTTCATCAACATTTCCACTGTGGCACATTGGTGAGGTATTTGTTCCCCTTGTGTAAATAGAAAGCATGATGCTTTGGGTCTATGAATATTCAGTCTTATAACAAAATGCAAAGCTTTATGCTTATATCAGTATGTGGATCTGTAACAACTTTGGGCTTCTTACACAATAGGTCTAAGGAAAAAAAAAGTAGAGTACACAGAAATTCTTCTTCTATATTGAGAAGGACATGCTGCATATATATGCATGTTATTTTTGGTCTGGATTGACAGCAAGGCCTAGGTGCACTGACAGAAGCAATAAATAGCATCATTGTTTTGAATTTTTTTTAATGAAGAGCTGGGTATGGCAACATACATCTTTAATCCCAAGACACTGGGGCTAAGGATGACTGTGGGTTTGAGGCTAGCCTGGGGTATAGAGTGAGTTCCAGGTCAGCTTGAGCTAGAATGAGACCTTGCCTCAAAAAAAAAAAAAACTAAAAACAAAAAACAAACAAACTTAAAAACATTTAAAAAACAAACTCTTGGTGCTATAGCCAGAATCATTTCTAGCAGTTCTGTCCTCATGAAAGTCTGTGCTGCATTATTAAGTAGAAGGTTAGTGGTGAGAATTGACTGTACTTTCCTGTGAAGCATTCTTTAATAGATGGAGACAGAATGACTCATTGGGATTTGACTCATTAAGGACAGTCTTAGGTTTTTATATAGAGATCTCATTTTTCGACTTGCAAATTCTATTGGGAAAAATGAAGCAGAAAGTACTAGAGTGAGTAAAATGAAAAAAAATCAAGAGCCTGAAGATAATACTCCCAATTCCCAGTCCTCAAAATGAAACTGGCGGAGTGTCCATCTTATATAAGGTCTGAGATTGGCTGTGTATGGAACGTACATGTGTCCTCAAAAATCCAGGCAGGAGGGGCTGGAGAAATTGCTCAGTGGTCAAGGCGCTTGCCTGCAAAGTCTAATGATCCAGGTTCGATTCCCCAATACCCACGTAAATCCAGATGCACAATGTGACACATGCATCTGGAGTTTATTTGCAGCTGGTGTTCTTTTGCAGTGGTTAGAAGCCCTGGCATGCACATTTTCTGTCTCTTTCTTTCTCTCTCTCTCTCTTTCTAAATGAATAAATAAAAAAAAAATTCAATCCTAGCAGGAGAGAGCCAGTAAATGCTTTCTTGTCTTGTTTCATTCATTTCACTGATTGAGTGGACAGGGCAAAAGTTCTTTCAATCAGCCTGAAGATCTTTTGAAGATATCCTTAGCCCTTGCCTCCCGAACAATTACTTCTTTCCTTTAAGGCTGAGAAGTTAGGGCAAAACTGAGGTAGGTGAATGAATCCTTCCAACCATGATTGCATTGTCCTTCCTGTGTGGTTAGTATGTTAATTTGTTGGATTCTGCCTGGAGAACTGACTCAAACTCTTTTTGCAAAGGCAGGGCTAAGTTTAGCCTTTAGTCTGCATCAGGAAGTTCAGGACCATACCATCAGGTCAAAGGAACACCCCCCACCTCCGCATCTGTGGTCATGTTTTCACACTACATTATAAATAGTGAGATATAGATTCAGGCAAGGAAGAGGAACTGTGGTCACAAGTATGGAATATAGTAAGAGTATATGGAAAGGTATCAAAAATTGTGGCACATGGATTTATGTGAAATTTACTGGGAAACCCACTTGCTACAAGGAAATTATCAGAGGCAAGCATTTCCATGATAATCATAATTGGGCTTAATTTTGTATACCCTTTGAAGAATAATAGATCCTAACACCACTTCCATAGTATTCACAATGATGTCAATGATGATACTAAGCTCTATGAAAGCTTCTTATATTGAATTGGGATATAATAAGCAATTTAAAAATAGAATAAATAAACCAATTAATGTTATTAGCTATGCTATGTGAGTCATTCTAAAGGTACTTTATTTAGCAATCAAGCTAATATGGAACAATTAGAATTCTTATTTGAAAGAGACTGTTCAAACACAGCAGCTAGTAGTATATTTTAGCATTCCCATAAAATCTCAAAACCTGTGTTTATTTTCAGATCTACTAAGAACTTTCTAGTCTTTATCTCCAGTGACTGCATTTGGAACACTGCCAAAACTAGGAGTTTAATATAAAATTTGCTTATGAGACATCTCTTATGTGCTTTGACTGATCCTTCCTGTGTCAACTGCCTGCAGGGTCTTTACCACTTGTTCTTCCCAACCTTTATCATATTGACCAACTTTTCATTGATACAACCTGAGAATTACTCACTTCATGCCCCAATTGGCGGCTACCTGGGGCTTCCTTATTGATAGAGAAGTGAGTGACAGGGAAGCAACATGATACAATGCCACACATATGTAAGCTTAAAGTCTAGGGAAATTAACACTGCCTGTGTCAAATTTGACCAATGGGAAAGACTGAGGCAGGTGAGTGAATTCTTGTCCTTTTGTTTACCCAAATGACCTCTCTGAAGACTGCCCTGAGAGACGGTCACATGTGATAGCAGAGGGACAGCCTGTTTGACAAAGAACCCTCATTTAGATTTCCTCTTCATTTCTGGCCTCTCTTACCTCATTTTTACTTCTCTTAGGCTGAGTTTCCCAATAAATAATATCATATATACCTTTTCTTTTTTTAAACTTTTATTGTTGTTGTTATTTTTATTTATTTATTTGAGAGTGACAGACAGACAGAGAAAGAGGCAGATAGAGAGAGAGAGAGAGAGAGAGAGAATGGGAGTGCCAGGGCCTCCAGCCACTGCAAATGAACTCCAGACGTGTGCGCTCACTGGTGCATCTGGCTAACGTGGATCCTGGGGATTTGAGCCTCGAACCAGGGTCCTTAGGCTTCACAGGCAAGCGCTTAACTGCTAAGCCATCTCTCCAGCCCACATATACCTTTTCTGTTGTCTTTACCTCATGTGGAACCCAAATCAAAACACTTGTGTCAGGGACCCCTGAGGGTACAAACTGAAAGATTCATTATTTGGGCATTTCCTTCCAAAATATTAAGTGTTTTTACTTGTGTGCCTTACTTTTGCCATTTTAATAACTAGGGCTATGTAAATCAATGTATTTAAAAATATTTCTCTCTTTCTCTTGCTCTCTGTGTGTGTGTGTGTGTTTATCAGCACACTGGCTACTTTGCTACTGCAAATGAACACCAGGCACATGTGTCACTTTTTGTGTGTGGCTTTACATGGGCACTAGGGAATTGAACCCAGGATAGCAGGCTTTGTAAGCAAGTGTCTTTAATCACTTGGCAATCTTCCCAGACCTCTCAATGTAGTTTTATATGTAGCAAATAAAAATAACTAGTTTAAGCATCTGACAACTATCAAAACAGAAACCTAAACATTTTTCTGTAACCACTATCACTAAGTTGGAAAGAGGGTGAAATATTTGTGATTTACACAAAGGCATAAAGGCTGTAACTTGTGCATGGGCATGCTATCCATCACGACCGTACATACGCGTTTCTGACTCCAAATGGAAATGTGCTATAATGTTAGAATATAGTCACTGCAGTCATTTGAAAGGTAATAAGGTGGTATGAAGAACTTTGGAGCAGTAAGATAGGTTAGCATTCTTCATGAAATTGCAAGCTCAGTTCCACAAATACTCCACAAATATGTTCATATTCATCTTAGATAGACTACTTTTATTAATGTAGATAACATATTGGGAGAAGTTTAATAAGTTTTGAAGGTTTTGAAGTAGCAGAAATAGTTAATGAATGTTTTGCTAGTCTCAAAATTGACGAGGAAGTATCCTTTCGTGAAAATTTCTTGGGAAATCATAGGGCATCCTTAATAAATTAATGAAATGCCAAGGAAAGCAGTCATGTAATGATTGAGATTCTCAGTGAAATTTATTAAATTATACCAAATGAGGACTCTGAGAGAAACATCTGTGTCTAACAACAAACCTGTTTCGTCATTTCTGGAGAACTCTGGAAATAGAGTTCCTGCCCTCTGACGACTCTACCCTTAATGGAAGAAGAAATGAGATGGGGACAGGGTCCATCAAAACAAGAAAGTAATTACATTGAATTAGAAAACATGTATATTGATCACAAACTTAAGTAGAATTATAGGACAGTTTCCTGGAAAACAATGTACATGCAACCTACTTCTGAATTTTATATCTTCTTTCATAAATTAGTGAGACCAAGACATTTCACTTTCTTCTTTTTTTAAAAAAATTTTTGTCTCTTTTTTATTTATTTATTTGAGAGCAACAGACAGAGAGAGAAAGAGGCAGAGAGAGGGAGAGAGCCACATAGAGAGAATGGGCGTGCCAGGGCCTGCAGCCACTGCAAACAAACTCCAGACACATGCACCCCCTCATGCATCTGGTTAAAGTGGGTCCTGGGGAATCAAGCCTCGAACCGGGGTCCTTAAGCTTCACAGGCAAGCGCTTAACTGCTGAGCCATCTCTCCAGCCCTTAACTTTCTTCTTTAAATATATGTGTATATATATATATGACTTATTTATTTTGGGGGGGACTAGAGAGATGGCTCAATGGTTAAAATGTTTGCCTGCGAAGTCTAACAACCTGGATTTGATTCTCCAGGACCCACATGAAGCCAGATGCCCCAAATGGAGCATGCATTTGGAGTTCATTTGCAGTGCCTGGAGGCCCTGGCATACCCATTCTCTTCCTCTTCCTTTTCCTCTTTCTCTCTGTCTCAGTCTCTCTCTCTCTCTGTCTGCTTGCAAATAAATAAATAAAAAATGTTAAATAATATATTTTATTTATTTGGAAGCAGAGATAGAAGAGAGACAGAGAATGGGTGTGCCAGGGCCTCCAGCAGCTGTAAGCAAACTCCACATGCATGTGCCCCTTTGTACATCTATATTTATGTGGGTACTGGGGAACTGAACCCAGGTCGTTAGGATTTGCAGTAAGTGCCTTAGCCACTGAGCCATCTCGCCAGCCCCATTTCACTTTCTTAATAGCCAATGGGAAAAATGGGACTACATACTAACTGAAGATCCTCTAACAAGTCACTGGCTCTCAATACTCATTGTTGTTGAAATATTTCTCCCAATTTGAAAGCCTATAGTAGTCCTACTTCTGTATTCAGGATGAGATGTGGAGATTTGGCAAGACATATCATTCTCTGAATTACTAAGTCCCTGCCTATCCCTCACCAATTCATTCTTAAACTGGAGCTTCTGGCTACACTGACCACTGAACATGTTCCATAGGCATATGTGCTCTCGTCATTTGTTGTGACGTTTTCCTATGGACATAACATGATCATCTATTGCCATCTCGGGGTAAAGATAACCTTGGCCTGATAGTCATGGCAACAAACTAAGAACAGTACTTGAATAGCTAGGTCTATGGTAATGGGAAAGGGGGTAT
This sequence comes from Jaculus jaculus, assembly GCF_020740685.1. Lineage (NCBI taxonomy): Eukaryota > Metazoa > Chordata > Mammalia > Rodentia > Dipodidae > Jaculus > Jaculus jaculus. The sequence continues at coordinate 7,017,708 of NC_059125.1, forward strand.
TAATATGTCGTAGTAGGAGAAGGGTGAAAGGTCACAGGATTCTCACCTAGCATTCTAGCCTACCACAACTTTAAGTGATCTTGGGATGAGCCAAAGGATATTGGAGTTGGAAGGTTAGCTCAAGTGAGATTCTATAATGCAGTTTTTATGAGGTCTTCATGATGGGTTGGGACTTTGTGGTAACCTGGTTGTTTTTGGTCCTCCACACTCCTGAAAGTAACCCTTCATCTATGCTGGACATGGGTATAATCCTTCCTTTGGTCTATCCTTTGGTCTATCGTCTATGCCTTATCTGGGGTGAACAGATGGTTGTTCATGTCTCCCTAGAAAAATTTTTCCTAGAATATTTTGTGTGCCACATTCTCCTCATGAATTCTTTTTCATCTGCAAGCTCATCTCACCTTGTAGATTTTAATGATTTTGGTTTTGAATTGTCTACTGAATTATTTTTCTTTTGATTTATCTTATAAAAAGTTACTTTTCAGTTTCCAAGAAGTGAGATACTTTTGATTTGTTTGTACTTACATTATTGCTTTGTATTTATCAAGCTTACAGTCCAATAAAAAATGATCTTCTTGTGATTAGTCTTACTGTTTTTAATTTTGAAACAGCTTGTGCAATGAGAAGCATTTCAGAAATATGAATCATACCTTTATTAGACCTATGACCATAATATTCTCAGGTCAAAAAATTCCTCAGACTCAGTCACGAGTCTTTTGTTCCTCTTAGATCCCACATATCTGCTACTCTTCCAATCTTCTTATTTTGATTTTTACAACATATCCTTAGTCTAGCCACTTCTGTCACCTCCATGGGAGTCTAAGTGTGTGTTAGGCAGATACTTAGAGTAGCCTCTCAATAGGACTTTCTTTTTTTAAGATTTATTTTGCTTTATTTATTTATGAGAGAGAGAGAGAGATTAGGCACTCCAGGGTCTCCAGCCACTGCAAGTGAACACCCGATGCAAGTGCCACCTTGTGTATCTCGCTTATGTGGGACCTGGAAAATTGAATCTGGATCCTTATGCTTGGCAGGCAAGTGCCTTAACAGCTAAGCCATCTCTAGCCATCAGCAGGACTTCCTGCTTTTTTGGATTTGTGACCTACATAGGTTCTGACTTTTCTTTATGAAGCTTCCAAGAATCAGTTAGATGATAAATTATTCTTGGACTCCAAACTTTCAGTGGTCTCCTATAGCATCTGCCATTAAAGCATGATCCCACAAAACTCCACCAAGACTATCATCATCCTATTGCTCAGACCTACCTTTATTTCTGGTGTCAGACCCCTCACACTCTTGGTTTCTGGAATATAAGAGGCACACTCCTGTCCAATTCTCTCAGTGTAGTTCTTCTCATATCTATAGAGGTTATTCCATTACCTGTTAGGTCTTTGCTCAAATGCTGCCATCTCACTGAAGGCTTTTCCGAGTACTTTTCTTAAAATTTCAAGCTCATTCTCACAGACACATACATAAATTCTCTCTTCCCTTTCCATGCCTTATTTTTCTGTAGTTTGCTTGTAGTAGCCTCCCAAAGGGGCTCTTGACTCTTTCATGCAGAGTTTCATACTCATCAGCAGCTGTGTGGTATGCACCCCTACCAGCCTGTGGAGTTCTTTTCAGAGACCCCCTTCTCTGGTGAAGACAGCATTCTTATTTTGCTGTGGAAAAGAACTTCAGGATGAGCCAGATTGAAGAGTTTTTGACATAGATTTAAGCATGGACATTAATAGCATGTAGTACTCAGGGAGCTTCGTCTGTCCATGGCTGCCAGCGCCAAGGTCGCACTCTTTTGAACCCACAGTGGGCATCTTTGCCCACTAGATTAAGCTGCACATGTAAGGCTTCCAGAGTCTCAAGGAGGGTGAGGCAGTAAGGGCTGGGAATCCATCCAAGTCACAGGAGTGGGTGCAATTGAGGGGTAGTCTCTGAGGAAGAATGTGCAGATCCAAAGGAGGCAGGTGCTACAACTGTGGTGGTCTAGACCATCATGCCAAGGAACGCAAGCTGCCACCCTAACCCAAGACGAGCCCACTTCTGCCAGTGCATCCACTATATGGTGGTCTCTCCCAGGAGGAAAACCTGCCTTCTTCTGAGAGCATGAAGGGATCCACTGCCCTGCTCTGCTCCCAGAAGCCCGGAATTGAGCCACAGAAGTGGGGGCTGTTCTTTTGCTATGGAGAAAGTGGGCATAGAGTGAGTTTGGGGTGGCTGGAACCACCATGGTGCCACTTGGTGGGTAGAGGTGTGAACCAAAGGAATTTCAAAGACACTGCGTCAAAATGGACCACACTAGAACCTGTATCTGAGTCTTTGCCCCAAGACTTCAAGCTTTTAAAAGTGGCATGGATAGGGAAGTTCTTCCTTCCAGGCAGGATCTGAAACAAAAGCTAGAGACCAAACGAATGAATCCAACCCACAAGATATTACATTCTGGGGAGGGGGACTTCAGGGGCCTGGCAGGTATTTTTTTTAATCTTATTTTATTTTACTTTTCTCAATTTTTAAAACATTTTCCATGATTATAAAAAATATCCCATGGCAATACCCTCCCTTCCCCATCTCAATAAGTCTCTCTTTTATTTTGACGTTGTGATCTTTCCCTCCTCTTATGATGGTCTTGTGTAGGTAGTGTATTTTTTTCTTCATATCTTGTTTACTTATAATCAATCTTGGGAGATGGTGCTGGAAATTTTTCAAGCTATGAGATGTGATGACAGTCAAAATAGAAGGTTTTACATGGGGACTGGGGAACCAAACCAGGACCATCAGATTTTGCAAGCAAGCACCTTTAACCACTGAGCCATTTCTTCAGCCGTAAATTTTTGTAATATAAATAGTTGGTTTGTATTTTTGTATGTTTCTTATATTCTATTTTTATTTATTTATTTATTTAATAGAGAAAGAGAGAGAGAGAGGGAGGGAGAATGGGGGCGCCAAGGCCTCCAGCCACTGCAAACTAACTCCAGATGTGCGCGCCTCCTTGTACATCTGGCTAACGTGGGTCCTATAGAATTGAACGTGTGGCTTTGCAGGCAAATGCCTTAACTGCTAAGCCATCCCTCCAGCCCTGTTTCTGTATGTTTTAATCTAAGGCCCTCCCTCCTGCACTGTGCTCTCAGGTACATGAACAATCTCACAGAGGAGTGGGCAGCAGCTACATGTCTGCACAACAGGAATACTTTTTGTTATGTTGATCATCATGGAGAGCATAGCCCATTGCATTTCCTCATTTTTGTCAATTGCAGCACTCTTTCCTGTCATTATAAAGTATCATTTGGGAGTTCAGGTAGGGCCTATGAATCCCAACTTTTGGGTTCTTATTTAACACAGAATTGTTAACTTTAACAAAGAACTGATAAAACAGAATCCAAGATGGGTAAGTCATGAACTATTGAGCTTATTCTGGGAGAAATTATGATTTATGAGGGCTATTCACAGGGAAACAGGATCCAGGGAGGAGGTCAGATGAAAGATTCAGGCCAGAAGGGAATTTCCCTCCTTGGCCAGCTAGAAAAAAGGAGATGGAAAAGCAGAGCTAGGGGAATTCCCCAAGAGATAAGCTCAGGAAGGGGCACATACACTTGCAAGGCAAAACATGAGAGCCCAGGCCAAAGGATTTAGAGGGAACATCTGCACATATACGTGGGAGCAAAACATTCATGTTCACATGGGGTCAGCAAAGGCTAAGAATAAAGCATGACTCAGTGCTCAAAGTGAGATGGCATGTGTAATAAAGGGAGGAAACACCAAGGTTGGGACAGAAAAGTCAGATGACATGACAAAACAACTGAGTGGGAAGCCAAGAGAGCCACACACGTGGTAGACCCAGAGCTTAGAGGAAAATCACACATGTAATGGAGTGAAAAGACACGGCACAAAAACCCTCCCCTCTCCAGTCTAGGTTGGAGAAGGGAGGAAACTTACACACTAATATTCTAGCATTCTAATATTCTATGGTCTTGTAAATCATAGGATGGACTGAAAAAAATAGAAGAGAGAAATAAGAAATCAATTTCCCCCTTCCCAGATAGTCTGGGGAAGGGGGAAGAGTAGGGACCAAAAGAGCTGGTATCAGGAGAATAACAACAGTTATCATTGCAACAAGTTCTTCATAGTTAATCAGGATGGATTCTGTCGTCAGACTCAAGTATGTAAGGGAGAGTCCTGATTGGTCTGTGGATTCAGAGAGCTGACCCAGAGGCTAGACCACCTAGGTGTGTGAGATTGGGTGAGTAGTAGTGGCCACTGCAGGCATCATGCATGAGACTGGATCTGATGCTGGATTCCAGTTTCTTGCAAGGCAGGTGGGGTGGGGCCTGTTTGTTCTCCTTGGGCCCTTGCCCCTAACTGATTCCTGTTTCTCCTTCAATAGTGTCTTTGAAACCTCCCTCTACCTTGAAAATGTGAGAGGTCAGATTTTTTTTAAAAAAACTATTTATTTAGTTATTTGAGAGAGAAAGAGGGAGAGAGAAAGGGCATACCAGGTCCTCCAGCCACTACAAATGAACTCCAGATGTATGTGCTCCCTTATGTATCTGGCTTACGTGGGTCCTGGAGAATTGAACCAGGGCCCTTTAGGTTTGCAGGCAAACACCTTAACCACTAAGTCACCTCTCCAGCCCTGAATTTTTTAAAATATATTTTATTTGAGAGGCCAGGTTTTAATTGGCTTACTCCATGACTTAATCTCCTGCAGCTGGAATCTTATTGAACAAATATTTTTGAGAATCCATAAATGAAGAGGCTGAGAAGATGGCTGAGTGGTCAAAGGCGCTTGCTTGCAAACATGCTGGCCAAAATGCAATTCCCTAGCACCCACATAAGGCTGGACACAAAGTAGAGCACAAGTCTGGGATCCCAATGCACCTATGCCAATGGCAGATAGAACCAGGAGAATCCAGGAGCTCATGGGTCAGCTAGATTTGCATACACACACTGGCAAAAACAAGAGAGACCCTGTGTGAAGCAAGGTGGGAGGAGAGGACAAAAACATGGAAGCTGTCCTATCTCCATGTGTATGCTGTGGCACATGTGTGCTCTCCTCAACACACATCATACAGATCCATGGAAACATGCAGATATTGCAAAAATTTGAGAATAAAAGAATTTGATGGCATGAAAACATTCTCATAATGCAATATTAAGTTTAAAATTGGAGTTTCAAATTTTATTACAGTATAAGCCCAACTTTGTTCACCACATAGAAAAAGATGTATGTATACGTGGAAAAAGCCTTGAAGGGAGAAAGGTAGTAGTTAATATTTCAAAATATACTTTTTGTATTTTATGTATTTTTATAATTTCCATAAGGAGTATGGAATCTTATGATCAAGAAAAACTTCATTTTTTAAAAAATATGGTTATAGTAAAAATAATTCTCAAAGAATTTCTGTTTGCTCTTTCTCCCCCGCCCCCTTTCTTCTCCTCTCCTTCCCTTCCTCTCCTCTTCCTTTAGCTTCTGTCTTTGGCTTTGCTTCTACTTCTATTTCTGCTTCCACTTTCCCTATTTTGTCTGTATCTAATTTGAGACAGGGTCTTGTTATGTAGCACAGGCTGACCTTGAACATGAAATCATCTTGTCTCTGTCTCCCAAGGGCTGGGATCCTGGCCTATGTCACTTCAAACAATTTCTTCTTATATTTATGCAGCAAATGATGGAATGAACTGTTGTAATATCTCTGTTTCTCTTCCATCTATCACTCATTCCTCTACCCCCTTTTCTCCAAGACACACACATGTGTATATATATATATATATATGGAGAGAGAGAGAGAGAGAGAGAGAGAGAGAGAGAGAGAGAGAGCCTAGTGGACTTGTGTGACCTTGCTCTTGTCTCACCTTTGTGCATCTGACATATGTGGGATCTGAAGAGTCGAATATGGGTCCTTAGGCTTCGAATGCAAGCGCCTTAACTGCTAAGCCATCTCTCCAGCCCTCTGCTTAATTTTAATTGTCACAACGTGTGTGTCTGTGTGTGTGTGTGTGTTTTGTGTGGAAGCTTGCTACTGGCATTTAGTAAATTAAGGCCAGGGACACTGCCACACATTCCAAACTGTGCAGAACAGCCCTTCCAAACAGAGTTATGCAGACCCAAACATCAGCAGTGCTGAGGCAGACAAAACCTGTAATGTAGCTAGGGGGTGGATAAAAGCAAGTGTGGAAATGAGTAACTACTCAGAGAAGGCCCATGACAAAGGTTCTACTCTTTTTTTGCATGTGTATGTATATGTGGTGTGTGTATGTGTGGGGGCCTGCAGGTATGTGAGAGTGCATGAACATGTGTGCATGTGGAGGCCATAGGCAGACATGTCTTCCTCAGTCACTGTCCTCCTTATTCTTTGAGACAAGGTCTCTTGCTGAACCTAGAGCTCAGCTACCCACTGAGACTAGTTAGCCTTTGAGCCTTGGGGATTCCCCCTCTCTGCCTCCTCAGAACTGGGATTATAACCACACACAACCATACTCAGCATTTTGTGTTGGTTCTGGGGATCTGAACTCAAGTCCTCACTTTACCAGATGAATTCTCTCCCTAGCCCTCTCAGAGATCTTATTTTTCAACCTTTGAGCAAAGGGTCTCTCATCCTTGCCTTGGCTTGTTAACACCTTCTGCTTAAAGGTAAAAGAAAGTTTTAAATTACATCCCAGCTGGGAGTTATGGATACTTTGCCATCTGAGAATTTGATTCAGCTGGCTGACTTCCTCATCACATTGCAGTATTCTGTCCCATGTGGTGGAGAGCTTGTGCAGGGCTGGAGGCAGAGAAAAACTCTGTTAATAACCTACAGAAAGAAAGATCAACCCATGCAGTTATTTAGGCTTGAGGCAGACTTTGCTATGCATGTTTTCCCTTGGAGACAAGGGGGTGTTGAAGGCATTTTAGGAGGGGCAAGTGGGGCCAGTAACCCACGTGTGCAAGGCAGTTCTAAAGGTGCAGAAATTGGACCTCTTTGTGCCTCATTTTTTCTATTGGTTCAGACTCTCCAACTCTCTTCCTATTTCCACTCCTTCTGTCCCCACCATCAGACTTTTTAAAAACCCATTATAGTGAGGATATAATGTAATGCATTTTAAAGATCAGTTATAAGAGTTAGTAAATGATATTGTACATGCTTTGTGCTTATTGTTTCATTCATTTTTAAAATGTCTATGATTTTTTCATGGGTTTTTTAAAGTTTTCTAGTTTTACTTTTTAGATAAAAATTACTTTTTTGAAATCTTAACAGCCCTAGCCTGTGCCAGTCTGTGAAGGAGCACGAGGTCCCATTTATAGTAATATTCACATCTTTTCTGATCCTAGATCTTTGCTCTAATTCAAAGACTTTTCCAGTTACTTAGGAGGAGTTCCCAGAGCATGGTTTTGCATGTGCCAATGGACAGACATAACCAATCCTGACTATCTATGCCCATTAAGACCACTCTTGTCCTTAATGTACTCCGTGGCTTCTCACTTGGACATTATTGTTACTGCATGGTCTCTGTCATCTGCCGCTGCTCTATTCTAGTGCAGAAGTGAGAAGATGCCTTCCCTACCTGTCTCCATTGAACTTGCCTCAGGAATAGCACCAGCCTAGTCTTATAAACCAACACAATTCTTTGGGTTTTGTGCTCAATGTCCCCCTCTAGTGAGGCTCAACAAAACAAAAGAAGCAAACAAACAACAAAACACCCATTTGATGTTATGTTATGTGTGTATGTTTAGGTAGGGGAGTATGGAGGAAAAGGAATGGTAGTTGACATCTCTTCATCTTTCCACTGATGTTTCCCCTCTCTTCCATGGGTCACCTTACCATAAATGAACACTTTAGTAAAACAATGAGGAAAAGAAGAAAAAAATACATGCCACTCCCAAAGCATAATTTGTCAATGACAATAAATCATGTGAATATTTTCATTAGTAGCATAATCACACTACAAAAACCCTGAGGATACAATTTACATTATAGTTTATGCAAATGGAATCTCTTGAATTATACAGTATACAAATCAAAGAGTTATATTCTATGAATTTACTAAATCATCTGAGTTCTTATACTGATACTGCTGATAAATCAATAAAATATTATTATTATATACAGACCTCAAATGGTTAATGATTCATATTAAAATCCAAAACCAAACTATATAAATATATATGTATATGTATATGATATATATTATTGTAATATTATAATGTATATTATTATAAGACCTTGCTTCAAGACCTGCTGGATATTATCCTAAGACTAATTTCTAGGAATATATATCCTGATTAGATTTTGTGATGTCTTAGCTAGAGCTTAACAATAATCTTAACAGATGTTCTGAAAAGCTTTAGCTATCACTAGTTTTCATCCCCTGTATTCTGTAAAAATTTAGTATCAATACTTGGTTAAACATAAAGTATAGTTCTTATAGGCTGACCTTTTGGACAACTACATGACCAACACATAGCTTGTTCCTAACTCCTCAAGCCCCCAATACTGAACTGACTTTGGGACATGGCAGGATAGTATCTTCTTGGTCTATATATGAGTTGGAATTGACAAATAGACATTGAACTAACATGTCAGGGGACTGTTGATAGGTGTCATAGTTCTAGCTCAATCTTCAATTTAAAGCCTATCTGGTAATAGAAATGGAGACTTGGTGTGGGAGGAGAAATTTGGACTCTCCACAAGACTGCCATTCAGCTAGATATCTTGACAAGATGACATATTACCTTTAATGAAAGCAGCCTTGAAGGATGTTCTAACATTGGATTGAGTCCCTAACCATGGTCTAATCTTGTTTTAGGTCCTGGATGTCTTCTTGAAATTTGTTGTGTCAAAAAAGATTTGTAGTCTGGATCATATTTTATTACTAATTTAAGCCTATATACACACAAAATAGTTTATCCCACCCCCAGAATATAAGAAGAAAAATTCACAGAGACATCTCAGTATTCCAACAAACAGTTGTTTTCTTCAGTAGTAGATGGATATGTCAATCTCTCCACCTGCTAAGCCACTGTACTAACAGCTCATACAGACACGTGTTGGCCTTTAAAGGTATTTATGTATCTAAAGCTTGCCATACCATTCACTCCTGTACTCACTTTGAAGTCTCTGGACCACAGACAATATTCTACTGACGATGACACTTTTTTTCTGATACAAAAGTGACTGCAGTAGCTAATAAAGCCTTCTGGGAACTTTATTTCTTATTTCACGTAATAATAATGAACAAAACCCTTATTTTCACTTCTAACCCCACCCATGCTTTGTCTTACAGGGAATTACACATGGTCTTCCACTGTTTGCAACATCCCCCTATTCCATGTCCACCCTATCAGCCCACCAATTGCTTGGCTGACTTTCCCTGAGACATCTTTCCTGATTCTTCCTCATTGATTAGGAATCCTCCAAATGTGATTCTGAGAATCCTTAATTAACCATTTGTGTAAGAACCTTGACACTAATTTCTGATAGTTCATGTCTTTTCTGGCTTTCCAATAGATTCCAAACTCTCTGTGCTTGAGTATACATGTGTATATGGCATATGCACACATGTGTGTTCATATGTGTGTGTATAGAAGCACATGTGCTCACGTGTATGGTCAGAGGTCAAGGTTGGGTGTCTTCTTCAATCACTCTCCACCTTACTTTTTGAGACATGCTGTCTCACTAAATGCTGAGCTTATTGATTTGTCCAGATGAGCTAATCAGCAAGTCACAAAGATCCTTCCATCTCGACCTCCCCAACCACCATGCCTGGCTTTTATGTAGGTGCTAGAGATCTGAAATCGGGTCCTCATGTTTTTGCCACAAACAATTTACTCTCTGAGCCATCTCTCTAGCCCTGTAAGTCTCTCTCATTCATTGAAGTATTCCTAGTCCTATCCTTATGCAGGGAGCAATCAAAAAATATTTGTTGAGTGAAGACTTAAATGATGGCTTAATCAGGTATCCATACCTATTTCTAATACCTAATGTCAGTTTCACAGTTGGAAATAGAGCTCCTTATTTTCATCTTCTTTGTCAAGTGGATATTTGAGAAATTTAGCAAATAAACAGGGATGTAGAAAGGTGTGTTTTTTTTTTTTTTTTTAGCTTGCTTTATATCGGTATGGGCATAAAATTCCAAAATCTACTTTATTTAAAACAATACACACATAAGTTGGATCACTTATGAGCATATATTTGAAATGTTTGTTAACCTATGTGTTATCAGGGATACTTGGAGCCCCCTGTAAATAGAAAACTTCTTCATGAAAGTATACTTACTAAGGTCTCCTTCCATTTTATAGACTATGTAGCTGAAGTATAACTAATTCAATTTTGGTGGTAAGAAAATTAATCATTTTCACTCTAGCGGAGCACTAATAGTCTTACCATCTTGCTTAATTTTTGGAATGCTGCATTCTTAATTGTATAATAAAATAGAAAAAATTAAACCAATGATTTTAGGGTAATTCTATTAAACATGAAGGATGGCTTGAATTTAGCTAAAGAAAAAAAATAAGGCTTTAAGGAAACATGAGAGTGATATTAAATCCTTTCAAGATTCTATTCATTATTTGTAGAAACAAAATGGATTTCCTTTCAATATGTTGGAATAAAAATGGAGTTCTTTGTGCAATCATGACAAGTTTTAACTACAGGTATGAAATTTTAAATAGGAAGAGGAATAGCAAGGGATGAATTTTTATCCAGTAACACAGAGATAAATGATTTTCCTAAGGGTATGTGAATGTAGCAAATGAATCATTGTTGAACATGCTTGGGTTTGCAACTCAAGAAGGCTCTGGACAGCAGTTCATGTTTTTATAGAAAAATTCCTCGCACTCTTCCCTGGATGGGCAATGCTTGCATTTTTAATGTTTGTTGATTAAATAAACCATAATAAAAGCTATAGTGATACAAAAATATTTTAAAATCATGGGCATTAAATTAATAAAAAAAATCTTTAGTACATTTGAGAGAGTGAATAGAAATATTTGAGATGGGCTGGGGAGATTGTTCATAGGTAAAGTGCTTGCTTGCTGGGTTTCAATTCCCCAGCACCCATGTAAACCCAGATGCACAAAGTGGCACATGCATCTGGAGTTCATTTTCATTAACATGATGCCCTTACTCTTTATTTCAAATAAATACATAATACTTTAAAAAAGAAATATTTGAGATATTACTTAGTCATTTTCCATGACCAATTTCATGAGCATGTGGAATCATGGACTTTCTGCAATGATCCTAACTATTGTATTCTTTGACTCCAAGTTGGTAACCACAGTTGGGACTGCACTTCATGATAATTACTTCTAATATGCTTCACAGGACATTTTACAATCCATTTTTATGTCTTAGTTCTGTCACCCACATACATGAGATTGTTTATGACCATATTCAGCTTCCCCCCACTGGTGTGCAGAAGTTGTAGTTGTTCACTTTTTTCACACTTAAACGGGGCACAAAGTCATATCTTGACCAGACTGCCAACTTGCAGGCATAGTTGGTAATTCCATAAGCAGGGAGAGTTTGCCTCTGATTTGTTGCATTCATCATATTGAATTCAATATGCCTTTAATTGTGGGAAATCATTTCATGGAAGATTTGTAAAGAAAACTCTTGGCCAATAAATCTCTGACATGATACTTTTGATATTTAGATATTTACTGAGAAATGACTGTTGCTCATATTATTCATTCATAAACTGAAAAATATATATGACCTAAATTGATTGAGGTCTTCTTAAATGTTTTTAAAAAATAGTTATTTTATTTATGAGAGAGAGAGAGAGAGAGAGAGAGAGAGAAAGAGAATGGGTGCACTGGTATCTCCAGCAACTGCAAACGAATTCCAGAAGCATGTGCCACCTTGTGCATCTAGCTTACATGGGTCCTGGAGCATCAAACCTGGGTCCTTTGGCTTTGCAAACAAGTGCCTTAACCGCTCCACCATATCTTCTCCATCCCTCTTATAAGCTTTTTAATTTAAGGTTAAGATTTTTAAAAATAGAATTTGCCCTTCAAATCTATCCATGTTCACCTTTCCTCACATGGTTTTCTCTTGTTATCAGAACTGGGGCTCAAGCATCATTGCTTTTAAAATGTGCTCTGCTGTTGTCTCTAGTTTCTTATAAACTCCTAAATCCATTCTGCTACATGAAGATACCAAGAAAACATGTCCTGACAAAACTAGGATTTATCTCCTTTACACAAATTTTTCTTAAATTGTTTATTGATTATCAAGGGGTTTCTATGGCTACATTATGCCTCTAGGAATAGACCAAGTTCCATAATCACAGGCAAGCATTGTAGACAGCTTCTCAGATGGTTCCTATGATCCTCCCCTCCTGACTATGCCTCTTGTATAGTTCTTCCCCTAGAGCATGGGTGGACTTAGTGTTTTGCTTCTAGTGGCTAGAATTTGACAAGTGAATGAGATGACTCTTCTGAGATTTACTTACAAAAGAGTACCACTTCTTTTTGGCTATCTCCCATCCTCCCTCACTGCCTCCCTTCCTCTTTCTGTTTTCTAACTCTCATAAAACCAACTGCTATGCCATGAGCTAGCCTAGAGAGAGGAGACTAGGGAAGGAGCCAAGAACATTTCTGGCCAACAGCTCATGAAGAACCACGCTGTTACCCCACAATGCATGACCCACATTCCCCAACCAGGAGGGTCCCTTTGGAGCAGGGAGGACAGGGAGAAGGCTAATGATGGTACTAATATGGCTGTATACACACGGTGTACATAACTAATTTTAAAAAAAAAGAAATTGAATCTGGTTAACAATAACATGCGTGAACTTGGAACCTTAAGATAAGTGCAATCCTATAAAACACCTTAACTGCGGCCTGTGACTGTGTTGGAGGTAAAAGATCCAGCTAAGCTCTGCCTGAAATACTGATTTACAAAATCTTTTACATAATAAATAGTGTTGCCTTCAGCCACCTAGTTATTGGGTAATTCATTACTCAACCATAAATACCAATGCAGGCATTAGCAACTACGACATGAATGTCACCTCTTTCCTACCAGCTATAAATTGCCTTGATTGAAAGATACTTCCCTATGTTAGAGATGATAAATGTGAATATGTAATGTACATTTCAGAATAAATGGAGTAGAGCTGTTTACCCATTAACATGAAAACTCCATGAATGAAAGAATCGTGTCTAGATTTTCTTCTTACATCTGGACATTCAGACTGAACAACAGATAAAAATATTTTCTAGATGTTTCCTGAACTGAATTATCCAGATGCATTTTCCGCTGAGCAGAAACACCTGGCCAGAGACAAATCTTGAGAAAAAGATTTGGCCTATTGCCATGGATCAGAGAGGTATGACACTCAATTGCTTCTTTTTAAAATACCAGCTCTTTAAGTTCAACAATGTCACTTAGTTTACTTTTTTTTTTTTTTTTTACTGGTACAGAAGTCTAGCAGTTCCCTTTTGGATGTTGAGGATATAAACTGAAAGTGGACTTTAATACTATTTCTTTATTTCTGAGGTAGGGGCTTGTGTAGCCCATGTTGACTTTGAAATCACTGCAGTCTCCTAGGACTTTCAATCCTCTTGCCTTCCAATCCCAAGGACCGGGATTACAGATGTGTTCTACCATGCCCACTTCATGCAATTCTAGGAATTAGCCCATGACTTCATAATGTTAGGCAAGCACCTTACTGACTGACCTATATATCTTCTGCCCTAATAATAATTTTTAATTTAAGAATACTATTGAACGTTTCATAAATTTTCATTGAGATTTTAAAGAGAGCACACACACTCACTGTTTTAAGGGACTGGAAGAAGAATACGTTTTTAACTCATGGGTTTAGAGATTAAATTTCATTCTTGGAGCACCAGATTGTTAAAATTATTGTAAGCTAAGAAGTTAATTCTGTGTGTAGAGTTCACAATGAAGTGTATGATAAAAGTAATCTACTAAATAAGAGTAGCTTGTAAACTTGGAGCTGGAGTTCACTCACCATGGACAAATTTAAGTGGCATGCTCCTTGCTCAATTATTTAATAACTGCATGTTGGTTTAGGTCCTCCTATTACGTTGTAGGTTCTTTAAATATATATAATGCTATATAAGGCTAGCTATATCAATGGCATCAAGGGGCTAGGGAGATGGCCTAGTGGATAAAGTGCTTACTATGCAAGCATGAAGACTTGAGTTGAATTCCTAGCACCCACATAAAATGACAGGAATAGTGGTGCATGCCTGTAATCCCAGGGCTAAGGAGGTAGAGACAAGATGATCCTTTAGGCTTACTGGATAGACTACCTAGCCAAATTGGTGAACTTTGGGCTCAATAAAAGACTCTGTTTCATAAAGTAAGGCAGAGAGTGATTAAGACACCTGATATTGACCTCTGACCTCCATATACACACCCATGAATGCACACCCCCACACCTATTCTGACATACATATGAACACACACACACACACACACACACACACACACACACACACACACACGCATACCAAACACAACATAAAAAAGGGCAATGCAGCCCCCTGTGGCAACAAGAAGTATTTTGTATACATTTATAATTTGTCAGACAATGTGTTATTTCTTTTACCTCACTTATTCCTTAACACCACCCCATGAATCAAGTAATGTTTTTAGTTTTATTGGTAAAATAAATGACACCTAGAGATGTTAAATGACTTGACAAGAACATTCAGCTGCCTTAGTAAAACCAGGATTTGAACCCCATGGCATATTTCCAAAGCCCATCCTCTCAATGACAGAACTTGATTGGCCATTCTCCTAGTTACATTGTATTCCCTAGCAGTTAGCATATTGTCTTGCACATAGTATGTTCTCAATAGTTATTTGTTGAATCGAAGCCATTAATATATACCTATTGATTTCCCATCACATACATACTAGGTATTGAGTTAGCTAATTGCCTAACTACGAGAGTTTTCAAAGTTCTTGATTGGGGGGGGGGTACTAGTACTGATTACATTTTCTGAAGTAAGTCAGCTCATTTTTTAAAAAAAAATTTGATAAATTTATGTTAGAAATAAAACCTTG
Source organism: Jaculus jaculus (assembly GCF_020740685.1). Taxonomy (NCBI): domain Eukaryota; kingdom Metazoa; phylum Chordata; class Mammalia; order Rodentia; family Dipodidae; genus Jaculus; species Jaculus jaculus. Next base: position 7,032,725 of record NC_059125.1, read on the forward strand.
CTTGTTTTGCTACAGCACCTTGAAAATTTCAGACTAATTGGGATTTTAAAAATTATATATGTTTACCCATTTTTTTAAGTTAGCTAATCTACATTATATCACGATTTTAAATTTCTTTTTGGAGATGCAGACATAGCTTTGAATTATTCAAAGGAAATAACAATTGTGAAATTCATCTGCAAATGTTATAAAAAAAAACTGATATCCTGTTTCTGTGGGAGGCTGGTATAGTGATGTGATATCTTCAAGATGTTAAACATAGGATTTTATGAAAAAGAATCATTGAGAAACCTCATGCTCTTATTTAATTAGGTATAAATTAAATAAATTGTCAATAGTTAAAAATTTTAATGAAAGTAGAGGATTAATTTTATGACATGGTTTTCATTGTAAAACAAACTGCTTTGTTGGATAACCTGAAAATACTGCTATAAAGAAGTTGAAATTAAATTACCTGATAGAATAAAATGAAAAGGACTAAATTTACCAAGGCCAGAGATGATATGTGTGCTTTTCCTTTTCTTCAGCATGGAGGATTCTATCAAGTATTTTCTGTAGAGCTGGTTTTGTCTTCAAATACTCCTTTAATCTGCTTTTGTCATGGAATGTCCTTATTCCTCCGTCTATTTGAATGGATAGCTTTGCAGGATAAAGTAACCTTGGTTGACAGTTGTTATCTTTCAGAACTTGGAGTAGATCACTCCAAGCCCTTCTGGCTTTTAAAGTTTGTGTTGAATAATCTGCTATAATCCTGATGGGCTTGCCTTTGGAAGTAACTTGATTTTTCTATCTAACTGCTTTCAATATTTTTTCTTTGGTTTGTGTGTTTGGTAGTTTGATTATAATATGGTGAGGACAGGTTCTTTCCAGGTTTTGTCTGGTTGGGGTTCTAAAGGTTTCCTGTATCTGCACTGGCACCTCTTTCCCAATTTGGGGGAAATTTTCTTCTATGATTTTGTTGAAGATGCCTATTATGCCTTTGGAGTGGAATTATTCTCCTTCAACTGTGCCCTGAATTCTTATATTTGATCTTTTCAGAATATCCCAAATATCTTGAAATTCCCACTCATACTTTTCTATAAGTTTGTCTTTCTGTTTGTTGGACTGTATTATATCTGCCACCTGGTCTTCTTGCTTAGATATTCTGTCCTCTACTTCATCCATTCTACTGGTGAGATTTTCTACAGAGTTTTTTATTTCATTAACTGTGTTCTTCATTGCTAATAATTCTGCCTGGCTTTTCTTTATTATTTCTATTTCCTTATTTATGTCTTGTATTGACTTCTCTATTTCATTAAATCGGTGTCCTGCATCTTCTTTGATTTTCTCTTTGATTCCTTTGATTTACTCCTTGATTTCTTCTTTGACTCCTTTGATTTGTTCTTTGACTTCTTTGAACATCTTTACAATCATTCTTTTGAAATCTTTCTCAGGCATTTCCTCTAACTCATTTTTACCGGAAGTCATTTCTGATGCATTAGTACTTTTAGGTGGATTTATATCGTCTTGCTTTTTAGTGTTTCTTGTGTTATAATGTATATATTTTTGCATCTTGGATTAAGTTAATGCTTGGATTTTCTATCTAGCTGGGTATTCTTAGCTGTATCATTGATTTGATGTTATATATCTTCAGGGTAGGAGCTTAAGGTGTTAGGTGTGGCTTTTAAGACTCTCAGAGTATCTACAAAGGTGTTCCTAGGGGTTGAGTTTCCCTGCTATGGGAGTATTCAAGTAGGCTGAGTGGAATAAAATACAGGTAAATTCTAAAATTTAACTAAACACTGTACACATTCAATCAAAATCAGCACCAAATATTTATGCAAGAGTAGTTATTATAACAACCAGATCCTCTATCAACAAAGAGGTTAAGATTTCTGGTCTGTTGAGGGATGCAAGTCAGCTTGTGACCAAGTGAGACCCTTCCCTGGTGCAATCCCAGTTACCTTTTTGGATGATTTTGGTCTCAGTCAAGTTGCTGGCTGGGTTGTTGGGTTGCTGTTCTGATTTCTGGAGCTGGTCACTGGCTTTTCCTGCAGGGCAAACCGAGACTGGCAACTGTGGCCCTGCAGATCAGCAACCCCGCTTCTGGAACTACTACTGCTGCTGCTAAAGCTGCCACTGGTGGATCTGTCACCGCTGCTGCTAAAGCTGCCACTGCTGGGTCCGTTGCTGCTGCTGCTGAAGCTGCTGCTGCTGGATCCACTGCTGCTGGGGCTGCTGTTGCTTGTGCCGGAGCCACTGATGTTGCTGCCAGACTCTGTTCCTGCTTGGGTCCTGCTGTTGGCTCAAGTTGGCGTGGCCGGGTCCCGGGTCCACTGCTCTGTTCACTGGGTGCAGGCAGTGGGGGAGGGGAGGGACCCGCAGCTGCTCTAGTTCTCTCTCTGTTCCATGTGTTCTTCTACCTTGTGATCTGCTCCTCCGTTGTTCACTGCCACTCTCCCTTCATGTTTCTTGAGTTGTGGAGAGCTACGGTGTGAGTGGAAGCTTTTCCTGCAGCTTGAGCTGAGCCTGGTGGCTCTGGTGCACTGCCACAGTCAGTGGACCTGCTGGGGCCACTTTTGCCAGCCTGTGCGGGCTCTGGATGCTCTGGATCTCTCCTACTTCTCTGCTGCTGTTTCAATTTCCTATGCACCTCACTTTTTAGTAAAAGTGTGTATTTTGCTGAGTTTTTTTGGTCTTTTCCCCACCCTAGGCTGCTTTGGCGTGGTACCTACGCTGCCATCTTAACAAGAAGTCATGATATGATATTGAAAAACAGGTGACAAATGATGCAAAATACACTCCCCACAAAATGCCTTGTCTTCTCTTCATCAGGAAGAAGATAAGGATCATAAATGAAGGAATAGAAACCATGTAATGGTCCACAGTAGCATATTCACTGTATTGCATAGACTCAATGATTGCTAACTTGAAGTGTTGAAGAAAAATTGACCCATTTAGTATTCAAATTGCAGTAAAATCATTTTAATGAGAACCAATGAGCCAGAACTCCTAACTTATCTAGCTTCTTTCTATATCTAGGAGAAATAAACAGAGGTTACAATGAAAGGCTCCACATAGTCACAAGGATGTGTTCAAGTTCTGCTTTAGAAGAATCAATTTCCACATCTTTTGTAATAATAAGAATAACTTGAAGCTAAGTGATAATTTACAGGCATTTACTTATTGCTCACAGAACATTAATTTTACTATGGTTTTCAGAATGCCCTACTGGGATTGGTATAGTTGAAGTGAATTCTCCTTTGGGTGTACCATTAGTTGCTCAATGCTGGGACAAAATGTGTGACCAAATGTAACTTAAGAAAGACTAGGGTTTATTTGGGCTTACATTTATGAGGTGATTGTTTTAATCATGGTAAGAAGGGTAAGGCAGGCTGGCTCATCACACACATTGCATTGAGGCAGGAAGGAAAAGTGAACAGAAAGAGATGCTGGGCCATCCCCAGTGACCCACTTCTAGCAAGACTCCAGCTCCTGAAAGTTCTATAACCTTGCCAAACAGCTCAATCAACTGGAGACCAAGTGTGCAAACACAAGAGCCTGTGGCAGACATTATATACTCAAACCAGAACAATACCATAAACATCTTATTCTCACCTCCATTTTATTGCCTTGAATTTTCTCATAAAGTCTATAATAACTTAAACCAATAGCTTTGTTGGAAAAGACAAAGTAGCTCTTGAGTATTACTGCTTGCAAATGAAGAACTTTCCCTGCATTAACTCAATGCAGCATTTAATGACATTTTTTTTTTGAGTTCAAGAATTTACTGTAATGGGGGAGAGGGAGGGAAGAGGGGAGGGAACAAGCAAGAAGACCCAAGAGAACAAGTGAGGGATAGAACAAGGGTTTTACTGGCTATGGTAAGAGGAGGAGGGTAAGTAACTATCAAGGGAGAAACCTTCAGTGATGTGTTGAAGTGGGGGGGCTGGGGCGAGGTGGAATTCCCTCTTCTCAGCCCAGAAGTATCCTCAATTACCGTAACAGGAGATGGTTCCAGAATTCTAGACCTAGGCTGAGCATCATATGGAAGGAGGAAGAGAGCTTTGAAACTCTTACATTCCAGCCTTTTTGTTTATATAAGAAAATAGTAGAAAGACAGTTTTATAGGAAAGGGAGTGAGGAGGGGAAGCCTCCTGGATTAATGAGATGATCATATCTCTAACTGGTTTGCTATGACTTGACATCTCTGTGATCAGCTGAAATACACCCCTTACTCTGGGTTATAGTTCTTCTAGACATAATCGTGCTTAAGCTAGAGCTATGCATGATACCTTACTAATTTCCTCTGAGGTAAAATCATTCTTTTGTAGGCCAGGGCTATATTTACAGAGATTTTTCTGTTTTCCAACATTTTTCTGTTCAGTCTTTAATTTGCCTATTTAATTTATACACATAGCTCATTTCAGTGCTGGATGGTTTCAAAAACCCATGCTACTACTTCCTCAATAATTACAATGTTAAATATTATATTTATTTACTTGAGAGAGGGGGGATGGGTGCATCAGGGCCTCTAGCCACTGAAAACTCCAGACACATGTGCCACCTAGTGCGTCTGGCTTTACATGAGTACTGGGGAGTTGAACCTGGGTCCTTAGGTGTTTCAGGCAAGTGCCTGAACCACTAAGCCATTGCTCTAGCCTGATGACAAATGTTTAAATCTATGACCTTTAAGGAAGTTACCTTTTTTTGTAGTTGTTGATAAAATTTTGAGTTTTTTAATATTCATAATGCATTTGTTAGTTTTGGAAGCAGCCTCACATTTTGAGCATATAAATTATTCAAACACTTGTAGAAATGATGAGCTTGAACATGGTGTAACACAAGTATAATACAAACCTCAGAAGTTATATTTCTGACCCTAAACTTACCTCAATAAAATTCACATTTAATATTTCAAAAATTCATATTTCAAAATTAATGAAAATAGAATGATATAGAAAATATTCAATTTTGCTCACTTCAAACATTTTATTGATTGTTTGTCATGTGTATAAAAGATTGGTCCAGATACTTTAGGATATGGGATAGAAAAATAGATGATAAATAGTCCTTCCTATTGCAAAGAGTTTAATTAATCTAGCCAGCACTGCAAATTTTTGCCCAGAGAACCTTCACTTTGGACCTTGTTATTGAACCTGCAATGTTTAGGGAAGGATGACTAAACAAGTCTCTATAGCATATTATCCTTACCTATATGCTAGTGCCTAGCATATAGCATGTTTGATAAATGAATGAGTGAATGCTCTAGTAGGTAGTCATATATGTTGAGAATAAGAGACTGTTTATATAGTAACATCTAATGGTAGAAACATGTATTTTCCATATGGGTACTAGCAATAGCTCATACATGATTACTATTATTTTAGAATATTCTTTGGATAGTGTCTCCAAAATTCATGTGTTGGGAACTTAATCACCAAAGCAACACAAGTGGGGTCCTTGGAAGGTGTTTAAGACATGTAGGCTCTTCCCTCATGAATGGATGGATGCCTATGCTAAAAACAACAAAACAAAAAAATGAAGTTTGAGGGAGTGGGCTGTTTCTTTGTTGCCTTTCACCATGTGGAGACACAATAGGAAGGTCTCACCAGAGGCTGTGCCTTCATATTGGACTTCCCATCCTTTGGAAGTGTGAGGAAATAAATTTCTGCCCTTTATACATTACCCAGTTCCGTGTAGTCTGTCACAGAGGTCTGAAGTGCAAAACTGACCAAGAGAGCGATTTTATGATACTTTATGTTAGGTATGTTTAAGAATCAGGGCTGGAGAGATGGCTTAGCGGTTAAGCGCTTGCCTGTGAAGCCTAAGGACCCCGGCTCGAGGCTCGGTTCCCCAGGTCCCACGTTAGCCAGATGCACAAGGGGGCGCACGCGTCTGGAGTTCGTTTGCAGAGGCTGGAAGCCCTGGCGCGCCCATTCTCTCTCTCCCTCTATCTGTCTTTCTCTCTGTGTCTGTCGCTCTCAAAAAAAAAAAAAAAAAAAAAAAAAAAAACAAAAAACACTTGTGCAGATTCTCAGATCTTCATCCACTCAGATGCCTTTCCAGGGGCCTAGATGGTACAGATGCAGTCCAGGCCAATGAGAGACTTATATCAAAGGAGCAGGAAGATGCCTGTGAGATTGATACTAGAGGATGTCCTCTGGCAGCCACATGCATGTGCACACCCCTCTCCACACCCAGTGAAAGTTGCAAGCTTGAGCTTATAACCACACAACTTCAAGAAGCAAAAGGAAAGCTGCCTTTTTATTTGTCTCCTATCCAGGACAACATAGATGATTAGGTATAACAAATAAGGGGATGGATATTTAAGAAGAAATTGTGCATCTGTTAAGAGATATCACATTTGAATTCTTATATACCATCTAAGTCCTCGTCTTTGAAGTTATCTGAGCTAATAAGAAAATGAAAGAAGTTGGTGAAAGTCAGGAATCATCAACTATACGTACCATGAACATGACATTCACTAGTGTTTCTTCCTTAGTGGAGGAATGATTGGAGTTCCAAGTTGTCTTCCTCTTGCAAAGGGATGGCATTTGGTGTTGAGATGGGATTTTCTCAGCTTTGCTTTTTTTTTCTTGTCTTTCTGGCTTCAAAATTATGTTCCATAGCTGTAAACAAAAGGGACTTAATAGCCCACACCTTCAATTTATAATCGTCATGACTGTGGAGCAGAGCCATGCAGCATAAGCTTTCATTCAATCCTATTTGCATCCCACCCTATACACGTGGGAGACCAGGAAAAAGAGAAGGGTAAACCTTTTGGGAAGAGCAGTAGTCCAAACTTAGAGGTGTTATGGATTGAGTAAGGTTTGCCCCTCCAGTGCTTATGTTGAAAGTTGCCTGACATTGTGGCTATATTTAGAAGTGGAGCCTTTAACAGTCAGTTAGGCCAGCAGAGTAATGAATGGTTTTCTTGCAGTGCATTCATTCTTCTGAAAATGGACTGTTATGGAGTGAGGCACCTCTCATGTTTTCTCCCTTCCAGAAAGAGATCCTTATCAATTTAGTTACCTGATCTTGGACTTGAAGCCTTCTGAATCATAAGCTAAATGGTTTTCTTCCTTTATAAATTTCCCAGTCTCAGATATTCTGTTACAGCAACATGAAATGGACCAAGAAAGAAAATTGATATTAGGTAGGAGGGGTCTGAAAATAATCAATTTTGACTGTAGAAACGAAAGGATGGCACTGTTACTGAGTCCGTTTTTATAAAACAGAGCAAATGTTTTTGTTTATGTTTCCCATGAGCTAAAATGAATTTTCATATTAAATCATTGGAAAAAATATTTTTAAAAATTCTAAAGGAGATGACAAAGAGAAATGAGATCGTTAAGAGTCCAGAAACGCTCTTAGTGGAAGGAACATCATGCACTTACATGCTGTAATTGGTCGGTTTTCTGTTGCATAGAAGATCGTTCTTTCCAGTCTGCTGCATGATCACTGCCACTGGACTGAACTGCTTTCCATTATGGATCCTCCTAGTTTGGGTCATCCTGCTGTTCAAATGCACATACTCTACAAGATACTTGTCCCTTGTTGAAGTATGCCTATGTCCTCGTGGTGTTGGCGTTACATATTTGCTATGATACTGAAGGACCTTGAGCTGAGGCAGAAGCATGTGGCCCTGTTAGGTGCCCTCTGAAGTAATGTGGGGTTTAAGAGTTGGTGCTCTGCTGGTAAGTTAGCAGTTGCTTTCATCCCATCTTAATGCTTCTTGTGGATAGCCCTAACCAGTATGCATTTATGATAGGATCCAAAGGATATGTTAGTCCTGTAATGTTTTCCTGTCCTTCTTCAGAAGTGATTCATCAGTTGCACTAGTAGATGAGAAGGGTAGAGTTTTACTGAACTGTGTAAGTCTTAATACATTTTTTTTTTTCCTTTTTGAAGCAGGCAGACCTCTTCTTGGGAAGTTGGTGTGTTAGGGTCATTATGACTGTTGTGGGAATCTGGTTTATAATAAAACTTCTCATGAATCACTGGGAATTAACTGTAATTGCCAACAGAAGCTGGCCATTGGAGCCATTTTTCTATGAAATGCACTTTTACAAGACTAAAATAAATGTATCGACATTACAAAAAAAGAAAATGATCTTGAAACTGGGCAACAGATAGTCTGGGATAGGCTTAAACTAAATGCTAGAATAAGCCTAGAATTCCGCATACAGAATGATATTGATGAGTCTGATGGGAGCTTGGAAAGTCTAGAATGTCTTAGCATTTTCTCAGGTGGTAATAAGCAGCATGCTGATGGGCTAATGTGAAATGAAGTTCTCAAAAGAAAAGTGATCTGGAGTCTGCAAGGCTCAGTGACTGATTAGAACTTCAAGAATTTTCTTTCTGAGTAGTTCCTCTTCTGTTTTGATGTCTTTACTTAGTTATTTATTTATTTGCTCTCCACGTCATCTATGTCGAAATGTTGATGGGCCCAATATTATGTAGTTAATGACTGTCACGGTGAGGTCACAAATGCAGGCCACCTTATGTTCAAGGAAGGTCTTATTGGAAGCTTGTACACTTACATGGAGCTTGGCTGCATTTTTTTTCCATGCCTTGGGGGCTTTGTAGATAAATGCCTAAATTAAAACAGATGAACTAGGATATCTTGGGGAAGAAATATCTAAGTATCTAAGCATGCAGAAAGCTGTGTGGCTGCCTTTAACTGCTTACACCAAGATAAAATAGAAAAAGATGACCTAAAGGCAGAGTTTAATTAAAACGGAAGCAGGGTGTAAAAATCTTGAAAATTACCAGCCTGGTCATGTAAAGAATGAAAATGTGTATAAGAGTTCTGCCAAGCAACTGTTTCTTAAACAGAAGGGAGTCGGGCACTATGCATCAAGGTACGGGAAAAGGGTCCCAGAGATATTTCAGAAATGCTTGGGGTAACCCTCTTACAGGATAATAATCTTAGGGCCTAGATGAAGAAGATGCCCACTCCCCAGGGCTGTCTCGGGCCTCTGCTCTGGGCCTCTTGGCACAGTGCTTCTTGGATGCTCCACCTATGGCTCCACAGTTCCAGGTGCAGCTTGCCCTGTAGCTCTGGATGCTGCAAGCCAAAAAGGGCAGTGGCATGCACACCGTGGTGATGCTGCAGGCACACAGGACTCAAAAATCTGTGAATGGATAGCTTCTTCCACCTAGATTTCAAAGAATGAATCAGGAAACCTGAGATCCTGGGTAGAAATTTGCATCAGGGGCAGGGCTGGGGCTAGGATCCCTGAATGCTAGAGCCACTTGCTGCATGCAAAGCCCTCTTGGGAAAGGCAGAGGCATCAGTGTGCAAGTCCAGTCTGAGATAGCGGGAGCATGAGCTGAGCCTGGCGAAGCTAGACTGAAGCTGCCCCAGTGCGCTTTCAAGGTGCCCATGGGGTTTTAAAGAGTATACTATACCTTTGATACTTAATGTCTTCCCCACTGGGTCTCTGACGTGTTCAGGACATGTTATCCCTTTCATCAAGCCTATTGCTCCGTGTGTGTGTGTGTGTGTGTGTGTGTGTGTGTGTGTGTGTGTGTGCGCGCGCGCGCGCACGTGGAGGCCAAAAGTCGAACCTTGGGTATCTTCCTTACACTCTTGCTGAACCTGATTCATCTAGCAGGCAAACCTTAGGGATCCTCCTCTCTCTGCTTCCCCCCCACACCCAGAACTGGGGTTATAGTCACAAAATACTGCATCTGAATTTTACATGGGTGCTGAGGATCTGAGCTTAGGTCTTCACGAATTACAAACACTTTACTCACTGAGCCACCTCCCTGGCCCTGAGTTTTTGAATGGGAATGACTACTCTATCTGCCCCATCCCAACTTTACTTTGGAAGTGGATACTTATTTTGATTTCACAGGCCCACACATGACTCTTCGGACTGTTGAGCTGATGCTGGCAAGAATTAAGACTTTGGGACTCTTGTCACAGAATGATTGTATTTTACCTAGTAAGAAGGACAGGAGTTTTCAAGAGTCAGAGCCAGAATGCTGTGGTTTGAATGAGGTTGATCCCCTCAGAAGTGCATGTCAGAATTTGCTTGCCATTGTCATCATGTTGGATGATTAGGTTGTTTCCAGTGATTGGAACCTTTCCTGTGAGAGTGGGCTCACTCTCCTGAGAGTCCATTGTTATAAAGTGAGACAGTCCTTCATGTTCTAGGTAGATGTGGCAGCCTGATTTTGGATTTTCAGCCTCATGAAACATGAACTAAACAAATTTCTTTTCTTCATAACTTAACTAGTCTCCTATTCTGTTATAATCACAGAGACTAAGGTAAGAGGTGGTCGCTTTTTCTTTGTGTTGGGGAAGGCTCTATTCGGAGTAACTAGGGGTAGTTTCAGGCAAAAATCACACTGGTATGTTTCTGAGTTAAATATTCAGCTTATAAAGCTCCCCTGCTAAAGCTTAAGTGAAGGAAAGGGCATCAGGAAACAATACTCAGTGTTGCACACTTGAGTAGTTCCCTATAAATTATGGAAGATGGATTTTGGCTACTCCCAAAGGACTGAGATGCTGCCCAGAAAGGTCTGTTGCTTTAAATGTTTACTTACATCAATAATTTGAACTAACCTATGCTAGAGGCTAGCCAAGGAGACAATGGCTCCCTTCCCTCTCTTGCCCTGTCTCTACCTCACACCAGAGGGATATAGCTGGGGAGAAAGGGAAGGAAATAGTTGATCCATGAGAGAATAAGGACAGCTTTAAACAAGCTAAGGATTGACATTGCAACAAGACAGTCTCAAGAAACAAGATGAGATGGTTCTAATGAGAAAAAGTGCTTACAAAGTTTTGCCATAAAAAAATAAAATTCCTCAGGGGGTTGCTAGAGCACACTTGGTAGTTACTCCAACATGGAAATGATTTCATATTTATACTAGACGAGTAAAATTGTCATATAAAAGCCATAGTTGTATAATCCAGTTCTGGACTGCAGTCTATGATTTCCAGCATATGTGTGTGGGTGTGAATGTGTATATGTATGTTTTTCTTAAGTGAAAACTTAGACTCCAGGGAGGCAATCTCAATAAAGGAATCTTGGAGACTGTTTGGCTCCACCCACTCCATCTTTTATATTTTCTTCCAGCTATGTCTAATTTAGCAGCAATTTTTAAAGCACTTTGTATTTATTGCATCTTTCTAAAGGGATTTAAGTTTTCATAACATAATGTTCTTCTTTTTGCACTGAGTCCATTACTTTATGTAGTGTGTAGTTAAATCACCAAATTCAAAATGCCAAGTAAAGATGGTATAAACAAGTTAATGCAAATGATACTCAAGAGGTATACAACCTGAGCAATGTATACACAAGTGAGGGGCATATCACCGATGCCTCTTACCTGACTCCTCTCTATTTGGCTGTTTGCTTGTCTCTCAATATCAGGTTGCTTGTCTCACAGTACACGGAGCCTTCACAGCTAATAGTATGCTTATTTTTAAGGCTGTGAGAGAAGATGTATTAAACTTCATTGGGTCATCTGGGTTTTCCTCAGGTACATATAAAACTATTTTCTTTAATTCATGAAGTATCAGTGCTTGCCCTGCTTGCGAAGAATGCTTATTTGATGTAAAATCATCACCACTGATGGCCATCAAGATAAAATGACTCAACTCTGCTAAAATGCAGCCAGTCGGAATTATGTTCAAGTGGTACAAAATAACATCACCCTTTCCAGAGATACTTAAGAGATCTTCTACCCCACTTTTTAGCTGAACAGTTTTTGTTTTTTACAGATTGCAAGCCTCAATTTAATCAACCTTATACAGTATGCAATAATATGTTAATGTCTAATTTCTTAGCATTGATCCCTGTAGTAAAGCAAGCTAATATTAAGAGAGTACATTCAGATGCATGTCTATTATTTCTAGTCCTCATCTCTGAGATTCCTCATTAGAGCTATTATCTTAATTTTACCTAGAATAGCTGTTCATTATCTCTAGGAATCTGCTTTTGTTTCCTTAGGTACCATTCTGCTGAAGTAAAAAAAAAAAAATCCAAGTTTACTCAATTCAGTTTGCCTTCAAAACACTTTGTCACCCTCTAAAAGCAAAGGATCTTACATATTACCAAGGGGTCTTGAAGAGTCTCTGTCCTTGCTTTTTATAATGTGGCAGATAATGATTTGTGGCTCATACCGCATCCTTGAGCCTCCAAGACATGGGCTTGGCCCCCTTATGCAAGGCTGCCAGGGTTCTACCTGTCTCTATTCACCAAGAATCCATCTCCTGTAAGCAACAGAATCAGACTTACTGGTGTGGCTTGGTCACCTTGACCCACGAAGGCTCATATTCACATCACTTTTCCCCTGCTTCCCTACCCATACTACAGGGACTCTTTCTAGAACTTTCTAGGACTCTGCTAGATGCTTCTTTCTTCTCAAATCCCCAGCTGTCCTTCATTACATTGCTTTGTGTATGTGTGTGCATGTACATGTGGAGGTCAGAGGACAACCCTGGGTGTTCTTCAGGAACTGTCCACCATTTTTGAGACAAGTTCACTCATTGGTCAGCAATTTGCCAAGTAGGTCAAACTGGCTATCCAGCAAGACCCAGGGATCCACCTGTTTCCACCTCTTCAGTGCTGTGATTATAAATCCGTGCCACCATACTTGTATTAAAATATTGTTTTCCGTGTTTATATATATATATACACACAAAATGTACTTTAATCTTATTCCTCCCAATTATCCTCTCTATCCCTCTTTTCTTTCCATTAACACCATTATTATCCCTCATTAGTCCCAAATTTATTCTTTTCTTTTTACATTTTTATTTTATATATAGTATAATAGGTTATATTCTTTTATTCCCCCACCCCAGCTCCTGTTACCCTGGAAGACATTCTCAGTGGGGTTATGTTTATTCACTGTGGGACATGAAGGCCTCAGTCAGTCCCTGTGGGTTAGCAGGGGTGGGGCATGTTTTTTTCTACCCACCCGGTGGCTCTTACAATCTTTCTGTCCCTTCTTCTACAATGTTCCCTGAGCCATGGCAGGCCTGTTTGCAACCTGAATTAGTGTTGAGATCTCTGTAGCCTCTGGATTTCTGCTTTGGTATATTTTGATTGATCACCATGTCTGTCACCATCGCCCTCAAGCTGGTTGCCAAACTAGCAGTAAGAGCAGGGTTTATGTCATCTCTTCCTCTGCAATTTCTCCTGGGCCCCAACAGATGTGGTCAAGGTGGCAAGTGTTGTAGTGGGTAGTCAGATTCTCTGATCAAGAGTGAGAGCAGCTTGGGTTAAAGGGGGTATGCAAAGTTATTTGAGGGATTTTTGGTATGCAAGCCCACTCTTCTTCTCTAGAGAGCAGTGGGGCTTCTCTCTGAAGTCTGAGTTTCCTGACCATAGGCTACTGACTTGGTATCCAGTACCAGATATGAGTACTCTCCCACTGAGCGGGCTTCATATCCAATCAGAGAACACCTGGTTACTTGTAGAGGCTGTGTGCTACTATTGCACAAGTGTGTACTTCTTGTTTGGCTGGTTGATTTCATAATCTGCACGGTTCTCTGCTCATTCATGCTGTTGGTGACTGTGGTCCTCTAGTGGCTCCCATAGGGCTCTGCAGCACTATGGGGGCTAGCCAGTGGGGCAGTTAGTAACCCTTTTGGTCCCAGTATGGTATTCTGATGTCCTGTGACCACAGCCTATGGTGCCTTCAGCAATAGGGTCTTACCTTTTAGCTCTTCAGGTAATCAAGTACTTTGGCAAAGGTCTAAATTGTACTGGGGACCTCATGGGTCTCCCTGACCAACAGCTCACTGTGGGAAGTAATCCAATTCTAGGCTTGGGATTTACTGGCCCGATTCCATAGTTTTAAGTTTAGTTTATTTCCTTCTCCAGTCTGGACTGTCCCCCTTATTGCTTCATTGGTGATTATATCTTGTAGAATTTTAGTCAGAATGAAGGTTCCTATGTAACTGATTCATGACATGTTATCTTTTCTGTCATTCCCTCCCCATCCTTCTTGCCCCCACCCCTCCAAGCCCCTATTCTCCAAATATTTTGTCCCTCCCCTAACCTATAAGGTAACTCCTCCCCTCCTCCCACTCTGTGTCTTCTCTCTACTGGTTTAATTCAATTTTTATGGCCATATTATTGGTGCTTACTACCTTTTCACTCATCTCCAATTAATCACAATTAGGATCTGCAGATGAAAGAGTACATGTGGTGTTTGTCTTTCTGAACCTGTGTGACCTCACTCAGCATGAGTTTTTCCAAGTCCCTCCATTTTCCTGCAAATTTGATTATTTCATTTTTCCTGACCACTGAGTAGAATTCCATTGTGTATATTAACCACATCTTCATTAACCATTCATTTGTTGATGGGTGTCTGGGCTGCTTCTAGTTCCTGGCTGTTGTGAATAGAGCAGTAATAAAAATGGTCTAGCAAGTGTCTTTGTGGGTATATAGTAGAGTCTTTAGTGTATATGCTCAAAAGAAGTATAGCTGGATCTAATGGTAGTTCTATTTTCAGCCTTATGAGGAGTGTCCATACTGATTTCTATAGTGGCTGCACAAGTTTGCACTCCCACCAACAGTGGATGAGGGGGGTTCCCATCTCATTTTCATGTCTTTTATTTCTAACTCATTGAGCTAAGTTAGGGTTGCTTGCACGATCATGGGTGGAAAGTTATTTGCTATGGAATGGGCAAGGATAAATGAGATCCCAGACTTCTCAGTCTGGCTAATGGCAGCCAATGTTGGGGAAGGGTAAGTCAGGTTCATCAGTAGTATAGCCACTGTTTTTTGTGTTTTTTTTTTTTTAAGTTGAGTTCTGAGACTGGAAAAGAGAAGCTGGGTGGGGCAATGTATATATGTTAATCCTGCAATATAATTGTCACCATAAATCCCATTTGTTTCTTCTGTGAATTCATCACAGCTATCCTGTTTCCTTCCCAGTGGGGTGGGCGGTGGAGTGGAACATACCCATCTGTGTTGGCCTGTGCTTTCGTAGGGCTTGTGATTTGACTGTGAGTGTGAGAGCTTGTTTGGAGATTATAGCAGTGGAGCACATCTACTCATATACCCTTGACCAAAGATGGGTCCTCCCTCTACTAGAGGGAGAACATCCTCTTTGCCCTACTGTGCAGCTTCTGGAGGGACACATATTTAGCAGTGAAGGAGGAAGGGGACACCCACCTAGCCAGCCTGATCAGCCAAATTAACTTTGTTGATGAATGGGGTGACAGATGTTCACAGTCCGCCCTTTCATTCTGAATATGAATGTTAAATGTCCCCCATAGCCACGTGTTTCTCAGTTAGTGGCACTGTTTCAGAAGGCTGTGGAACCATTAGGAGGTGAAGCCTTGTTGGAGGAAGTGGGTCATTGTGGGTAGGCCTCCAGGATTTATAGCCCAGCCCACTTACTGTTTCCCTCTACTTTCTGACACTGACTGCAATGTGACCAGCTGCCTCATACACCTGATGCCATGCTTTTCCCAACATAATGGAGTGTATCCCCTCGAAGCTGTAAACCAGAATAAGCCCTTTTCTTCCTTACGTTGTTTCTGGTCAGGTATTTGTTCATAGAAATGAATAAAATAACTAATACAGGCTTAGTCACGCCAACAAATGGGGATGGTGGAACCTTGGTATCAATATTGGCTAGGGATGACTTATTTGCTATGAAGTTGCTCTTTTTTTGGTCTCACTCACTATAGCCCATGCGGACCTGGAATTCACTATGTAGTCTCAGGGTGGCCTTGAACTCATGTCAGTCCTCCTACCTCTGCCTCCCAAGTGCTGGGATTAAAGGTGTGCGCCACCATGCCCGGCTGTCAAGTTGTTTCTTAAGCCACCACTCAATTAGTTTCTCCATGCTTTAATTATTAATTTATTTATTTGAAGGATAGAATAAGGAAGAGAGGGAAGCACAGAGGGAGGTAGAGAGAGAGAGAGAGAGAGAGAGAGAAAATGGGTGTGACAGGGCTTCCTAACACTGCAAACTTAACTCCAGACATGTGTCACTTAGTGCTGCTGCTTTACATGGGTACTGGGGAATCAAACTTGGGTCACAAGGCTTTGCAAGTAAGCACCTGCAACTACTAAGCCAGTACTTCAGCCCTCCTTTTTCTCTTTTGAAAAATGGAACTTACCCAAAGATCCGACATGCCTGGCTCTTCACTATGTGTTCCATTTTATTAAACTGGACAACTAGACAGTTTCTACTACCTTTTTATGTGTATGTGTGTGTTGTGCATGCATGTGAGAGCCAGAAGTCAATGTTGGGTATATTTATCAACCACTCTTCCACCTTTGTTTTTGAGACAGGGTCTCTCTCATTGAACCCAAGACTCATCCATTTGGCTGGACTAGCTAGCCAGCAAACCTGAAGGATCCTCTTGCTTCTGCATCTCCACTGCTGGGATTACAAGTACGTGCCATGACACCAGCTTTTCCATGGGTGTTTAGGATCCAAATTCAGGTTCTCATGCTTGTGAAGCAAGCATTTTACCCACTGAGCAACCTCCTTGGCCCTCTTTTATTATCCTCTTTCTAAACTTTATTCTACAATGTTGTTTTGATGTATTAAGTAGGCATATTAATGCCCTTGCCTTCAAAGATACATGTATTTGAATTTCTGGAAACTGTAAACATAATATATTCATGGAATTAAAATTCCATCAAGACAGGAGGATTACACTGGATTACCCAAGTGGGCCAAATGTAACCACAAGGATTTTTAGAAGCATAATAAGAGAGGGTAAGGAAGAGAAAGAGTGATGAAAGGGGAGACACACTCAACCTGCTTTGAAGATGGAGGGAAGAACTATGACCTAAAAAATGTACGCAGTCTCTAGGAGTGTAGTTTTTGTTTGAATTTATAGAAAGAAATAGAGTGCTGTTGCTACCATGAATTTCATCCAGTGAGAATCATTTCAGACTTGTGACTTCCACAACTGGAAGATTATATATTGTTGTGTTTTTATCCACTAAATTCATGTAATTTGTTACAGTAGTCATAGGAGATGAACTTAGTTTTCATCAATGATCTAGAGTCAGTCTTCAAAATTCTGTATTATGTGTTCTCATGCTTTGCACTCAATGGGATCATCTACCAACCCTGAACTCACTTTTGTTATCTCTTTGCCTGTTCTTTGCTAGAAATTTCCAGAAGCTATAGACATCCTACTCTGAATCTTTATATTTTATAACACTTTTGAGATGTGTCATACTCCATTACTTATCTTCACATCCAGCATGTCTGGTCTATGTCCATTTGACACTTCAAGTTGGCTGTGAGGTATCAGTCAATCCACTTTCTCACCTTGCCTATCCCTTTAGAATAGGATCACCTAGTACCCTTGTTAATGTCTTTGCTTTCATCACTGACAACTAAGCACTGGATATCATATAAGGCAGCACATGGAAACCAGTTTTTCTCCTGTAAGATTTAAACTGCTCACCCAAGAATGACACTTTAAAAACTATTTTTGCAAACAATGGTTTTATTTTATTACATTCTCCCATAATTACATTCCTGTTATTAATTTTGCCTCAAGTGGATACAACTATGTATTGACTTTCATTTTTTACACAGCTTGAACAGAATCTTGGATGTATTGTTAATTTGCACTTCCACACAGTTCTAGAGGTTGTCATTTCCAATTTCAAGATTTTTTTCTTCATGTTACAGAATTTTTTGTTAGCCAAGTCTGTATGATATTTAGTGAATACTGTAACATTGACAGCAGCCTATGTTTGTTAATAATATTTTAATGCTTTCCTATTCCGGCTTCTAAAATGGTTCCCATTACTTAAATAAAAACTTCTGCAAAGATTTGTGGGGCTTTAGTGAGATTACACAGAGAATTTTAAATGGCATTATTTCCATCATTTAATTCTTGTTTATTACAGCAAACAAGTAGATAATTAGTAGTTCCAATGCCAAATTTTCCAAAGAATCTATAATTAAATTGATAACATTATTTTACTCAATTTCATACACAATGCATAACTTTTCATCTCTGTGACAAAATACCTGACAGATGCAAGTTAAGGAGGATTTGGTTTGGCTCATGGCTTAAGAAAGAATAACATCTATCATAACATGATGACATGGACTGTCGGGGCATGAGGTATCTAGTTACATTGTGTGTGCAGTCAGAAAACAGAGGAAAATGAATGCTGGAGCTCAACTGGCTTCTTTCTTTTTTTCCCTTTCAATTCAGTGTATGACTATAGCCCATGGGATGGTCCCACTCACATTCAGGGTAGGACTTCCTATCTCAGTTAAGCCTTTCTAGAAACAGCCTCACAGACACAGCCAGAAGTGCGTCTTCTAGACGATAAATCCAGGCAAGTATACCAAGAAGATTCACTATTACAATTTCTAATATTTATGTGTCTAGCTTACTGGAGGATCCATTTGGATGTTATGGCCTTCTGAAATTGAATTCAGAAGCCTGCTCTTGCAGAAGTCATTATGTACTTTCTCAATCTTTTGTTTGCTTGCCTTCAAATCCACTAAAGGCTGGAAAGAATTGAGTGTTCTCATAAGTTAAAGGCTAGAATGTGTCTATTGCCTATGGCAGTTGGGAGGTGCTTGGTTACATGATACCATTCAGTTTTGTAGAGATAGAAGCCAGATTGCTGTAGTTTGGGACACAATAGGAAGCGAGAAAACAGAAACAGCCAGTTATAAAGATGAAAACAGAGTTGAGGGAGACTAGATGGCAAAAGGAGAAAATATATCTATTAATTAAGTAGAAGGAGCAAAAAGAAAGGCAAAGATTTTCAAGAGAGGATAGGCTGGAGGGAGCAAAATTATGGGGGAAACATGGGGATGGAGGGTGTGCTAATTTGAATGTGATAGTTAGAATGTCTGGTCCATAGACTCAGGTGAGCTTGAAACTTTGGCCTAAAATAAACCTCTTCCTCCTATAATCTGTGTATGGCTGGATGTTTTTCCCAGCAATGAGGAGCTGACTACAACACAGGGCAAGCAATCAAGGGCTAACATGGAAGTTAGTCATTAACAAGAGGAGGAAACAAGGACTTTTTGAGTATGGAGGACATATTTCAAGGATGGGAACTGATAAAGATGTATTCATAAGAAGTGGGGCTGAATGTTGAAAAACTATTCTCCAAAGAGAGAGGCTTTGTCATCTGCTTAGAGTGTGGGGGTTATGAATTGAATGCCTTGAGGAGAGTAGTCATGCTTTGTAGTGTTCTCTAAGAGGAATGTGAAAGGAATATGAAGACAACAATGATGGGTATGTAGTAGTACCTAGATGTGGGATTGTGATTTCTGCCAGTAGTATTCAGCCTCCAGGTGTATATACAGAGAATATAAATCACAACAAAAACTCAGAATTTGTTATTAAAATCCTGGATGGCAATTATTGTAGAATAGGGGTTTTAGGAAAGGAAGGGAGACAAGGAGTGAGATGACAATTTGAGAGAAAATGGAAGGACAAAAAGCATCCTCATTTGATGCTCACAGCAACCCCTTCCAAAGTTTGATCAGCTCAGCATTGCAAATGAGTTAACAGACTCAAAAACATTAGGTGATTTGTTTGGTGTCACACCTGTCCTACTCCACTGTGTCTAGCCTTGTCTGACCCCACACTCCTAGCTCCGTTCCTTTCTCTAAGCCAAAGGTTATATGTATATGATGGTTAACTATCATTGCAAATTTGACTGGATTTGGATTCACTTATGAGACACACTTCTGGGCATATCTGTAAAGAAGTTTCTAGAAACTTTTAACCAAAAAGATCCACCCTGAATGGGAGTGACAGCATCCCATAAGATGACATCCCAAAGCATCTGTTGCAGTTTGGGTTCTCATTGCTGGTAGAAATCATCCAACCAAGAGCAGCTTCTGGGAAAAAGAGATTTATTTTGGCTTATAGGCTCGAGGGGAAGCTCCACGATGGCAGGGAAAAACGATGGCATGAGCAGAGGGTGGACATCACCCCCTGGCCAACATAAGGTGAACCACAGCAACAGGAGGGTGTGCCAAACACTGGCATAGGGAAACTGGCTCTAAAGCCCATAAGCCCGCCCCCAACAATACACTGCCTCTAGGAGGCATTAATTCCCAAATATCCATCAGCTGGGGAGCTAGCATTCACAACACCTAAGTTTATGGGGGACACCTGGATCAAACCACCACAGCATCCCAGACAGCATAACAAGGAACAAGGGAGAAAGCTAGCTGAGCACCAGCATTCAACTCTCTCTCTCTCCTTCCTGTCCAGGAAGCAATGTGACCTTTTGCCACAGCTAGAACCACTCTTGATACCATACCTGCTCTGCCAAAGTTACCAAAGTGTACTGTTCCCTTACACTGTGGGCCAAAATTCACCTTCCCTTCCTTAAGTTGCCTCTGGTCAAGAATTTGGTCATAGCAATGAGACAGAAACTAATATAGTATATAAGGGAATATTGTTTCCATATTCAAATTATCTTAAATGGCCTTAGGTGTCACCAATCTGTACCCACACAAATGAATTTACAATAACCCAAATTTTATTTGCTCATTTCTTATAACTTCTGGAGAGTTTTTTGGGACCTTACCTAAATACTTCATCTTTAGGTAAAGCCTCCTTTTCCCAAGTTTTGAATGTCTGAGAGTGTGTCACATATACTTATGAATATGTCCACCTCACTTGGGTACCCTAATGCATTACTTGGAGACAAGCCATATCAATACCCTTTATGGCACCATGCAGTGGTCTTTAATTTGCAGGGAAAGTTCCTTACATATAATGAAAATAGAAATTATCTCTTATCTATACAAAACCTGGTAAGTAGCAAAGAAGAAATTCAAACTGATTACTTTGGTTTTCAGGTGTTTGATATCACCTCACACTCTCGTTGTAAAACAAGTTTGGAGAGAGCAGACCTGGTACACCTCAGCACTTGGGAGGCTGAGATAGGAGGATTGCCATGAGTTTGAGGCAGCCTGGAACTACAGAGTGAGTTCCAGGTCAGCCTGGGTTGGAATGAGACCCTGCCTTAATAAAACAACAACAATAACAGCAGCAGCAGCAATAGTAACAACAATAAAAACCAATTTGGAGAGGGATTTGCATGACTCAGTGGATAAAGCGCTTGCCAAGAAAATATGAGAACAAGAGTTCTGTCTCTACCAGCTATGTAAATGCAAGGTAGGCATGGCAGCCTTCTTGTAACCCCAGTGCTTGTGAAGTAGAGCCAGGGGATATCTGGGGCAAACTGCCTATCTAGACTAGCTGAATTCTTGATCCCTGGGTTCAAGAGAGAGATCCTGCCAGAGTAAGTGATGAGGATAGGGATAGAGGAAGACACTCAACCTTAACTTCTGGCCTCTACATGCATGTACACACATTTACATGTGCACCTGCATACATGTGAACATGCATATACATGCACACATGCCACATAAACACATACATGTAAAACCACATTTGGAGAATATCCTTGCCCTAAGCTTTGTAAGAATCCATATATCATTGGAATAGGCTATTCTTCCAAAGTTTTAAAGAAATTTTCCAGTGAAGCTAGTTAAGCACTGAAACTCATCAACAACTTCAGTTCTTTTGTGAAAAGTCATCTATTTATGTTTTCAACTATCTCTTCTGGCATCAGTTTTTGGTGAGGTAGTGCTGTGGTTTGAATGTAAAATGTTGGGGCTGGAGAAATGGCTTAATGGGAAAGGCACTTGTAAAACCTGACAGCCTGGGTTTGATTCCCTGGGACCCACACAAAGCTAGATGTAGAAAGTGACACATGCATCTGGATTTGGTTTGCAGCGGCAAGAGGCCCTGGTGTGCCCATATTCAGACTTTATCTTTCTCACATAAATAAATAAATATTTTGAAAATAACATAAATGTCTACCATAAACTCCTGTGCTTAAGCACTTGGTCACCAGCTGGTGGCACTGTTTGGGAAGGTGGTGGAACGTTTAGTATTTGGATCCTTGCTGATCAAAGTGGGTAATTGTGGGTGTTTGGGTCTTGAGGTTTTAACAGCCCTACCTCACTTCTTTCTCATTTTGCTTCCCGTGTGTGTAGCAATGTGACCAATCAGCTTCCTGCTCCTGGTGCTATGTCTTTCCTGTCATGATGGAGCTATAAACTGAAATAAACCCATCCCTTAAGCTGACTTTTGTCATATCTGGCTACAGCACTGAACAAGGTAACTAGCGCATGCAGGTTTTTGTATCTATAATATTAGTGTCCTCTGGTTTTTCAAATTTATTTCCAGAGGATTTTAAAAGTAATCTCAATCTCTTTGTTTCCTCTAATCTGTGATTTTTGCAGTTATTTCTAATTTTCCAGTTTGTAGATTTGAGATCACCTATTTTTTTCTTCTGTTAACATTTTATGTGCTCATTTCACTCATTTTTTTGAACAAAAACACTTTGAATGATTTATTTATTAATAATACTGATTTTGATTCCAGCTTTATTTTTACCCTTAATTAATTTCTGCCTTCTTTCCTTCAGCTGGATGACTAATTAAATTTTATTATGCTTATTTAATTATTTATGACTATGAATTGTTCTCTGAGTGCTGACTGAGCTCTAGCCTAGAAAAACTGGCAGTGCTTCCTTTATCACTTCTTTTTTGGTAGACATTCTTTAAAATTTTTGAGTCAGGCTTTAAAATCTTTCCAGGTGAAAAGGCCTTTCTTTGTAAATGTTATTAACTTCAAGTTTTATTGCAACATGTTTAGATGATGTTTTTTGTACTAATTCTGTCCCTGGAAGTGTGTGATTTTTTTTCCCCAGTGGTCTACTATGTAGTCAGTTCCCACCAATCCCATTAATCCCCAAGGATCTGCCTGCCTCCAGTTCCCCAGGGCTGGAATTACAGGTGTGCACCACCATGCCTGGCATTTATGTGAGCAGTAGGGTTCCAAATTCAGGTCCTAAGCCAGGCATGGTGATGCACACCTGTAATACCAGCACTTGGGAGGCTGAAGAAGGGGGATCACCATTGAATTCGAGGTCAACCTGGGGCTACAAAGTACATTCTAGGTCAGTCTGGGTTCAAGTGAGATCATACAGCAACAACAACAAAAATCAGACAAACTCAGATCCTCATGCTTGCATAGCAAGCACTTTAGCCACTAAGGAATTCCCCCATTCATGGGTGGGATCATTGCCATGATAAGAGGGCAAGTTCAGTCTTCTTTTGAGTCTCTTGTTTTCTGTCTCCTGATGGGAGGATCTAGGCAGTGTACAAGGCACCATCTTGGAAGACGACATGGGACTTACTAGACACTGAACTTGCTGACACTTTGACCTTAGACTTACACATCTCACTCTCCAGAACTATAAGGTAGTAGGTTTTTGTTTATCAACTACTGAGTCTGTGGTATTATATTATAATAACACAAAATGTAATAATGCAGTCTTTCTTTAAAAGATACCCACATAGAGAATACATACATACATACACATATAATCTCCACACACACATTGCATTGTTCTTGTGGTTATTTTGTTTCTTTCTTTGTTTTTGATACAGGGTCTCATTATGCAGGCCAGGTCAACACTGAAGTTACTATGTAATTCAGACTAGCCTTAAGCTCATAAACATCCTACCTCAGTCTCCCAAGTGCTAGGATTACAAGTTGTGTGTCACCATGGCTAGAGTGCCCTTTTGTTGTTCCATACCTTGAGTACAGGTGTGACCTAGTCATTTATTTTAATGAATACAGTATTTCAGAAATGATGGACATCAATTGCAAGTCTACATAGTCCCAGGCTGGCCTCGAGCTCACAGCGATCCTCCTACCTCTGCATTCCAAGTGCTGAGATTAAAGGCACACACCACCATGCTTGGCTCAGAAAGCAGCACTCTTGCTCATTTCCCCAATTACTCTTTCGTTTCAGTGAAGGGCAATGGGCTGATCCTCTTCTCAAGTTCTGCATCTATCTGAAAAAGAGAAGCAAATTCTCTAGTAGAGACTGAAGTCATCACCAGATAAATAGGATAACCATTATTATTCTAGAGAGAATTTAATAGGTGTAGGCCCCCTTGTAGCCCATGATTGGTGGGAGCTTCATATTGAAGAGCAGGCTTGTCTTTTGGATATGGTTCTGACTTACTTTCCAGTTCCAGTTGTGGGTTCCATTCCACTCAGCAGATATGTTAGCCAAATCAAGAGCAGTTGATTATGCACCGTGGCTGTGTGCCACTATTGCACTTATGTGAGCATCATGTCAGGTTGTTTACTGCTGAGTAGCTTAGACTACAGATTGCTTGGACAGATGTTGGTCATCTTCCCCCAGGTGCTCATGTGGCACCTCTGGCACTAGATGAGCTAACTGTCTGGGTTCAGATTCCACCCAGGTCACTCCATGTTCTGTACAAAGAGCATATGGTGCCTTACCATTAATCTTTGGTGGGTCATCAAGTACTCTGACAGAAATCTGCCTTTTTTTTGGGAAACCTTGTAGGTCTCTCTGATCAACAGCTAATTGCGGGTGTTAACCACATGCTGGTACTGGGAGTTACAGGCCAGCACCTACGGAAAAGAAGGAAGGGCTGGGCGTGGTGGTGCATACCTTTAATCCCAGCACTCGGGAGGCAGAAGTAGGAGGATTGCCATGTGTTCGAGGCCACCCTGAGACTACAGAGTTAATTCCAGGTCAGTGTGAGCTAGAGTGAGACCCTACCTCAAAAAAACCAAAAAATAAAAAATAAAAATAAAAATAGATAAAAGATTGGTAATATAAAAGAGAAAGAGAGGAGAGAGAGAGAGAGAAAGAAAGAAACAGGAGAAGATTAAGGTTAGTCTTCATTATTCCCTCTCCTGGACCCAGTGATTCAGATGTTCCCTCTAAGGACCTGATGAAGGTTCAAACTTTCAGTCTGTCTTCCAGGATATAGGATTTTATGGTACCATTTCCATTTGGGTCCACTATTTTTAGGAAGTTACTGCTTCAATTCCTGACCCTCCAGAACACTATAATAAATGTATTGTTTGAGCCTGTTATGTTTCAGAGGGTTAATTTATAAGCATACAATAGTTATTGCTTTGGAAGTTTTTGTAAATTCCAAAGGCCACTACACACTAATATCATTTGATCCTCATGCAGTATTTCTGCCCATTTTACAGATGTAGAGGGGTTGATCATACAAGATTACAATTAGCACATTCTAAAGTGAGGGCTAGTTCATCTTAATACATGCTACTCATTCATACAGCATCATTCCAAACTTGCCAGTCAAAGTCATTTACCACTATAGAATTTCCTGTCTGCAGCATGTCGAACACATACTAACATGTCTTCCCTAAGGTAAATGTCTGTTAAATGTTTCATAAATAAAGAAAAAATAATCTAAAACAGCCAGGAATGGTAGTCCATGCCTTTAGTCCCAACATTTGAGAGGCAAATGAAGGATCACTGGGAGTTCCAGGCTGGCCTAAGACTACATAGAGAATTGCAAGTCAGCTTGAGCGAGAGCAAGACTCTACATTAAAACAAAACAGATTCTAAAACAGGACACTCTCTTCCAATAAAAAACAAACTATGGATTTATAAAAATATTGGAAACCACCTTATTTTCTTAGTTACTTGGCCCAACAAAATTCAAGAAATAACTGGGCTACAGAAAAATATGAATTATATTTGTTTTTGTCACAGATATATTTTGGTAGCAATTTACTACCTAATCACAGTAATAGTGTCTGTTGTGAAGATGGCCTAATCATGCTTATTATGTGAGGCACTTAAATAACTAGGCAGATTATTTTCTCAGAATGTGTTGACCTCTCCAGGTGAAGATAGCAAAGCAATAAAAAATATGGAGTTCTTCTGCAACTCTGGAGTTATTATTGAAAGATATTTCTATCCAAGTCTACATTACCCAACTTGTCACTTGCCTTGCCAGTTTCCCAAGGACAAAGATCTAACTCTCTTCTTTCATACATTTCACCAGCTGTATCCCCTAACTAGCACCTAAAAGGTAGTCATTATGATTTTTTAAATATAGTTAATTAATTTATTTATTTGATAGAGGAAAGAGGGGGAGAGAGAGAGAGAAAATGGGCACCCTAGAGCCTCCAGCCACTGCAAACATACTCCAGATGTGTGTGTTCCCTTGTGCATCTGGCTTACATGGGTCCTGGAGAGTCAAACCGGGAAACTTTGGCTTTGCAGGCAAAAGCCTTAACCATTAAGCTATCTCTCCAGCCCAATTTTTATGACTTTTTTTAAACCTGGGAAATTGCTCAGTAGATAAAGTGCTTGCATCACAATTCTGAGTACTCGATTTTGGGTCCCCTAGTACCCATGTAAAAACCAGAAGCTATGGTGGGCTTCTGCAATCACAGTGTGCTTACAACAAGCAAGTAGAGAAAGGGAATTTCCCAGCAGCTCATAAAAAGAGTGGTGAAAAGCAATGAGAGACCCTTCTCAAAGGAGGTGAAGTTGAGAAGTTATCCAAAAGTTGTCCTCTGACCTTCACACAGGTGCTATGGCACCCACACCCACACTCACACACATGCCAAATAAATACATAGATAAATTGAACTACATGTAATTAATTTAAATTTTATTATGCTTGATTTATTTATTTGCAAGCAGGAGGAAGAGAGTGATTGGGCATGCCAGAGCCTCTTGCAACTGCACAGGAACTCCAGATGTGCTTGCTACTTTTTCTTTTTGTTTTTTTTTTTAAGGTAGGGTTTCACTCTAGACCAGGCTTGACCTGGAATTCACTATGTAGTCTCAGGGTGGCCTCAGAGTCTCAGTGATCCTTCTACCTCTGCCTCCAAAGTTCTGGGATTAAAGGCGTGCACCACCACGCCCACCTGCGCTTGCTACTCTTTGTGCATTTGGTTTTATGTGGGTACTGAGGAATCAAAGCTAGGTCGTCAATCTTTGCAAGCAAGTGCCTTTAACCACAGAGTCATCTCTCTAGCTCTATTAAGTGTTTTTTAGCCATGTTTTAATCTCTTCCTCCCATGATACTTTTTCAGAAAAATAAAAAAAAAAACACTTTATGGAGTGGCAAAGAAATGATAAAAAAGAATAGCCTTGATATGTGAGAAGATGCATTTTTTAACTGATGCTCTTGAAAAGACACTCTCATATACATATATACTATAACAGAAGACCTATAAGAAGACATATTGTGCTTGAAGCAAATGGATTTACTATACCTTCAAATGGGTGATACGTGTTGCTGTTCTCTTTCATTTATTGAGATAAGTTTGCTCACTTCCTATGCAGACCAAGCTGGTCTCAAACTTGTGATCCTCCTGTCTTAGCCTCCCGGGTAGTGCCACCATGTGAGGCTTCCACAGATACTTTTGAAGGACTTTGAGAAGCCAGGCACTGGGCTTATTGCTGAGTGCTTTTATAAAGGGAAGGAAGGCAAGAGGCCCTGAATGTACTTGCAGTCCAGTTGGTGGGTGGGCAGAGAGAAATAGCTCATTTTAGAAATCTGATGTTTTATTTTTTGCAGAAGCATGAAGAGAACTGCCTGTTTTCCTCTACTTTATCTCTGACTGTTCCAACCTGTTTTGCCTTTTTTCCTTCTCCTCAATGAATAATTGTCCTATTTCTAAGAACAAACCATTGTTATTTTTTTTATTAATTAGTTTTGCATTTAGCAAATACAGTCAGTTTGGTACCAGTATTAGGCTCATCCATGCCCTACCTCCTCCTCTTGGCCCCTCCTTGTTGAGGTATATGGGTCGTGCATTGTGGGGTTAGCCCACAGTTATTGGTATGATAAATGTCTCTGCATATCATGACCCAACATGTGGCTCTGACAT
The DNA here is from genome assembly GCF_020740685.1 of Jaculus jaculus. Classification (NCBI taxonomy): domain Eukaryota; kingdom Metazoa; phylum Chordata; class Mammalia; order Rodentia; family Dipodidae; genus Jaculus; species Jaculus jaculus. The sequence goes on from NC_059125.1 coordinate 7,060,443, forward strand.
TCTTTCCGCCCCCTCTTCCGCAAAATTTCCCTGAGCCATGTTGAGTTAATTTTTGGTCTGCTTCAGTGATGAGGTGTTGGGGGCCTCTGGGGCTCTGGTTCTCTGATTTGGTAGGAGTTGATTTTTCTCTGTGTTGATCTCCTTATCCCTTGTGATGGTATCTAATTCACCAGGAAAACAGCACCCTTGCTTGTTTTGACAATTTTTCTTAGTTTCAGCTGGGGCCCTCATTGTTTTTTGATATAGGTTCTGAGGTATTTCAGGCTGTCCTTGATCTCACTATGTAGCTGAGGATGACCTTGAATTTTTGATCCTCCTGCCCAAGTGCTGGGGTTACAGGTGTACAGTATCATGCCAAATTGTATGCAGTGTGAAGATGGCATCCAGGTCTTTGAATATGCTAGGCAAGCAACCTACCAACTGAGTTATATATCTAGTCCTGATCAATATTTTGGATTCTTATTTCTATTGTACCGATGTTTGGTATTCATTGTTTGCACAAGGAGTCTACTTTAATGAAATAAAAAAAGAAGTTCCATTTTGGCATAGCTAAATCTTTAAATAAAAGGCAAACTTACTTAGTTTGTCACTGGAGCAAATAATTACTATGGAGAAAAACAAGGCCAACAATTAAGCAATTTGTCTTTGTTACTTTTGAGAGGAGAGATGAGATGCCTAGCTTGCACTTAAATTTCTTATAATCAATTCTCTTTTTAAAATGACTTTTCTCACTTTGAAAGTAACTCATATTCATTATCAACATTCTATAATATATTTAGTGGTTAAGAAATACATCACTCAGGAGGAAGAGGTAGGAGAATCACAATGAGTTTGAGGCTAGCCTGGGACTACAGACTAAGTTCCAGGTCAGCCTGGGCTGAAGTGAGACTCTACCTTGAAATCAACAACAACAAAAGAAATATAAAACTCCCACAAATGATATTACACTGCTTGTCATATCATTTTTAACTTTTTATTTACAATGTGTGTACACAGAGACAATACACCATGATTATAATCCCTTCCCTTTTCCTCCTCCCTTCTCCTCCTTTCACTGAACCCCTTCTTCTTTCCAACTAGTCTTTCTTCTATTTTTATATCATCATTTTTTCCTCCTATTATACAGATCTTGCACAGGTAGTTTCAGCCACTGTGAAGTCATGAATATAATGGCCACTTTGTATCTGGAAGACAGTATTGCAAAGACTCTCCTCCCCTTCCTGTGGCTCTTACATTCTTTCTTCCACCTCTTCCACAAAGATCCTTGAGCCTTGAAGGGTGTGGTAGAGATGCATCACTTACTGCTAAACACTCCACTGTCACTTCTCAGCACTTTGGTGAGTTTTGACTCTCACTAGTGGTCACCACCATCTTAAAAGAGAAGCTTCTCTAACCAACAACGAGAATAACATTAATATGCAGGCATAAACTTAAGTATTTAGGGGAATGTTTGGTGGGAATAATATATATCCATTTAGCCAGACAATGGTAGTAGTTTTCCCCCTGGGCTTATGACCTCCCCAACCATAGGCTTTTGACTATGTGTTCAGTACCAGACAGGAATTCCCTCCCATGGAGCAGGACTCAAATCCAATCACAGGGCAATTCCCTTCCCCCATAATAGACATGCCACCAGTGTACCAGCTGGAACATTTGGCCTGGCAGGCCAGCCATAAAGCTTGCAGGGTTTGCTGCTTTTTAAGACCATTGATGACTTTTCTCCCCCAACAGTCAGGCTGCATGCTCTTTTCAGTATCCTGACAGCCAGTCAACAGGGAGGAGGTTTGTAGCTCAGCTCCAGCTTGATTTCTCAGTGTCTTGCAGCCCAAGCATGTGGAATCTTCAGCACTAGGGTCTTACCATCTGATTATAGTTGGCAACCAAGAGCCTTGGCAATAGCCTGTAATACTTTGGGGGCATTAGGGGCCTCTCTGGCCAACAACTCACTGGAAGATATCCCTCTTCTGGCACTGAAATTTTCTTGGAACAACCTATGGTTTATCACACCATTTTTTAAAATTAAACATAACATTTGTTTCAGTCTTTAGGAGATTCTTAATAGGAACAAGAGGATTAATGATACCATCTTTCCAATAAGTTACAATAGGACTTTCCTAGCTATTCTGTTATTATCTCATAAAAATCAATGCCAACTCTCCAAAGGAACACCATATTTGTTGAAACGACAAGTATAGTTTCCAGTTCTATAACCTGATTCTATAGTGTAACCTTGTTTATTTCTATCACATGGGCTTATTTCAGGGACTAATGGAGGCCTTAGGCATGGTATTTTTGTGAGTGTTAAATTAATTACTGCATAATAGAAGTTCATGGCAATCAGGAATGATATCAATATACAAGGTAACCAATAGTGCAGAACACAATGTACTATGAGCTAGAAGATATGAGTTTTGCTTTAAAATCATAATGAAGAAAGTTCTGTAATTAAACTTATGGAATACAGAAAGTGATATCAACTGTATTTCAGGAGATGGGGGAGCATAGATATATCATGAAGGATTTTATGAAGGAAGTGATCACTGAAGAATGAGTAAGTTCTTGACAACTTAATGAGTGCAGAGAATTTCAGATGAAGGGAATAGACCAAAAAACTTCCAAAGGTTATCAATTGCAAGATATGTCCAAGCAATGGTGAGTAGTAGAATATTTTTTTTTCAGAAGGCCAATGCAGTAATGTGCAAAGGGAATCAGAGTAGGTTGGGATTAGCTGCCTTTACAGAGCCTGGGGTAATTCATTAAGGACATGGTATCTGTAAGCAAGATTTCATCTGTGTTGTTTGTGGCTGAGTACTGGCTTAGGATAGGTGTTTCTGTATACCATAGATGAGGCATAATTAGCACAGCACCTGCCACATAGTAGGAATAGAACAGAGGAGTTAGCAACAAGCATACCAGTTGTGACCTTATGAAGCAGCTTCAGTGAAATATTGGGACAGGAAGACTCATAATTCTGAAAGCTGGATAAATTGATATTTTGGATAAATATACATTTTTTCCTACTCTACTATTGTAATATGTTTAAAATTTTGAAATGTTCCATTTCAAAATTTTACCATTTAGCCTCTTCTAGCTTCTGAAGCATGCTCACCAGAAGGACAGGTGAGCAAATCATGATTGCGACAGAAATGCATTTAATCAAAAAAGACACCAACCCAGGAAAAGGCAAAGGGAACTCCTAGGATGAGAGAGAAGAAAATTCCAGAAAAACATCTACTACACATGCAATGAGATCAAAGGTCTCCATTACAGATTTGTCCACCAGAAAGTCTAGATTTGAGAGTACCCTAACACCATTCTGAAAAATTATGTAAAGGAAAAAACTAGCAATAATACAGAGAATAATATTTGCAGAGGAATTCAAGCAAATAAATAAAGACAGGGTGAATATGCTCAAAGCATATTATATATGTATGCAAATGTCACAATGAGACCTATTACTATGTGTAATTAATATGTATGCTAATCAAGACAACAAAAACTGAAGGCAATGATTACCATTATGTTAAACACAGGTAGGAAAAGAAGCATAATATTAATATATCACAATTGTCAGCTATGAACCATATTTGCATGAGCAAAGTAATATAATGGCTGGATATTGATTTAACTAAAAATTATACTCTAACAATGCTGAGAGGTAAGAGATAAGAAATAGAAGAAATTGAGAGCTTAAATAACCCTTTAATGACTAATAGGAAGTAAATAATGTCTAAATCTGAGACAATACAAGATCATACACTATTATTTATAAAATGGAATTACATACAAATGCTGGAACAAACCACTAAAAGAGTCTAAGGTGTCTGCCCATGGGAAGTAGAACAAAGAAGAATGGAGATGAACAAGATAGGAGACCATGGTTTTATTTTTTACAATCCTTTTAATACTATATGGCTTTTTAAAATATCTATTTTTAGTCTATAAATATTTGAAGTGAAATGTCTAAAAGTCTACTCAAATTATTAACAGTAGGTACCTCCAACAAATAGGCTTGCCAGACAAGGGAATTTTTATTTCTCACTTTAAGTCTCTGTGCTCTGAATATGCTTGCAGTTTTCACAATCAAGAAGATAGTACTAAAAATACTATTGGTCATAGTCTCCTGTGATTTGAATACTTGGTCCTCAGCTGTTGGTAATTTGGGTGGTGGAGACTTGCTCAAGGAGGTGTGTCCCTAGGGGCAAATACTGAGGTTCTTATTGTCCAGCTCCCCCTTGCCAGAGCCAGCTTGCCATTACTGCTACCTCCCAGCTGCTGTGACAAGACGTGATGCTAAGCCTCTGCTTTGCCATGCCATGATTAAACTTCCCCTAAAGGAGTCTGTAAGCCAAAATAAACCCTTTTGTTCTGTCAGCTGCATTTGGTTGGGTGTTTTTTTCTGAGCAATGAGAAGGTATCTGCAATAGTTGACTTTGAAAATAGGCACTCAGTAAAAGGAAGTAATACATTTCTTCAAGAATCAAGGTAAATTTGGAGAGCAAGAATAGTTGAAAGTCACAAGCAATAGTAACTAGAAGTCACTGCTTACAGTCTTCAACACTTTTGATACAGTGCCATGGTGTCAGGGATTGAAATTTCTTCTTAAAATGGAAACTTAAAATTTTCATAAGTGTACATGAGGTACTTTCATCATAATCCCCTCCCATTATCTTCTTTTGATCCCCTCTCTTCATTCCCTTTTCCACTGAGTCGCTTCTTTCCAGGAAGCCCCTCTTCTATTTATTTATTTTTTTGTGTGTTTTCCTCCATCATTCATGATGAAATGTTAATGGATTCTATATTATGAAGGTCTTACAGGTAGTAACAGTTGCTGAGAAGGAATAAAGACTGTAACTGTTTTAAGGAAGCACTTCTGATTCAAATTTAGGGAACTCATAATCCAGGCAGGATGTGAGATATTTTCCTCTCCTGTTTCCTTTGTTTGTTGGCATTGTTTTCTAATAATTTTTAAGGCCTCCAATGGATGCTATCCAATGTCAAATGCAATAGCTTGAATCTGTTTTATGCATCATGCAAGTTGTTTTATCTCTTTTAATTAATATTAAGTTACCATACAAAGTGATGGGGATTCACTATGGCATTTTTATACATATATGTCTTTCTACATCTGGTTCCCTTCCTTCCCACAGATGCCCCCCCCTTCTGCTTTCATGGCACATATGTTCCATGACCTGATCTTTTGCCCCAGTTCATCTCAATGTTGCTGTGTCTATCCCAGAGAATGGAGTCCTCAGGAAAGCAGAAAATGCTCCTTGCTCAGACATCTATATGTAAACTTGACATGGTGGTACATATAATCTCACATTTGGGAGTCTGAGGCAGGAAGATTGTGAGTTACAAGTTAGCCTTGGCTACCTATAGGAAGATCCTTTTCTGTCTTTTTTAGAAAACGACAAACAGTATAGACCTTGTTGGTCTGGGGAAGGGATCAAGGACTACTCAGGACCTGTCTTACCTACCCCCACTACTACCAGGGCCTCTCCTTGAACTTCTAAGTGTGGAATGGGTGTAAGGGCCAGATATGGAGGATTCTGGTGACATGGCCACCTTGCCTATGTAATGGTATCACCATGCCTCTGTTAAAAGGGCAGTGTGCTATGCAGGTGGGCCGGTAAGAGTCCAGGTCAAAGCCTCACTGAGGTCCTATTCCAGGGTACTACAGACGTTAAAGCTGAGAAAGACTGGCACTGGGTCTTGTCCAGTCCTGGCCCTATGGGTATGTCCGATGTCTACTTGGTCTTACCCCAGGGTCTGGTGCAGCAGAGGCTCCATGGATGGGAAATCACAAATTGTGGGAGCTGAGGCCAGTGATAGACATAAGAGAGCTATCCCAGATGGCTGTGGATGGTAGTGGCATTAGGTCAGCTTCCAGGACACCCTGTTGGGTTAGGGTGGACTAGGAGAAGAAGTGTTGGATGGTTAAAAGCTGGGTTATCTCTCTCAAAAAGTCTGTTGTTTAGAGCCCATGGTGGGGCACTGGGATTGGCAGACTGAATTAGGGTCTGGGAGTGGAGACCTGGAGGAAGGATGACAGGGATCCTGGGGCACAGGATCCAGCTGGAAAATGACAAGGAGGCAATCCCTTAACCATATGTCTGTTGTTAAGCCCCAGAGCTTTTTCCATCCTTGTCAAGATGAGTACTAACCTTCTCTATGTCCCTTCACATACCACTTGAATCCATCTTTAAGCTGTCATCAGCATGCTAGCCTCACATATTCAGCAGAGAATAGATGCTAAGGCACTTAGTCAGCTATGAGTAAGAGAAAATCTCTCCCTCATCTCTCTCTCTCTCTCTCTGGAGCTCTAAAGTACAAGATTTCCTGTATTGATCTCCATGGAATGGCCCTTACTTGAAGCAGCACAGAACTTACAATGTGATTAGTGGAGTCATTTGAGGAGATCTGGGAAAGACATCTCTCCTATTCTGAAACAACACCTTCACTGGGCACAATTGTGCCATAAGTACTGCAGTTTCTATGGAACATCTTTACAATGTAGATGAAACATCTTTTAAGTGGCAGGATATTATGTACTAACCATGCTGTTTTACTTAAGTGCCTGCTATATTAAAGTGCTGGGTCACCCATGCTTTAAGCCTGGTCATAAGTTTTCTCTTCTCTCTCCACACTATCTCTATAGGGGCTCAAAGGCATAAACAGGCTTTGAGAAATAAATGCAGCTTTGGTTATCATGCAATGGTATTTAAAGTCATGGTTTTGAATGAGCATGAACAGTACTGCTGAGGGGATATTGGGCAATAACCCAGAGACAAGTTTTGATTGTTACAACTTACTCTATTTAAGATCTTGAATGTATTCCAAAGGCTCATGTGTTAAAGGCTTGGTCCCCAGAGTGGTACTGTTGGTTAAGTGTTGGAATATGTCTAGTGTCAGCATTTGGGGCCATTTGAATTGTGCCCTTGAAATGCATCCTGGGATTTTCTTTTTGCTTCCTGGCTGTGAGGTGAGTGGTTATATTCCACCAAGTGTTCCTACAATGTTGTGTTGCCTCAGCACAGGCCCAGTGCAATGGAAAAACCTATCATGGACTGCAAAGGATCAAGGTGTTAGCTAAGATAAACTTTGGTTTGCATAAATTGATTTCCTCTGTGCTGGGTGTGTGTGTGGCTGAATTGGTAAAACACCTACATAGAAAGCCAGGCACAGTGGTTTGACTACAGTCCCAGCACTGGGAAATGGAGACAGGAGGATTCTTGGGGCTTGCTGGGTAACTAGTCTACCTAGATCCATGAGCTCCAGTTTCAGTGAGAAGCCCTGTCTCAAAAATGGAGACCGACTTAGGAGGATGCCCAAAGTCAACCTCTGGCCTCCACATACACACATAAACACACATACACCCCCCCCCACACACACTGGTTCTTTCATGGATTTAATGTAGTAAGAGAAAGCTGACACACAGCTGGAGGAGTTGCTATTGTGCTCTAGTAGGTAAAGGCTAGAGTTACTGCTCAGCATCCTATTGAGGCAGTTCAGGGGTGGCAGGGCCTTGAAACAGGAATGTCTTGGAGCTTATAGGGAAGAATCTAGATCATTTCACTTTGCTACAGGTCAGAAATGTCAGAAGTGTCTAGCCTTTTCTTATCTCTGCCCCTCTGGAGAAGTCATTTTACCCCTTTAGAAAAGGCCCTTCCTGAAGGATTAAGATTTCTGGGAATGGACTAGAAAGATGGCTTAGTGGATAAAGGTGCTTGCTTACAAAGCCTGCTGGCCTGGATTTGATTTTCAAGTATCCACATAAAGCCAGATGCAAAAGGTGGCACATACATCTGTAGTTTGTTTGCATTGGCAAGAGGCTCTGTTATGCCCATATTCTCTCTCACTAATAAAGAAAAAAGAATAAACAGACACACACACACACACACACACACACACACGTGCATGCACACGTGCATGCACACACGAGCAAGCTCTGGGAAGATTGCCCTTTACCAGAAATCTTGTCCTCAGACAACTGACTTTAGGACTGGATTGAATAGACCAGCTTCTCATGTAGGGGGCTCACTAAAAGACCTCAGCCTGAGTCCAGTGAGTAAGTAGAAGGTTTGTGTGACCACTGAGTTTCCCCATATCCTAACTCCTGAGTTATTGCCTATCCAAGAACCAAGATAAGGCTCTGATGCTCTAAAGACATCCCAAAATTCCCATATCACTATAAGGGAATCTCTTTTCAGTGAAGAATTATCTGTCCAAAAAGGTCAATCATACCTATTTTGAAAAATCCTGACTTATGCACATTTATTGTATCAGTGAAAATTTTCTGCTACAATATTATAGAAACCTCTAAAAGAGTGGGTTTGACAAGAAGACATTCATGGCTTTGTTTCTAGTAATAAGTCCAGAAGTAACTAGAAAGTGTCTAGCTTACCTCTCTCTCTCTGTGTAACAGTTTTTGCTTGTGGTGTGTGTGCATGAGGATGCCAGATGTTGATGTCGGTGGTTTCCTCAGTCACTCTCCCCTTTCTACTGAGAAAGGGTCTTTCACTTCAACCCATAGCTTACCAATTTGGCTAGTCTAGCTATCTAACTTGCCTCAGGAAGTCTCCTCTCCTGCTTGTATAACTGGTGGGCTACCATACCCACTTGGACATTTACAGGGGAGCTGGGGAATCTGAACGCCAGATGTCACATTTGTACAACAAACATCTTATCCACTGAGCCATCTCTCTAGCTTTCCATCTGTAACATTTGACTAAAGGAGCACAATGTTGTTGCTGATGCTCTAGAATAATGTCCAAGAATAATTAAATAATTAAAAAGGGCAAATGACAGCATATAGCAGAGCCTGTCCCCTTTGTCAGAAAAAAACTATTGTTTCCCCAGAATATGTGCTTGGAAGCATTCTATTGTATTTCCTTCCTATTAGACAAAATGGGGTTTCGTATTCAACTTAATAGCAAGGGATACTATGCAAGTTAAAGTCTTAGCCAGGAATCTTGTCCTTTTCAACAATATTGAGGCTCTATTTATCACAAGTGTGAGCCTGCACATATTTGATAGACAACTGGCAATGTCCTCATCACCTCCACACTTGGAAATTCATTTTAGAAAGTTAAATACTGTTCATTTCTTTGATTAGAGGGATAGATGAAAGCATTATGTGTGACTTGAGGGAATGCATTAACTTAAGAAATGATCAGATGAGCTGGGTTAACTATAGTGGATAACTGCAGAAGACCGTGAAGCTGACCTTCAAGTGTAGAATATGTCATGGTGTGGTAGTATGTGAACTGCCAAGTCACAGTGGTTTATAGCAACAAAGGTTAGCTCCCACAAATGTTACTATATGTGATTGGATATAGCAATGGCATATTGTTATATGTTATTGTCCACTCTGCTCCATACTGTGTCCATTCTGAAATTCAGGCTGAGGGAGAAGTCATTGGTGGCAACATGATCACTGATCACTAGACATGGTCATTGATAGGAATAAAAATTAGAGTAAATTACATGTTTTCTTTCAAAGCTTCTGTTTGGATGTGCTTTGTGCAATTGCCATCTACTTTTTGTTGGCTGATAGAAGCCTCTCTGATGCTCACCAGAATGAGAAATTATAGGTCTTCCATGGGGTGCAACATTGGAGAAAGGGAAACCAAATACAATTGAGTACAGTTAGGACTTATTCCATGTGCATAACACTCATTCTATTTCACAAAATTTCTCCTCTTTTAATGAAAATATCAGCCATGGGGCAAAGAAATTGTTTCAAAGTCACATTAAGGAAAAATGAAAACATAATATACCACTTGAATCATTCATTCAGCAGGTATTTACTGATTTCCTTCTAATGTGAGTTTTAAGTGATCCTTTGGCTAGAGGAAGACTTGGTTAAACCAAATTTAAATATGGTGTTAATCATTGTATTAATGAAATGCGTTAGTAGAAAGAGAGAACTGAACTGAGACTCTGGAAAATATGTGCAAGTGAGGTGACACTTGAAAAGGGAGAAGAAAGAAGGGAAACAGCCAACTATAGTTAACAATGAAACAGTAAAGCTTCTTCATTATGATTAGGGAAGAAAAGACTACTTCTAGCTAAGATAATTTCTACTCAACATTGTAGAATGCAATGAGATAAAATAAAGAAATCAAAAGTGTGAAACAACACTTTTGTGTATATCACAATCATTGTAGACATTATGATTGCATAGATAATAAAAAATATCTATAATAATACAGCACATAAGTAAATACAGAAAAATGTCTATGTATGAAATCAGCATATAAAGGAAATTGAATTGCTATGTACCAGCATCAAAACTCTTAGAAAATAAAATTTATTAAAGTATTTTCACAAATGACAGAATAAAAACATTAGGTACCTAGGAATAAATCTACTCAGAAATGTTCAAGAACTACATAGGAACAAATATAGAAAATCATTTTTACAGAATTTGTAACATTAAAGAAGACTAAATAAACAAATGGGTCTATTTTGTTTAAGTGGTGGCAGATTCAAAATTATACTGTCATTTTTTTCTCAAGTTGATTACAGAGATTCAATGCAATCCCAGTAAAACTTCAACCATATTTTGTTCTTAGAATTGGCCAAACTAACTACAAATTTATAAGAACCTAAAGAACCAAGAGTACACAAACACTCTTGAAAGTGATTGTGGGAAGGTCAGATTTGTAACCCATCCAGTGGTCAATAGTGGCCAAGTGAGGCAAGCATAGATACATGTCCCAGACATGTGGCATTCCTGTATCTGTCAGCAGTCACAGTAAGGTCACTGCAGTAAGACATAAAAAAGAAATTGGCTGAAACGAAAGGGGCAATTTAAGTGAGGAGAAGGGGCACACTATTCTTAAGACGTTTAGCTCTTAAAAGAAGGAAAGGCATTGGGAAGGATGGATGGAAGCCATTTTGTCTTTTATGGGTTGGCATCATTTTAACCCATTGCTTCATAACGATAAAGAGAGTGCATGGAGGAAACTACTGATGGAAAAATAAAGAAGCGGGTCTGTTTGCACAACTTCCTGTCATGGAGAGACCTTTCTGGAGCCCACTTACTGGCAAGGTGCCACACAGCCTGTGAACATGGTGCTTGTGTTGGGGTGGTTGTAGGTCACGATAATGAAGGCACAGATGATTCAAGCCTTTTGAGTGCTGAGAGTTTTGCCAGCATTGTGCCTCTGTAGTCTCAGGGTGGCCTCGGACTCAGCGATTCTCCTACCTCTGCTTCCCGAGTGCTGGGATTAAAGGCGTGCGCCACCACACCAGACTTACTCAATTTTTTTTTTTTTTTTTTACAAAGGTTGTAGTCTTATATCCCCTCTCCCCAGTCCCACTTTCCCTGAGGAATGTCCTCAGTGGGACTGTCAGTCTTCCATGTTGGGCAATTTAAGGTCTCAGGCAGTGGGTGGGGGGCTGTGCCTCAGGATATTTCTACCCACACTCTTACCTCTTCCCACCCCCTCTTCTGAAATGGTCCCTGAGCTTTGGCAGGTCTATAAACAATCTGGGTTAGTGTTGAATTCTCTGTAGCTTCTGCGTTTCTGATTAGATGTGTTTTGATTGACCACAGTGTCTGTCGCTGTTCTTCTGGCTGTAAGAACAGTATTCATGTGGCCACTTCTTCTACAATGTCTCCTGGGTGGGCCCCGGCAGATGGGGTAGAAGTGGCCAGTCTTGTGATGGGCATTCCGCTCTCTTGTTGTATTGATGGATCTTGGATCTTCTAAGATTTCCCTGCCATCTGTAAAATAAAACAGATTCTCCAACCAAGAATGAGAGCAGCTTGGATTAAAGGGAGTATGCATAGTTATTTGAGGAACTTTTCAGTGTGCAAACCCACTCTTCTTATTCCAAGAGCAGTGGGGGGTTCTCTCTGGAATTATTGAGTTTCCTGGCCACAGGATTCTGACTTGGTTTGCAGTACCAGATAGGAGTTCTCCCCAACTTGGTGGGCCTCATGTCCAATCTTTTGAAGGTTAGGTGTAGGAGCGCATGGCTGTGATATCAAAACTTGGGAGGTGGAGGCAGAACATCTTCATCTACATAGTGAGTTTGAGGCCAGCCTCTTTTTTGCAATACTGAGAATTGCTTCAGGGTCTCACACATGTTGGGCCAATGCTGTACCAGTAAATTCTATGCTCTGTCTGGCCTCTTAATATTATAGTGAAATCGCTACACATTTTGTGGAGACTGTAAGATGTGTCTTTTCTATAACTTTTATTGAGAATTTTCATACATACATGTAATGTATTTGGATCCTTTCCCATCACTTTCTCTTGTTCCCTCTGTCCCCATCCCTCTTTTACTAAACTCCTAGATCTGTCTTTTTATTTGTTCATTTATTTTTTGATATATGGTCACCTTATGTAGTACTGGCCTAGCATGGTTCTTGCTATCTAGCCCAGGCCTGCCTCAAACTCATAGCAATACTCCTGCCCCAGTCTTCCAAGAGCTGGGATTACAGGTATGTGCCACCATGCTCAAAAAAGTCTCCCGCAGCTCAGGCTGCCAAGGATGGTCTTCCAGCTCCACTATTTACTGACTATGAGATCTTAGGCAAGTCGCATTGATTTGTTCCATTGAAATATCATAATAGGACCTCCTTACTAGGTTCTGGTAAGAATAGATGTAATACTAAGAAGGGTAGCCAGGCATGTTAGTTAGGGGCAAGGAGCTGAAGTGAGATGATCACTTGGGACCAAGAGTTTTAGACCAGTCTGGGCAGCATAGTAAGACAAACGAAATGAATAATGACTGACATCTAGTAAGTCTTACCCTTATATTGATCCTTATTATTTATTAAGCACTAGTTCTTGAGTCCTGACTTACGTATCAATGCCTTCAAAACTGTGACACTCAGAAAATGCCAGTCTGACTCTTCTTGTTTCTGATCTCAATTTCTGTTTTAAAAAATATTTCTATTTTATTTATTTGTGAGGAGAGAGAGAGAGAGAATAAGTTCATCAGAGCCTCTTGTCACTGCAAACACAAACCCCAGATATAGGAGTCACTTTGTGCATCTGGCTTTACATGGGCACTGGGAACTGAACCTGGGCCAGCAGGCTTTGCAAGTAAGTGTCTTTAAGCACTGGGTCATCTTTCTAGCCCTGATCTTAGTTTCTGAATGAATGTTCCAAGATCTTTCCCCAAAGAGTGATACATTGCTTTCTCCATCACCCCTCTTATTAGTCATCCATTCTTCCCTCCTATTTTGTTGACAGCATAGAGCAGCAAGTGAAAATTTTATCATTTATTTACTGCACAGCAACCCCCTACTCTAACACCACCACTCATTCTCTCTCTTACTGTGTCAGAAGAAATGAGCCGCCTTTTCCTCCAGTGCAATCCCATGTTGACATGCTGGACCCCATGCATTTCCATTTTCTCAGACTACTAACCCACTATTTGCCTCTGTTGTGTAGCTATCCATGCACATTGAAACTGTCCCTCCTAGAGGAAGGAAGACCCTCCCAACATTCCTACCCCAGGTTATATAAACAGTAAACAATGGCTGCTGGGAAAGAAGACTCTCCAGTGTAGCTGCCTGAAAGCTGGACAGGAAACTTCAGTCATGCAACTTACGTGAGTCATCACCCAAGCTGAAGTGGCACTTTTTGGTGATGCAGCCACCTTTGAGCACCCCATACTCCTGTAAGGAATCCCTCACCATGCTGCAAGCAGCTCCAGTAAACTCATTGGTTCACTACACTGGACTTGGGTGGAATTGTTTGTTTTCTCTGTTATCAGTGCCTGTCTGGAGGGAGATACTATCTCTAACCAGACTAATTTCCTGTACTTTATGTTGACTGTATTATATCCTTGACTGTGTAAGAAAAAAAATCCAAAGGTTTCCTGTTCATTATTGATAAAAGAACTAAGATTCTTCACATTAAACCTCTTTATTAGTTTGAAATGTTTTATTGACAATTTGATTAAATATATAGCCTATTGCTATTTCTTACACACTTCTGATCTTATCTTAATTGTCTCCATCTCCTTTGGTTTTTGCCTTCTTTCAATCAGATCCCAAACATAGAAAAAATTAAATGAATCTTTCTGATTTTTTTGACACTAAAATCACCTTTGAAAGTTTCAGAGAGCTCCTGGAAAAGTTACAAAGGTTTGTTATCTCTCCCTCTTATCCTTCTCTCCCTTTCATTTTTTTTTTTTTTTGTTTTTGTTTTTGTTTTTTGAGGTAGGGTCTCACTTTAGCTCAGGCTGACCTGGAATTCACTATGTAGTCTTAGGGTGGCCTGGAACTCACGGCGATCCTCCTACCTCTGCCTCCTGAGTGCTGGGATTAAAGGCATGTGCCACCACGCCTGGCTCGCTACCTCTCTTTCTTTCTTTTCTGTTTCTTTTTCTTTTTCTGTTTCTGTTTCTTTTTCTTTTTCTTTTTTCTGATACAAGGTCTTTTTGCATAACCCAGACTGGCTTCAAACTCACAGATATCCTCCTGCCTGCATCACCCTACCTAGGGCTCTGATTACAGATGTGTGCCACCACTTGTGGCTTTATATATATTTTTTTATTATTTTATTTTATTTTATATTTTCCAGGTAGGATCTCACTCTAGATCAGGCTGACCTGGAATTCACTATGTAGTCTCAGGGTGGCCTTGAACTCATGGTGATCCTTCTATCTCTGCCTTCCAAGTGCTGGGATTAAAGGCATGGGCCACGACGCCCAGCTTCTTTTTTTTTTTTTTTAATTTATTTATTTATTTTATTTTGAGAGCAACAGACACAGAGAGAAAGACAGATAGAGGGAGAGAGAGAGAATGGGCGCGCCAGAGCTTCCAGCCTCTGCAAACGAACTCCAGACGCGTGCGCCCCCTTGTGCATCTGGCTAACGTGGGACCTGGGGAACCGAGCCTCGAACCGGGGTCCTTAGGCTTCACAGGCAAGTGCTTAACCGCTAAGCCATCTCTCCAGCCCCCCCTTTTTTTTTTAATATGGAATGCTTCAAGAGTTTGCGTGTCATCCTTGCACAGGGGCTATGCTCATCTTCTCTGTATTGTTCCAACTTTAGTATATGGCTGCATTCCTTATTTTTATTTTTATTTTTTTTTTTGAGAGAGAGAGAGAGAGAGAGAGAGAAGAGAGGATGGGCATGACAGGGCCCTTTGCCACTACTAATGAACTCCAGATGCATGTGCCACTTTGTGCATCTGGCTTTATATGGGTATTGGGAAATCAAACCTGGGCTGGAAAGATTTGCAAGAAAGCAACTTTAACTGCTGTGTTGTCTCCCCAGCACACCCATGGAGTTTTATAGAAATACACATATCCAGATGTACTGAAACTCTTTAGGTTGATATTCTCAGTATATAATTAGTGTAGGTTTGAAATATCATTGGTATCTTATACTTGTTATGTATCAGCATTATAATAAGCTTTTCCCATTAAAAAAGTATGTTGGTTTGTTTTTGTGCTCATCTATTTTTATACAGCAAATGTAAATTCACTAACTTTGTGAAGATAGGCATAATGATTGATGTCAAAGATATTTTGCATACATCTTTAGAATTACAGTATTAATTTTGCTTTTCATGTTCCAGAAAGTCTAATTTCCTTGCCAGTTACTTGCATTGCTCTTATCCTGAACTCTCATCAGGTCCTTCACATGGAAATTTTTTTAGCAAAAGTTAATTTTTCAGTGAAATTCCTTGTGCTCTACAGAAAGTCTTTGTTTTACTCTAATTCTCTGCTGTAATCTGTAGTTCATGTTTGGGACTACAGATGTGTGCAACCACTTCTGGCTTCATTCTTTTTTGAGAGGTAGAGAGAGGAAAAGATCGGAGAGGAGAGGAGAGGAGAGGAGAGGAGAGGAGAGGAGAGGAGAGGAGAGGAGAAGAAAGGAGAGGAGAGGAGAGAATGGGCATGCCAGGGCCTCTTGCCACTACAAACGAACTCCAGATGCACCCGCCACTTTGTGCATCTGGCCTCCTGGACTCCCCAGACTGTCACAGATCATTTAAATTATTGACTTTGGCAAAATAAAAATTCTTGAACACAGTTTTCTGATGGCAGTACCTTCACAACTTTGAGATAGTAACAGTAAAGTGAATTGGAATTTTTCAGTACTTTGTTTAGCCAAGATGCAAATGGTTTCATGCAACCACTGACCCAAGATCCATCAGAATAAAATCTAACTACAAAAGAGCCAATGAACTGGCAAGAGAAATTTAGTGTGGTTTCTTGTTTGGAATACAGTTGAAAGTATTTAGAATAAAGTGATTAAAACCAATTTTCTGGGTAACATATCCTTCCTCCTCTCCTCTTTTTGGAGACAATCTCACCCATGTGTAGGAGGGGTTGCTATGTTCTTCAGTGGTGTGTGAAAGTACGAAGGGAATTAGTTGGGATGAAGGGGTTTAGAAGGAGATACAGGGGGATTAGAGAAGGTAATGGTTGGTGAATGTGATCAACATACGTTATAGACATGTATGAAATTGTCAAAAATAAAATATAGGCAAAGCAAAATATAAAGAAAATCTAAGCCTATTTTATTTTTATGAGAGAGAGAGAGAAAATTGGCACACTATGGCCTCCAGCCACTGCAATCGAACTCCAGTTGTGTATGCCACCTTAACTAATCTAATGTAGAAAACTTCTCACAAACAAGACCAAAGATTTGTTTCTATGGTGATTCTAAATCCTGTCAAGATGACAATTAGAGATTAACCATCACAGACACACACACACACACACACACACACACACACACACACTCAAAAACCAAAACCAAAAGCATGAAAGTGTAGCAAAGGGATTAGTTGGGAGAAAGAAGGGACTTAGCAGGAGTTGGAGGGGTAAAAGAGAGGGTAGTGAGGATGGATGCATGTGATCTCCCTACCTTATATACAAGTGTGAAGCTGTCAAAAATAAAATAAAAACTAAAGGTAAAAATATGATACATGCCTAATTAAAAACACACACACACACAGCTGGGTATGGTGGCGCATGCATTTAATCCCATCATTCAGGAAGCTGAGCTAGGAGGACTGCTGACAGCTGGAGGCCAGCCTAAAACTACATAGTGAATTCAAGGTCATCTTGGGCTAGAGTGAGACCCTACCTTAAAAAATCAACACACACACACGGCACGCAAACAAACAAAAGCCTCAGCTTTGTAGCCCAGCCTGGCCTCAAACTCTGGCTCCTTCTGCCTCTACCTCCCTAGAGCTGGGATTATAGGAATGTGACACTACACTGAGCAAGACTTTCTGTTTCTACTTAAGCTATCTGTAACCCACATATCACAACATCTTGACAAGAATAGAATTTACATGCCATATAAATCACCTATTTAAGGCTTATAATTCAATGATTTTTAGTATATTCAGAGTGAATACCATCATACTGTAGCCACATGTTTAGAACATTTTTTTAGGCAGGTTCTCACTCTAGCTCAGGCTGACCTGGAATTCACTATGTAGTCTCATGGTGGCCTCAAACTCACAGTGATCCTCCTACCTCTGCCTCCCATGTGCTAGGATTAAAGACGTGCGACACCACACCTGGCCCAATTTTGGAACATTTAAAAAATTAACTTATTTATTTAGATGTATGTGCATGGAAGTCCCAGGGCTTCTTGCCATTACAAATGAATGCTAGATAGTTTTGTTACTTTTTACATCTGGCTTATGTAAGTGGCTTGGGAATTGAAGCTGGCAGGCTTTGCAATCTTTTCACCCCAAATTTTAGAACATTTTTATTCCTTGCAAAAGAATCACTGGAAGTTTCTGTGTCTCTGGATCTCTGGTTCGGCAGGAGTTGAGTGCTGTCTGTGTCTGTCTCCTTCACCCTTGTGCTGATACCAGGTTCACCAAGAAAGCAGCACTCTTGCTTATTTCCCCAATTACTCTTAGTTTCGGCGGGGGCCCTTTTGAGGTGTGATGGGCTGGTTCTCTCCTTAGGATCTGTGTCCATCTGAAAAAAGAAAAGCTAATTCTCTAATGGAGAGTAAAGTTGGCACCAGATAAATGGGATAATCATTATTAGTTTAGAGAGGATTTAATAGGTGTAGGCCCTCTTGTGGCCCTCTATTGGTGGGAGCTTGATATTGAAGAGTGGGCTCATTTTTGGATATGGTTCTGACTCGTTTCCCTGTTACAGGTATCTGTTAGCCAATTCAAGATCAGGTTGTTTCCCACCATGGCTGTGTGACACTGTTGCACTTGTGTGGGCATCACGTCAGGTTGTTTGCTGCCGAGAAGCTTAGACCTCGAGTTGTTCAGACAGATGTTGGCTATTTTTCCCCAGTTGCTCATGTAACACCTCTGGCACTAGACAAACTAACTGTCTGGGGATTGACTCTCTTCCACTTTCCAGCCAGGTTGCTCCCAACAGCATATGGTATCTTCAGCAGTAGGGTCTTAGGGGGTGGAAAGATTACAGCCATAAGTAAGGTCATTATGCACAGAGACATTGCTTCCCCCCCATAACTGAAGGCCACCCCCACAATGCAACACTCACAATCCACAGGGGGTGATGACAGGGAGAAGGCTAATGATGGTACCATCATGGCTGTGTACACACTATATATGTAACTAATAATAATAAAAAAGAACTACTGGAATTATTAGTGATCACTTTCACTCACCCCATTGCCTTCAGTAATTCTGATTCTGGACATCACATGAAATGGAGTCATAAAACATGTGGCCCTTTATGACTTTCAATGGGCTTTTATGACTTCTTTCAATTAGCATCATATTTTTAAAGTTCATGCATGTTGTAGATGTCACCATATTTTACTCATTTTAATTGCTAAGTCATACTTAATCATACTGATTTGCCCCACTTCACTCTTTTCTCAAGTGGTAGACATTTTTGCACCCATAATATTTAACGTTATACCCAATTCTTACTCTTTCCTCCTACAGTACTGGCTCACTGAAGTCCCAAATCCTTATTTTCCCTGTCAATACAGTGATTTGCATAGTTTCATTAAGAATCTGTCCTTCTTTTATGAGAATGTGGCTGGAAGAAACAGTTGCATGACCAAAATCTTGTCTGAGCTGTTATATCTGAGCATTATTCTCATTGAATCACATATAGTCAGACACTTATATGGAAATCAGATTGACATTACTTCTGGAGCTAATGTCTACAAAGTCCTGGAGAATTCACATGATCCTTAGAGAGACCTTAGTAGTCCAGAAAGCTGGGTACATTTGGGGGTCCTTCAGAATGTATAACACATTTCACAGTGTTTTCTAAGTTTGGCTTCCTAGCCTCTGAATATCAAATAATAAATAGTGGCTTTAAAATTGAGTTGCCTTATGTAAACTTCCAGCAAAGCTAAATTAAGATGTTCAAGGTGGCAAAAAATATTTGCTATATTTTAGGTAAATAGGACAAATATAATGAAGCCAGCCTTATTTTGTGATCATAAATAATTATCTTCATTATTCTCTGAGATAGGGGGAGAGTAAAAATAACTAGATATAAGACTTTGGGATGGGGAAAAATTACTGACTATATTCTCATTGAGATGTTGGAGCCTCTCAGGATCATCATTCCACAGAGGCATGCCTTTGATTTGACTGGGCATGACTCTGAAGAGACAGATTAACTGGTAGCACACTGATGACATCCCATGTTTCTTGCCTAAAGAAATACAAGTCAGATTGTTTGTCTGGAAAAATACAGTTCATTATTGCCCAACTAGACTGGTGTTTTAAAATTAATTTCTATATTATTGTAAATACACTTATGGTTTTACATTCCTTCCTTTTTTTCTTTTATTCTTTCCTTTTCACATGTATGGTGTATGTACATGTATGTGTAGATATGGCATGTAGAAGTAATAGGGGAATAGTATGTGCCCCCTGTGGTGGTTTGATTCAGGTGCCCCATAAACTTAGGTGTTCTGAGTGCTAGGTTCCTAGCTGATGGATATTTGGGAATAATGCCTCCTGGAGGCAATGCATTTCTAGGGGCAGACTTATGGGTATCATAGCCAGTTTCTCCCTGCCAGTGTTTGGCACACTCTTCTGTTGCTGTTGTCCACTTGATGCTAGCAAGGAGGTGATGCCCACCCTCTGCTCATGCCATTGTTTTCCCCTGCCATCATGTAGCTTTCCCTTGAGTCTGTAAGCCAAACCAAACCTTTTTTCCCACAAGCTGCTCTTGGTCAGGTGATTTCTGCCAGTAATGGGAATCTGATTGCAACAGTAAAGTTGGCACCAGAAGTGGGGTCATTACTGCTTGAAACCTGACTGTGTGGCTTTGGCTTTTGGTAGCTAATTTTCAATTGGAATGTGGATGAACTTAAAATCTTGACTTTAGAGATGCTTTGCAGTGCTCTAAGTACAACTTGATGGACTATTCTGGTCAGAGCTAAAAGACCTGAATGCAGTAAGAACTATGGACTGAGATGTTTGGTTTGTGAGCGTGAGGAAGACTTTTGTCTGAACTGGGCTAGAATCAGTTTGTGTGAGAGGTTTGCTGTTATACGCATGTCCTGAGAACTTGTGCAGGGTTGCATTGCATAGAAATGGACTGGTGTGAACAGAGGGATATGGAACAGAAAAAAATGAAATCTTTGGGTAAAACTACTGGCCGTTCATCTGCAATTGAGAGATTACAGCCATTTAGATTGGGATAGCTGACCTGAATTGGGGCAACAGGAAGAACGTAGACTGTTTTGAAGAGGCGTAAATGTTCAAGGAGTGTCCTGTTCTTTAAGGTCATTTTACTCCCCCTGGATTAACAAATTGGCATCCTACCTGGCATTATGAAGTATAAGAAATGCAGGAAAGAGAGGATCCTTGAATTTGCAGCAAAGTCTTGTGTTTTGGAAATGGACAATGTGTGGACAGTGTGAAGCAGGGTTGCCTGTATGGAGACCTGATGGAGCCATGTGGATGGACTGTGGGTTGCAGTGGAGACCCAGTGGAGGTGTCAGAGACCATGAGATGGCTTCCAAGGAGAGCTGCCAGCTTTGAATGAAGTTTTCCAGGATGGTGAGTAGCCTAGCTGTAAGGGTGGAATTGGAACTCAGATACTTGTTGCTGTTTAGAATTATTGGACTTGGAGATTTATCACTGACTAGAGTTACTGGACTTGGAACTACAGAGTTTGATGTTTGTCCTGGTTGTTTTAAATCTTGTATTGGTTGAATATTTCTTTGCTATACCCAATGCCATGTTTTTCAGTGTTGATGTTTATTCTGTGGCATTATGGTTTTTGCGGGAAGTTTTTTGGTACTATGGTGCAGTTACAAGACTTTGGATTATAGGAATGTTTGAATATCTTTGAGAGTGATAAAAACTATGGGGACTTTTAAAGTTGGATGAATGCATTGCATTTTATATCATGTATGGTTACCAGTTTATGAGGGTCAAGGGAAGATGTGGTGGTTTGATTCAGGTATCCCCCATAAACTTAAGTATTCTGAATGCTAGCTTCCCAGCTGATGGAGATTTGGGAATTAATGCCTCCTGGAAGCAGTATATTCTTGGGGGCAAGCTTATGGGTGTTATAGCCAGTTTCCCCTTGCCATTGTTTGGCACACTCCCCTGTTGCTATTGTCCACCTTATGTTGGCCAGGGGGTGATCATACCATAGTTTTCCCTTGCCATCATGGAGCTTTCCCTCAAGTCTGTAAGCCAAAATAAACTTTTTTTTTTTTTAATCCTACAAGCCACTCTTGCTCAGGTGATTTCTGCCAGCAATGCGAACCTGACTGCAACATCCCTCTTCATCAGTCTTATACACCTTTACTTGAGATGGAGACTCTCACTGATTGTGGAGCTTGCTATTTTCACTAGCTCTTGCAATTCTCCAGCCTATACTCTCCATAAGAATATAAGTAATTGATGTGCATAGCCACAGTCAGCTCTTTATGTGGGTGCAAGGAAATCAGACTCAGGTGATCTCAGGCTCCTTTGGGCCTTCATGGTTGAACAGAAAGCAATCATAACCACTGAACCATATCTCCAGCTCCACATTTATGGTTCTTTGTTTTCTCCTGTGAACTCAGGTGACATCTTTCTCAGTTTCCTATTTATTTGTGAGTTCAAGAAAATATGTGTCGTATGTTCCTTTTATATCTGTATGAGAATCATGATTTTGCCTTTTGCGAACATTATCTTGTAACCTCCCTTAATAAGATATATTTCTTTATACCCCCTATCTGTAAAGCAGCAGTCTGAACTGCAGATGGAGCTAACTACTAAATGAGAGGTAAAGAAGAGTATGGAACAAGGGATGAGCTGGAGTGGCTCTTGGTGCTGATGGCATTCAATTCTCCCTTGAGTACTACTAAGAAGAGGATAAAGGCAGAAGATGCAGTAAAGGGGTGAAAGAACCATGAAATAGTTTGTGGTTGGTGAAATATCTTGTGATAGGAAAAAGGAACTAGAAGGTACACCAATGGAAAGACTGCTAGGCAATCTGAATTCTAGACCCAGCTCTGCCACCTCCTAGCTGTATAACCTACACTAACTTGCCAAACCCCTCTAGTTTACTCAAATGATCTTGTCTACAAGAGCTATTGTGAAGATTAAAAGTAAATTGACCTATTCTGAAGGTGATCAGTACAGTGGGCAATATAGAGTATCACAAGGAAGGAAAGGAAATAAATATCTCACCCATCACAAGGGTTACAACAGCATTCTAACAAAAGAAAAGTCCAAGCTGATCTTACAAAGCTGGACATGTCATGGGGGC
The DNA here is from genome assembly GCF_020740685.1 of Jaculus jaculus. NCBI lineage: Eukaryota > Metazoa > Chordata > Mammalia > Rodentia > Dipodidae > Jaculus > Jaculus jaculus. Next base: position 7,083,122 of record NC_059125.1, read on the forward strand.
ATTCAGAAATGAAGATGATAAGACCCAAAGCATCCTGTCTTTTTATGTTAGGTGTGGTGAGAAAAGTACATAGCTGTGGAGAGACATGAGACATGATTGAACAGAAAGGGTATGACCTAAGGCTAATGAATTGGTGGGAAACTTAACAAGGCTTGTTTGTTCAGATCCCTGTTAGCCTCTCCGTGTAGCATTTCTTCTGCCCTGAGAACAGAGCAGGACCACTCTGGAATGAAGGTCCTATGATCTACTTTAGAAGAAGAAGATCAGAAGGTAAACTTTATGAGTTTTATAGCTCATGTTGAGGGAGAGGAATTCTAGTTTTTAGGACATGCATACCTTGGGGGAGATTAAAGAGAGATGGGGAGTTAAGGAGAAGGTTAGAGAGACTTTGTTTCGAAGGATCTCCCGATGCCCTTCAGTTCAAAGTAGTCAGCGTGCCATACTTTGGAGTATCGTGTTCTGCTCCTTGAGAATATGTGCCAACTGTTGCTTCTCCTCCTCCACTATTCTTCCTTCTTCACCTGTCTGCTTCCTCCTCTTCTTCCTCCTCCTTTTCTCATTCACCCAATCTATCTGTCTCTTCCTCTTTCCTTTTCTTCTTCTTCTTCCTCCTCCTTATCCCTGGGGCCATCTTTGCCTTCTTCCTTTTCCTTTTTACTTCTCTTCCTTTATCATTTCTCTGTCTTCCTTCTTTCTTCTTTCCTCCTCATCTTCTTCTGACTCGATTCTTATTACATACATTTTATTTGTTTGAGTTTAGGATCTTATGTAACATACATTGTTAAATGCCTCAAACATTTTCATATAGGTGCTCCGGATAATGTACAGAGATCAGGCACTCCAGAGAGTTCTGATGTAATTAATTTTCAGACTATGCTAAAGACTATGAGACAATTAAAAAACATCCTTTCACACATGAGTATATGCATAATTATCTTCAGCTGCAAGCATTTCCTTTCACCTCAGGCTTTAATAGGAGTTGCAAACAAAATGTAGAAATAAAATCCTGAGAGATAGAATAGGAACTCTTGAAAAGTAAATAGATGGTTTACTTCATAAAGGTAAGGGGAAGGACAGAGCATGGAATGGGACTGAATACATGTACATCTAAATAATGGGCTCCACATCGACAAATATTTATTGATCACATCCTTGAAGTAGGAAAGCAATCTGAAAGCTGACACTTTGGTTCCAAAGTTATTAGTCCCTACAAATGGGCTCTTCATATTGTGATGCCACAACTGGCAGAATTACCATCATGTGGGAGCTGATTAGAAATGCAGTGACTGCATCTCAGGTCTGCTGACCCAGAGTCTGCATTTTAACAAGATGTTCAGGTGACTCATATGTACTATAAAGGTAGAGAAGCAGTGATATGGAACATAGGCCAACATACATAAATCAGTCTGGCAACAATTAAGTATGAATCATGTGATGCTATTGATGAATAGTTCCCAGCTGATGGATGGCAGGGCAGCCACATTAAAATTACATGAGCTTTTTGCAATGCAGACCCAGCACCAGAGACTCTGAATTTCAAGTGAAACCTAGGGAAAAAAATGCTTTTAAAGGAGCATCTTATAGTTCATAACCAGATCTGGAAGCAAGGTATGAGAAGTGGGAACTCTAGAAAAGTACAGACTAGGTCTTGAACTGAGCCTTGGAAAAAAGGGCTCAACATTTTGAAAATGAAGTGTGTGCATGTATGTGTAAATAAGAGCATAAGATGGTGTCATTATAAGTTCCTTCCAGAAAGTAAGAAACCAAAGGAAATATTGTTCCCTGGGAAGTTTGGCAGGATTTTAAAACAATAACATTTCTCTGTTGGAAACAATGGTGATATGATGCTTTTCATAATGTCTTGGGTGGAAGCAATGGCACATTTGATTCATGCTTAGAGACAATTGAAATGGACAGAACATTTTTTTTTCTCAGTTCCTACTTGGGAATAATATATGTAGTCTTTCTTTACATATGAAACCAATTTTAAACTCTTGCTCTATGTTGGGTAGAAATAATCTAAGCTTGGATTTAAAAATGTTTTATGTATTATTTATTATATATATATATATAGAGAGAGAGAGAGATGTAGAAAGAGAGAGAGAGAATATTAATGAATGAATGAATGAGCACACCAGGGCTTTAGGCCACTGCAAATTAACCCCAGATGTATGTGCCGCCTTGTGCATCTGTCTTTATGTGGGTACTGGGGAACTGAACCTAAATCTTTAGGCTGTGAAAGCAAGCACCTTAACCACCAAGCCTCTAAGCTTGAATTTATTTTAACAAAATGGTACACATTTCTGTGTATTGGTGCTAGTTTACAAGATTCAGTACAATGAACTAAGGTAGTGTGGGTAATTATAAGTTGAAATTGAGACATATTATACAAGCTTAACATGGATCTTCTTTACTCCTAATAAGATTAGACCTGCCCCTGTAAAGCTTTCTTGATGTTTTCTTTTGATTAACGATATTGGCTGTATGCCCAGGTTCTCACTTACCTCATGTTATCAGCTATTTACTTATAGGTAAGCTTTCCCTATTAGACCCTAGGTCTTTGAGGAAACCATTGATTTCTTATGCATATTTGCATATCTAGTGACGAAGGTTCACTTTTCATATGTTGGTGTAAAGTAGGTGGAAATAATATTCTTCTCTATCATTCTGAGCTTTCAGTTGGGGCATCTGTAACAAGGTACAGAATACCAAGAGAAAATCAAACAGAAACTTGACAACATGCATAACTCCTGTATACATGAGAGATACATAGGGAAAGTGAGTACCTCTCCCAGAGGTAGCCTTGAGTTTCAGCTAAAATATCATCTTCAATTGAAACAAAGAAAGAAGGATGTTGGACATATTAGTACTGGAGAGGGGATCAGTAAAAACATGGTAAACAAGGGTGAGGTTTGTCATGGAGAAGGTAAATATAAAGCTTTAAAAAGAACTTGGAACTTTGAGATACAAATTTAGGGTGGGAAGAAGGGAGTGAGATAGTAGGGGGAGAGAAGGAAGAGGAGAGGGGGAGAGAGAGACATTAAGGAAAGACAAGTCAAGTTTGGTAGGAATGTGTTACTGTTAACTTCATGTTGCTGGCACAAAGCACAAAAGTAGCTGATAGGAGGAATTTTATTATTTTGGCTTACAGACTCAAGGGGAAGCTCTATGATGGCAGGGGAAAATGTGGCATGAACAGAGGGTGGACATCACCTCCTGGCCAACATAAGGTGGGCAGCAACAGCAGGAGAGTGTGCTAAACACTGGCCAGGGAAAGCTGGCTATAACACCCATAAGCCTCTCCTCCCCCCAACAACACACCTCTTCCATTCAGGCTGCAATTCCCAAATTGCCACTAACTGGGGATCCAGCATTCAGAACATATGAGTTTATGGGAGACACCTAATTCAAACCACCACAGAAGGGTAACTGCTCTCTGAGAATAGATTTAGAACCTATTGGAGATGATTGTATGGCTACAGTCCACTGAATGGGAGAGATATGTGCTGGGTTTCCCTGGCAAGAGCTGGGCCACCATAACATGATCACTGAAGTTGATGAGTAAGAGCAGAGAGGGCTTTTGGGAGCCCAGTTATTGACAAGGTGGCACACAGCTTGTGGCATGTGGTGCCTGTGTTGGGAAGGCTGTAAGAAATGACTAATGACGTACATGTGTGCCAAGACTCTTAAGTACAGAAAGTTGTCAGTATGAGGCCTACAGTTTGCCAGTGTCTGTATTAGGTGGGCCAAGTTGTGAGGGTCAAGTCATGAAAGTCACTGGGCCTGAGACAGGAAGTATGATGGAGTCACTGACACATTGTCGGCACACAGCAGGGACAGGGCACCGCTAGATGTCCCTGCATACAATCACCATGCAATAGAAGTAAGCAAAAGTAAAACAGCTTAGTGGATTCAAGCAACATAAGTCCCTTTTCTCCTGCCATGTTCCTCTGCCAGTAAGTGTACTGTATAGGACACGTTAACAATAAAGGACAGCTTGCTACTGTAGAGCTGGTACTGTAGGGCTAGTTTGAGGTGGAGAGGCAATATATTAGTAACTGGCATGTATTGCCAGTTTTCATCAATTCCTTTCAGTTGCTACCCTCCATGGAATGAGCATGACCCAGATATCCATCATGTCTTCAGACTGAGTCCCACAATGTGGACCAGATAGGCACTTTGTGTGAGCACATTGAAATGACAACCAACTTATAAACTCGTGAGTATGAAATCAATGTTTATTGTAGCAAGTTATTGCATTTTTTGAAGCTATTTATCATACAGGAAAAACATGACTAATACATCCTGTTTTCCTCCATCTCTCTTGTACCAGGGTCTAGATCATAAAAGAAGCTCAATATATCTTTTTAATTGAATGACTTTTCAAACTTTGGGTCCATTTTCTGATTTGTCTGATGGTTCAACCCACATATCATCTAATGGGCTCCAGCATGAGTCACCATTTCAGGTAGACAGAAGAATGGGAATAACATCATGAAGAATCTTAGTGGAATTCAAGTCTGCTACTTGAAAAGACAAAAACCCACTTTACTGGAAAATCCAAACTGAGGAACTGCTTTTGTAAGCTCTTGAGTCTGCATACTTTGTATAATGCAGCAAGGTCATTAGGTCTGGCTTCATCATCTACACCAGTACTTCTCGATGTGGCTTTTGGGGGAGCAAAGTGAAAGGTAATCAAAAGAAGATTGCCTTGCATGTGCTCTGACTATTGCTCAAAGTGCGAATTTAAGGGCAAAGAGAGAAAACAGATAATCAAAACATGGCCTTTGCGTGTAGGGTTGTTAACTATCATAAGTTAATTTTATGTTCTAATCTCTTTTTCTGGCTTGGGGTCATAGCACAATATCACACCCTAATCTATACAGTGGAGAACTCTGTTTTTTTTCTAAAACTAATTATTATGCGGATATGACTTCTATTATATGACAAAGAGCTAGCAACTGGCATTAATATACATTTTTTATCAACTGAAATTATTTTCTTTAAGAAATCTATTAATCCAGGGCTGGAGAGATGGCTTAGTGGTTAAGCGCTTGCCTGTGAAGCCTAAGGACCCCAGTTCGAGGCTCAGTTCCCCAGGAGCCACGTTAGCCAGATGCACAAGGGGGCGCACGCGTCTGGAGTTCTTTGGCAGAGGCTGGAAGCCCTGGCGCGCCCATTCTCTCTCTCTCCCTCTATCTGTCTTTCTCTCTGTGTCTGTCGCTCTCAAATAAATTTAAAAAAAAAAAGAAAGAAATCTATTAATCCATTCCAAAGGTGCCTGGCAGAAAGTTTGCCATAGCACTTCACATATTTGTTAATTTCATCCAAATATGCAGCCACTCCCACCAATCTACTCAAGACCGTGGCACTGATTTTCACATGCCTATAGTAGAGGCATGTCTTAATTGGAGGATCGTGCCTGAAAATTTTGTCATCACCCATACCTCTTCCCTAAATCCCCACACTCCAAATGAGTGGCTTGATATTTGTTGTCACTTTCCAAGAGAACAACACTCTTGTCATTCAGAGCTTTTGATTTAGTTTTTTGTAGTGGGCTTTTCTTATTAAACATACTGTCAACTTTTCTTCTGTTGGTAGAATATTTTCACTTCCAAAGACATTCATTAAAGTGCTTTCAGAATGAAATTGTAGGGAATGGAGAGATGACTTAGTGGTTGAATGCACTTAAGTACAAAGCTTGATAGCATAGGTTCAATTCCCCAGTACTCAAATGAAGCCAGATTCACAAAGTGGTACAGGCATCCGGCCACCCTTACTCATTCTCTCTCTCTCAAATGAACTAAAAAATATTTTGGGGCTGTAGAGATGGCTTAGTGATTAAGGTGCTTGCCTACAAAGCCTGAGGACACAGGTTTGATTCCCTGGTGCCCATGTAAGCCAGATGCACAAGGTGGCACATGCATCTGAAGTTTGTTTGCAATGGCTGTAGGTCCTTGCGTTCCCATTTTTTCTCTCTGTCTGTCTGCCTGCCAGTCAGTCAGTCTGTTTGTCTATCTCCCAAAAAATAAGTAAATAAATAAAATATTTAAAAGCCAGAAGGACCTGGAGTAATTTATTGAGATAAATAAATAAATATTTTACAGTGAACTTGTAACACATGTTAATATTATTTTAGGACTGCAGTCTCCCTATATTATATATTATCTATGTTAAGTTGCCCCTTTTGATAAGAGAGGGTGATCAGGGATGTTCAAAAGCATTATACACATGTATGAAATTGTTAAAAATAAGATTAAAATAAAATTTTCCTCTTCCATTTAACATTCATAGAGTCAAAAGTCAGCATCCATGTATTTGTTTACTGTGTTTCAAGTTCCTATTTGAAGCTGAAATAACTTTTATTGTTATGTATGTTTATGTGTGATGTGTGTATACACATGTTCATATGTAAATACATGATTGTTGGAGCCAGAGATTGATGTTGGGTATCTTTCTCAGTGACTCTCCACCACAGGGTCAGATACATGCTCTCTCACTGGACATAGAGCTCACTGATGTGGCCAGATTAACTAGCCAATGAGCCCCAGGAATTCCCTGTCTTTGTATCCCCAGTACTGGGATTACAGGCATGTGCCACCATGCCTGTCCTCTTGCATAGGTGCTGGGATTCTGAACTCCCATTCTTGTGCATGCAAATTGCATGCAAAGCACTTTACTCTCTGAGATCTCCTCACAGCTATAGCTTTCCAGAGTAAAAAATAATATATGTTTACTTATGAATGGAAGCTACCAGCAGAATGTAGACCTAGATAGAATTTTAAATGAAATGTTCTCTAATATTTTCCTTGAACAGTTGAGGTTTAGAGAGGATCAAGGTGGTGACAGATTTGGGACCAGGGTTCAGTTATCCTCTCCTCTCGTCCAGTTCTCTGTTCATTGTATCATTTTTTAATTTTAATTTTATTTACCTATTTATTTGACAGAGAAAGGGTGGGAGAAAGAGAGAATGAATGGGTGCACCAGGCCTCCAGCCACTGCAAATGAACTCCAGATGCATATGCCCCCTTGTGCATCTGGCTAACATGGGTCCTGGGGAATCAAACCTTGGTCCTTTAGCTTTGCAGGCAAATGTCTTAACCACTAAGCCATTCCCCCAGCCTTGTTCACTGTATCTTAAATAAAATGGGAGGGCAGGAAGGGTTTGCAGAGATCACTCTGACCAACTACAATATTTTAAAGATTAGACAGCAGTGCCAAGGAAATTTGGACATCTGGCATAGCAATGCTATTCTGGTCCTTGTAATAAACATTCATTGTTCATTTTGATGGTAAATAAACAGTGCTCCAGCAGATCTCCAGTCCCAGGGAGATGATTCAGTGTGGGAATCTGTGGTTGTCACCCACATGTATCGTCTGAAATAGAGCCAGCCCCATGAGTGGCAGGCAGAGGCTCACTTAGAAATCTCTCCCAACCAAAACACCACCCCACACATATGTTTTTTGAAAAATGAGTTTTTCTGGGTTCTGAAGGCTTCAGTCTGTCTCTCAGCTCCCTATTAAAATTCACATAATCCTAGCAAGGAAATCATTTCAAGGCACTTCAGATGTTACTAGTAAACATTCAGATTCTTTTCTGTGGCAAAGTGTTTCCCTGATATGTTTTTGTAATAAATGAAGGGAATCAGGAGAAAAAGAGTCCTAAAATGAAATGTCTTTCTTCAAACCAAGCCATTACTGGGCTGGACTTTAGTCCTCAATGCTTTACAAACATAGCAGTTCTGAACGTCATTGGAAGGAAACAAGACCCTGGATCAGTTTCATCTCAATCATGCGAAGTGTGGGTAGAATATCTAGATTTCCTCCTTGTTCTCATTTTACCATGGGTAATGATCCCACAGAGGGGGCAATGGAAGCTCTGGAACTGAAGCTTTTGTGAACTAATCAAAATACATTCTTTACTACTATTACTGTTGTTGTAATTATTGAATGTGTGTGTAGCATATTGTGTGATGTATGGTATATGCACATGTTTTTACAGATGCCTGTGCCACGTACACATCCATGTGGAGGCCAGAAGAGAATGTCAGGTATTCTTCTCTTCTTGAATATTTGCATGTTTCTTTTCTTGAGATGGGGTCTTTTCCTCAACCTGGAGCTGCTGTCCGTCAGCACTCCTCAGTCATTCTCCCATATCCACCCCCTGTATACTGGAATTACAGACATGCCTGGCAAGAGCTAGTTCTTCATGTGGATTTTAGAGTGTCTCTGGCTCTGGAACCCCTCATGCTTGACTGGCAAGTGCTCTTAACCACTGAGCCATTTCTTTAGCCCTGAAAATTCTTAATTTTATTTGCAATTTATATATTTCATCAATGACAAGGTGTACTTTGCTTTCATCACCTTAACATTTCTGGAGATGTTTGGAATGGTTGGTGGTATCTTGCAGTCATTGGAAGCCAGGTGGTTGTTATTACATGAATAGGCACTAATTTGATCGCAGTGTTCAGTTTATTAACAAATACACTGTTATGAAACACATGCTGCATTTAACTGGAATTTAAAGCGTGTTCCATGGATCATTTCATGATATGGCATGGAAACACTAAAATATTATGAATGCAAAGAAGCAGAGATACAGAGAAACTGGGGGCAAATTTGATATTAGTGAAACATAATTGTCGTTGAGGGATGGTTACAAATTCATATTTTCTTTCAAGGGACTGACCAAGTGCTTGACAAGCTCCAGGCAAAAGGTTTCCATATGTAGACAATACTCTGCTCCATTTTTGTCACTCATGGTTTTTGGAATAGCTTGTCTGTAACTCATCAGACAAAAGTATTAAACATCAGCATTTAAAGAATGAGAGTCAGCAGCTTGGAAGAAAACCTCTGCAATGCCAGTGGAGTACCATTTTCACAAATGGTGTGTACTAGAGTTCTCAATCACATACATGCCACGTGTCCTTGTGGTACAATACAGATGTAAAACCAAAACGTAGACATGGAAGCCCTGTGAAAAAAATGGCCCAAAAGAGTTGGACAATAAACTAGAAAACTCCATAGAAACTGAATTAATTTATTTCATGCATATTTCTCTTTTATGTATGAATAGTCATGAAATACGAATAAAATATGTTAAAATCAATCTAAATGTACTTCTTAAATCATACAGACAACTTTGCAAGTAATGGTGAGGCATTATGTTGTAATTTAATTTCAAGTAGTTTTTTTTTCTTTCTGAGTGTTATATAATGATGCATGTTATAACTGATGATGTCTTAGATGCAAGTTAATTTGTCACAGAGAGTAAAAAATACCCACACCTCCTGTCTTCTGATCTCACACTCTATCTCCTCACATAGAATACATTGAGAATAGAAGAAAGTTGAAGAAAAGAGAAGGAACAATAATGATTTAATAATCTACCTGGAGAGATTATCAGGTAGTGTCAATATCTACCCAACATAGAAGCCATTCCTTGAGTAGATTTTCAAGTTGTTTTGACATTTGTAATTCAAAATTGTTCATTTTTGGCCCTTCTTTTTGAATTTCTCCTGAAAAACTATCAGAGGTATGAACTTGAATGATTTTGATTTGCTGTTTAAAGGGAAGAATAATTGCCTGGGATAATTTTTAATCATATCTATGAAGACTCTACAGGAGGCCAAATATAGTGATGCAGTTAACCTTTTAAGTAGTTTGTTTGTTTCTAAGCAGTGGCAAATCAGATAAACTTCAGATGGCAAAGTGCTATAGAAGAAGTCCATCAGAGGCTGGGGCATCAAATACTTTAGGCATGTCTTTAGCTTGGGCTCCACTTTAAGCCATGACCAAATGCACCTAAATATTATAGTTTGTTTGGTGAGATTTAAATAGTGTAGTGTTTAGCACAATGTTAAGTGGAGAGGGTGATACTAAGCACTTAGTCCTACAGAAAGAAGAAATTGTATAATCCCCTGGGGTTCAGGCTGCTCCAGAGACAATTGGGTAATCATCTGAAGTTCAGTGAGACTGAGTTTGAATAGTCTATTCTTTGCAAATGGAAAGGAATGGTATTGATTTGCAAGAATAATGTCTAATCATTGCACTTGATCTTTAATCTTGCAAAGAATGTGCAATGGTTGACTACAATTGTCAACTTGACTGGACTTGGAATCACTGGGGAAACATACTTCCAGTTATGTCTGTGAGAATGTTTCCAAAAAGGTTTAACTGAAAGGGGAAGACCCACTACAAATGTGGGTGTCACATTTGAAATAAACTTCTGGGCATTCTTGTGAGAGGGTTTCTAGGTTAGCTTAATTGAGGTGAGAAGGCCTACCTGAATATGAGCAACACCATAGCATGCTTCCAAGGAAAGGCTGGAGGCCTAGAACTGAATAAAAGAAGGAAAGTACTTGAGCACTGTCATTCATTTCTCCCCCTCTGCTTGCTGACTGTGGATGCAAATTGATCACCCACCTCTTGCTTCAGTTGTCACAGCTAAAGATGCACACACCATTATACTGTCCTTGCCATGATGAGCTGTAGTCCTCTCAAATCATGAACTAAAATGAACCTTTCTTTCTTTTATTAAAATCTCTTCCCACCACCCTTCCTTTTCCCCCTCCCAAATCTCCCCTCCACTGAATCCCTTCTCCTTTCCAACTAGTCTCTATTTTCATATCATCATTTCTTTCCCTCCTATTATGCAAATATTGTGTAGGAAGTATCAGTCACTGTGAGGTCATGAATACCATGGCCACTTTGTACCTGGAAGACAGTATTGTAATCACTCGTCCCCTTTCTTTGGCTCTTACATTCTTTCTGCCACCTCTTCTGCACTGGTCCTTGAGCCTTGGAGGATGTAATAGACATGTCTCATTTAGTGAGCTTTAAGTCACTCCAGTGGTCACCACCATCTACAAAGAGAAGCTACTCTAACCAAAATGAGTGTAGTATTAACATATGGGCAGAACCATAAATATTTATAAGGAAGTTTGGTGAGCATAATATATCCATTTTGGCATCAACAATAGTAGTTTCTCTGCTAGAGCATATGACCTCCTTAGCCCCATGCTTTTGATTATGCTTTTAGTAATAGGCAAGATTCCCCTCCTGTGTATCAGGCCCTAAGTCCAGCCACAGAGCAGTTAGTTACCCCCATAACAGACATGCCACCCTTGTACCAGTTAATGCATTTGTCTTGGCTGTACAGCTGTAAATCATACAGGGTTCATGGCTGGTTAAGATCATTGATGACTTTTCTCCCCCAATAGGCTGTCATAGGTCTTTGCAGCATCATGACAGCTAGTCAACAAGGAGGAGGCTTCCAGCTTAGCTCCAGCTTGATTCCTCAGTGACCTGCCACCCAAGCATGTGGAGTCTTCAATAGGCCTTCTTTCATTAAGTATTTTATTACAGCAGCGAGGAAAGTAACTAACCACAATGCTTTTTAAATTGATTTTTACCTGACAGAAATTGAAACTCTAATGAAATAAGTTACCCTTTGTGTAACAACGTGAGTGGCAGAACTGAGCAGGTATTTGAAAACCCTTCTAGACTTAAAAACCTATGTTTCCTATTTAAAAAGACTTTCCTTTGAAATAGGGAGAAAGACACATGGATGTTATGTCAGGAAATGCAGAGCTGAATAGCATGAATGTGTATGGAATTTAAATATTTTAGGGGGACCCATTATTGTATATTTTAGATTAATGTTTTATATAAAAATAACCACAGGATATTATATACATAACATGTTGGATAAAATTTTATGTGTGTGCTTTTCCTTCTCTTCAGCATGGAGGATTCTTTCAAGTATTTTCTGTAGAACTGGTTTTGTCTTCAAATACTCCTTTAGCTTGCTTCTGTCATGGAATGTCCTTATTTGTCTGTCTATTTGAATGGATAGCTTTACAGGATAAAGTAACCTTGGTTGACAGTTGTTATCTTTCAGAACTTGGAATACATCACTCCAAGCCCTTCTGGCTCTTAAAGTTTGTGTTGAGTAATCTGCTGTAATCCTGATGGGCTTGCCTTTGGAGATAACTTGATTTTTCTCTCTAACTGCTTTCAGTATTTTTTTCTTTGGATTATGTGTTTGGTAGTTTGATTACAATATGGCGAGGAGAGGTTCTTTCATGGTTTTGTCTGGCTGTGGTTCTAAAGGCTTCCTGTATCTGCATTGGCACCTCTTTCCCAACTTGGGGGAAGTTTTCTTCTATGATTTTGTTGAAGATGCCTACTATGCCTTTGGAGTGAAATTCTTCTCCTTCTTCTATGCCCTGAATTCTTATGTTTGATCTTTACAATAATGTCCCGAATATCTTGAAATTCTCATTCATACTTTTCTATTAGTTTGTCTTTCTCTTTGTTGGACTGTATTAGATCTGCCACCTGGTCTTCTAGCTTAGATATTCTGTCCTCTCCTTCATCCATTCTACTGGTGAAATTTTCTACAGAGTTTTTTATTTCACTAACTGTGTTCTTCATTGCTAGTAATTCTGACTGGTTTTTCTTTATTATTTCTATTTCCTTATTTATGTCTTGTATTGACTTCTCTATTTCATTAAATTGTTGTCCTGTATCTTCTTTGATTCCTTTGATTTCCTCTTTGATTCCTTTGATTTGTTCTTTGACTTCTTTGAACATCTTTACAATCATTCTTTTGAAATCTTTCTCAGGCATTTCCTCTAGCTCATTCTCACTGGAGGTCATTTCTGATGCATTAATACTTTTTGGTGGATTTATATTTTCTTGATTTTTAGTGTTTCTTGTGTTATAATGTATATATTTTTGCATCTTGAATTAAGTTAATTCTTGGATTTTCTAGCTAGCTGGGTATTCTTAGCTGTGTCAATTGATCTGATGTTATATATCTTCAGGGTAGGAGCTTAGGGTGTTAGATGTGGCTCTTTAGATTCTCAGAGTATCTACAAAGGTGTTCCTAAGGGTTGGGTTTGCCTGCTATGGGAGTGGAACAAAATACCAATCGATTCTAAATATAACTAAACAATGTATACATTCAATGAAAGATAGCACCGAGTATTTATGCAAGAGTAGGTATTATAACAACCATAACCTCTCTCAACAAAGACGTTAAGATTTCTGGTCTGCTGAGGGTTCCTAGTCAGCTTGTGACCAAGTGAGACCTTTCCCGGGTGCAATCCCAGTTACCTTTTTGGATGATTTTGGTTTCAGTTATGTGTCCCTCATTGGTGCCCTGTAGGTTCAAGTAGGCTGACTGGATCTCTGGACCACTGTTCTATTTTCTGGAGCTGGGCATTGGCTTTTCTGTGGGGCAAGCTAAGCCTGGAAGCTGTGGCCCCACAGACCTGGCACTGCAGCTGCTGCCATTGCTACTGCTGCTGCTCCTGGAGCTGGGGATGCTGCTGGATCTGCCACTGCTGGAGGTGCTGCTGCTGCTGCTGGAGCCAGCACTGCCAATGCTGGAGCTAGAGTCAGAGCTGCTGCTTCTGCTGCCGCTGCCAAGCCACCACTGCTGGAGAAGAAGCCGCCACTGCCGGAGCCCCTTAGGCCTGCCTGTGTGGGCTCTGGATGCCCTGGATCTCTCCTCCTCCTCTTCTGCCATTTTAATTTCTTATACACCTCACTTTTAAGTAAAAGTGTGTATTTTGCTGGGTATTCTTTGGCTTTTTCTCCACTGGGCTGCTTTGGTGTGGTTCCTAAGCAGCCATCTTAACCTGAAGTCTGGATAAAATTTTAAACAAACAAACAGAATATATAAAGTATTGGCAAATACTTGGAGCAACTGGAAGTCCCATACACTGTTGGGGGGAATATAAATGATTAAGATTACTTATAAAAATTGGCAGTCCCTGATTCAGCTCCACTAGAAGCATGTGCATACACCCCTAAACAACATACAGAAGCAAGTTTATAAGTTATACTATTAGCAACAGGTACAAATGAATGCAACCAAATGGTGGTTAACAAAGGGAAGGATAAATACATGTATGCATATTTGCCAAGCAATGCTACTGCTACTGCTATATACTACAACATGGATCAATCATACAAATATGATGTCTCATGACAGAAGGAAGAAATATTGAATATGCATCCAGATTTTTCAGAAAAACAAGCAAATCAAATTTACAATGTTAGAATATATGATACTGATTGACCTTCAAGTGAGGATAGGGGAATAGACAGTAACTGGGAAAGGACACAAGAATTTTTTCTTTCTTTTTTTTTAATTAAAATTTTTTTTTTTATTTATTAAATTTTTTTTTTTTAATTTAATTTATTAGTTTTCTTTTCAGTAAATACAGGCAGTTTGGTACCATTATTTAGGCTCATCTGTGATCTACCCCCTCCCATTAGACCCTCCTTATTATTGAAAATGGGTCGTGCATTGTGGAGTTAGCCCCCAGTTATTAGTATGATAAATGTCTCTGAAAATCATGACCCAACATGTAACTCTGACATTCTTTCCGCCCCCTCTTCCGCAAGATTTCCCTGAGCCATGTTGGGTTCATTTTTGGTCTGCTTCAGTGCTGAGGTGTTGGGGGCCTCTGAGGCTCTGGCTCTCTGATTTGGTAGGAGTTGATTTTTCTCTGCATTGATCTCCTTCCCCTTTGTGCTGGTATCCAGTTCACAGGAAAACATCACCCTTGCTTATTTCGTCAGTTGTCCTTAGTTTCAGTTGGGCCCCTTCTGAGGTATGTTGGGGCAGCTCTCTTCTTAGGATCTGCATCTATCTGGAAAAGAGAAGCAGATTCTCCAACGGAGAGTAAGTTAGCACCCAGAAAATTGAGATAACACTTACTTTTTTGATAGACAGTTTGATAGGTGTAGGCCCTCTTATACCCCGTGATTGATGGTAGCTTGATATTGTAGAGTGGGCTTGTGTTTGGGTATGGTTCTGACTTGTTTCCCAGCTCCAGCTAAGGGTCTAGTACCACTGAGTGGATCAGTTAGTCAAATCAAGAGCAATTGATTCCTCACCATGGCTGTGTACCACTATTGCACTTGTGTGGGTATCACATCCAGTTAATTGTTGCTACTTAGGTTAAACAATGTGTTGCTTGGACAGATCTTGGTCACTTCCCCCAGTCGCCTATGTAGCGCCTTCTGGCACTAGACACGCTGACTGTCTGGGGACTGACTCTCTCCTGGCTTCCAGCCATGTCATTCCATTTTACGTGTCAGCTGCGTATGGAGTCTTCAGCAATAGGGTCTTACCACTGGCCTTTGGTGGGTCATCAATTACTCTGACAGAAGTCTGTCATTGTTTTGGGAAACCTTGTAGGTTTCTCTGATCAAAAGCTCATTGTGGATTGTAGGCCCAAGCTGGAAGTGGGGGTTACAGGTCAGTGTCCACTAAGAAATTGAGGAAAAAGATAACTAATATACAGGAGTTTGAGAGGAGAGAGATAGAGGGGAGAGGGGGAGAGGGAGGGAAGGAAGATGTAGGAGATTTAGCTCAGTCTTGATCCTACCCTCTCCAGTAAAATTTTTATTTATTCATTTGAGAGAGAGAAAGCAGAGGAAGGGGGGGGGGAGAGAGAGGGAGAGACTGAGAAAGAGAATGGGTCTGTCAGGACCTCTAGCCACTGTAAGTGAACTCCAGATGCATGGGCCACTTGGTCTATTTGCCTTAACATGGGTACTGGAGAATCAAACTTGAGTCACTTGGTTTTGCAGGCAAGTTCCTTAACCACCAAGCCATCTCTTCCTTCCCCCCAAACTTTATTTTTTTTAAAAAAAATTTGTAGTCATTGAATACAGTCAGGTTGGTACCATTGTTAGCCTCCTCCCTGTCCTCCCCCCTCCACAGGGACCCTCCTTGTTGGGGTATATGGGTCATGCATTGTGGAGTTATCCTTCAGTTTTGGGTAGGAGGAAACGTCTCTGTGTGTCATGACACAACCTGTGGCTCTGACATTCTGTCCGCCCCCTCTTCTGCAAATTTCCCTGAGCCATGTTGGGTTCATTTTAGGTCTGCTTCAGTGATGAGGTCATGAGAGCCTCTGTGTTTCTGGAGATCTGATTTGGTAGGAGTTGATTGTTGTCTGTTTCAATCTCCTTCACGCTTGTGCTGGTACCAGGTTCCCCAAGAAAACAGCATACTTGCTTGTTTCGCCAATTATTCTTAGTTTCAGCTGGGGCCCTTTTGAGGTATGATGGGGTGGTTCTCTCCTTAGGATCTGCATCTATCTGAAAAAGAGAAGCAGATTCTCCAATGGAGAATAAACTTAGCACCAGACAAATGGGATAATTTTTTTAATAGAGAATTTAATAGGTGTAGGCCCTCTTGTAGCCCATGATTTGTGGTAGCTTGATGGAGAGCAGGCTCATGTTTGGATGTGATTCTGACTTTTTTCCTAGCTGCAGCTATGGGTTCCTTTCCACTGAGCAGATCAGTTAGCCAAATCAAGAGCAGTTGGTCTCTCACCATGGCTATGTGCCACTGTTGCACTTGTATGAGCATCATGTCAGGTTGTTTGGTGCTATGTAGGTTAGACCATGAGTTGCTTGGACAGATATTGGTCATTTTCCCCAAGTGGCCCATGTAGCACCTTCTGGCACTAGACCCACTGTCTGGGGACTGACTCTTTTTCAGCTTACAGCCATGTCATTCCATGTTACGTGTCAACTGCATATAGTGTCTTCAGCAGTAGGGTCTTACCACTAACCTATGGTGGGTCATCATGTGCTCTGACATAAATCAGTCTTCTTTTGGGAAACCTCGTATGTCTCTCTGATCAAAAGCTCATTGTGGGGCTGGAGAGATGGCTTAGCGGTTAAGCGCTTGCCTGTGAAGCCTAAGGACCCTGGTTCAAGGCTCGGTTCCCCAGGTCCCACGTTAGCCAGATGCACAAGGGGGCGCACGCGTCTGGAGTTCGTTTGCAGAGGCTGGAAGCCCTGGCGCACCCATTCTCTCTCTCTCCCTCTATCTGTCTTTCTCTCTGTCTCTGTCGCTCTCAAATAAATGAATAAATTTTTTTTTTTAAAAAAAAGCTCATTGTGGATGATTACCACCTGCTGGTACCGGGAGTTACAGGTCAGTGCCCAAGAAGAGAAGGAAGAAAAAGACAAGTGTTATAAAAGAGATAGATGAGAGAGAAGAGGTAGAGAGAGAGAGACAGACAGAGAGAGAGAAAAACAGAAACAGGAGGAGACAAAGGTCAGTTTTCTTCATACACTCTCCAGGGCCTCATGAATCCAGTGTTCTCTCTAAGGGCCTGGTGAAGGTTCAACCATTTGGTCTGTCTTTTAGGATGTAGAGTATGGTACCATTGCCATTTGGGCTTACATTTGTTTCCCACACCCCCTCCTTTGCCCTCCCCTCCCTCCACACCCGCCCTATTGTCCAGTCCTCCAGATGCTTTCTGGTTATGTAAGACATCTTGGGTAGATTCAGGTTAGGTGCTATAGATGAGTGAGACTATGTGGCAATTATCTTTCTGTGATTGGGTGAGTTCACTGAGAACGATCTGTTCCAGGTTCAACCATTTTTCTTCAAATTTCATTGTGTCGTTTTTCCTTACTGCTGTATAGAATTCCATCATGTAGATATACCATGTCTTAGTTATCCATTCATCTAACGATGGACATATGGGTTGATTCCAGCTCTTAGCTATTATGAATTGAGCAGCTATAAACATGATTGAGCAAATCTCTCTGGACTGAGGCTTGGAGGTTTTAGGGTACATTTCCAATGAGGGAATAACTTTTTTTTTTTTTTTTTTTTTTTTTTGCTTGCTGGTAATGTTCTGGAAGTTAATCATATGGGCATCTCCAATTTGTGGCAACTGTGATCATTGTATGAACTTAAGATTTGAGCAGTTTTTGATATGCATGTTATCAAACACAATGTAATATTCCAGTGAAAACTTCCAATAGAAATGGATCTGTAGACAGTATTGCTATCAATGCACACCAAAAGAAGGAACCAAATCTTCTCCCAGTTCTGAAGCCAGATCCTGGACCAAGCATCAGGTGAGGGCTGGTGAGAAAGGATTTCTCAAAGCTGAAAACAATCCATTATGGTCATTTGAGGGCCAATAAAGGCCTCTCTGATCAGAGGTCTGAGCAGATACAGAAATGGAGCAAGTGGGATGATGGGATTCAAGTGGATGCCCATGAGGCTTCTTTTGACAGAATGTCTATGTTCATCCTGCACAATACAGTCCAGAATTTTACCAGGAACTATAAATGCTCATGTTTTCTGAGATTTCAAAGAGATTTTTAAGCTTCAGGACAGTGGTCATTTTAATCATATTTACAAGTTTGTAAGAACTAACTACTTAGGACATGCTTTCACTCTGTAGCTCAGGCTCTCCTGGAACCTTATGTTACCAAGACTGTCCGAGAACTCAGGGCCATCTGCCTGTCTCAGAAAACCTCTTAGGTGCTGGGATTATAGGTGTGAGTCAGTGTATCCTGCTCAGAACTTGTTTCATATATATTCTTTATTTATTTGAGAGAGAGAGAGAGATTGAGAATGGGTACACCAGGCCTTTAGCCACTGCAAACGAACTCCAGATGCATGTGACCTCTTGTGCATCTGGCTTACGTGGGTCCTGGGAGATTGAACCTGGGTCCTTTGGCTCTGTAGGCAAGCACCTTAACCGCTAAGAAGCTTTTCCAGCCCCCAGAACTTGTTTCTTATCTACAGCCACCCCAGCCCCAGGCCATAAACTCCTTATTGTTAGAGAATTTATCTTACTCAATTTTTGGTCTCCTGGACCTTAAACATGGCCCAATACAGAGTAGATGTTCAGTATTTGTTGAGTGAGAAAGTTAATGAATGGCTGAAGAAATGGATAAATAAATGATAGCAAAATAATTTCTCTTCAGAATTGTTCTGTTTTAAACATTTATTTGTGTGTGTGTGTGTGTGTGTGTGTGTGTGTGTGAGAGAGAGAGAGAGAGAGAGAGAGAGAGAGAGAGAGAGAGAGAGAGAGGAGAAAGAATAGGTGTATGTACACATGTGTATGAAGGCAGGAGGACATCCTTGGATGTTGTTCCTCAACTACTGACCACCTTTTGTGAGATAAGTTCTTCCATTGGTCTGGAGCTCACCAATTAAAGCTAGACTGGCTGGCCAGCAAGTCCCAGGGATCTGCTTCTTTCCACCTCTCCAGCGCTGGGATTACAATTGATACCACCACACCTGATTTTCTTTAATGTGGGTTCTGAGGATTAAACAGGTCCTTATGCTCATAAGGCAAGCATTTTATCAACTGAGCTATCTCCTGCCTCCTGAGAATCTTCATATGTCTTAGCTGAATGAAAATCTTAATTTTTCATGATGCTTTATTGCATACATTTGGGAAATTGGTGCACTTCATGAATATGCACCCCTCATCTCTGCTCACACTGACAAGGAACATGGATAACTCATTTTATTGGAGGAAAAAAATCAATCAATCAAGAGTGTTTATTTCACAGGGAACAATATTGTTGCTGTGCACTTACTGATGAAATGTTTTAAGGGGCAGATGTAGGTAATTTGAATTTGTGTTTTCAGATCACAGAAATCTGCAGTTACTTTGCAGCCAGCAACTATTTGAGTCTCACACCTGAGCATGGCTTGCTCCAGTGTCATTTTAATATTGTTTCTTTGCCAAGGTCTGCAGTAAAAGCCATCTGGTGTTGGGATCTGAGGTGCACCACAGGCATGGCTTTCATTTGAATGGAGCTGAGTATGGCTGCTGTTCACTCTGTAGGTATCTGCTGTGGAGTAGAGAGCACAGGTCTAGGCACCAGAGGCTTCTATGTGTTTACTGCTTGCACAGAACTTAGCAGATCAGTACAATGACTAATGATCTTGCAAGTTCTGTGAGTTGGAAATATGGTCAACGCTTCTAGTTCATGATCACCACAGGGTCACATGACTGGGACTACAGTCACTTCAAAGGTGGATGGCTTCAAATCACACTTACATGGTAGTTGAAGGATTCAGTTCTTCACCAGCTGTTTGATGGAGGCAGCTCTTAGTTTCTTGCCATGTTGAGTATCTGCAGTTTTCAACATGGCGGCTGCTACATCAAAGAGAACAAGAGCAAGAAGAGTGGGCATGCATGCAAGAGTAAGGGGGGACAGAGATAACTAAATAAGATGAGAGTCACCACCTTTTATAATCCAATCCTTTAAGTGACAGTGTATCACTCACTAGTCACTAGATCCAGCCTACACTCAACAGGGATTACAAAAAGGCATGGCTAGCAGGAATGGAAATCATTAATAGCCATTTTTGAAACTGCCACTGTGACACTTCATTTTCTGTCGAATATTACAGTAATTAGCAGCATGTCACTGGGCATGTTATTTTTGTGTTTAACCTTTAGTTTTCTTACCTGCAAACTGAGATCACGGGATATTAATGCTTGTGTCCTTCTCAGCTTGACTTGTTGGACATAAATATATGCATTAAGTAATTTTCATTGTGTTGGTTGACCCTTTTGATTTCAAGTAGTGCAGATTTCCTCAAGGGTCTCATCACAAGGAATGTGGTCATCTATAGTTCAGATCCAAATATTCTGAACTGAAATGGAAGACAAAAGGTGATTGATTATATTAGTTAATTTCTCATTGCTGTGAACAAATATCTGACTAGAAGCAATTTAAGGAAGGAAAGGGTTTATTTCAGCTTAAGTTTCTGAAAAGAAGCTTCATGGTGGGGGAGGCACGGTATCAGGAACATGAAACAGAGCTAGTCACATTGCAGCCCCGGAACAGAGAATAGGAGATGCTGTGCTATCAAACCTCATGGTTACCTGCAGTGACTCACTTCCTTCAGCAAGCTTCTACCACCTGAAGTTTTGACAGCTTTCCCAAACAGTACCACCAGATTGGAACCATGTGTTCAAACACATGAGCTTGTGGAGGATATTTTGCATTCAAAACATAACTGTGATTCTGGGGAATTTGCTCTTTTCCAGAGTTTTGTCATCTCAATTTACATTGTACTGAGAATCTACTCCATTCTCCTCTGCTTCCAATCCTTGATACTCTTCTTGTACTTATTCAGTTTCTTTCTCACTATTTTTAAAATAGTTTTTATTTATTTCAAAGAGAGAGAAAGAGGCAAATAGAAGGTAGAGAATGGGCCTGCCAGGGACTTCAGCCACTGTAAATGAACTCCAGATGCATTCATCATCTAGTGCATTTGGCTTACATAGGTCCTGGGAATTAAACCTGGGTCCTTTGGCTTCATAGGCAAATGCCTTAACCAGTAAGCAATCTCTCCAGCTCCTCTCTCACTATTTTAATTGGCAGTGATCCCTCTTGATCCCGATCCTATGGCCTAACCTTTCCTACATGCATCCTTTCAAGGAATGCTACATTGCCTGTCTTCAGTGTAAGTTCCTAAGAAAGACATTTTGGTCACTCTAGGTCATCTTTTCATGCCAGGATATCTGGGAGAATGGCATGGATGATCTTTTTCTTAAATTTTTTTATATTTGTTTGTTTAATTGAGAGTGACAGACAGAGAGAGAAAGGCAGATAGAGAGAGGGAGAGAGAATGGGCACGTCAGGGCCTCCAGACACTGAAAATGAACTCCAGATGCGTGCATCCCCTTGTGCATCTGGCTAACGTGGGTCCTGGGGAGTCGAGCCTCGAACTTGGGTCCTTAGGCTTCACAGGCAAGCACTTAACCGCTAAGCCATCTCTCCAGCCTGACATAGATGATCTTTGTGAGGCATGTAAAACAGGCTCAATGGAAGTGATTATACACTAATACTCTGGCATTTTGAATATCTTATATATTGGATCTTCAAAGGACCAAATACAAGATTACCTCTAGTGGGTCTCAAATGCTTCTATTTATGGAGCATGATGCTCCACAAGTGTAATCCAAACAATACTGAGGCAGAGTCAGGAGGATATGAGTTTGAGACAAGTCTGGACTACATAGAAAGACACTGCTTCAAACAAAGCAAAGCAAAGCAAAACAACCCCAAACAAAGAACCCTCAAGTGCTCCCACATCCATTGTAGTTTTTCCTTCTTATTGATTAAAAAGAACATACAGAGGCTGGGAAGATGGCTTAGCAGTGAAAGGTGCTTGTTTGCAAAGCCTGCCAGCACCCACATGAAGCTGGATACAAAGTGGTGCATGTATCTGTGAACCCAGCATGTCTGTGACACTGGGGAGCAGAGGCAGGAGAATGCTAAGCTTCCTGACATTCATTTGTTTGCAGTCAGACAGTTCTACTACAGCATCAAGAGAACCTGTTTCAAAGAAGGTGGAACACAGAAAACTTGATGTTGTCCTCTGACCTTTCATACACACACACACACACACACACACACACACACACACACACACACACACTAAATTAAGGCACAGATTTGAATTTAGCAAATGCTAACCTCTGGATCTTTCCTATCTATAAGCAGATAAACTGCTTCTAGGAGCAGAGCCTGAGAGGTGAGAGAGCTAACCTCTGGTACATCATCTCAGGAGTGGGATAGCTGCTTCTAGCAGCAGTCTAAGGAAAAAGAGAACTGAGGAGGAGTTATTTTAAGCAATTAATAAACCTGCTGCATCTGCTGTCACCACTGCGGTGATGTTACTGTGGCTTCCTCTCTTGCATCCAAGTACTCATTGGGACTTTTATTGAGCAGCTAAAAACCAGTAATGTTCAAATAAGTAGTACATTGTGTGAGCAAAGGGTAAGAAACTTTTGATCTTGAATAATTCTTAAACCTTTGTTAAAGGAAGGGATTTAGGGGTGGGACCTGATGGACTCTTCTCATTCAGAACACACACATCCACTCTGATCACAAGAGCAATCACATTAAGCCCTCCTGTTGCCTTCAACAGATCTGTGGGTCCATAGTTACGGACCTCCTTGTCTTCAATGCTATATGATCAGCACTTCTTACACGTGGGTGTTTTCTCTGAATTGAAAGTCCAACCAGGCCTCTGAGGAAGGGAGCATCGCTTAAAATCAGTTAGTATCTCTAAACATCGCTTGTCAATATTAGGTCACATTGCTTTAAAGTTCTTCTCATAATAACAAAATGTGCATGAAAATACCATAATGGCTCACATAACTTTGTATGCTAATTTAAGAAAAAGTAATAAAATCTGCTGGAAACAAGATATGTTTTAAGGTCAGACTCACTCATTTTGTAGTAAGTGGTACTGGCCAGAGGAGCCTTTTCTTATTTATTCAACATTGTCTTTTTGTGACGTTGAGGGATGTTTTGGAGGGGACTGTGAGGCAGAGTTTTCTCCTATAAAATCTCCCCATGTTTAAATCTTTTCTCAAATAAATTTTTTCCCACAGATTTTTTTTTCAAAATCAACTTCCTTATTCTCTCTGGTTGAATGGTTGCCTTACTTCTGCATATTACATCAGTTATGGGAGGGCTCACTTAGCATGTGGAATAACCCAAATTAAGGTCTCCTGTGCATGGTTGGCTGTTCCATTTGGAAAGCACAGCATATGGAAAGTGGTTCTCTTGGGAGAGAACTCACCTTTGAATTTTGCCACCCCCACCCCAGTCAGGCATACCAAGGAAAAAAGTGCTACAAGTCAGCTGTCAGAAGTCAAGGAGAGCATCTTTACCAAATGGAGGAAGAGTTGTTCTTGGTTAGTGAATATTTAATCACTGCACAAATATCTGAGCTTATGGAGTATATATGGAAGCTATTTACTTACTATCACATTTACTCCAAAAGAAGGATTTACATAGTAAACTTGAAGGAATGCTGCAATATGAGTAGCATTGGCTCTCATAATGATGAGAGAATGGGAATTTACATTTTTCAAAAGCCATTTGGAAACTTCATTATGCATGTGAAATTTAATTGCCTTTAGCCTTTCCTCTATGGAAAAATGAAACTTATCCAGTCTCATGTGAATAATTTGGTTGAGCTTCTAAATGTGAGTGTGATTGTAATGGATAAATCATAATCTCCATGTTGGCATTTTAGTCCCCCAAAGGACTTCTTGCTACTCCAGTAAGATTTTGTTCCTCTCTTTCCCCTACCACTCTACTTCCCCAACCATTGGGCGCATTTCTTTTTTGCTAGTATTAATATACTATAAGGAAAAGTGTGGATAATGATATGTATAAAAATTTAGTAAGCTCTTTATTTTATTTGACAGAGAAAGAGGGGGAGAGAGAGAATGGGGGCACTAGGGCCTCCAGCCACTGCAAACAAACTCCAGATTCATGTGCCCCCTTGTGCATCTGGCTAACATGGGTCCTGGGGAATCAAACCTGGGTCCTTTGGCTTTGCAGGCAAATGCCTTAACTGCTAAGCCATCCCTCCAGTCCAAAGTAAGCTCTTTTTTTTCTAAAATATTTTATTTACTTATTTGCAACCGGAGAGAGAGGGAGAGAGAATGAGAGAGAGGGACTGAGCATGCCAGGACCTCTTGCCACTGCAAACGAACTCCAGGCACTGTTGTCACTTTCTGCATCTGGCTTTATGTTGATACTGAGGAATTGAACACCAATCTCCAGGCTTTTCAAGAAAGCACCTTTAATGGCTGAACCATCTCTTCAGCCCAAATTTTAGTCAAATTCTGAAGGTTACTTTTACTCTTTCTTGAAATTGATACAACAGAAATCAAATATTTTTAAACGTTTATTTAAGAGTGTGTGTGTGTGAGAGAGAGAGAGAGAGGAAGGGGAAGAGACAGGGAGAGAGACAGGGCCTCTTGCTGCTGCAAATGAACACCAAATGTGTCATCTATTTTTTTTTTAATTTTTGCATCAGCTTTACATGAGTGGCTTGGGAATTGAACCTGGGCTGGCAGGATTTGCAAGCAAGCACCTTTAATTTCTGAGCCACCTTTCCATCCCCCAAATTACTTTTTAAATTATGAAACATTGATTACAGAAGGAAAACATGCTGCCTTAGGCCAGAGTATGGAACCACACACACACACAGACCTGGATGCCCATCACATCATATTATTGCACACCGTATTTTCTGGCCAGGATGCTGGGGTAGATTGCCATTTTCTCACAGGCTTGGCATCAGCTCATAAACGTGGTGGTTTGTAATGCAATTTTCTCCAAATTCATATTGGTGAAACCAAGTGAACAGAAAAAAAATATGAGTTAATTTGGGTGCCATAATCCAATATTGGAATATTAATGGCACTCAAGGGCTTCTAATCCTTCCAAATGAGGTCACGACATACCAGAGCCAGTAAGCCATCTTGAAGAGTCAGGTCTCTGGGCCATGGTTCACAAAGTAAAACTGTGTCCATTTAGGATATTTTCCATTTCAGTCTAGGAAATGAATGAATGAATGACTTAAATTTATTTATTTATTTATTTGAGAAAGAGAGAAAAAAGGCAGATAAAGAGAGAATAGGCATGCCAGGGCCTCTGTCTACTGAAAACAAACTCCAGACACATGTGCCACTTGGGGAACCAGCTTATATTGAACCTAGGGAATTGAACCTGAGTCCTTAGGCTTCACAGGCAAATGCTTTAACTACTAAGCTATCTCTCCAGCCCACTTGAATCACTTTTTGGAGGAGGAAATTTTAACAATTCAGCATTCTTAGATGTTGCTACTAGATTAAAGGACTAGTTAATTACTACCAGCTTTAAAAGTCTCAAATATATCTATTGTGAGCTGTACTGGGTTATTAAACTATGAAGTATTCAACAAAGTATACTATCATATACATACAACTTGATATATTTGTATGAGCCAAATCAAGATGTAGAACATTTTCAGTGTCCTGGAAGGATGTCTTATGACTCTTCCTAGTTAAGGATAATCACTATTCTAACAGTGTGTCAATGGTTTATCTGTGCAAGAACTGCATATAAATTGTATATTAGGTGTTATTTTGAGTCTCACTTCTTTCACATATCAAATATGAGAGCCATTTAGATCACTGCATACTATATTTTATCTTTTTTAAGATAAATAAATAAATATTTTCTTATTTATTTGAATGAGAGAAAGAGAGAGAGAGAGGGAGAATAGGTGCACCAGAGCCTCTAGCCACTGCAAACGAACTCCAGATGCATGCGCCCCCTTGTGCATCTGGCTTATGTGGGTCCTGGGGAATAAAATCGGGGCCCTTAGGCTTTGCAGGCACACACCTTAACTACTAAGGCATCTCTCCAGCCCTATTTTACCCTTAAAAGAAACGATTTATGTATTTATTAGAGACAGAGAGAGGGAGAGGGAGAGAGAGAGTGAGAATGGGCTCACCAGGGCCTCTAGCTACTGCAAACAAACTACAGATGCATGTGCCACCATGTTCATCTGGCTTATGTGGGACCTGAAGAATCAAACTGGGGTCCTTAGGCTTTGTAGGCATATGCCTTAACCTCTAAGCCATCTCTCCAGCCATATTTTATCCTTTTGATTATTGTGTAGTATTCTACTGTATGAATATACTACAATTTACCTATCTTCCATTATTGATAGGCATATGGGTTGTTTATAATTTGGGCTATTATTACTAAGTCTTCTATAATCAAATTGGTCTATGTTTTTAGAATATATATTCAGTTATTTTCTTGGTTATGTATTTAGTAATTGAATTGCTAGGTCATATTTATCTTTTGTAGATATTTGCTTGGCTTCTGTCATAACTATCAATGCTTCAAGTGCCTTTACTAATTTTCCCTGCCACCAGTAATGTATGTGAAAGTCCCAATTGCTCCACCTCCTTGTCATCTCTTGGTATTGTTAATTACTACTCTTGATTGTTCTCTTTACTGTGCGTAATATCTCATTGTGGTTTAAGTTTGCCTTTCTTCCAATGATTAAAGAAGTTATAAACCCTTTCACTTACTAGTGGGTATTTGGATTGTTTTTTTTTTTTTTTTTGGTTAAGTGCCTGTTCAAGTTGTTTGCCCACTTCTAAATTTAGAGATTGGTCTTGTATTTGTTTGTAGAAGTTCTTTTCATAGTCTAGTTGTAAGTCATTATTTTAAAATTTTATTTATTTGAGAGAAAGAGAGAGAGAGAGAGAGAGAGAGAGAGAAGCAGATAGAGGGAGAATGGGCATAACAGGGCCATTAGCTGCTGTAAACGAACTAGATGCATGAGCTACCTTGTGCATCTGGCTTACGTGGGTCCTGGGGAATCAAATCTGGGTCCTTTGGCTTTGCAGGCAAGCACCTTAACTGATAAGCCATCTCTCCAGCCCAATAAGCCATTTTTGCATAAAGTGTTTCATCTCTGGATTGCTTTTCCTGTCTGTCTTGAAGGTGTCTCTTGATGAATAGAGGTTTTTTTTTTTTTTTTACAAAAAATTTTTTTTTGTAAAGTTCAATTTATCAATATTTCTTTTTATGGTTAATGTTTTCAGAAAAAAAATATGCCTGTCTTGGTTTCACTCACTGGCCAACAAAACTATAAGAATGGATATAATTAGAGTTTCATTGGATTAAATAAAGTAAGCCAGACACAGAAAGGCATGTATTTTCTTTTTTTCTTTTTTTTTTGGTTTTTCGAGGTAGGGTCTCACTCTGGCTCAGGCTGACCTGGAATTCACCATGTAGTCTCAGGGTGGCCTCGAACTCATGGCGATCCTCCTACCTCTGCCTCCCGAGTGCTGGGATTAAAGGCATGCGCCACCACGCCCGGCCGCATGTATTTTCTTTCAAAAGTGGAGTGTGCATTTAAATGAAACCCATTACTTGTCATGCTAACTAAAAATAATAATAATAATAATAATAATAATAATAATAATAATAATAACAAAAGAGTAGAAAGGTGCTGGGGCTGCAACTTACACATAAGGCCCTGGCTTCTAGCCTATAGCACCACACATACCAAAAAATTCATGCTGGGCATGGTGGTGCATGACTGCAAAACCAGAACTCAAGAGGAGGCTGAAGTCAGGGGATCATGGTTTCATGCCGGCTGGGTTAATAAGGTATTTCTGTCTCACAAAAATTAAAATAAATAAATGAACACAAAAAAATAATTGAATGTAATACTACTACTACTGATATGGGCAATTGGAAAACTTTTAAATATTTTAAAACCCACTACAATGACTCCATTTTAAAAGACTTATGGCATAAAGTATTGGTGAGAGCTTGGATCAGTTAGAGGTCTTATTGTTGGTGAGAGTATAAAATATAATTTGATAACTTTAGAAATCCATTTGTCAGTTTCTTGTAAACACTTGCCTTTTCTGTGACCCAAAATTTCTACTTATATGTGTTCTCTTAAGGGTAATCTAAACATATGTCACACAAACCTTATATAAGAATATCTAGGGCTGGGGACATGGCTTAGCAGTTAAGGCATTTGCCTGTGAAACCTTAGGATGGCAGGAAACCTATGAACCCCAGTTCAATTCCCCAGGACCCACATAAGCCAGGTGCACAAGGGGGTACATGCATCTGCAGTTTGTTTGCAGTGGCTGGAGGCCTTGGCATGCCCATTCTCTCTTTCTTTCTGCCTCTTCCTCTCTCATAAATAAATAAATTAATTAAATATTAAAAAAGAATATCTATAGAAACTGATATGTGTAATAACCTATAATTAGAAATAATCCAAATATTGATCAGTATATTACATAACTGTGATTTGTTCATGCAACAGAATGCTACTCAGTCATAAAAAATAATGAACTACCTATATAACAAATAGCATGGGTGAGGCTCACAGACACCATGACACCAAGTACATATTGCATTATTTTGTTTATACAAAGTCACTGGACTTGCAAATGTAAGAGAAGTTAAAGCAAGTAGTCCTACTTCAGTCATAAAAATTCCCTCCCTCCTTCCTTCCTTCCTTCCTTCCTTCCTTCCTTCCTTCCTTCCTTCCTTCCTTCCTTCCTTCCTTCCTTCCTCTTTTTCCTTCTTTCTTCCTGTATATGTGTGTTTAGTATGTATGGCATGGTGTGCATGTACCCCATGTGCACAAACACAGAGGCCAGAGGAGAATGTTGGGTGTCCCCCACTATCACTCATTCATATGTTTCATTCAGATAGATTTGTTCTGTGAGTCTGAAACTGCTATTTTCACGAGCCCCATTGATTTTATGGCCTCTACTCCCAACAGCATTGGGGTTATAGGTATGCATGGCCATGTCCAGCTGTTTATATAGGTGCTGAGGAATCAAACTCAGGGCAAATCAGGCAGTCTTCTCAGGCATTCATGCTTACATAGCAGGCACTCTTACCTGCTCAGTCATCTCACCAGCCCAACAATTTTTTTTAATTAAAAAAGAAAATTACACAGACAGAGAGGGAGAAAGAGAGAGAGACACACATGGAAAGAATTGGCATGCCAGGGCCTCAGGCACTGTAATCCAATTCCAGATGCTTGTGCCACCTAGTGGGCATGTGCAACCTTGCACTTGCCTCACTTTTGTGCATCTGGCTTATGTAGGATCTGGAGAGTAGAATATGGGTCCTTAGGCTTTGCAGAGAATCACCTTAACCACTAAGCCATTTCTCCAGCCCTTGTTTTCATTTTCAGAGAAAACACTACAGAGTTGATGAGTCAGTCAGGGATAAAAGTCTTATTAGTTGAAAGACAAACCAAAATCCTGCTGGCTGGTAGCATTTGTTTCTACTTGTGGCCATTGACATGGCAACTCTTCCTAGGACCATCCAGGAAACATACACCATGTATGTCTGTGCCAAGCTTTATTCTCTAGCAGACAAGTGTACTTGGAAGCTTTTAGTTCATAGGAACTTTCCAGTGTTGCTACTGGGGAGATAACAGGCAAGCAAGAAGCTAAAAGAGCAGGAAAGGAGGCAGAGTGAAGGGAAAAGCCAGCTGTGAAGGCTATACAAAGCTAGGATGTGAGTTCTAAGAATGGCCATAAGCATGTTCCCACATTCTGTTAACACGAGGTTATAATCGCTGCTATGCACAGAGTTTTATTTTTGAGACAGAGTCTTGTTGTGTAGCTCTGTCTGGTCTTTAACTCACTATGCAGAGAAAGCTGGCGTTGAACTTGTGATATTTCTCCTTCTGCCTCTGCTTCCTAAGTGCTGGGATTACAAGCATGTGCCACTATACCTTGACTTTTTAACTTCTTTTTGAGACAGGGCGTGGCTAGATAGCTTTGGTTCATCAGAAACTCACTATGTAGACCAGACTAGTCCTAAACGTGTGGTCAGTCTCCTACCTCTGCCTCCTGAATGCTAGGGTTATGGGTGTGTGTGTCAATACACCTAACTATACAGATTAATCTACAGTTTCTTCATTAGCCATTGCTGTGTGTGCTGTTTTGTGACCTTTGGACTGTTGTACCTCAGCTTTCAGTTTACATTAATGCTTAGTGTTCATTCCTCAATCAGAGTACAGGCCTTGGAGTATCATTCTGTGCTCTATTCTGGGTAGAGCTGTGGGTGGAATTATTTCTATGTTGTGAGTGAATGGAAATCCAAGGAAGGGAAATATGTGGCAACTGTGTTTTCCACCACAATGTGAAAGATGTTTTGGGTGGGCTAGAGTCCAAATTTTTGAAATATTCTTTCTGTAATGCTTCTATGTGGGAGCAGTGGACATGTAGACTTTGTTATCCAAAAGATCAGACTGAAAAATATCAGCTGAAGAACAAGAAAAAAGAAGCTAAAGCATCCTTAGTGCTCAGAAATTGGCACATTCTTGTAGAAGATGTGACAGAAAGAATGTGAGAGCCAAAGGATGGAGAGGAGTACATTGGGATGCTGTCTTTCAGACAGAAAGTAGTCAGTATATTCATGACTTCACAGAGGCTATCATTTCCTGCATAAGATCTGCATAATACTGGACCCATCAACATGTAGTCATGGGTGATGGAGGTGGACAAAAAAAAATGACATCAAAATAGAATAGGAACTAACTGGAAAGACAAAGGGGTTCAGTGGAAAGAGGATGGGGAGGGGGACAAAAGAAAGTAATTGAAGGAGATTATGATCAAAATACAGTGTGCATATGTATGAAAATTGTCAATAAGAACATTTTTTTGTTGTTGTTTTTCGAGGTAGGGTCTCACTCTGGTCCAGGCTGACCTGGAATTAACTCTGTCATCTCAGGATGGCCTTGAACTCATGGCGATCCTCCTACCTCTGCCTCCTGAGTGCTGGGATTAAAGGCATGCACCACCATGCCTGGCTAAGAACATTTTTAAAGAAAGAAATTGGCATGATCCTCTCAGCTAATCCTTGAAGTTGCTAGACTTTTGTCACTTAACAGCTAGACCATGGCATTGTACAATGTCCAACAAGATCACTCTATGACCACAGTAGATCAAGACAAATTAAAACTGACCTGTAATCATTTCTGGGCACAGAAACACAGACTTGTTTTAAACCACAAAATTGACCACCCAGTTCTCTCTCTTGGCCAATATAAGTGTATGCTGCTGCTTCGCCAGTGATAGCTTTAGTGTTGTGCTTCTCCCCCACCTTCAGATATGGTTTATTAAATACCCAATCACAAGATTATCCCCACTTTCCATCAGCATCTAATCCACATTAAATCCTCCCTTCATGAACCTTTCCTCAAATTGCCTGTTATAAGTCTAAATACTATAATAACACCTTTCTAATGTCCTCTTATTGGAATACCTTGTGGTTTCTTTCCCATTACGTTAATTCTCTCTCATAAAAAGAATCAATAAAACAACCTTGGCATAGGAGTACTCCTGGTGGTCTTTAACTGCAAAACTTAGAAATATAAAGAAATTGAGTGATTTTTTTAAGTTCAAAATGACCAAGTTTTTATTATTATAAATTTATTCATGAGGGATATTTTGAAATTAGGACATGCCTTTGATGTTTTATTTGTGAACATATCTTCAAAAATATTGTTTTATTTGTTAGGGTGAAAGAAAGAGAGAATGGGTACATCAAGGTTTCCTGTCACTGCGAATGAACTCCAGACACATGCCCTACTTTGTGTACCTGGCTCTCTGTGGGTACTGGCGAATTGAACCCTGGGCTGGCAGGCCCCACAAGCAAGTGTTTTTAACTATTTAGTCATCTACCCAGACAAAGATATTAAGTAGGATTTCTAAGAGACATTAGTATCAGGTAAAATCATACTGTTATGCTCAATTTGTATATAGGTCATTACTAAAACTCAGTTATGTGACACTTAGTGAGACTTCTTATACCTCTATCATTTCTATCCTGGTCTTTCTACTACTAGAGTGAGAAACAAATAAAATTCATATATTCCACATAGAAACCTTATATAGACTATTCATCTGTTTTATAGAAAGATACCCAGGAGCCATCAGAAGATCATCATCTTCAGTGGGTCTGAGAGGACAGATATCCATGTCAGAAATGGCAGCCCCTGGAGTCTGGAAAAGAAGAAGTGGATCACTCCTGGGGTGCTTGGCATAATGGGCAAAAAGAATGAAGACTGAGTCTTGAAGATCTTCCCTAATGACTATACCAGGAGAAAGTTCCTGTGCTAGAATCCTTGCCCCAGCCAGACATACAAACACCGTTCCTGTAGTAACTCTTGGTGAACACACACATCCCCAAGACTTCAGTGTTTTTGTCTTGGCTTCACCATTAATATTACCATATATTCTTGACATTGTCCTTTTGACATGGCCTTTATACTTAACATGATTATGAGATAGGTAGAAATCAATTTCTGGAGTCAGAGCTACCTGAGTTTGAATTGTAAGTCCACCACCACTTGACTTTGGAAAGGTTCCTTAAGTGCAGTGTGTGTGTGTGTGCGTGTGTGTGTGAATTGTGCATGCATGTTCAGGGGCAAATATATGTACAGATGCATGTGAATGTATACTCGAGTGCGCATGAAGGCCAGAGGTTAATGTTGGGTGTCTTCCTTAATTGCTCTCCACTTCATGTTATTGTAGACAGGGTCTCTTACTGAACCCAGAGCTCAGGATTGAGTTAGTCTACTGAGCCAGCTTGTACTGGAGATCCACCAGGCTCAACACTGGTTTTACAAGCATGTATTACCACATGAAGCATTTAAATGGATTCTGGGGATCTAAACTCAGGTCCTCATGTTTGTATAGTAAGTGCCCTACCAATTGAGCCATCTCCCCAGCTCTCCTAAACTTTTTATATTTCAAGTTTCTCATTTAAATAACAGAGATGATAATAATTGTATTTATTTTGTAGAGTTTGGTGCACTTAAAATTCTTGCATAGTGTCTGCATGTGGGTACCTTTCAATGAAAGGTTACTACTGTTTATATAATTGGTGTATATTTGGAAACACAGAAATATTATTTATTTCTGGCACTTAAATAATTGTTTTAGGAGAGTAGTTTGTAGTTTCCAAACATTCTTACACAGTTACATATGTACATATATATTCAAATATATATGCATATGTATCCATTCATATTTACACTGGCATTTTTATAGGAGTTCTTTTATTTTTTCCATGATTACTTATACTTGGGTCAATGAATATTCTCACAGTATAGGGCTCAGGTTAGGATGAA
Organism: Jaculus jaculus; assembly: GCF_020740685.1. Classification (NCBI taxonomy): domain Eukaryota; kingdom Metazoa; phylum Chordata; class Mammalia; order Rodentia; family Dipodidae; genus Jaculus; species Jaculus jaculus. The sequence goes on from NC_059125.1 coordinate 7,116,441, forward strand.
GATGAAAACAAGCCTGCAAAGGGCTAATGATGGCTAGTATTTCCTAAGATCAGTGGTCATAAATTTTATTTAGATTATCCTGGGATAGTTCTCTGAGCCTAAGTAATAAACATCCTTAAATAATTTGACAGACCCTCTTGTAATTTTGAATTACAAGTTTTCATGGCTCTCAATAGCAGTCCTTACAAACAGTATTTTAGTCACAAGGTCACCCAATAGCCAAGTGAATAATTATTTAATGTTAATGTTTGCCCCTCAAAGGGGGTCTTGTCTAAAAAATGTTCTAATGGACCACACTCCAAAGACTTACTACTGCTGCTATTTCAAAGGGATCAGGGAAATCACAAGGAAGGCTAAGCCATAGTAGAAAGACAGTGGCCTCAATCAATTATAGCTAAATGCTTGCAATTGTGAATTTGACAAGAAAAAATAGGACCATATGAATCATTGCTAGGAACTCTTCAGGTGGCCTTGATAGGAACAATGCAAGTGTAGGGCCCCGAAGCTTAAACTTCTTTAGAACTGCCACTTGTGCCTCCAAATCCCCCAGGCACTGAGAAAGTCGTAGCTGTGGTTATTACTTGTTGATCCAAGGGAATTGCACTCTAATGGTAGTGGTGGGGGGACAGCTTTCAGATGCCATTTCCAGGTGTTAGGTGTGGCCTATGTCTGTGTTATTAGCATTAAACCTCCAGGGTTGGCATAATGTCTTTCACAGAACAGGTGCTTAGTTAACATTCACTGTGAGAGGGAGGAAAATAGGCCCAGATGACAGTGTGTAGTGAATTCAATGGCTGAGTGTGGAATAAATGACACTGGGAATGCATAGCACTAACACTTACCAAAGTCTTTTGAGTATTTAAGAAATTGAGAAATGATAGCTGGGGCATAGGTGGATCAAATCTAGAATACCATCTCATTTACTGGAATACATCCATGGTCATTTGGGTAACCTAGTCTCTCTTCCTTCTAAGGTAGCAGAGGTGAACTCTAGCAGGAGTAATTAGCTGTAACAGACTCCACAGGGCCTGAAAAACCCAAGATGTTTACTATCTGGCATTTTGTGTTTTTTTGTGGGGGGGCATTGTGTGTAGAATATGTGCATGGTGTGGTCTGTGTGGCACATATGGTGCATATAGCAATTATCTGCTCATTGCTGAGACAAAACACCTGACCAGAAGCAGCTTATGAAAGGACAGGGTTTCTTTTGGATCATGGGTTCAAAGGAAAGTTTCATCATAGGGTTGGGGAGAAACATAGCAGGAACCTGAGCAGGAAGCATGGATCACATCTCCACAATAGCAGAAAGGAATTGTCTGTTTGGAGCTGGGCTATATTACCCCAAAGCCCATACCCAGCAACATGCCTCCTGTAGCAAAACCTCACCTTCTAAAGGCTCTATGACTTTCTCAAATTGCCCTCAAGTGGGGACCAAGTATTCAAAACATATGAACCTATGGCAGACGTTTCATTCAAACCATCACACATGCACATATGTGTGTGTACAGGTGCATGAGCCCCATGTGTGTGTGCACACATGCTTGCACATGTGTGCTCACACACACATGCACACACATGAATAGAGACCAGAGGAGAATGTTAGGTGTCTTTCCATAATCATTCACCCACATATCTCCTTGAGACAGGGTCTCTCTTTCGTTCCAGAGCTGATGTCTATCAGTAAGTCCCAGTGATTCTCTTGTCTCTGCTTCCCACAAACTGGGGATACTGACATGGATGATGTGGTGGTTTGATTCAGGTGTCCCCCATAAACTTAGGTGTTCTGAATGCTACGCTCCCAGCTGATGGAGGTTTGGGAATTAATGCCTCCTGGAGGCAGTGTATTGTTGGGGGCAGGCTCATGGGTGTTATAGCCAGTTTCCCCTTGCCAGTGTTGTCCAGGGGGTGATGTCCACCCTCTGCTCATGCCATCATTTTCCCCTGTTATCCTGGAGCTTCCCCTCGAGCCTGTAAGCCAAAATAAATCTCTTTTTCCCAGAAGCTTCTCTTGGTTGGGTGATTTCTACCACCAATGTGGACCTGAGTGCAACAGATGGCCATGTCCAGCTTTTTACATGGATTCTGGGAGTGGAACTTGAGGGTCTTCAGTCTGAAAGGCCCTCATATTTAAGCATAAAGCCCCCTGAACTACTGAGCCATCTCCCTATCCTCCCTGCCTGGTCTTTTATAGGAAATTTTTGTTGACTCCTTGTTATGATTTTACTGCAAATTATCCTGCATAGGCTCATGTGTTTGAAAACTTGCTCCCCAGCTGATGGTATGTCTTTGTAGGTTTTGGAACCTTTGAGATTGTGTCCTTGCTAGCAGAAATAGGCTACTGGGGCTGACTTTGAAAGTTATACTTGCCTCTGATCCCAGCTTGAGCTGTCTGCTTTCTGATCAGCCAAGATGTGAGTAAACCATGCCACAAGCTCCCGCCAACACGGACTGAGCCACTTTAGTCTCCATGCATTTCCTGCCATGATAGATACTATCCTCTGAAACTGTGAGCTGAAATACTCTCCCTACCAGAAGCTGCTTCTGTCTGGTATTTTGTCACAGTGATGATTAAAAAATAACTAATAAACTCCTGACATACGTTATTATATTTTGATTTTGGGTCTCATTTCATTTCTGTGAAGGAGACCAGTCAGGTCTTATCTTCATATGATAAAACTGAGACTCCAGAGAAGTTAAATGTCTACCTGATGAGTTTGGGCATGTTCCGGGTGGTATGGCTGTAGAGTAAATGCCTACTTGGCTGTCAGTATATCAAGTAAGCAGATGAATTTGAATGCAAGTACTGGGATGAATTCGTGTATATCACAAATGGAGGCTGAAAAGTGCATATAAATGAGCTCATGTTATCAAACATTAGCAATAAAAGGCTGTTTCCAGATGAACACAGTAAATGAAGCAAGTGTCAATGTTTCCACTGTGGCATTTGGGCAAATGTAGGAGTCTCACAGATTCTGCAGGTGTAGGGTTTGTAGAATTTCTCAGTGTTTCCTAGTAGGGTTAAACTCAATTTCTCATGATGGAACCTGGCTTGATGAAGCAGTTTTCATATGTGTGCTATGCATGTATGAGGCATGAGCAGATGGGCATGTATACGTGTGCATGTAGAGACCAGAAGTTGATATCAGGTGTTTTCCTCAGTTGCTGTCCGCCTAATTTGTGTGTATGTGTAGATTTGTATGGTGTATGTGTGTGTGCACATGCATGCCAACACACGTATGTGGATGTCTGAGGATAACTTCAGGGTGTTTGTCCTCTCCTTCCACCCTGGTTGAGACAGGGTCTCTTCTGTTGTTTTTTTTCGACTGCCTGTGTGTCACAATAGCTATTCGGCAAGCTTTCAGATTCTCTTGGTTCCATCTTCTCTTGTCATAAGCATGCTGGGATCACAGATGTGTTCAGCACTTTGCATCAGCTTTACATGGGTGCTCTGGATTTAAACTCAAGCTGGCAAGCAAGCACCTTTAATTGCTGAGCCTTCCCCTAGTCCCTCCACATTATCTTTTGAAACAAGGTTTCTTGTTGGACCTAGAGTGCACAGATTCAGCTAGAGTAGCTGGCCAGCAAGCCACAGGGATCCTCCTGTCACCATCTTCCGAGTGCTTGGATTACGGGCACATACCGCTGTGTCTGGTATTTGATATAGGTTTTCTGGATCCAAATTCAAGTCCTCATGCATACAACATGAGTAATTTACTACTTGAGTGTTGCAGTCAGTTTCGCATTGCTGGCAGAAATCACCCGACCAAGAGCAGCTTGTGGCAAAAAGGTTTATTTTGGTTTACAGGCTTGAGGAGACACTCCATGATAGCAAGGGAAATGATGGCATGAGCAGAGGGTTTTCATTACCTCCTGGCCAACATCAGATGGACAACATCAACAGGAGAGTGTGCTAAACACTGGCAAGGGGACACTGGCTATAATGCCCATAAGCCTGCCCCCAACAATACAGTACCTCCAGAAGACATTAATTCCCACATCTCCATCAGCTAGGAACCTAGCATTAAGAACACCTAAGTTTATGGATGACACCTGAATCAAACCACCACACTTGAGCCATCTCCTTAGCCTGATCAAGCTTCCTTTATTGGTACCTTTTCCCATTTCCCCACCACCAGTGTTATCCGCACTTCTCACCTCAACTACTTGCATTCGTAGACTTCTTTCACATTCCGCTTCTGGGAAAGCCAAGCAAAGACAAAGTTTGGATAAACAGAAGCACTCCTGGAGCAGAGCAAATATTTGGCTTCATGCTGATAGCTCACAAAGCTATTACAAAGGGAAGAATCAGTCATCAGGATGGGGTTAATCTTTTGTGGTTCATTCTACTAACCTAGCTTCTAGTTGGCTGATGAGGGCTCACTTTTCCTGCAGTCCCTGGTCCTGACTAACCTCACCTGCTCTGTGGGCCAGAAAGTGTGCTACAGAGTTGATACATATCACAGCATCATCAATCAATTTTTCACACATGCTCTCAGCCAAAGGGCAATTAGTGCTACTCAGGATGAAAACTAATAGAAGGCTGTGGATGAATGGGTTATTAAAGAGACTATCAAATCAGCCTGGCTGTTAGGAGTGACCAGAGGCAGAGGGAGTGCTCACTGTCTGTGCTGGACAACAGCTTTCATAGAGCAAGCCTTCTGATTCAGGCTTGGAAGGGGTCGTTTCACTGATAAAAGCACATTAGTTACTTCTACTACTTTCTGCCTTCTGGTTTATCCTCTGAACAACTTCAGCAAGAGGCTGCATCTACACAAATGGTTTGTGTCCTTTGTTTTTCTATTTTGAAGTGAGAAAATTTAATCCATTTGGTGTGGTCACAACAATTTTTGCAAGTTTCCCCCTTTTTGTTTTTCTGCCTTTGAGTGTCTTATCTGCCTATGGTGCTTTCCTCCCCCACCTTGCGTCATCTCAAGCGTCATCTATTTTTGCCTGTTTCTGTCCCTGCCTTTCTTCCCCCTCTCTCTTCCCACCCCATCTCATTTTCTCTTCCTCTCCCAGCTTCTCTCTTCCTCCCTCCCTCTCCCACTCTCCTTTCCTTCTGTTCTGGCACTTCTTTAGTTCCTTGGAAAAATTTCTCATGTCTTGATATTCCTAAAAGTACATTCACGTGTTGAGTCCTTAATATAACAGTGACAGTTAACATCTTTCTGTGTATTATTTTCAAATAACCCAGTATCAAATCAGTTAGATTTATTTCAAGTAAAAATTTCTTCTTAGGCTTTAAAGCCTGGGTCCTAAGGTTTTCCTGCTGGTTTGATTGTTTCTCTGTCTTTATGGAAGCCCTGCTATATGTGCTGAAAATTTCCTAGCTGGTAAGGTAGCATGAAATCCAGCCATTTTTGAAAAGTAGATACCAAGTGTTCTCTCCTGCTACATTTGCTTTGAAAGGCAGGAGACAAAGTAGTACCTGTGAAATGCATCTATAAAGATGTGTGGCTCACAGCTACCTGGGGATGTGATTCATAGGCTTTGGTTCATAGGTGGACCTCTGAGGTCAGAGGCAATTATAGGAAGCTTTGACACCAGAATGCCACTAATATGTCAGCGGGCTTAGTGATTGGATATGCAAAATCTGTGATATCATCACAAGACTAGACCTGAAACGTCCAAATTGTTCCTGGTGCTGTATCAGTAGCCTACTCACTTAAATAGAAGCAAGCAAGCACACTGGTATGCTTCTGTAGTCCCAGCCAGTGGGCCACTGCTAAGGCAACATAATGAATACTCCATCACTAAATAAAAGAAAACAAAACAAACATACAAACTACTTTAAAGCAGCAGTAGCAGCAGGAGGAGAGAGAGAGAGAGAGAGAGAGAGAGAGAGAGAGAGAGAGAGAGATATCTTAAAGAGATAGGGAAAAGATAAGAAGTCAGATCATACTTTGACCTCTAGCAAGTGCTATTTGCAGAAGACAGACATTTTTGCCTTTACTTTCAGGGGCCAAGTCAACTTAACTGCCTAACAAAGGTACCTGACTGCCTCTCAAGAGAACTGTGCTAAGAAAGGCAGTTAACAAATCAATGAGAACAAAAATTTACTTAATGAATTAAACTTATATTAAGCAAGATAAAAGTGAAACAGGGTGTTAGGGGTTCAGGAAAGTCCTTGAAATCCCAAACCCTGGGTTCACGTTTGCATTTAACCAAAGAATTGGGTAAATCAAACTGAGAAGGGTAATTATTAAATTATTACATTTATTGAGGGAAGTACAGAACCAAAGGAAGGAAAATGTATACATCCACATGGTCTGAGAGCCCAGGTGGTAGGCCTGGTAAAACCATAGAGAGGCCAGAAAGGAAAGTACAAGGAGCTGCTGCCATTTGGAGGGTGGAAGAGGGTAAAGTGCACAAGTGAGAATAGAGGTTAGGGGTTCTCCCTTTGTCTCAGCCCAGTAGGCAGAGAGGAGGGGAAACTCACCAGAACCTGGGGGTTCATGAGTGATGAACAGGCTGCCAAGAAAAGTTGCCCTCCCCCTGACAAACATATTTATAACCTTATGGTGGTGGGCCCTACCTTCTGGTTAAGGTGAGCCAGATAGCTAAACTGGGCTAAGGACCATCTCAGGAAGAGGCTAACCATGATGCCAAGTTCTAAGGGTTTGACCAACCACAAAGTTAGGATTAAATTGTAGGAAAAAATACCTCCCTTTCAGGAGGGACCCAGGTTGTTTGTGGATAAACAGAACTAGAGAAGAGATAAGAAGTCAGATCATACTTTGATCTTTAGCAAGTGCTAATTACAGAAGGCAGACATTTTTGCCTTTACTTTCAGGGGCCAAGTCAACTTAACCACCTAACAAAGCTACCTGACTCCCTCTCAAGAGAACTCAATTAACAGTACTTATAAGATGACAGGTTGAAAATAAATTTTCATTAGAGGAGCAAGAAATTATTACAGTATAGATACTAAAACAAAGCATGGTGAAAATATAATTATAAGAGCTAAAGACACAATGAATGAAATAAATTGAAAACTAAACGTATTTCAATAAAGGATTTATGAAATAGAACACATGTTTGAAGCACTCATTCAGAATACAGCATACAGATTCTGATACCAAATAGAAAAGAACAGTTACAATGGAGATTAGGTTAAGAACACAAATGTTCATGGGTAAAGTAGTGAACTCTTGTAATTCCAGTACTCCAGAAGCTGAAGCTGGAGGATCATGAGTTTGAGCCCAGCCTCATTACATAGCATGAGTCTTTCTCAAAAACTACAAGTAAGGCTGGAGAGATGGCTTAGCGGTTAAGCGCTTGCTTGCCTGTGAAGCCTAAGGACCCCGGTTCGAGGCTCGGTTCCCCAGGTCCCACGTTAGCCAGATGCACAAGGGGGCGCACGCGTCTGGAGTTCGTTTGCAGTGGCTGGAAGCCCTGGCGCACCCATTCTCTCTCTCCCTCTATCTGTGCTTCTCTCTGTGTCTGTCGCTCTCAAATAAATAAATAAAAAATTTAAAAAAAAGCTACAAGTAAATAAAAATGAAAAAGAAGCCTGGCATGGTTTTGCACGCCTTTAATCCCAGCACTCAGGAGGCCGAGGTAGAGGATTTGCTGTGAGTTTGAGGCCAGCTTGTGACAACATAGTGAATTCCAGGTTAACCTGGGCTAGAGTGAAACCCTGCCTCAAAAAACAAAACTAATAAAAGAAAGAAAGGAAGGAAGAAAAATAGAAAGAAAGGAGAAAGGGAAAGAAAGAGGAAGGAAGGAAGGGGGAAAGAAAAAAGTTGCAGGCACAAATTCCATAAAACAAAAAAACAAAATAGAGCTACTCACCGCTGGCTCAGAGAAGCGCTTTCTGGAGATGCCTGTGAATACCAAGGAGACTCAAAACTTCCTAAAAGTGTTGAAAACCAGAGGCTGTTGAGAGCTCAGTTCTAAATGAAACATCTCCCTCATACCTGCCGCCCCAAGGCTCAGAGAACATCCAGGAAGAGTGGGTGGAAAGAACATAAGAGCCAGAGGGTAGGGAGGGATGTTTTGGAATAGTCTTCCTGACACAAAGTGGCCTTTGCATTCATGACCACACAGTGGATGTCCTTAACCACAGGACCTGCACAGTAGGTCTGCAAAATCAACATTTTGACATAGATGATGGGGGCGGGGCAAAAGAATGAGGCATTAAAAATAATAGAAGGGGGTTGGATAAATGACCTAGTGGTTAAGACACTTGCCTGCAAAGTGTTAAGAACTCATATTCGAATCTCCAAGTCCCCATGTAAACCAGGTATGCAGTGATTCAAGCACACACTGTCACACATACGCACAAGGGGACACACACATCTGGAGTTCACTAGCAGCAGCTGAAGGCCTTGGTGCACCCATTATTTCTCTATCACTCTCTTTGCCTCTTTCTCTCTCTCAAAATACATTTTAAATCACTAAAAAAAAAATAATAAAAGAAGGACTTGCCCGGTGTAGTGGTATACACCTTTAATCCCAGCACTTGGGAGGCAGAGGTAGGAGGATCGCTGTGACTTCCAGGCCACCTTGGAGACTACATAGTGAATTCCAGGTCAGCCTGGGCTACAGTGAGACTCTACCTCAAAAAACCCAAAATAATAAATAAATAAATAAATAAATAAATAAATAAATAAATAAATAAATGACTACTGGGAAAGAGGAGGGGGTTCAGTAGAATGAAGGTCGGGAAGGAGGTAATGAGAGGGGATTATGCTCAAATTACACTATATTCATGTATTAAAATTCTCAATAAAAAAGAGAATGAGACTTTAAAAGTGGGAATAACATTTAAGAGAATGTTGATTAAATTTCCCATAATTATGAGGCATGACTCTTTAGACCAAACAGCACTTTGAGGATGGGCAGCATAAATAAAATTGGGCCCATCTTTAGATGTACTACAGCACAAATGAAGAACAGCAGGGGAAAAGAAAAAGTGTTCATAAAGCTCCGAGGAGAAAAGGCAGATTTAAGGGAACAATTAGAAGGAGAGCAAGCTTTTCATTAAGTATGGTTGTAAGAAGACAATGCTGCAGTATATTCAAACTAGAAGCTTATAAGCATATAAATTCTTATTCAAGAGTGAGGTAAAATACAAATATTTTACAATTTACAATGGCTGAATGGTATGACTCACAGGCCTTTGTTGAAAGGAATGTTAAATTATGTATGCTATTAAGAAGAGGATTACCTGGAGGGAATGTTTAAAATGTGTGAAATAACAATGAACAAATACATTGATAAAATATGTCATATGTTTAATTAATGACTGCAAAAGTAATTATTTTATATAAATAATAGAACATCTCAAAACAACGATAAGGGGATGGGGGATATTCCATGCATAGAGCAAGTAATGGGTTTGATTTCATAAAAATCTAAATGCAGCTCACAATTAGTTTACGTAAGTATGGTTGAACTTTTTCAGTGTGAAATTTCCACCTCTTACCCTTTCCACACAATTTTCTACAGATAAATAGATTTTTCCAATTATTTATAAAATAATCTTCCAGTGCTCAGGTAAGATATTATTTGATAATATGACTTGGAGGGATAAAAGATACCTTGTATAAATTAATAAGTGAGTAGCTTAATGGGAGAGTTTTATAATATGAAAGCTGGAGTCAAGGCAATAATGCTGATAGTATATAAGAAAATTAAAAGTATCACAAGATAAAATAAATAGAAAAGTGGATAATGCATATGAAAAGCCTGGAAAGAGAATTCGGTGTTTTTTTTTTTTAAGCTGCACCTTTTTTTGTTGTTGTTGTTTATTTATTTATTTATTTGAAAGTGAAAGACAGAGAAAGAGGCAGAGAGAGAGAGAGAGAGAGAGAGAGAATGGGCACTCCAGAGCCTCCAGCCACTGCAAACGAACTCCAGACCTGTGCGCCCCCTTGTGCATCTGGCTAAAGGGTCCTGGGAAATCGAGCCTCGAACTGGGGTCCTTAGGCTTCACAGGCAAGCGCTTAGCTGCTGAGTCATCTCTCCAGCCCCAGTGTGTTTTTTCAAGGTTGTTTTCGTTTACTTTGTATCTCTTGTACATTTGAATGCATTTTAGAATCACCTTGTCAATTTTTTTCAAGAAGGCAACTGAATAGGGATCATTCTGAATCTTTAGGTCTTTGCTATAGTCTGTCTTTCCATTTATCTAGTTCTTTAAATTCTTTGAATGTTTCAAAGTTTTCAGTGTATGAGGTTTTCTGTTTTATTTTGGTTTTATTTTGCTTTTTTGTTGTTGTTTTTTGAGGTAGGGTCTTGCTGTAGCCCAGACTGACCTGGAATTCACTATATGGTCTCAGACTGGCCTTGAACTCAAATGCCACCACACCTGGCACTTTACTTATTTTGATCTCTTCAGTTTGTCTTTGTCTTTCTGGTTTAGTCTTGGTAGATCATATGCTGCTAAGAATTTGTTATTTCTTTTAGGTTACCAAAGTTGTTGGCTTATAAGTGTTTATATCAGTGCTGGGATGAAAGGCCTTAGATATTTTTTGGGTTCATTAGGATTTTCTTTACACATTATATCATCTACTATAAGAGATAGTTCTACATCTTTGTTTCAAGTATGAGTGTCTCTTATTTATTTTCCTTACTTAACTACTCTATGCAGAACCTCCAGTGTAAGGTGGACTAGATGTGGCAAGAGGAGCCATGGTTCCTGAATGTAAGGAGAAACTATTGTGTTTCATTATTAAGTGTGAATTATTTGTATGTCTTTTGTAAATGCTCTTCATTAGCCTAAGGAACTTTCTCCTATTTCTAGTTTATTTGGTGGTTTTATTATAAAAGATTGCTAGATTATCTTAAATGTTTTATCTGCATCTATGAAAAATGATCATGTTGTCTTGTCCTTTATTAATAAAACATACAAAATTGATTCTTATATGTGTGATAACCTTTCGTTACTCTGACAAAACACCTGACAGAAACAATTTAAAAGGATAAAAATGTTTTGGAGGCTTCAGACCATGGCTGCCCGCTACCATTGTTTCTGGGCCAGAACATCATGGCACAGGGGTTTGTCAGAGGAACGTTTTCCACCACATGACAGTCAGAAAGTAGAGAGTAACAGAAAGGGGTCAGGGCCAAGATATACCATTCAAAGGCGTGGTCCTCGGGGCAAATTTCCTCCATCTACACATCCTACTCTCCACAATTGTGCTACTTCCCAATATAACATTCAAAAATGGAACCTCTCCCTGAAGAATTATGAGATCGAGGCCAAATAATTGTGGGCTGAGGGCTCGGAATACCTCCTCTAAAGTTTGGCTGGAAGGCCAGCCTTGGAAGAAAGCCTCAGAAATGAAAAAGGTTTTCTTATGTAAAAAAAAAAACAAAAAAAAACAAAACAAACAAAAAAAAAAAAACAAAAAAAAAAACAAAAAAAACCCTTTTTTTTTTTTTTCCTTTAAGAACTATTTAAAAGTGTCTTTTGGAGTAAAGCCTATTTTTTTCCTTTTTAATATATATAAAAAAAATTGAAACTCAGTGGATGAAGCCATTGACAAGGTTAGAGCCCTCACATCTAATTGTCTCTGGAAATATCCTCACAGATACATTCAGAGGTATGCTTTACTAACCTCCTAGACATCTCTCAATCCAATCAAGATTAACACTCATCTCGGTGTGGTGGTGCACGCCTTTAGTCTCAGCACTCAGGAAGCAGAGGTAGGAGGATTGCCATGAGTTCGAGGCCACCCTGAGACTACATAGTGAATTCTAAGTCAGCCTGGGCTAAAGCCAGACCTTACCACAAAAGGCCAAAAACAAAGAAAAAATAACAGAGTAATTGTCACAATATGCTAACCCAACCTTGTATTCTTGGAATAGATTACACTCAATCATGCTGTATAGCCCTTTATGTGTTTTGGACTTGGTTTGATAATATTTTATTGTTATTTTGCCTGTATGTTAATTTGAAAAAATGTTCTGCAGTTTTCCTTTCCTTTTCTTCTCTTATCTAGTAATATCTTTGTCTGATTTTAGTATCAGGACCTAATATTAGGAAAAAAAAAAAAACACCTAATGCCAAGTCTTCTTAAATTATCCTCCAAAACGAGACAGAACACTTCACATATTTTCTTCAAATATGTGGTAGAATTCACAAGTGAGGATATACAAACTTGGGGTTTTCATTGTAGGAATTTATTATGATTACTATTTTAATCATTTTACTTATAACAAAAGTCTATTCAGATTTTCCTGTGCTTCAAAAGTGAATTTTGATAGTTTGAGCCTCTTGGAATTTGTCCATTTATCTAGTCTAATATGTTAGCATCTAACTGTGAAATGCCCTTATGCAGACAGTCCCAAACTTATGATAGTTTAGTTTATGTTTTTTATGACTTAACGATGGTATAAAGGCTATAGGCTTGTTGACAATGCACTAGCAATTTGGAAGTTTGATCTTCCCTTGGTCTCTGCAGTCACTATACTTTCTTACAATAGTGGGCCACAGTGCTGGCTACAGCTCTCAGTCAGACATGTGATAACTATGTGATCATAAGGGCAAACAAGTGAGACCCTCCAGTGCTCTGTGTTGCTAAGCTAGGGAGCTAGGTAGGTTGGTATATTAAGTACATTTTCAGTTTATTTATTTATTTATTATTTTCAAAAGAAAGAACACATTTTTTTTTCTGTAGGTTGACAACATAGACAATAATGTACTAACTTACTCAGTGTACACTTCTTGGCTCAGTGAGTGCCTGATGAAGATGTAACCTTGACTTTGATCACTTCTGTGAAATCGTACAGTTTTAGGGTAGAAGTGAAGAGGTTTTCTTATAAACTCTTCCAAACAAGACATATTGGTTGAAAAAAAATCAAGTTATTTTCTTGGAAGTATCAATGCCAAGGGCTATGATTGAATCTTGAAGAAAACCACGAAGACAAGCGACAATGGAAGCAAACAAGAGGATGATTTGCGATTTGGCTACCCAGGGGACATTGGGAAACATCTGGAGACTCATTTAGTTGTAACTAAAGATTACTAAAGTGTGGTGCTGCTCTCATATAGTCAGTAGAGGGCAAAGATACTGCTAAATATTCCACGATGCACAGAACAGCTCTCTCACAACAAAGAATGCTCTAGTTCAAACTAACAGTACTGCCAAGACAGAGTGCATTGCTCATAGATTAAACTCTAACCGGTTAGAGCAAAATGGAAGAAATATTTAAGTTACCACAAACATTTTGCACATATAAGTACCTTGATTTTGTTTCATTAAGGGAATAAATTCAGGGTTACATGAAAGAACATGCTTAAACTTAATAGATGACAAACTTGAATTTTAGGATATATTACTGAAATCAACATGAGAGATTAGCAAAAGACAAATAACATTAGCTAAAACAGGTCTTTGATAAGGAGTAATTATTTATCTCACACAGAGATTAATCACATTGAAACAATGTTGCCTTAAGGACTGACAGAAATTAGAAAACTGATCTAATGTTTTTTTTTTTTTAATTTAATTTATTAGTTTTCTTTTCAGTAAATACAGGCAGTTTGGTACCATTATTTAGGCTCATCTGTGATCTACCCCCTCCCATTAGACCCTCCTTATTATTGAAAATGGGTCGTGCATTGTGGAGTTAGCCCCCAGTTATTAGTATGATAAATGTCTCTGAAAATCATGACCCAACATGTAACTCTGACATTCTTTCTGCCCAAACAAAGAATGTTTTTTTTTTTTCCTGCAAAATAGTTCTTAGGATTTTTTTTTATTGTTTTGTTTTAGTTTCTTTAGACTTTGTAGGTTATTTGGTATTTTTAATTGATGTTTTTCTTCGTGTAATGGTTGTTTCTTGTAGAATCCATTTGTGTGTGTTTTCCATGAAGGGGAGGAGATTTTGTGTGATTTTTCTGTGTGTGTGTGTGTGTGTGTGTGTTATATGCAAATGCATATGCGTATGTGTTTGTAGTGGCCAGAGGAGGATGTAGAATGTCCTCTATTGTTTTTCTGCCTTATTTCCCTTGGACAGAATCTCTCAGAATGGCTGACCGAAGAGACCCATTGAGCCTTCTGTCTCCACCCTTGCCCCACTTAGGGCTGGAATTACAGACATGTGCTACCATGCCTGGCTTCTTACGTGAATGCTGGGAGTAGTTTGGGTGACAGATATGTGCCACCATGCCTGGATGACGTGTTAGATTTTACATCATCTTTAGCAAATACTTCGGTCAGGTACTCAGTGCACAGCGTCATTCACAAAGAGAACAAAAGAAAAGCATACTAGGATTGATCACAAACAGAAGTAGCATTTGTTATGCACACTCCTTTTTGGTAGTAGTCAATCGTTTATAAATGACTTTTTTTTTTCTTTTTTGACTTTTAGAGATAGGGTCTCACTCTAGCCCAGGCTGACTTGGAATTCACTATATAGTCTCAGGGTGGCCTCAAATTTATGGCAATCCTCCTACCACTGCCTCCCGAGTGCTGGGATTAAAGGCATGCTTCACCATGCCCAGCTTTTATAATGATATATTTTTCTTTTGTAATCAGGTAATACAGTCCTAGATATATAATATTTTAACAGTGAAAATGTGAGAAATAACATTCTCTCTGTCTTGAGCCTCTTAAATATGGCCTCATTTTAATTACAATGTCATCACCTGGTATATTCTTCCGGAGTGTCTTTTATGTCAGTTTCTCTAATGTGCCAAGAATGTGCAATAACTGCTTATTTGGGGAATGCCTACTTAATTTAGGGATTGTTTGCTATGCAGCAGTATCATAACAAAAGCTAATTGATACAGTAGTCCTTGCTAATTTTTCATGTTTTCATTTTTTTATGTTATCCTTTTGTCTTTGGTGTGTAGAAATTGTTTTAGAGACATACTCTTTGAATATTATCTTTTGATGTCTCAATTCGGGGCCTTGTTATGAAATAACTTTTTCTTTCATTTATCAATGTTTTTAAAATGGTGTACTTCTTGGAATGGCTTCATGCAGTATAAATTATCTCTAGAACTGGGAATTGAGCCAAAGACCTTTTACATGGTAGGCAAGCACTCTACTCCTGAGCCACATCCCTAGATCTTATTTCTTTTCAAAATCTTCTATGAAAGAAAGGACAATAAAAACTGGTGAAGATGCAGGGAGCAGGGCACCATTATTCACTACTGGTGGGAAGGTAAACTTTTAAAGTCACTGTAGAAATCAGTATGGAAGTTTCTTAAGGAAACTAAAAATTAAACTAGTATATGATCCAGCTATACCACTTCTAGGTATATAGCCCAAAGTCTCAAAGTCATACTATAGGGATACTTGCATATGTGTATCCATGTTTTCCATGTGTGTAGTTGAACTTTTAAAATTATTTATTTATTTATTTGAGAAAGAGAAAGAGAGGATGGGTGCACTGGGGTCTATAGCCACTGCAGATAAACTCCAGATACATGTACCACCTTGTGCATCTGGCTTTATATAGGTATTGGAGAATCAAACTTGGGTCATTAGGATTTGAATATATGCACCATAACTTCTGAGCCATCTCCTCAGCCCCTATTGCTTAACGTTTTATTCACAAGAGCCAAGAAATGAAATAAACCTAGATGCCAATCAGCAGATGAATGGGTAAGGAAAATGTGATACATATATACAACAATGTTTAATTCAGCTGGAAAGAAAAATGAGATCATGACAAATGGAAGACATTGGAAATTATTATGTTAAATGAAACCCAGACTCACAAAGACAAATACCACTTGTTTTAGCTCATATGCAGACCCTAGATATTTTTAGTATTTATTTTTAATAAAAATGGTTCTACTTTTAGGCCCCCTTACCCCTACCCCAATTCTGCTAAGGGTTCTCTTTGGTGGAGTTATTGGTGGTATTTTTTGTGGGGCACCAAAAGGCCTCAGTCAGTCTTTGAGGGGGCAAGGGCATGGGGACACAGTGCATCAGGCTATGTCCAATAACCCTGAGGCTCTTACAATCTTTCCAACCCCTCTTCCATGATGCTCCCAGAGCATTGGTATGCAAAATAGAAATTTGATTTAGTGTTGCTTTCTCTGTAGCCTCTGGATCTCTGTTTTCATAGGGTTTGAGTGACCATAATGTCTATCACCATTTCTCTTGATCAGGCTAGCCATGAGAGAAGTATTCATGTCACTGCTTCCTCTGTAGTGACTTCTAGGCCTGGGCAGATGAGGTGGAGGTGACCCATCTCATGGTAGACAGTCAAATCTCTAATCTTGAGGTAGTAATGTATCCTGGTTCTCCCAAGTAGTCTCCACCCTCTGCTCCATGTGATCAGGCCCAGACTAGACCCTAGATTTAGATTTCTATATAGTATTTTTTTTTGTGGGGGGATATAGGCAAAAAAGATTGAATATGGAAATGAAGCTTTAAGGGAAGGCTGGAGACAGGAAATAAAGAAAAGGTAATGGAATATATGTGGCATAAAATACAAAGTTGACTACTGTGGGATAAAGAAGATCAGTAGAAGTGTGCAGGAAGGTGAGGAAGGGGACTGGGAGACGAGGGCCAACAAAGATTCTGTATGAAAATGGCATAATGGGGTGGAGAGATGGCTTAGTGGTTAAACGCTTGCCTGTGAAGCCTAAGGACCCCGGTTCGAGGCTCAATTCTCCAGGCCCACGTTAGCCAGATGCACAAGGGGGCGCACATGTCTGGAGTTTGTTTGCAGTGGCTGGAGGCCCTGGCACGCCCATTCTCCCCCCCCCCCCTCTGCCTCTTTCTCTCTCTGTTGCTCTCAAATAAATAAATAAAAATGAACAAAAAAAATAAAAAAAAAGAAAATGGCATAATGGCAAGATCAATTGGATGCACTCAGGGTGGTATGGCAGGTGCTCATTGGGAAGAAGAAAGAAAATGCTGTAATGGAATCCATAACATTGTAAGTCGATTTAAAAAAAAAAAACTAAAGAAAAATCAATGAAAAATTTATTGCAATTATGAGAAAATAAATAAAGTACTTTTTATAATAACAAGGTTTAGATTTAAAAGCTTAGTGTATGGTTACATTTATTGATATTTCCATGTTTCATGTTATTTATTTATATACATATGCATGTTTATGCCTTAATAGTATACATTCATATTTATTTATTATTGTTAGTATGAGGTAACCAGACAAAATTTATTTTAAAGGATATTACCCAGGTGTTCTAGCATGTTTTTGTCGACCTGTGGTGGTTTGAATGAGATGTTCTCCCAGCCTCATGTGTTTGCGATTAAGCCTCCTACCCAGTTGGTGGACCCTTTGGGAGGTGAAGTGTTTCTAGAGGAGCTATGTCAATGGGGGTGGACCTTAAAGTTTCTTAGCCCATTCCTGAGTGTTAACCAGCTAGCTCCCTGGGACGACTTTCTTACCCTGCTTCTATGACAAGATATGACACTCAGCTGTGTTGCTCAAGACCTTTTTTTTTTTTTTTTTCCTGTCATGATGAAGCTTCTCCTTGAAACTGTAAGGTTAAATAATATCTTTTCTCCCACAAACTGCTTCTGGTCAGGTGTGTTTTTTCATCAATGAGAAGGTAACAGCTACAGAAAGCAACCCACCTTTTATCTGTGTGTGTGTGTGTGTGTGTGTGTGTGTGTGTGTATGGGTGTGAACAAGACACAGCATGAATGTGGATGTCAGATCTGTGCTCTCCATTCACCTTCTTTAGGATAGAGTCTCTTGCTGGTACAAAAGCCAGTCTAGCTGGCCTGTGTGCTTCAAATTCTCCTGGATCTACCTCCCATTGTAGTAGGCACACTGGAATCACAGACACATCTACCAGTGTGTGTGTGGTTTTACATGGATGCTGAGGGAAATGGATCTTGGTTGAGCTTTGCAAGCAAGGACCTTTAGCCACTGAGTCATCTTCCCAGCTTCTCAAACCATGTTTTCTTTTCTTTTTATCTCTAGGTCTTTTTTCATTGAAAACTTTAATATATGAACATATTATAAAATGATCATATTATCATCAGGTTATACCCTTACATGTCTTCTCCCCTTTCACCATTCCACCAAGGGCCCTCCTCAATGGGGTCATGGCTGATCACAACAGGGTCAAAAATAGGGGTAACAAGTCTTCAGTGTATACCTTCCCACCCTGTGGCTCTTACATTTTTTCTGCCCCCTCTTCTGCAATGTTCCCAAAACGTTGGAAGGTGTGTCATAAGCCCTCTTTATTGTTGAGCTCTCAGCAGCCTCATATTAATGCTTTGATGAGTTTTGAGTTTCTTCAGTATCTACCACTATGTCCCTCTAGGAGATTCTCAGGCTAGCAGTGAGAACAGAGCTAATATTTAATCTACCACTTCCTCTGTAAAATTTTCTGTGTCCTGGAAGATGTGATAGAGATGACTCATCTTACACTAAGCAGTAATTATTCATTGTTCCTGATATATATCTGTCTTTTCAATTATTGAGTAAATCCAAGTCCTTATGTTCATACTTTACTTAAGATTCATCTCTTGTCATTCTGATGGGTCTTAGGTCTTCCTGCCATTTGATGCCATGTGTAAAAAGCAGATTCTGTAGCCAAGAGTGGTGCAGAATGGATCAAAGGGTTAAACATAGACATTTAGAAGATTTTTTGATGGGAATATTCTGTCCTTTTAGCCAGAGAAGAGTGAGAGCTTCTCTGTAGGATCTATGCCTTTCAAAGCCATAGGCTTCTGAGTTGATTCTCAGTACCAGGCATGAAATCCTTTCCACTGAGCAGGCTTCCTATCTAATCAGAGAGCATTTGATTAGCTTCATGAACTTTGTACCACTATTGCATTGATGGGTACATGTTGTTACTGGTTGATTGTATAGCATGCAGTATCCACTGTGTGTTCACACTGTTGGTGACTTTTATCCCCCAGCAGATTGTATAGCATTTTCCAGCACTATGAGAGATAGCTGCCAAGTAGCTGGCTTCCATCTCAGTTCCAACATGATCTCTCAATTTCTGGAGATAGCAGCTTGTTCCAGCCATGTTTCCTATGCTGATTTGAAGTTCTGCCTTTATTCCATCCTAAGTACTCATGTATACTTAGATGTACTTCATAAATTTTTATGTGTTCAACTGATCTCCTTATTTGTGCACCACTTTTAAGCCCAAAGTTTCCTTTCTTAACTCATATTTTCTTATTTTTAAAATTTATTAATTAATTAATCTAGAGACAGAGAGAGAGAATGGATACACCAGGGCATCCAGCCCCTGGAAAAGAATTCCAGACACATGTGCCACTTTTTGAATCTGGCTTATGCGGGTCCTGGGAAATCGAACCTGGGTCCTATGGCTTTGCCAGCAAGCACCTTAACTGCTAATCCATCTCTACAGATCCCTTATTTGCTATTTTTATATGAAACTTAAATTTAGCTTATATATTTTCCCCAAGGTATTAACATTACTATTGAGATTCTATAATGATTAATTTAGAAAGAACCAACATTTTATGATATTGAGCCATATATCATATGCAAAGTTTTGGTATATATTTTTTCTGGCTCTCAAGGACCTTTAGGATTTTTCTTTCACATAACTTTTTTATTAAGTTTATTTCTAGGCATTTCCTTTTTCAGCCATTGTGGATATTATAGAAGAATCTACCTTGTAATTGGCTACTGATTTATAGGAAAAGTGTGTTAGCCATTTTTGTGTTGTTAGGATACAATACCTAATAGAAATAAGAGAGAAAAGGTTTATTTTGTCTCACAGTTTTGGATGGCTCAGTCTATGGTTGTTTGCTCCATATGCTTGGGCAGAGTGTCATGGTGTCAGGATCATGTGACAGAGAAAAGCTGTTCACTTAGTGGTGGGCCAGAAAGTAGAGAGCAAAACAGGAAGTGACCAGGGATTCCCCACAAAACTATTTCATAGTGATCTACTACCTCCAGCTAGGCCCATGTTCTAGTTTCCACCTCTCCAAATGGAATCATCACCTGAGGACTATGCATTTAAAACAAAAGTCTATGGGGGTCATTTCATATTCAACACAAAACAAAAGCTATTATTTTCTCTATATTAACCTTATACTGTAAAATACTAAAATTCTCTATCATGTGTGACAGTATTCTGTGTTTTATAAATTGAACAATGTATTGGGTTATCTTATTTTTTAATAAAGTCATTTAATTCATGAATAATGGTAACTTGATTTTCCAATTTTTTTTTTCAAGGTAGTCTCACTCTACCCTAGGCTGTCCTGGAACTCACTCTGTAGTCCCAGTCTGGCATCAAATTCACAGCAATCCTCCTCCTCCTGCTTCCCTGACTCCTGAGTGCTGAGATTAAAGGAATGCACCACTACACTGGGCTTCTTTCCAATTTTTGTGCGTTTTATTATCTAATTGTTTTGGCATAAAAATTTAACTTAAATGAAAATGGTAATAAAAACTATTCACATCTTTTTAACATTTTGTCACAAATCATAATGTTGTTTTTTTGGTTATATTTTACCATGATAAGGAAGAAAACTAATCAATTTTTTATTAAAAGTTAATTTTATTCATTCATTCATTCATTTATTTTGTGACAAGGTCTTGCTTCATACCCTTGGTTGGTCTGGTATTCACTACATAACCTGGGCTGACCTTCAGCTAACAGAAATCCTCTTTCTTAAGCCTCTTGAGTGATGGGATTATAGTCATGCAGTACCACGCCAGGCTAACAGTTTGTTTTATATCATAGATGAATGTTGAATTTTATCAAAGGCCTTCTTAAAAAACCTGTAGACTATATAATATGTATTTTCTGTTAATTTATTGATCTTCTTATCTGTAGCTTACTTAGATTCCCAAAAACATTTTGACAGTCCCACACTTAGTTACTTACAGTCTCAAATGTTGCCTAGATCTAACCATAGTTTTAGCTGTCAACTTAAATATGATATCCATGGCCTGTTTTTGCAGTTCACATCGTATTGGAGTATTCCCCAAAGAGAACTCCCTGAACCATTTTATCTTCATTTGCCATCTTTTGAAATTCTGCTCTCAGACATCTGTAATCTCAAGACTGTTGCTAGTCTCTCATGTGCTATCAGCTACCATTTTCACAGTGGGTAATGCTTATCCTTGAGTATTTATTCACTTTTCCATTGGAAGACATGATATCATGGTGATTTTGTACTGTGTTTAGCAAAAATTTCCTTCTCAGAGGGATTCCAGATTAAGAATAACCACAGGAGAAAGCTGCATGAGGTTTACCAGGTAGAAGTGAGACAGCAGCTATGTTTATGCTCTTCTACAGAGGGCCAGGCTGTTTGTCACTGATATACAGGCCTACCTTCTTGACATGGATATGCAGCTCATTCAGCTCCTAACAGGTTCCCTCCTTGAGCTTTTCTGGGACAAGCATGTGAGTGTCATGACAAAGCTAGATTCTCCTGAAAGTTACTTCAATGCTGGGGGTAGTGAGAGATGCAGCTTATGCTCTGGGTCTGCTTGTTCCTATGCAAAGTTCTAGTCTAGCTGCTGGCCTGGCTAAAAGACTACATTCCAAAGCACAGCCTTGCATGATCTCCTCCTTCAGGATGGGTCCTCCAAATTTATCAACCCCAATTGTGGGTCCTGTCCTATTTTTTTAAATTTATTTTTATTAGATATGGACACATTTAGTATGTAAACAACACATGTTGGTACCATCATTTCACTCCACCCTGCCACTTATTTTGAAGAGGCCCTCCTCATTGGGGATGCAGGTCAACCCTATAGGGATTGTGGGGGAAGCAGTCAGTTATGGGGGAGAGGAAATTCCTGTGTGCAAAATGTCCCAACTTGTGGATCTAACAATTTTTCTGCCCCCTCTTCCGCAAAATTCCCTGAGCCATGTTGGGTGCATTTTAAGTCTACTTCAGTGATGGGCTCTTAGTCGCCTCTGTATCTCTGGTTTGGTAGATGTTGAGTGTCCTCAGTGTCTATCTCCTTCACCTTTGTGCAGATATTAGGCTCACCAAGAATGCAGCACTCTTGTTCATTTCCCCAATTCCTCTGTGGTTTCAGTTGGGGCTGGAGTGAAATGTGCTTGGTCCTTTATCTTCTCTGGTACTGGTCCAATCTGAAAAAGAGAAGCCGAATATCCAATGCAGAGTGAATTCAACACAGGTTTAAAGGAATAAACATTATTAATTTAGAGAGAATTAGAAGGGTGTAGATCCTCTTATAGCCCAAGATTTATGGGAGCTTGACAATGGGAAGCAAAATCTATCTGGATATGATTTTGACTTGTTTCCCAGTTCCAGATACAGTTTCCTTTCCACTGAGTGGATCCCTTAGCCAATCCAAGAGCACTTGGCTATACACAATGGCTATGTGCCACTATTGCACTTGTGTGAGCATCACATCAGGTTGTGTGCTTCTGAGTAGCTTAAACTGAGTTGCTTGGACAGGTGTTGGCCACTTTTCCCCAGTAGCCTATGTAGCACCTTCCAGTGCTAGATAGACTAATTGTCTGGGGACTGGCTGTCTTCCAGATTCCAACTAGTACTCTCCATGGTCTGTACAAACAGTGTATGGTATCTTCAGCAGTAGGGTCTTACTATTAACCTCTGATGGGTAACCAAGTGCTCTGACAGAAGTCTGTCTTGTTTTGGGAGATCTTGTAGGTCTCTCCATTCAACAGCTTGTTGTGGATGTTAACCACATCCTGTTACAGGGAATTACAGATCAGCACCAAGGGAAAAGAAAAAAAAAAGACAGAAAAAAAGTTACAAAAGAGAAATTTAAGGTTAGGCTTAATCTTTCTGTGATTGTGTGTTTGCTTAGTATGATCTGTTCTAAGTTCAACCATTTTTCTGCAAACTTCATTGTGTCATTTTTTTTTCTTACTGCTGAGTAGAATTCCATCATGTAGATATACCACATCTTGTTTATCCATTCTTCCAATGATGGGCATCTGGGTTGATTCCACTTCTTAGCCATTATGAATTGAACAGCTATGTACATGGTTGAGCAAATATCTGAACTGAGATATAGAGCTTTTAGGGTAAGTGCCAAGTAAAGGAATAACAGGATCTATTGGTAACTCTATATTCATCCTTTTCAGGAGTCTCCATATTGACTTCCACAATAGTTGTACCAGCTTACATTCCCACCAACAGTGAATGAGGATTCCTCTTTCTTCACAGCCTTGCCAACATTTGTATTCATTTGATTTTTAATGTTTGCTATCCTTATTGGGGTAAGGTGGAATCTCAAAGTTGTTTTAATTTGCATTTCCCTCATGATTAGGGATGTTGAACATTTTCTTAAGTGTGTGTTAGTCATTTATAATTCTTCCTCTAAGAACTCCCTATTTAGTTGTCTGTCCCACTTTTGGAGTGGGTTGTTTGATTTTTTTTGTTGTTTAGTTTTTTGAATTCTTTCTAGATTATAGGTATTAGGCTTCTATCCATGACATAGTTGGTGAAGATATTCTCCCATTCAGTGGGTAATCTACTGGCTCTGTGTATGGTATTTTCATCTGTACAAAAGCTTTTCAGCTTCATGAAATCCCATTGGTTGAGTGCTTGTTTAATTTCCTGAACTACTGGGGTTTTGTTCAGGAAGTCTTTTCCCAGTCCTATATCATGGAGCAAGCCTCCTATTTTTTTCTTCTAGCAGTTGAAGAATTGCAGGTCTTATATTGTGGTCTTTAATCCATTTGTACTTGAATTTGGTATATAGAGAAATGATTGGGTCTAGTTTCATTTTTCTACACATGGTCATCCAATTTGTTCAACACCATATGTTGGAGATGATGTGTTTTCTCCAGTCTACATTATTGGCACCTTTGTCAAAGATCAGGTACCTGTAGTTACTTGACCTAAGGTCTGGATTTTTAATTCTGTTCTATTTGTCTATGTTTGTGTTTTTATTCCAGTACCATGCTGTTTCTGTCACTATGGCTTTGTAAGATAGCTTTAGATTGGGTATGGTGATTCCTCCAGAGGTGATTATTGTGCTGAGAATATGTTTGTATATCCAAGGTTTGTTGCCATTCCATATGAATTTTGAGATCATTTTTTCAACCTCTGTGAAGAATGATGCTGGTGTTTTTATTGGTATTGCTTTAAGTCTGTATATTGCTTTTGGTAGAATTGTCACTTTTACAATATTAATTCTACCTATCTAGAAGCATGGGAAGTCTTTACATCTTCTTAAGTTCTCCTCATTTTCTTTCTTGAATTTTTTATATTCTTATTATATAGTCATTAAGAGTTTTAACTATGATATGTCTTGTAGACTTTGTTTCTTTGGTCCTGTCTGGTGTTTTGTGGGCTTCTTATATTTGGATGGGCCTCTGTTTTGAGAGATTCAGAAAAATTTCTTCAATAATTGTTTTTGAATACCTTCTGTATGCCTATGGCCTGGATTTCCTCTCCTGATATACCCATTATCCAGATGTTTGGTCATTTTAGAGTATCCAACAGGTATCTTCTATTCTGTTCACTTGATTTTTTGAATTAACAAACTTTTTGGCCTCCAAATCAGTTTCTTCTGTCTTGTCTTCCAGGTCAGAGACTCTGACTTTCACATGAGTAACTCTGTTGGTGAGGGGTTCTAGAGAGGTTTTTATAATTTCTATTTGATATTTTTTCTGTTGCGTTATTTTGCATCATGTCCATCTCTTTTTTTTTTTCTCAGAAGAGATAAAGAAGGTCATTTTAATAGTGATTAAGGGACCAACCCATCAAACAGATATTACAATTCTAAACCTACATGCTGTGAACATTGGCAAACACTATTTCTTTCTTTAATTTTTTTTATTAATTAGTTTTATATTCAGCAAATACAGTCAGTTTGGTACCATTATTAGGCTCATCCGTGACCTACCCCCTCCCCATTGGCCCCTCCTTGTTGAGGTATATGGGTCGTGCATTGTGGAGTTAGCCCACAGTTATGGGTAAGATAAATGTCTGCATATCATGACCCAGCATGTGGCTCTGATATTCTTTCCGCCCCCTCTTCCACAAAAATTTCCTGAGCCATGTTGGGCTGATTTTTGGTCTGCTTCAGTGATGAAGTACAATTTCATTTCTAGTTCTGATTTTCTGGATGCTTCCTGAAATTCATTCTTGCACA
Source organism: Jaculus jaculus (assembly GCF_020740685.1). NCBI lineage: Eukaryota > Metazoa > Chordata > Mammalia > Rodentia > Dipodidae > Jaculus > Jaculus jaculus. Next base: position 7,141,437 of record NC_059125.1, read on the forward strand.
TTAAGCTTAATCAACTGGTTGTTGAGATCTTCCATTTTTTACTTACCTTAAATTCTTTCATATCTCTTTGGAGGGGTCTAATGTTTCCTTCAATCAAGATAAGCCTACTGTCAAAAGCTAAACATTCTAAGAGATGATTCTGCTCAATTTCATTGATACAATTGTTGGTTCTTTGATGGTTTGCTTCCAACTCAGTGATTCTTTTGATCATAGTCTCATTGTTTGTTGTGTTTTCATTTTGGGAATGAATTTATGTTGATTTCTTTATGATTTCACTGGAGGCTTCCATTGTAGGCTAGGCATCCTTGGTGGAGATCTCTCTTGTTTTCTGACTTTCATTGGCTTTATTGCATTATTGTCTACATATTTTAGGGCTACTGTTTTTTACTGAGGAGAAGGCAAGTTTTTATCCTTTGGTCCATGCACCCTCTGACTCAATTGAACAACAATGTTGGTACCCAGTGACCAGTCAGGATGCCAGAGCAAAAGACCTGATTCCATAGCCAACACAGGGACTAGGCTTGTCCAAGCAAGGCACAATGGGACCTTCCAGGACCAGGGAACTTGGAGGAACAAGAAAACATGGATCTGGCCTCTTCACTCCATGCTGCAGAGCCCACCTGCACACTGTACAATCAACTGGTGCAGGGAACTCAGATCAGGGAGCTTGGAGAAGGGAAACAGGGGTCTGGCTTACTCACTCCATGCTTCCAAGCCTGCCTGCAAAATTGTCCCACCAAACAGGTGCAGAGAACCTGGATCAGGGTGCTGGTAGGAGCAGGGAAATGGGTCTGGCCTACTCACTCCTTGCTCTTGCACCCTCCCACACACCATTGTCCCATGGTTTTGTTTTTTAAACAAAGAATTGATACAAACAGACTCAAGAAGGATAAATTATGAATTATTAAGTTTATTAGGGAGAACTCACAAATTGTGTGGTTTATTTAAGGGAAATTGTGATCTATAACAAAATGTAGAGCAGAGTCATAAGCATATGGAAAGTAGGAAACACACACTCATGTGCAAGGTACAGCATAGTTCATAAGGCTCAAGAGATATTGAGGTTTTTAGGGAAAGACTCAGGGAGAGCCACAAGCATGTGGAAGATAGAATCTAGGTGCCTATGTAGAGAGATTTGGAAGAGTCACGTGCTGAAAGCACACAATCCACCTTGAGCTTCCCCATAGAAGAAAGTTAAAAGTAGTGATGTTGTGAAAACAAGAGAGAAAGTGCGAGGCAGTGAGAAATGAGTATTAAAGAGTTCTACCCATGGTTTTCCAGAGTTTAGAGAAATTACTCAAGGTAGCAGGCCCAGAGTTAGAGAAAGCACCCACATGGCAGATCTAGTGTATAGGGAAATACACATGTGGTAGATCCCGAGACCAGAGGAAACATCACACATGTAATTAAGGTGAGAAGTTACCCCAGAGTATGAATCAGAGGCAAACAGAAAAACTACCTAGACAAAGGTACAATACTCTGCTCCCCACTGCCAGCCAGGCTGGGTGGGGGCAGACTCACATGTTTCCCTGTGACCAGAGGGAGAACAGGCAGAGAGGACAAAGGTTGGGAACAACCTTTATAATTGATTGAACATGTATTCTTTCATCAGATTCAGATATGCAAAGGGAAGACCCAGTTGGTTTGTAGATTCAAAGAGCGGGCTTCAGGGCCAGCCTACCTGGGTATCAAAGGCTGCCCACCTAGACAGCATGCTAGACTGTGGGCAGAAGGGGTGGGGGTGCTGCAGCTGTTTAGATAAGTCTCAGAGTTCCATTCCCCAGTTTCATTCATGCCAAGGCAGGTTGGCATGTGGGCTGGCACCTCTTGGTTCTCTCTTTTGGACTTTTATTCCTAACTAAAACTGTCTAAAAGAACCTAGCTTTCTCCTATTTCTTTTTCACTCCCACAGCTTCACAAGGTCTAATCCCTGCAAGAAATCCCACACCCTAAGAAATCTCTCGGGAGTCCTGCTAGTCAGACCCTCTCCCCAAAATTAATTCCTTTCTTCTAATTAATGGCATCAGGATGCCTGCTGGTATAAAACTTCTGAGTCCAGAATCCTTGAATTTTTTTATACTTTCTTGCCATGAATTAAACATCAACATTCTTTTGTTTCCCAAGTGGTGGTGATTTGTTTTAAATTTTCTGAAGAAAAGTGACCTTCTGAAATTATTGGTGATGTATATTGATCAAGTAGCTCTAATAATCACATTTAAATAAAACTACTACATGACTTCCAATGAAGACCCTTGGTTAAATTTCCCTCTTGGGGTCCTGAATTATTCTGATTTGTCTAAAGATTCAATTTACATTAGTAATTTTATCCCCTCTTTTGGGAAAGAAATGAAACTGAAAACTAGAACATTTTTTCCTTTCTATTTCTCCAAGTCACTCTGTGCACATGTCCTCAAAGATAGTTTAAATGAAACATGTACTGCTTAAATATTCATGTGAAAGTTTTCTCTTAGATGGTGCCAGTTTGATGCAATCAATATTGATTTTACATCAGGGAGGGCCAACAATTAGACCTTCTTCCCATGACATAATAGAAGAGCACTTAAGCTGAATGTAGTAGGTGGCTCATACTATAAGCCAGCACTGAGGCAAGAAGTTGCCACAGTTAAAGACCAGCTGAAACTACAGGGTGATGAGGCCCTATCTTTTTAAAAATATATATTTTAAATTTTTAACTATTTATTTGTAAGCAGGGGGGGGGGGGAGAGAAAGAGAGAAGAGAGATAGACAGAAAGAAAATGGGAATTCCAGGGTCTGTAGCCACTTCAAATGAACTCCAGACACTTGTGCATCTGCCTTACATGGGTTCTGGGGAATTGAACCTGGGTCCTTTGGCTTTGTAGCCAAATGCTTTAACTGCTAAGCCATCTTTCCAGCCCCGTGAGAGCCTATCTTTAAAAGAAAAAGCAAAATAAAATTGCATTTGTCTCACAGTCTAACCCATATTTTCTGTCACTTGCACTGTTTGAGGAAGTAATCTTTGCATTCATCACTTCCCAGCACTTGTCAGCTTTAGCACTGTAGACATTTGGAGACAGACATTTCGTTGTTTAGGTCCTGCTTAGTGACATCCCAGGCATCTCCCTGCTAGATCCTAGTAAACTTACACTTGTTTGATAATCGAGAATGTCTCCTTGGCTGAGGATGTAGCTCAGTGGTAGAACACTTTAATAGCACGTGCAAAGCCCTGGCTTCATGCCCCAGCACTGCAAATATAAGTAGATTATAAATATATAAGGCTCCTGACATGGTCAAATGTGCCTTGGAGGGTGAGGGCTTGACAAAATTACCACCATGTGAGAATTGCTGAGCATTTCATTTCTGGTCATGAAAGGCAGTGAAGGATTGAGTTACACTTGAGCATAGGTAGGAGGAAGAATTAACTCACAAGGAGAGAGAGAGAGACAGAGAGAGACAGAGAGAGACAGAGAGAGACAGAGAGAGAGAGAATAGGCACTCCAGGGCCTCCAGCCACTGCAAACAAACTCCAGATGTGTGTGCCCCCTTGTGCATCTGGCTAACATGGGTCCTGGGGAGTTGAACCTAGGTCCCTTGGCTTATGCAGGCAAACACCCCTCCCCTCCCCTCCCCTCCCCTCCCCTCCCCTCCCCTCCCCTCCCCTTTCCTTCCCTTCCCTTTCTTCTCTTCTTCCCTTCTTCTCCCCTCACCCTCTCTGTTTCTTTCCCTACTTTTCTCCCTTTCTTGTTCTCTTCTCCATTTCTGGGCCAGCCTTTCCCTGATCCTTTGCCTGGAGGCATGTCCTTTGAGCCATCAATAAATTCTTTATCCCCCACCCTAATTTATTATTATTTTTTCCATTTGGCTTCTAGTAAGCACATATGGAAATTTTCTCAATTGAACTTCCTTTAGAAAACTATTCAAAAGACCAGATTAAAGATTATTAAAGGAAGCCAGACAAGGTTAAACATGCCTTAAATTCTATCATTTGGGAGGATGAAGTAGGAGGATAGCTATAAGTTTGAGGCTATCTTGGGCTACAGGGTGAGTTCCAAGTCATCCTGGGCCTTTGCTTCAAAATAATGGTTAAAGAAGTTTATATCAGTCAAGAAAGGGACATATGGTGATAGATTGAATGAAAATGGAAACCCAGCGAGGCAAGTAGACTACCAAAGCAGAGTTCTGGACAAATCCATGTGAATTTCCACTTTGGTGTCCCTGTTGTGTGATGTAGATTCAGGAGAAGAAAAACAAGGCTCACCTGAGACCTAAGTCTAAAAAATGTCCCAATCATAACATTAATAGTCCAAAGAACCGTGGCCCCAGGGCACTATAATAAAAATTGTTTTCTGAATTTTTCCATGGAGAAGAGAGGGAAGAGATGTCTCCAGGAAGCTTTACTTGCAGGGTGACTCTTTAGGGAATTGACAGCTCAAATTCACAGTTTACTTCTATAATGTTAACAAAACTTGAAGCCAATATCTAGTGTTTTAGACAAGTTTGACAAGTGCCCACAGCTAACAAATAGAAACAAAAAGCCAATTGTCTCTGCACTAGGAATTATATTCTAAATCTCCAAGGGTTCCAGCAAATAAACCTGTAAAGAATTTAAAAAAAAAAAAACAGGAAAAGAAAGAATGAAAAACACAAGAAGATAGAAATCCCTGAATGAAAATTAGCGGGGAAATATGGAACAAGGAAAAATAGACCAACAAAAATTTTCATATGTTAGTCACAGAAAATAAAATTGCTAATGATTACTATTTTTAAAGAAATAAAGGATGCCATGCATGATGGCACACCCCTTTAATCCCAGCACTTGGGAGGCAGAGGTAGGAGGATTGCCATGAGTTTGAGGCCACCCTGAGACTACATAGTGAATTCCAGGTCAGCCTGGGGTCAGGCGAGACCCTACCTTGAAAAATAAAAGAAGGAAAAAAAAAAGAAATAAAGGAAAATGCAATGGTTAATTTCTATTGTTAACTTGATGAGATCATGAATAAAGTAAGAGACAAGTCTCTTGGGCAGGACTGTGACGGCATTTCCAGGAAGGATTAACTGAGGGTAGAAGACCTTCCCCCAGAGTGGTCAGACTTTATCGTGGCAGCCCAGCTATAAAAAGTTTCCAGGAAAAGGCAGTGCATTCTCTCTGGCTCCCCTTGATACTTGGTGGTGTGTGTATCTACCCTGTTGCTGCTATCCATCATGAACATTGGCACCCAGCTTCTCAAGCCTTCTCATGTGGATTGAAGACCATCAGCTCTTCAGGAATCCTCTATGTTGAGACTGCTGAGGCATCCCTCCCCATGGACTGAGCAAACTACTGGGACCTTATTTTGTCCAGCCTGTAGACAGCTATTGCTGGACTTCTCAGCCTGTATCCTGTAAGCCAATCTAATAAATCCCCTTTAGAATACATATTCATTCTATCAGTTCTGTTCCTCTAGAGAAGCCTGACTGATACAAACATATATGGAAGGAAAAAGAACAAAAGTGATCAAGTAGATTGGAAATAAAGCTTCTAAAATTTTAAAATAAATAAACTTACAAGAGAAGTTTAACAAAAAATCGACTTTCTTGAAGACAACACTAATAAATTGGAAGAGTTAAGTGTAGTGGGCTGGGAATGGTGGCACATGTGTATAATACCAGCACTTGGTAGGTGTTGCAGTCAGGTTCACATTGCTGGTAGAAATCACCCAACCAAGAGCAGCTTGTGGGGAAAAAAAGGTTTATTTTGGCTTACAGGGTTGAAGGGAAGCTCAACAATGGCAGGGGAAAGCAATTTCATGAGCAGAGAGTGGACATCACCCCCTGGCCCACATAAGGTGGACAACAGCAACAGGAGAGTGTGCACTGGCTTGGGGAAACTGGCTATAACACCCATAAGCCCGCCCCCAACAATACACTGCCTCCAGGAGGCATTAATTTCCAATTGCCATCAGCTGAGGAACCTAGCATCCAGAGCAGCTAAGTTTATGGGGGACACCTGACTCAAACCACCACCGTAGGCAAAGATAGGAGATTTGGGCTGGAGAGATGGCTTAGCGGGTAAGCATTCGCCTGTGAAGCCTAAGGACCCTGGTTCAAGGCTCGGTTCCCCAGGTCCCACATTAGCCAGATGCACAAGGGGGCGCACGCGTCTGGAGTTTGTTAGCAGAGGCTGGAAGCTCTGGCGCGCCCATTCTCTCTCTCTCCCTCTGTCTTTCTCTCTGTGTCTGTCACTCTCAAACAAATAAATAAAAAATTTAAAAAAAAAGATAGGAGATTTGCTACAAGTTAGAGACAAGCCTGGTATACATAGCCAGATACATATGAATGAAAATTAGACTGTTTAATATTACTTTATATTTACAAATACATATTACATATTAAGTGTGTCTAATGAAATAACTTAAAGTTTCTGTCTGCCTCATTGTATAATTGTTAAAAGAAATGTAGCATCATATGTACTTAAAAGTGATTTATATATGACAACTTTGGAAACAGACAAGCTGATTATATAATTTATGTTGAAAAGTGTAAAGGGCCTTAAAGAGGAACAGATTACAGAAGTAGAGCAGGCTGGAAAGACTTTTCTCCCAAGACACAGCAGCCTACCTTAAACTATAGTGATTAACACCATACAGCACTGGCCTAGAGGTCAACATATAAGCCAGTGAAACCATGCAGAGCCATGAAATGTATTCATGCATGGATTCTTAGTTCAAAACTGGAGTCCCAGAAAATCACTGGGCAGTATATAGATTTTTGTAATAGTTGGTATTAGACATAAGAGGAAGATGTTCTACATTTCTCACCATTTACCCAAAGACTCGTAGGAATGGAATCAAGGAACAAGTGCAAAGGACAAAGGTTTAGAAGAAAACATAGGATAATTATTTGTTTATTTATTTATTTATTTTTGAGAGAGAAAGAAACAGGCAGATAGAAAGAATGGGCATGCCAGGGCTTCTAGTCACTGCAAAGGAATTCCAGACACAGGTGCCACCTTGTGCATCTGACTTTATGTGGGTACTGGGGAATTGAATCTTGGATCTTTGGCTTCGCTGTCAAGCACTTTATCCACTAAGACATCTCTCCAGCCAAAAGAACGTTTTTATTAGTGCGAAATAGAGCAGGATTTCTTAAACAAGAAATAAAGAGCACAAAACCTTAAGGAAGGTATTTATAAATTTGAATGGAATCCGTAAGGACTTAGAAACCCACTTTAAAAATTATTAAAAGGCAAGCCATATAGCATATAAGATGTTTATAAACATATTACATCTGAAGATTAAGTTTGGAATATGTAACAAATTTGTATAAAATTCAATAAGAAAAAAAATCAGCCTAACCAAAGAATGAGTATAGAATTTAAGCAGAAATCTCACGCAAAGGGCTATCAGAAAGGGGAATGAACTAATAGAAAGGCAATTAATCTCATTAGCAAACAGGGAAATGTAAATAGAAACCCCAAGGAGACATTACATATCTGAAGCCCTCTGGTTGAAGAAAGTGCTTCCTCTCCAGTTCTCCCAAGCTTAGCCCTCAGTTCTCAAGCTTCAGTATTTGTGGCTATGTCTATTGGGTCCACGTTCCTTTGCCTTTTTAATGCCCATTAACTTGATTTATAGAATGATGTGATGATCTCATCTCTGTCAGACATAAAAAGATATTTTGATGAATTCCATGCCTGCTTTACCTGGGTTCTTATAAGTTCCTTAAAAGGATGTCACTAGTGAATAGTGATGTGAACATATTCTTATCTTCCCAGAAGAAACTTGTCTCTTCCTTGTCTTTGCTGTTGGTACCTTCATAAGATCCTGTGTGTGAGGCACCTACAAAAAGTCATGGCAGCACATGGAACTTGGAGGGCCCTGAAGAGCACTGTTTGATAAGGCTATCACTCTTACAAATAGGGGAGGAAGATGACAGGACCCCTTCTGCCACTGTGCACCACCCTGAGCCACTCACAACCCTGGGATTCATCTCGGTGCTGGTGACATTTCTCATGAGCACGGAACTTAACTCTTCTACTATGTGGTATGATGTGCTCAGGGACAGAGGGCATGAATGGCAAGAGAACATAGGATATGGCCACTTAGAGGTGGAGGATAAGAGATTGTGAGTATTTTCAACCTGAAGATACCACCTTAGTTTTGTTTTTTAAATGCCATTCATTTATTTATGAGAGAGAGAAAGAGATTAGGTACACTGGGGCCTCTAGCCACTGCAAACAAACTCCATACACACACACATGCACCACCTTGTGAATCTGGCTCATATGGGTACTGGGAATCAAATCTGGTCCATAGGCTTTGCAAGCAAGTGCCTTAGCTGGTAAGCCATCTCTCCAGCTCCCATCTTAGTTTTATGAAAAGCTATTTATTTATTTGCAAAGGGAAAGAGAGAGAGAGAGAGAGGGAGAGAGAGAGAGAGAATGGGTACACTAGGGCCTCTTGCCTCTGCAAATGAACTCCAGACACATGTGACACTTTGTGCATCTGGCTTTATGTGGTGCTAGGGAATCAAATACAGGCCACCAGGCTTTGCAAGTAAGTGTCTTTAACTGTTGACCCACCTCTTCAGCCCCCATCTTAGTTTTTAAAAATATTTTATTTATATTTATTTGTGTGAGAGAGAGAGTGGGTGAGAGAAAGAGAGAGAGGGAGGGAGAATGGATGCACCAGGACCTCCAGGCACTGCAAACGAACTCCAAAAGCATGTGCTCCCTTAGGCATCTGGCTAATGTGGGTCATGGGGAATTGAACCGAGGTCATTTGGCTTTGCAGGCAAACGCCTTAACCACTAAACCATCTCTCCAGCCCCCATCTTAGTTTTAAAAGGAGGGCTCTTATAGCTACCCTTGAGTGCTCAGTTTTGTGGTCCCACACAACTTCTGTTGTCCTGTCCCGGGAGTACTCTAGAGAAAGTTGGAGTGTACCTTAGGCTAGAAACCATGCCCAGTGTTGCCTGGGGTGATAATCAAAGCTAGTAGTGGGGACCCTTTGTTCTGGGATGAGGGGTCCTTGGCTCATATTCAATACCATAATATAAACTATTGACAGGGACTAGAGCTCTTCCCTCTTCTGTACTGAAGTTGCAATCTCAAGTTTCCCCTTTGTCTCCCTGCTACCCCCTAAAAGGGAAAGAAGAGGCACTTCAGCCATCACCCCTGTCAACAAGCACCTAGTGCTGACAGATAGCTCTATACTTGGCTCATCAGATGAACCTTTTTCCACTTGGTCCAAAAGCCTCCAAGCAAACCTTTCACCTCCCTGCCCAGTAAGAAGTACTTCATTGGCTTAGCCCAGCTGGTACTCCCAGTACTGATACTAGTTGTGCTTCCTACATTTGGAGAGAGAGACTCTCCCATTAGCACTTGGGTTCTTCTCCTGAACTCCAGTTAGGGTAACTGAGATATTACATCTTAGATTTGTAACCCTAATTGTACCCCAGGCTGGGAGGGTTGGGTCTGATGGCATTATGAATTCATAGTTCCAACCCAACTACTTATCAGTATGAACTCAGGAACATTAGCAAACTGTATAAGCCTGAGGTTCTTTTTCTGTGGAGAAGGAACAGTTTAGGTATATGCCCTATCTTCTAGGATGGATGTGTGTGGAATGGATGCTATGAAGCTAGAACAATACCTAGAAAATATTGAGATTTTTTTCCCCTTAAACGGCAGTTCTTACTATGATTACTTTGACCCCAGGTAGAACCTAGAACAATACCTAGAAAATATTGAGATTTTTTTTTTCCTTAAACGGCAGTTCTTACTATGATTACTTTGACCCCAGGTAACATTATGCACCATGCTGTTTTCTTTTCTTCCCAGAAGATGTTAGAGAACATACAACAATCTAGGCAAAAGAAAACTGAATCAGTCAAAATACTGCTTAGCACTTAAAACATAGTAACAATTTCTCATTATATGATCATTCATTTCATGTGGGTGTGGATACAGTTCCTCAAGTGGTTGTACCATGAGGCTCCAACAAGGTATTTTGCAAAGTATCAACAACTTAGGTCATAGATCCTAGAGGGAAGCTTACTTACTCTGTTCTTTGGCTAAATAGAGAGGTTATACCCATCAAAAAGTCTTTTAAGGAGCTGGAGAGATGGCCTAGCAGTTTAGACATTTGCCTGCAAACCCAAAAGACCAAGGTTCAATTCCCCAGGACCCACATAAGCCAGATGCATAAGGTAGTGCTTGTGTCTGGAGTTCAATTGCAGTTGCTGAAGACCCTGATACATGCATATTCTCTCTCTCTGTGTGTCTTCTCTCTCTCTCTCTTTCTCTCTCCTGCCTCTTTCTCAAATAAATTAATAAAGTAAAATAATTATTTAACACAAAGTATTTTAAATTTATGCACTTCCCCTTTGATCCATGCTGCTCTCACTTTTGGTTAGAGAACCCGCTTTTCAAAGATGACTGTGAATATTGGGGAGACCCAAGACCTATCAGAATGACAGGAAGCTGACTGCCTAGCATGTGACCTCTCTATCTCATGTGCCAGGACCCAGGAAACATTACACAGAGAGTGGAGGATCAAATATGAGTGCTGCTCTCACTGCTAGCCAGAGATGCCATGGAGATGGCAGTAGACACCAAGGAGACTCAAAACTCTTCAAAGCAGAAAAATCAGAAGCTTCTTAGAGCCCAACACTAAAGTAGACTCATAAACATCCCCCAAAGCTCAGGAAATATTGCAGAAGAGGGGACAGAAAAAAATGTTAAGAGTAGGAAGTTGTACTGTAGTGCATTCTCTTTCTTCAGGAACGCACTGGTGCACCCATGTCCCCACAGTGATTACTAAAACCCTAACTGAGGAGGGCTTTCAATTTAATGGAGGTGTGGAAGAGGGGGCATAAGAGGATAACTTGATAGTAATACAACCAATTTGCAACATGTTCATGTGTTAAATTCCCCAATAAATTTTAAGGACCAAAAACATTTATCCCTCCTAGTTGCCCTTGTATTTAATCCACCTCCATTTCCACTCATTTTACTACCACCAAAAAAAAATCTAGGAATTTGTCATATTATATAAAATACCTATTTTGAGTTTCCTTTTAATAAAGAATTCCAGTTCTTCCAGGACAGGGCTAAGAGGTTGTGGTAGTTTGAATAGATGGACCCCAATATATTCAGTGTTTTATTACTTTGTAGTGTGCATCTGCACCACCTGGAGATGGTGTCACCGGGCAGATCTTAAGGTGTAGTGGTGGGTTTCAGATTTTAATCTCAAAATATGCAGTGTGTCTGGCTGGAGCTCCTGAAGTGTGCTGTGTGGTGTTTGGCTTTTTAGCTTGTGCTTCTCTCTCTGTGTGTTTGGTCCTGTGAAGGCAGGTCAGCTTTTTCTGTCATTATGGAACTTTCCTGGATCTGTAAGCTTCAATAAATCCCTTCCTCCATAACTGTGCCTGGTCTGGAAATTTATCTCAGCGAACATGAAGCTATCTTCTACAGAGGTGGTATCTGAATGATGAGCTGTGCATCCCACCTTTCTGAAGTATCACCTGATTCTCTGAACTCCCAAACAGAGTATACATGTGCAATACCCACTTAGTGTCCTGTGTTCACCCATACAAGGACAAAATACAGGAGTTATTCCAACAGTGCCTTAGGTAGAGATTAATATCCTGGTCCCCACATCCCTGAGAAATATAAGGAGGCAATATCTTTTATAGATTCAGTCTCTCTACTCTGAGATTCAGATGGTGAGGATCTGGTCCCTGCTTACCAGTATCATATAGCCCCTAGGCTGAGGATATAGCTCAGGAGTAGAACACTTTCCAGAATGTGTGAGGCCTTAGATTTAATCTACAGGACTAAAAATTCATTAACTAAATGAGTTAATATGTTTTTCTCCCACTGAAGGACATGTGGTTTTCTATTTTGCCAACCTGCCTTGTCCCTGGTCATTCACACTGGGATGGGCTCATCTGGAATCACTTCCCTCCTCACCCTTTACTTTTACTGCCTTTGAGGTTTCACAGGGTAGCTCAGCACATTCTTTTTATTTATTTATTTTATTTTATTTTATTTTTTAAGGTATTTGTGAGTGACAGACTGACACACAGACAGAAAGAGGCAGATGGAGAGAGAATGGGAATGCCAGGGCCTCCAGCCACTGCAAATGAACTCCAAATACATGAGCCACCTTGTGCTTCTGGCTTACGTGGGTCCTGAGGAGTTGAGCCTTGAACTAAGGTCCTTAGGCTTCACAGAAAAGTGCCTAATTGCTAAGCTATCTCTCCAGCCCCCCCCCATACACATTCTTTATGTGATAGGTGCTGTTGGATTCCACAGTGCTATTCATGAGTTTTCAAAGTGGTATTCATCTTCTAGGTCTAAACCTTCCTGAAACTAGTGTGAATCCTTTCAAAGAGCAGATACTTTGGGAAACAAAAGACCCAGGGAACACATGTTCTCATTTATGATTATTTAATTTCTCACATATTCTTGGATAAGCAAAGCAAATAAATCCAGGCACATATCTTTAATTTTACCAAAAGAATAAAAGGAATAACAAAAACCAGCAATTGGCCATCTTTTATTATTTTCCTTCACATCTTGCAATACCAACTATTTTATGAATATGTTCATTTACATTTTAAAAGCAAATCTCTATTCCAATAATATGTTTTCGTGTCCTGGTTAATAAAATAATTAGGAATTTTCAGTTTGTTTAGAAAATAGTATATTTTGTAAACAGAAATAGTGAGCTATGTCACTAATAAACCTGGATTCTGTATCTAAAGAGTTTTTAAAAGAAAACAAACAGTAAAGAAAAAGGAGAGAAATCTACAATTCACCTATACTCCACCACAACGAAGGCACATTATGGATTCTCTTGCCCCTCTTTGTCTTCCACTACTGAAAAGGTTGGCAACCTTTTGCAATCTCAATGTGAAGACTCCCTCCAGCCTCACTAGAGCAGGGCTAAACTGCTAAAAGTGGCCCTGATATGGGCATTAGTGCCCCACCTGGCTGCAACAGTGGCTTGAACTCACCTATCTGCATCTCTCAGAGCCTCCTCAATCTGTGCTGGGAAGGCAGTGGGAACAGTACCACTGACCTTGGCCACATACTCTAGCATTTGCATCTTGCTAGTTTCTGCATGAATCCTGGGACCCCTCAGGAAGACATAGCGTGAAGGGTCACTGTTGGGCACCCTGTAGTACTTCAGGTATTCCAGACACTCAAAATCATGGTTGATGAGACTGCTGGGATCTCTCTATAAGAAGTGATTTTGTTGTTGTTATTGTTTATTTGAGGTAGGTCTCACTCTAGCTAAGGCTGACCTGGAATTCACTATGTAGTCTTAGGGTGGCCTCGAACTCAGAGCGATCCTCCTACCTCTACTTCCCAAGTGCTGGGATTGAATGTGTGTGCCACCATGCCTGGCCCATAAGAAGTGATTTTTACCATCATATACCCCTAATATGCTCAGGAATTCCCACATCTTTACCTCAGTTACATAGTCACCATTCATTACGATGAGATTCAGGATGGGAATTAGAAGCCCACTATTGGGAAAGTGCATGTTATCACATGGAGTTCTATCATGGCAAAGTACAGCTTGCCAACAACATAGTAATAATCACCTCCAGGCACAAGTTCCTTCAGGTCAAGGCCAAAGACTAGATTCATGAGCACAGTGATTCTCCTGGAGATTTCTGCAAAGTGCTTTTTGTACTGCTGGCTAGAAGTTTCAGGATATCTACCTTCCTAATGACCAGTAGGGGTTCTGACCTTGACTCATAGTAGGATTTCTAACTCCACATCCCGTGGACCTGAATGAGCCAGGCTCAGATCAAAGCCCTTACTTTTCAGAGTTGCTGGAGGAAAGGTCTAGGCACAAGGTATCTGGCTAAACCCACTAAACTTCAAGGGTCTCTCAGGCCTATTGGCAGAAGCCATTCTTTTGAGATGCAGTCTTGTCTGCATTCAGGGTTCCCACTCCTGCCAGGGCATTTCTCTTTTCCTTTCTGGAATTGGGGTCACCACCTTAAATTAAGTCTTTTACTTTGTGTTATCCTCCAAGCAGAAGTCAGAATTACAGCTCTGACAGGGCCTAAGGAAGGGAACATTGGTGACAGCCAGAGCCTTGGGGTTAGGGGCAGAGCCAGACAATGTTGTGGGCACTGAGTGATTCCTTTGGTTATGTGGGTGAACATTCAGAGTCTTTACGTTATTAATCTTGGAGTCTTATCCTCTACTGATCCCTGGTCATATGGTTCAGACTGTGGTCACTGCCTCTTTGAAACTTCCAAGGTTAGGATTCAGAAAGATCCATCCCACAAGGCCATGCATATTCTCCCAAGGTTCCAGTACCACATGGAGCACCTTCCATGGAACCCCACAGAAAACAATCTTAGCCCAAGACATTTCCCTTTACAAAGGTGACATTACTAGCTGTACCTTTGGGCTGCAACTTCCATGAGTCTAGAAATGGAAAATTTGGACATATAATATCTCGTGAAACTCATGCCTAGTGTTCCCAGGCTAATGTGAGGGAAGGAATTCTGGTCAACCCATCTTTTGGAAGAACACTGAGATTCTCCCCTGGACTCCAATTAGGACCCAGAATTTAGACCTCAGGGGAACAGGGGCTGCTAGTCATAGATCAACCTTCCCTTTCTTTGGTAGTTGCCAACAAGTTAGGCCCAACACCTATGCTGTGAGCCTCCTCATGCTAACACCAGGGCAGGTTACAAGAAAGGCCCTTCCATCTATATACAGGGTTCCTATCTTGTATGTAAGGATCACTCCTGGAATCCCACTGACTTAAGGCCATGACCCTCACACCAAGATCTTTACTTTCCCATAATTTCCACCACAGAAGTCAAAGTAAACCACATCCTACCAGCTCTGTGTGGAGTCAAGGGGGTCTCTGTGATCCTGCAAATATCAATCCAAGCTTGAAACTTTGCCTTTATTGAGCTGGGACCACCAATATCAGGATATATTATATCTGACCACTCTTATCTGGGACATCCAGGGTTGGTTGGCCCCCTCTTTTTGCTGGGATGAGAAAGATCTCCTACATAATAGGAGTCCATTTATGGCCTAACATCCTCAGTGGAACTTGGGGTCTTTCTTTGATAGAGTCCTTTGTCTCTTTAGACTGCCAGTCAGAAACAGGGGTTCCTGAACTGCTCTGCTTGGTGTATAACTTTGTGCTGATGGTGGTGCCCTCGTATTACTCAGGTTAACTTTTGGGCCTGTACTCTCACTAGGCCAAAATCCTATTTCCCAAAACCCTCCTGGCCAATCTGAGAGTCTCCTCAATGTGGCAACTTTGCCTGAGACTCCTAGGTTATAGTAGGGGAAAGGCCAAGTAGGAGTGAGGTTGAGGGATTTAGGAATTTGTAGCACCAGCTATAATCCTGTCTGTGTTGGTGATTCTCTTACTCCTAATATTTCTGGCCTCGACACCTCACTAGTCTGGGTCTCCTCCTTCTGTAGACCTTAGGGTATTAAGCTCAGATCACGATCCCTTCCTGGGACCATGGATTAGAGTTAGGATGAACCAAATCAAGTCATAACTGTCTTAGACCATGAAGGACTGCTATCCTCAACAGGATCCTGTTCGTGTATGGTCACTCCGTTATCTTCCAAGGTCATCTCCTTGATATCTAGTAGAGACTCCCAGTCCATCTTCTACTGACTTGAAGTTATTCTATGTAGATCAAGTGTCTCATGATCCCGAGGACCCTGATGGATAATTGTAAGAATGATCAGCCTCACAGCTCTACCTGTGACCAAGGTCTGAAAGCAGCTTCAGGCTTGTGTCAGTGGGCTCTTATATGTTCTAGGATGTTGGACTGCCCAATTCTTTTACATGGAGTTTTTTCATTCTTGCCTTGTATTTTCTTGATTAAAGGCTTCCTGGGAAATGATACTTTCCTGCAAACTCTTTTTAAAACTATTTTACTTTTATTTATTTACGAGAGAAAGATACCGAAATAGGCAAGTAGAGAGGGAGAGAGAGAATGGGTGTGTCAGGGCCTCCAGCCACTGCAAATGAACTCCAGATATGTGCACCCCTTTGTGCATCTAGCGTATGTGGGTCCTGGGGAGTTGAACCTGGATCCTTTGGCTTTGCAGGCAAATTCCTTAACCGCTGAGCCATCTCTTCAGCCCTCCTGCAAACGCTTGAGTAATTTCTCTTCAGAACTGTGCAGAGAATAGTTGCTTCTTGCCTCAGGACAGGTTAAGGACTGTCAGTGATAAAGCTGCCTCATCTATTCATCTTGTCACCAGTTACACATATTATTAGGTGTAACTTCCAAGAAATTTGCTCCTTCCAGGGAAGTGCCAGAGCCACATCATCTGTGAGTCCCTGTTCTTTTCAGATAATCTGTCATTCCACAGGTAGATGATCACATAGTCACCAATAAGGAAGAGGTCTCTTTCTTTTCTTGAGTCATACCTGTCATTTATTTTGCTATTCTTATTGCTCTGACTATAGATAGCCAATATAGGAGTTTGTATGAAATTTCCTTGTTCTTATCCCCTGAGATACAACATGCAGCTGGGAAAAAAAAAATTGAAGACATACAAGGTCTATCTTGAGTTGAACTGAGTAGGAAAATGTGGTGTGTGAATAGCTTTATTTATTTATTTTGTTCATTTTTTATTTATTTGAGAGCTACAGACACAGAGAGAAAGACAGATAGAGGGAGAGAGAGAGAATGGGCACGCCAGGGCTTCCAGCCACTGCAAATGAACTCCAGACACATGCGCCCCCTTGTGCATCTGGCTGACGTGGGACCTGGGGAACCGAGCCTCGAACCGGGGTCCTTAGGCTTCATAGGCAAGCGCTTAACCGCTAAGCCATCTCTCCAGCCCAGTTTTATTTTAAATAAGCAATGCTTGGGGTTTAGTATCCAGAAAGTTTACTGTCTTTCCATGGCATTTCCTGAAATATTTGCTAATATTCATATATATATAACGGGGGGGTTGACCCCTCACAGTGGTACATACTAAGGAGCTCTCATAATGTTGACCTTCTGTGGTGAGAGGCAAGAAAACATTGTGATTCCTTTCCCTTTTGTCTAGAGTGGCTATAATTTATTTTTATTTATTTTTTCTTTCTAAATATATTTTTTTTATTAATTAGTATTGTATTCAGCAAATACAGGCAGTTTGATACCATTATTGGGCTCATCCGTGACGTACCCCCTCCCCATTGGCCTCTCCTTGTTGAGGTACATGGGTTGTGCATTGTGGAGTTAGCCCACGGTTATGGGTAAGATGTCTTATGGGTTATGGGTAAATGTCTCTGCATATCTTGACCCAACATGTGGCTCTGACATTCTTTCCACCCCTTCTTCCGCAAAATTTCCCTGAGCCATGTTGGGTTCATTTTTGGTCTGCTTCAGTGATGATTACAGGAATTTGCCTGTAAGAGTCTGACCAAAGATCCAGAATTGATATTTTGTGGCTTTCTCTAATTAGTTCAGGAACTATAATAAACACTGGGGATGGAAAGGAAGGAAGGGGAAGGGAAGGAAAGAAAGGGGAAGAAGAAAAATTGGCTTTAAAAAATGAAGAGAAGGGTTGCAGAGATGTCTCAACCATTGAAGACACTTGCTTTCAATGTCTGATGGCCTAGGTTCAATTTCCCACATAAAGCCAAATGCACAAATGGTGCAAGCATCTGGAGTTTGCAATGGCAGGAGGCCCTGGTGAGCTCATGTTCTCCCCTTTGCTTTCTCTCTTTCATAAATAAAAAGTTTTTCAAAAATAAGAGAAGTTTCATGTTCCAAGAATCTCTATTACCCTCATGCAGAAGCATACTAGGGCTTTCAGACCACATCTACTTCTCTTTTTTTTTCAGGTAAGGTTTTGCTCTAGCCCAGGCTGACCTGGAATTCACTGTGTATCTCAGGGTAGCCATGAATTTATAGTAATCCTCCTACCTCTGCCTCCTTAGTGTTGTTTTGAAAATACTAGTTTAGGACTGGGGAGATGGCTCATTGGTAATGTGCTTGCTGCACAAATGTCAGGGTCTGAGCTCTAATCCCCAGAACCCATGTAAATGCTGGGCATGGGGGCATGTGCCTGTAATCCCATTGCTCAGGAGTTAGAGACAGGTGGGTCCCCATGACATATGGGCTAGTTAGACTAACTGAATCAGTGAGTTATGAGTTCAGTGAGAGACTCTGTCTCAATAAAGATGGAGGGGCTGGAGAGACAGCTTAACGGTTAAGGTGCATGCCTGTGAAGCCTAAGGATCCTGGTTCACTTCTCCAAGTCCCATGTAAGCCAGATGCACAAGGTGGCACATATGTCTGTAGTTCGTTTGTAGTGGCTGGAGGCCCTGGTGTGCCCGTTCTCTCTCTCTCCCTCCCTCTCTCTGTCTGTAATAAATAAATGAATTAAAGTAAAAATAAAATAAAGTAAGATGGAAAGCAACTGAGGGAGACATCTGACATTCACCTCTGGCCTCCATATGCACATTCACACGTGTATGTGCTCCTGCACACATATGTGCATTTACACACATATCAACACAAACATGAATAGGCACATGCATGCATACCACACACACACACAAAAAAAAGAAACCCAGTCATAACAAAGACTATGTTTTGTAATACCTAACATGTTGACTATCTGGCCCTTTATAGAATACATTTGCCAGTCAAATTACCAATAACAGGGACTGGGGAGATTGCTTAGTGGTTAAGGTATGCTGCCTGCAAAGCCAAAAGACCCCAGTTCCTTTCCCCAGGACCCATGTAAGCCAGATGTACAGGTGGTACAGGCAACTGTAGTTTAATTGCTGTGGCTATATGCCCCAGAACACCATTTTTCTCTCATGCATGCTTGCTCTCTCTCTTGTTCTTTCTCTCTCTAACTCATAAAAAAATTAAAAATAAAAAGTGGTTAATAATCAAAAGAGAAAGCAATCTCAGTTGGCATCAGAATGGGAGTGGACTTTATTAGGTACCTGAACAATTAGGAATGACTCTATTTCCTTAAAATGTGCAACAAAGCAGCTAGATCAGTAAAGGACCAGTTACTTGTTCGTTCTCTTCATAAAATTCAGATAGGGCCTGATTGTTTATAAAATATTCCCTTTTCATTTGTTGAAGTAGAATAACACCCTCCCACTTAAAAGAGACAGCAAAGAAAGATGTAGCAGTAGAACCATTTCCTCCAGGCGTGGCAAGACCATTATGAAACATAGATCTATACTGGCCTAGCACTCATGGCAGTAAAATAATACAGTAATAGGTAGGCTTATGGTAGTGGTGATGGGACTGATAACACGTCCTCAGTAAAGGAAAGACATGAAGTCACCAGACTCTCACTTGGGATTCCATCTATCACTCCCTCCCACCTCCCATCTATGTGTGATATTGAAGGGATGCCAGAGAATATAGGAAATGAAAGGTTGACTGAGGGTGGGACTCCACCTATTCAACTTTGGAGATGCCATCACCAAGGCTATGGTGGGACTTTTCTGTGCTACAGGCAATTTTGAGCCACTTATATCCTTGTAAATAACCTCAGTAAACTCATTAGTTTAGGAAGCTGGGCTTGAGTGGAATTGTTCTTTGGTTTATCAGTGCCCTATCTCGGGTGAATTGACACTGGTTCACTCTCTCCAGAAAAAAAAAAAAAAAATCACACAACAAAATCTTTTTGTTAGAATCAGGAATGTGTTTCTGAGAGGGCAGGCATGCTAGATCTTTAAATAGCTTCTTCTGACTTGTGAAATTGGACCAATAATGTCTGCTTGGAAATACCATAGTACCTTTGAGGTAGTTTAAGGGTAGGTACCTCTTGGCTCATTGAAAAAAAAAACACACACAATAAGCAGATACATAAGCAAAGGTTTCTCATGGGAACTTGAGACACAGGGCAGGTTTCAATTTGTTGGTATTATAAGGAGAGTTGAAGAAAAAGACAGCTGACTTGAACTGCAACAGAAGGAAACCATTTATTACAAGTACAATAAATGGTGAAGGGCAGAGACCTCTGTACAGGCCAGAGGCTTTCTGTGTCTCAGCAGAGCTGCAGTGAAGCTTATACATCTACAGATCAAAGGAGTAGGTGTGTGGCAGGGAGTCTAGGGGCTGTTGAGGTTATTTGCCAAGAAATGATTCCGCATGTATGGTTTCAGGGGTTGTAATGCCCCAGAAGTTTCATTGTGGTTAGGGTTGCTTGCGGGTCAGGATATGGATTGATTGTTTTGCTATTTATGGATGGCTTAAGTCAATGTTGGTTCATGGGTCATGAACTCAAGGAGACCCTGTTTTTTTTTTTTCTTTTTCTTTTTTTCTTTTTGGGTAGGAGAAGAGTCCTTTATATTCAGACTCTGAAAGTATTTAAGAGATTGGACCAAAAAGGAAAAGGGTGAAGGTCATGGGTATGACTTCCTGCTGAGAGGGTCTCTAGCGTTCTATAGAAAAAGATAAGTAAGGTCTGATGAGGAGTGGGGGCCAAAGTCTTCGAAGGGCTAGTATTGTCCCACCAGGAAGAATTCTGTCACTGTTTGTGATGTGAAAGCATGGATTCTTTCCTGGAGAAAATCAGAGATGCATCTGCAAAAACATGGACCAAAGGAAACAATTAGCAGGATTATGATGACAGCTCCTACAAAAGGAGTCAACCATGGGCTCCAGGAGACCCAGGTATCCTTCCATTGGAATTGTATATTGGAACCATATTTAGTTTTTAAATATTTTATTTATTTATTTTACAGAGAAAGAGGGGGGGAGAATGGGCACACCAGGGCCTCCAGCCACTTCAAATGAACTCCAGATGCATGTGCCCCCTTGTGCATCTGGCTATTGTGGGTCCTGGGGAATTGAACCTGGGTCCTTTTGCTTTACAAGAAAATGCCTTAACCACTAAGCCATCCCTCCAGCCCTAGTTTTTATATTTTCTAAAAGTTGTCTAGCAGTCTCTCTGACTATTATTCCACATAAAAACAACACACCTCATAGAGAAAAGCACAAATTCTCCCTTTTCTGCTGTTATGAGATCAAGTCCTCTCCTGTTCTGTAATAACATTTCTGCTAGGGAGTCAAGTTGGGTTTGGAGGGTAACTATGCTCTGTTGTAGCAGGGAGAGATCCTTCTTAACTTGGTATGTGAGTTGACTTTGTTGGAGACCTATAGCTATGGGCCCTGTGTCTGTGGTCCCAACAATAGCTATTCCCAGTAGTACTGGAAGTAAAGTAGGGCATCTTTTGTTCCTGAATGTGGGTGATAGATATGGATTAACCTCATGACCTGAGACAATATCTGGATCTGGGGCTAGGAAAATCATATCACCTTGGCACCCAGGATAACATGTGGATTCTGTCCAGACAGGTGAAATATGTGCCCTCTGGGGCCATGGAACTAATGAGTATATGGATGCAATTGGAATTGGGGTGTGAGGTGATGCCTTGTGGTTCACCAATGACTGGAATGGGGCCCATCTAGACAAGCATCCTTTTTTTGTGTGGGTATTGTTAGGGAATGTGAGGCTAGAGAGTCCTATTCCTATGAAAGAAGTTTGTCTTGCCCTAAGAGAGATTCAGCAGTCACTTCCTAATTCTGGATCAGCTTGTTTGAGCATTTCATGGCTAGTGTTAGCTAGAGCTATCATTTCTATCAATGGGGGGTCAGGATGTTTAGGATGTTGATAAACATTAGGGCCAGGCTGTTGGGCAGGAGCCCAGGGGTCTAGAGAATTTGTCTTTCTTACAGGTAAAGAAATATTAGCTGTCTTGATCATAATCCTGAAGATTATTGGGGAGTAGTTAGGACCATAGCATCCCATACAATTGATCCACCATTTCAATCCAAGGTGTGAGTTCCCCAGTTGAGGGTACTGACAGAGATTTCCCAAACCAATCCCCAGAGGGTGCCTCCAAGTTCCAGGACTCTTCTTAACTTTGGAACTTCTTATCCTGATAAGGGGATCCCTTTCCAGTTTCTCTGAGAAGACACAAAATCCTCTGATGCAGTATTTGGGGAATGACCAGGAGGGACCCCACAGTCACTGGTAGAGCAGGAGATGTGGCATATGCAGTTATATATTCAATTATGTCTTTCCCAATAGTCTGATCATACTTGAAACCATTTGTGTAGCCATTACAGAGGGGGTGGATAGGGGATCCAGTGCCTTCACAACAAGTGGTGGAAATGGGAGTAAGCCTCAGGGATGTGGCCCTTCACCATGGGAAGAACAGGTTGCATGGCCCGTTTGGGAGGTAGGTAGATACATTCAGAGGGATATGAGAATCTGAGAGGTATAGGGAGGCCTCCCAGACTAGTTTATGTTGGTAAAAGAAATAGAGGTTGGGGGAAGAGGACTGTCCAATGAGGATTGGCAGGAGGAGAAGCAAGACAGGTAAAAGAAGGGGTGACATTTTATGACCAATAAAACTGCTCTGTAAGTCCAGACAAAAAGTGTAAAAAGTAGTTTGTCAAAGCAAGTCCAATCAGAAGGAGTTGTGGAGATTGGTCCATGAGTAAGAAGAATGATGAATATGTTGGACAGGATAAGAGGCGAGAGGGGCAGATCATTCCCCTTAAAGGTGAAAGGGAAGGACAACAGGGAAGAATTTGATTTGGTGGGTCTGAAAGAACATAAAGGTCCTTTGTAACCAAAGGATCTCAATGGCATTCAACAGCTGGTCAAGTTTGTAGATAGGTCATGATGTTAACCATAACTCAGCAGATCCTCCAGGAAGAGAGGAAATTGATGGAGATCCAGTGACATCTGAAGAATCTGGAAGAGGTGACATTATATTAATGGTATTGTCTGTGGGCTCTTCAGGGATGGGTGGGAGGCATGAGATTTTAAGTTTAGTGGGTCACAAGGCAGTGGAAGGGAGAATAGAAGGTGCCTTTTTGAGGTGAGAAAGATTAAATCAAGGAGTGAGGTTTTGAAGTTTGGCAGCAGTGGGAGTGAGAATGACTTTATGGGAGCCTTGCCATTTAGGTTGTAAGGAGGGGTGAGTACCAGAGGAGATAGAGACTAGGTCTCCTACATTAAGAGCTAGTGGAAGGGTGTTTGGGACTAGGGCTTGGAGGCTGGTATCTGTTGTTTCCCACAGCTCTGTCCTGAAAAAAAGAAAGGAATTCCTGGGCAAAGGTGGTGGGGTAGGTGAGACTCAGTTGGGTATGAGTCCAGAGGGAAGGATAGGCCTGCTGTAAATCAGTTCAAATGTACTGATGTTTGTTGGTTTTTGAGGAAGACCATGGAGGTTGAGGAGAGCTAAAGGAAGGAGTTTTACCTAATATTGCTTTAGTTCTAGGGTTAGTTTAGTTAGGATTTCTTTGAGAGCTTGATTAATTCTTTTCACTTTCCCTGAATATTGGGGATGGTAAGGAATATGAACTTTAAAGGGGACATGGAGGGTGGAGACTATGTGTTGGGTGATAGACATGACAAATTCAGGGCCATTGTCTGATTGTTAGGGGGAAAGTAGGCCAAACCTGGAGACTAGTTCAGTTAGGAGGAGATGGGCTATAGTGGAAGTCCTTTTGTAAGTGGTGGGAAAGGCTTCTGTCCAACCTGAAAAAGTATCAACAACATGACCAGAAGATATATAAAGTATCTTATAAGAGACATGTGAGTGAAATCAATCTGCCAGTCTGAGGCAGGAGTGGTCCCCTCATTTGTTGGGTCTGAAACTAAGAAGTCAAATATTGGAGTTGGGATTGGATTTTTGGCATGTGGTTCAGGAAGAGGTTGAATTTTGTAAGAACAGTTTGTCATCAGGTATGAGGTTATGAGTTTTTGAGGAAGGAAAGTGGGTATGGGTGGAAGGATGAAATATAGAATGAAGGTAGGAGAGTATATCTTGGTGGATAGTGAGTCTTGGGGAGTGAAGGGCTTGTTGGTCAGGAGGAGCAAGTCAGCATCTTCATTTTCCTTAGGTGATATATGGAGAAATTTGTGTAGGGAGCATTGGGGGTATAGGAGGCCTGTGTCACGTGCTTTGGTGTTAACTAAGTTGTTAAGTATGGACATGTACTTTTTGTCCCTTTGATGACCTGTACAGTGGAGGATGACAGCTTGAGTGGAGAGTAGTGCTGCCTCCAAAATTTTCTAAATGTAGAAGGAATTAATGATGGGAGAGCCCTTTTTGGGTGAGGAAACCCCTTTTCTCCAAGTCAGGATGTGGTAGTGGATGATATAATACATATATATATATATATATATATATATATATATATATATATATATATATATATATTTGGTTTTCGAGATAGGGTCTCACTTTAGTTCAGGCTGACCTGGAATTCACTATGTAGTCTCAGGGTGCCCTTGAACTCACAGTGATCCTCCTACCTCTGCATCCCAAGTGCTGGGACTAAAGATGTGCACCGCCATGCCAAGCCTATAAGCATATTTTAAGTCAGTATAGATGTTGACATGGTGGGTGGCAGCATGGGTTAGGACCCCAGTCAGGGGTATGATTTCAGCCTGTTGGGAGGTGGTATGGGGTGGTAGGGATTTGGCTTCTATTACATGGGGGTTATGTGGGGTCTCCCTGGAGGATAGCATACCCAATGATGAAGGGTTCTTGTTTGAGGGTGCTGCCATCAATGAACCAGTCAGGAGCATCAGGCAAGGGGTGTCCTAGATGTGTGAGAATAGGTTTAGGTACAGGTCAAGGATTTCATGAGTGTGAGAAATTATTACATGGTGGTTAAGGGAAAGGTTGGGGGCAGCGTGGAGGACTTAATGAGCAGGAGGGTTGTGGGGCTTAAAGGTGGGACCGTTCTAAGGTAAGGTTGGGATCGAGAAGGTAGGCATGGAGGGTTTGGATTTGGGACAGTGGGAGAGCAAGAAAAGTCTGATGACTGAGTAGGTCCTTGAGTGAGTGTATAGTGAGGATGTGTTAAAGACTATGAAGGGAGATCTCCTTGGGAACAAGGAGAGCTACAGCTGGAGGGTTTTGGAGGCATGAAGGCCAGACATGAGTTACCACATCTAATTGTTTGGAGAAGTATGCAAGGGGACAATAAGTGTCACTTCCTTTTTGTCAGAGGACAGCTAAGGCTTGGCCCTTATTAGTGTGCAGAAAGTGGAAAAAAGGTTTCTTAATGTCAGGCAGGGAGAAGGTGGACGCAGTAGACAAGGAACCTTTAAGGAGATTGATGGGGATTTGTAGGGAATGTGGGGTTAGGAGATGTTCCTATGGTGAGCTCATATATGGATTGAGCAATAAGGGAGAAGCTTGGAATCCAGATATGGAAGAAATTGAAGAGGCCAAGTAGTACAAGTAGCTCTTATTTAGTGTGAAGTGGAGGGTAGTTCAGGAAGTCTTGAATTCTGGAAGGAGGGATAGTTTTTGCCCTCCTTTGAGATGGGGAGACCAAGGTACACAACAGAGGTTTTATAGATTTGGACTTTATCTTCACAGGCTTGATAGTTAAATAATTAAGCAGGATGGTTGCATGTTTTGGGTTAAGTTCAGCAGTGGGGCTACAGATGAGGAGATCATCTACATGCTGGAAATGGAAGGTGGGTTTAAGGTTCAGAGAGGCCAGATATTTTTTTAGGGCTTGTCCAAAATAGTGGGGCTATTCCCCAAACCTTGGGGTAGAACCACCCATGTGAACTGCTGGGTTTGGAGGGTGTCAGGGTCCTCCAAATATGAAGGTAAGAAGTGGCCTGGATTGAGGGTATAGTGAGATTGTGAGGAAGGCACCTTTTAGATCAAAGACAGAAAAGAATATTGAGGCAGAAGGTATGGAGGAGAGTAGTGTGTAGGGAAGTTGGGAATAATAGCTTGATTAATTTTGTGGAGTTCCTGAAATAAGCTGTAAGTGCCAGAATTTTTTTTATTCCTAGGATGGGAGTGTTGTGAGATGAGGAGGTGGTGGTGAGGACTGCAGTAGAAAGGAGGTGTTGGATAATAGGTTTTAAACTGTGGCAGTGACTAGAGACAATAGGTATTGGTACTGGGATAGATAGGAAGAGGGGTCTTTGAGAAAGAGAAGATCTGGGGAGTGGTGGGAGTCTAGCAATATTAGAGATGTTCCATATTAGAGGCTTTATGGTAAGCGGAAGGGAGGAGGTAGAGGCTTGGGTTAGGGATGGTGACTTTCCAGAGTCAGAGTCCAGGTGTAACAAGAAAATAGAGATGGCCTTTAAAGGGGGATATGTAGAGAGATGCTTTTGAGTTTGGAGAAAAGGTTTCTTCCTAAAAGGGAAGTTGGACAGTGGAACATTAGAATAAGAAAATGCGTGGGAGTTAGATCACCAAATTGGCAAAAGAGCTGGGGGGATGCAGGAAGGGCTGTAGGGTATTCCAGAGACTCCCATGATGATGATGTTGGTGGGCAAATTAGGTCCTTGCCAAGGAGTAAGTAGAAAATAAGAGGCTCCAGTATCCAACAGAAGAGAAACTCTTTTACTAGCCTCTGTTCCTTGAACCCTGAGTTCCTTTGAACTGGGCTCTAGTCCTGCTTGGGGTCAGGAATTCTGACCTCCTATTGGACCAAGGTATGTGAGGATACTTGCTGACAGGTGGCAGAGCAGTTTGTTGGGCAGTGCATCTTCCAGTGTTCCCATTGCCCATAGCTGTGGCAAGCCTTGGAGGGGGTTGAGGGTTAGGGCACTCTTTTGCCCAATGGCTTGACTGGTTACACATGAAACACCAACCTGGGGGCTTACCCCACTTCTGGGCAATGGATAGTGAAGACAAGGATTTTGACTGGGGCTGTTGGAGGGTTGTGGCCAAAAGCTGAAAATCAGCCTGGCATTCTTTTTGATGTTCCCTCCATTGTTGGTCATTTTCTCTGTTTTTCCTTTCTTGCCTCTTCTTCTCTACCTTTAAAAACTTTGAAGGCAAGGTGTGAGATCTCCTCATGGAGTGTCGTGGGACCCTCTTCTAGTCTGTTTAGTTTTCATCTAATATCTGGTGCTGATTGACCGAGGAAATGAACATGGAGGAGGGTGTGCCTTATCTAGAATTAATACCCACATTTGTATATTTGTAATGGCCTCAGATAGACGGTTAAGAAAAAGGGCTAGGTTTTCAATAGGACCTTGAGTTATTTCCTTTAACCTGTCAAAATTAATTCTGCCATGTGCTTGCTGGTGCATCCCCTCAGCTAAACAAGTGACCATAAGCTGTATCTAAGGTTATTTGAATCTGTTTGGTAGTCCCAAATCTGGTCTGTATCAGGGACTGCTATTCATACTGGGGGTCAGGGATTACGAATCTTGTTCATTAAGCCTGTGGGCATGAGCCTGAGCAGCTTTCCAAATATGTTCTCATTCATCAGGAGTGAGAGTGTAGTTAAGGGTGTGATAAATATCACTCCAAGTTAGACAATAAATTTTAGTCAATTGTGTGTATTGTTTTCCAAAATGTTGGGGGTTTTCCAAAAAAGAGCCTAATTTTTGTTTAATAAGGTCCATTTTATTTAATGTAAATGGAACATGAACTTGGGTAGGTCCATCCTGCCCCACTACCTCATACAAGGGAAACATTCCAGTTTCAGGTGTGACGTTTCTACTGGATCACATATGAGGATAGGATGGAAGGAAGGGTGCAGAGAGGCAAGTGAAGGAGAGGGAGGCAAATGATGGTAGAAGTGGGGTGAGTGGGTTGAGTGGGTAAGGTCGAGGCAGAGGATTTGGGAGATGATGAAGGGGCAGTCGAGGTGGAATGGGGAGAATTAGGGAGAGAAGTTGCCATAGAAAGAGAGTTGCAGGTGTAGAAGGTGCAGATGGGGGAGAATGAAAACCATGGGAGTTGTGAGTATTGTGAGGAGATTCATTGGCTGGATTAAAGGAAGAGGTTTGGATGTTTTTTGGGGGATGGGTCTTAGAGAGGCCTGCCTGATAGTGCAAGATTTGGGAAATGGAGCAGGGGGAGCAAAGGGAGGTACTGAAGTGGAGAGCAAAGAAACCTCGGAGGTACGGTACCTCAGGCCACTTGTTGTTTGGTTAGACATAACTGTGGAGATATGTGAGTATATTGAGATTGAAAGTGCCAAAACCTGGCCAGCTACTGCCAATGTCTAGATCTTATTGAGGCCAGATCTGAGTGGAGTCAAATTCGTTTGGAGGGCTGAAACTCTAATAATCGGACCTCTTTGTGGTTAACCCTGAGGCAAGCCAAAGGCTTGTCTTTTGGAACTGACAATTTGGGTCCCATTTTAGACTAAGGTTGAACTAAGAAGTGACCTGTCCCACCACTTGTCCCATCACTTGTCTCTGAGGATTAGGGTGGGCAGTGAAAAGGAGAGAGGTCCCAAAGATTAGGAGGAGGAGTCCCTACCTCCATACTTTTTTAAAAATATTTTTTATTTATTTGAGAGTGACAGACACATAGAGAAAGACAGAGGGAGAGAGAGAGAATGGGCGCGCCAGGGCTTCCAGCCTCTGCAAACGAACTCCAGACGCGTGCGCCCCCTTATGCATCTGGCTAACGTGGATCCTGGGGAACCGAGCCTCGAACCGGGGTCCTTAGGCTTCACAGGCAAGCACTTAACCGCTAAGCCATCTCTCCAGCCCAAGCTACCTCCATATTTTTTAAGGTGTCTGTGGGCTTAGCAAAGAGAGTAAGCTCCCGGAGCCTCCTTTGAGATTGTACAGGCAGAGTACAGTGTGGAAGACTTTTGGAGTCTCTGAGTTTTGGGGTGGGGAGCCTCCACCATGAACAAAGTGAATTTTACCTTGTCTCGAAGGCTTGGAAGTTTGAAGGTGGTGGGTGAGATGTGGTGTGACAGCAAATGGCCTTTCCTCTGGAGTTCAAGAGCCTGGGGGGAGGGGAGGAGCATAATGAGATGGAACATGACAGCAATGTGAGAGAGTCAGAGCTCAGGCTGGGTTTACACCAAAACACCATTATTACCCCCTGGCCCATCAGCAAAGGCCTTATGGGTCGCAACTGTTGGCTGTTTACCCTTTAATGGGTGTGGCGAGTGTCCATACTCCTGAAGGAGTGAGCTGCTGGCAGCAAGGAGGGGGCTTCAGCCCTGAAAACCCCTGAGGGGAGGGGTCCTGAATTTTCAGCACCAATAAATGTAAGGAAAGTCGAAGAAAAAGACAGCAGACTCACACTGGGACAGGAGGAAACCATTTATTACAAGTACCATAAAGGGTGAGGGACAGATACCTCAGTAATGGGCTAAAGGCTCTCTGTGTCTCACCTGAGACAAAGTGAAGCTTATAAACACACAGTTCAAAGGAGCAGGTGTGGGTGGGAGTCTAGGGGCTGTTGGGGGTATTTTCTGAGAAGTGATTGGGGAGTATGGTTTCAAAGGTTGTAGTGCCCCAGAAATTTCAATGTGGTTAGGGGTTGTTTGTGGGTCAGGATATGGGTTGATTGTTTCTTTGTTATTTATGGGTGGCTTACGTCAATGTTAGTTCATGGGTCATGAACTCAAAGAGAGCCTGTTTTTCTTTTGTGGCCGGAGAAGAGTCCTTCAGTTATCAGATGAAATTAGCTTTGGAGGATAAGGTGTGGACATTAATACAGTAAACAATAGCCATAGTAGTTTAGTATCATTTATATGACACAGAGGAGAAAGAGTAACCAATTGTGTGGTGTGAAATGACTCTGGGCCAACAGGACAATCATGCAAGGCTGATGTCTTGAAATCATTTAACATCCCATTGGGGAAGAGTAGGGACATTGTGGAACTTGACACTCTGAATGGATAGAGTTTATGTCCAAATGATCAAAGTTACAGACAAATTGACATCAGGAAAGAGAGTATAAGGCTCTTAATCCAGAATATGTTGGTAAATGGGTAGACATAGAGAAAGTACAAGGTCCAACATAGTGGTCACAAATTTATTTTATTTTATTTTTAAAATTTTTTTTAAATTTTTTTCTTCAAAACATTTTATTAACAACTTCCATGATTATATACAATATCCCATGGTAATGCCTTCCCTCCCCACCCCACCTTTTTCCTTTGAAATTCCATTCTCCATCATATCCCTTCCCTGTCTCAATCAGTCTCTTTTATTTGATGCCATGATCTTCTCCTCCTGTTATGATGGTCTTCTGTAGGTAGTGTCTAAATAATATTTTTTGACATTTTTTTCCAAATTTTTATTAACAACTTCCATGATTATAAAAAATATTCCATGGTAATACTCTCCCTCCCTCCCCCCACTTTCCCCTTTGAAACTCCATTATCCATCATATCCCCTCCCCTTCTCAATCAGTCTCTTTTATTTTGATGTTATGATCTTTTCCTCCTATTATGATGGTCTTGGGTAGGTAGTGTCAGGCACTATGAGATCATGGATATCCAGGCCATTTTGGATCTGGAGGGAGCACATTGTAAGGAGTCCTACCCTTCCTTTGGCTCTTACCTTCTTTTCGCCACCTCTTCCGCATTAGACCCTGAGCCTTGGAAGGTGTGAAACAGATATTGCAGTACTGAGCACTGCGGTCACTTTTTTTTTTAATCATGGGATAAATACTAAAGACATGTGAGAACACTGGCCTAGGCACATGTCATATCATCTAAGGAATAGATTTGTCCTTTATAACAATTTCAAAATAGGTTTCATCTCCTCCCCAACATCAAATGATAATGGAGGATAATGTGGATATATGGGGAGTTAACTGTTCTACCTGGTCTTGCATATGTTTAATTGTTTTTATAATCAAAGGTTTTACAAAACAATGGAACTTTTCTATGCCACAAATTTTATATACATAGAAATTGCTTAGGTGACCTATCAAAAAGCCAATTTAGATGCAGTAGGGCTGAGACAGAGTATGACTCCCTTTCAACCAGCTCCTGGGTGAGGGTTCGTAGACCATACTTGGCGTTCCAGTGTCCTTGGTGAACACTATCAAACAGAGCACACTGGTGAGTCAGAGTTACCCATGTCCCTGGAGTATCATGGACTATCTAGGTATCCCTGGGGATGGAGAGAGGCACAGCTCCACTCCATCCCCATTGCAGCCTGAAGAAGAGTTCTTTTTTTTCTCTTAGGGACCTCTATTCAGTAAAAACTGGGATTAGTAGCTTGATGAAGAAATGAATTTCAGGAAGAGCAAAATATTAAACAAAGTTGTTGAATTTATTAAAGGAAAGAGAGAGAGAGAGAGCAATCATGCCAGGGCCTCTAACCACTGTAAGTGAACTCTTGATGTGCGTGCTACCTTGTGCATCTGGCTTTCATGGGTCCTGGGGAATTGAACCTGTGTCTTTTGGGTTTGTAGGCAAGTGCCTTAAACACCAAGCTATCTCTTTAGCCCAAGAGTGCAGTTTTTAAAAATATTTTATTTATTTATGAGAGAAAGAGAGAGAAGGACAGACAGACAGACAGACAGACAGACAGAATGGGCATTCCAGGGCTTCTAGCCATTGCAAGTGAACTCCAGACTCATGTGTCATCATGTGTGTCTGGTTTAAGTAGGTTCTGGAGAACTGAACCTGGGTCCTTAGGCTTCACAGGCAAATGTTTTAACCACTAAGCCATCTCTCCAGCCCCAGAGTGCAGTTTTAACAATGTTAAATGTAAAGAATTTCCCTTAATAAACAAAGTTGCATGGTGGATTTACAAGGGTCACTGCCCAGACTTGGGAATGAGAGGGAAATACTACAGACTCAAGGATTATTTTGGCCCTAAGTAAGCAAAGTAAGTAAAAAGAGTTTATTTATTGTTTTTGACAAGATGCCTTTAGGAAAGCATACACTGCCTCTGTGGGCCATTTGTACTCCAAAAGTGGTGTCTGACGTTTCCTGCTTTTCCAGCACAGAAAGCACATCAGATGCTGGGAACAGAGCCTCTTCCTTCTCCCATGCTCTCTCTTCTTCCCACGTCACCACAGTTTTCTATTTTGCTGCCTTTATGAGGAGGAGTTAAAGTTGGCACATGATCCAGAGCAAAGTGTGTGACCTTTCTGACTTCAATTCTGGAAGAGGGCTGTGTTTTCAGAAACTTCTCTTTATAATGTTGAACACAGTCCAGTCCATAGTCAAGGGACATGTGTCTTGCTTTTGTGCTGCTTTCTTTTTTAAAAATATATTTTATTCATTTATTTATTTGAGAGAGAGAGAGAAAGAGGTAGAAAGAGAGAGAGAGGGAGGGAGAGAAAGAGAATGGGTGTGTCGGAGCCTCCAGATGCTGCAAATGAACTCCAGATGCATGAGCCCCCTTGTGCATCTGGCTTATGTGGGTCCTGGACAATTGAACTGGGATCATTTGGCTTTGCAAGCAAATGCCTTAACTGCTAAGCCATCTCTCCAGACCTTTTTGTTTCATTTTTTTAAAATATATTTTACTTATTTATTTATTTGAGAGAGAGAGACAAAGAGAGAGAGAGAAAATGTGTGCTGCTTTCCTTTTTATGGAGGAAGGGGTTTATTGAAGCTTACAGATCCAGGGGAAGTTCCATAATGGCAGAAGAAGCTGGCCTGCCTTCACAGGTCCAAGCAGAGAGAGAAGCACAAGCCTAAAAGTCAAAAGCCACACAGCACAGCGCACTTCAGAAACTCCAGCTAGGCACTTTGTGTATCTTTAGATTGAAATCTCAAACCCACCACCACACCTTAAGATCTGCCCAGTGAAACCACCTCTGGCCAGGTGGCTGCGGATGCAAACTCCAAACTAATAAAACACTAAATATATTGGGGGCCATCTATTCAAACTACCA
Source organism: Jaculus jaculus (assembly GCF_020740685.1). Classification (NCBI taxonomy): domain Eukaryota; kingdom Metazoa; phylum Chordata; class Mammalia; order Rodentia; family Dipodidae; genus Jaculus; species Jaculus jaculus. Next base: position 7,174,019 of record NC_059125.1, read on the forward strand.
CAGTTTGTAATTTTAACATCTTGACTATATGTTATAGAGAGTATCATCTGTGGTCATGTGTATTTGGAATTTAAAATGCTTCTTTTTTTTTTAAATTTTGTTTTTGAGGTATTGTCTCACTCTGGCCCAAGTTTACCTGGAACTCACTCTGTAGTCCCATGCTGGATTTGATCTCATGGCAATCCTCCTACCTCAGCCTCCTGAGTGCCGGGATTAAAGGTGTGTACCACCACACCAGACTAAGAGGTTTCTTTTATTTGGGCGTCTATTTGCCTGTATATTTGGGAAATTTTCAGCTATAAATTCATTGAATTGATTCGCTATGCCTTTAGTTTTTTTTTTTTTGTTTTTCATGGTAGGGTCTCACTCTAGCTGAGACTGGCCTGGAATTCACTAGACTTAGGCTGTCCTAGAACTCACAAAAATCCTACATCTGCCTCCTGAGTGCTGGGATCAAAATATGCACCACCACACCTGGCTGTCTTTAGTTTTTATCTAAGGACATTCTTCTATCCCATGATTTTTAGTTTTTTCTCTTATCATATCCCTGAATTCTTGGGCATTTTGGCCATGCTTGTTTTGTTGATGTTTTCTTCTTTGATGTTGCCTTTCTTCTATAGGCCCCAGATTGAATTTGTCTGCTTGTTTATATCCTCTTTGAGGTCCTTGATCATTTTTACTTGTAAGTGTTTGAACTCTTCATGTGACATGTTACATATTTTAGTTTCCTTGACTTGAATTGTTGAGGAGTCATGCTGTCTTGCTTTTTCATGCTTCATGTGTTTCTACCTTGTGATTTGTACATTTGTTGTTTTGGATGCTTATTCCGGTTTTATTTGGGAATCTTCCCCGTAAGGAGCCTTGTCATGAAGGGTCAATTCACAATACCACTCAGAGAGGAGAAAACAAACTACTGTAACCGCCATGAAGTCAGACTATACAAAATGTAGGAATATGCTTAAAATTTATTAATACTAACTAACATATCACTGTGATGGTTTATATTGTTTGTTAACTTGAAAGGACCTTAGAATCACCTGTGAGGGATTATATAGATTAGGTTAGCCTCAGTGAGAGATTATTGGATGAGATGGGAAAAACCCACCTTAACGATGAGTGTTACCACCCCATGGACTGGGTATATAAAAAGGAGATAGTTGGCTAAGCACTAGCATTCATCACTCTAGTTTCCTCCCTGCTAATGTGATAATGTGATCTGGCTTCCTGATCTTGCCATGCTTTTTCTACCATAATGGACTCTACCCACTGGAAATGTAAGCTGAAATAAACCTTTCCTGATTTTTGTCTGGTATTTTTTCCCAGCAATGAGAAAGTATCTAATCCAATCACCAATGGTCATAAAACAGAACATGCCAAAACTAATGTGGAATGTGCTATGAAGCTAAAAATTATTTAGGGCAAATATGGAAATAGAAAATGTATGAGAGACAGGATGGAGGCAGGAAAGGGAAAGTGGAAGAGAAGAAAGGCTAAGTAAAAGGACAAAGAAGAAGAGGATTGGAGAAAAAAAATAAGAAATTAGAAAAAAATGGGAAAAAAGAAAACAAAGAAAACAATCCAAAAGAAGGTTTCCCAATGTGAAAGTGTAAAAACAAAATTATACAAATATAACAAGGGAAATAAAAAACAGAAGCATGATGGGCTGGAGAAATGGCTTAGCAGTTAAAGATGTTTGCTTGCAAAGTCTAATGACCTGGTTTCAATTCCCTGGTACCCACATAAAGCCAGATGCACAAAGGGATGCATTAATCTGGAGTTCATTTGCAGAGGCAAGAGGCCTGGCATGCCCAGTCCCTCTCTCTTTGCTTGCAAATAAATAAATAAATAAATAAATAAATAAATAAATAAATAAATAAGCATGAGTTTAACAAGAAGATAAAGTCAAAATGTTACCTAAATGTGTAGAAAATTTTTTAAAAGGAAAAGATAAAATGTGCCTAGTAATTAAAAACGTGCAAACAAGGCTGGAGAGATGGCTTAGCAGTTGAGCGCTTGCCTGTGAAGCCTAAGGACCCCGGTTTGAGGCTCAATTCCCCAGGACCCACATTAGCCAGATGCACAAGGGGGTGCACACATCTGGAGTTCATCTGCAGTGGCTACAGGCCCTGGAGCGCTCATTCTCTCTCTCTGTCTCTGCTTCTCTCTCTCTCTCTCTCTCTCTCTCTCTCTCTCTCTCTGTCGCTCTCAAATAAATAAATAAAAATAATAAACAAAAAAGTTTAAAACGTGCAAACCAAATTAGATAAATATATGGAGGAGTAAAAGCTTAAAAACTTTACAAACAGTAAAATAAGTCTATTGCTCAAAGTATAGTAAAAAGAAAACTGTGAAGTAAGTATAAGGGACAGAAAATGATTAAGTGTCAGAGAAGCCTCTTTCTGGGCTGTTGAAACTTGGGGAGTAGCAGTAGATGCATGGAGGAGTCAGTTGAATGGGTGGATTCTTGCTTTGGGCTGTACAGTATTGCTGAGCCTGTGTTGGATAAGTGTCCAGTGTCCGCCATATCTGTCTTTGCTTTAGTACCTTTAGGCCAGGGGCCTGTGCTGGTCATACTTTGCTTTGCATTCTGTATGCTGGGCAGGTTTCACTCCCTGCTGAGACTCCCTCGATAGTAAACCTGTGGTAGCCAACATTCTAACTGAGAGCTGTCTCTCGAGTACATTGGGAGTGTGGGCAGCAACCACTACATGGAGACCTATGTAGGAGGAGCTTCTTGAAAATCAAGTACTATATACTTCAGGATCTAAGTGTTAACCACCCTGCTGCAGGAATCCGCTTTATTGTTCTCAAGCTTTATAACTGTGAAGAACAGATAGGTGGCTCCACAGATGGATCCTCAGATCCACAGGCGGAGCCTGACCTTTAACTGCAGTGTTTGTGTCAATTGATGAGATCCACTCATGGCCACTGAATGCTGAGGTTCCACTCTTCACTACCTGAGCTGAGCCTCCTGCAGCCTCCACCATTCAGCTTGTCCGCATCGGTCCTCCAGCCCTCCACACCTGCCTACAAGGGCTGTCTGTCATGGGAGGGGAGGGCCAGTAATGTGGAAGGTTAGATTCCAGTTCTCTGATGTGTGGTGGTTCCTTTCTCTCAGATTCCCAGGGTAGCTCAATTTTAGGTAATAGATGCTCTCTCTAGATGGGGCCTGGTCATGTAGAGTTACGAAATGGAGTTTCTCTCCACTGGTTTCCTACCCACAGGAGGAATCACTGTCTCACCAGAACCAGCATCAAGATTTGAGGCTTGTGAGACTGTGGGTTTGCCCGAGGGCAGGACTGCCAGTTGCTTTTTTTTTTTTTTTAATTTATTTATTTATTTATTTGAGAGTGACAGACAGAGAGAGAAAGACAGATAGAGGGAGAGAGAGAGAATGGGCGCGCCAGGGCTTCCAGCCTCTGCAAACGAACTCCAGACGCGTGCGCCCCCTTGTGCATCTGGCTAACGTGGGACCTGGGGAACCAAGACTCGAACCGGGGTCCTTAGGCTTCACAGGCAAGCGCTTAACCGCTAAGCCATCTCTCCAGCCCTGCCAGTTGCTTTTTGCCAGCACCACCTGACTTACCTTTTGAACGTGGCTTCGTGGTGGAGCAGTGTTCGGCTTGTCTTCCTTTTGTGTCATATTGTTTTCCTTTAACATTTTTACTGACGACTTTTATATATTACGAAATATATTTTGATCATAATCTCTCATTACCTTCCTTTGTGCTCCCTCCCTCTTCCAATTGAACCAAGAAGCGGAAAAGTGGTTATGACACGGGAGGTCTGAAGGGGACTAGACAGTGGATGCATAAGCAGAGGGTTGGACTACAGGGAGAGAAGGCTTCAGTGGGGCCAAGGCAGGGGAGCGAGAAGAGGAGGGGGTGAGGGAGTGTCAATCAAACTAAAGTTATCATTTTAAAAAAGTCATAAGGAAGCCAGGCGTGGTGACACATGCCTTTAATCCCAGCACTCGGGAGGCAGAGGTAGGAGGATTGCTGTGAGTTCAAGGCCATCTTGAGACTACATACTGAGTTCTAGGTTAGCCTGGGCTAGAGGTGGACCTTACCGTGAAAAAACAAAAAAAAAAAAAGAAAGAAAAGAAAAGCCATAGGGAAATTGGAAATTTACTTTATTTTATTTTTATTTTTATTTTTTTTGAGATAGTGTCTTGCTGTAGTCCAGGATGATCTGGAATTCATTACAGAGTCTCAGGGTGGCCTCTCAAACTCATGGCGATCCTCCTACCTCTGCCTCCCAAGTGCTGGGATTAAAGGCATGCACCACTGTGCCTGGCTAAAAGTTATATCTTTGTAATTAGATAACAAAAAAGTAAATTTCAAGCCAGGTGTAATTGGGCACAATTTTAATCCCAGCACTTGGGAGGCAGAAGTAGGAGGATCGCCGTGTGTTCCAGGTCACCCTGAGACTCCATAGTGAATTCCAGGTCAGCCTGGGCTCAAGTGAGACCCTACCTCGAAAAAGTAATAATAATGATAATAATAATAATAATAATAATAATAATAATAATAATAATAATAATAATATTTTTGTGGGCCTGGAGAGATGGCTTGGTGATTAAAGATGTTTACTTGCAAAGCCTGATAGCCTGGACTTGATTCTCCAGTACCCATGTAAAGCCAGATACACAAAATGGTGCATGTGTCTGGCAGTCATTTGCAGCGCCAAGAGGACATTGTGTGCCCATTCTCTCTTCTTTCTCTCTGCTTGCACATAAATAAAAATATCTTACAAATACATTATTAAAGAGGTTTCTTTTTCCCAAGTTAGGGTCTCACTGGAATCCAGGCTGACCTGGGATTCCCTATGTAGCTTCAGGGTGGCCTTGAACTCACAGCAATCCTCCTGCCTCTGCTGAGTGCTGGGATTACATCCTCCTGAGTGCTGGGATTAAAGGCGCGCACCACCACACCTAGCTCAAGAGTTTGGTTTTTAATTTATTATTTGCAAGGAGAGAGAGAGAGGGAGGAAGAGACAGAGAGTAAGAAAGTGTAAGTATGAGGGTACCAGGGCCTCTTGCCCCTGCAAATAAACTCCAAATTCAGGCACTGCTTTGTGCATCTGGCTTTATGTGGGTGCTGGGGAATTGAGCCCAGCCCATCAGGCTTTGCAAGCAAGTACCTTTAAATGTTGAGCCACCTCTCTAGCCCAAGGGTTGTAGTTTTTTTGTTTTTTTGTTTTTCCGACAGGGTCTCATACAGCCAAGGACAGTCTTGAACTCCTTAGGTAGAATAGGAGGATGACTGTAGCTGTTCTGCCATGACTTGTGAATATCTGAATCTCATACTCTTTCTCTCTTTGGAAGAGAATCTGTTCTTTCACCTAGTGACTTCTGTCTTTAACTGAGTCATATGGAGGCAGCTTCTAGCCGACCATTTTACCCTGCCCACTTCTAGTGAATTTAGTACTGATTATCTGAGACCTTAATATCAGCCTTTGGCCTATCACATGCATAAACACATATGCATGCACCCATGTGTATACATAAGCACACATGCACACCACACATGTCTCTACATGCAAAAATAGGCCTAAAAAATACAAACAATTTTGAATTTTTTTTTTTTTGAAACAGGGTCTCACTCAAGCCTAGGCTGACCTAGAACGCACTCTAGCCCAGGCTGGTCCTGAATTCAGAGTGAAAGACACTACCATACGCGGCTTGAATGCTTTTCTGATTTAAACTGTTTATTGAGGGCTGGAGAGATGGCTTAGCAGTTAAGGTGCTTGCCTATAAAGTCTAAGGATGGAGGTTCAATTCCCCAGGACCCTTGTAAGCCAGATGCACAAGGTGGCACATGTGTCTGGAGATTGTGGTGGCTGGAGACCCTGACACACCCATACCCTATCTACCCACCCCCTCATTCCCCCTCTCTCATGAATAAATAAATATACTGTTTATTCAGTGCCAGGTAGATAAATCTGTCCTTGGGATCTTCTCAAAGGTGAGGCTGAAATGAAGTTCCCTAGTTGATATGGCAATTTAGGGTGTCCTTGAGACCAACAGAGCCTTTCTATGCTCTTGTGTGGGCAATACCCCAGGAGCTAGGGTGCCAGACACTCATGGTCATGCAAAGCTTCCACTGAATTAGTGGTCCCTGGGTTCTTGTCCTATGAACTTTGATGAATGAAACCCAAAGACCAGAGGATACAATTTAGAGAGATTATACAGACACAGTTTATAGAGTGTAGAGATGAAGAGAATGAAATGATAAAGAACTTCTGCCCCAAAGGAAGCAGTAATAGGGTCCCAGGAAAATTGGAAAGCCTACCTAGAGACTCAGATTGGGGTCTTTTATGGGACTGGATGGAGACTGATCTGGCTAGTCCAGCCCTGATGCCAGGTTTATAGGTAGGAGGTCAGGTTTTCTGGGAAAGGAGGCAATCTTTCCAGGAATCCTAATCTTCAGGAAAGAAAAGTATCCTTTTTATCTCTTATAGGAAAGGTGAACTCCAGGGTCTAGAGAGGGACTCAGGTTTAAGGAAAAAGAAAATTAGTGAGAGAACTCCATGAGGCAGAAAAGAGAGAAGGGAAAAAAACAAAACAAAACAAAACACATTCTCCCTCATAGGCTTAAGTATATTTCTCACCTTCAGCCACTTTTTTTAGTTAACATTTGGGAGCCCTGTTACCCCTAAACTCACAGCGATTGCTCATGACCTAAATGGTCTCTTTTTCTTTTGTTAGCTCGATCCCAATTTCACATTTGGACTTTAGTTACAGTGCTTCTCTTATGGCAGAGGGGAGAATGCAACATGGAGTCATAGGAGTGACCAAAGTCGCTAGACCATATACTGTCTTTGAATTCTCACTTCAAGAATTATTGAAGGAGAATAGGAGAAAGCTATCTTATCTTATGCAGTTTCAGTTAGAAATTGAGGCCCAGCATTGGAGAGTTGGCTTAGCGGTTAATGTGCTTGCCTGCAAAGCCAAAGGAGCCAGGTTCGATTCCCCAGGACCCATGTAGGCCAGATGCATAAGGATGCACATGTGTCTGGAGTTCATTTGCAGCAAGTGAAGGTCCTGGCATGCCCATTCTCTCTCTGTCTCTCTCTCTCCACCTACCTACCTACTTCTTTCACTCTCTCAAATAAAATAAAATAAATGTTTGAAAAAGAATTAGGGGTTTAAAAACAAAGAAATAAATTGAGGCCCAGAGAAAACCAGGAGATGTCACGCCATATTCTAACCCTCCTTGGCAGGAATGGAACTCGTGTCTGATGGAGACTCAGCTGCAATACTCCTTGCTGTCCGCAGGTTAGCATGTTATGTATGGCCTTTACTACCCAGGTGGGCTGGCCCTGAAGCCTGCCCCTTCAAGTCTACAAACCAGTGGTGGCTTCCCTTTGACATACTTTGATCTGAGGAAAGAATGCTTTTCAATCAACTACAAAGGCTATTCCAGCTCCTCCTTTACTCTCTGGATGTTCTCTCTGTCTACCTCTCCTTACTTTGGCCACAGAGATACACGTGAGTCTGGCCTCTTCCCGCTCCCCCACATCCACCAGCCTGGCTGGGTGGAGGGAAGAGCATAATACCACTTCGGGTCTGGGAGAACTTTTCTGCTTGCTTCTACTTTATAACTTGGGGTGACTTCTCACTTTAATTCCCTGGTCTCTAAACCTACCCCCTGTGTATTTCTTTCACACCCCATATCTACCTACCACATGGATGTGTACACTAACTCTAGGACTGCTACCTGTGTGATTTTTTCCAAACTTGGGGTAGCCATGGCTAAAACTCTCTCTACTACCATTTCTTATCTGAATTTCTTGGTCTCTGCTTTTTATATTTTCCCCCTGCTATTCTTTAAGTTTCCCCCATTTACCCTCTTAACTTCCATCCATAGGGAAGCACAAGGGGGATGCTATGTGTTTCTTCTCAATCTCCCTGTATATGTTCCTAAGCTTTATCTTTCATGTGCTTGTGTTCCTATGCCAGTACTTCCCTAAAAGCCTCATAATGGCAGAAGAAGCTGGCCTGCTTTCTCGGGACCAAGCAGAGAGCCACATAGCACAATTTAGTAACTCCAACTAGACACATTTTGTACATCTTTAGATTGGAATTTCAAACCCATCACCGCACCTTAAGGCTGGACTGCCCAGTGACACCTCCTCCAGCCAGGTGGCTGCAGATCCAAACTCCAAACTAATAAATCACTGAATATATTAGGGGCCATCTAGTCAAACTACCACCTTCCACCCCTGACCCCCAGTAGATTCAAAACCATCACACATAGTAAATTGTATTCAGTCCAATTTCAAAGGTCCCCACAGCCTTTACCAACTTAAGATATTGCCAAAGTCCCAAGTCTCCTCTGAAATTCAAGATTGTCTCTTAGGCCAGGGTACATTCAGGCCTGCTCCTGGGTGCTAGCTGTGTGACTTCCTGATGCCCTTCTGACCTTCACTGTTCGACAGTTCAGTCCTGGTTCTGGCGAAGCACCACCCCAGTGCTGTGGATCCTACAGGTGTGCCTCCCCAGCCTTTGTCTGCACTCCTGCACCTGCAGGTCAGACAGCCACTGCCAACAGTACTCAACCCCACGTGGCACAAGGGTAGCTTCTCCAAGCTTGCCAGCTGCAAGACCTCATAGGTGTTCACTGAGTTTGGCAGAGATGAGAATTTCCCAGTTTCTAGGCCTGATGTTTCTAATAGTAAACGCCCTCTGTAAGTAACAGGTACTCTGTACTCATAAGCACAAGGCTCATGTGTGTGCTTTTCTCTCCATTTCTTTCTTTTTGTTTTGGTCTGAGACAAGATCTCACTCTTGAAACTCACTCTATAGTCCAGGCTGGCCTGGATTCATCCTACCTTAGCCTCTGAAGTGCTGGGATTAAAGGTGCTAGTAACCACATTCAGCCTTTATTTTTTGCAACTATTTTTTTAAAAGATGTACATAAGGCTGAAAGGCTGGCCTGAAGCTTGTCATGTAGGCTTGTCTTGAATTTGTGACAATCCTCTTGCCACTGCCATCGCGTCTGACTGGGCTAGCTATATGAGTTTGTCCTGGCATTGGTAGGACACATTTTGAGGGCTGAGTAGAATGGACAGAGGCTGTGTGGTGCTTCTCAGTCTGAAAGGTAGGGACCTTGGCTGGGTCACAGATCCTCCTAGCCAAAGGCCCCCCTGTTTCCTTCATTTATAAAATAAACAAACAAAAAATGTTTGGGTGTTCTGCTGTCTTGATGAGATGTCTGTCATGTTATCTCTCTTGTGTTAGAAACCATCATTTATCACTGTTGAGCCCAGTGAATTGGAAGGGTGTCTGATGTGAAACAACATTGTCCTCATAGATCTGTCTTCCCTCTAGAAGAAGGGACTGATGAATCTTTGTCCTCTTCATCCACATCATCTCCAAGCCAATTACTTTCTACTTTTCCCAGCTCTGATGACTAAATGGAGCATAAATTTTGACACTTTCCTTTAACTTCCTCATTTGTGAAATGAAGGATTATGTCTGACATTCTCTGGGGTATCTTCCAACTTCAATAGTCCATGCTTCCAAGACAGCATTAAATTCTTTGTATTACAGTTTGTATATTAATAATGTTTCCTTTTCTGACATTGTTGGCAAAATGCTTACAAAGAATTCAGATTATCTAATAGGAACTTCACTTGGGTTTTGTATGAAGCATAGAGCAATTAACATGGACTGACCTTCAATTTAGTTTAGCATTTTATTGCCTGGGCATCCCAAAAGATTTTAGTTGGTCTATCTTTCCATCTGATGGGGCTATCTGACCTTTTGCTTCTCTGGGCCACACTAGGTGAAGAACTGTCTTGGGTCACACATTCCATGACGTGCAGGTTATGAGAGCATACATATTTACATGCCATACATTCTGTATCATTGTACCAAGCAGTCATCTACAAACTTCGTGCTCCAAAATTGTGTCCACGTAAGCCAGGCATGGTGGTGCATGCCTTTAATCCCAGCACTTGGGAGGCAGAGGTAGGAGGATCACTGTGAGTTCGAGGCCACCCTGAGATTCCATAGTGAATTCCAGGTCAGCCTGGACTAGAGTGAGACCCTACCACCTGCAAAAACCAATAAATAAATAAATAAACAAAACAAAACAAAACAAAAAAACCCTGTGCTCACTGTAATGATGGAGGCAGGTAACATTCTGCTACATAGAGAGGAGGGGCTTGGGAGAACACTCCCCTTCCTAATGAGCTAATGACAGTTGAAGTTTGCTGTCAAGATGGGGAATCATTCTTTTCCATGACATGGTCACTAGTGAGCAATGAGAAGGAATACAGTAAGACTGTGGGGGGGTAAAGGAGGATAATGTGGGGCAAATGTGATGAAAATGTAATATATATGTATGAAAATGTCAAAAAACAAAAGTTAACAAAATTGTGGAAAAAAATTCTCATAAAAGGGGCTGGATAGATGGCTTAGTGGTTAAGGCATTTGCCTGCAAAGTCGAAGGGCCCAGGTTCAATTCTCCAGTACCTACGTACGCCAGATGTATGTGGTGGCACATGCATCTGGAATTCGTCTGCAGTGGCTAGAGGCTTGGTGCACCCATTCTCTCTCTCTCTAATAAATAATCAAAAGTAATTTTTTTTAAAAATCTCATGTTTTAAGTGAATTTATGATTTTTGTGTTGGGCCATATTTATATATATGCTGGCTCACATGTGGTTTACACACAGCCCATAAGTTGGACACCCTTGCATGAAAATTACAGATACAAGGTCAATTTTGATTACTTTTAGCTATTTAAAGTGTCAACACTTTCAGAAAGTATTGATAATTTAATAAAGGACCCTACATCAAGAGGTCATAGTGCATGGCAGGATCTTCCCCTCGGATGACTTCGCAGTGGAGGATACACAGCCCCACAGTCTGGAGGCGTCTTGACCTGGTTGTCAGTATGCCCGTCCAGAAATTGTTGACTGGCTCTCATAGCTACCCCTCGTATAACCTCTTTTATTTTCTTGGGAGCAGGGAACTTAGATGGCCCTATTTGTTCCCACTGTGGCTGTGTCATTTCTTGCTGTCAATCTCTGCATTGGCCCATTTTCTGTTGCCAAGAATACAGTAAAAAACAAAAGTGGATTATAAAGAAAAAAAAAAAAGGTTTATTTCAGCTTTGGAGGTCCAAGAAGAAGGGACCATATCTGAGGATGGGCTTTTTTAATGTTGTGTTACTTGTTTGCTTATTTTTGAGGCAGGGTCACACTCTATAGCCAGGAATTCACTATGTAGGCCAGGCTAGTCTTGAATTTATAGTAATTCTTTTGTCTTGGCCTTCTGAGGGCTGAAATTACAGATGTGCACTACCAGGATGGACTTCTTGATGGCAGAATCTTTTTTAAAAAGGGTTTATATTTTTTTAACCAGCATATAAAGAATTAGGTTTCTCCCGTGTGTGGTGGCACACTCCTTTAATTCCAGCACTGGGGAGGCAGAGGTAGGAGGATCACCATGAGTTCGAGGCCACCCTGGGACTGCATAGTGAATTCCAGGTCAGCCTGGGCTACAGTGAGACTCTACCCCAGAAAAATCAAAGAAATAAAAAAGAATTATGTTTCATTATGTTGTCTTAAAAAATTACTTTTGGGGGCTGGAGAGATGGCTTAGCGGTTAAGCGCTTGCCTGTGAAGCCTAAGGACCCTGGTTCGAGCCTCGGTTCCCCAGGTCCCACGTTAGCCAGATGCACAAGGGGGCGCACGAGTCTGGAGTTCGTTTGCAGAGGCTGGAAGCCCTGGCGCGCCCATTCTCTCTCTCTCCCTCTATCTGTCTTTCTCTCTGTCTCTGTCGCTCTCAAATAAATAAATAAATAAAATTTAAAAACAATTACTTTTTGTTTCCCTTCCCTCTTTTCCCCTCCCTTTCACTGTTATGCCCTCCTCCCACCAAAACCTCCTTTCCTTTTGTTCTTCACCCTCTTTCTCATCACCTCTTTTTCCTTCTCATGGTCTCCTAACTTGATCCATAGCCTACACTCACTCTCACATCTCCTTATTTACTTATATATAAACATTAAAATTTAGGAACTTCATATGAGAGAGAACATGCAATTTTTGTATCTTTCTTGACCTGGATTACCTCATTTAGTATAATCTTTTCCAGTTCCATCTATTTTCCTGAAATGTTCATTTTTCCTTAAAGCTTAATAAAACTTCATTATGTATATATATGTACCATGTTGTCATTAGCTAGTTCCTTGGTGTATATCTAGGTTGATTCCAATTCCTACTTGTGAGTAGAGCAGCAATGAATATGGATGTGCAAGTATCTCTGGTAGGATACAGAATCCTTTGGGTGTATGCCCAGAAGCAGTATATCTGGGTCATTCATATAAGTACATATTGTATGTTGAGTATTTTCTGTCCCATAGCCCCCTATCCTTCCTTGTGTACCCCCCTGCATTTGTTCCCTTTTTTTCCCAGCAATTTCACTTCTATTTTCATTTTATACATACATGCATGCATACATACAAACATGTATGTATATAACTATATAAAAGCTAGGAACTGCAAATGAGAGCAATTATCTGATGTTTGTCTTTCTGCCTTCTGCTTTCTTTCCCTCTTTTCATAAAGCCACCAGGGTTCAATCATGGGGCTCTTATCTAATCCTTATCCTTTCCTAAAGCCTGTACCTCTAGATAAATGTCCATTTTCTCAGTTCCTCACAATAGGGGCTGGGTCTCAAAACAAGAAGCTTTGGTGGGATGGGCACTCAAACCATATCCAACCATAGTTATTGTTGAATATTTTAGACATTACAAAAGACAATCCCTGGCTAAGCCGTTGCATGCATACTTCATGTGACATGGGTTGGTGACAAGGGGAGAAAGAATCTACATCCTGACTCAGAAAGCTCTCTCCTCAAAATTTAGTATTCTAGCCCTAAGGTGAGTAATTTGAAATGATCATCAAAATTATAAAGGCATATACTCATTGTACCTGCAATTCTACATATAGAGATTTTTTCCTAGAGCAACATCTGTTCGTTTGTGAAATTCTATGTATTATTCACTGTGACATGGTTGATGGTAGCAAAATATTGACAAAACGAAGATGTTCCTCAAAGGAGACTAAGAAATTAGGTTACACTATCCAGATGTATAAAGAATGAGGAAACACTTTACGTACTGATATGGAAAATATCTTCAAGTTATTTCAAGATGGTATGTAGTAAATAAACAAGGGACAAAACAGTGATGGAATGGAGAGATTTCTCTGTGGTTAAAGGTGCTGGCTTGCAAAGTCTGATAGCCCAGCTTTGATTCCCCAGTACCCATATGAAGCCAGATGCACAAAGTGGCAGAAGTGTCTGGAGTTTGTTTTCAGTGGCAAATAGGGTGCCCATTCTCATTCAGTCTCTACCCTGTTTCTGTCTGTTTGCATATAAATAATGAATTTAAATATTTGAAAAATAATAATTTTAGGAAACAGTGAAAATGCTATCATTTTTTCTAAAATAATATGGAATACAAGAAAACACATTTTTTAATTTTTATTTTATTTTTATTTTATTTATTTATTTGAGAGCGACAGACACAGAGAGAAAGACAGATAGAGGGAGAGAGAGAGAATGGGCGCACCAGGGCTTCCAGCCACTGCAAACGAACTCCAGACGCATGCGCCCCCTTGTGCATCTGGCTAACGTGGGACCTGGGGAACCGAGCCTCGAACCGGGGTCCTTAGGCTTCACAGGCAAACGCTTAACCGCTAAGCCATCTCTCCAGCCCAGAAAACACATTTTATACTTATTTGAATATATACAAAATGCTGCAGTATACATGTGAAGAAACGAGTAACAGCACAATAATAACCACCAATTGAGAGGGCATCATGATGGGAGCTGGCAAGTGTGGGGATAAGGGACAGTTGAATAACTGCACTGGCTGCCTTTTTCCATAGTATGATCTTGAAGCATGGGGATGGCTTCCCTATAAAGGGTAAGTGTAGAGTTGACTTTTTTTTTTTCTTGTGTATGTGTGTGTAGTATGCATGATATGTTGTGTGGTATGTCTGTGAGGTATGCACATATGGGTGCAGCTGCAAATCCCTCCTATGTACATAGATGGTGGCCAGAGGAGAATGTTGGCTGTCTTCCTCTATTACTCATTCACATATTTCCTTGGGAAAGAGTCTCTCTCTCTGAACCCTTAGTCAGACTGGCTGAGCAGTGGGCCGTAGGGATTTTCTAGTCTCTGCCTCCCACAGGACTAGGGATAGAGGTGTGTGTGGCCACCCTACACTGTTTATGTGGGTGCTGAGGAATGAAAATCAGGCAGTTTCAGTCCTTCTAAGATCCTCATGCTTATGCAACAAGCAGTCTTACCTATTGAGCCATTTCCACAGTCCATAGTTAATAATTTACTGAAAATACAATAACACTGTAGCTCTGGGAAATCACTCTAGGTGCTTAATTTTAAATGAAGAATTTTAGGCCACAATCTCAGTTATTCTAATTCACCAAAAGATAGGAGACCCTGCATTTCACTGTGATATAGAAGGCCCAAGGATCCAAAGACAATAGAACCACAGACTATATTCATGCAACACCTATTTTTATTGAATAGTAGATACATGCGTCTGTGCAGTCCATAAATTATGCTTAATTATGTTTAGAAATGAGACCAATTTGTACTCTGCCACTTGAACATTCAGCATTATAGGTTAGACTTGACTTCCTTTCACATAGATAATAGATAACTTGAAAGAGGCATTGGAAGCATTTCTTGAAAAATAATAATTCAACTACCATCCACACTTTATAGAGATAAGAGTTTTGCATGACCACACCATTAAGTTTGTGAAGTTACAAGAATCTGAATTACTCATGTTAATATTGTGAATTTCTTATACACAATTCATTTCTCCAAAGAGTCGTGACTTTATTTACACTAAGTACCACACCTGGAACTTGTTCTGAGTTGCTTAACACAGAGTACATTTTCCCACTGCAATAAATATTTGTAGTTAACAATAGCAAGTACAATTACATAATTTACAAAATATATGGCAAGTATTTAACACAAAACACAACATGACATTAAAGAAGTGTGTGCCATGTATTTTTACAACTCACTGAATTGACTTTTGACAAATTTTACCACTCCAAACCCAATGACTTTGATGCAGGAAACATGTTCAAATCAGCAAAGTGCAGTTTATAGAAAAAATAATTTAAAAACAAGTTTTACTTTTTTAATGGTATGTGAGTATTAGCAATGTCAATAGTTAAAGTCAAGGCAAAATGATGAAAAACTTCAATTCATAAAAGGACAAAATTATATAATGTATCTTAAATATTGAAGTCCTGAGTTTTACAAAATAAATCTCAAGCTTGTCTAGGAGCTAATGAGGTCTTGAATGTATGAGGTTTTATTGTCCATTAAAATGACTTCTTCAAAAGACCATAAAATTATGAATCTTTTCATGTTATTATATGACTCTGGGAGTGAATTTTAAATTTGGGAAGTAATAAATCTTATCTCTCATAAATGTTTAAGTTTAGAGAGGACAGAGACAGTGGTGTCTGGGATTTTAACAGGGAACCTAGGGCTAGGCCCCTAGATTACTAATTTCATACCTGAGTTCCTGGCCTGATCACTTGGTCCAGGAGATCTTTTCCTATTATTGGCTATTAGTGTATCCTGGATCCCCAGGCTCCAGAGAAACAACCTTTGTCATTTCTTACTCATTTTGGAGGAAGAGAGGGAGGGAGTGGCTGTGCTTTTCCCAGACACTCTTTCTCCAACTAGTATTGATTCAAAAGGTACCTGGATTGACTGTTCTCACACGGGTCCTGTCTTTGATGTGGTCCTTTACCAAGATGTTTGATATTGTTGCTTTTTGTTTTGAGACTAGGTCTCACTATGAAGCACAGCGTGGCTTAAAGTTTACAGCAATCCTCCTGTCTCAAGCTTCTGAATGCCTATGTGCCACCTTGCCTGAATTGTTCACCCAGATTATTTTGTCTTCTTTTAGGGAACCAAGTGAGGATTTCCTAGGGCTTCTGCTTGCAACTGAATTGTATTTTTGGTGAGTAATGAGATCTGAATGCAACTAAACTGAGGGACTTCCATTTTTAACCTTTTCGTGGAACATTTCAGCCTTGGCTTCAATGAGCCCTTACCCTATGTGATTCAACCCACCTTGTGCATACTCTTTAACTCTATTGCTAGATTATGCCTTTGGACAGTTTCTAGAGTAGGGAGTGGAACTTTCTATCAGGCCCAGTAAGCTTCATTTCTCACATAGGTTGGATTTGGGAAATAATTGGTGGTATAGATGTGTAATCAAGAGGGATGTGGGTACACATTTATATTCTGCTATTTGACTATTCTATGTGATCTGAGGAGCATTAAGTAATCTTCATGAGCTATTGCTTCCTATGTTCAACATAGCACTTTGCCTATCATAAGTACTTGGTGACATTGAATCTCTTCCTTCCCACTGCTTCCAAAGCCACAGGACTCCATTCAGGTTTTATAACAATGTAACACATCCCATGGCCTGTGTTTTTGTCCTCAAGGATATTGTCCTTCTTTGTCCTAGCCTACCACTTAATTATGAGAGAGAGTGTTGTTGTCTCAGTAATAAATCACCAATGACAATGTTAACTGCCTTGTACTGAATTAAGCAGACTAGCATTGGGGTACCAAACATTCTATAAACTGGGAACACAATCATCAGCAAGCACCCTTCTTCATTAAAACAGAACCAGCCATGAGAATAAAGCACAGTTACTTCATATCATAATAAGATAAAACCAGATGAAATTGAACTGGATAAGCCTTTCTGTGAATAAAATATGGTCTGATATTGACACTTAATGTTTAAGCCTCATGGTTTCACGGGCCTTTTAATCTAATGGTAGATGGTCACCAGTAAGTTAATTTAATATTTATAAATGTCCATAGTAAAGAAAGTAACTCAGTTCTTTGGCCAGTGGGGAAAGCTTGGGTTTGATGAAGTAATGAGTGTGAAGGTACATTATAGACCATGAACACCAGGTAAATGCAAAGTATTCTTCTGAATTAATCATGGACAAGAAATAGTCTAACCCAAGGCTCCTCAGAGTTTCATGTGTAACATTGAAGATTTAAAAATATTGAAACTCCACTGAGTGCTTTTCTAAGGGGAGCTTTCACAAGAGGAGTTTGTTCTCAGCATGTGTTCTTTGTTGATTGGTCTGGATGTATTCAGATGGAGTAAATTCTTGTTTCTCCCTCTCCTCACAAAGGCTGCCTTTGAAGGCCAAAGTCATAAGAAGAGATTGCACAGTATGAAACTTGGTGTGTCTCTGTTCTGTAGGAGAGGAGTGGCTGCCTGGGGCTGGGGGAGGATGACACTCCAGATGCAGAAGATACTTTATAAATGTTTGGTGGGTTTCATTGAACAAGTCAAGCTTCAGTTTCATTGAACAGCACACACAGAACTTGAGTCCTTAAGAAGAAATAATTCCTTTGTTTTCACCCATGAGTCCATTTCATGAAAATGTGCCCAAAAGTTAGGCAAATGTGAAAAATGTGTTCTGTTCTTTCCAGAATCCCAAAACTAATCCTAATCTACTCTTGTAACCACAGTTTCCTCCTGGTGGGGTTGTAAAAGGCATACATGGAAGAAAGTCTGCATCCCTCTCATGTTACCTGGATAAAGGGGGATATTATTCATTCAGTTCTCATGGAGTTACATCCTCAGGGTGATTGTTCCTATCTGGCTTCTGGGAAAAGTGACTTAAGCCACCTTTGAGATGAGAAAGCCATTTAACATGTCACTCCCTAAACAATACTGATCCTTCTCACTGGAAATCACCTGATGCATGGCAAAGCACCAAAACCCCTAATTAACTGCTACTCTTTGACATAAACGAGAACTTTATAACCTGCGGATGTCCGTGTCTTCCATTCAAGTTATTTATTTCTGTTCACTGTACACTTTCATAACAAGATGAGCTTGGTTCATCTGCGGCAGCCTCTAAATAGTTTACCTAAGGGTTCTCCATCCTTCAAGATGAAACCAAATTATTTGTGGGGCAAAGAGGCCTTGTTAATGAGGCAGAAGGCCAGGTTCAGTGGGGGAGCAGAGCAGCCAGAAGAGCTGGGCTTAGCCTTCCACGTTTATGGGGAATCATAAAACCATCAGCAGGGAGGGGCTCTGCATGAAGCAGGGAGGATGGTCGCTATGGAATAGCACTCCCAATAGCAGCTGCACCTTCCCTGCTAGCAGCGGCCTGCCGTTGGTGGAAAGCCTGCTTTGTTTATTGCTTAATCTATCAATGCTGAGCTGCCTGCCTCAGGGAGCTCAATTTGAGATAGATTGAAAGGTAGTATCTGTCAATTGAATAAACACAGATGGTTTTCCACAGCAAAAATTGATTTTTTTTCCCCTTGCCAAAGACATAAGTGTTAAATGTGATTATCCTTGGAAGCCAGGCATGAAATGTCTTAGCTCCCGGCACTACGTGCTCTTCCTGGGCAGAGAAGGGACACCACATGGATCTTGGGTCTCTCTTGTGTGATTTTAGGCTCTGGACTTTTAAATCAAACTTTGCTTGCCTTAGAGAAGGGGCCCAATTAAGTCCTTCCTGGTAAGAAGGTCTGAGTCAACCCATCAGTTGATTCATAATACAGTCTTACCACTCCTTGGTCACAAGTTGGCAAAGACTTCCTCCAATGCTTTCATTCACAAGCTGAAAGGAAGTAATAAGATTGGCCCAAGGGCACATAGCTACACCTAGATCTTCTCACTCTCTTCCAGTAACTAGGAAGGAGACATGCAATGTATGCTGTGATGTTAACTGAAGGAGACAGGAAGCTAAGTCCTATTTTTAAAATGCCTCTGGAAACAGGTGGATCAGAAGTGTTTAGACTAATTTTATATGCCAGAATTCTAGCCATGCAGAATGTGATGTATAATAACAACAATCTAGGCATAGAGGCATTTATAGTCAAGAATCCTGAAGGTAGGCAAAAGGACAAAATTGTGGGAAGTACTATAAGATAACAGGCATTGGGAAGTCAAAGGAAAGTCAAAAGAAATGGTATACTTTGAATACAGAGACAGACAGAATGACCCCTTCAGTTCTAATTCTAAAACACTGCGGGCTCACGGAGCAACATTTACATGTGACTCCAAGGAGTCTCTGAAGCAAGAGAAGGTCTCCCTGCTTTTATACCACCAATGTGCACAGGAGTGTGGACTAGTATTTGAAGGACTTATTGTCACAAGGGAAGTAGAAGCAGGGCATCTATAAGGAAATGGGTCACATACGTTCTTTCAAGACAGAACTAGAAATGATGAATGAAATCAAAATTTTAGCACTAGAAAGGACAGCTCTATCTTCTCATTCTAAACATAAAAAAAATGAGTGTAGAGAAGGGAAATTGATCCATAAAGTCATATAACTAGAGGCAGAGTTAGGATGCCAAGAAACCTGGATTCTTTTAGCCACAAGGTCTATCTTACTTTACAGACTATAGATATTACTGAAAAAGCATGTATGGACAATACATAAAAGCATGTTTCTACATACAGAAGTGGAAACGTTTTGTCCCAGCTGGTACAACTGTGAGTGCAGACCTTGACAATTATCTTGATCCTGACTCCTAAACTCCACAGTGAGATTTTTCTCAAATCAATAGACAACCATCTTTTCATATGTGTCATGTAGAAAACAGAGCTTACTGTTTCTACCTCACTTAGGTAGGGAAAACTTGAGCTACAATCCTTTGAGGAATTAAGAGAGACATGTGAGGGAACATCTGCAGAACTTGGATGCATAGTAAAAATGAGTGAATGTGTTTGCACTGCCAGAATTGACCTGTCTTTAAGGTCAGGAACATTCAAAGCAGAATTTCTAAAGTAAGATAGTACAAACTTTTTAGAGCAGATTTGATTCAATTAGAGAGACACAGATTTCAGCCTGGTCCTTTTCTGCATGAAGACTTTTAAAGAAGAAAGAAATATGTGCTCTTTTCAGTTAGTTCATAAAGGTAAGCCCCCTTCAACCTTCTTACACATATTCAGACAGAAATATATGTTACTGAAATTGCATTCATTCCCTCCACAAACCTTAGGTGAACCATATATTATTCAAAAATACGTGCTGATTTCTACACAGGCATGATCACTTCTTCCTTATATTGAAACTATGGCTTCATAGGAGCAAAGACAGCTAAATCTGAGTAAACACACTTGACTCAAAACATGTATACAAAGAATAAATACTATCTTTTATGCGTTAACAAAATGATCAATTCTCTTCCCAAAAGATTTGTTTTCTATGGTAGAATGACCCTATGATGGTTAAAACTAAGTAACAACAATCAGGACTTTCATGAAATTAGAGGTCAGAGTGGGCGATATCTCTCTCCAGCTATGCATGGAGCTTTATATATGTGTCTGTATGTTTGGTTGTATCTCTACCTTAAAATGATATGCTGAGTGCTTCACCTATGTTCTCAGTTACTTTTGAAAATTGATGTTTAAGATTTGTTTTATATTAAACTAGCTTCTGGTGTTATAAATGGAGATTGTTGCTCATCCACTAGACTCTTTCATAGGCTTGATTTTTCATGTCAGAAATGTAAATAAAAGTTGTTTCTTCATTTACATATTATGGATATTTCTAAAAGAGGCAAGTCATATTTTAAAGTATTAGCTTCTGTTTGAAGAAATGAGGCTGCGATATCTTCCTCAAAGCAGATATTCAATGCATGATTTGCCTGTTTTGCTACAGACTTTTGTTCATATAATTTCTATGACTCAAATAGCCATGCTTGCATATAAGGGCTTGATGCTTAAAATAATAATTACAAATTTGGTTTCATTTCTTAAAAAGGGAATGTTTGCTATTTAGTCAGAAGCTCTCACAAGTTAAAATGGGAAACCTGGCCTTGGTGGCTTACTTTGAGACACACTGGTGATGGATTCATTTGGACATTCGACATGCCCACCTATATCACTCAGCCTCCTGAAGGGTCTTTGGAAGGTAAAGAGATGACAGCAACAGATTCCAGGGCTCCTGGCTAGCCTTATTAAGAAACTCAGGGATCCCTTTGGAGGCCAGGCCAAGGGCTAGTCTAGACATACCCTTCATGGCAGATATTTCCATTGATGAGGCTGAAGGTGGCTGCTGAGGGGTTGGTACTCTTGAAGGAGGTCATGCAGGTGGTGCTTCTGCCAGTGCTGTGGGACCGGCTCATCAGGCCAGGTCGGCAGCACAGGAGCTGTGTATTGAACTGCTTCCGGAAGCTCTTACTCAGCAGATAGAGGGCAAAGGGGTTCACGCAGGAGTTGGTGAAGGCCAGGAGGCGGGCACAGATGCTGGTGACAAAGTGGAGCATGGAGGTGTCCACCTTCGAGTAGTGGTAGGAGCGGTACAGGTAGATGACGTGGTTGGGAAGCCAACAGAAGGCAAAGAGGGCCACGAACACCAGCACGGTCTTGGCAAGCCGCTTCCGGGACTCGATCTAAGGAGGCAATCACAGGAGAGAAATACAGGGACCAGGGACAGTGTCAGAGGAGGGAAGACAAACAGTCAGACAGAGACATAGACAGGGAATGCATGAATGGGGCAATAAGATGAGGCCACAAAGCCATAGAAAGATTTCAATAGGACTTAATGATGGTGATGAGAGAGAGAGAGAGAGAGAGAGAGAGAGAGAGAGAGAGAGAGAGAGAGAGAGAGAGAGACCCAGAAGGAAAAATAGTCAGAACCACAGAGACAGCCAAGAAGCCAAGAAGTAGAAACCCCCTCAAGGTAGAATAGAGTTAGAACATGCTGCTGAGAATGTCTTTAAACAAAGTTGATTACATGCTTGAATGGATTGCACAATGAAATTCTAGTAAGTGCCTTCTTTTTCCTCTAGAGAGCACTGGTACAGTCTATCAGCCATACTGTTTCATGCCTTTCTTTGCTTGACAGTTAATAATTTCTTATCCCCTCTGATGCTCAAAAAAGCAGCCAGCTTTGTTCTTCCTCACTGGCCCAGATAACTCCCTATTACTATTTTTTAATCTGTAGTCACTTCTGGACCACACTATAGGGAAGGATATTGGACAAAGTGAATGAGCCTCTCGTTTTGCTCTTAAGTCTCTCTGGGACTTCAAAGGGAAACTTCTTTCTCATGAAATAATTTGAGGCACAGTGGAGTCTTGTATTAAGATATCTTTCAAGTAGGGAGACAGTTGTGCTGACAATTTCCACTTTTCCTTGGTAGTTGAGGGGGAAACAGAACTTTGAAGGCCGTACTACACAAATATGATCAGCTATTCACTTAAACGGGAGGGTTCTTTTGCTTTCCATCATATATATCAAAGATTTACATCTCAGCTAGAAGGCAAGAAGAACTGATAAATCATAAAGCCCCTAGTTTTTACCACTTTTACCTCCAGGATGAAATTATGAGGGCTTATGGGAAATGGGGGAGTGTATATTTATTTTTGAGGCAAGCCCAACAAATTTGCCTTTTTTTAATGAAAGAGTGAGAGAGAGAAAGAGAGAATTGGCATGCCAGGACCTCCAGACACTGTAATTGAACAGACACATGTGCCACCTTGTGCGCATGTGTGACCTTGTGTGCATGAGTCACCTTGTTCATCTGGCTTACGTGGGATCTGGGGAGTTGAACATGGGTCCTTAGACTTTGCAAGCAAGTGACTTAACAGCTAAACCATCTCTCCATCCTGAGTCTATATTATTGTAAGAAATTTGAGGCTCAGAGAGGCTTAATCCAGTCTGGGCTTGAATAAGCCATTTGTTTTATCTTTATTGGTATGTATTCCATTTACACAGTCATGGTTTCATAAAGACATTTTCATTCCCATATATCAGGTACAGATTCCTTTTCTTTGCCTGTGCTCACGTCCCTGCTGCCTCTGCTTTGCAATGTGGTAGTTCTCTTCCTAGGCAAATGCAACTGGAGTTTGCAAGATTGCCACCCTGCCTAATGTGCTAAGAGGGTGATGATCATAATCAGAGTTTAAAGAAGCATTTGTACAAGGCATCCCATCTGAGCTCCTGAAACCATTTTTTGCAGTTCTGGGCATGGATCCTAGGGCCTTGCCACATAAGTACTTTACTGCTGAGCCATACCCCAAGCCCTTAAAGAAACATCACCCACCTTCTCTAACTGCAAAATCAAGTTGTTTGGCCACCTAAATACTCTATTTGCCAGTGGCATTGAAAAGCAATGCACGGGATCATTCCCCAAGGAGGAAATTACTCCATCACAAGCACCCACCTGCTTTTTGACATGTATGTTGCCTTCCACAGGAAGATTGTAAGCACTCTGGATCAGATTTCGGGCAATGAAGTAGTAGTACACAGAGATGATTGAGAGTGGGATGATATAGAACACCAGAAAGGAAGCCGTAGAGTGAATTTTGGGGTGCAGCTCATTAGAGTGTGGGTAAGGAGCACAGCTAATGAAGGTTTGGTTGCTTTCTTGCTCATGGAAGGGATGGAGGTCAGAAAACACAGCTTCTGGGATGGCTAATAGCATGGAGACGATCCAGATCAAGGCAGCTTTGAGGCAGATCTTCATCAGTGCATGTGATGCCTGGATATCCATTGGCCGGACAATAGCTTTGTACCTAGGGCAAGAAAGAAAGGAGTATTGTACATAAGTAGTCCTCCTATTAGCATTATGAACGATACCAGGGCTGGGATGAGGGTGGGTCAAGTCAGGCTGCTAAGGTGCAAAATTTAAGGAGGTATTCATTCTCAAGTTTATGAACATACCAACCTTGAACTCACATGACTTCAACAGTGAGTGCTCCCTTAAATTTGGTGCTCCAAGCATGTCCATTGCTTCATCCTAGCCAGGCTATAAAGGATATATTCCCCTTTCTCCAGTAGTAGCATTCTGCCATGCTGGTCACATTCTCATTCATTTTCTCTCTCATTCAGAGGTGTTAAAAAAATTCTTTTGCATATATTTTAAATAAACAACAGTTTCACATATTTACTGTGTGCAATATTATTTTTTTAAATACATATACATTGTGTAAAGGCTAGTGTGAGACAGTTAGCATATGCATCACATCATATACTTTTTATTTATATATTATTTATACACTTTTTATTGACTGTGAGGGCAATTAACAGAGATTCAGTAAATTTTGAGAATACAATGCATTGTTATTAACTATAGTCATTATATTGTGCAATTTAGTCTCTCTTTTTTATTTTAAATATTTTATTTTTAATTATTTATTTGAGAGAGAGAGAGAGAGAGAGAGAGAGAGGCAGAGAGAGGGGGAGATAGAGAGAATGGGTGTACCAGGGCATCCAGCCACTGCAAACGAACTCCAGACACATGCACCCCCTTGTGCATCTGGCTAATGTGGGTCTTGGGGAATCAAACCTGAGTCCTTTCGCTTTGCAGGCAAATGCCTTAACAGCTAAGCTATCCTTCCAGCCCTCCCCTTTCTTTTTGTTAATAAATTTTTAGGTATGGTGGCATTTTATACATGTAGTCATTATATTTTATTTTTATTCATCCTCCTCTTTAATTGCCCTATCCCATCACCCATCATCACTGTTTCCCTCTTGGTGATTTCTTCCTGCCTCCAAATCCTCCAAATAGTCCTTCTTCTGCTAGCATGTCACATGTATTTTATTACTCTCTCTACGATTTGACTTATGTATCTAGTTTTCTGTTCCCAGCTCAGATAGGGAAGAGAAAGCTATGGCTTATTGAACAATTTTAAACCCAATCATTTCAGAACAATTCTATAGTCAGTTCTGTTTCAGTGTACCTGGTTTTGCTTTCATTTTAACCAACTATGAGAAACGTTTTAAAATTTCAAAGAAAGATCTTTTTCATATCTACTTTTGTATTCATTGGTCATTTCAAAAGTGTTTATGTCTGTCTTAGAATGTAGTCCACCTTTTGATGCCCACTAAAAATATGGGCTGTATCTTGAAATTACATAAATTCTTTTTTCCATTACTTTTCTATTTTCCTCTTTTTCCCATGCTCAATTCTACAATTTCCATACATCTGAATCTAACCGTTCACAATCCCAGCTTAAGTACCATCTTTTAAAAAAATATTTTATTTATTTATTTAAAAAGAGGAAAGAGGCAGACAGAATGGGAATGCCAGGGCCTCCAGTCACTACAAACAAACTCCAAACCTATGTGCCACCTTGTGCACCTGGCTTTATGTGGGCACTGGGGAATCAAACCTGGATTCTTTGGCTTTGCTGGCCAGCACCTTAACCACTAAGCAATCTCTCCAACCCTGAAGTACCACCTTGATGAAGAATTTGCTGACCAAATATAGGTCTCAAAATTCTCTCTTTTTTTCTAGAACTCTGTTTGAACTTTCTGACTGGATTATGAGTTTTTCTCTTGTTATGCTTACTATGGATAGTATTCTCTTATTTTACTAATATTGGGGATTGAACTAGGGGCATTGTTCATGCTAGATAGTCTAGTGGTCTACCACTGAACTATATTCCTAGTCTTTCCTTTACTTCCATTTTGAGATAGAGTCTTTGCTAAGTTGCCCAGGCTGGCCTTGAACATACTCGGTAACTGAGGTAAGCCTTCAACTTGTGATTTTCCTGTCTCAGTCTTCTAAATAGCTGAGATTTCAGGCCTGTGTCACCAGGCAGAACTTGCATTAATTTTTTGCTAGCTTTATTTCAATTTATTTATTTGAGTGAGAGAGATGGATAAATAGGTAGGGGGATGGGCATGCCAGGACCTTTAGCCACTGCAAATGAACTCCAGATGCATGTTCTACCTTGTGCATATTGCCTATGTGAGTCCTGGGGAATCAAACCTTGGCCCTTTGGCTTTGCAGGCAACTGCCTTAACCACTAAGCCATTTCTTCATCCCTGTTTGCTAGATTTCTGTGGGTATGTCTTTTCTACCTGATTTTCTCAGTTTCCTAAGGTCAAAAGCTTACATTTTCTTCACTTCTTGCTAGAGCACTAAAAATGTCCCAAGTCTTTTGTTATTTTTAAATAGAAACCCAGAAAATGCTTGCTAATTTATTGATTATTAATATATGAATTACAGGTGAATCTCAGTTTTCTATCATCTCAGAAATGAGCTTCATTGTACACCCAGTGAGAATCATTCTTCTGGAGATAAATAAATTCACCCTATTGATAATATGAGGCTAAAGACAACTCTTTCTCACTTCTGAAAACATCTCTGCTTCATTTTTCTTATGCCAACATTGAAGAATTGAAGGTTTAAGAATGTTCTTTGCAACAAGCTTAATGAGTGAAAGAGCCAAAGTAATTGACTTCCATATTCAAGGTTGGAAATCTTTGTCCACAGAAAGGCATGAGTTTTATTCAAATATTGTTTTATTCGCCCTTTTTTGTTCATAATTACCTACTAAAGTTTGTAAGAATTGTTGAACATCAATATTTTAAAACTTCCAGTACAATCCAAACACACCACATGGAGAAGACTAAGGTGAAGATGAAAATGAATGAACAAAATGATCTTTAGGATAACTGACTTTTTTTCCTGTATTTAAATTAGAATCTTACATGTGATATTTGACAAAACTATGAAATATTGGCTCTATTTTTCTCCTTAGGATTTCCATGAAGAAATGTGAGACAGTTATTAGCTGACTTATAAGGTGATTATATAACTCAGAGCAACAGTCTCTTGTCATTCCCTGAGCCATTCGTCAGAAAATGGAGAGCATACTGGTCCTTGATGCACAACCAACTGTTGTCTTCAAATATGTAACATGTAGTCACCCTTTGCTCTTTCCTCCAGGTTCATAGCTCCAATTCTCCTTTCCAACACTTCTTAATATACTCTTCTTTTTTCTGGCTTCTAACATGGTCTTGGGATGAAAGCAAAATCCCTGAGGAGATGGTCAGATGGAGGAAAGTGTGGCCACAAAAGAGGAGGAGATGGGAGGTAAAAGAAGAATACAGAAGGGATGGGGAAAACAAGCAAGGACCAGAAGTTATGTCCCATCTGTCAATCCAACTCTATTGCAAAAATTCCATGCTTCAGCTGACCTATCCACTTGAATCTTGTTAGATGTACTTTGTGGTCTAGAGTAAGTTAGCATAGGGTAGTAGGTAGGGAACTGGCCACATATGGAAAAAGCCAAGTATTTTTTTTTTCTCAAGAATTCTTTAACAATAGGCAGGGCTCTAGCTATGGAAGTAATAATTATTATGGCAAAGGATGAAATTACCATGCAAAAAGCATGCTTCCCAAGCACGTGAGGCAGAATAGACAGTGGCACATGCCTGCAGACCCTGGGAGTTTGTCGAGTTGTAACAATTATAGTCCTTATTTCCCTGTCCAATGTTTAGTGGAAGTGTTACTGTGAACAAGGACAAGCATATATTCATGTTAAATTTGATGAGCAGAAAGTCGAGCTCAATCTTCTTTCTCCATTGTAAGTGTTTTTGGCATTATTGTAGTCATATTAAAACTGTCCTTCTTGCCATTAAAGGAAAAAAAATGATCAACAAAATGATCCAAGTAGCTCCTCAGCTTCAAATCCAGGTTAAACCCCCCTCCCTCACTGCATTCATATAGGACTCATTGCACTAGTTGGGTAAATAGACATGCACCTGCATTCTATGTGTGTTAATACATAAATTATATACACATACCATTATGTGTTGTGTACAGTAATAAACCATTCGGAATTTATTACCCAATGCAAGAAAACAGAAGTTGTTAGAGGATGTATTTCCTACATATGAAGTAGGAAATGAGTAGAGAAAATTGCAAACTTTTTTTTTTTTTTTTTTTTTTTTTTGGTTTTTTCAAGGTACGATCTCACTCTAGTTCTGGCTGACCTAGAATGAACTCTGTATTCTCAGGGTGGCCCCGAACTCATAACATTCCTCCTACCTCTGCCTCTCAAGTGCTGGGATTCAAAGTGTGCGCCATCATGCCTGGCACAAACATCTTATTACAGCTGAGAGAAATTGCTTGAGGAATAGTGGATCCATAGCAAAGAAAGTTAGATGGCATATTGGAGACTCTTCCTAGGAAAATTTTAGCAAAAAAAGGATAACAGTGATGAAGAATAGCTCATTAAACTAAAGTGACCCATAAATATTACTTTTTTTTAAAAAAATTAAAGAACAAAAGAAGAAATCCAGCTAATAAAATATAAAAGAAAAGATTAGAAAATATCCATTTTAGTCTTCTATGTAATTCTTGATTCAGGTAAAAATGGTCACACCATTGAGTTTGATGTTTTTGATCAACAAAATATTTGCCCAAAGTAGGAGCTCATAGAGATCACTACTGTGTTATAAGGGGAAATGTGCCTTTGGGAGGGAGAGCTAGAGGAAGCCTAAGGATGCCGGTTCGAGGCTTGATTCCCCAGGACCCACATAAGTCAGATGCACAAGGGGCTGCATGCATCTGGAGTTCGTTTGCAGCAGCTAGAGGCCCTGGCACACTCATTCTCTCTCACTCTCTCTCTCTTTATCTCTCTCAAATAAATAAAGAAAATTTAAAAATAAAATAAAATAGATTTAAAAAAAATTGTTTATTTTTATTTACTTATTTATTTGACAGCAACAGAGAGAGAAAGAGACAGAGAGAGAGAGAGAGAGAGAGAGAGAGAGAGAGGGAGAGAGAGAGAGAGAGAGAGAGAGAGAGAGAGAGAATGGGTGTGCCAGGGCCTCCAGCCACTGAAAACTAACTCCAGATGCATGCGCCCCCTTGCACATCTGGCTAATGTGGGTCCTGGGGAATCAAGCCTCGAACCGGCATCCTTAGGCTTCACAGGCAAGCACTTAACCACTAAGCCATCTCTCCAGCCCTAAAATAGGTTTTTAAAAAGAAAGAGTATTGGAACACCAGGGCCTCTTGCCAATGCAAACAAACTCCAGATGCAGGTGCCACTTCATGCATCTGGCTTTACATGGGTACCAGGGAATTGAACCCGAGCTGGTAGACTTTGCAAGCATGCAGCTTTCACTGAGGAATTGTCTTCCTAACCCAATAGGGGAAATGTGAGTATGGGTTAAATACTAGATGTTATGAAGTAATTTTGTTAATTTCACTTAATATGATGACATTAGCATTTGTAGAGGACTGTTATTGTTCTTAAGAAATATATACTGAAATAAATAGGAGTGAAAGGTCAGATATTTACTGCTTACTTTTCAAAACTCAGCAAAACAAAACACGAGAAACAAGCATTAGTATAAACATAATATTTTAAAAGCAAAATACAGGAAATGGTAATTGTTGAATATGGCAATGTATTCTAAAGTGTAACTTTTTAAAATGATGAGATGAGAATAAACTAAAATTGTGAAATGATATCATGTATTTTATTCCATGTTACTAAAGGTAAACTCTTTGCCATAAAAACCTTTATTAAAATTATAATTTTAATATGATTGAACATATCATATCTAATTGGCACTTACACCAAGGGCAAGGGGTGTATCTTCTCTGCTATATTCATATTGTTCTCTTGGATGTGCAATTTTAATATCATCCATAACCTCTACAACACATAGGATTTGCTTTGTTCTTTTTGTTTCATCAGGAATATTTTTAAGCCACTTATTCATTTGAGAAGCTTAGTTTAATTAAGACTAGATTATGCACCAACACATATCAGTCCACAGTGTTCGGTCATAAGTTGAGAGCAGAGAAAAGTGAGGCTGCCATTATTGTTGGCAGTATTGTTCCTGCTGCTTGATCTGTAAAGGAAAGGGGTCCTGGGACAAAGAGTCAGTCATGGGATGAGCCTAAATTTGTATCCTGCATAGTCCTAATGTTTCTTTTACCGTACATTCAAATAACAAGCAATATTCATAAATTATTTTAATGATTTTCTCTCTTCTCTATGAGGTATATTGCACTTCTTCAAGTGAGCATGAGTATGAGCCTTATTTTTTCAAGAGGACAGTAGCCAGAAAATGTGCATAAGGTTTCAAAGGGCTTCCCTGCTTCCACATTTTCAGGATTAAACAAGTTTTACATTCATGCCAAGGAAGTCAGTCATGATCCATGTTATGACATATAATCTGATTTATTATTTTCCTTACTTTCTTCAAAGAGAGCACAAAACAAGTCAACTATACAGGCAGGACTCTCCTGACTACAATCCTCAAGTTGTCTATTTGTGAGTTGCAATTTCATCTCTATCACATCCTCTCCCTATAGACACCCATTCTCTCCCTGAGAGTGTGCACGACTTTGGGAGGGGAGAACATGCCAGTTACTTATTCCATAGTACAGATTGAAGTCAATGTGATCACCTTCTTGTATGGAAAAAAAG
Source organism: Jaculus jaculus (assembly GCF_020740685.1). Lineage (NCBI taxonomy): Eukaryota > Metazoa > Chordata > Mammalia > Rodentia > Dipodidae > Jaculus > Jaculus jaculus. The sequence goes on from NC_059125.1 coordinate 7,204,285, forward strand.
TGTTTTCCAGAAGGGATTCTTTCAATTCTTCTACCAGGCAAGCAGAGGACACATTTCTGGGACAGCCAAATTTCTACCTATTTACTTTCTTTTTCAAAATCTCACTTTGTAGCTACTGTTTGGCAATTTCTTTTTGTGCACAGATTACTGAAGAATGAAATATCTGCATGTAGGTTTCAAGTAGATTGACCTGGTCAACAATAACCACCACCACCACCACCTTAGCAGCTGAAGCTCCTGGGTATGGATCAAGAACTTAGGCTGTGAGCTTTGATTAAATGATTACCTTTTATGCTCACAGCAATACTGTAGGGCAGATACCAATTTTATTGCTCTTTTATAGACAAGGAACCTGAGGGTAAGTAACTTATGTAAGACCATCAGTGCTAAGCATGAGAGACAGTTTGAACCCATGCAGGAATGACTTCTAAGGTCATCCAACTTCCTATCATGATGGTCCTGTGGTAGACCAGACAACCTGAGCTTTCCAATGTAACTCAGCTTTTTAAATATGTTTTATTTTTATTTATTTATTTGAGTGAGAGGAAAAGAGGGAAAAAGAGAGAGACAGGGAAAGAGAGAGAGAGGGAGAGAGAGAGAGAGATTGGGCATGCCAGGACCTTGAACTACTGCAAATAAACTCCAGATGCATGCACCACTTTGTGCATCTGACTTACATGAGTTCTGGGGAATCGAGCCTGGGTCCTTTAGCTTTGCAGGTGAGTGCCTTAACCACTGAGTCATCTCTCCAGTTCCTCCAGTATAACTTTTAACACACACACATACCACAGAACCCCTGAAGCTCCATATGGCCTGAGGCCTAGAGTGAAATTTGGACTCATTTATATACTGAAAGACCCAAAGTGTTCCAAAGGGTCATGTGAGTGAGAAACTGAAGTATGAGTGAAGAACTAGAAGCCACAGGCAGGGAGGAAGCCAGAGAAAGAGCCCATTATTTTAGGAAAGGTTCTGAAATAAAGGTATAGGCTTTGGTGTATGGGGCTGGGGATGTACCTCTATTGTAGAACATTTGTCTAGCATGTGAAAGGATCTGAGTTCGACTCCTATCACAATAAAACAACCGCAGCAGCAGCAGCAACAGAAAGGCAACCTTTGGATTTTTGGATATGGGGGTGCAGCCGTTTAGAGAGAAGCTGGAATAAGAGATGCAGTCAGTTCTTATACATCTTATAGTGCTCTTGTATAAGGAATTGGGAGTCAATTGGCCCTTGGGCCAAAAGTGAGTTTCATCAGGATGATCTAATTCCAGTGTTCAATGCTAATCCTGTAAGTAAGCCTGTCACAAGGGATATAAACAGGATGAAATATTACACTTGCCATTGGAAATGTTTAAAATGACAAAGGAAGGCAGTAACCCAGCCCAACTCCAGTAGGTGTGCAAACAACCTGACACAAGCTGTTCATAGGCCATTCCTCAAAATATGTTATTTAAGGAAAAACATATATTTATATCTTGTTAGTAGTTTCCAGGAGTTTATGAGCCAAATAAGTTTGAAGAACATTTATAACATCCCATTTGCAAACTGGAGTCAGACATGGTCTGCAATTACTCTACTGTGTAGGCTAGAAGATACACAGAGTATGGGAAGAAACCACAAAGTCACATATCACCCGTGTCCTAAGGGTGGAAAGTGTAATTGATTCTGGGTCATAAATTGTCTTCAAAAATTGTCATTATACCACATGCTCAGGCTGCAGGACACTAAGAAATCAAGGTAGGGTTGATCTGGAAGCCTCTTCTCCATCGACTAGCTCTCAGGATGTTGGTAAGAGAAATGTATCCTGCTGGTCTTAACCAGCAGCAGACCCTGCAAGCTTTGTAGCTGGTCAGTCAGACCAACTATAACAACTGGTACAATTGTGGCATGTCTTTTATGATGGAAACTGACTTCTCTCTGATTAGACTTGAGAACTATGCCGCAGGAAGGAATTCTTGCTTGGCACTGAAAACCTAATTAAAAGCCTATGGCTGGATAGGTCATAAGCCCTCGCAGAGAAATTACTATTGTTGTCTGACTGAATGGATATATTATGCCCACCAAACTGCTCTATAAATACTTACATTTATGTCCATATGTTGATGTTACTCTCACTTTTTGTTAGAGAGAGTTCTCTTTTAAGATGGTGGTGACCACTTGGGAGACTGAAAACTCACCAAAGTGCTGAGAAGTGACAGTGGAGTGTTCATCACTAAGTGAGACAGCTCTATCCCACCCTCCAAGACTCAGGAACCATTGTTGAAGAGGTGATAGAAAGAATGTAAGAATCAAAGCAAAGGGAAGAGTAATGTTGTCATCCAGACACAAAGTGGCCTAGATATTCATGACCTCACGGTGGCTGATGCTCCCTACACCAAACTCGCATAATAGGAGGAAAAATATGATGTCAAAATAAAAGAGAAACTTGTCAGAAAGAAAAAGGGATTTAATGGAAGGGAAACTTGGAAGGGTGAAAGGGAGGGTTGTGGGAAGGGATTATGATCATGGTATATTATCTATATGTATTGAGGCTGTCAAGAAAATGTTTAAAAATCATTGTAATTCCTGACACATAGCAAGTGCTCAATAAAGGTTAATGGCATCATAATGATAAGTTATGATATATAATTATAAATTTAATCTAACATACTAATCAGATCCAAACTACTTATGATATAATTTAAACATAATGTATAATTAAAAATTTGTCCTTCTTCTGCAAAATAAATAAAAAGTCATTCTAAACAAGTAGATTGTCACTCACCCCCAAATAGACTGTAAGGTGGGGATTTAGGTTAAGTAGGGAAAGGATATACCAGGAAGCATAAGAAGCTATAGGTCATGAGACAGGAAAAGGAGAGACACAGTGATCACATGGCTGAATCATGTCATCCAAGGAGAGGGCTAGAGAATTTACCCACCTATTCTCATCCCTCTTCAATCATTGGTTGGGCATTGTCAGGAGTTCTTCATTTCAGGATATCTCCAGCTTGCCCCAAACCTTGCTTTAGCACAGTGATTGCCCTAGGTCTGAGAAACATGGGAAGCCCAGGCCTCCAGGGTGCACTGAGGGATACACATACCATTTATAGCATAAATTGTTTCTTCTGGTCCACTTAGTTTAGCCACCGTATATGTAGACTATGAAATATTGGAGACAATGTTTAGTTTTAAATATATTTCCCATTACCAGGAATAAAAATAGAATATCTAAATCACCTTAATCAAACATGTTGTAACTTTTTTCCCCCAAAACAAGATCTATTGAAGCTCAAAAATACCGTCATGACATATGACTCATTGTGTTTAATTATAAAAATTTAACAGCACTATGTTTAAATAAACTTTAGTGAGAGGCTTTATATGTGGTTAGATGGTGACCCAGTTTGGAGCTTGCTGGGTCCTATGATGGCTTGGGAGGTTGACCTTGGCAGTGTAAAAGAGGTATCACTATATAGTAGTCAAGGAATCCAAGTCAGGGGGAGGGGCTGGCTGAAGCCGGGGATCCCTGCACTCCACTTTCAAGTTCATCATCATTGGTTTATTATGAAAGAATGTGGACTCTGTTTTCTTTCATTTTATTAATTATTTTTTATTTAGCAGAACCTTACATAGCACATACTATATATCAGGGGTCGGTCTCAGTGCTTCAAGAATTAACTTTCAAAGTCCATATCACAATACTAGAAGGTGGCTAATAGTATATTCTCTATCTCTCTTGCTCTCTCTCTCTCTCCCTCTCTTTCAGAGGTTAAATAGCATGCCCAAGGCCACACAACCAGCAAATGGCAGAGCTGGAATCTGAACAGTAGCCATCTGGCTCCTTAGTCCAGACTTTCAACCACGATATTTCAGTGAATATATTTTAGTTATCTGTGAGACAGAACTAATGATACCAACCTTCTTTGTTACAATGAAAGCTAAGTGAGATATTTCCCAAGTCTTTCTAAAATAGGAGGTACTATTTCTATGAAAGTTATGCTTCTGTTTCCTTGCAATGAATGACTGTCCAATTGCATGTCCATGGGTCAGAGATGTTGGCAACCACTTCTAGGTGCCTGTTGCAGTCAGATTCTCATTGCCGGTACACATCACCCAACCAAGAGCAGCTTGTTGGGGGGGGGGGGCGGGAAAGGTTTATTTTGGCTTACAGGCTCGAGGGGAAAGCTCCATGATGGCAGAATGATGACATGAGCAGAGGGTGGACATCACTTCCGGGCCAGCATAAGGTGGAAGATAGCAATAGGAAAGTGTGCCAAACACTAGCATGGGGAAACTGGCTTTAACACCCATAAGCCTGCCCCCAACAATACACCACCTCCAGAAGGCTTTAATTTTCAATTGCCATCAGCTGGGGAACCTAACATCCAGAACACCTAAGTTTATGGGGGACTCCTGAATCAAACCACCACATTCCATCCCTGGCTCCCCTAAACTGATAACCATACATGATGTAAAATGCAATGCATTCATCCAACTTTAAAAGTCCCCATAGTTTTTATCAATTCCAATGATGCTCATACATCCCCATAATACAAGGTCTTTTAACTGAGCCATAATACAAAAAAAAAAAATTATAACCAAAACCTCAAAAAACACATAATGGCACAGAAAATAAACATTCACACTACAAAAGATGGCATTGGGCATAGCAAAGAAATATTCAACCAATATAAGATTTAAGCAGGACAAACATCAAACTCTGTAGCTCCAAGTTCAACAACTCTAGTCAATGACAAATCTCCAAGTCTGATAATTCTAACCAGCAACAAGTCTCTGGTATTCCAATTCTGCCCCTCCAGCTAGGCTACTCACTATCCTGGAGAACTTCATTGGGGCTGGCAGCTTTCCTTAGCAGCCATCTTGTAGTTCCGGCATCTTCACTGGGACTCCCCTGCAATTTATGGTTCACCCTCATGGCCCCATGGGATCTCCATGCAGGCAACCAGCAAACCCGCTTCACACTGCCCATGGCCATTTCCAAAACGCAAGACCGTGTTGCAAACTCAATGACCCTCTCTTTAATGCATTCCTTATACTCCACAATACCAGGTAGGGTGCCAATTTGTTAATCCATGGGGTAATAAAGCAGACTTTGAAGAACAGGACACTCCTTGAGCACTGAGGCCCCTTCAAAAGAGACTGCATTCTTCCTGTTGCCCCAGTACAGGTCAGCTGGCCCAGTGTTGTAATCTCTCAATTGCAGCAGAATGAGAAGTTCACCCAAAGATTTTTCTTTCTGTGCCATATCCCTCTGCTCACACCAGTTCATTTCTACGCAAAGCAACCCTGCACAACTTCTCAGGACATGGGTAAAACAGCAAGCTTTCATACAAACTGCCTCTAGCCCAGTCCAAGCAAAGCTCTTTCTCACCCTCATAAGCCAAACCTCACAGCCCATAGTTCCTACTACATTCAGGTCTTTCAACTTTGACCAGAATAGTCCATCAAGCTGTACTTACAGCACTGCAAGGCAGCTCTTAGGCCAAGGTTTCAAATCCTTCCATATTCCTCTTGAAAATCAGCAACAAAAGGCCAAAGCCACACAGTCAGGTGTCTAGCAGCAATCCCACTCCTCAGTACCACTTTACTGTTGCAGTCAGGTCTGCACTGCTGGTAGTAATCACCCAACTAAGAGCAGCTTGTGGGTAAAAAGAGGTTGATTTTGGCTTACAGGCTCGAGGGGAAGCTCCACGATGGCAGGGGGAAACGATGGCATGAGCAGAAGGTGGACATCACCCCCTGGCTAACATAAGGTGGACCATAGCAATAGGAGAGTGTGCCAAAACAAACACTGGCTTGGGGAAACTGGCTATAACATCCATAAGCCCGCCCCCAACAACACACTGCCTCCAGGAGGCATTAATTTCCAATTTCCATCAGATGGGAAACTAGCTTTCACAACACCTAAGTTTATGGGGGACACCTGAATCAAAGAACCACAGTGCCCTTCTGCATATAAGCAGCAATCACACTAATACATGGCAAGGCAGCCTTTTGCCTAATAATTCTAACATCTCATAAAGAAGCCAGCACATAGGATCTAAGTTCATCATTAAAAAGATTGTATCATGCCTACGCTATATTAAAAGTGATTCTCTCATCCACATTCTAAAGATCAAAAAACTGAGGCTTCTAAGAGCAACTTGCTCAAAGTCTCATAGGTAACATTTAGAAGTCCTGGGGCTCAAACTGAGACATCTCGTTAAATTCACTGTTTTTGTATATAGTCCCACTATTAATAGTGATTTACTAAATTTGGCTCCCCAGAAACTTAATAAGTAAAATGAAAGAAAGAAAATAATAAATCAATAAATAGAATGGATGAAAGGAAGAAAGAAATTGTGGTGGTTTGATTCAGGTGTCCCCCATAAACTTAGGTAATGTGAATGCTAGCTCCCCAGCTGATGGATATTTGGGAATTAATGCCTCCTGGAGGGAGTGTATTGTTGGGGGCGGGCTTATGGGTATTAAAGCCAGTTTCCCCATGCCAGTGTTTGGCACACCCTTCTGTTGCTGTGGTCCATCTTATGTTTGCCAGGGGGTGATGTCCACCCTCTGCTCATGCCATCGTTTTCCCCTGCCATCGTGAAGCTTCCCCTCAAGCCTATGAGCCAAAATAAACCTCTTTTTCCCAGAAGCTACTCTTGGTTGGGTGATTTCTACCAGCAATGCGGACCGGACTGCAACAGAAATAAATGAAGAAGTCATTGTGCAATGGGTATAAAGCTTCAGTTTAGGCAAAGGGAAACCATCTGGAGGTGGGCGGTCGTTGATGATTGCTTAGCATAAATGTTCTTAATGCCCTGGAACCATAAAAAACAGTTGAACTAGGGACTGGATAGATATCTTAGTTGTTACAGTGCTTGCCACATAATCATAAATGTTGGATTTTGATCCCCAGGGCCCATGTTAAAAAGCCAGGTGTGAGTTCTGTGTGGTGGCTCATGTCTTTAATCCTAGCACTCAGAAGGCTGAGGTAGCAGGATCGCCTTGAGTTCAAGGTCATCTTGGTTACAGAGTGAGTTCCAGGTCAGCTGGGCTAGAGTAAGGCTCTGCCTGAAAAAAATATAGAAATAAAGCCATGTGTGGTGGCACATGCCTTTAATCCCAGCACTTGGGAGGCAGAGGAAGGAGGAGTGCCATGAGTTCAAGGCCATTGTGAGACTACATAGTGAATTCCAGGTCAGCCTGAGCTAAAGTGAGACCCTTCCTTGAAAAAGATTTTATATATATATATACTATATATAAATATATATATTTGTTTTTAATGTGTTTATTTTTGGAGAGAGAGAATGGGCATGTCAGGGCCTTCAGCCATTGCAAACAAAGTCTAGATGCATACGCCAATTTGTGCATCTGGCTTACGTGGGTCCTGAGGAATTGGACCTGAGTTCCTTGGCTTTGCACATAAGTGCCTTGACCCGAAGCCATTTCTCCAATACATTCATACATACATACATACATACACACACACACACACACACACACACACACACACACACACACACACGTATATATAAAGAGTTTCTTTAAAAAATTAGCTGGAAGACTTTTGAATTGCTATAAAGTCAGCAACAAGGAGAGAGAATGAGAAGCAATTAGCTAATTTGAAAGAGTTTTTAGGTAAAAAATGATCACACTCTAAAGGTACAAAGAAGTCATCATAAGGCTGGAGGGATGGCTTAGTGGTTAAGGTGTTTTCCTGAAAACCCAAAGGACTAGGTTTGATTTCCTAGGACCCAAGTAAGCCAAATACAAAAAAGGTGGCACATGTGTCTGGAGTTTGTTTGCAGTGGCTAGTGGCCCTGACACACCATTCCCTCTCTCTCTCTCTCTCTCTCTCTCTCTCTCTCTCTCTCTCTCTCTCTCGCTGTGTGTGTGTGTGTGTGTGTGTCTGTTTCTCTCTCTCCTAGAGGCTTCTTTACCTCTCTCAAATAAATAAAAAAAATTAAATAAAAACAAGTCATTATAAAAATTTAGACAGTGGAGAGTTCTAAAAAAAAAACAAAAAAAGTCATTCAATAGTATTTTTTAAAAAATTATTTATTTGAGAGCAACAGAGAGAGAGAGAGAGGCAGAGAGAGAGAGAATGGGCATGCCAGGGGCCTCCAGCCACTGCAAACAAACTCCAGACGTGTGCACCCCCTTGTGCATCTGGCTAACGTGGGTCCTGGGGAACCGAGCCTCGAACCGGGGTCCTTAGGCTTCACAGGCAAGCGCTTAACTGCTAAGCCATCTCTCCAGCCCTAATAGTCTTATGTGTGATGTTTTAATATTATTTCCTCCCACGTTTTAGTTGGTCTTTTGTACAGACTTGAAAGTCTACAATTTTTGTTTCTTTTAATATCAGTCTAGCATGTAAGCATTTCTTGGTGTTACACAGATGCCATGACCCCTCTAGGCGTGAGGCAGTGCTCTGCTTGGGTTTGATAAAGCAGAGGCAACCTCTGCTTTATCAGTTTCCTCATCCAATTTGCACCAAGACAAACTATTATGCTCAAATGAAGCAATGAGCCTTCCACTCCCCCCAAAGGAACAACACATCAGGTAAAATAAACCATATCTTAAGCTCCTAGTCTTTCATGGTCATATTGTAGAAACAAAAGAATTCAAGAGGACACTGAATACTCAGTGACTTTTTAATGCATCTCAGCTAGAAATAAGGGAGTTGATTCACTCTGGGTCATAAGATGATGAGTTTATTATCAATGTCTTGCTCATTTTATGCCTCCCTTAGTTATTGAACAAATGGCAAAAATTAAAAATCTTGAACTAGCCATCCAATTTGCCTGTTCAGCAATATTGTACTTTCAGTAAAGAAATAGGTTTAAGAGGCTTAAGATGACACATTCCTGCCCTCTCTATGCTCCTAGCTAAAGTCTTAATCCCTCTTACCCACCATCTCTTTGAACACCAGCTTACCAACCTTTTACCAAGAGATCTAGAACCAAAATACCTCCTATTTCTTTAAGTTAAAACAGCTTATAAAACTCAGTGGAGGGCTGCAGAGCTGGCTTAGCAGTTAAGGCACTTCCCTACAAGGCCTAAGGACCCAGGATCAAGTCCCCAGTACCCATGTAAGACATATGCATAAGTTGGTATGTGTCTGGGGTTCATTTGCTGTGGTTAGTGGTCCTGGTGCATTTCTGTATTTCTTTATCTCTATCTGTCTCTTTCTCTCTCTCTCTCTCTTGCACATAAATAAATAAATAAAATTTAAAAAATAACTCACTGAAGTTAGACATAGATGAAGAAAAGATTCTTCCAAGGCCAAATTCCCTTTTTTAAAAAATGAGAATGAGAGAGAGAGAGAGAGAGAGAGAGAGAGAGAGAGAGAGAGAGAGAGAGAGAGGGAGAATAGGTGATTCAGCACCTCCTGCAGATTTGTGCAAATGAACTCCAGACACAAGAGCCATTTTGTGCTTCTGGCTTTATGTGGGTACTGGAGAACTGAACCAAGGCATTGGCCTTGCAGGCAAGCACCTTTAACTGCTGAGCCATCTCTCTGGCTCACAGTTAACCATTTACACAATTTTAAGACAACTCTTTTCAATGAGCCATATGGAAAGGCTTTGGAGGAAGCAGCACCATGCATGATGGTGAAGCATTTAAGGCAGGTTGTGAGGGCTGGAGAGATGGCTTAGCAGTTAAGGTGTTTGCCTGTGAAGCCTAAGGCCCCATGTTCAATTCCCCAGGTCCCACATAAGCCAGATGCACAAGGTGGCGTATGCATCTGGAGTTCATTTGCAGTGGCTAGAGGTCCCAGTGCACCCATTCTCTCTCTCTCTCTTTCAAATAAATAAAGCAGGTGGTAAGAAGCTCAGTGAGTTTTTACATCTTTAAGTGTAGACCCTGACTTTGTGTCTACTACTGATGTTAGAAGTTGGAATCCAGCTAAGCTTTGACTTCGTGATGCTCTCTTTTACTTCATTTAAACAACTGTTAGCATCACAGATGACCCAAGGAATGTTTGAAAAAAGAGTTGGTTTAAAGGCCTTGGCTTCATTCTCAGTTTTACTGATTTCTGATCATGTGCTATAGAACTCTTATCTCACCATCTAACACAGGGTTGATAATAGGGATTCCCAATGATTTTGAAAAGCTAAGGTACATGATATGATAGTGCTTCATAACCCTGAGCATCACAGAGACTTAGGACTTTTATTCATAATATCCCCTAGTAACTCCATCCGGGATAACTGGAAAAAGGATGTCATGGATTCCCTCCTAGGTCCATTCCATTTAAATAAGAAACTCTTACTGAAAAATGACCACCCTAGAAAGCATTCAAACATCTCTGCAGCACTGACAATGAAATAGGACCTCTGGACCAAATGTGTCCTCTGCTTGTTTTTGTATGGCTATGAGCTAGCAATGGTGTTTATATTTTAAATTGTTAGGAAAAAATCCAAGAATAATATTTTCTAGTATAAGAAAATAATATGGAATTCAAATTTTAGTGTCCATAAATACAGTTTAATTGACACATCACCTCCCCCATTTGTTTATACATGGCTGTTAATCATTCTACAAAGACAGAATATAGTGGTTGCAACAAAGATGATATGACCTCAAAATCCTAAAATATTTGTCATCTGGATCTTTATAGAAACCATTTACCAAACCCTGGCCTATGTGCACAGAATGTGTGAACATGGCTAATATTTCCTTGTTCTCTGCCTGTCTACCCCAAAGCTGTTTATTATATCTTTAAATAGAAGTAACTCCACCTTCCACTGCACAGAACACTGCTCATTAGACTTATTAATTTGTGATAATAAAGACAATAGGCCACTGATTCCTATCATTGGTTTTCCAGTACTAAGCATTCACTGCTCAGCATATTTAAGCAATTTATCAGCACATTTAAGTACTAAATTGGCATTTCAGGCTCCGCTTGGCACTGCGAATATAAAAGTTCCTGGCCACTGAGGATTTAAAATCTAACTAGGGAAGCAAGATATACCCAGGAAAGTCCTTAATGAACATGACAATGCTCTTTATCTATGCCCTTGTGAAGAACTCTGAGAACAGATGGTTGCTGGATCAATGTATAAAGTACTATTATCATAGTGCCTACAAATGGGAACCTGCTTAATAACAAGCCTGTTTTCTACGTAATTATGGCCCATAAACTTAGAAGTCATCAGTGATCATTTCTTTCACTTAAAGAAGCAGAAACTGAAGCCCAGAGAAATCCCATAGCTGAAAACCAAGCCTAAAGCCTATGGCTTAAGATCCTCATCATGTGATTTCACAGGACTGAGTTTTACACTTTAGACCCTCAGATCTTTTTGTTGTTATTATTATTTATATTTAATTTATGCTGATTTTGTTTTGTGAAATTCTAAATTCTTCAAAAAGTCATATAAGTGTAAGTTATGTATTGAGCATATTCCTCCTCTTCACTTTGTTCCCCTAGATATTTTAATTTCTACTTTCATGTCACAAATACACACATGATTTAATGTATCTATGTAAAATCTAGGAAGGACAAATGAGAGAAAACTATATTTGTCTTTCTCAGATTGGCTTAATTAGTTTAATATGATTGTATCCATTTCCATTATTCTTTATGGCTAAAAATTCCATTGTATATACACCATATTTTTATGATGCACTCTTATGCACTGTTGGTGAGAGTGCAAACTGGTGTAACCACTATGAAGGTCACTCTGGTGGGTTCTCAAAAAATTAATGGTACATCTAGCATATGGTCCAACTGTACCACTTCTGCTCACATACCAACAGGACTCTAAGTCTCTAGTCTAATTTTAGACCACAAGTAAGGAATGGTTAAAACTAAATTTTGACTACACCTTTATTCATCCTGTGGCACATGTAACCTTTAAGCTATCATTTTAACCTGAAAGTTTATATCTGTGAACAATCTAGAAAAGAAATTCTGCCAATTTTTAATATTCTGTAATGTTCTAAATTATCTAATATAAAAGCAGGACTTGAGAAGATGGAAAGACTTTCCATGCTCCTGCATAGGTAGAATTGATATTTTGAAAATGGCAATTCTGATGGAACTGGGTTAAGATGGTGGTGTAGGTACCACGCCAAAGCAGCCTAGGGGGGAAAAAGACCAAAAAAAAAAAAATCAGCAAAATGCACTCTTTTACTGAAAAGTGAGGTGTATAGGAAATTGAAATGGGGGCAGAGAAGTAGAAGATATCCAGAGCATCCAGACCCTGCACAAACTGGCAAAAGCGACCCCAGCAGGTCCCTCGACCATGGCGGCACACCAGAAAGCCGCCAGGCTCGGCTCAAGCTGCAGGAAAAGCCAGGTGCGAGGAGCTTCTATTCACACCAGAGCTCTCCGCAACTCAAGAAACATGAAGGGAGAGCGGCAGTGAGCAACGAAGGAGTAGACCACGAGGTAGAAGAACACATGGAACAGCAAGAGAACCAGAACAGCTGCGGCTCCCTCCCCTCCCCTACCGCCTGTGCCCAGCTCCAGCGAACAGAGCAGTGATCCTGGGGGCAGCCACGCCAACTTGAGCTGACAGCAGGACCCAAGCAGTTAATGAAATAAAAAACTCGAGAGGACAGAATATCTAAGCTAGAAGACCAGGTGGCAGATCTAATACAGTCCAACAAAGAGAAACACAAACTTATAGAAAAGTATGAATGGGAATTTCAAGATATTTGGGACACTATGAAAAGATCAAATATAAGAATTCAGGGCAGAGTAGAAGGAGAAGAATTCCACTCCAAAGGCATAGTAGGTGTCTTCAACAAAATCATAGAAGAAAACTTCCCCCAAATTGGGAAAGAAGTGCCAATGCAGATACAGGAAGCATTTAGAACCGCAGCCAGACAAAACTTGGAAAGAACCTCTCCTTGCCATATTATATTCAAACTACCAAACACACAAACCAAAGAAAAAATATTGAAAGCAGTTAGAGAGAAGAATCAAGTTACCTACAAAGCAAGCCCAGCAGGATTATAGCAGATTATTCAACACAAACTTGAAAATCCAGAAGGGCTTGGAGTGATGTATTCCAAGTTCTGAAAGATAACAACTGTCAACCAAGGCTACTTTATCCTGAAAAACTATCCATTCAGATAGACAGAGAAATAAGGACATTCCATGACAAAAGCAGGTTAAAGAAGTATTTGAAGGCAAAACCAGCTCTACAGAAAATACTTGATAGAATCCTCCATGCTGAAGAAAAGGAAAAACACACATATAAGGAACCTGGAAAAAACAAACAATACTCAAATACTAGTTAACACAAGAGAGCAAAGGTAGAACCAGAACCACAAAAACAAAATGGCAAACCTAAATACACACATTTCAAAAATATCTCTTAATATCAATGGCCTCAACGCTCCAACCAAAAGACATAGGTTTGCAGACTGGGTTAAAAAGCAATATCCTACAATTTGTTGACTCCAATAAACTCACCATTTTACAAAGGATAGATATTATCTTAGGGTGAAAGTTTGGAAAAGAGTGTTCCAAGCAAATGGGCCTAGAAAACAAGCAAGGGTTTTTGCTATCGTAATATCTGACAAGGCAGACTTCACTCCAATGTTACTCAACAAAGATAAGGAAGGTCACTTTATATTGATTAAGGGCACACTCCAACAGGAGGACATTACAATCCTAAACATATATGCACCTAACATGGGGGATCCAAAATTCATCAAACAAACACTATTAGAACTAAGGTAACAGATAACACCAAACACAGTGGTGGTGGGTAACTTTAACACTCCACTCTCATCAATTGATAGGTCATCGTGGGAAAAAATAAACAGGGAGGCATCTGGACTAAATGAGGTCATAGAAGGAATGGACCTAACAGATATATACAGGACATTTCATCCAAAGGCTGCAGAATATACATTCTTTTCAGCAGCACATGGAACATTCTCTAAAATACACCATATATTAGGACACAAAGCAAATTTAACAAATTCAGGAAAATTGAAATAATTCCTTGCATTCTATCTGACCACAATGGAATTAAACTACAAATCATTAGCAAGAAAGGCTATGGAGCATACACAAAATCATGGAAACTAAACAATACACTACTAAATGATGAATGGGTCAATGAAGAAATCAAAAAGGAAATCAAAAAATTTATGGAGTCAAATGATAATGAGAACACAACATACCAAAATCTCTGGGACACATTGAAGGCAGTTTTAAGAGGTAAATTTATAGCCTTAAGTGCCTATATTAAGAAATTAGAAAGGTTGCAAGTAAACGACCTAATGCTTCACCTTAAAGCCTTGGAAAAAGAAGAACAAGGCAAACTGAAAATCAGTAGATGGGAAGAAATAATAAAGATTAGGGCAGAAATTAATGAAATAGAAACAAAAAAAAATCCAAAGAATTAATGAAACAAAGAGTTGGTTCTTTGAAAGGATAAACAAGATTAATAAACCCTTAACAAATCTGACCAAAAGAAAGAGAGAAGAGACACAAATTAATAAAATCAGAGATGAACAAGGTAACATCACAACAGATTCCAGAGAAATTCAAAAAATCATAGGGACATACTATAAAAGCATATACTCCACAAAGTATGAAAATCTGAAAGAAATGGATGATTTCCTTGATTTATATGACCTACCTGAATTAAATCAAGATGAGATTAATCACTTAAATAGACCTATAACAAGCATGGAGATCCGAACAGTTATCAATAATCTCCCAACTAAAAAAAATCCCAGGCCCAGATGGATTCACTGCTGAATTTTACCAGACCTTCAAGGAAGAGCTAACACCATTGCTTCTTAGCTTTTCTAGGAAATAGAAAAAGAAGGAATTCTACCAAACTCCTTCTATGAAGCCAGCAAAGATAGAGCAAAAAAGAAAATTACAGACCAATCTTCCTCATGAACATAGATGCAAAAATTCTCAACAAAATATTGGCAAACAGAATACAAGAATATATCAAAAAGATCATTCACCCTGACCAAGTAGGCTTTATCCCAGAGATGCAGGGATGGTTCAACATACGCAAATCTATAAATGTAATACATTATATAAAAGGGTTGAAGGACAAAAATCACATGATCATCTCATTAGATGCAGAGAATGTGTTCGACAAAATCCAACATCCCTTCATGATAAAAGTCCTACAGAGACTGGGAATAGAAGGAACATATCTCAGTATAATAAAAGCTATTTATGACAAGCCTACAGCCAACATATTACTAAATGGGGAAAATCTGGGAGCTTTTCCACTAAAATCAGGAACAAGACAAGGGTGTCCACTGTCCCCACTTTTTTTAAATATAGTTTTGGATGTCTTAGCCATAGCAATAAGACAAGAGACACACATAAAAGGGATAAAAATTGGAATGGAAGAGAACAAATTACCATCATTTGCAGATGACATGATTCTATACATAAAGGACCCTAATGACTCTAGTAGAAAACTGTTAGAGCTCATAACAACCTTCAGCCATGTAGCAGGATATAAAATAAATACACAGAAATCAGTAGCCTTCATATATGCTAACAACAAACACACAGAGGATGAAATCAGAGAATCCCTTCCATTCACAATTGCATCAAAAAAAATAATAAAGTACATTGGAATAAACCTACCCAAGGAAGTACAGAATCTCTACAATGAGAACTTTAAAACATTCAAACTAGAAATTGCGGAAGACATTAGAAAGTGGAGCAAAATCCCCTGTTCCTGGGTTGGAAGAATCATTATTATGAAAATGGCAATCTTACCAAAAGCAATCTACACATTTAGTGCAATCTCTATCAAAATTCCAATGGCATTCTTCACAGAAATAGAAAAAAAAACAATCAAAAAATTCATTTGGAATCACAATATCTAATATAATATAAAATCTACAGACAACATATTACTAAATGGGGAAAATCTGGAAGCTTTTCCACTAAAATCAGGAATAAGACAAGGGTGTCCACTGTCCCCACTTTTATTTAATATAGTTTTGTATATCTTAGCCATAGCAATAAGGCAAGAGACACACATAAAATGGATACAAATTGTAATATCTAAAATAATACTGAGCAACAAAAATAAGGCTTGTAGTATCGCCATACCTGGTTTTAACCTATACTACAGAGCCATAGTAACAAAAACAGTGTAGTACTGGCACAAAACAGACATGTAGATCAGTGGAACAGAATAGAGGACCCAGATGTAAGTCCAGGTAGCTATATCCACCTGATATTCAATAAAAATGCCAAAAATACTCATTGGAGAAAAGATAGCCTCTTCAGCAAATGGTGTTGGGAAAACTGGATATATATCTGTAGAAGGATTAAAATAGATTCTTGTCTCTCTCCATGCACAAGAATTAAGTCTAAATGGAGTAAAGACCTTAATACAAAACCTGAAACTCTTCTCTTACTGGAAGAAAAAATAGGTGGCTCTCTCCATGATATTAGAGTGGGGAAAGATTTCCTGAACAAGACCCCAGTAGCCCAGGAAATTAAATAATCACTTAAGCAATGGGATCTCATGAAGCTAAAAAAGTTTTTGCACAGACAAACATACCTCAAGCAGAGCCAATATGTTATCTACAGAATGGGAGAATATTTTTGCCAGCTATATCACTGACGAGAGGTATAATATCTAGAATTTATAGATAACAAAAAAAAACCCACCTAAACAATAAAATTCAAACAACCCACTCAAAAAATGGGGCAGAGAACTGAATAGGGAGTTTTCAGAGGAAAAAATACAAATGGCTAACACACACTTAATAAAATGTTCAACATCCATAACCATCAGAGAAATGTAAATTAAAACAACTATGAAGCTCCACCTTACTCCAGTAAGGATGGAAATCATTTAAAAAAAAAAAAGAAAACAGATGTTGGAAAGGATGTGGAGGAAGAGGAACACTCATTCACTGTTGGCGGGAATGCAAACTTGTACAACAATGATGGAATTCAATATGGATATTCCTGAATCAGATGAACATAGAGCTACCAACAGACCTAGTCATTCCCTTACTCGGCATTTACCCTAAATGCTCCACACTTCAATACAGAGATTCTTGCTCAACCATTTTTATAGCTGCTCAATTTATAATAGCTAAAAACTAGAATCAACCCAGGTGCCCATCATTGGATGAATGGATGACAAACTTGTACATTTACACAATGAAATTTTACTCAGCACTAAGAAAAAAAATGATACAATGAAATTTGTAGAAAAATGGACAGACTTGGAACAGTTCATACTCAGCACACTCATACGATCACAGAAAGACAAATGCTGAATGTTTTCATTTGCAGCTCTTAACCTGGATCAGCTCGAGTTGCTCACATACCAGACAGGCAAATTTTGGCCCAGACAATAAGGATGTAAGGGTTTGGGGGGTGGGGGAAGGAAGGGTAGGAGGAAGAAAAACCACAAAACTAAACCCAAACTGAATTGGTACATAGAAACTTTTCTCCTCGAAGATAGGCTAAAAGATTGAGCCCTTAACAGGAGCATCGGGGAGCACCTGAAAAGTGGGACCCTGGAAGAGGGTGGGATGAAGCCTAACCTTAATTTTTTTTTTGACTGGTCTGTAACTCCCAGTACCAGAAACCAGTTGCTACCCACAATGAGCTGTTGATTGGAGAGACTTACAAGGTCCCCAAAACAAGACAGCTTTCTGTCAAAGCACTTGATTACCAGCCTAAGGTAAAAGGTAAGACCCTATTCCTGAAGACACCATATACTGACACAGAGCATGGAGAGACCTGGCTGGAATTAAGAAGAAAGTCAGTCCCCCCACAGTTATCCTGTCTAGTGCTGGAAAGCACTGCATGAGCTACTGGGGGAGAGTGGCTAACAAAGGTCCAAGCAACCAGGGGTCTAAGCTACTCAGAGGCGAGCACCCTGACAGGTTGTACACACCAGTGCAGTAGTGGCACACAGTCTTGGTGGGTAACCAATAGCTTTCTTATTGGCTATGAGAGTTTCTCAGTGTAAAGGAACCCATATCTGAATTGGGAACCAGATAAGAATCCAATGGAGACAAAGATTATGCTCTCTAGTGTCAAGCTCTCACTAATTTTTGGCTAAAAGAGGGGCTACATCCTTTAAACTCTCCCTAAATTAATAATGCTTATCCCATTTAAACTATGCTGACTTCACTGTCCATTGGAGAATCTGTTTTTTCTTTTTCGGAAGGTAGCAAGACCTGAGGAGATAAACTACCCCTCATACTTCAGCCAAGCCACAGCTGAAACCACAGAGGAATGGGGAGATGAGCAACAATTCAGCTTCCATAGTAATCCTGAAAATCAGTGCCAGGATATAGGAGACAGACCCTGAGGATACTCAATACCTACCAAAGCAGAGATCCAGAGGCTCCTAAGAGCTCATTACTGAAGTAGACTTAAAACACACACAGGGAATTTTGCAGAAGAGGGTTTGGAAAGATTGTAAGAGCCCCACATTGGAACATCATGCCCAGAGGCATCCCCCCTCACCAGCAACAGACTGCCGCTCCCACAATGCATATTCCACAACCCCATAGGGAATACCCATAACCCCAATGCGAAGGGCCCCCAGAGGAATGGGGAGAGGGAAGAGAGAAAAGATGGTACCAACACAAGATGTATCCATACTAAGTATGTTCGTAATTTAAAAAAGCAAGAAAAAAAAAGAAAGAAAATCAGAAGAGTTTATTTAACTAGATAATCATCCAATAAGGGAATCCTTTTAAAAAATCTGTTCTGCTTACCATTTATTTTTTAAAAAGCATTTCTCATATGTTTTTATGGGGAAACTACTATGATTTCTTTGCTATATGATTTTCTATTGTACTAAAATTGTGTTTAAGGCACTTACCATAACAGATGTTTGACCCTAATTCAACAAAACAAACAACACTAAGCTGAAACTGAACTAACTAAGGGAAAAAGGAAACTGAAAAGCTTTAAGGTGACCTATTGTTTGAGGTGTGTCATTGTGACATGATGCTATCTTCTACAAAGTCCATGTTTCAGGAGTGTGCAATTGAGGTGTTAAAAAAATCTCATGTTTTAAGGTTATGATTTTATGTTGGGCCATGATTATGACAATCGAGCTTGTGGGCCACAGACTGAACACACCTGAGAGTAGGTAGCATAACGTCATATGTGACTCACATATACATATTATTTAATAGTAAGTCTTTAATTTTTTAATGTTTGCTTTATTGAGGTAGGGTTTCACTCTAGTCTAGGCTGACCTGGAATTCACTATGGAGTCTCAGGATGGCCTCGAACTCACAGTGATCCTCCTACCTCTGCCTCCCAAGTGCTGGGATCAAAGGTGTGCACCACCACGCTAGGCTCATAGTAAGTCTTTCTTACAGTAGAAAATAAATTTCTTTATGTGCCAAATTTTGCCTTTATTCTTCATTTCTTTCTTTTGTACATAACCTTTAGCAATTATTACCAGCCAATTGGCCTGAGTAGAATATAAGAGGAATAAGGAAATGTATAGAGATAGAGGTGGAGGGAGGGAGGAAAGGAGGTAAGAAAGGGGAAGGAAAAATAATCAAGAAATTCAATTTGAAGAAATGTACCTTAGGAATATTGTGGCTCTGCCCTCCCATGAAATTTTAATTTTACCAACTCATTGCATGACTCCAGCTCCAGCTCCCACCCCAGCTCACTGGGGCCTACTTTGTGTTTCTCAGATGCTTTCATGTGCCTACCTGTTCATCAATACCCACTGGTGCAGGCCTCTGCTGAGATTTCTGACTGGCTCGCTTTGAAGTGAGCCACAACTGACTTCTTGGACTCTAAATTGGTAAAATAGTTTGAGGCACTGGATGTTGACCTCACGTGCTTGAATAGGTAGCTCAGAACTCCTCTTTAACAGAACTGAGATGTGTATCATTTCAAGGACAGTAGATCAAGTCTTTAAGAGAGGCAGTATGGGATTTTTCCACTCCTGGTAATAGCAAACTAGCCTGTTGCTGACTAAGTCATCACAAATGAGATGCTAGAAAAACCTCTTTGCAACCATCACAGAAATACCAAGGCAATACCAATGTGAGAAGCCCAAATCCTGGAGAGCAATGGAGTTCAGAGATGAAGCTGTTATTCAGCATCATTTTCCACTAAGTCCTTTACAAATTTCAGGCAAGCTTAGGATAAAGAGGAATTATAAATGGAGAACCATCTGGGCATAGTGGCACATGCCTTTGATCCCAGCACTTGGGAAGGAGAGGTAGGAGAATCACTGTGAGTTGGAGGCCAGCCTGAGACTGAATTCCAGGTCAGCCTGAGCTACAGTGAAACCCTACCTTGAAAAAACAAACAAAGCGGAGTCCAGAGCACACTGAGGAAAGGGCACTAGGTTAACAGGGTTTAAGTTGAGATGACCAAACAAGTATACCACTGAACAAGGGTCAAACCAGAATAGACCATGTTATCATTTGGATATGAAGTATCCCCCAAAATCTTATAGATGGGAGGCTGGGCCCCTAATGCAACCATGTACAGAAATGAGGATTTGGGGAAGTGATTGGATCATAAAGGTTCTAAATTAATCAATGTATTAATGTATTGGTGCATAATTTGATGGCATTATTTGGAGATGGTTAGGATATGAGGCTTAATTAGGGAAAGTAGGTCACTGGGGGTATGCTTTGTCCTTGTCTCCCCCATCTGTCTGTTTGCCTTCTGGCCGCCATTGTAGGTGTAATTTTGCTCCTCCAAACCCTTCCATGATGATGCTGACTTTATACAGGCCCACAGTGATGAGGCCAAATATCTATAGACTGAAACTATTAGTTAAAAGAAACATTTCTCGTTTGGCGCTAGGGAGATGGCCCAGCAGTTAAAGGCACTTACTTGCAAAGCCTGCCAGCCCAGGTTCAATTCCCCAATACCCATGTAAAGCCAGATGTACAAAGTGGTACATGCATCTGGAACTTGTCTACACTGGCAAGTCTCTTTCTCCCTCTCCACAAATAAATAAAAATTAAAAAAGAAACCTTTCCTCTTTTAATTCTTTTCCCTGAGTATTCAGCTATATCAATGAAAAATCTGAATAACAGACTAATTCTCACTATGACCAAAACCCAGCTTCCATTTTCCTCAATCCCTGATTGAGTCAGATTCAATGCCACCTTCTGCAAGGGCAAAAAGCTAATCTTTCCTGTGAAATAATATCATTGGAAAACTCAACATACCTACAGTTCCTCATATACAAAGTCAGGCATCCAATTGAACATTGCCTAGTATACCAGAAAACAAAACAAATAGCCAAAAAGGGTGGAAGAGTTACCCTAGGAACAAATTCCTAAAGGTTCCATGGGGCGGTGTTTGCTACAGAAAGAATTATTTTTTTTTTTAAATATACTGTAACTAACTTGAGCACTAGATTATAAAATGCATGCCTTTTTCTTGGTTGCCCTTGCTACTTGTTAGTCCATTCATCTACCCTGTTGCTGTTCTCTCCGTGGACATCAGAACCCAGATTCCTCAGTATTACAGTGTGGACTGAAGACTCTCTAGGAATCCTCTAGACCTTCAGTATCCTAGTGGGACTGCTGAGGCATCCAGCCTCATAGTCTGAGCGGCTACTGACAGCCATTGTTGGACCACCCAGCCTGTATCCTGTAAGCCAGTCTAATACATCCTTGTTATAATATGAAATAGAGAATTATATTGTGAGATAGAACCAAAGATGAATTCTAGAATTGAAATATACAATAATGATATGTTTGAATGACATAGGAGCTTCAGAAATAGCTTATACATAGCTGAAAACAAGATTTTTAAATTAAAAAACAGCCAGACTGAAGTACAGTGAGAGATGTAAAAAACGGATATGAAAATTTGTGGGACATGGCAAAATGGTGACATTAAGGTGTATTTAAAATAGTTTTATCCTTACAACCCCAAAATAAATGAATGCTAGGTAAATAATGAGATAATTTTCAGTAATAGAGTCATAATATATTATGAAAGCGCTTGCCATGATAAAAGCAAAAGAACCAAAGTGCGGGGTGGACTTGAAAGTTATAGGTTGGCCTGCAGCTATTGTACCTATATGTAAATAGCATAAAGAAGGATAAGAAAGACAGAATGGAACAGAAGCAGCATTGGAGGTTGTAATGGTTAGAGCTTCCTAAAACTAAAATGTTCAGGCCACAGGTTTAAGAAGCACAATGAACCCCAAGCAAAGAAATCAGAAGATAAACACATCTATGTACATCATAATTTTACTCCTGAAAACCAATAATTAAAAAGTATTAAATCAATTCAAAAGAAAAAATGTTAAAAGAACAATAATACAACTGATAGGACTTTACAAAATAAATTGGAGGACAATGGCTGGCAATTGCAAAGTGCTAAAAGGTAAGAACTGCCATCCTAGAATTCTAAGTCCAGTGAAAAATATACTCTTAAAACAAACACAAAATAAAGACAATTTCAGACAAACAAAAACTGAGAAAGTGTGTTATTGTTGGGCTTCATATGAAATGAAATACTGAGGGGAGTTTTTTGGGCAGAAGTAAAATAATCTCAGATGAAGGAATAGGACATAACACAAAAGGTACCTTTAATCCCAGAACTCGGGAGGCAGAAGTAGAAGGATTGTCATGCATTCAAGGCCAGTCCGAGACTACAGAGTGAATGAATTCCAGGTCAGCCTGGACTAGAGCAAGACCCTACCTTGAGAAAACAAACAAAAAGAGGTAAATGGATAAGCCAAAATCAAATTTAAATTTAAAAATTATTATGTGAGAAAATGTGAAGATATACAAACAACAAAAATGGTATCATGTGGTCTTTAAACTGCAGAGAAAATGAAAATACAGAGCATAGAAGGCAAAAAATAACAAAAAGGAAGGAGTATTTCTAAATAACTTGTAAGTATCTTACTGTCCTTGTATTATGGAGAAAGTGAGAATATTCTAATTTATAGTAGATTCTGATAAGTCAAGGACACATATTGTAAATTCTAGGGAAGTACCTAAAAGAATATTGAGAAGTGCTTCTATAATTAACAAGTTAATGGAGGGGAGAGAAATAGAATAATTAAATGATAATTGATTTAAAAGATGGTAGGGATTGGGAGATGGTTAAGCAGTTAAGACTGCTTACCACTTAAACATGAGATCTGTGAGGGCCTAAGACCACCCAGCTCAAGTTTGAGTCCCTCAAACCCACACAAAAACTAGGCATGAGGACTGGGGAGATGGCTCAGCAGTTAAAAGTGCTTGCTTGCAAAGAATGACAGCCCAGGGTTCAATAACCCAGCATTCATGTAAACTCAGATGCAAAGTGTTGCAAACATCTGATATTAGTTTGCAGCAGCAAGAGACCCTGTGTGTGTGTGTATTTCTATTGATTTTTAAGAAACAGCCCGGCACAGCCATGCACTTCGATAACCCCAATGTGGAAGGGATGAGGAATGGAGGCAAGAGAATCACCGGGACTGCCTGACTGGGGAAGGCGAGGGAGGTAAGAAGGGAAGGAAAAATTATGAAACAGGTGAGACCACTAAAAATCAAAGACTAAAATAGTAGATTTGATTTAAATGCATACATAGAACTGAATTCATCAGTGTGTGTTTATAAGGTAGAAACCTGCAGCCAAATTACAAGCAGAAAGTATATTATATAACTTCACTTCTTTGGTATGCATAACCACAAAGTGCCAATATTGATGAAGATA
Source organism: Jaculus jaculus (assembly GCF_020740685.1). NCBI lineage: Eukaryota > Metazoa > Chordata > Mammalia > Rodentia > Dipodidae > Jaculus > Jaculus jaculus. Next base: position 7,227,925 of record NC_059125.1, read on the forward strand.
GCCAAAAGCTCCTAATGTGAAGAGCTCCACAGATGTTATCAACCCAAGGAGTAGTTAAAATTACTCAAAGCACGAAAGAATGGAACTGCTGATTTAGCAGCTCATATAGGAAAATACTTTACCAGTGATCTCTTTGGTTTTGAAAGTCACTCCCAGAACTCATGTTGAAATTTAATTGCCTTTAAAACAGCAGGATACTAAGAGATGAGACCTTTAAGAGGTGATCGGATCATTTATGAATGGATTAATGCCACTCTTGCAGGAGGAGATTAGTCATGCTGAAAGTAAATAGGCTTTATTTACTTGTGTTTATTTGTATTTTTATTATGACATTTTCATAGATAGATATCATTGTACTTTGCCCGTATTCACCCCTCCAATACTCCCTCCCATCATTTTCTCTTACCCACAGGTCCCGTTCTGCTTTCATATCATATATATTTAAATCTACATTCTGTACCTGAGAGAAAAGACATGGCATTTTTGTCTTTCTCCCCCTCCCCATGACACTACTGTCTTGAACCCCCTTTTCCTCAGCCAATGGTTACAAAACCAAGTTCAGTCTTGTTCCCTGTCTGTCTCATATACATCTGGCTTTCTTTCTGCTGTGTCACCATGCAGCAGAGAGACCTTCACCACTTGCTAGCACGTTGCTGTTGGACTTCCCTGCCACCAGAGCCATTAACAAAACAGGCCACTATTGCTTAAAATTCATCCACTTTGTGATATTCTCTTGTAGCAAGAGAAAATGATTAGAACAATAGGGTTTTAACTTTTGATAATTCCAAGCATTTATATGAGATTGCCAATCATGAGGTATGGAGTTGACTGAAACTTTTCTAACCTCTGGTTAATAAAAAGCTTATTTTGTATATGTATGGAAGTTGTCAATAAAAATTTCAAGGTTTATTTTAGTCAGCCATGATAGAATACTACCTTATTCTTCTAATGTTTTCTGCAGAAATGAACAATACCAGGCTGTGGCATGCATAGGCAATATTCAATTTCAAGTACTGCCAAAAAGAAGAAAGAAAAACAAATACTTCCAAATTACGCTCCATGTGCGTGTGTGTGTAAAAGAATGTGTAGTGCTCAGAGGACAAGTTTCAACCTTCTACCTCATGGGATGGATGGTCTCTTATTCTTGATGTTGATGTTGTTCAGCACTGTGTTGGACCCGATAAGCTGGTCTCAGAGGGAGATTGGCCTGTTTCTGTCTCTCACATCTTGCCACTGGTGAGCTGAGACTATGGAAGCCCACTGCAGCTTCTGGCTTTTGTGTGAGGTCTGGGCATCTGAATTCAAGTACATGTGCTTGCATGGCAAGCACTTTATTCACCAAGCCATATTCTCAGCCCATCCCCTAATGATAGCCATTTTAAAAGGTGAGAAATGAGGGAGGAATCAAAATCTCTAAGAAAACAAATAGGAGGATCTGGAGAGATTGCTCAGTGGTTAAGCATGCTTTTGTGAAAAGCTTGAGGGCCTAGGTTCTAGTCCCTAGTAGCCATGTAAAGTCAGATGCACAGGGTGAAACATGATCCTGGAGTTTGTTTGCAGAGGAAGGCGGCCCTAATGCTCATTCTCATTCTCTCTTTCTCTCTCTTCCTCTCTCTCTCTCTCTCTCTCTTTCTCTCTTTCCCTCCTTCTCTCTCCCTCTATGATTGCAAATAAATAATAAATAAAATATTTACTATAGAAAACAAGTATGAGAGAAATAATTCAGGTAGCTATTTAGTAGAAATTATGTCACTTTTCTGTATTTTATTATCATTGTAGCCTTTATCAGCTTATTTAAATTTGTAATTCACTGTCGTTTCTAAAGCAATGTGGTACATTCTAAATCATTTTATTTTATTTTATTTAAAAAATTTGTTGTGTTTTCTTATTTATTTGAGAGTGACAGACAGAGAGGGAAACAGGCAGAGAGAAAGAGAGAATGGGTGCACCAGGACTTCCAGCCACTGCAAACGAACTCCAGATGCTTGCGCCCTCTTGTGCATCTGGCTAACGTGGGTCCTGGGGAATTGAGCCTCAAACCAGGGTCCTTAGGCTTCACAGGCAAGCGCTTAACTGCTAAGCCATCTCTCCAGCCCTCTAAATCATTTTAAATATACATTTCTTTACCTAGTTTTCTACTAATAATTTTATTTGATTTTTTTAAAAAAATATTTATTTGGGAGAGAGAAAGAGAAAGAGAAAGAAAGGAAGGAAGGAAGGAAGGAAGGAAGGAAGGAAGGAAGGAAGGAAGGAAGGAAGGAAGGAAGGAGGGAGAGAATGTACATGCCAGGGCATTCAGCCAGTGCAAACAAACTCCAAATGCAGGTACCCCCATGCATCTGGCTTATGTGGGTCCTGGGGAATAAAACTGGGGTCCTTTGGCTTTGCAGGCAAACGCCTTAACCAGTAAGCCATCTCTCCAGCCCCTATTTGATTTTTTTAAAGCACCTTTCAATCTCCACAAAACCTAGTGAGCTTCTGTCATCTATGGCTGGGGCTGTTCTATTGCTGTCACTCTGTGAATCACAAAAGGAAATGAGTAGTATGATTTGCAGACCATAGACAAGTAATCCAGGTTCACTCAGAAAGACCTACCAGAATCCATTTATTCCTGTACTCCTTCCTTCATCCATCCACAATTTTATCTACTCAATAATGATTTATTGAACACTCACTATAATCTAGGAACTATTCCAGTGGCGGAGAATACATTAATGAATATATAATTATAGGTAATTATATAATTAATGAATATACAATTGTATTTTTAAAAAAAATGTAATTTAATTCATTTATTTGTGTGTTTGTATATATATGTACAGATGTATCAGGATCTCTTGTCACTGCAAAAGAATACCAGACACATGTGTCAGTTTGTGTCTGTCTTTACATGAGTACTGGAGAATCAAACTTTGAAAGCAAGTAGTGCCTTCAACCCACTAAGCAATCTCCCAGCTGGAACTCCCACTTTTGGAGCTTAGGTTGTCACAGATGGAAGGTAGAAAACACGCAAATGAACAAAGTAATTCTCAACAATACATATTCAAGATAATAGAAGGCATCTATGTACAAAAGAACTGTAAACGAATGCTTATGTCAGACATATTCATCACCATCCAAAGCTACAAACAATCCTAATGACCATGAACTGGAAAATAGATAAAGCATGGCATAGCAATGTCATAGAATACTATGAAGCAAAAAAAAAAAAAAAAGATTTATTTTTTTTTAATTTTGTTTATTTATTTGAGAACGACAGACACAGAGAGAGAAAGAGACACAGAGAGAGAATGGGCACGCCAGGGCCTCCAGCCACTGTAAACGAACTCCAGACGTGTGCGCCCCCTTGTGCATCTGGCTAACGTGGGTCCTGGGGAATCAAGCCTCAAACTGGGATCCTTAGGCTTCACAGGCAAGCGCTTAACCGCTAAGCCATCTCTCCAGCCCAAAAGATTTCTTTTAAAAGAAGATTTTTATTTATTTGTGGAAAAGGGAGAGAAAATGGGTGCACCAGAACCTCTTGCTGCTGTAAATGAACTCCAGATATATGTGCCACCTTGTGCATCTGGCTCTACAAGGGGAATTGAACCTGGGCCCACAGGCTTTGCAGGCAAGTGCCTTTAAGTGCTGAGCATTCTCTTTAGTGTCAGATTTCTTATACATGCATTACTATGAGTTAAAAGAAGCCCAACTCAATCAGCAATATACTGTATGATATCATGCATGAGATATCACTGGTTCCTAGAAGATAAGGTAGAGCAATAGGATACACTACTAAGAGACATGAATGAATTTGGAGAGGCGATCGAAGTGTTCTTTTTAATTGTTTTTAGTTTTTGACAATGAGTTCATATATTTATATAATGTACTTTGATCATCTTCACCCTATGAAGTCTTTATTTTTCCCAACTAGGTCCCCTCCTACTTTCATGTCGTTTTGCTGCATGGGTGTGGGTGCCGGGTAAAATGGTACATGGGCAACTTACCAGTGGTTATGCCACTGAAGAAAATAATTCCCTTTCCATAGCAATGATTAACTGCCAATGGCTCCTCAGGGAAGACATGGGGCCTCATGAACTCTTCCTCTTATCCATTATGGGTCCAGTGGGTCCAATCTTGTGTAGATAATTTTCTTTACATTGATTGTGTTGGTGCTGGTGATGTGGAGGTGACAGTGTCATACACCATAGAAGTGTCCACCTAAGAACTTACCATATGTGTGTATATATATATATATATATATATATATATATATATATATATATATATATATATATATATATATTTACCTCAGTAAACCTGAGAAAAAGACACTGATTGATAAGATTGCATTGGCTATTCTGTCAGACTGAGAGGCCAAGGAAGGCTTCTTAAAGTATGTGACTAATGCATAATATATGAAGGGACCTCTTCAAAGTTCTTTTTTTTTTTTTTTTTGTTACTCAGAGGTAACGAAAAGGGGATAGAGGGAAAATTCATTTTATTCTGACAACATGTATTTTAATTAAGAGAGAACTGATGCAACCCTATACACCAGAATTATAAGTGTAAGAATGCAAATTTAGTCTATTTTTAAAGGATGTTATTGATAGCCACAGTTCAAAAAAACCCTCACCAGGGAGCCCTATCAGGCGATGCTGCATGTTTCATGATTAAGTTTGTACTCTCTCTCTTTTTGCCTTCCTGCATATTAAATTGCCAGAAATGATACTTAATTAATCACATAAAAACCTGACACTTGAAAAGATAATTTGTGAGAGACAAGATCAAGGTACTTTGTTGCCTTTCTCTCCTCTTCCATGGCACTCCAGGTGAGAGAGCCTTGTTGGGAAAACCCACTTCCACAACACATGCCCTCTGGTCACTCCCAGAACCTGCTGTTGTTGGCGGTGGTAGTTTTGTTGCTTTGGAGAGATGTAAATTGCATTTCCTTCTTGACAAACATCATATGCCTCAGGGAAAAAAAAACTATAGAGAAGTCATGAACTGGCAGCCCATGCAAACTACTCTAACCAAAAGAATTTTTGGAAGGGTGCATTATAAAAAACTAAGCTGAATCTTCTTTTGAGAAATAACTCTGCAATCAAGAAAGGAAGTTGAACCTATGAAATTACTGGTGGACCCCTTTTAAGAGGATCTGCTTGGAGGCACTCAGAGTATCTGGATTTGGAGTCTGTAGCTTCCACTGTCTAGAGAAAGAAAACAGAAAAATATTTTCTATAAATATTTTCAATTCTGTTAAAGAAACAAGTACTTGGAATAAAGAAAATGGGATTTTCTTAGCACTCTCCTCTGATTTTGTATTGAAGGTAAAATTCCATCAAGTCTTTTGGTCTTTGTGTAAAATAAGGGTTTGAACTTGAAGATGACTTCTACTGTTAACTAGTTGATTTTATAATTTTGTCTCTTATACTCTTGTAAGTAGAGTGGACTTGGGTGTTGGAAAAGACAGCCTCCATGGAGCTTCCCATATAATTAAGGAAATATAAAATATACCTATCAAAAAGACACAGTGAAGCCAGGCATGGTGGCTCGCGCCTTTAATCCCAGCACTTGGGAGGCAGAGGTAGGAGGATTGCTGTGAATTTGAGGTCACCCTGAGACTACATAGTGAATTCCAGGCCAGCCTGAGCTAGAGTGAGACCCTACCTCAGAAAACAAAACAAAACAAAAATACAGTGATACCAGAGCAGGATTGATTTGCTAATTAATGAACAATATAGACAAATATATCTTGAGAAAGGGAAAAATCTCAATAAAAGCTAAAGATCAGGGGATGTTTCACAAAAGGGAAACGACTTAACTTGTGCTTTGAAAAATGAATAGAATCTGGGCAGATGGAAAGAACAGGGCCCAGCCATCAAGAATGGGGAAATGAAGCCCAAGAGATTTGTTCTGGCAAGACTTGGGGTGGGGGAAGGAATGTCAAACTAGATTCACAGATGCAAGACAAAAGTGTGGTGGTTTCAATGTCATGCCCTCTACAGTCTCATGTGTTTGAATACTAAATTCCTAGCTGGTGGCACTGTTCCTGAAGGCTGTTGAACATTTAGGAAGTACAGACTTACTGAGGGAAGTATGTCCCTAGAGTGGCGTAGGAGTGGGGGCTTGAGGGTATAGTTGGGCCCAATGTACTGTTCTCTCTTTCTCTACTTCCTCCTGGCTGATATGATGATGTGACTCCCCAGCTTCCTGCTCCTGCCATTCTTTCCCTACCATGATGGAGTTTACCCTCTGGAACTTTAAGCCAAAATCAACTCCTTCCCTAAATTATTTCTGATTAGGTATTGTTTATAGCAGTGAGAAAGTAACTGGTCCAAACAGGCAAAAAGTCATGAGGGACAGTGGGGCCTTTCTCATATGTTCTTCAGATCAATGTGACTAGAGATGGTGTTGGGATATTCAATTTCTTCCCCTTTCATTGGTTGGCATATTCAAATAGATAGATCTCTATAAACAGGAGCCTGTCAGCTGGGAGGCATTGATACTTGTGAAACTGCTGATATTCTCTATGAGAGACAGCAGTGAGCATGGATCCTATGAAACATGTTTGGAACAGAAGTATAGAGCACACTCTTTTCTGTATTTGCTGTTATTATGGAAGTATTCTGCATCTGTGCCATCCAACACAGCACACTGGCCTCAGGTGACAGCTGTTGAGCACTTCACATGTTTCTGATATTACTAGGGAAGGGCACACAATGAATGATATAAGAAATTTCTACCTTCAACATTCTGAATAGTCCACCAAAATTTTGTAGCAATGAATATAGGAGAGGGTAGCAAAAAGGCCAAACAACTGAAATTCTTCAGTACTATAAGATAATCAAGTCACACGATAATTCACATCTCACAGAGTCTCATGTTTAGAAGAGAGCAGGGCGATTTGTAATAGAAGACCCAATTTAGGATTTAAAGGAGGAATCTTGAGCCAAATTCTGAAAGAGATACCATGACAAATAAAAAACATTATAAGATTTTGGAATTTGGATGTATCATAAAATAATCTGGCTCAATTTTGTCATTTTATAGATAATAAATGAAGACAAGAAAGTTAAGTAACTTGGTCCAACTCCCTCATGGACCATACAGGCAGAAAAGTGTCAAAATTGTAGGCCTTTGGCTGCCCATCTAAGTCCAGATACCTCAAAGGCTGAGGAGTGAAATCTTGGAAAGTTCCTTGGAGTGTGAGTGGGACGAGATTAGTATGCTGTTGACACCTGGTTGACATCTGGTGTGTGGAAGGGCAGAGACTGCAGAAGGAAAAGGAAGACAGGGACTGAAATTGAAGGGATTGAATATAATGCAATTGGTCAGCTTGAATTTCAGTTTCTGGAACTACATTGAAATCTCTCTCTGACCCGATGACAGTGATATATAGTTTTCTAGAAAAGCATTATGCTTTTCCCACTCACAAAGACTCAAGTTCAGCTGGGGGAGGGGAGGACTCTAGCAGGGCCATTGCGATGAGCACAGTCATTGCTGCCAACCTACAGAGGACAAGCATGAGTGATTGGCCCACTTCAGAAACCTTTATCATTAGATTTAGGATGGGGATCAGGTATATTTAGGGTTTCAAGGTTCTTCTCTGATTCTGATATTCATCCACTTTCAAAGGTCCTTTAGAAGCTCACAATATTAACTAAACATATGAACCTATAACCTAGCATTTCAGACTCAGACATACACCCCAAAGAAGTAAACTCTTATGTCATCCAAAAGGCATACATAAGAATCCCCAGAGCATGTTATCAACCCCAAATCAGAAACATACCAGTATCATCCAATGGACAAGTGCCCTGAGGTCTATTCAAACATTGGAACACTGCGCACAAGTGAAAACCACTGTTATGGGTCTGGGGAGATGGATGCGTGATTGAGAGCACTTGTTTGCAAAACCTGCCAGCCAGGGTTCAATTCACAAGCCACACATGAGGTCTGGACACAAAAAGTGGTGCAAGCAGCTGGCATTCATTTGTCACAATAACAGGTCACACACACATGTGAATAAATATATAAACAGAATTTAAAATAAGCTATAAAAATATGTCAACTTTTAAAAATAGAAAGGAAAACAAAACCACTGTTATGTGCACCAGTGGCTGAACAGCACAGGAATGATGGCAAGCATAAGAAGGCACATTCATGATCCCACAGTGAATACTAATAACCCCACCAAGGAGGGCCCTCAGTGGAATGGGGGTCAGGGAGAGGGAACGTAAGAGTACAACCAAATGGGGATATGACCACTAGGTAATATGTCTCTGTAATAAAGTTCTCAACGTTTTACAACAAAGGCAGACAGAAGGCAGCATTCTCCATATGGCGTCACTTATATGGTATTTAAAAATTGGTATCAATAATCTATTGTGATGGAACTCAGAGCAGCTCTTGTCTTTCTGTGGAGATATTAACTACAAAGGGGCATAGGAGAAACTCTGAGGTGCTGGAACTCTTCTGTATCTCAAATGGGTCATGGTTATGCAGTTAGATAGACACAATGTACAAATATATTGAGGGGCTGGAGAGGTGGCTTAGCGGTTAAGCGCTTGCCTGTGAAGCCTAGGATCCCGGTTCAAGGCTTGGTTCCCCAGGACCCACGTTAGCCAGATGCACAAGGGGGTGCACGCATCTGGAGTTTGTTTGCAGTGGCTGGAGGCCCTGGTGCGCCCATTCTCTCTCTCTCTCTCTGCCTCTTTCTCTCTCTGTCTGTTGCTCTCAAATAAATAAATAAAAATAAACAAAAAATATGTTGAGTTGTTAACTTATTTCATTTACCTTGTTGAGAAGAAAAAATAGAGAATATGTATTTGCGCTGTCAAGCTCATAAGGCTGTTGTAAAAATCACAAAGCTTTTAAACATGAGGTAAAAATAAAAGTACAGCTTTGTATTGTTTAAATGCCTCAATACCTATTCGTGAAGTCAGATGCACTATCTGTGATTCTGGTGATCCATCAGCTCTTTGAAACCACAGAAAAACATACAAGTTGGTTCAATGGGAGCTTGTGGTAATTTCCGAGCTTGGGGAGGACCCATGGTGACACTTACAACACACTGCCACTGCGGTGGTGTGCAACATGGTTGTGCAAAGAGATTTCCCCTGTCTACTGACAGCGAGCTCACTGGGCTGTGAGACTCCAGGAAGATGCCCTGCAGCTGCATCTTTGTATTCCAGGCCCTCGCTTTCCTCTCTGTTTGCCTCCCTGAGGAGACAGTAAACACCATCCCGATCACAGTATTCACTAGCTCAGAAACCCAAATCTCTTCTTCCCATCAAGAAAATTATCCTCAGCCTGAAGTGCTCCCAGCCAACGGGAACCAGCCATTGGAGCTTCTGCCAGCTCCCAAGTTTTCTGACCCTGAACAAACCCAGAACGTGTCTGTGGTCATTAGTATCTGGTGGGTAAATGTGCAGGGCACGAGCAAGCTGAGGGTGAACAGAGGGAGTAGAGAAAACTTGTCTCGTCTGCGCAATGTCCTCATTTATGGACCATTACTTTTCAATCTTTGAAAATGTCATGTGTGCTGAGCAGTGTATTTCAGGCAGCTTAGTATAAACACATGGCCACAAATACAGATAACACTATCTTTATTTGTCCATTACTCAACAAGGCAAGCTCACCTGCGGACTGTTTGTTCCTTTTTAGAAAGAGAATCCAACACCACATGTATTAAAATGTGAGCCATTTTCTTCAGAGGTTAAACTTTTATGAACTGCTGTGGTGCCTGTTCTGATATATACTCCAGTCCTATGTATCTTTAACATATAACATACAGCGATTTAAGGTAACAAGGTATAATCCCTGGTCCATTGTACCAGTTTTTCTTAATTTAGTTATTTTGTATATGCTGTGTCTAAAAGTCTATTCATTTCTGTGTTCAACTTCAGCACATAAGATATGTTCAGCAGTTTGTGGAAACAACCTGTAGACATTTCTTGACTTGCTAATTCAAGCAATGGCTTTAAAAAAAATAAATGTTTGATAAATGCACAAGAATGAGAACAGTTTTTAGTTTGTACAAATATAAAATTATATACAGTGTGTTAACACAAGGCAGCTCACAAATATGTGCATTTTCCAGAATAAAACCCTACACTGGACTCACATCCCTCCAAACCCCAAAAGACACTATATATAGGACATTAATAGAGATATTAAAATTAGAAGTAAACCTTGAATGGCACTTTCTTGGGGATGGCAATCATTCTTAATTTCATTTAAGAGACTCAGAAAAATCAACTCACAACTGTTCAATCCCAGAGATCCAAACACAAAATCAGTTGTAAGAAAAGTTCAACCGTCCAAGGAAGACAAATTTCAAAGAAGTGAAGTGAATTCTCTCCTCTTGGTTATGTCTGAAACAGGATTCTGAAGAAGTGCAGTGGGACATTTCTGTTCTCTTAAGGCTTTCAGTTGCTGCTAAGACACATTTGCCTGAGTTTGAAACTATGGAGGATGATTGTCTTTCTCACTGCTCAACTAATTTTGCAGGGAGGGACAAGCCTGTAAAAGGCCTCAGAAAAATCTCACCTTGGTCTTAGGTTCTTTTTTTTTTTTTCTTTCCTTATTTGTGTCCTTCTGCCTCCACTATTCACTCATTTTTCTTTTCTTAAACCAATCACTCAAGAAGTCATTCCCAGCACAAAAGCATGCCTGGAAGGGAAGGTGAGTTTGAGTAAAAACTTCGCTTTGCGCAAACAGTTCTGCCTGCTTCATTTCCTGAGTGGTCTACCCCCCTGAGAGAGCATGGTACTTCCAGCCAGTGCTTACCTGTCTGCCGACAGCGCCGTGAGTGTGAAGACAGACACCCCCACTGAGGTAAACTGTATAAAGGGGATCAGTTTGCAGCCGATCCTGCCGAATAGCCATCTATCAGCCAGGTACTTGCTGGCATCCACAGGAGCACAGGTTACCAGAAGCAGCAGGTCTCCCAAGGCCAGACTGGAGATGAACAGGTTTGGCACATTTCGCATGGACTTCACTGTACAGAAGATCTTGATCAGAGTGATGTTACCAACGAGACCTATGAGGATGATAACCCCATAAATTGCAGGGATGATGTAGAAGATTCCCGGGTGGAACCAGCTGTCATTCTTGGAGAGATCCATACTGTTGTTGGAGGTGTTGTGATATACCAAATGGTCCACTTCCAAGTTCAGAAGGGAATAGTTTTTTGGATCCATCTTGAGACTTCTCACCTAAAAGTGCCCTTAAGATACTGTTTTGTTTTGCTTTTTTTTAACTTTTGGTTTTGCAGTTCGATGAAGTTGAGGATAAGATCTATGTTGCACTCTTTATCTTCTTTAATAAAAAATGCTCTGAATGCATATATATTACAGAATCACAATCCCTCTCTCTCTCTCTTCCTCTCTCTTGATGTTAATGCTGCTTTGGCATTCACTTGGCCAGTGTAATGAATCGATAAATCCAATAAGTTAGCAGCAACCAAATCTCAGCCCAAAGCAAGGTTTAGGATTAAGCCCATTCCACATCAGCTTCCAACCTCCATCCTAGTCGGAGTCTCCCTGGCTGCAGTTTACCAAGAACTTTTGGATTGCTATTTTCACACAGCATTGCCTATCTCCCCTGATGTGTAGAACCTGAAGGTTTAAAGTGGGTAGAAAAAAACTGCACTTAGAAAGTCTTCAATCCTATAGGCAGGATGCTTTGCACGTCACCGGCTTCACCAGCGAACAGCAGCTCTCCTGAGCTGAGGCTCAGAAATCGAGCCAGGACCACGTAAAGACAGAGAATGCCAGCCCCCTGCTGGACGCTTCAATCACTGCCCAGGCACACGTTTTCTCCAAATGAGAAATCCGTCAGCAGACTCCACGTCCTATGTGGCTTAGCAGACGCCTCTCTGGCTTCTCATTTAAGCAAGCAGCACCTACAGTAGGTATTTAATAAATGCTGCTAGCGCTCTGCAGAGGTTGGGGCTAGTTCTGATTATATTTCCATGGATCCGGATGCAACCCAGATCCCACTTTCTCATCTTTTCTAATACATTAGAATGACACATTAGGTTAGCTACAAAAGGAGTTCAATGCACCCAGATGCTGTCCCACTCAGCCTCCTTGGAACAGGGACTGCTATTGAGAAACACATGATAGGACTTATACCTTAAGCCTTCAACAACAGACTTCATGTAAACTAGAAGCACAACGAACATATGCTCTTTCCTGAAGATTTCCCAAGCCCTGTGTTCCTTTACCAGGGAACCAGATGTGTGGTTAACCCTCAAAGAGCAATAATCACTTCCAGAAAAATTGTTTTTTTTTTCTCATCTTATCTAAAAATTATATCAACTGGCATTTTGATGTAGCTTTTGCCATTTTTATTGAATGCTTGCCACAATTTGTAGCATATTCCCTCAGAAGCCCAGAGTGGGCAATAAAGAACTATAAAAGAGTTATACATTCTCCAAAGAAATTAGGGGGATTGGTGAAAAGAAATAAGTTACAGTTGAAGGAGTGCTGGGAAAGACTTCATTAAGGAAACATTGCTGGAATTGCCCTTACCCTATAGCAGCACTAATAAGCACATTATATAAATGCATGCCTTATGTGGAACCAGCCCTTCTTGATACATGACAAGAAGCCAGTTACTAACAGATATGGCTAATGAGGGACTCATTGTTCAAGACCCATAAGGAAGAAAGAAATTTGTCCTTGTTACCATGTCAGGGTTCACCATGAACATCTCCAAATATGTTGTCATGGACACTTTCGATGCTTAACATCCTTGTGGTTTCCATGCCCTTTCCACACTATAAAAGGCTTCTTCTGGCCAGCAGAAGGGAGGCTGATGCTACATGCCTGAAGGTGGGAGAGCTTCTCAATGGAGTTGAGCAGCACCAGTAATGAACCAATAACCATGAGCCTAGTGGGGCCCATCAGTTGCTAGCACTACAGCTTAATGATACAAGACATGGGGAATTAGCTCTGGGCTTCAGAGTTAACTCCATCATTTATGGCCTTGGTAAGTTGCTTAGGCAAGTTACTTCATATCTTCAGGGTCCTGATATGCAGAGTGGGGCTAATTTGTAAAATTGTATGAAACAATCTCTATTAAGATTGAGTAGTCTTTAACCCATAGTAACTATTCAGTTAATATTATCTACTTATCGCTATTACTATGATTCTTATTCTGGGATTGAGAAGAAAATGTTTGCTTGGGAAAGGCAAGATAAAAGGTTGATCTCAGATAAACAGACAAAAAGTTCTATTCTAGTTAGTAAATCAGCAACTTCTCTGTTCATTTGAAAGAAATATATTTACATCCAGTTTCCAGGTAGTATGTAAAATGATTTAAAAATAGTGAAATAATGTGAGAATCTTTATATGTGTGTCTTTAGAACCCATTCTCTGTCTGGAATGGAGCAACTTTTTCAGAAAACATGATTCTTGACCTTAAAGGTTGAGTGAATTTGAGACAGGGGTTTTGAACAGAGAAAGTATGTGCCTAGAGGCATAAAGGAAAGAGGATGGCATTGAGCAGGAGAACACTACATGTCCCCAAAAGTAGGTTGGGTGACATTGTGGTGCACCCTGTGTTGTTATGAAGAGGTTCTGTCTAGTGTTTCAGTTGACAAAGGGGACTTCTGTGTATTGTTTCTCATTTCTTTATCCCCTGTGTGCTGAGTCAGCCTCACTTCTTAAATCTAGTTGGGCTGTTAGTGTTTCTTTGCATATATTAAACAGATGTGGACAGATGTTGATTTCTCACAGCTGCTGTTAGCATTATGCATTCTTCAGCACTATGGAATGTTCTGATAGTATTATAGGAGTGAAGGTATATTAAGGTTTGACATCTATTATAATTTTTTGAAGGTTTTTTTCTTCGTATTTATTTATTTATTTATTTGAGAGCGACAGACAGAGAGAGAGAAAAAAGAGGGAGTGGGGGAGAATGGGGTACATCAGGGCCTCCAGCCACTGCAAACAAACTCCGGATGCATGTGCCACCTTGTGCATCTGGCTTAAGTGGGTACTGGTGAATTGAGCCTTGAATCCTTAGGGATCCTTAGGCTTCACAGGCAAGTGCTTAACCACTAAGCCATCTCTTCAGCCAGACATCTATTATTTTTGAAGATCAAAGATATTTTAGCCAGATGTGATGGCACATGCCTTTAATCCCAGCACTCAGGAGGCAGAGGTAGAGAGATCACTGTGAGTTCAAGGCCACCCTGAAACTACAGAGTGAATTCCAGGTCAGCCTGGGCTATTGTGAACTGTAAAACCCTACCTCAAAAAAAAAAAAGATATTTTAAAGATACTAATAAAGGAATAAATGAATGTTGATGCCATTTCTACTAACTTGTTATAAAGATGCTTTTCATGTCTGACTTTATGTGCCGTCTTTTATTATGGTACCCAATATACTCATTTTTATTTTTTTATTTTTATTTTTTTTTTGTTTTTTGAGGTAGAGTCTCACTCTAGTCCGGGCTCACCTGCAATTTATTATGTAGTCTCAGGCTGGCCTTGAGCTCACAGCAATCCTCCTACCTCTGGATCCCAAGTGCTGGGATTAAAGGCATGAGCCACCACACCCGGCAACATTCTTTTTTTTTTTTTTTTAACTTAGCTTTTTATTTAGTGATGAGTACAAGATGCCTATGACTTATGAAAATGATGCATAACAAATATAATAGAGAGTCTCTGTCCTCAATTCTCCAGGTCATCACAGAATTAGAAAGTGATTCAACATCTTTTATTTTTCAGTGTATTATTTCAAGGGTGTCACTTTTCTTTTTACTTTAGTCAATAGAGTCACATTTTCTATTTTCCCAGAAAAGTAGGTTTTCTGTGGTACTTTAAGAAGATAGGGATAATGACTTGGTAAAAGTTAGGAGGGTACATAAATTCAATGGGACAAATTTTCAACCCACTTTCCATGTGCATGGCACTGTTTCTGCAACCATGGCTAAAATTCTTGGGAAAACAACAATACACACACACACACACACACACACACACACACACACACACATAAGATGAATTAAGTATACAGTAGGTAGAATTTTCAAGTGGAACTAAAGTAAGAAGGGACTGCTATGGGTCTGTTTAAAGGACAGTGGACCTAAAACAAAGGTTTGGAGAGGACTGAAAAAGGGAGAAATAAAGGATATTGAATCTACCAAGGAAGACTTTACATTTAAGAGTTCAGGTTGGGGCTGGAGAGATTGCTTAGTGGTTAAGGCACTTGCCTGCAGAGCTGAAGTACCCAGGTTCAATTCCCCAGGACCCACGTAAGCCACATACACAAGGCCGCACATGTGTCTGGACTTTGTTTGCAGTGGCTAAAGGCCCTGGTGTACCCATTCTCTCTCTCTCTCTCTCTCTCTCTCTCTCTCCCTCTCTCTCTCAAATAATAAATAAACTAAAATATTTTTAAAAGAATTCAGGTTGGACTTCATCCTATAAGATACAACATCTTCAACAAATTGTCAAGATTGGGACTGGGGAGATAACATAGTCATGAAAGCACTAGCCATGTAAATCCATGTGAAGAATACAATGACCTGAGTTTAGACTCCAAAAAAACCCATGTAAAAGCTGGGTGTGGTGATGCCTACCTATATAATTCTATCACTGGGGAGATGGAAACAAGAGCATCACCAGGGCTTGTGGATAGATTGTTTGGCCAAATTGCTGAGCTGTAGGCTGACTGAGATACCCTGTCTCAAAAAATGAGGTGAAAAAGCAGGGGCCCTGCAGACTATAAAATCAACCAGCCAGACAAGAAGTGACACACAGCTTCTGTGGGTAAGCAACAATTCTCTGATGGAACATGAGGCCTAAATAGTGGAAAAGAACTCATACCTTGTACTGGGAACCAAGTCAGATTCCCATACTGCGGAAACTCATACTTCAGAGAGAAATTCCCACTGCTCTCTGGAGAAGAAGACTGGGCTTGCACACCAAAATTTTCTCAAATAACTTTGCACACCCCTTTAACCCAAGCTACTCTCACTCTTGGTTGGAGAATCTGCTTTATTTTACAGATGGCAGAGAAAATGGAGGAGAGCTCAGCTCCATCAATGAGATAAGAAGATTAGTGACTGCCTACCATGAGACTTGTCACCTCTTCCACATCTGCCATAGCCCAGGAGAATTTGAACTTGCAACTGAAGTAGTGGCATGAACACTGCAATTACTGCTAACCTGACAACCAGCTCTGTAGTAATGGTGGCAGGCATGATGGTCAAGCACAACCTATCAAGGCTACAAAGAACTCAACACTAAGTCAGACTGTCAACAGGTCTTTCATGGCTCAAGAAACATTGCTGAAGAGGGGATAGAAATATTTGAAGAGTTATAGAGTGGGAGGGAATACTCTAAGGCACAGTTTTTTCCCTTACTATCCCATTGGGACTGACTGAGACTTCATGACCCCAAAGTAAATCCTGTAACCCCACAGAGGAGGGCCCCAGAGAAATGGGAACAAGAGAGGGAATAAGAGGGTATAATCTGTTAAAAAATACATAAATCAAAGTGTGGAAAGTTATTGAGGAGGATACTTGACATTGATTTCTGGCTTTTACATGGACATATACACATGTGCATATGAGTCCCCCCTCATACACACACATGGAAAAATATAAATATTTCTTAGAATTTTTTATAAAATTCAATTTCTAGGACTCTACATCTTACCTGATGATTTGGAAAATTCAGTGATAGAAACCAAGAATCACTATTTTTCATAAGATCCCAAGGGATTCTAGCCCTCTGCTATACTGAAGACCAATGTTGAATATAGTGTTAACGCCAAAGGGAGCATGACAACATGAAAGTATTTGTTTAGCCTTTTTGCAGAGAGAGACAGAAAGAGAGAGAGGTGGAAAAGAAGGAGAAAATAAAGGTGAAGGTAGCACATTTAGGAGGTCATTGCTATGGGCTCTTGATACTCAAGATGTGGTCCTTAAGTCAGGAACATGGACATGATCTAAAAGCTGGTTATAAATGCAGAGCCTCAGTACTACCAAGACCTGATAATCTGAGTTTAAAAAAAATCTTCATTTTAACAAGATCTCTAAGAGACTTGTATGCACATTGAAGTCCAGAACATGGTGAACTAGGCATTAGAGATATGTGGAAACAATGATTAAGAAACCAGGAAAGGAACTGGGAACAGATGGGAAACTGGAATCTGAAGTTCAGAATGAAACTAAGAACTGATCTACTTCAAAGGTAAACTAAAGGGTTGGAGAAATGGCTTAGTGGTTAAGGCACTTGCCTGCGAAGCCTAAGGACCCAGGTTCAATTCCCCAGCACCCACATAACCCGGTTGCACATGTGTCTGGAGTTTGTTTGTAGTGGCTAGAGGCTCTGGTGTGCCCATTCTCTCTATCTCTCCCCATCTCTGTATAATAAATAAATAAATAAAATATTTTTATAAAAATGTAAACTAGGGCTGGAGAGATTGCTTAAGAGTTAAGGTGCTTACCTACAAAGCCTAAGAACTCATTTTCAAATCTCCAGGTCCCACATAAGCCAGACACATGCACACAATGTCACATATGTGCATAAGGGGATACACATGTCTGGAGTTCATTTACAGTGGCTGAAGGCCCTGGCATGCCCATTCTCTCTCTCTTTCTCTCTCTCCCACTCTTTCTCTGCCTCTTTCTCTCCCTCTCAGGTAAAAAAAAAAAAAAAAAAAAAAAGGTAAACTAAAGATCACTGTTGCCCTACAGTTAAATGCTGTATGCCAGTCTTTAATGTTTGTATTCAAGAGGATGAGGGAGGAGGATCAAGATTTCCAGACTAGCCTGAACTGCATAGTGAGACCCTGTTAAGTAAAACAAAACAAGTACTAGAGAGATAGCTTAATCAGTAAAGTGCTTGGTTTAAAGGTTTGAAGATCTGAGGTCAATCCCCAGAACCCATGTGAAAAAGGTAGGCCTGGTAGTACACGTATAATTTCAATGCTGGGAAGGTGGATAGAGACAGAATTCTGGAGCCCATTGCATCAGCAAGTCCAGCCAAATTGGTGAGCTCTGCACCAATGAGAGACTCTGTATCAGGGGAGGTGAGATATCATTCCTGAGTATGACATCCTAAATTGTCCTATGACCTCCACACATATGCTCACACACATGTATATGCTCACATGTAAACAATCACACATATACACATGCACATATACCAGAAAGAGAGAAAACAACTGTAACAAATATTGTATTGGGCATAGATATACATATATGGTGGCATTGCAGGCAAGCTGTACACAACAGGGACAAGAAGCCCATCAAAAATGTAGGCAATACAAGTCCAAGATGATAATTTTTCAGGGTGTCATTCAGAGGATAATGTGCAATGGCAAGATCAAAGTCACTCTAGAGGGAAAGACTGCATTGGTCTTAGTCATTTGAGTTCACTATGTGAGGAAGGAATGTGACTGAGTCAATGGAAATAACAGATAAGGTCTGAAGGCAGAGAGGTATATAATTAAGAGGACTGAGAACTAGATGTTGAATGCCAGCATTCACATACAACAAAAGATTCAGAGATTAGAGCAATAGTATGGTGAAAGCTGGTGGGTACTGAGCATGATTTCAACACCAGATTTCTGATAGCAGCATGAGGAAGCCTCTACAAAGGTTGCAGGAACTTGCTTGAGAAGAATCAGAGATGTCAAATTTTAGTATTGCAACAGGAACAAACAAAGCAGATGACTGTATCCAGATCCTGTAACGCTGGGATCATTTCAAGTTCCCTTTTCTGTTCTCAACACTCTGTGACTTTTCACGAGGCTTGGAAACATAAGTGAAAGAAGAAGGGATGCTTCCAAAAGATAGAGTAGTTTCAGTTTGTACTCTACAAAGCTGCAGGAGTAAATTCAGGTCCCCAGGGAACTTCTGGAGAAGACCCCATTCCCAGCCATCCTCAAGACTAGCAGACCACTCAAGGTTTTAAAGTATATGCATGAGTTCTTGACGTGCTTTGCTATAAAAGATCAATATCTATCTCTTTTCCCATGAAAAAGCTGTATTTAGTGACTCAGTTCTAGCAGGTAAAATAAGGCAGCAGAGATCGTGTGTAACCTCCAAGTCTAGATGGTAAAAGGCTTGTATCTTCCTCTTTGGATTCACTTGCTCTGTAGGAAACTAGCCTTGATGTCATGAAGACACTTGTCATGAGTTCAATATGAAATGTCCCCCTTAAGACCATGCACTTGCATACTTGGTCATAGGTGGTGGCACTGTTTTAGGAAGTTGTGAAACCTTTGGACCTGGGACCTAGTTGACTGAAAGTGAATGGTTCTGAAAGCTACCCTGCCTTTATTTATGGTGTAGCACTCTGCTGCTTAGTCTGCTGAGATATAACAAGGAGCCATAAGGACCCAGAGCCCTGGACTGAGCTACTATTCCTTTCCTGTCATTATGGACTTATACTTTCAAAACTATGAGCCCAAATTAGCCTTCTCCTTCCTTAAGTTACTTATGTCAGATGTTTTGTTACAGGCATGAACATAGTAGCGTGAAGGTAGTAGTTGTATCACAATATTCAAGTGATCTTATTGAGTTGTTGCAGTCATGTTTGCATTGCTGGTAGAAATCATCAGACCAGGAGCAGATTGTGGGGAAAAAAGGGGTTTATTCTGTCTTACAGACTTAAGGGGGATGTTCCACCAAGGCAGGGAAATCAATGGCATAAGTAGAGGGTGGAAATCACCCCCTGGCCAGCACCAGGTAGACAACAGGAACAGGAGAGTGTGCCAAACACTGGCAAGTGGAAACTGGCTATAACACCCATAAGCCCGCCCCCAACAATTACACTGCCTCCAGGAGGCATTAATTCCCAAATCTCCATCAGCTTGGAAGTTAGCATTCAGAACACCTAAGTTTGTGGGGGACACCTGAATCAAACCAGCACATTCTGCCCCTGGCCCCATAAACTGATATCCATATATGATATAAAATACAATGCATTCAGCCCAGCTTACAAAAAGTTCCCATAGTTTTTATCAATCCTAATGATGTTTAAATATCCCCATAATCTGAGGTCTTTAAAAAATTATTTATTTATTTGAGAGCGACAGACAGACACACAGAGAGAAAGAGGCAGATAGATAGAGAGAGAATGGGCATGCCAGGGCCTCTAGTCACTGCAAACAATCTCCAGATGCATGTGCCACCTTGTGAATCTGGCTTACGTGGGTCCTGGGGGACTGGGCCTCAAACAGTGGTCCTTAGGCTTCACAGGAAAGTGCTTAACTGCTAAACCATCTCACCAGCCCATAATCCATGGTCTTTTAACTGAGCCATAATATCAAAAAATCACCCCCAAACCCTTAATGGCACAGAAAAAAAAAAAAAAAAACTCTGCAAAACAGGCATAGGGCATAACAAAATAAATATTCAACCAATACAAGATTTAAAAAAAAAAAAACTAGGGCAAACATCAAACTCTGTAGTTCCAAGTGCAACAACTCTAACCAGTGACAAGTCTCAAAGTCTGATAATTCTAACCAGCAATGTCTCTAGAGTACTAGTTCCTCCCCTCCAGCTAGACTACTCACGGTCCTAGAAAAATTCTTCTGGGGCTAGCAATTCTCCTTAGCAACCATCTTGTGGTCCTGGCATCTCCACTTTAATGCATGGTTTAACCTCATGGCTCCATTGGGTCTCTATGTAGTCATCCAGCAAACCTGCTTCACATTGCCCATGGTCATTTCCAAAACACAAGACCATGTTGCAAATTCAATGACCTTCTCTCTTTTCTGCATTTCTTATATTTCATAATACCAGGGAGGGTGCCAGTTTGGTAATCCAGGAGGGAGTAAAGCAGACTTTGAAAAGTAGGGCACTCTTTGAGCACTCAGGTCCCTTCAAACGAGTCTGCATTTTTCCTGTTGCCCCAATACATGTCATCTGGCCCAATCTCAATGGTTGTAATCTCTCAATTGCAACTGAACAGACAACAGGTTTGTCCTAAACATTTCTTTCTGTGCCATATCCCTCTGCTCACATCAGTCTGCTTCTATGCAAAGAAACCCTGTACAACTTCTCAGGACATGAGCATAACAGCAAGCCTCTCACACAAACTGCTTCTAGCCCAGTTCAAGCAAAGCTCTTTCTCACCCTCATAAGCCAAATTTCACAGACCATAGTTTCTACTGGATTCAGGTCTTTTAACTCTGACCAGAATAGTTCATCAAGCTGTACTTATAGCACTGTAAGGAGTCTCTTGGGCCAAGGTTTCAAATCCTTCCATGTTCCTCTTGAAAATCAGGTCTAAAAGGCCACAGCCACACAATTAGGTGTCTAGAAGCAATTGACACCACTCCTCAGTACCAACATTACTCTTGCAGTCGGGTTTGCATTGCTGACAGAAATCACTCTACCAAGAGCAGCTTGTGGGGAAAAGGGTTTATTTTGGCTTACAGACTCAAGGGGAAGCTCCATGATGGCAGGGTAAAACAATAGCATGAGCAGAAGGTGGACTTCACCCCTTAACCAACATAAGGTGGACAACAGCAATAGGAGAGTGTGCCAAACACTGGCAAGGAGAAACTGGTTATAACCCATGAGCCCACCTCCAACAATGCCCTGCCTCCAAGAGGCATTAATTCCTAAATCTCTATCAGCTGGAAACCTAGCATTCAGAATACCTAAGTTTATGGGGGACACCTGAATCAAATCACTACATAGGTCTACTTGGTGAATAACTGAGATCTGTCCACAGCTTTATGAGAGTGTCATAATAGAATTGGATCCTCCAACTCTCACCAGGCCTCACCAGACCACAAGCCAGAACATCAGAGCTGCCTCCAGCCAAGCCACTCCTAAATTCATGACTGTATTCATAAATGTGTAACTTTGTGTTAAATTTGTTTATGAGATTTATTATTTTTAAACCATAGCTTTATGATAATTTGATATGCAACACTGATCTATTGTTAGTAGAATGGATGGATGAGAGGAGGAAAGATAGATCACTGAAAATACAAAAGAAACAGAACAGATCACAAAAGGCAGGTGCTATAAACCCAAGTTGAACCCACGTGTTTAGACAGGGTATATGTCAGCTGAAGGAAAGTCTGGTCAACTCTAGAAAAGTTATACAGACTGAAATTCATTTGTCATCCAGTAACACCCAGAGTTTCTTATCTGAATATAATATATATGTTTTTAAAATAGTATAAATAAGCTGAACTTAGTTGCTCAGTTATCATATATCTGGAAATTAGACAATTTATATTCCATCTCCACATCTACTCAGTGAGCTTGGGCAAGTCAACTCAGTTCAATAAACATTATTTGGTACTGAAGTTTTCTGTGCTGTGGATTTTTCATCCATGAAATACAGAACCTTTATCCCCTTGTCTGTGCCCAAGGACAATGTGAAGCCTCAGTACTGCCCAGAAACACCAAAGGCAACTAGCCTATGTCTTGTGAGCACTGTTGTACTCTGTCCTGCCTCCTCCTTCCACAGAAACCACAATACAGGCTCATCCAAGTGCTCTCCCTTTGCTTGTTCTGCCTCCTGATTGAGCCTTGAGCACCCAAGAGTGGCACATCCCTCTACATTCAGCCATTTCTCTCCAGTTCTTTTCCCTCCTTCCTAAAAAGTCTCATCAACACAGCCCTACACTCTATGAAATACATCCCTGTGTTATTTCTATCTCCAGTAACAAATGTCTGACAAGACAACATGTTCCTGGGATGAGTCCCTTTTTAAATATTTTACTTTGAAATAACTTTAGGTTTACAGAAAAGTTACAAAGACAATATAAAGATTTGACATATATCCATCACCACCTCTCTCCCTCCCCCTTCTCTCTCTCTGCTGTTTACATGTTACAAAATGAATAAATTAATATTAGTACAATACTATTATCCAGACTATAGACTTCACTCAGACTCAGTTTTTCTAGTACTGTCATTTTTAATATTTTAGATTTATTTATTTATTTGAGAGAGAAATAGGCAGGAGGCTAGAGAGAGAGAGAGAGAGACAGAGAGAATGGGAGCACCAGGGCCTCCAGCCACTACAAACAAACTCCAGACATATGTGCCATCTTGTGCATCTGGCTTACATGGGTCCTGGGGTTTGAACCTGGGTCCTTTGGCTTTGCAGGCAAGCTCCTTAACTGCTAAGCCATCTTTCCAGCACTACTACTGTCATTTTGTATTCCGGGGTCCAATGAAATGTACTACATAATATTTAAAGATGATGTCTTAATCTTCCCCCATCTGTGACAGTTTCTTAGATTTTTCTATTTTTCATGAGCCTGATCATTTCTCTTCCTTTCATTATTCTTTCCTTCTTTTCTCCTTCAATCCCTTCTTCTCCTATGTCTCCTCCTTCTTCTTCCTCTCTCTCTCTCTCTCTCTCACACACACACACTCTCTGTCACACTGGGAATTGAACCTAGGAAAGTATATTACTTCTAAGCTGTATCCTTACCTCTATTTTTCTTTATTTTCTTTGTTAAATTTTGAGACAATGTCTCACTAAGTTACCCAACCTAACCTTGAACTCACCCTATAGTTCAGGCATATTTTGAACTTATGGTCCTCCTACCTCAGTCTTCCAAATTACAGGCTATGCCAGAGAAGGCATAACTTGATCTTTAACCTTTTGAAAAAAGTACTGGCTAATTATTTTTGTAGAATGTCCCTAAATTTTGGTTTGTATAATATCATTTCATGATTAGAGTATAGTGATAAATTTGGGGGAGAAAAACCATAGAAGTAGGGCCTTTAAGATCAGAACCTATTAGGGGGTATGATTTCATAGTTATTATAACAAATTAGCACAGTTAATGGCATAAAAAAGAATTTATTATCTTACAGTGCTATGTCTCAGCAATCTGAAATAGGTCTTCCCGGGCTAATTTCAAGTTATCAGGAGGGCTCCTTCTGAAGCTCTAGGGAGAACTGTTCTCTGCTTTTGCCAGCTTCCAGTGCTTATCCTCACATTGTCCTTTCTTTGGTGAGCAAATCTCTTCCTGTCCCCCATTTATAAGGACCTTATGATACATTAGGCCCACTTAGATATTCCACATACTCTCCGTTTCAGTCCTTCATTTAATTTTATTTTTTTTTGGGGGGGGATGTCCTTCTTTCTTTCCTTCTTTCTTTCTTTCTTTCTTTCTTTCTTTCTTTCTTTCTTTCTTTCTTTCTTTTTTCTTTCTTTCTTTTTGTTTGTTTTTCAAGGTAGGGTCTCATTCTAGTCCAGGCTGACCTGGAATTTACTATGTAGTCTCAGGGTGGCCATGAACTCACAGGGATCCTCCCACCTCTGCCTCTGGAGTGCTGGGATTAAAGGCGTGAGCCACCACACCCAGCTTCCTTCATTAAATTTTATCTGCACGATTCCTTTTACCTTGTGAAGGAATGTACTCACCAGACTAGCACCAGGACTTGGATATTTTTTAATTTTTTTGTTGTTCATTTTTATTTATTTATTTGAGAGTGACAGAGAGAGAAAGAGGCAGAGGGAGAGAGAGAGAGGGAATGGGGATGCCAGGGCCTCCTACCACTGCAAACCAACTCCAGATGCTTGCGCCCACTTGTGCATCTGGCTAACATGGGTCCTGGGGAATTGAGCCTCGAACTGTGGTCATTAGGCTTCACAGGCAAGCGCTTAACCGCTAAGCCAACTCTCCTGCCCAGGACTTGGATATTTTTGTTTGCCTTACTACAGAGTACATCATATCCATATGACTCATCATACCCATAGCGATATCAACCATGATCACTTGACTGACAGGATGATCCATTGTGAAATTATATTTGGGATGATAAGCTCTCTTTAATTACTAGAAATGGGAGGTTTTTTTTTTAATTGACACTTAATGATGTTGACATTATATAGACATTCAATACCAGCACACAAAATGCCATTTCCTGCCAGACTCAGTTCTCAGTCTTGGAAATACAAACATTATCAAGCAATGGCCCCTGCTTTAGAAACTAATTGCCTGATGGGGAAATCATTTGTTAATTTCTTTAAAGAAAGTCGTTTTATTAGTACAAACAAGTATTCCTTTTAAACAGTCTGGAAGCTGCTTCATTGGGGATTTTTTATTGTTTAGTGGGTTTCGGACAATATGAAAATGGGAACTAGAGCTGGGCCTGGTGGTGCAGGCCTGTAATCTCAGCATTTGTGAGGTTGGGGCAGGAGGATCATGAGTGTGAGGCCATTTGGGCTACATAAGGAGATTTTGTCACTAAATTATTAAGCAAAAAGATAAAGGAATGTTTTTATAGTTTCTGAAGTATGGTTGTACTTACTGTGACTGTTATCCACCAGTTATATGCTGCCTTGGATTTGCTTTTCTACTCTAGAATATTATCTTATTGTCAAACCAATAAAAATGCCATCAGGTTTCTCATTAGAAAGTCTACCTTTTGCTTGGATTGCAGTCAGTTTTATGGAACAAAGCAACCATGTCCCACCTCAAAACTCTGGTGCTCATGTAACTAAGACGAATCCAATCTTCACCCTTCTCCTTTGCTTCCTTTCTCCTATAAAATAACAGCACACCACATGCTTCTTGAAGGAAGATGCTAGCAAAGGCTTACCCACAGATTTTTCTTCAATCTCAATTACAATACTTCAAACTCAAAATGGTTCCATGGGACCTTGTACTCGATATAAAAACCTCTGTTATTTTTACTGCTTGAAGAAGGGTCACCTTAAATTAACTCCAAGTCATGTCTGAAATATATTTCCTATACCAGGTTCTTCAAGTCAAATACTCTTGAAGTGAAACAGCTGAGAAATACTCAGGGAATTTATCATTCACATGCTGCAGGGTTGAAGTTCCCCTTTGCCTTGGCATAAACATCAGAGGCATCATGTTCAATTGCTTATCAGCTACCTGCCTTTGGTGATGTCATTGTTAAACTCTGTTGCATGTGAAAATGTGCTTCCACGTTTTCACATTAAAAAAAAAAAAGATTTAAAGGACACTAAGGTTTTCTCTTTTTACCTCTTGTTGTGAGATTCAAATATGAAGACATTTGGAAACATAAAGTCCTAAACAATTTCAAGTAGCTGAATAATAAATCATCACTTTTTAGGTGTGATAATGGCTTCTTAATTGTTTTTAAAAGTCCTTTAACTTTTTGTTATTTAACTAATGAATTTATTATTAAATTTTTCAGTCTTTATCATTTAAAGTAGGGATCAGCAGTTTTTCCTAAGGGTAAATGATAGATCTGGGGGACCTCTATGGAGCCTAGGCTGGTTCCTTGTCTGGGAAAGCAGCCAGTACACAGCTGGAAAATGAATGGTATGGCTGTGCTCCAGGAACCTTTATTTACAAAGCTGGACATGGCTCACAGGCCAGAGTTTGCTGAGTCTGTTTCAGAGAAACTCACTGGAATATTTATGGATGAACTGGTCTGATAATCAGGGCTTGCTTGAAAATTATATGGGAAATGGGGCAAAAATGAAACAGAGTTGGTCTTGGGTTGATAGATGCTGAGGCCTGGTGAAAGGTATGTGGTAGTTCATGTTAATGCACTTATTTTTTTGTATATGTTAGAAATTCTCAATTATAATAAAATTGTGCAATGGCAGAAAGATAATTTATCATGGACATGAGTCATAATGTCAACCAAGTTACAACTCACCTAATTCAGAGACCTTGGCTGAATGATGAAAAATGGAGCTTCCCCAGAAGGGTGGGATGTCATTGGGCCCTTCAGGAATGCATCATCCCATCTGGAGGTCCAAGAATTAGGTGTCATAGAGTGCATATGATTTCAGAGTGGCTAGTGAATTGTCAGCCTAGGAAAATATCTCTTCCATGCCATGGGGAAATGGACAATTTTGCTCTTTCTTCTTCTCAATGAGCATATTAACATACTTTATATTTTTTATCTTGTTTGATTTTATTTTTGAAACACAGTCTCACTCAGTAGCCCTGGCTGGCCTAGTACTTGCTTTGTAGCTCAGGTTAGCCTTGAACTCATAGTAATCCTCCTGCCTCAGCCTTCCAAGTCCTGAGATCACAAGCATAGAGACCACACCTGGCTCCATATTAGTGTATTTTAAATTGTACTTGTGTCCCATAAAAGTCAAGATAGCCAGACAGATCATAAGTAGTACACAATCCATGGAAAGAGTTGAGGGCAAAAGATACAATCATAGAGCCAACAGTGACTCCTTCTTGGAGTCCTTCACCCACTCCTTTACAAAGGATAGGACAATGTGCACCCCTTTTCCAGGGGAGGACACGGCATGTACAGAGGGGAAGCAACTTGACTGCAGTTGCATGGAGAACTGTGTGTTAAAAGCTCAGTGTTTACCCACTAGACCAAACCTCCACTCTGGGGACAAGAGGTAGAAATAGAGAGCCATGACTGAGAGTTCTTGTGGGAAGTAAAGTGGATAAATAAGAAAAAGTTATGTTGAAACATAAGTAAGTATAAATAACTAGGGAATTGGGGCTGGGGAGATGGTTTCGTGGGTAAAATACTTGCCAAAAAAGCATGAGGACTTGAGTTTGATTCTCAGTACCCGTGTTAAAATGCCCAGCATGGAGTCCCGTGCTTGTCATCCCTGGGGCTTGCTGGCCAGACAATCATTATAAATAAGGAATAACACTCAAGGTGTGTACATGCACTCACACACACACACACACACACACACACACACATACACACGTGTTCCCATGCACACATGTTCACGAACATGCATACACATATACATACAGACATAAAGAAGTCAGAGAGCTAAAAGACAAGTGAAAAACAAAGCAACATGAAATATCCATCCATAGCTTCCATCTCTTCTTTAGCAATGGGGTCATGTGGTTTGGACTTTCTGTTTCGGGTTGTTGTTTTTTGTGGAGTCTTTGCCTCTAGATCCAGGCGCATTTTTTAAATATCAAAGTAATTCAAGATACAAAATAGGAAGAAACAGAAACTCACTGATTCCCAAAGGTGACAAGACCTCAATTGTGCTTCTTTTTTCAATAGACAAGATGAAACATCTTCATCGAAATATGAAGCAAGTTATGTGATGTTTTGCTGGAAACATTGCTATGTTTCTGGGTGACTCAGCAACAATGGTCATGCCCCCATTTCTGATCTCATGGTTAAAGAGTTTTCTCCTAAGATTAGGATGAGGCTTGATACATTGTTATCTCTTTCCCTTTAGCATAGCCCAATTTCAGAATATTCTTACCAATTGTGAGATGCTGCCTTTCAAAATGAATAGCCCACCCTATCTGTTGGGATTAAAGAGCCTCACCTTATTCAAAAATTTTTATTCCAGCCTCATGATGTACCTCAGTGGCAGAGTGCTTGCCTAGTATGTTCAAGTACCCTTAACCATTTCATCCATTCTTTCTTTACTTATAAACTCTCCTTTTCTCATGATTATGAATAGCTTCCTCTTTGGCATTTTTTTTTATTTTACCACTGGATCAATTATCAAAATACATTTTCAGTGACTACAAATGACTGGGGAAATAAAATATACCTAATAAAATATACCTAATATTTTCTTAAAGTGTTTAATTCAAAAAAGTTGTTGAGGTGAAAATAATCAGATCATAAAAGAAATGAGAAGAGGCTTTTGCCATTAAGCAATCTATAAAGAATGCAAACCATACTCTAGAAAAAAATGCCTTTTACCCACCCATTCCCAGAAACAAAAATGTATGAAAAGCAGCGTTCATGTTTTTCCTTAAGTATAGCCACTGCTTAGCCTAACCAGGACATGTTCACCTCTTAAATTCTTACTTCAGGCTCTTAAGTTTATTCAAGAGTGTTTGTGTTTGTACTCAGGAATGCTAAATATGTAGGAAGGTAGGGGTTAAGACTTGCATTTGTTGAGTATTCTGTCTGTGCCATATACTTTTTAAATGTTTTCTATCCCTCTGGATAACCCACTTAAGCAGATAATAATATTACTCCCCTATTAAAGGTAAAGAAACGGACCCAGAGGGGTTTTATAATTCACCCAAGATTACAGTGTTTCAATGTCAAAGCTTGATTTCAAACTTGGGCAACCTGGCCAAGATTTCATGTACTTCATACTATATTCTAATTTTGTTGGATTTCTACATAAGAATCTTTGCTAAGAGGCTGAGGCGATGGCTCAGTGGATAAGACACTTGCTATTCAAGCTAGAGTACCTGAACTTGATCCCCCAAGACCCCACATAAAAAGCTAGAAGTAGGCTTCTGTAATCCAAGCACATTGACATTGACAGTGAAATGCAAGGTGAGGACAAGAGAATTTCCCTGAAGCCTGTAAGAATAGCAAAGAACAGAAGAGTGAGGACTCAAGAGTGAGAAACCTCACCTCAAAGGAGGTGGAAGGTAAGGACTGACACAAACACTGTCCTCTGACCTTCATACACATGCTGTGGCATGTACATGCCCCTTCCCCACAAATAAATAAATAATAAAATAAATTTTTCAAAAAGAATCTTTGCTAGGTGGAATCAGTTTTTTTTTTCCTTAAATTGATTTATTTTATTTTTTTATTTTTTATAATTAACAACTTCCATGATTGTAAACAATATCCCATGGTAATTCCCTCCCTCCCCCCACTTTCCTCTTTGAAACTTCACTCTCCATCATATCCCCTCCCCCTCTCCATCAGTCTCACTTTTATTTTGATGTCATTATCTTTTCCTCCGATTATGCTGGTTTTGTGTAGGTAGTGTCAGGCGCTGTGAGGTCATGGATATCCAGGCCATTTTGTGTTTGGAGGAGCACGTTGTAAGGAATCCTATCCTTCCTTTGGCTCTTACATTCTTTCTGCCACGTCTTCTGCAATGGACCCTGAGCCTTGGAAGGTGTGATAGAGATATTGAAGTACTCCTCCATCACTTTTTCTCAGCACCATGATGCCTTCTGAGTCATTCCAAGGTCATTTCCATCTGAAAAGAGAAAGTTCTCTAATGAAAAAGTGATAGTAACATTAATATATTGGTATGAACATTAAGAGAAGTGCGTACTAGGCAGTTTGATAAGTGTAGTATTGATATTTAGCCAGACAGCAGCAGACATTACACCCCTAGGTCTCATGACTACCCCTGTTGTAGGTTTTCAGTATCAGAGATGTATTCCCTCTCACAGAGCAGGCCTCTAGTCAAAATAGAGGGCAGTTGGTTTCCCCCATAATAGACATGCTACTATTGCACCCATTGCCTCATTTGGCCTGGTTGGGCAAATATAAGGCTTGCAGTGTCCACTGTGGAGTATCTTCACTGGTGACTTCTCTCTCTCCCATTGAGCGGGATGCCATGTGGCCTTTTCCAGTTTTCTATCAGCTGGTCTACATGGAGGAGGTTTTCAGCTCAGTTCCAGCAGGATTTCTCAGTGACCCTGCAGGCCAAGTTTGTGGAGTCTTCATCAATAGGGCCTTAGCATCTTCTATTCCTGGTGGGAAACCAAGGGTCTCAGCAATGGCCTGTAATGTTTTGGGGGCATCAGGGACCTCTTTGGCCAACAACTCACTGGAAAGTGTCTCATACCTGGCACTGAAAATTTTCTAGTAACAATCAATGGCTCTTGTGTGTTCCATTGTCCAAAAAAAGTATGTTTCTATATGATTTATTTACATCCTTTTAGATTTTGATTAGCTCTCCCTCTATCTTTCCTTTACTTGATCTCTTCCCCTGACCTCACTTAGGCATTTTTGCCCCCATTAATCTATTCTTCTGCTTACATATATACAATACCATCCTATTAAGTGTCCCCCTCACTTCCTTTCTGTTCCCTTTATATCTCATTTCTAGCTTACTGGCCTCTGCTACTGAGTTTTCTTCCTACTCACACAGAAGTCCAGTCATTTGTAGTTAGGATCCACATATGAGAGAGAACATGTGATGTTTGGTTGTCTGGGCCTGGGTTACCTCACTCAGATGGTGAATTAGATATTTTTCACATAGCAAATAGAACTTCACTCCTTCCTAGGTGAGAAAACAGAAGTTCATGGAGATAGATGGGGAGACCATTACAATGAATGTTGAGTGGGGAGGGGTCAAAATCCAGGGCTCTTGGAGGCTTACCTGCATCCCTTCTTCTACTTCCTACCATGACATTGTCTCAAGAGACATCTCATCTTCAGAAGAGCCATAGTACCCATAGAGATGCACCATTCAGATTGCCCTTCAAGACAAAATGTGTTGTTGTTCAGCTGGGAATCTGTAGCTTTAAAGGGCCTTTAAGATCGATCTGCCTCCACTTCCCATGTGTGGCTATGCTCTTCCTAAATAGCTCTCACAGACTCAGGATGGCAGGAGTGCTAAAACCAGGTTGTTTCTGCAGTAATGGACCCTCCTAACAGACAATCTTTGTACCAACGCTCCCATTGGGCTGGGGAAGACTCTTGTAGCTGATTCATGATCCTAGGGTCTCCTTTACCAACCCTGATTCATTCCCCTTTGATTTTATTTGTGTGTGTATGGGCAGTTGCACTTGTGTGTATGAACATGCGTGCATATTTCCTTATGTGAATACAAAGTTTCAGAGGGTCTCTTATTGGCTTGGAGCTCATCATCAACTAGGTTAGACTAACTGGCCAGCAGGCCCTAGGGCACCCTCCTGACTCTCCATCACTGAGATTCCAGGACTGTGCCATCATTCCCAGCCTTTATAAAATATGTGTTCTGACTATTGAATACAGATCCTCATACTTTCACAGCAAACATTTTACCAACTGGACCATCTCCCTAGTCCCTCATCCACTGCCCCCTTCACCTTGCCCAGGCATTGACCAACATTATTGTCATCTAATTCTGTTTTCAGTTTGCTTTCCAGGGCAGATCCACTTTTCACAGGAATCACATATACATTGTAGGCACTTCTAACAGTGAAGATGGATGAAAATAATCTAAATTAGAGGTGAATCATTTGAACAATGTCATTGCTGCTTTATCTTGTCTTTTCCACATGTGAAGCCTCTTAGGATTGACACACAACTGAAATTTTCAACAGCCCCCTTCATCAAGAAGAGTGTCAACATTCTCCCTTAAGAATTTTCTACAACAATTAAAATGCAGTGAATTTATCCCTGGAAGTATAGGTAAGAACTTTCTGAAAAGACTCTAATAGCATAGGAAATAGCCCCAAGAAGCAAAAGTTGAACACCATGAAATTTAAAACTCCCTGCACAGCAAAGGAAACCATCAGCAAAGCAAACAGAAAACCTACAGATGGGAGAAAATATTTCTCTAGCAACACCTCAGACAGGATTTGATATCAAGAACATATGAAGAATAGCCAAGCGTGGTGGTGCACTTGGGAGGCAGAGGTAGGAGAAGCACTGTGAGTTCAAGGGTCGCCTGAGACTACACAGTGAATTACAGGTCATCCTGGGCTAGAATGAGACCCTACCTCGATAAAAAAGAATATATGAAGAAGTACAAAAATTAAACACCAAAAAACTGCCAATCAATAATTGGGCTAAGGAATTGAACAGACACTTCTGAAAAGAAGAAACACAAATTGCCAACAGTTATATATTTTTTTTTAATTTTTGTTTATTTTTATTGATTTATTTGAGAGTGACAGAGAGAGAAAGAGGGAGAGAGAGAGAGAGAGAGAGAATGGGCATGCCAGGGCCTCCAACCACTGCAAACAAACTCCAGATGCATGCGTCCCCTTGTCCATCTGGCTAACATGGGTCCTGGGGAATTGAGCCTCGAACTGGGGTCCTTAGGCTTCACAAGCAAGCGCTTAACCGCTAAGCCATCTCTCTAACCCCCCACAGTTATATTTTAAAGTTCAATAACTTAGCCATCAGGGAGATGCAAATTTAATCCAATTTGAGGGCTGGAGAGATAGCTTAGCTATGTTAAGGCCCTTGCCTGCAAAGCCAAAGGATCCAGGTTCGATTCCCTAGTACACAATAAGGTATTACATGCATCTGGAGTTTTTTTGTTTTTTTTTTTTCCAGTGGCTAGAGTCCCTGGTTCTCCAATTCTCTCTCTCTCTCTCCCTCCCTCTTTCTTTCCCTTTCTCAAATAAATGCATATTAAAAACACTTTGAGAGTCCATCTCACCCCAACAGAAGGGCTATCATCAAGAAAACAAATGACAACAAATGCTGGTAAGGGTGTGGGGAAAGAGGGACTCTTATTCTGTGTCTCTGGAAGTGTAAACTGGTCCACCCCCTATGGAAATCAATTCGGATGTTTCTCAAAAAGCTAAAAATTGAATTACTATGTGACCCAGCTATACCATTCCTAGGCATATGCCCAAAGGAGTCTAAATTCTTCCACAGAGGGCACTTACATATCCATGTTCACCGCAGCTCTATTTATAGTATCTAGGAAATGGGGGCAGCTTTGTTGTCCATCAGCTGATGGATGGTTAATACAAATTTAGTATATGTACTTAATGAGGTTTTATTCATCTGTAAAGAAAAATGAAATATGCAGGAAAATAGACATGGAAAAGATCATACTAAGTGAGGTAACCCAGGCCCAGAAAGACAAAAATCATACATGCTCTCATATGCAGATCCATACTTTGAATATTTGTATGTAAATAAGGTGAGGAGGGGCAGTGTATAGGATATGAAGCTAGATAGAAGACCATGGGAGAGAAAGAGGTGTAGAAAGGAGGAAGGACAAAAGGTCACATGTGACATGCAAGTGGAAGAGAGACTAAGTGGGGGAGGTTACCAGGGGAAGAGAAGAAGGGAGAAGAAAGGGAAACAAAAAATGTATGAAAAATGCCATAATAAAACCTAAATACCTATATGGCAAGATGCTAAAATTTAGGCTCTTTCACTGCCATATGATTGTTCTCAGTGCTGCTTGACATGCCCCAAGTATCTCTCACTTTCTTCTTCAGCCAGCAAACCCGCCTTTTTTTCACCAAAACTCACATGTTACTCTTCGACAAAGTCTTTCTGCAGTCCTATGGAAAGAAGTGTCCCATTACATCACCACCACCATCATCATCTCCTAATTGTCATCATTACTATTGACATACACTAGATATTACTCAGTTCCTTACACCACACAGTTAGGTAGGTCATATTATTGAATCCATTGCACAGGTGAGGAGTCAGGGGCACAGAGACATTAGAAATCACATATCTAGAAGGGAAATCAAGACCCTATCTTTTAAACACTATGTAATGAAAGACGATAGGCCTGGAAACAGCTGTCCCTGTTCTTTCCCTTTCCTAGGCACTTCTTAAGAAGCAAATGACTTGCAATTAAGTGTGATCAATAGACAACAGGCCCAGAGGGAGAAAAAGTGAGAGGGAGAGACTCATTGGTTGTGCTGTTGATAAAGCTAATCCTGTCAATTTTTCAGATCTTTTTTTGTCTTCTAGTCCCTTTGTTTTCCTCTTGACTCACTTTCTCTTTTCTACTCCCAAATTCCCTGAATGTAAAATTGAAAAATTGGAATAGTAAATAAGCTTTAGTACAGAAATGATGCAATTGTGTCTTAAGATGTGCCATCCTAAGAGTCAGAGCTGAAACTCCCATAAGAGAAGACAGATGAAAAAAGAACATAAGAGAACAATTTAGTCAAAGTTTCTGTGACACAGGGGAGTTAAGAAATGGCCCAAAGACCCAAAGTAAACTCATTTTATGCTTGGATTTCACAAACACAGTTGTGTGGAAATGTGATCTGACAAAAGGGATATAACTTGATGGTAATAACAATGATCATGTGGAGAGGCCCAGCAAAGCCTGTCTATTTGGATTCTACCTGGCCTTTCTTGAGGAGAATTACTTCCACTTAGGTATGGGGCAGGATTCCTCTGGAATGAGGATCATATGAGCCCCTATCAGACAAGGTAGCTCAGAGAATTGCTTTATGGCCACCTCCTTCACTGAAAGGTAGGAGGAAGATTAGAGTAAGATTTCTTGGTTTTGTGGCTGTCTTTGGGGAGGAGTTCTAATTCCCATGATCCACCTGGGGAAGAAAAATTCTGATTTGTACAGTCTCCCTTGGGTAAGAAAGAGGAACAGGAGAAAGAAGGGTAGGTGAAGGTCAGTAAGAGACTTTGCTTCTGAAGTTCCTCCAGTGTCCTTTAAGTCATAGTTGGCATTTCGAGGTGGTGGTCACATATGGGTCCTCACATGGTGTGGAAGAAAGAGCATGCGGGTAAAGTATGTAAAATTGGTAACGATAGCACAACTGTTGAGACTCGTTTGTCCATTTGAAAAAAACTGTGGGACTTTTTAGGCAAAATTCACCACCTCTCTGAAGTTCTCTCTTAGCTTTTGTAAAATAGGAATCTTGAACTCACAATGTAGTTGTGAGAATTAAATGGCATATAATAATATGTTCGCTTTCTCAAGATCATTGCCTAATTTTGCATTTAATATTTAAAGTCAGCTCTATTACAGTCTCTTGAACCATATTTCTATAAAATAAAGTATATTATATAAAATCATGTCATAATAAATATGCTTTTAGATAAATAAAATTATTTGCTAAGAAGACTGATGCATAAACTTGACTGGGAGAAATAAATCTTACTGGTGAGTAGGGAAACTTTGTTCTAATTTATGATATGATGAGAAGGAATATTAGAGTTCTAATAAGGCATGGAAGGAGATAAAATGATTATTAATTGAATGTGACCTTTGGATAATATATGCCTATGAGGGACTGAAGCATTAGAGGAAATGAGTTTTTAAACATCTATTACATTTATTCTACATCCACTCACTTACTTACGTACTTCATTATCCACCAATCCTCTATCTATGCATCTATCTCTCTACCCATCTGTGATCTGTTAGTTAGCTATTCATCTATGCATACATCCATTCTCCCATCCACCCATCCTTCCACTGACTCATTCTTAGTAATAACACTGCAATGGTCCTTATCATATGAGCACTTTCTGTTGAATACAAGAAAAAAGAAAATAAGAGGAAATATGAGCTAAATGCCATTGAGTTATATGGCAAGTGTGCACAGTTTCTAGGCATGAGGAATCATATGTGACAGAAAAGACATGTGAAATTCATGTATATAAAAAGACAGAAGTTATACCACATAGGGGAAGGTTGCCTTTTTGACTTTCTGATCATTTCCCCTCATGAATGTTTCTTAGTAGTAGAGCACTTGACACGTACATTTAATACCCAAGGTTCAATTCCCGACATCACCAAGATATAGTAATAATTTACTTGTGAGATAATTCAGGAAGTTCTGGCAGATGTTTAGAGTGGTATATCATTAGGAAAAGAAAACAGCCAAGGAGATAGTACCAAACCAGTTTTCACTGTGGGCAACAGCATCTCATTCAGACTGAGTAATTCTGGGAATACAAATAGAACACACACCTGATCATCAGTCTTCTGGAAAAGCAAAGAATTGGTGATATTTGTACAACAACTCTCTTCTCACACTGAGGGCTGCTCCCAGCAAGATGTTAAATTCTTGGAACTTTTGGCCTACCATGTACATGCACAGAAGGGCTTCAATTGCCATAGAAAATCCTCAGGTAAAGGGATAATATTTTGGGCACTTAGAAATTAAATCTGTTGGGCTGGAGAGATGGCTTAGCTGTTAAGCGCTTGCCTGTGAAGCCTAAGGACCCTGGTTCCAGGCTCGATTCTCCAGGACCCACATTAGCCAGATACAAAAGGGGGCGCAAGCATCTGGAATTCGTCTGCAGTGGCTGGAAGTCCTGTCGTGCCCATTCTCTTTCTCTCTCTGCCTCTTTTTCTGTCTGTTGCTCTCAAATAAATAAATAAAAATAAACCAAAAAAACTTTAAAAAATAAATTAAATCTGACCACTAAAATCACAAGGACCAAGGAGACAGAGTTGAGGCACAGTCAGTAAATGAGTTGCCAGTAGAGCGTAGAAAGACAGCACGTTCAAAAAATGATCAGAGGGTAATGCTTTTCTATAAATGTGAGTCAGGATATTTTTAAAATGCATTGAACAGAAACAGATTATAAATTTGTATTTGTAAAATAAAACAAAATTTGTTTTTTGTATTCTTGCTTGAATATACACACA
Organism: Jaculus jaculus; assembly: GCF_020740685.1. Classification (NCBI taxonomy): domain Eukaryota; kingdom Metazoa; phylum Chordata; class Mammalia; order Rodentia; family Dipodidae; genus Jaculus; species Jaculus jaculus. The sequence continues at coordinate 7,264,866 of NC_059125.1, forward strand.
TACAATGTAGTACTGTTCAAAAGAGTTTAGCATGAAACTATAGCACTAGGGCAGAAGACTCTCAGAAGGGTCATTTGAAATGTTTATGTGTGCTGGGGATGTAGCTCAGGGGTAGAATGTGTGCCTAGTGCTGTGGTTTGAAGATGAAATGTCCCCAGTAGGCTCATATGTTTAAATACTTGGTCCCTGGCTAGAGACACTGTTTGGGAAGATTGTGGAACCTTTATGAGGTGGAGCCTTGTTGGAGAAAGTGGGCCACTGGGTGTGGACCTTGAGATTTTATAGCCATACCTTTTACCCTGCTCCCTGACTCTGGCAGAAGTGTGATGAGCCAGGTTGCCATGCCTTCCCCACCATAATGCACTATATCCCTGTGAATTGTAAGTGAAATTAAACTCTTGTCTACCTTAAGTTGCCTCTGGTCAGGTGTCTTTAAAAAAATTCATTATTTGAGAGACAAAGAGGAGAAGGAGAGAGAGAGAGAGAGAATTAGAGAAGGAATGGGCACACCAGGGCCTCCAGCCATTGCAAACGAACCCCAGACACATACGCCACCTTGTGTATCTGGCTTATGTGGGTCCTGGGAAATCAAACCTGGGACCTTAGGTTTTACAGTAAAGTGCCTTAACTGCTAAGCCATCTCTCCAGCCCTCAGGTATTTTCTTCACAGCAACAAGAAGAGTAACTAATACATCTAGCATGCACCAGGCCCTAGATAAAAGCCCTCGTACAGAAAAAAAAAAAAAAAAAGTTTGCTCTCAGTTTCAGTTGAAATTGTTTGAGAAGAGCTAAGTCCCTTCTCTCATCACAAAACAATACCAAAGAAGAAAAGCATTTGCTAACATGGCCCTTCCACTTTGTTTTCACTGGCTAAATGGAAGCAAGGTACAGATCTCTTAGAAGAAAAAGAAAAGTGGAGATGTAGATCTCTAGTTCATCAACATCTTTTGAGCCATGTTGAAAGTATATTTCAGCAGGAAAAAGGGAGGCTTTGGGAATTTGCAGAAGCATTAAGCAGAGGATGCAGTTTCAAAGCATATTGGTAACAAAATTAAATGTATTTGCCATGTTCTGATTCAACTTAGTTACGTCTCATGAAATTGAGAACTGTCTTATAAATTATCTTTTAGAAGTCATTAAAAAATTCTAAGTAATAGTTTCCAAGGGGAAAAATATGAGAACTTGGAAGCAAGTCATGAAAATCAGTTATTTTGCTACAAATTTCTCTTTCTTAATGAAAATGACTTATTCACTCCATTGTTGATTTATAATTGGTATTTTTTTTTAAATATTTATCTGAGAATTCATCCTTCAAAGAAAACACATCAAAAAGATTTTAGTTTAGGGCTAAACTTTAATTTAGATGTCTCTAATGAATTTATGTCTTATAAACATTCCCAAAGTACACTTGGGGAGAGGAAGAGGGAATTTGTCCTAACACATGGAGAAGAATATAAACAGGCTTTTGTACACACAGGTCTCTGGCTTGGTGTCTGAGTTCTCTGGAGAAATGGGCTAATGAGAACAACTGAGGAATTATTTTCCTGAGAAATTCTAAATATGCATATCGCCAGCAGTACTGCACCAATACAGTTCTGCTGAAAACATCACCTTGTTAACTTGTGGGAGCCAATTTCTGGGGTACCTGGGACATCAGGACTTCCCTAGGGCATTTGGCTACAGTGGTAAGAAGCACCAAATAACAGGGTAATGATTTGGAAGGTTTCTCCTGAGCCAGAAGAAAAGACACTTTGTAAAACCAGTTAATGTGGACTTTTCATTTCAATGTGATCACTGTGGTACACATAGGCTGGAGACACTTGTGTTGATGATGAAAGTAGTACCAAATTAAAAATGCAACAGTGTGCTATATGCCTTTACAGTAATAACTATAGGAATCAAAGTGACTCAATAATTGGAAGGATAAAAGAACAGTAAATCCAGGTAATATAAATGCATCCAGTTATATGCTGTCATTTCATCAAAATGAATTACATTTTCCAGACAGATATTTTAAATATATTTGTTCCATTGAGTGTTAGCCTCATGAAATTGAGAGGGATCTTCTTAATGGGAAATCCCTGAAAAGGGGATTTAGGAGCTCTGAATTCTCATATTCCAGTTGGGCCACTACATATTCTTTGTCCTTAGGCAAATTATATGTGAATAATTAAGTGGCCACCCCTAATTTTTCAACTGATTTCGCTTGGAAGGGCTTAATTGTAGGACAAAATTATTTCCTTGCCTTTTGACTTTGGTTAGGCTTGGCTACATGACTTTGGCCAATGACATGGAGACAGAAGTAACAGTTTAACAGTTTCAAGTGTAGGTTTTTAAAAGGCCTTGTATAGGTCTGCTTGGTCTCTTAGGCTTACGTCATCATGATATAAAAACCTATCTCACTTGTACCACTGGATCAAGGAAGTTGAACATCATGTTGAACAAATTCTAAGACTTAAAATGTAAAACAGAAATGGGAGCTGGAGATATGGCTTAGCAGTTAAGGTGCAAGCCTGTGAAGCCTAAGGACCCAGGTTCTATTCTCCAGGTCCCATGTAAGCCAGAGGTACATGGTAGCACATGCTTCTGGAGTTCATTTCCAGTGGCTAGAGGCCCTGGAATGTCCATTCTCCCCTCCTTTTCTCTCTCAAATAAAAAAAAAGCCTTTAAAAAATGTAAAACAAGCCGGGCGTGGTGGCGCACGCCTTTAATCCCAGCACTCGGGAGGCAGAGGTAGGAGGATCGCTGAGAGTTCGAGGCCACCCTGAGACTACATAGTGAATTCCAGGTCAGCCTGAGCCAGAGTGAGACCCTAACTCGAAAAACCAAAAAAAAAAAAAAAAGTAAAACAGAAGACACAGAGGCTCCTAAGACCTCATCACTGAAGTAGACCTAAAATGAACCCAACATGGCTCAGGGAAATTTGTGGAAGAGGGGATGGAAAGATTGTTAGAGCCACACGTTGGGTCATGATACACAGAGACATTGCCTCCTACCCATAACTGATGGCTAACACCACAGCCCATGGCCCATATTCGCCAATGAGGATGGTCCTAGCAGAGTGGGGAGGACAGAGAGGAGGCTAAGTATGGTACCAACATGACTGTATACACATTGTGTACATAATTAATTAAAATAAATAATACTAAGAATGTAAAACAGAAATGCCCTAATCACAAACATCAGCTTGTTATTCAGCAGCTGCTGACTGAAACATGCTGCCTTTATTGGCCTCAGATTCCTGATCACAAAATGGAATGAGTTTATTCTAGAACTTCAGCTCTCTTCTAAGTTCAATAATTTTCCCCCTAGAGCCCTCCTTGTATAAGAGAGCTTTTTCAGTATTTTATTTATTTATTGGTAAGCAGAGAGAGATAGGAAAGTAACAGAGAGCACGCCAGGGCCTCCAGCCACTGCAAACAAACTCCAGGTGCATGTGCCACCTTGGGCATCCAGCCTTATGTGGGTACTGGGGAGTCAAACTTGGATCCTAAGGCTTTGCAGGCAAGCACTGAGGCAACTCTCCAACCATCAGGTAGCTTCTTGCTGAAACAAAATACCTGACAAAAGTTAGCTTTAAGAGAGGAAGGATTTATTTTGGCTTAAAGTTTTGAGGGCAAATTCCATCTTGATGGGGAAGGCATAGCAGGAGCAGAAAGCTGGAGTTACATCTTTAACTCAGCAGGTAGGAAGTAGAGAGTGAGTTGATTGTGGCAAGTGGGACTGGGTTATAACACCTCAAGTCCTGCTGCCAGTGACATTCCTCCTCCAGCAAGGCTCCTACAGTTTCCACAACCTTCACAAACAGTGCTGACAACTGGGAACTAAGAATTCAAACACATGAGCCTAGTGGGGACATTTGTATATTCAAACCACCATACTCCTACTTTAGATGTAGCTGATTATATAAATCTTATACCTTTACATCACACCAGTTTCCAGAGACATTGCTCTTCTGAGTGTATGTCAGTTTTGCATTTAATGTCATTCATGTAACAGAACAGTGTGTCAACTAAAGCTGAAGAGCTGCATGAAATGTGCAGAAATTGAACTTCAGATAAACAGTATCCATTCAATTTCTATTCTTCAAAGTAAATGCTTCAAAATGAAGCCATATGCCTTCATTGATTTTAAACAAGTAGGCCTCCTGGATGAACAGGAGTGAGGAGAAGGAAAATTGGCATTTCCTGAGTGTCTATGTTTTTTGGATTATAATATCCAAAGGGTCAGCAATCATTAGCTTTCTCTCTGGTTAAAGTATCTATGTAATCATTTTTCCTTGCAACATTTTTTTGTTTTTCATTGAGACAGAATATCACAATGTGGTCTAGGCTGACCCTGATCTTGAAATCCTTTTACTTCAGCCTCCAAGTACTGGGATTACAGGTGTGCATCACTATACCCAAATTCTTGACTATACTATATAGTTTATTCATTAACATTTTTTTCTGTATCAAAAACTAAGTTTCTCTCCTTTGTTTTGATGCCCTTTCTTTGCCACAGTAGAAGGATCTATTCAAAAAAAAAAAAAACCTGCTTGATCATTAGCACCACTATTACACTAGAAAGAAAGCATTGCTGAAGATGAACCCTTCATAATACACTTTGTGTTACTAAAGAATTGACCACTGGAAGGGCTAGGAGATGGGGCAACAAGACATAGGAATAGGTGCTTGAAGATTGTTGCTCCAAAAATATTAGTTTCTAAGTCCAGGCATGGTGGCACATGCCTTTAATCCCAGCACTCGGGAGGCAGAGGTAGGAGGATTGCTGTGAGTTCAAGGCCACCCTCAGACTTCATAGTGAATTCCAGGACAGCCTGGGTGACAGTGAGACTCTACCTCAAAAAAAAAAAAAAAAAAAAAAAAAAAAAAAAAAAAAAAACAAGAAAAAGAAAATGGTTTCTAATCACTAGAATCTTTAAATGTTGCCTTCTGTGGAAATGGGATCTTTTGGGTCTGATTAAGCTACAAATCTAGAGGTGGAGAGATTATTATTTAGTATTATCCGAGTGGGTTGGAAGAGTAGTGCCATGTGTCCTAAGAGGTGTAGAAGGAAATTCGCTAGGAAAAACAACATGGTTATAGAGGCAGAAACTGGACTGATGAGGTCACAACCTCAGGAAACAAGTCTCCACCAGAAACTGAAAAAGACCAAAAATAAACTACTACCTAAAACCTCCAAAGGTGGCCTGGCTCTGCTCACACTGGGGTTTCCATTCAGTACTACTTTCAGGATCCTTACCTCAGTTGCATCTGTAACGATCTTGTTTCCAGAAAAAGTAACGTCTCTTTCCTTCCTCTCTGCCCCACCATTCTCTTGTGTGCTGTACAAGCAGATGTCAAACTGAATGACCTTGAAGAAGATCATGATTCCCTCTACTTGCAATCATATCAGTCTCTCAGGATTAGTTCATTCCTCCCCTCCCAACACTTCCCACAGCTTCCCATGTAGAAGAGAGCAAATCATCTCATAGTTACTTCTTTATTATACGTTTCTAAAACATGACTAGGAATATAGGCGTAGATACTCATCAACTAGTGTGATTTACAACGAAAAGATACATTTGCTTTTTGTTCATTTCTGAAGAATCACAACCCATGCCCTAGCCTAGAGCCACTCAGAAGGTCTCGTCCAACCGAGTCTTTTCCCATCATCCCAGACTCTGAACATTGCCCAGTAGCCAATTCAGTTCTGCACAGCTTGTTCAAGGATGATTAGAGTTCAGGCTGATCGTCTTTATCTCCCTAATTGTTAGAGAGAACACGAAGTCCTGAGGCTGTTCCTAGATCATGCAGTGTGCTTAACAGTCACTCCTTCTCACTTCTAAGCACTGTTGAGGAAGATCAGACCCTAGCAGAGGCAGCTAGTGTGTTATAGATTCCCTATCTTAGCCCCCTTTGAGTGCTCAAATAAACCTTAGATGCAAAGACTTGTCAAGGTTTTCAGAGGCAAAGCTCTGTAAGCTACATGTTGTCAATAAAACTCTATTGAATTCCCCCTCTCATTCTTCTATTTGTCTTTAAGATCCAGAATTGATTTTGGCAGAATTCACAGTGTCATTCAGGTAATGCTGTCTTGAGTTGTTGACAGGGTGTTCTTAATGAAATAGCAATAATGTGGGACTGCTTTTGCAAATTCAGCAAGTGTCAAGTGTATCACATAAAAGGGAAACTTACTCACCCCATCATTTTTCTAAGGAGGCGTGTATGCATGCGTGCATGCATGCATGGTTCATAGCCAGACTCATGTCTCCTGCCCACTCCCTTTTGGCTATGCACCTGAAATTTGATCTTGTACTGCAAGCACTCAATTGTGCTTAATTTGATTATACTTGGCTGAAAATAAAAAGCAGTTTATATGATATATTGAAAGGTTTGTAAGGGAAAACTAATGTTCTAGCAGATTGTCACAGTTTAATGCAGGGTTTCTTAGCATTGTCACTATTGACATTTGGGACTGAATTACTGATTTTTGTGGGGAGAGTCCTGTGTGCTACATCATCCCTGGCTTCTAACTTACCAGATTCACAAGTATGTTAGTAATCTTCTCCTTCCCAACTTGGGACATGCAAACATGTCTCTCAAGATTGCCAAATGTTATTTAAGAATTTCTACTTCCATTTTTAAAATTTCTTAGGATAGTCAGAAAAAGACTATGTCAAAAAAATTGTAATAGAAAAATTGAGGGGCTAGGTAGCTGGCTCAGTGCGTCACCGTGCTTTCTTTGCAACCATGAAGGCCTGAGAGGGACTGATTTGCCCCAGTTTGAAACCTCAGCACAGAGCCTGTGAAGATGTCTCAGTAGTTAAAGGTGCTTGCTTGCAAAGGATGCTGGCCAGGGTTCATTTCCCAAGCCACCCACATATATAGGCCTGACATACACCAAAAAGGTGGTGCAAGTGTTTTGTGTTCATTTGCAGTGGCAAGAGGCTTTGGTGCATACACACACGCATACACACACACACACACACACACACACACACACACACACACACACACACACATACACACATTAAAAAAGAACAGAGGGCTGGAGAGATGGCTTAGCAGTTAAGGTACTTGCCTGCAAAGCCAAAGGACCTAGGTACAACTCCCTAGGACCCATGTAAGCCAGATGCACAAGGTGGCACCTGTGTCTGGAGTTCACTTGCAGTGGCTAGAGGCCCTGGTGTGCCCATTCTCTCTCTATCTGCCTCTCTCTCCCCCTCTGCTTCTCTCTCTCAAATAAAATTTTTAAAACTTAAAAAAAAGAACAGAAAGCCTAGCATACATATAAACAGGAGGGTATGGCCATACATACCTGTAACCCCAGTCCTGAGAGGAGCAGAGACTGAAGAATCTCTGTGGCTTGCTGATCAGCCATTTACAGTTAAAACAAGAAGATACAGAGTCAGTGAGACTTGGGTCATGGAAACGTGTGGATGAGCAATGGCAGAGGACATCCAGTGTTCTCTTCTGGCCTCTACATAGGTCCATATGGGGCACACACACACATATGCACACACATGCATAAACCACACATACATAACCCACACAACACACATGTACACACACACACACACACATACACACATGAGACAGAGAGAAAGAGAAAGAGAGAGAGAGAGAGAGAGAGAGAGAGAGAGAGAGAGAGAGAGAGTTTTGTAGTCACACTCCTAGATGGTCCTTAATTATCATGCTTCTGGAGATGTGTGGCCTGATGTAATGTTCTTCCACACTCAATAAAACTAACTTTCATAACCAACAGGGTATTGTGGAGCTGACATACATCATAAGAGATGTAGTTTCTTTATGTTATGCTGTCCTATTTCATAAGGCTCCTCACTCTCATATTATCCATCTTGGAAGTTGCTATGATTTGGATTTGATTTGTTCTTCAAGAAACTAAGCATGGAAGTCTTGGTCCTCAGTATTGTGGACACTTTATGGGAGATCTTTTAGGTTACTGGGGGACCTGGCTTTGGAAGGAATTAAGGTTATTCTCCTGTAACCCCTTGGTGTGTCTTGCAAGAAATTATAAAAGCTCCAGCCTGGCCCTACCCAAATCTCTGTAGCTTCCTGCATCATGATGTAACTTCTTGCTCCATATGTATTCCTGCAGTTGCCATCTGCCATGATGTGATGCAGCCCAGAGGGCCCTCGCCAGAACTAACCTGATGTCAGGTTCTACTGTGAAACTCAAAACTCTGAGCCAAATAAATCTCTGATCTTCATAATGAGCCTGCCAAAGGTATGTCAAGCTAACAACCAAGAGCTAGCTAGCACACATGTGGGAACATCCAGCCCCCATCGGGCCATGAGTCACAACAGTTCAGGACAATGCCTTGACTGATTGCTCAATTAGCGGCCCATAACCAAAGTCATGTAGGTAAGCTAGCTGCTCGGAATTCCTGTGTGCTAAAACTACTATTTGCTTTGCTGTATGTTTGTTGTTTTTTTAGCCTCTACATTTGTGATGCTTTGTTACACAGCAATAGATAACTAAAAGATTAGAACAAACAGCAATTTCAAGCAAATAAAGCATTTTTAAGTCAGAGACACTTTCATTGTTATTTTCTGGCTAAACAAACTTTAGATTACTATTATTCATATCATAGCTATTAAAAGATCAAAATAAAATAAACTGGCATCTTTTAAGAAAGAAACTAAAAGTCTCCTTTGACCAACTAACTTTAGGAAGATTTTCTAGTTCCTGAAATACTAGGAATAAATTAATAAATAATTTAATGGGTTAAACATCTTTTATCTTTATAAATGTTGGCTTTTATTTAATAAATGGAGCTCCACTATATTAATTCTTTCTAAAATTTTTAAACTATTTTGTGAAACATTTATATATGCAATTTATATGATCATACAATAGGTATATTATTTGTCTATTGTGGGCATTTAAAGAAGGAGGTCAACTCTCATAGAAAGCTGAGGAATAAAATTTCATTGCTACTAAAATTTCTTTACCTACCAAATAATTTTCTGAAACCATTAGAATAATGTCAAATTAATGGTAAACAAGTTGTGTTGTACTCCTACAATAGAATAATACTATGTGCTTCTGTTTATATGAAATTCTATAAATTGTAAACCCATCTGTAGTACCAGAGACCAAATCAATGGTTTCCTGGGAATGTGTTTAGGGAGGGGCAGAAGGGAAGCATTATGAAGGGGCATGAGAAAATGTTTGGAGTTACTGGATGTTTTCATTATTTTAATTATGGTAATTATGTCATAGGCTCAACCATTAATCAAAATGTATCAACTTGTACATTTTAAATATTTCCAGTTTATTGTATACCTATATTATCTTGCAAAACTACTATAAGTGTGATGGATAGCATGCTATATGAAAAAAGAGACGTGGTGGCATGATTGTGTATAAAAAGCAATGAAAAGCAACATAGACAAATGTACTTTCCTGTCATTGGAATTTTTCCATACTTTTGAGACATGATCTGGTGTATCCTGGCTTGCCCCAAACTCATTATGTAGCTGAGCCTGGTCTTGAACTCATGATTCTCCAGCTGCCATCTCCAAAGTGTTAGGATTATAGGTGTGTACTGGTTTACACAGTGCCAGGGACTGAACGCAGGGCTTCACACATGCTAGGAAATCACTGATCGTTGAGCTGTATGCTCTGACCTGGACTTCTTATATCTCTGAGTTATCTGAAAAAGAAAACACTGGATTGATGTGAGTGTAAGTACACTGTTTAATTTAGTAATGCTCTTCAAAGACACTGAGGAACAAATATGTCTAATTACCATTAGTGCCCAGAATAAGGTAGAGCCCAAATCTAGATAGCTTTTCCTCTCTCTCAGTCTCCCCCTCTCTCCCCCTCTCTCCCTCCCTCCCTCCCTCCCTCCCTCTCTCTCTCTCTCTCTCTCTCTCTCTCTCTCTCTGTCTCTGTCTCTCTTTCTCTCTTGGTTTTCCAAGGTAGGATCTCACTCTGGCCCAGGCTGACCTGGAATTCACTATATAGTCTCAGGGTGGCTTGAACTCACAGTGATCTTCCTATCTCTGCCTCCCAAGTGCTGGGATTAAAGGTGTGCGCCACTATGCCTAGCCCTAGATTTTCCTTTTTGTGCCTACATTTTTGGTGAATGTTCTAAAAGACTACCTGTGAAGTGGAAGTGGTCTCCCTTGCACCTCAGTTTCATTGTCCCCTCAAAACAAGGACATACACTTTTCTGGGTCCAAATATTTGAGAATTATTCACCCAGAGAAATAGGCCAAGAACAGAAAGTATGGAAAAGTTATGAAGCTTCAGGGTCATGACATAACTTTCTCTGTTTTTATTGTTGAAAACAGGACACCAAACCTTCTCTACACGCTCCTTTGGATGCCTTTCTCTAACTCTCCAAAGTCAGAATCTATGTTGACTTCTTATGTCAAGGATCTTCTTTATGGGCTATAGGACATAAGAATCAAACATGAAGGAGCAACTTTTTCAATTAGGGTGAGAGTTTTAATGTGAATAGTGTAGTTGTCCAGGGCTGTGTTCTGCTACCAGGATATCTCTCTCCATGAGATCCTACCATATGAGAGTTGTGTATGAGCTAGCTATTGACATATTATCAGTGCTGCATAACATGTCACTTCAATACCAAGTGATATACAATAACATTTTCTTCTCATTCATCTGTTCTGGTGTCATCTAGGCTGTGATTGATCTTGGCTAAGCTTAGCTCAATTCAGGCCAGTACAGGTCTGTCCCACACATTTATTTTTGTCTCCCTTAGGCAAACATGGACACATGCTTTTATCACAGTAATGGCTGAAGCACAAGGGCATAAAATAGAGCATATTTTATCTTTTAAGACTTATAACTTGCCTGTTTCACTTCTGCCCAAATCCCATTGTCCAAAGTTATATGGCCAAATCCAACATCAATGGGAAAGGGATATATATATATATACATATTTCTACCACAGAGTTTTGCAGAGGCGAGGTTGGAAGGAATAAAGATGCTGAAAGCAGGCTAATCTACAAGTTATATTTTCCTTTTCATTTGTTTTCTGTCCCAAAATTTATCATTATTATATCGTTAGTATCAAACATTAAGTCATATTTCATAGTTTTCAAGCATAACTTACATTTCACAATTTACGGAGTTGATTTTGTGGATTTCAGGGCTTCACTTTCTATTACTTTTCTGATAGGTACAATGTTTTTATTTCCTTTGGTTCACAAGGCTATTAGATTAAAACGTTATGGGGATAGAGACAAACATCTACCATGGAGGTGGTGTCAATTGGGAATACATTCAACAACCAGTAAATAACATGAAACTCAACTCACAGTTGTTGGAATAAATAAGAATTGATTCTTTTCTCACATAACAAACAGTTTAACAGCAAGGAATCTTGGGTTGGCAGTGTTATTAAATACTTAATTCTTTTTCTCTCTGTGACTCAGGTTGTTACTGTATTTACTGGCATCTGTATTCATGGTAGCAAGATGGCTACTGAAGCTCCATAACATCAAGTCGATGTTCAAGGTGGGGAGAAAGGGCAGATAACCACACAGCTAATGCATTATCCCCCTGTGCTCAGAAAAAAAAAAAAACTTTCCTAGAAAGTAATGCATTTATATCTCAAGTTTATATCAAAGAAGGAAAGGGCAAAGTCTAATGCTACCACAGGAGAACACACATAATCCCTTGTACCCAATCACCATTCCTTCTGAGCAATTCTTGCCCAGAATGTCCATGTGGAACAAATACAAATATATATCCCAAAGATACCCCCTGAGGAAATGATAACCCTGTCTCTCTTTCTTTGTTCCACTAAGGAACACGACCATGTGTGTTTTACATCAAGCTATATGGTCATTGATCACGTTTTTGGGTTGATTGGCGTGTTGATACTCTCAAGCAATACCATAATGTTTGATGAATTAGTAACACTAGGAAAGGCTGTTATTGTGAGGTTGTGTCCTTAAGTATGTTATTTAGCTCTTCTGGGCTTCAGTTTGATTAACTAAAAAATATACTTATTTAAACCAAATATGGTGGCATGTACCTATAATCTTAGCTCTTGGGAGGTGAGGGCAGGAAGATCAGAAGTTCAAGGACATTTTCAACTATAAAACAAGTTTGAGTTCAGCCTGGACTACATGAGACTCTGTCTCAAAATATATGCTTTTTGGAAAAAAGCTAGGTAGGTTGGAGAGATGGCTTAGTGTTTAAGGTGCTTTCCAAAGGACTCAGGTTCTATTCTCCAGGACCCAGTTAAGCCAGATGCACAAGGGGACACATGCATGCCCTGGTGTACCCATTCTCTCTCTTTCTCTCTCTCTCAAATAAATAAACAATAAAATATTTTCTTTAAAAGCCAGGTGTAGCTAGGCATGGTGGTGCATGCCTTTAATCCCAGCACACGGGAGGTAGAGGTAGGAGGATCGACGTGAGTTCAAGGCCACCCTGAGACTACATAGTTAATTCCAAGTCAGCCTGGACCAGAGCACATGTATTAAGTACTTGGTCTTCAGGTCCTGATAATATTTTGGGATATGTGGAAACTTTAGATGAGACCTAGGTGGAGGAAGTAAGTCACTGGAAGTGTGCCTTTGAAGGTTATGCCTGATTCCCTGCCCCTTCTTCACTCTCTACTTCCTGTCTACTATGAGCTAAACAGACTCGTCCTCCATATACGCTGGCTTCCATGTTGTGCTGCCTCATCATGGACCCAGAAACACAGAGCTAAGTGACCATGGATTGGACCCTCTGGTCCATGAGCCAAAATGTAACTTTCCTTCAAGTTGTCTATGTTAGGCATTTAGTCATAGTGACAAGAAAGTAAACCAATACACTGGACATTGTGGCACATGCCAGTGGCCCTAGGACTTGGAAGGCTGGGGCAACAGTATAGACAGATTGAGGCCAACCTTGGCTATATAGTGAGACTCTGGCTAAAAACAACAAAAATTCTTATGCTACAAAAAATGCTCATACCTTTCTTGACATTTAATAGGAAAGTTGATTTTAGTTACTTGTAGCTGAATACATTACAAATTGGTACACTCACTATGGATTAAAGATCATTACCTCCCATGATTCAATGTAATCCACTAATAAATCAAAAATAGCACATCTCCTGGGAAGTATTCATCTGTCTTTTCTTGTGTTGATAGATCTCCCTAGTATTCCTTGCCATGTGTAAAATAAAACAAATTCTCCAACCAAGGATGAGAGCAGCTTTGATTAAAGCTAATAAAACATCCATGTCAAACCAGCAATGTCCCATGAAACATGATCAATAGCTGCTGTCACTATCATTATTGTTCTGACTCACATTAATGCATTCTAACTGGAGAGTTCATTCACCTTTGTTTAGGTTTTTTTTTTTTTTAATTTCTTTTGCTGAAGATATTTTTGGATATCCAGGGCATTCTGCCCTTCCATATGAACTCTGAAATTTTTCTATTCTGTGAAGAACTATGGGTTCTTTCCATTTCACAATATTAATTCTACCTATCTATGAGCATGGAAGGTTTATCCATCTTTTCATTCCCTCCTCATTTTTTTTTTTCTCAAGTGTCTTTATTATATAGGTCTTTCACATCCTTGGTTCCTGTGATTCCAAGGTATGTGATTTTTTTGTGACTATTGAAAACAGGAGAGCCTTGCCGATTTCTTTCTCTATATATTTGTCTTTTGTGTATAGGAAGGTCATTGATTTTTGTGTGTTGATTTTATATCCTTCTACTTTGCTGAAGGAATTAATCACCTTGAGAAGTCTTATGGTAAAGTCTTCCTGGTCACTTATATATAGGAACATATCATCTGCAATTAGGGCTAGTTTTACTTTTTCCTTTCCACTTTGTATTCCTTTTATATCTTTTCCTGTCTTATTGCTTGGGCTTCAACTTCTAGTACTATGTTGAAGAGCAGTGGTGAGAGTAGGCACCCCTTCCTATTCCCAATCTTAATGGGGACTCCTTGAGTCTTTCTTTATTAAGTATGATTTGGCTTTATGTACTTTGTATATAGCCTTTATTATGTTGATATATAAGCCCTCCATGCTTAGTTCCTCCAGAATTTTAATCATGAAGTGATATTATATTTTGTCAAAGGCTTTTTCTGCATGTATCAAAATGATAATGTGGTTCTTATTTTTAAGTTTGTTTATGTGGTATATTATGCTAATTGATTTCCATATGTTGAACCATTCCTGAATCCTTGGGATGAACCCTACTTGAGGAATGTGGATAATTCTTTTGATGTGTTATTGAATTTCTTTTGTGAGGTTTTTGTTCATGATTTTTGCATATAAGTTCATTAGGGATATAGGTCTATAGTTTTTTTTTTTTTTTCTTGTTGCTTCTCTGTCTGGTTTTGGTGTTAGAGTGATGCTAGCTTCATAGAAGGGGTTGAGGAGCATTCCCTGTTCACCAATTATGTGAAAAGCTTCATAAAGGGTGGTTTAATTTATTCAATGAAGGTTTGGTAGAATTCGCCAGAGAATCCATCAGGTCCTGGACTTTTCCTTTCGGGTAGTTTTTTTTTTTTTCTTTAATCACATTTTCAATCTTAATGGTTTATTTAGGAGATTTATCTGCTCTGAATTTAGTTTGGGTAGGTGGTATGTGTCTAGAATTCATCCATTTCTTCCATGTTATCCAAATTTCTGGAGTACACATTTTAGAAGTATGTCCAGATGATTCTTTCATTAATGTCTGTTCCAACCTCACACTTTTCATTTCTAATTTTGTTAATTTTATATTTTTATATTTTTTGTTTGATCAAATTGTCTAGGGGTTTATCAATCTTGTTTATTTTTTCAAAGAACCAGCTCTTGGTTTTGTCAATTTTCTTAGTTGTTTTCTTGATTTCCAATTCATTTATTTCAGCTCTGATCTTAATTTTTTCTTTCTGTCTGGAACTCTTAGGGTTGATTCTTTTTTCTTGTTTTGCCAATAACTTTAGGTGTATGGTTAGGTTATTAATTTGTGTTCTCTTTGTCTTTCTTGTGAAAGCATTTAGTGTTATGAAATTTCCCCTTAGGACAGCCTTCATGTGTCCCATAAGTTTTGGTAGGTTGTATTTTCGTTACCATTAAGTTCTAGAAATTTTACAATTTCATTTGTGATTTCTTCCAGGATCCATTCATTATTTAATAGTGTGTCATTCAGTCTCCAGAAGGTGGTGTGATTTCTGTTGTTTCTCATATTGTTAATTTCTAGCTTTAACACATTCTGGTCTGACATGATGCAGGAACTTATGTCAATTTTTCTGAATTTATGGAGGCATGCTTTGTGCCCTAATAAATGATTTATTTTAGAGAAAGTTCCATGGGCTGCTGAGAAGAATATATATTCTGTAGAATTGGTGTGGAATGTTCAGTATGTGTCTGTTAGGTCTAGTTTATCTATGATGTTGCTAAGTGGTATTATTTCCCTGTTGATTTTGTGCTTGCATGATCTGTCTATTGATGATAGTCAGGTATTGAAATCCCCAACTATGGTGGCACTTGGGTTGATTTCTGGTTTGTTGTCAAGTAGATTTTGTTTTATAAAATGTGGTGCACCTGTGTTTGGTGCATATTCATTTATGATTGTGATGTCCTCTTGTTGGATCATTCTCTTGATGAGTAGAAAATTGCCTTTTTTGTCCTTTTTGATTACTTTTGGTTTGAGGTCTATTTTGTCAAATATTAATATAGCCATACCTGACTGTTTCTTATTTCCATTTGCTTGGAAAGTCATTTTGCATCCTTTCACCCTGAGGAGGTGTCTATTGTTAGTGATGAGGTAGGTTTATTGAAGACAGCAGGTAGAAGGGTCCATTTTTCTGATCCACCCTGTTAATTTGTGTCTTTGCATGGGTAATTTAAGACCAATAATATTTAAGGTTATAACTGTGAAGTTTGATTTAGTCCCTGTCATGTTGGAGGCTTTATGGGGTTTGGTGCTTTCTTGGGCTTTGTATGTTTTTGTTCCTGTTCTAATTTTTGGTTATTGTGCTCTTCCTCTTGTAGGTACTTGAGGTTTGTTGTTTAACTCTTTGGTGTTGAGAGTTCCCTGAGGTATTGTCTGTGGGTTTGGTGTTGTGTTAATATATCCATAGAGATGGGTTTTTTTCATGGAAATTTTTCCTTTCACCATCTATTATGAGAGATACTTTCACTGGGTACAGTAGTTTGGGTTGGAAGCCATAGTTTTTAGACTTTGACATACTCCATTCCAAGCCCTTATGACTTTCAGGGTTTCCATTTTAAAATCTGAGGTAATTCTGATGAGTATTATAGGAGAGAGAGAAAGAGAAACAATGGGTGCTCCAGGTGCTACAAACAAATTCAAGATGCATGTACCACTTTCCACATCTGGCTCTACATGTGTACTAGTGAATCAAACCTCGACCATCAAGCTTTGAAAGCAAGTGCCTTTTTCTTCTGAGACATCTCTCTAGGCCAGTTCATCTACTTTTGTTTTACATACAGTTTCAAAGAAAGATTGGGCTAGCAGTTATATGCCAAGAATCTACATTCATATTGCTTTGATTTGGCTGCTAAATCTCCAGCAATATTAATAATTAATTAATATTAATAATAGCCTTCTCGAATGAATGGATGGAAGAAAGAGGTAGAGGAGAGATTTTTTTTAACATAAAGAGGCAATGTAGAGGAATAGGAAGGTATCTTGATTGAAATATAACCTCTAGGCCAGGCAGAAGTTGTGTTCAACTTTCCTTCCTGTTCCCACGTCACCAAAGCCCCTCTGTACTTTTCCTTAAGGCAATGATAGAGTGTTGGGAACTATCAATACAGCTTTTGCCTTACCTCCACCTTCTAAAGATAAAAGCATTCACCCTTTTCTTTCCTTTTGTTCTCTTTGAAATTCACTGGGTACAACACTTTAATTTGCTATTTTCTACTCACTGTTCTAATTGGGATTTAAGTATAAATGCTCAAGTGAAAAGTTAACTAGATCAAGAAACAACTAGAACATGTAATTATCAATCTCACTTGATGTTAATCCAAATGAATGGAAACATGGTCAGTTACAAATTTATTTGTAAGTTGTGTTTATATTGAGTTTCTCTCAACTTCACACACCAGAAATAGTCATACTTTCTCTCCTTTTGGTATAACATTTCAATACCAATGATTTTGGGGGAAGTGAAAAGAAACCTATCAAAATTAAGTATTTCTTCCAACTCTTATTAGTGACTACTTTGAATTTGAGGGCTTAACTTTAATAGCATTTCTCTTTAAACTAAGTTTTGACAATTTCATGCATGTATATAATGTACTTGGATCATCTTCACCCCCATTACTCACTCCTTCATGTCCCTTTTCCACTCTCATTGATCCTTTTCCCCCACTAGTCCCTCTACTACTCTCATGTACTTTTTTTTTTTTTCTTGTGACCCAATGAGTTCGATTACTTACAGACATGGGTAAGGAATTATTTGTCAGAACACGATCAACTTACCAGTACCTACACAAGTGAAGAAAATGTCTCCCCCTCCTCAAGCAACCACTAAGTGTTAATAAATCTTCCAGAAAAGGTGGAGTTACTATGAGCTCCTCTCTCATTTATGACAGAATATTGACAGGCCAAACCATATGCAGGTAACCACATCGGCTGTGAGTTTATGAGTGCCAATGATTAAATAACATTTCTTATACTTCCAAGTTTAGATTAATTTTCACAATCTTTATGGAAAGACACCCACTTTTTTCCTCTCATCCATTGACAGGTATGAAGAAAATAATGGTGGCATTTTCTAAGTGTTATTATCACTTTGATAGGAGGGAGGACAATTCTCACACACCAGCATGGTTTACCTAGTACTCCGTGATTTGCTTCAATCATTATAAAATATTGGGGCTTTGTTCAATGTCAGTTTCTCTACAATATTTAAAGAGACATTTCCATAATGTCATGTGTGATGGTTAATCTTTATTGTCAACTTGACTACATTGGAAATGGCCTAGGATATATACCTAGGTATGTCTTTGAGGATATTTCCAAAGTGGTTTTACTGAGGAAGGGAGTCCCATGCTGTTGTGGGTAACATCATCCAATGGTTTAGGAGACTGCATTGAATGAAAAGGGAAAGAGTGAGGAACTCAGTATCAGTATTCATCTTTCACTGCTTCCTGACGGTGGATGCAAGGAAACTAGCCACCTTCCACTCCTGCCACCACATCATGACTTCCCTTCCATGATGAACTATATCTTGAAACCATGATCCAAAATAAACTCTCCCTCCTGCCCTTCCTCCCTCCTTCTCTCCCTCAATCCTTTCCTTCCGTCCTTCAAGATGCTTCTTGTAAGGCATTTGGTCACAGTAAGGTTTGATACAAAATTCTTTTGAGGAGTTGGGAGACATAACTCAGTGGTAATATTATTGGAACAAAAGTCCTACTCTTGGAGTCCTAACAGATTATACTTGGGCCCCAGTCCCTAAAAAGGGATGCATAATGGTGAAAGAATTTGAACCAACATGGTCATGTTAGAAAGATGAATAGATAAAGGAGTTCAGCAGTCCCAAGTCCATCTTCAGAGCACTGACATGAACTTTAGACTTAAATAGAAAAAGAGATGGGGCAAGAGACAAAGGCATTCAGCAGTCTTGGACAAGGTGTGATGTGGTTGACTGTTATCTCAGTTTGGGTCCTACAGACTGATTGGAAGAGATCCTTGCTTGGGGGAAGCAATCTGGTTCCCACAAGATGATTGTTCCTCTTTTGGAGTAAAATTATGATGGGACAATCTGTCTTTAAGGTTCTGATACTTCTGAAAATATAAGATGTCTTCAGGTTTATGACAATGACTGAAGACGTTCAGGCACATTTTAAGGTGGTTTGGAACAGGACATTGTAAAAATTAATAGAAAGACCTCAGCAAGTCTTTTCTTTGTGCCTTCAGTCTTAAAGAGAAAATGAGATCGATTAGGTGCCAGTTTTTTAATTGAGAAATTTAATATATCAACAACCCATAGTTTGAGCATATTCACATCCTATTATTGTCACTTGTCCCCTCTCCTCCACCCCCATTCTACTGAGGACCCTCCTCTTTCTAGGTAGTACTTTCTCTGTTTTTTTTTGTCTCTTTCTTTTTGCCCTCCTATGTCCTCCATGTCAGAATGTTTACGGGGTCTTGTGGGGGTACTGTTAATCACTGTGGAGTCATGAATGAACCAGTCAGTTCATGTTGGGAGGAATGTGCCCCAAATCATTCCTTCCCATCCTTCTTTCTGTCTCCTCTTCCACAATGGTCCCTGAGCTTTGGAGGGTGTGATAGATACCTCATTTAGCTTTCAATAGTCTGCTCTTTTCTGCTTTATTTGGTTTTGAGTCTCCCTGGTGTCTACCATCTCTATAGAGAAGTCTCTCTGGCTAACAGTGAGAACTGCACTCATTCATTTTGCCATTTCCTCTGCAGTGTTTTGTGAGCCCTCGCAGGTGTGATAGAGAGGAAGTGTCCAGTGCTTTTCATCATCTTGATGAGGCTTGAACTCCCCTGACCCCCCCCAAATGTATTCACAGGTGCAATAGTGGCACATAAATTATGAGGGTGATCAACTAACTTCCACATGGGTGTCTATGTGCCAGAAGCTTACTCCCCTCTGCCCTGGGGAGATTTTCTCTGAGTGAGATTTTCCTGTCTTTCCATTCTCCTCTCCCTGCTTTCCCACAAGGCAAGAAGGGGAATTCCCTTGCAGCCTGAGTTTTTCTAGCCTGCCCCTGGATACCAGTTCTTCCGAAAATAAACCTCATAATTCATAAGTTACCCCACTCAGAGTCTGTTTTCTCAATTCTTTATTAAATGGATAAGAACCCAAAATGTTATGGGGAACTGAGGTTCAGGAATAATCCTTGAACCATAGATTCTGAGTTCATGCCTATTATTTAGCCAAAGAATTGGTTAAAACCAGACTGAGAAGAACGATTTCTAAACCATCGCATTTTTATTAAAAAAAAACAAAAAACAGATAAGAGGGAGAGGTGAGGTAAGGAGAGTGGCCAAGGAGAGGGAGAATTCTCCTTGTGTTCCTGGAACCCATGTAGGAGAACAAACATGGGCCCTGGAAACAAAACTGTAAAAGGGTTTATTTCCTAATGGCATGCATTTCCAAAGAAATTAAAAGGCCATAAAACAGTAGCAAAGATATCCCTTCCCATCCTGGAAGCCAGGCTGCTGGAATGGCAGACATAGACTCATTAGCCAGGTATGGAGTTGTGAGCAGCCCAAGAGCTAGAGGGAGAAGAGTTCCCCATTGTGAGCCTGAGTAAGATATTTGAAGTCAGTGTCAGAAGAGACTGGCACAACTGCATCAGATGTATAAGCCAATTGCCCCAGGCTGAGAAGGGGATAAAGGAGAGAGGAGAGAAGAGAACAGACACTAAGTCCTACAACTGAGGCAGGAAGAGCAAGCTGCAATGGGAGGGCTTGCAGGATATGATGGATGTAAGGTTCTCCAATATGGGTCTGTTCCCTAACTGGCTGAACCCAAAACACTAACTGCCTACTGTCTCTTAAACGGTTGAGGTTCACAGCCTGGGGGACTTCCTGGACTCCTAAATCCTTCTAAGCTACCTAAGAATTTTTCTCAAAATTCCCACCAAAACTGAGGGATGGGCTGGGGAGATAGCTCAGTTAGTAAACTAATTTGCTGTGCAAGCATGGGGATCTACATTTAATTACCAAGCCCATGTTAAAAAAAAAATCAAAGCTGGGCATGGTGGCATGCACTTGTAATCCTATCACTGAGGAGGTGAAACATGCTGTTCCGCTGTGCCTCATTGCCAGCCAATCTAAATTACTTAAAACTTCAGGACCAACAAAAGACCCTATCTCAAAAGAAAGTGGACAGCATTCCCAAGGAATGACACCCAAGGTTGTCCTTTAACCTCCCTAGGCATAGACACATATGTGCTCATGCACCCATGTACACACATGCACACATCCACTCACATAAGTTTGTATGACAAACATTACCCTGCGTAAAGTGCTTTTCTTTAATTGTTTTCCCCTCTACCATTCTTTCTTTCTTTGTTCCAGGAAAGAATAGTATTTAAGCCTTAAGTATAAGACAACTGTCTGGGAGCTACTATAGAGATTTGCTCATTTCTCTAGATTAGCAATTGAATCTGTTATTGTACGTGTGTGTGTGTGTGTGTGTGTGTGTATGTTTTCTTGTTAATCTGTCTTTTGTTACAGGGCCCCCTGAGTACTCATGTACTTAGTACTAACCACCTAAGTACTCATGACGTGTGAAAGAGAATTTCTTTTTTCTTTCTTTATATCAACTTGAGCTTACAGTAGCTTCACCTACAGGGGTTGTTTTTGATTTATTTGGTCACCAATAGAACCCAGACATGGGATAACGGTATTGCTGGTTTGAAAACCACACCTTGAGAATGACTGGTTTAATCTCAAAGATATTTAAATGACAGCAGGAATCAGGAACATCCATGCATAGGAGAAACATGATTTCTTTGGCTTGATCACTCCTCACCTTCTTTTTTCTTTTTTATTTCATTTTTATTATTGACAACTTCTATAATAATAGATAATGCACCATGATAATCCCCCGACACCCTTTCCCCTTTGCAACTCCACTCTCCATTGTCTCATTTCCTCAGCTCAACTAGTCTCTTTTTATGTGTTGTTTCCCATAATAACCAGCTCAAAATAATACTCATGCCAAAGAAGCCTTCTTAGAGTGGCTTATCCTGGTTTCTAACAGATATATTTGTGGCTGGCATGTCCTAAACCCCATTATTTGAGAATAATCACTTTACTGAACAACTATTAATAATGCTTCTATGAATGTAACTGAGTTCCTACTGAACCATGGGTATCTCAAAAACAGTGACCAATGACCACCAATACATCTCCAGCCCCTGGGAGCAGGGTAGCATGGAACAAATTATCAGTTATTCTTATGGTGGGTGCAATAGCACATACTTATCCTAACTACTTGGAAAGCTTAAGCAAGAGGATCACTTGAGGCCAGTGTTAGTTTATAAGAAAGCTGCCTTCACTGTCCAACCTGCCCACCCCCCAACAGCTGTGCCCAGGATGATAATTGCTACTTACTGTTAAAGAAATTGACTGAGTCCTCCCACTCTACCTGTGGGTCTGAGTGGAGACATTCTAAGCCCCACTTCCACAAAGGAGTTCAAAGTTCAATACACTTGAGTCATCTGTCATCTTGAGACACACCCACCCACACACTGAAGCCCCACACATCCCATGCAAGTCCTCTTCGTTTTTCCCATCCCTGAAAACCCTTAAAATCTCCTCCCTCCCCCTACTCAGGTTCTAAGCTTCTTTCCCTTCTGCTTCATATACTGCCACTATTTGTAGGTGTTAAAATAAAATCTTGAGCCAAAGAAACGATCTGATTTGGTCCTCTATTGTGAAATCTGAACTTGACAGTCAGCTTGGGCAACATGGTGAAACCTTATCTCCTAATAAACAAACAAGCAAACTCTTCTTGTTTGAAAATAGATAAGTTCTTTTCATGATAGCAAAATTTAACACAGTAATGTCTTGTTGGAGAAAAGAAGGAAGAAGGATCTGTTATATGTGAGAAGTACTATAATTTCACATTTTGGGGCCATCATTGCCTGTTCTTGTTCAGAAAGAACATACTCAGTGTGGTGGTTCGAATAGAATAGATGGCCCTCAATATATTCAGTTGTTTATTTGTTTGTAGTCTGCATTCTGCAGCCACCTGGCTGGAGGCAGTGTCACTGGGTGGATCTTAAGGTGTGGTGGTGGGTTTCAGATTTAAATCTAAAGATATGCAAAGTGTGCCTATCTGGAGTTCCTGAAGTGTGCTGTGCTGTGTGGCTTTTGCCTTGTACTTCTCTCTCTCTGTTTTGTCCTGTGAAGGCAGGCCAGCTTCTTCTGCAATTTATGGAACTTCCCCTGGATCTGTAGGCTTCAATAAATATTCCTTTCTCCATAACTGTGCCTGGTCTGGAAGTTCATCTCAGCGAACCTGAAGCTGTCTGCTACACTCGGTGATGAGGGATTAGAGCTCCCACACCAGCGACTCTCAAGATGGGTTGTTATTCATGTCAACAAAGAATTGAGAACACAGACTCAGAGGAGGGTAGAGTATGAATTTTATTTTAGGGAGTTAGGATTAAGAGGGAAGACAAATGGTAAACCCCAAGCCAAGAGAAATTCCCATCCTTTCCAGCCTGGCTGGGGAAAGGGGCCACCAAGAACATCTCCTTTACATAGGGAAAGGTCTCTCAGGGATTGATGCCTCTGGGGAGGAAGCTTGCAGAAGTGCAAAGCAAAGCAGGAAGATACCCAAGCCAGCAGAAATCCTTCCTATTACCCCCACCCTGGGCTGGGAAGGTAGGTAGGAAGACCAAGAAAATGCCCCTCATAAAGGGAAAGAGCAAAAACAAGTAAGGGGGTCATAGAGGCCACGAAAGCTGAAGAGAGGTAACAAGGGGTCTATGTGCATTGCTCAGGTGCAGTTAAATGAGTCAGGTATCCAAATAAAATAATTCAGGTGTGTGAGGAGAAACCTGATAGGTTGGTAGGCCCAAGAGGAACCCTGATTCAGAAAGGGCCAGCATACAAGTGTTAAATCTGGTAAATGTTAGGGAAGAAGCAGGAAGCTGATGCTAGAATATGTGCCTTCAGCCATCTTGGATGAGACTAGATCAGATATAGGTTCTGGTCTTGCCATAGCAGGCAAGATGATATCCATGTTTCTGTAGGCTAGTCCCTAGCTAACTATCTACCAAGAAAAAATTTACCTTGTTCCTAATCTATATTATCAAGAATATTACTTTAAATGTAATTTCTAAATTGTATTGAAAGGAGACTTTCTGTTTTTCATTTGAACAGCAGTTTAAAATAGAAATCCACATGACTTTTAGCTTGTCATGAAGTTATGCTCCAATATTTCAGACTCATTACCCTTTGTGTAGAAGGAACATCCAGTTTAATAGAGATTAGAAGCATGATAGTCTTCTTTTCAGGTAGCTAGGGACAGACCCAAAAGAACATGGATACTAACCTGCTGTGGCAAGACTAGAAGGGAACTACAGTCTGATCCAATAAGGTGATCAGGAGCGGCCTCCTGGTTCTTCCTCCATAATTGTTCAATGGCTTTCTGACCCTAACCTGTGGGCTGTTCATAAATCTGTGCTCTCCACCTTGACTCACCAACCAACCAGGGTCCTCCACATATATATATGAACTTGAGCATGAGGCTCATCCCACCTTGATTTCTAATTTACATCTGCAGGGCTATAAGGAAACCCAATCCAAGCTGCACATAGCACAGTGACCTGCTTTGGACACCCCCCCCCCCGCTTAGCTTCTCAACTAGGGAGCTTTTTAGCTTCACTTTCACTCTCTCTCTCAAAATAAATCTTTGAGCCAGTGTGGTGGCGCACACCTTTAATCCCAACACTTGGGAGACAGAGGTAAGGTGATCACCATGAGGTTGAAGCCAGCCTGAGACTATACAGTGAATTCCATGTCACCCTTGGGCTAGAGTGAGACTCTACCTCTAAAATAAAATAAAATAATATAAATCTTCCCTGTTATATCCTCCTTTGTGTACTTTGTATATACTTGCCAAATCTTTGCTAGTTATAAGATAAGAACTCAAGAGCCACTGGCTTGGGGAGTCCTAAGCCTATGCACAGCCCAGAGGGGCTCCATTGCTCTCAATACACATGATACTGTTCATAGAAAATACTAGTGTACATGGAAAACAATGATTCTGCCTGACAATTTCTTGAAATAAATATTTTTCCATTAAGATTTTGCTTTAAATAGTTTTCTTAAAATTGTCATATTAACAACTCAAAAAAGGTAAGCAAATAAAATAATCTTAGTTATGTTTTAGTGTTTTGTCAGCCTGGTAACGTGTAGTCTAGATATACATTACCTTGTGTTTATCTTCAAAGAAATCATGTAATTGGGGTCAGCAATTATAAGGGGTAGGCATAAAATATCTACCAGCTAGACATTATAAGTACATGAGGGCAAAAGGAATGAATTGGGAGGTTTGAGCATCATTAAAATTCAGCTCTTCACTGAAGAGCTATGTGTATCTGATAGATATTTTATGCCTACTCCTTATAATTCCTGACCCTAATTATATGATTTCTTTGAAAATAAACACAAGTTTAGTCCAAGGTGGTTGTCTAGAATAAAGCATCTCAGTGGGGGGGGGCAATTGTGCCCCAGGGAACATTTGGCAATATCCTGGGACAGTTTGGGATGGCACAACTAGAGAAAGGGCTATGACTCTAACCTGAGTAGGTAGAGAGGCCAGAGATATTGATGAGCATTGTATAAGGCACAAGAAATCCTCACAATAAAGAATTTTCCAGCAGCAAACGTCAGTATGTGTATACATGAGTGTAGGTGTGGGCATGCCATGTGTCATGGTGCATGTGTGGATGTCAGAGGACAACCTAGGCTGTCACTCTTTACCTTCAACCTTATTCACTACTACGCTTACCATACTAGGTGACATACAAGGTTCTGGGGATTCGCTTGTCTCTGCCTTCCTTCTTACTGTAGGTGCACTGGAATGATAGACACTGGCCATAGTGTCTGATGTTTTAGATGGGATCTAGAGATCCAGCCTCATGTAATCATAGTTCCATGGTAAGTGCTTTATCCACTGAACCATCTCCGTAGCCCTGGAACTCTCTTAAGAATTAAAGGGAATTCTAGGACAAGTACCCCTAGGAGAAATCCTTGGCAAAGTCCCTAGTCTCCTCACCTAAAAGCTAGGCAAACATCGTTATCTGTAAAATAAGAAGGTGAGATTAGCTCCCAGTATTCTAATTCTAGAGATATAAGCAGTTAGTGGTTCAAGCACATGTCACTCTCTTTATGTCTCCTCTGTCAGTCATAGCTCTATCCCATTTATTTTCCTCTTTTAACATAAGCCCCGAAGAAACAATGCTTGTTGAATTTGATTTGTTCCCATAGATTTATTACTTTCCACATCTACAAAATCTTAAAATGAAAGATTTTACAAAGAAATATATTTTGATCATACTTCTCCATAGGCAGTTCAAGTAGTACTTGATTTCCCCCTCTTGACTTATTACTACTATGGCTATATAATTTATCTTCCAACTTGGGACACTTCTGAGAGTAAAAGTGTGATTAATAACTACATGAGGGCAATAGGAATGAACTGGGAGGTGTGTGCATCATTAGAATTCAACTCTTCACTGAAGAGCTATCTGTAGCTGGTAGATACTTTATGGCTACTCTTTATAATTGCTGACCCCAATTATATGATGTAGCAGTCAGCCTCAGGTTGCTGGGATGAACTTCAAAACCAGGCAAAGTTATGGAGGTAGAGATTTATTTGAAGTTTAGAGATCCAGGGGAAGTTCCATAATGGCAAAAAAGAGAAAACACACCACCAAAAGGAAGAGCAAAAACTGGAAGCCAAACCTCAGGGAAGCCAGGCAAAACTCAGGCACTTTACATATCTTAGGCTAGAATTCAGCTCCACCTCTCCCCCCTCCCCCAGTGAAACCTCATCCAACCAGGTAGATGGAAATCCAAGAAGCTTTAAGAAGACTCCTTAATCTATTGGGGAACATCTATTCAAATCACCACATTTTGCCCCGGCCCCCAACAGATTCATCACCATTTCATACTGTATATTATGTTCAGTCCAAATTCAAAGGTCCCCACAGTCTTTACAAACTTAAGATAGTTCCAAAGTCCCAAGTCTCATCTGAGATTTAAGACAGTCTCTTAGCTGTGAGTCCTGTAAAATCAAACAGTTATATATTTTCAACATATAAAGGCACAGAGTAAACATTCTAAATTGCTATTAGGCATAGCAAGGAGGGATTGGAACAATGCAAACTCAATAACCAGCAAGCAAACATCAAATATATATAAAGTCCAATACAACCAGTGAATGACAGTCTCTGGATTTTCCAATTCTGCTGTTCCAGCTGGGCTGAGTAGCCAGGGGAAACTTTCATACCTAGCCAATAGCCTCCATGGTAGTCCTTGTATAGTCCTGGTAGATCTAAACATCCTTGGGTCCCCACTGCAAATCATGATCCATCTTCCAATGCCTTTACCAGTCTCTTCATTAGGGTCATCACACTCTGCCTATATGCTGCATCTGAGCAGTGGCTTATGAAACTATGTGTACTTCATGACCACTCCACACATTTTACATGCTTCCAAAATCAATGCCTGATATGCAAGACACAACCATGTTCTTGAGTTAGGGACAAAATAAAATGTGACCTATTCCTGTTATATAGATCTCCTCTCAAAAGAGTTTGCATTCCTACCATTCAGTCTTTCTGGGGTGAAATCGCCTCAGACATTCCTTCCATTGTTTTAATGTAAAGCAGTTGGTTCATATTCTTTAAGATTTCTAATGCATTTGACAATAGCAACTTCAGTAACCTAAAACAATTCTCTGTACCAGTAAATTTTAAACTTGAGTTCTCCAATTTTAAATCTTGTATCTCTCAGTGCCATGTTTTTAGCCAAGTATCAGTCCATTACAAATTTAACCTTGTGTGCTGGGGAAATGACTAACAGTTAAGGCATTTGCCTACAAAGCCTAAGGACCCTGGTTCGATTCCCCAGGACCGACATAAGCCAGATGCACAAGGGGGTGCATGTGTCTGGAGTTGGTTTGCAGGGGTCAGATGCCCTGGCATGTCCATTCTTTCTTTCTCTCTATCTGCCTCTTCCCATCTTTCTCTTTCTCTTGCTTAAATGAAGAAACCATATTTAAAAAAAATACATTTAACCTTGATCAAACTCTCTGGGCCTGGGCAGCAGGCTGCAGCCAGCCCTTATGACAGTAGCTCAGTTTCAACAAGGTTTTCTGCAGTCTTTCCTTCCTCTTAGAAGTTCATAAACCAATTCTACAAATACAATTCTCTCTGCACTTAGCATTTTCAAACAGTCATCAGAATAGTCCATAATATTTGGATTACTGCTCCAGAAGGCATCTTCAGTTGCAAGTATAGTTTCCCATTCCTTCAGCATACAAGTTCCAAAAGACCAAAATTCACATGGTCAGATTCATCTCAGCAACTCCCACTCTTCAATACCAATTCTGTAGTAGACAGCTTCAAGTCACTGGGATGAACCTCCAGACCAGACACAGTTATGGAAGAAAGGGAATTTATTTGAAGCTTACAGGTCCAGGGGAAGTTCCATAATGGTGAAACAGAAAACCCACCACCAAAATCATGAGGAAAAAACTGGCAGCCAACCTCAGGGAACTTAGGCAGAACTAAGGCACTTTGCAAATCTTCAGCTGGAATTCAGATCTGTCCCCAGTGACACCTTCTTCAGATAGGTAACTGGAAATAAAAGAAGCTTTAATAAAATGCCTTAATCTATTGAACACAACCATTCAAACTACCACATATTACATCTTTGAAGATAAACACAAGTGATTCCATACTCATTTTGGAGAGTATTTGAAACTTTTCATTATTTTTGCGGGCCCAAAGCTCACTTTCCCCATATTTATTCCTTGTCCAACTAGCTGACTTTTCAAAGAAAATTGATAAGTTGGAATGTCCAGTTTATATGAGTCCCATTGGGCTTTATCCAATTTCAAAAGTTACATGTGGAGATAGAAAGCATAATTTTTAGGATATATAGCAGTCCTTGGTGAGTCATGTGGGCATATAAGGGAAGAAAAACTCTCTCTGACTTCTTTGTCCTTATGATGGCAGAGGGAAAAATAGGCTCCGCCTGTTTATATGAATACTTACTGGCTTGTTTCCCTCTTTCAAAATGTTCTTGAGAAACATTGAATTTGTCTATATCTCAAAGTCTTACAGAAAGTGGGTTTATTATGACTTGTTGCTGTGACAAAGCATCTGACAAGAAACAACTAAAGAACAAACTTCTCTCTGATTGGATCAGAAGACCACTCCACAGGAGAGAATTCATGCCTGGTACTTAAAACCTACTCAAAAACCTATGGCTGAGGAAGGTCATAGGCCTGGGGAGGGAAGACACTACTGTTGTTTGGCTAAATGTGTATGTTGTGCCCACCAAATTGCCCTCTTGATGTTTATGTTTAGCCCATAGACTAGTGCTGCTCTCACCTTTGTTCAGAGAAGCTTCTCTTTGCTGATGGCAGTGACTACTGGGGAGACTCAAAACTCATCAAAGTATTGAGAATAAGTGATTATTGAATACTCAGAACTAAATTAGATTTTGCTGTCATGTACACCAAGGTTCAAGGAACTTTTCAGAGGAGTGGATAGAAAGAATGTAAGATCCAGAAGATGGGGAGAAGTGCTTTGGAATTTTGTCTTCCAGGCAGGAAATGGTTGTTGCATTCATGATCTCACAGTAGCTGCTATAACCTCCACAAGCCTTGTGCAATATTGGGTTTGTGGTGGTTTGATTCAGGTGTCCCCCATAAACTTAGGTGTTGTGAATGCTAGGTTCCCAGCTGATGAATATTTGGGAATTAATGCCTCCTGGAGGGAGTGTATTGTTGGGGGCGGGCTTATGGGCTTTATAGCCAGTTTCCCCATGCCAGTGTTTGGCACACCCTCCTGTTGCTGTGGTCCACCTTATGTTGGCCAGGGGGTGATGTCCACCCTCTGCTCATGCCATCGTTTTCCCCTGTCATTGTGGAGCTTCCCATCGAGCTAGTAAGCCAAAATAAATCTCTTTTTCCAAGAAGCTGCTCTTGGTTGGGTGATTTCTACCAGCAATGCGAACTGGACTGCAACAGTAAAGTGGTACCGAGGAGTGGGGTTGCTGCTAGACACCTGACTATGTGGTTTCGGCCTTTTGGAGCTGATTTTCAAGAGGAATGTGGAAGGAGTTGAAGCCTTGGCCTAAGAGACGCCTTGCAGTGCTGTAAGTACAGCTTGATGGACTATTCTGGTCAGAACTGAAAGACCTGAAGGCAGTAAGAACTATGGACTGTGAGGTTTGGCTTATGAGGGTGAGAAAAAGCTTTGCCTGGACTGGGCTAGCAGTTTGTGTGAGAAGCTTGCTCTTGTGCCCATGTCCTGAGAAGTTGTGCAGGGTTGCTTTGCGTAGAAATGAACTGGTGTGTGCAGAGGGATATGGCACAGAAAGAAAAACCTTTGGGTGAACTGTTGCCCGTTCAGCTGCAACTGAGAGATTACAACTTTTGAGACTGGGCTAGCTGACCTGTGCTGGGGCAACAAGAAGAATGTAGACTCTTTTGAAGGGGCCTGAGTGCTCAAGGAGTCCTGTTCTTCAAAGTCTGCTTTAATCCCCGCCCCCCCGGATTAACAAATTGGCACCCTACCTGGTATCGTGGAGTATAAGAAATGCTGGAAAGAGGGTCATTGAGTTTGCAACACGGTCTTGTGTTTTGGAAATGGCCATGGGCAGTGTGAAGTGGGTTTGCTGGTTGCCTGCATAGAGACCCCATGGGGCCATGAGGATGAACCGTGGCTTGCAGTGGAGACCCAGTGGAGATGCCGGGACCATGAGATGGCTGCCGAGGAGCTGCCGGCCCTGATGAAGTTTCCCAGGACTATGAGTAGCCTAGCTGGAGGGGCGGAATTGGAATGCCAGAGACTTGTTGCTGGCTAGAATTATCAGACTTGAAGACTTGTCACTGGCTAGAGTTGCTGGACTTGAAGCTACAGAGTTTGAAATTTGCCCTGGTTGTTTTAAATCTTGTATTGGTTGAATGTTTCTTTGCTATGCCCAATGCCATCTATTGCAGTGTGAACATTTATTCTGTGTCATTATGGGTTTTTTGAGGTTATTTTTTTGGGATTATGGCTCAATTAAAAGATCTTGGACTATGGGGATGTATGAACATCAGTGGGATTGATAAAAACTATGGGGACATTTAAAGTCAGACTGAAAGCATTGTATTTTACATCGTGTATGGATATCAGTTTATGGGGGCCAGGGGTGGAATGTGGTGGTTTGATTCAGGTGTCCCCCATAAACTTAGGTGTTGTGAATGCTAGGTTCCCAACTGATGGATATTTGGGAATTAATGCCTCCTGGAGGGAGTGTATTGTTGGGGGTGGGCTTATGGGTGCTATAGCAAGTTTCCCTTTGCCAGTGTTTGGCACACCCTCCTGTTGCTGTGGTCCACCTTCTGTTGGCCAGGGGGTGATTCCCACCCTCTGCTCATGCCATTGTTTTCCCCTGCCATCGTGGAGCTTCCCCTCGAGCCTGTAAGCCAAAATAAATCTCTTTTTCCCAGAAGCTGCTCTTTGTTGGGTGATTTCTACCAGCAATGTGAACCGGACTGCAACAGGGTCCATCAACATTCTATTATGTATGATGGGGTAGTGCAAAAAAAAAAAACACATCAAAATATAGGTGGGACTAGTTTGAAAGAAGGGGTTCAGTAGAAAGGGGATGCTGGAAGGAGGATAACAGAAAGTAACAGGAAGATATAATGATCAAAAATATATACATGTATAAAAGCTGCTAATGCAGTTTTTAAAATCAACTTAAGGAAAGAAGAGTTAATTTTGGCTTTCAGTTTGAGGATATAGTGTTTTATGGTGGAGAAAGGATGGTGACAGAAGCATGAAGCAGTTGGTTACATCATGTCTACAGTTGGGGAACAGAAGTGATGAATGCTGGTGCTCAGTTCACTTTCTTCTATTTATATCATCTGAGACCTCTGTCCATGGATAGCGCTGTCCACATTTAGGGTGGGTCATCCAAACTTGGGTAACCTAATCTGGAAACACCCTCACATACCTGCTAAGAGGTTTGTTTCAATTGTGATTGTAAATCCCACAAAGTAGGCAAGATCATAGTGGGTTTTGTTTTGTTTTTGAATATTTTCTTTTTATTTATTTGAGAAGGGGGCAGGAGAATGGGTGTATCAGGGCCTCTAGCCACTGCAAACGAACTCTAGAGGCACGTGCTACCATGTGCATCTGGCTTATGTGGTTACAGGGGAATTGAACCTGTGTCTGTAGGCTTCACAAGCAAGCACCTTGACCATTAAGCCATCTTTCCAGCCTAAGGGTTTTGTTATTTTAATTTAATAATTAATTTTTTGAGACAAGGTATCACTCAGTAACCTAGGCTGTCCTCAAGCTTACAGTGATCTTTCTGCCTCAATCTCCTGAATGCTGGGATTACAGATACATACCACCATGCACAACTATAACTTGGGTATTTAACATATGCTTTTTAAATGAATGAATAGTAAGAGGATCAAACTTGCTCCAGTTTACAGGTAGGCCTAAGTTTCAGTTTCTTAGAGAGGCAGGCAAGACTTCTGGGAGAAACCATGAACAAAGGGCTGTTAATCAACAGCGATCCTGATATGTGGCTGGAGAAAATACCTACCTAGGGGCCTGAGTCAGTTCCTGCAATACTTATGGATTACGACGAAAAAAGGGGCTTACCCAAGATAGTGGGCTCCAGGGCTGAGTCAGTTCTTGCAAAGTCTCTAAAACATGTCCAAGGATGGTAAAATCTGGGTCACAGCCAATCAAAGGTGTACAAATGTAACTGCTGCTTCCTTAGCCAATCACATTAGAAGATGGCTTAACCCTTCTTAAATTCCTCTAGCTGTGCTTAAGAGGAGCCTGCAAGCTCCTCTCAGGGTCACCATTTTGCATGAATGGTTGACCCCCACATGCTGGCTGATTCTGCAGAATAAATGCTCTTTGCTTTTACATACTATCTGAGTCTGGGGTCTTTCTTCAGTGAGTCTTGGACCCTTAGAAATAGAACTTTCTCTTGTTTGCAGACCCCCTATTGGGGGTTAGGGCATGTGGCCCTCACATATGATGGTGAGAAAGTAGAATATGCCTCCTTAAAACAGACTTCTTCAGCATAGTTTGAGTTGGTTATTTGAGAAATTAGACACTAGAGTAGCTCTGAAATTGTCCTTTTATGAAATAAATTTGCATCTATAAAGGAAATATGCATTAGTAACATACTTTTGTCAAGTAGTGGGCTGCTCTAAACAGCTTTCACTATCTGAAACTTTGTACCTACATAACAAGCCAACTTAAATTCATCAAATATTTATTTCTCTAACTCTTCCATAATTTGTATCCCTGCCAACACCCAGAATAACTAAGCCACTATTCCTTTCTGTGGCTCAGAAATTTTTAAAAACCTCAATCATCCAGGCCTTCAATCTCATATTTTGTGGAAATTCCATATGTATGCATGTAGGGAAAATGGATTTTCTTGGGGCTGGAGATATGGCTTAGCAGTTAAAGGCACATATTTGCAAAGCCTGTTGGACTGGGTTCAACTCCCTAAAACCTAAATAAAGCTAAATGCAAAGTGACAATGGGAGGTAGAGCCAGGAGAGTCCTAAACTCAAGAACCAGTTAGTTTGACAATTTATGGTGACAAGAGATCCTGTGTCAAAAACTGGAGAACAGACATCTCGAAGTTGTCCTTTGATGTCCACAACATGCCACAGTACATGAACTCATGCATGCCCATGGGCACATAATCATAGAATAAAATGGGTTTTCTCGTGAGTCTGTTTTATGTCATCTTAATTTATAATCCAGCTGATGAATCTAGATGGGTGGAGGAAGTCATTTTCCTGCCCTTGTAATCCCATGTTGCATGCACCCCATAACAATCTTAGTATTAAATAATGAGCTGAAACTTTCCTTTCTTCCCTTGCCTTTACCAACATGACCAAACTGCTAGTCTTTGCACAAGCCATACAGTGTTCTAGCACTTTGTGGCTGCTTGTCTAAGGCAGAGAAATCAACCCAATTTTCATAGCCAGCAGGAACCAACAGAAAGTAAGTTGTACTTCCCGCTCAGGATTTTAATGAGCTGATGTCTGTAGCAGGATTTCTAAATAGCCAAATACCATGACCAGAGTAACTGTCATTATTAAAAGGATTTCCGTTGGTTCGTGCCAGGGAGCTATTTTAGAATGCTATTTTCTGAGTGAAGGCAATGAGCCTAGAAGGTCAGTAGTTTTGTGTATTGGCTTTGATGCTGCATGAAGCCTTCCGTGGCTTTTACGTGACCTGACTCACCTGTCCAATGCATCGTTTTCCTTGCATCTTTGCTCTCCAAAAGCAGATTGAGAACTTTCAATGTTCAGGACACTATGCCAAATGCCAGGGTTAAAAGGTGACTAAATCAGGATCCTTGCCCTTGTACATCAAGGGCTTCAAGACAGAGTGGCTATATCACTTTATAGAAGTTTTGAGCACCAATTTAACCCCTTCATCTATTTTTAAGTTGACATCTCAAGTTTTTACTCACAAAGACAAATAATGATAAGGGATAGAATTACCAATGTATTATAAGTCTCAGCATTTAAAAATGAAATCTGTATATCAATCACTTAAAAGAAACGATAATTTGCATCCCTGCCACCACCTGGAAGAACCAAGTTACTATTAGTTTCTGTGGCTCAGGAAATTTCAAAAACCTCAATCATCCAGGCCTTCAGTCTCATATTTTGTGGAAGTTCCATATGCATGCATGTAGGGAAAAATGGGTTTTTCTTGGGGCATCAATAGGGTTAGGGTCAGCATCAATACCGGTTTTTGTCTGTGTATGTATGAGTAGTGTGTGTACATATGTGTGTCCATACATGTGTGGGGCAGTTGTTGACTTTTAATGTCTTCCTTAACTGCTCTCCACTTTATTTACTGAGGCAGGGTCTCTCATCTGAACCCAGAGCTTGCCAGTTCAGCTAGTTTATTTATTTTGACCTCCCTAGCATTGCAGGTGGCTGTCATACATACCTGGTATTTATGTAGGTGTTGGGGATCCGAACTCCTGACCCTCATGCCTGTGTGGCAAATACTTTATCAACAGAGGGATCCCTTTGGCCTTCTAAATCCCATTTTGATACCTATCAACATCCATTTTTAAAAAAAGAGGAAGAAAATTTACAGCATTTATTTTCCTCTGTGATCTCATATTTCTGTTTCACTTCTTCCATATAATATTATTCTAATGGAATATATTTTCATTGTTGAATGACCTAATGGTTACATGTCACACACACACACACACACACACACACACACACACACACACACACACACTTTTTCCTATGTGACATTTAACAAAGAGTAGATCTGCTATGGCACGTTTGGGTTCAAGTACTAGCCCTATTGTGTAATGGTTTTGTCTTAGGGTAAATTGTTTAACCTACATGAACTTTGCTTTCCTCTCCCATGATATTGAAAAATTGATAATACTCATGTTGTCAGGTTGTTACAAGAATGGAATGACTTGATACATGAAAGTACATAGCCCCATGTCTAGCATATAATAAATATTTACTACATGATGGAAAATAAGGCTACTATGCAACCTACCTCTTCTCATACAAAAAAGTCATCCTTCACAATATTTTCCTCTATATCTATTACATACGTGATATTTTGTCTAACCTGATTTGTAATTACCAGAGCCTCTACCTCCCACCACCAGTTTGCTAGGGATTCTTTTTCCAAATGCACTTCAAAATTTGATAGATGACCAAATTACTACTTCCCTTATGCCTGCCTCCCTATTGCCAGGACAAATTATCACAGTTTTATCAGCAAAAATACTAGAAACTACATTTTGTGGCCATTCAAAGAGTTATGAGTCCATGAAAAACTAATATAAACATGTATCTTCCTATGTTTATTCATAAATCATATGTAGCCTCAAGTTACTTTAAAATGCTTTGCAGCTAATTCTTACTTAAAA
Organism: Jaculus jaculus; assembly: GCF_020740685.1. Taxonomy (NCBI): domain Eukaryota; kingdom Metazoa; phylum Chordata; class Mammalia; order Rodentia; family Dipodidae; genus Jaculus; species Jaculus jaculus. The sequence continues at coordinate 7,300,520 of NC_059125.1, forward strand.
GTCACCTCGAATGTGACCAGTACATGCTGTTTTCTGGTAATCTTACTATCAGGATAAGTGTTCAAGGAACCCATTGCTAGTAGCAGTGATTATCTCCTTGGTTTCCTCAGGAATATACCCAGAGGAAATGGACCCATGACAGAAATAAAAACAGATGATTAGGATAAAGAGATCTGAAACTCCCATATGAGGCTGGTGGGAGTTTAGAATGCTATAATCACTCTGGGAGACTCTTTTGCAGCTCCTTGTAAAGTGAAAATCCATCTACCCTATGGCCCAACAATTATACACTTAGATATCTACCCAAGGTGAACAAAATCATACATTTACCTAATTTATTTATACAAGAATATTTATTCTGCCTTATTCATAATAGAAATTATCATTCAAAATAAGAATGGATAAATGAATTTTGGTATATGCATATAATGAAATACAGTAAAATAAGGTGAAACCACATGGATGAATCTCAAGAGCTCATGTTAAATGAAAGAAGTCAGACATAAATGCATATCAACTCCATAGTTCTGCCTATATGAAGTTCTAGACTGTGCATATATTAGTTCCTTTTCTCATCACTAAGATCAAATACCTGATTCCCCCAAACATAATTTCAGGAACGAATGGTTCATTTTCACTCACAGTCAAGAGTAATGCACTCCATTGTGGCAGGGAAAACATGGCAGTGCTTACAGCTTGGTCTCTGGTGCCTCTTTTCTCCCCTTTTACTCAATATAAGACCTCAGCCCATGGGATAATGCCACCCACATTCAGGGTTGCCTTTCCTTCTTAATTAAACTTCTCTGGAAACACACTCAAAGACATGCCTAGAGGTGTGGATGCTAGGTGACTTCACATGATGTCAAGCTGACAAGATTAACTATCATGATGTGTTAATAACAACCAGAACAGAGATTCTTAAGAAGTGGTATTCATTGCCAAAAGGGGGATAAAATGTTCTACGTCTTAGCCAGTCATGGAAGCACATGACCTTAATCCCAGCATTTGGTAGGCAGAGGTAGGAGGACTTCCATGAGTTCAAGGCCATCCTGAGACAATGTAGTGAATTCCAGGTTAGCCTGGGCTAGAGTGAGGTCATATTTTGAATCCCCCCAAAAGATAAAGAAATGTTCTATGTCTTGACTGGGGAGAAGGCCACACATATGTATAACTTTGTCAGAACCTATCAGACATTATACTTTAATTTTTTATTTTTATTTATTTATTTGAGAGAGAGAGAGAGAGAGAACAAGGCAGATAAAGAGATAGAGAATGGGCATGCCAGGGCCTCCAGCCACTGCAAATAAACTCCAGACACATGCACTGCCTTGTGCACCTGGCTTACATGGGTCCTGGGAAATTGAACCTGGGTCCTTTGGCTTTTCAGGCAAGTGCCTTAACCACTAAGAAATCTCTCCAGCCCAAGAACTATACTTTATATCTTTACACACTGGTAGAGGTAAATTAAAATTTATTTAAAAATATTAAAGGAGATAAAAATACAGCAGCACCCAAATTTACAGTTGTAAGGGACTGCAAAGATCATTTCACCTTAATGAACTCCTTTGTCTTTGAACTACCATGTGATCCAGCCATACAACCCCTGGGCATATACCCAAATGACTATATCCTGCCACAGAGAAACTTGCACATCCATGTTCACTGCTTTTGTATTCACAATAACTAGGAAATAGAATCAACCTAACGGTCTATCACCTGCTGATTAGATAATGAAAATGTGCTACATACACACAATGGAGTTTTACTCGGCTGTAAATGAAAATGAAGTTATGGCATTTGCAGGAAAATGTATAGAATTGGAAAAAATATGCAAAGTAAGACAACACAGGCTCAGAAAGACAAAAATTGGGCTGGAGAGATGGCTTAGTGGTTAAGCGCTTGCCTGTGAAGCCCTAAGAACCCCAGTTCGAGGCTCAGTTTCCCAGGACCCACATAAGCCAGATGCACAAGGTGGCACATGCATCTGGAGTTCGTTTGCTGGGGCTGGAGGCCCTAGCATGCCCATTCTCTCTTTCTCTTTCTGGCTGTCTGTCACTCTCAAAATAAATTTAAAAAAATAAACAAAAAAGATTTAAAAAGGAAGGCAAAAATCACATGTGCTCTCTCTCATGTGTGGTTCCTAATTTTAATATGTATGTAACTAAGAGGATGTGAAATTCCAGCCAGGATACTATGAGAGGAGGACAAGAGGGAATGGGAAGGGGAAAGTAAACATGTAGTATGAAAGCAGGAAGGAGGCTCAGTTGAGGGGAGGGAAACAAAAACCATTTGTATAAAAACATAATGAAACCTAATAAAAAGTAAAAAAGGGGGACTGGGAAGATTGCTCAGTGCTTAACAAGCTTGTCTGCAAAGCCTAATAACTGGAGTTTGATTACCCAGTATCCACATAAAGCCAGATGCACAAAGTGCACATGTGTCTGGGTTCACTTGCAGTGGCAAATGGGCCCTAGTGTGCCTGTTCTCTCTCTTTTTCTCTCTGTGCTTGCAAATAAATAAATAAAAATATTTAAAAAACTTAACTCAAAACATTAAAAATATAAAATATGGAAATATAGAAGACCTCCTTTTAGATACATTACTATTCTGTCTAATTCTACAGCCCACGTGGATTATCACTAAACTCCAAATTTAGGGGGCTAGGGATGTAGCTCAGTTGCTAGAGTGTTTTCCTACTGTATATAAGACCCTGGTTTGATTCCTAACACCATATAAACTAAACACGGTAATGTATGCTTATAATCCCAGTACTCAGGAGATGGAGGTAGGAGGCTCAAAAATTCAAGGCCATCCTTAGCTACATAGAGAGTTCAAGGGCTATGTAACCAGACCTTGTCTCAAAAATATTAATTAATACATAAAAATAGCTACAAATGGAACAGTAGGAATGGACTACATTTATAGGCCAATCTAGTCCACGTCAGGTATTCCCAGCTAAATCACGCTGCCGGCTCATCTGGGCTTACAGCTGATGAGCCAGAATATCACATGTGAACTCTTGCCAACCCAAATGCCCCATCCAGTTGTGTACCATTTGTGAACCAATTCTGTACATGGTTAATATTTTCACTAAGCACCAACACTAAAACAGTGGCCTTGGGAGATAACTCAGTGGGTAAAGAGCATGCTGCAAAACTGATCCCCAGAATCCACATAAAGCTAGATGTGTGGTACATGTGTCTGCCATCCTAGGGAGGCTACAGAGAAGAGGGAGGAGGAGACGGGCAAATACAGAACTTCATGGGCCAGCTGCCTTGGCAAATGCAGCTGTGAACAAGACACACCTTGCCTCAAAACAAAGTACAAGGTGAGGCGTGACACTCTGACCTCTACACACATGCCAGACTTATGTGCACAGCAGTAAGTCACACACATGATAGTCACATCATACATATATGCTCACAATAAAAAAAATATGCAGAAGCATGCAAACTCATTGTAAAGAACTGCTTTTGAACTTCCATATACCATTCATGTCCATTATGACATAGTTTTCATATAAGTAGACCATCTCTGATAATTAGGAAATTTTCAGATAGAATTGATCAAAATCCTTTAAAAGATGAGCCTCGTATAAACATGGTTTATGAATATGACAGAAAGAATTTCATTACAACACAAGAGATCTACATCATGACGAGAAGAACTTGGTTGCCTAAATAACTTAGATAGGAAGCTTTATAATTAGGCTGTCATTCTGATACACCCACAGTTGGGAACACAGCTCAAATTGTGACTGAAATGAATTTCCATCCTTCTGTCACACACTGTTAGGTCACACTCAGCCTGCTACTGTAGGAATGAAGAAAGAGCAGTAACCTCTTTTCCATGGCTGAGTTCAAGAAAAATCAATCTTATTTTGGTGCAGATAGGGAGAACATTGCTGCCTAAAAAGAAAAATAAATTAGGAATATATTCATAATATAGAATTCAGGTTAATAAACTATTTCCTTCAAAATGATAAGATATTTGACATTTATGATTTGGGGGTTTTGTCTTGTTGCTTTTCCAAAAAATATATATATATATATTCCAAATCAATAGCTTCACTATATAAAAACAAATGGAGGCTGGGCATGGTGGCACACACCTTTAATTCTAGCACTCAGGAGGCAGAAGTAGGAGGATTGTCATGAGTTCAAGGCCACCCTGAGACTACATAGTGAATTCCAGGTCATCTTCAGCTAGAAACCCTACCTCGAAAATAAAATAAAATAAAATAAAATAAAATAAAATAAAATAAAATCCTATTAATTTCTCACTATGGCTTTACTGAGTACAGAAAAAGGGGAAATGTTGAAAGAGACCATTTGTAAGGTACTACATTCCCTACTCAGGAAGTAACAACAGTACACACTTACTAAATGCTTACCATTTTTTGAATTGCTGTGCTAAATACAATAGAAGGTTTCTATTTGATAAGTTTTATTATTATTTACATTGTCAAGTAAAGAAACTGAAGTTTAGGGAGGCTAAATAATTGGAATATGCCTACCAATTAGTACAACTGGAATTGAACTACAGTGTACCTCGTGATACTGAATTTCACATCACAGCATTATGCTGTCTAGTCTCCAAATACCAACACTTCCCATGACAATAACACCAAAGTCTCTTCCAGAATTTTGCCAACAAAAGCACAAGCAAAACTTAAGAAATCATTCAGGGCAAAAGAAAATAATATCTCTTCCGGTTAAGATGGCGGCGTAGGTACCACGCCAAAACAGCCTGGGGGGGGGGAAAGACCAAAATAAACTCAGCAAAATACACACTTTTACTAAAAAGTGAGGTGTATAGGAAGTTGAGGCGGCAGCGGAGAAGTGGAAGAGTTATAGAGCATCCAGAGCCTGCACAGCCGGGAACAGCGGCTCCGGGGCGGCTCAGCTACCCGCCGCAACCGCGGAGCGGCAGAAAACCGCCGGTCTCTCGACTCGAGCCGCAGGACAAGCCAGGTGCGGGATTTTCCCCTCACACCGCGCTCTCCGCAACTCGGGAAACGTGAGGGGAGAGCGGCAGCGAGCAACGGAGGGAGGAGCAGACCGCGAGGTAAAAGCACACGATACAACCAGAACAGCCGCGGCTCCCTCCCCTCCCCTGCCGCCTGAACCCAGCTCCAGCGAACACAGCAGCAGCCCGGGACCCGGCCACGCCAACTTGGGCTGACGGCGGGACCCAAGCAGGAGCAGAATTTGGCAGCAACTTCAGCGGCTCCAGCACCGGTACCAGTGGCCCCAGCAGCAGCGGACCCAGGACAGCAGCGGCTTCGGGGTGAGCAGCAGCGGTGGACACGACAACGGCAGCTTCAGCAGTGGTGGGGGCTCCGGCGGAGGCACCTACAACAGCTGCAGAGGCGGCAGCGGCTCAGTTTGCCCCGTAGGAAAAGCAAGTGCCCAGCTCCAGAAATCAGAACAGCAGCCCGACGACCCAGGCAGCAACTTGACTGAGACCACAATCACCCAAGGTAACTGGGATTGCACCAGGGAAGGGTCTCACCTGGTCACAAGCTGACTTGGATACCTCAACAGACCAGAAATCTAAACCTCTTTGTTGATAGAGGATCTGGTCATTATAATAACTACTCTTGCATACATACTCGGGGCTGTTGTTGATGGAATGGGTACAGTGTTTAGCTAAATTTTAGAATCTACCAGTATATTATTCCACTCAGCCTGCTTGAATACTCCTATAGCAGGGAAACTCAACCCCTAAGAACATCTTTGTAGATACTCTGAGAGTCTTAAGAGCCACACCTAATACCTTAAGGTCCTACCCTGAAAATATTTTACACCAAATCAATTGATACAGCTAAGAATACACAGCTAGCTAGAAAATCCAAGCATTAACTTAATCCAAGATGCAAAAATATATACATTATAACACAAGAAACACTAAAAAGCAAGACGATATAAATCCACCTAAAAGTATTAATGCATCAGAAATGTCCTCCAGTGAGAAAGAGTTAGAGGAAATGCCTGAGAAAGAGTTCAAAAGAATAATTATAAATATGTTCAAAGAGGTCAAAGAACACATGAATACAACCAAAGAAGAAATCAAAGAGGAAATCAAAGAGGAAATCAAAGGAATCAAAGAAGAGGCAGGACACCAATTTAATGAAATAAAGAAGGCAATACAAGACATAAATAGAGAAATAGAAATAATAAAGAAAAACCAGTCAGAATTATTAGCAATGAAGAACACAGTTAATGAAATAAAAAACTCTGTAGAAAATCTCACCAGTAGGATGGATGAGGGAGAGGACAGAATATCTAAGCTAGAAGATCAGGTGGCAGACCTAATGCAGTCCAACAAAGAGAAAGACAAACTTATAGAAAAGTACGAGTGGGAATTTCAAGATATTCGGGACACTATGAAAAGATCCAATATAAGAATTCAGGGCATAGTAGAAGGAGAAGAATTCCACTCCAGAGGCATAGTAGGCATCTTCAACAAAATCATAGAGGAAAATTTTCCCCAAATTGGGAAAGAGGTGCCAATACAGATACAGGAAGCCTTTAGAACCCCAGCCAGACAAAACCCAGAAAGAAACTCTCCTCGCCACATTATACTCAAACTTCCAAACACACAAACCAAAGAAAAAATATTGAAAGCAGTTAGAGAGAAAAATCAAGTTACCTACAAAAGCAAGCCCATCAGGATTACAGCAGATTATTCAACACAAACTTTTAAAGCCAGAAGGGCCTGGAGTGATATATTCCAAGTTCTGAAAGATAACAACTGTCAACCAAGGTTACTTTATCCTGCAAAGTTATCCATCCAAATAGATGGAGAAATAAAGACATTCCATGACAAAAGCAGGTTAAAGGAATATCTGAAGACAAAACCAGCTCTACAGAAAATACTTGATAGAATCCTCCATGCTGAACAAAAGGAAAAGCACACATATAAGGAACCTAGAAAAAACCAGCCATACTCAAATACCAGTTAACAGAAGAGAGCACAGGTAGAACAAGTAACACACACACACACACACAAATGGCAAACATAAATACACACCTTTCAATAATATCTCTTAATATCAACGGTCTCAATGCCCCAACGAAAAGACATAGATTTGCAGACTGGGTTAAAAAGCAGGATCCTACAATTTGTTGTCTTCAAGAAACTCACCTTTCTACAAAGGATAGACATTATCTTAGGGTGAAAGGTTGGAAGACGGTGTTTCAAGCAAATGGGCCTAGAAAACAAGCAGGGGTTGCTATCCTAATATCAGACAGGGTGGACTTTAGTCCGAAGTTAGTCAAAAAAGATAAGGAAGGTCACTTTATATTGATTAAGGGCACACTCCAACAGGAGGACATTACAATCCTAAACATATATGCACCTAACATGGGGGCTCCCAAATTCGTCAAACAAACACTATTAGAACTAAGGTCACAGATAACACCAAACACGGTGGTGGTGGGTGACTTTAACACCCCACTCTCATCAATTGACAGGTCATCCAGGGAAAGAATAAACAGAGAGGCATCTGGACTAAATGAGGTCATAGAAGATATGGACCTAACAGATATATACAGGACATTTCATCCAAAGGCTGCAGAATATACATTCTTTTCAGCAGCACATGGAACATTCTCTAAAATAGACCATATATTAGGACACAAAGCAAATCTTAACAAATTCAGGAAAATTGAAATAATTCCTTGCATTCTATCTGACCACAATGGAATTAAACTACAAATCAGTAGCAAGAAAGGCTATAGAGCATACACAAAATCATGGAAGCTAAACAATACACTACTAAATGATGAGTGGGTCAATGAAGAAATCAAAAAGGAAATCAAAAAATTTATAGAGTCAAATGATAATGAGAACACAACATACCAAAATCTCTGGGACACAATGAAGGCAGTTCTAAGAGGTAAATTTATAGCCTTAAGTGCCTATATTAAGAAATTAGAAAGGTCGCAAGTAAACGACCTAATGCTTCGCCTTAAAGCCTTGGAAAAAGAAGAACAAGGCAAACCAAAAAGTAGTAGACGGGAAGAAATAATAAAGATTAGGGCAGAAATTAATGAAATAGAAACAAAAAGAACAATCCAAAGAATTAATGAAACAAAGAGTTGGTTCTTTGAAAGGATAAACAAGATTGATAAACCCTTAGCAAATCTGACCAAAAGAAAGAGAGAAGAGACACAAATTAATAAAATCAGAGATGAACAAGGTAACATCACAACAGATTCCAGAGAAATTCAAAAAATTATAGGGACATACTATAAAAGCATATACTCCACAAAGTATGAAAATCTGAAAGAAATGGATGATTTCCTTGATCTATATGACCTACCTAAATTAAATCAAAATGAGATTAATCACTTAAATAGACCTATAACAAACATGGAGATCCGAGCAGTTATCAATAATCTCCCAACTAAAAAAAGCCCAGGCCCGGATGGATTCACTGCTGAATTTTACCAGACTTTTAAGGAAGAGCTAACACCATTGCTTCTTAAGCTTTTCCAGGAAATAGAAAAAGAAGGAATCCTACCAAACTCCTTCTATGAGGCCAGCATCACCCTGATACCAAAACCAGGCAAAGATAGAACAAAAAAAGAAAATTACAGACCAATCTCCCTCATGAACATAGATGCAAAAATTCTCAACAAAATATTGGCAAACAGAATACAAGAGTATATCAAAAAGATCATTCACCCGGACCAAGTAGGCTTTATCCCAGAGATGCAGGGATGGTTCAACATACGCAAATCTATAAATGTAATACATTACATAAATGGGTTGAAGGACAAAAATCACATGATCATCTCATTAGATGCAGAGAAAGCATTTGACAAAATCCAACATCCCTTCATGATAAAAGTCCTACAGAGACTGGGAATAGAAGGAACATATCTCAATATAATAAAGGCTATTTATGACAAGCCTACAGCCAACATATTACTAAATGGGGAAAAACTGGAAGCTTTTCCACTAAAATCAGGAACAAGACAAGGGTGTCCACTGTCTCCACTTCTATTTAATATAGTTTTGGAAGTCTTATCCATAGCAATAAGGCAAGAGACACACATAAAAGGGATACAAATTGGAAAGGAAGAAATCAAGTTATCACTATTTGCAGATGACATGATTCTATACATAAAGGACCCTAAAGACTCTACTAGCAAGCTGTTAGAGCTAATCAAAACCTACAGCAATGTAGCAGGATACAAAATAAATACACAGAAATCAGTAGCCTTCATATATGCTAACAACAAACACACAGAGGATGAAATCAGAGAATCACTCCCATTCACAATTGCATCAAAAAAAATAAAATACCTTGGAATAAACCTAACTAAGGAAGTAAAGAATCTATACAATGAGAACTTTAAGACACTCAAGCGAGAAATTGCAGAAGACACTAGAAAGTGGAGAAACATCCCTTGTTCCTGGCTTGGGAGAATCAATATCGTGAAAATGGCAATCTTACCTAAAGCAATCTACACATTTAATGCAATCCCTATCAAAATTCCAAAGGCTTTCTTCATGGAAATAGAAAAAACAATCCAAAAATTCATTTGGAATCATAAAAAACCTCGAATATCTAAAATAATACTGAGCAACAAAAAAGAGGCTGGTGGTATCACCATACCTGATTTTAACCTATACTACAGAGCCATAGTAACAAAAACAGCATGGTACTGGCACAAAAACAGACATGTAGATCAGTGGAACAGAATAGAGGACCCAGATGTAAGCCCAAGTAGCTATAGCCACCTGATATTCGATAAAAATGCCAAAAATACTCATTGGAGAAGAGACAGCCTCTTCAACAAATGGTGTTTTGAAAACTGGATAAATATCTGCAGAAGGATGAAAATAGATTCTTCTCTCTCGCCATGCACAAGAATTAAGTCCAAATGGATTAAAGACATTAACATCAGACCGGAAACTTTGAAACTGCTAGAGGAAAAAGTAGGGGAAACCCTCCAACATATTGGTCTTGGCAAAGACTTTCTAAATACAACCCCAATTGCTCAGGCAATAAAACCACAGATTAACCACTGGGACCTAATGAAATTACAAAGATTTTGCACCGCAAAGGACACAGTGAAAAAAGCAAAGAGGCAACCTACAGAATGGGAAAAAATCTTCGCCAGCTATATATCTGATAAAGGATTAATATCTAGGATATACAAAGAACTCAAAAAGTTAACTAATAAGGAATCAAACAGGCCAATCAAAAAATGGGCTAAGGAGCTAAATAGAGAGTTCTCAAAGGAAGAAATACGAATGGCATATAAGCACCTAAAAAAATGTTCTACGTCACTAGTCATCAGGGAAATGCAGATTAAAACTACATTGAGATTCCATCTTACTCCTGTCAGATTGGCCACCATCATGAAAACAAATGATCATAAATGTTGGCGGGGATGTGGAAAAAAAGGAACCCTTCTGCACTGCTGGTGGGAATGCAATCTGGTCCAGCCATTGTGGAAAACAGTGTGGAGGTTCCTAAAGCAGCTAGAGATTGATCTACCATATGACCCAGCTATAGCACTCCTAGGCATATATCCAAAGGACTCATCTCATTTCCTTAGAAGTACATGCTCAACCATGTTTATTGCTGCTCAATTTATAATAGCTGGGAAATGGAACCAGCCTAGATGTCCCTCAACAGATGAGTGGATAATGAAGATGTGGTACATTTATACAATGGAGTTCTACTCAGCGGTAAAGAAAAATGAAGTTATGAAATTTGCAGAAAAATGGATGGACCTGGAAAGTATTATACTAAGTCAGGTAACCCAGACCCAGAAAGCCAAGCGCCACATGTTCTCCCTCATATGGGGATCCTAGCTACAGATGACTGGGCTTCTGTGTGAGAATGAAAATACTTAGTAGCAGAGGCCAGTAAGTTGAAAAGGAGACATAAAGGGTGGAGAAAGGAAGGGAGGAGGATACTTAATAGGTTGATATTGTATATATGTAATTACAATGATTGTAATGGGGAGGTAATATGATTGAGAATGGAATTTCAAACGGGAAAGTGTGGGGGTGGGGAGGGAGGGAATTACCATGGGATATATTTTATAATCATGGAAAATGTTAATAAAAATTAAAAAAAAAAAAAAAAAAAGAAAAAAGAAAATAATATCTGAAAGTAAGCTTTTAGTTTTTACACATGCTTATGTATTCATGGTAAACAAAGAAATGAAACAAGAAGTGTTGGAAACGACAGTTCTGCTGGATGTAGAACAAAAGCGCATAGCACTTTCCTCTTAGTTTTTCTTTTAAATTCACATGTACTCATTGCTGGTGTTTTTAATAGACAATTTATTTCAGGTATATCATATAATTTGACCATACCCACCCCTTAAGCCTTCTTCTGTCTCCCCATTTCCCCCTTCCATGCCCTAGTCTTCTTTCTGAGTTTGTGTTATGTAACTCAGTTGATAGAGTGCCTGCCTAGAATGTACAAAGTCCTGGGTTCAATGCTCAGCACCGAATAAAACCAGATGTGATGGTAATTCCAGTACTCAGGAGGTGATGGCAGGAGGATCAGGAGTTTAAGCAAGGTCATCCTAGGCCACATAGTAAATTTGAGGCTGGCATGGGTTAATAAGATCCTGTATTTAAAAAAAAAAATAATACAAAAAAAAGCAGTATCAGCAACAGGCATGGTTTCAAGATTCATAATCTTCAAGCTCCCCAAGTGCAAAAATATTCTTTCTAGGGTGAACTTTTATGGCTCTACAACTTCATGCTGACCTAAAGGCATCTTATTTTGGATGGCATCAGGTAAATGTTCACCAACCCAGCATACCTGTTGTGGTAGTTTGAATATAAATGTTCCCCATAGGCTCAGGTAGCTTTGACTAAGCTTCCTATTTAGTCTTCGGCAAGTGGAATCCCCAGTGTGTCACTGGGGACAGATCTTACCTCCAGCCCTAAGGTGTGCTAAGAGCCAGCTTGAGCTCTGGCTATTGGTTCTCTCTTTGCTATGAATGTGTATGATGAAGTGAATCAGCTTCCTTCGTAATGATGAAGCTTCACCTCAAAATTGAATGCATTTTGCATTGTGAGATGGTCATGAGTCTATGGGGGTCAGGGATAGAGTATGATGGTTTGAATGTAAAGGTCCCCCATAGGCTCAGTTTATTTTGATTAAGCATCTGACTTAGTCTTCAGCAGGTGAAACCCTCTAGAGAAAGTGTCATGGGGGATGGATCTGGAGCTTTAAAAAGAGCTGAGTTATCCTCTTAATGCCACTCAATTTTCCTAGTGGGTGATCCTTTCATTGTACTGACTGAAAATAGCCAGCTATATGTGATATTTTTTCTTTGTAATTTTTATTTATTTATTTGTTTGAGACAAAGAGAAATAGAAAGAGTAGACAGAGAGACCAAGAGAGATTTTTAAAATCACAGCATTACTCATGCCTCAATAAGTAACTATAGAGACACAATTGGTGAGCAGTCTGGTAGCAGAAGCCTGTGATATCATCACTCAGGATGCTGAGGCAGGAGGAACAATTTGAGGCCAGCATGGACTACAGAATGAGGTCTCAAAAAAAACATACAAATATAGGATTAGAAGTGGGCTGTGGCTTGCTACCTTAGGCAGATCAGCCTTTTATTTCTTCTGAAGATTTGTACCCTACACATTCACTTGATTCTTCTCTTTTGCTTTTAGAGCTCTTGCTTCATAAACCTTAGTAGCATTTTATCCAAGAAATATAATTAATGAAATGTAATGATTTTCAAAGCTAGATACTCATGTGAGTCCCTTAACTGTGAATTACAAAAAAAATGCTTATTTTCCTCAGAAACTGTAGAATTGTTCTGTTGCTCTGCTGAATTCGTTATCATTTATTTTTTACTCAGCTGTCACTTTACCACTTTTCTTCCTGAATTCCTTTCTTTCAAGTTACTTGCTAAAACACTTGCACCTTGCCTCATGCAAAGCAGTATGGTCTGCCTGGTACAGTTGTTGTAGGATATGAGGGAAAAGTAGATTGGTAGGAACTCAAGGCTCAGAAAACAATAGCCTGAAGTTCCAATGCTTTGACATGCTGAATCGGGAGAAGCAGCTGCCCACATTCTTTCTACTTCTCACCGCTCACCCTTCACATTCACCCTGGAAACACAGGAATGAGTTTTCCTGGAAGTATCCTTATTGGCTTAAGACTGGCTCCATGCATAGGATAGATCCATACAACGGTCGTCAATCTTCTTACTTAAAGTTCACTAAGGAACTCTAACCATAGAAGGATCCAAAAAGTAGACACTACACTGAGAAGGACTTTGTTCCAGGTCAGTATCTATTCTTGGGCCCATCCATCTCCCCTAAAAAAAATAATAATAATAAAATCACGTGACTACTCTTCTAAATTGTCTATACTCTCCATTTCCATCTTCCATGTAAAAAAGATAGTTAAACCTTAACCATCTTACCATTTTCTGAGTTTTGTACTTTATGTCTTCTGCGTTTTCTGTACATTAATAAACTTGGGTGTCTTTTCTTTGTCATTAATCGATCTACTGCCAGAATGTCTCAGCAAATTCAATTACCAAACATTCAGAGGAAAAGTTTGAACTTCCCTACAAAATCAAATTAATTTTTCGACCATGGGGTTTTTATAGTTTTCAATTTAAACTTTAACTATTGTGCCAAGCAAACAAAATATTCTAGCAAAATTTGAAGTTGAAAGAAATATCAGCAATATGTTATCAAATTCTTATGTTATGCTAAAATACAGATTTTTCTGTTATAATGTTTTCAATACTCTGATATGTTAAGGCCTAATTTTTTTAGATACCTTAATTATTTATTTGTTGTTTTTTAACTGTTTGGACAGTTTCACTTTGGAACTCACTAGGTAGCTCGGGTTGGCTTTCAACACAAAGTAATCTTCTTGCCTTGTGCTCCCAATGTTAGATTACAAGAGTGAGCCACCACATTCAGCTAATATACCTTAATTTAATAAAAAAATATTGTATCAATTGATGAATAAAGGTGGATTCATTTTGCAGACTGGATACATTATTAGAAATGCAGCATATCTTTACTAGGATCTGCGTTTCCTAGCTTTCTTTCCTCTTTCCCTTTACAGTTGGAGTATTTCTATAGAAAACTTCCTTGCTTGTCAAAGACCCTCATTTTCTCTTGCTACACATAAAACAACACAAAGATTCCAAAGACAGATCACTTAATCTGACTATAATCAAAGAATCCCAACAGAACATTATGTATAATTTCATGTTACTACTGATAAATACCAGGTGCTACTAGTCTTTTGTTAAGGGACTGCTTGTACCACATATGTTTCCAAAATTACCCTATGTGAGGTTGTTTTGCTGCTGAGTCTCTTCCTTGTATTATGTCAGAAATAGCCAAGACAGCTGACTACAGGCTCTACAAAAGATACAACTCTTTGGTTTTGAATATCAGGCTGCTGATTCACCCTCAATACAAGTATTGCCATTGTTCTGCCCAACAATCGCTTGGTAGCTCTGTGATAAAGGCATATAGGTGTGTCTGTTAATGACTAATATGAGAGGAGCCGGCTGTGCTCCTCTGCCATCTTTAACCTGTTCTAACAGATGACTTCTGCCTTAGATTCTTGTTCATGGATTTAAGGATATTCCTCAAATTCCTCCAACTGTTTCAAGTCGTGTCATTAGGGCTTAGAGACTGACTGGTGCATTTGTGACCCTACATGGTTGCAGATCGCACCACTGGGAAGGGCCCTCAGTGACATGGGGGTTGGGGAGAGGGAACACAAGAGCATAACGCAATGGGAATATGATCAATTTACAGTATGCTCATATATCCAAGTTCTCAATTAAAAAAAAGAAATTAGCAAATGAAATAAACTTTGTTTCAACCTAAACTTGCATGTGTTCAATTTGAAGGAGCACAGCTTGCTAATTAGTTCATGCAGATAATTTCCTTGCTGCTGTTGATGTAGGAAGATGTGGCACCCTGCTGGCTTGCTGGAGCATGCTTTTCCTGCTGTGATGAAACCTTGGCTTCAAACTGTAAATTGAGAAGAACCCTTTCCTCCCATAAGCTGCTTCTTGTCAGATGTTTTTTTTTTTTTTAAAATATATTTATTTATGGGCTGGAGAGATGGGTTAGTGGTTAAGGTGCTTGCCTGTGAAGCTTAAGGACTCTGGTGTGATTCCCCAGAACCCATGTAAGCCAGATGCCCAAGGTGGCACATGCATCTGGAATTCATTTGTAGTGGCTGGAGACACTGGTACGGGCCTTCTCTACCTCTTTCTCTCTCAAAGAAAAATAAAATATTAGGAAAGTATTTATTTGCAGAGAGTAAGAGAGAAGGAGAGAATATGAGCACACCAGGCCCTCAGTGCAAACAAACATCAGATGCATGTGCCACTTTGTGCATCTTGCTTTACGTGGCTACTGGGAAATCAAACCCAGGTTGTTAGGCTTTGAAAGCCATTTTCATAACTGTTGAGCCATCTCTCTCAGACCCTGGTCATATGTTTTGTCCCAGCAATGAGAAGGTGACTGCAACACTTAGTGTAGCAAAGAATAAAACAAAAGGAAACTAAAAAATAAAATAAAATAAAATAAAGGCAACTCAAGGTACTCTACGCAAATATGTACATAAAACTGCATGCTGAAAGTTCTAACATTTTTCCCTTTCCCTCCATACTCTATAAATCTTTAGACTGAGGCATGCTATTGTAATCACACTGACAAAGTAAAGAGAATGAATCAGGTTGTAGTCATCAACAAAAAACTAGGAAGGGGCTGGAGAGATGGCTTAGTGGTGCAGCGCTCACCTGTGAAGCCTAAGGACCCCAGTTCAAGGCTCAATTCCCCAGGACCCACGTTAGCCAGATGCACAAGGGGGCGCATGCATCTGGAGTTTGTTTTCAGTGGCTGGAGGCCCTGATGTGCCCATTCTTTCTCTCTCTCTCTTCCTCTTTCTCTGTCTGTTTGTTGCTCTCAAATAAATAAATAAAAATAAACAAGAAAATTAAAAAATAATTAGGAAGAGCAAACCATTTTTATTTGTTATAACTTGCTTTATGTATTATTTTTAAAATTAATTTTTATGTTAGTATGCAAAGTAATGGGTTTTGTTATGACATCTTCCTTTTTTGATGTGTGAGTTGTGTGCATGTGTATATATGCAGATATGTGTGCCCCATGTGCATGGCTGTAGAAGCCAGAGGATATCTGATCTCTTCCTCCATTGCTCTTCCTCGCTACTTCCCTAAGAGTCTCTCACTGAACATGGAGCTCACACCATTTTTATTTAGACTAGCTGTCAAGTAAGCCTTAGTGATCCCCTGTCTCTGCCCCACTCAGCTCTAGCCACATGTCGCATTTGCTTCTCCTTGACTACTAGAGATTAAACTCACATTTGCACAGCAAGTGTTCTTACCCACTGCACCATTTCCTCAGCTCCCATAGGGACATCTTGATGGATATGTGCCCTTATACTTTGACAATATTCCAGATGTTATATATCTGAGTGACAGGCAAATACAGCGAGTATCCCTCAGCATCACCGTTTGTCATTGGAACAGTGACTTGCCTTACCTTCAAGTAGTCTTTACATTTGGCCAGAGTTTTGAAAGGCCAAAACTAGACATTCTCCTTTATCTAGCTCTTGTGTGATATCAACCTCCAAACTTGCCTACATAAAACTAAGGTATATAGTGAAAAATCTTGTAAATGAAACACACTTATAACATCCCACTTCAGCCCTAAATTTCTATGTACATACATAAAACATACCATGTAAGAAAAACCTGGTTTTCATTGAATTTTGCTTTGTTCAAGATTTTATTACAATATTTTCCCCTTTCCTGCAGTACTTGGGAATTGAACCTAGGGCCGTGGGCATGCTAAGCAAGCAGTCTACTTCTGTTTATATTCCCAGTTCTAATTGCACTAATTCTTAATTTGGATTTCTGCTAAATAGTCTTTTTCTATTGAATATTTTTCATTGAATA
Source organism: Jaculus jaculus (assembly GCF_020740685.1). Lineage (NCBI taxonomy): Eukaryota > Metazoa > Chordata > Mammalia > Rodentia > Dipodidae > Jaculus > Jaculus jaculus. The sequence continues at coordinate 7,317,499 of NC_059125.1, forward strand.
GTTGGCGAGTTGAATCAGGGTCTCATGTTTCCCAAGCTGGCCTTGAACTTTCTATGTAGCCAAGGATGACCTTGATATCCCGATCCTCCTGTCTCAGCCTCCCAAGTACTGGGATTGCAGGATGAGCACCACTACACCTGGCCTATGCAGTGTTTGGCATTGAACACAGGGCTTTGTGCATGCTAGACAAGCACCCTAGCAACTGAACTCCTCCCTCAAACCAAAACTAGTTTTGCAAGATAAGATGATTGGCATTCTCAACCGCCAAATAAAAGGTGATATAATTCTCATTAAGCAATTCTCAAAGTGCTCAAATACTGTGTGAACTCAGGAATGAAATTCAGAATGAGATAATTAAACAGCCAGCAGATAATCTCAGTAGGGCCTCATTGCAGACTCAGGAGTAGCTCCAGAAATGTGATTCAGGCCTCACAGGTCCAAACAACATCCAAAGGGTGACATGTCAAATTAAAAATGGACACACATCGTCTATTTCTTTGCTCCCGGAGATCTGAGCTAGACTGGAACTACTTTATCATCAGAATATAAAACAAATGATGCCACATACTTCCCAGGCTTAAACTTTGAAGAATCACAACAGCTTGTGCCATGTAAGAAGTACTATCACCTTGAGCCAAATAGTCTCTGACAATCCCAAGCCATAAGACAAGGTACCAAATGATAAAGACACCATGTGCCCCTGGACACCAGATATTGGGAGTGAAGATACCACCTTGGAATGGAACTCTGCCCTCCAATTACAGCTCCAATGCTTTTTCTGACTTACCAAGGAACACACACAGCAGAAAGGAGCTGTTCAACTAAACTCTTTCTAACTGATAAAACCACAATAGAACTAAAAGAGTCATTCTAAATCTCTATGTTTTAGGTTGCTTTTCAGAAATAAATGGATAAAGCAAGAGATGATTCATTTTGCATCATTGAAAGCTCAGCTGTGAAATTACTTTTAAAATTACAGAAAATGAAACACAAATTCACAATTGGATTCCCCCCCTGGAAACTAGTAAATGAATACCAGGTGAATCATTGTCCTCATTGTCCTGTTAGCTAGGCTTGACTTGTTCTTCTCTCATGTAATCTAGTAAGAGAGCACGCCAGATTGTAGCCCCTAGCAGAGAACACGCTGTTGATGCTCTGGTACACAGCCACACTGGGGAAGAAGACAGTATCTTCAAGATCCTTTATCACTAGATCTCATTTGGAAAAAAGTGACATGATATATCACACCTGAATATGCTTTTAATGATAGGGGAAAAAAGCCATATAGGTAAATCCAGGTTTATGTAACTTCAGACTGTCTATAAGAAAAGAGGCCAGTAGAAGACCAAAGTAGATGGAACCATTGTTTTAAATAGTATCTATTAAACTTTAGCTAACACCACAAATCTGGGGACAGGCAGGAAAAGCACTCATCTTTGCCTTCAAGGAGTTCAAGGTAAAAACATTGGCAGGCAGATATGTACAAGTACTGTGTGATAAGGAAAATATATATATATGGTGTGTTGGTGCATGCCTTTAATCCCAGCACTGGGGAGGCTGAGATAGGAGGGTTGCCATGAGTCTGAGGCCAGTCTGGGACTACCGAATGAGTTCCAGTTCACCCTGAGCTATAGTGAGACCCTACCTTGAAGAAATAAACAAACAAACAAAAAAAGGCCAGTGACACAAAGCCAAAACAAAGAGAGGGCCTAGTATTAATTTTATGAGGTTGAATAATGTGAACTTGCAAATTTTTGACTCATTTGTATCCTTAGATAGGGTTATTTCTTTATGGTTTGATCTTATAGTTTGGAGTAACTAGGATACAATGTGAACAGAATGAGTTTGGAATGATGATAATGGAGAGATAAAGAGGGCCATTTCAAAGTCTAAACCCAAACTCAAAACCAATGTTCTTTAATGATCAACTAATGAAGTTGCTTTTTATACTAAAGAAAGATATTACATCATTTAAGGAGAGGAATAATGCTATAAGACTTTAATCTTAGAGATTTCACACTTCATTATGTCTCTTTTTAAACTAAAATTGAGTCTTTTCCTTTTAGAGAAATATTTTGAAATACTTTCTGGATAAAATCATACAAAGTGTGTGACCAGATTCAATAACATAAAGCATAAATGAAGGAAAAGATGAAGGAATGGAAGAAGGAAGAAGAGAGGAAAGGAAGAAGAAAAAGGAGGGAGGGAGAGCTTTTGCTGCATTGTGGAACAGTTTTGTGTGTGGCAGGAATTATATGTGTTTCATAGTGCTTCCAGAAGAAATCACCACCAATGTATTTTCTCATGGTTCTGGAAGCCACAAGTCCAAAACCAAGAAGCCATCATGACCACACTCACTCTGAAGGCTCCAGGGAAATATCTTCCCTTGCCTCTGCCAGCTTCTGGTTGCTCATAGCATTTGCTGACTTGTAGGGACATCGCTTTAATATGTGATGTTTACTCCGTTGGAGAATCTGCTTCTCTTTTTCAGATAGATGCAGATCCTAAGGAGAGAGCTGCCCCAACATACCTCAAAAGGGGCCCGACTGAAACTAAGGACAATTGGCAAAACAAGCAAGGGTGATGTTTTCCTGATGAACCAGATACCAGCACAAAGGGAAAGGAGACCAACACAGAGAAAAATCAACTCCTACCAAATCAGAGAGCCAGAGCCTCAGAGGCCCCCAACACCTCATCACTGAAGCAGACCAAAAATGAACCCACCATGGCTCAGGGAAATTTTGCGGAAGAGGGGGCGGAAAGAATGTCAGAGTCACATGTTGGGTCATGATATGCAGAGACATTTATCGTACCAATAACTGTGGGCTAACTCCACAATGTATGATCCATATACCTCAACAAGGAGGGGCCAATGGGGAGGAGGTAAGTCACGCATAAGCCTAATAATGGTACCAAACTGCCTGTATTTGCTGAAAAGAAAAATAATAAAGTAAATTTTAAAAAATAGGACATAAGCCAGGAGTGGTGGCGCATGCCTTTAATCCCAGCACTTGGGAGGCAGAGGTAGGAGGATTTCCATGAGTTCGAGGCCACCCTGAGACTCTATAGTGAATTCCAGGTCAGCCTGGGCTAGAATGAGACCCTACCTCGAAAAAAAAAAAAAAAAAAATTAGGACATAAAAGAGAAATCAGTCACATTTCAAAACAAGGTATTTTTTTCTGTACAAAAGGTCTAGCTGCAGGCTCCTTTTGAGTGGCAAATCTCTCTTGTGTTTAAAAATTCTTATTTCAATGTAGATAAATTTTGCTTGTTTGTTTTTCAAGGTAGGGTCTCTTAGCCCAGGCTGACCTGGAATTCATTATGTAGTCTCAGGCTAGCCTCGAACTCCTAGCCATCCTCCTACCTCTGCCTCCTGAGTGCTGGGATTAAAGGCATGTGTCACCATGCCTGACTTTAGAGAAAGCTTTTTAACAGTACATTTTAGAACTGTAGCGATGGCTTAGTGGTTAAAGGTGCTTGCTTGCAAAGCCTATCAGCCTGGGTTCAGTTCCTTAGCATTGGCATAAATCTAGATATGCAAAGTGTGCATGTGTCAGGAGTTCATTTGCAGAGGCAAGAGGTCCTGGTGTGCCCATACCCTTTTTCTGTTTCTCTCTACCTCTCTCTGCTTGCAAAAAATAAAATAAAACTATTTTTTAAAGAGTAAAAAAAAAATGTGATGTTTAAAATCTTCACACTGTTTCCTCTGTATTTCTATATCATCTTTGACAGTGGTTATATATCTTGGGATGGCCTTAAACTCACTAAATAGCTGATGATGTCTTTCAACTCTTTATCCTCCAGCCTTCCCCTTCCATGTGCTGGGTTTCCAGGCCTGTGCCACCACACCTAGCTTTATGTCCTCTTCTAATAAGGGCATTAGACATTAGATTTAAAGCCCACCCTATATCCAATATGAGATCAGCCTAATATCCTAACTACTTACATCTGCAGAAGTCCTATTTCCAAACAAAGTCACATCCTGAAGCTCCAGGTGGATATGAATTTGGGACAACATGATTCAACCCATTATAGGGGTAGGGTTGGGAGTAAAACCTGAAACTGAAATCAGGGGAGTCAATGAAAAGAAAACACAAAAGTACTGAGGAAAGCCAGAATTAAGGAGTTTCTCTTGGGGACTCAGATTTACATGTGCATACATTCACTGTAGCTGCCACATTATGACTGAGATAAACCCAGGCAAAACGGTGCCTTAGAATCAGGTGGAGGCAAGGGTTGAACAAAGAAGGTTTCTAAGGGATCATCTAGTCTTGAAGGGAAAAGTGTTTCCCTCAGAAGAACAGATAGAAAGAATGCATAAAAGTGAAAATCATGACAATGGCATGTGGAGAAAACAGCAGATCAGTTGGCATTATTGGAGTATAACATATAAGAAGAATTAAGACAGAGACTGGGGAAGGCAGGCAGTGATTATACCAAGAAGACCTGTGCAGCCATATTAATGTACTTGGACTTACCTTTGGATAATGTGGAAACATTTTGGGTTTTAACTGGTGTTTTATTAACTTTTCCTGCAGAGACATGAAGAAATATCTATTCACCCCAGATAGGGCACCAATGACATACCAAAGAAATAATTCCACCCAAGTCTAGCCTAGTGAAGCAATGAATTTAATTGAGGTTACTTATAGTGTTAGGGGTGAGGTGATGTATGGGCAAGTTACATGTGGTTACAACCCTAAAATGTATCTCCTCCTCAAGCAGCTGTGAACACGGCGACTTGTGTGTCAAGTATCTGCCTAGGGGCCGCTTGCTGGTGACCTGCCTCTGAGCCACTCATGCACTCTCTTGTAAGTTGCTCCTGTGGAGAACCCCTTTGTGACCTTCATATGCACTGCTTCATAAGCCCTCTCTCTCCTCCATGATGGAATGTTAGAGGGCCAAATCTTATGAAGTCTTGGTATGTTATCACAGCAGTTTGGATTTCAAGATGGCAACAGCCGTGTCATGCCCATCAGACATAGGTTCACAATAGTGGGGCACATATCATGGCCATTTTCTTCTTGACAAGCAGCTTTAAGAGTATATTAGAAACAGGGAAGTTGATTAAGATGGGTTGGTGGTCCAAACAAGGGACATCAGGGTCTGAGTGAGAGTAGCCATCATGACTTAGAGAAGAGGATATAGAATCAGGAATAAAGGCATCAAGATGTAATGGGTAATGCCAAAGGAAGACAGGGTGTAGGGATTCGTGTGCATTGCTCATGGGGATGACCTGGTGAACCCATTCTTTATGAACATCCAGCTGAGTTTAGCTAAGTTATACAACTTAGGCAACTCATATAAGATGACTCAAAATTTATAACATACACACTATTTCACCTATATCTTTCTTTTCAGGATGAGTCCTGTTGAATAATAAAGCCTAACAAGCATCGAGAGTATTGTTTAAAGAATGTAGTTGGTCAGATTGGGGATGGGCCTGCAGTTAAACAGCTGGGCATGGCCACCATGCCTGTAATCCTTGTCCTGTGGGGGAGCAGAGACCAGAGAATCCCTGGAGCTCATGAAAACTGCGGCGCCAGGGTTAGAGAAAGAATTTGTCTCAAGAAAATACACAGATGAGCAATAGAAGAAGACATCAGATGATCTCCCCTGGCCTCCACACATGCACATCAACACACACACGTACATACACCACACGTATACCATACTACACATACACACCCACAAAAATAAAAGTAGTTGTTTAAAACATAGTCTCTAGAATCAGTATTAAATGAGACATTTCTATTATGCCCTCCCTGGCTGAGGGAATATTTCAGAAAAGGTTGATGGAAAAAGCTATGAAAACCAGAGGAGAAGGAGGAGTTATTTGGGACACTGGCTTCCAGACATGTGTCTAGAGTTAGTGTACAATGGTAAAAGGCCCTGGTAATCCATATTTCTCTCTCTCTCCCATCTCTAAAATAAATCAATAAAATTTAAAAAGAAAAAATTTCAGCCTGAATGCAAAAGTACCACTTAGGGAATAAGAAAACAATTTGACCAGATCAAAGTCCCACATTCATGTTATGAAGTATTTTTATAGCAATAGTTGGCAAAGGTTTTCTGTAAAGGGACAGAGCACAAATATTTTAGGCTTTGTAATCTCCATCAAAGTTTCTTTGCCATTCTAATGTGAAAGTGGCCATGAACATTCTAATAAAACTTTATTTCTGAAAGAAGCAGTAGGCAGGATTTGGCCTACAGCTATAGTTTGTCAATCTCTGTTTTATAGATTATAGAAACCTTTATAAAGTCTTGATTCTGTATTCAGTTATGTGCTTTGTCATAACTTATTTCTCATCTGATTCATGTCATAGCTATGAGAATTCACAAAGGTTTACATAATACAAACCAATTGTTTAAAATGATATAAAATATAGGCTTTTTTTTTATCATTTTCAAGTGTTTCTTTTGTTGATACATTTATTTTACTCCACTCTTATGACCTGCTTGTAAGGTGGGTAGTTGATATGCTTTGCTCTGTCCAAGAAGCCTGTTAAACATTCAGAAATCATTCGATGCAGTGCTGGTCTTTGTTTGCTCTGGTAACTATAGGGACAAAGGGAATTCTCCTTTTCCCTCTGAAGGTTTGAGTCTGCCAAAATAAACTGGCAGTAGATTAACAAGAGAAGGAGAACAAGTTTATTTGATTTTTTTTTAAACACAGTCTCAAAAAAAAAAAAAAGGCTGGCCACAAAAATTACTATGTAGCCGAGAAACAAGACCCTGAACTTCTCTTGATCATCCTAATTCTACCCCCTGCATGCTGGGATTATAGGAGTGCACCGTCACACCCAGTTCATGTGGTTTGTGTGGTTCTTAGGATTGAACTCAAGGTTTCATGCATGTGACGCAGGTACTCTACCAACTGAGTCACAACCCCCCAGGCCTCATACATTAATTATGTGCAGGGAGGAATCTTGGATGAGTGTCTAATATCCCAGTGGAAGAGGGAAATGGGAACATAACCATGCATGAATCATACACGCATGCACATGTGTACACACACACACACACACACACGCACACACACACACACAACACAACACACACACCCCAAAACAGTTGCTGTATGCAGGTAAATTCTCTTGTGGTAATCACTCTGACCTACCTTTAGAAGGAGAGGTGAAAAGTCCATGTTGGAGTTTTCCTTTTGGGATCATTTCTGGGCTGTTTGCATTTTGATCATTTGTAGGTGTTTTAGTCAGGGTTCTCTAGATGGGCAGAACCAATGGAATGAATTGCATTAAAAGGGGAATTTATTGGATTGGTTTAGATCAGCCCAACAATAGTTGTCTGAAGGCCTAAGAGTCAAGGAACTCTCTGCTCAGTCTATGTGGCTGGATGCCTCAGCAGTCCCAATTGGGCACTGAAGGCCTGGAGGATTCCTGGAGAGCCACTGGTCTTCAGTCCACATAGGAAGGCTGAGGAAACTTGGTTTCAATGTGGACTAAGGATAGCAACAAGTAGCTCAGGCAGGCAGATGAAAGGGGACTATGTTCAGAGCGATTCCTTAAATGTAGTCCACCACCAGGAGGGCTGCCCACTCTCTGCAGGAAGGATTTCCTCCTTCAGTTAATCTTTCCTGGAAGCAACCTCATAGAGCTACTCAGGAGGAATGTCTTTGGATTCCTAATCTGATTAAGTGGACAGCAGAATTTAACTGTCACAGTAGGGCCTTCCTTATACAGTATCAGATTCAGTCTTATGACCTGAGTCTTCATACAGTTACCTATGCTTAGAAGAGACCCATTCTTAATTTAAAATTCTATTGCTGATACTTTGAAAGTCTTAATTATATTTTTAGCAAGGAGCCCTTCATTTTCATAATTTAGCCAGTCTTGCTCTTACATACTTGGGAGAAAATGAACCATCTATTTTGCATTTATGACATGTTACAGCCATAAAAATGTTTGACAGTAAGAAAACTTAAATGACCTTTATTCCTATGTATAGCTACAGGAACTGTTTCCTATATTCTTTCATCTCTTGAGTCTGGTTTGCTTGAAGAAAATTAAACAGGAAAATGTGCTTTAAAGTATGTTAGATTTATTGACCTACCAGTTGTAAGAAATAAAACAGCAAATTTATAGATCTTCAAATGCATATATTAACTGGTATTTTGTGCTCTTACTGGAAATATAAAAATGCTTGATCCATAAAGGTAATCTTAATAAATTATTTTAATATTGTGAAAATATTGATAATTTTGTCCCAAGTCATAATTACATAGTCTAAATAGTTATAAATCATTCATTTATTTTGTGGTCAAAATACTCTTAAATATATACTCTCAAATAGTAAACACTTCCTGAGAATTCTTCCTGTTCTTCCCATAGAAAGCAAGGGTGTGCTGGTTTGAATGTTTCAATACTTTACAAATACTGCCTGGCATAAAGGGCAACTGGTTGAATGCATTTGTCTGGAAAGCAAGCATGAGCACACTGGCTAGTTGCATCTTAGAAGAAGGAGGAACATTGCTGGTAGAGCATAGGGATTGTCCAATAACCTTGGCAAATCTTAGTATCCGCATTTGATTTCTAAATCACACTGACCAATTTTAATCCCTTCCTTAACCATTAGTTATTTAAGAGCAAGCAGAGTGCTCATTTCAGCAGCACTTATGCTAAAATTGGAACAATAGAGAGATTAGCATGGTCCTTGTGCAAGGATAACACACAAATTCATAAAGTCTTCTATATTTTTAATATTTATTTATTTAAGAGAGAAAGAAAGAGAGAAAGAAAGAAAGAATTGGAATGCCAGGGCCTTCAGCTGCTACAAATGAACTCCAGCCACATGCACCACCTTATACAACTGGCTTATGTGGGTCCTGGAGAATGAAACCTGGGTTCTTTGGCTTTGCAGGCAAGCTCCTTAACCACTAAGCCATTTCTCCAGCCCAAGCCTTCCATATCTTTGGGGTGTATGTGTGTTACTATGTGTGGGTGCCCATGTGTGTGAGAATGTGTGCAATGCATGTAATGACTAGTGGTCAACATTGGGTGTCTTCCTCTGTTGCTCCCCACCTTATTTATTTAGTTAGCTATTTGGTGTGTGTGTGTGTGTGTGTGTGTGTGTGTGTGTACGCACACATTTTTGTATGTGAGTGCAGGTGTGCATGTGTGGAAGTCAAAGGATAATTTCCTTATCATTCCTCAACCTTCCAGTGTGTTTTGAAGAAGCATCTTTCCTTCTCAGCATTAATCTGCAAGTTTCCAGGAGATTTTTCTGTCTCTATCTCCTTATTACCATAGGCACACTGGGTTTCCAGAATTCTACCACAGCTTCTAGCTTTTATGTGGGATCTTGGAATCCAAACTCGGGTTCTCAGAGTTGTATGTGCAGCAAGTGCTTTTGTCACTGAGCCCCTCCCCATTTTATTCCTTGGGACAGGGTCTCTCACACTAATTCCAGAGCAAATCCTGCGAAGTTGACAACCAGAGATTAACCATCACAGAGATTTACGAATATTCAAAATATCTTACTGTTTTAATGTTTAGTATGTTATTAGGTTATATATTTTTGAAAATGCATGCTGTATATGTGATGTGGTTTTGATTTGGTGAGGGCAGGGAGGCAGAGACTTGTTTAGCCCAGACTTGCTATGTAAGTAACAGAAGCTGGCCTTAAACTCCTGATCATCCTAACTTTGCCTCTTTAGTTCTGGTATTACAGGTATGTGATACCATCCATACCTGGCCATAATTCTTTCTAAAGTAGCCCACCACTGATAATTGTGCCTGATAATAAAAAAATTTCCATAAGAAATTACATAAGGAAACATTTATTTTTATTACCTATCTTAAGTTCATAGCCAGAGTCCATAATAAAAGACAGGTTAATGGAAGCAAATCACACTAATTTATATACTTATGTGTCTTATAAATTTATTTTTTTCTTCTTTTGATGCTAGGATTGAACCCAGGATCTTGCAGATATTATTTTTTTTAGCTAGTTTCATGTGATATGAGAACTGTCACAAAATGAAGACCTGAATAAATTGTGAAACTTGAGTGGAGTTTTTTGTTTATTTTGGTTTTTGAAGGATTTTGTCTATGTTTTGAGACACTATCTTTCTATGTAGTCCAGGATGCGGTTGAACAAAGTATGCAGCCCAGGCTGGTCTGGAACTCATGATCTTCCTGCCTCTGCTTCCTGAGTGCTAGGATTATATGTGTAGGCCACCAAGGGTAAAAACATGTATAAATGGTAAGTTTGATGAAGCATGGAGAATCATAGAGAAATATACAACAAAGTGGGGAGGAGCTAAATGCAATAAACTGAGGGGATTGTTCTTGGTGTCTTATGTCTTAAGAGAGAAGGATGGTCCTTTATATTGGAATATAAAGGAGGGTCTTATGACCTGTTTCAGGGGAAAGTTGGGAAATTCTTACTATTGGTTTCATTTTTAAATGTGTGTGCATATATATATATATATATATATATATATATATATATATTCATACACATGTTAGTACACTTGTATGTGTGAGTGTGCATGCACATGTGTATAAATGCATGTGAAAGCATGAAGTCAAATTCCTTAATTGCTATCTACCTTATTTTGGAGACAGAGTTTCTCATTGAACCTGAAGTTCAACAATTCAGCTAGACTGGCTAGCCAGCTAAACCCCAGGAATCCTCCTATCTCCCCTCCTCAGTGCTGGGATTACAGGTGCATTTCTGGCATATTACATAGGTGTTGGGGATTTGAACTCAGGACCTTCTGTTTATATAGCAAGTGCTTTACTTACCAAGTCATCTATCCAGCCCTGATACTTCTTATAATGTACCTTAGGGGGTGTGTGAGGATGAAGAACATTCAAAGAGACCTTTTGGCTACTGACACTTTCTCTACCAAATTCATTCAGTTTAAAATATCTAATGTGCAATGGTAGGGTGACATGTCTTGAACCTCATCATCCTTTTCTTTAACAATAATTTTTGAACTAGTTTATAAGACATAATCAATATGAAACAATCTACAAAATACTTTAGTGTGTGCATTCGCATGTGTGTGTGTGTGTGTGTGTGTGTGTGTGCACATGTGTGCACAACCCCCCACTTGGGATCAACTTAAAGGTGCATCTGCTCTTTTTAATGGAAAAAGTCAATATCTCAAAGCCATATAGGCTCCTTGCCATCAGAAATTAAAGTGATACCAAGTGACTATAATGTAAACAGTTTGATTCTGGAACTTTATAGAAGAGATCAATGCAACAAAATGGAACATAGAAATAGAGTAAAACAATTCATGGATTTAATAAATCATGGGGGTAAAATTTTATATCAGTGGAGAGAATATGGATTATTCAATAAATGATATTACAGCAACAAACTACCTGTCTGCTAAAGAATAAAACTAATTCATTTCTCACTCCTTGCAATGAAAAAACAAACAAGAAGTATTAAAGATTTAAATGTAGTAAAAATTCAAGCAAACATGCAGGAAGGCTGGAGGTTTTTAAAGCATAATATTGAACAGGACTGGCTTTTATAGTTAAGATGCAAACAAACAAACAAACCAAAGAGAGAAAAAGATGCCATGAGATAGTGGCTCACAAGCCTGGTTGCACAGTTAAAAATCACTCAAAGAACTCAGAAGGAATTTCTGTTCCCAGACTATACTCTGGACCCAAGTTGTCCTGACCTCTGGGGATGAGACTCATGTCTTTGGATTTATTGTTGATAATAGTGTTTGTTTTGTTCTTTGTTTTCATGTGTTTGTTCAATTTATGCTTTTTTTATTTTGATGGCTGCTTGTTTATTATTTATTTATTTTCTATAGGGAAACAGAAGGCTTATTATTAACAAGTCATTCTCCAATCACTGAAAGAACAGGATGTATAAAAAATATCAAACAAGGACTGAAGAGATGGCTTTGCAGTCTTAGTGGTTAAGACGCTTGCCTGCAAAGCCAAAGGACCTCTGTTTGATTCCCCAGTACCCATGTAAGCCAGATGCACAAGGTTGTGCATGCATCTGGAGTTCATTTGCAGTGGCTGGAAGCCCTGGCCCACCCATTCTCTCTTTGCCTTTTTCTTTCTCTCAAATACATAAATAAAAATAAAATATTTTTAAAATTCAAACAATATATTCAAGCACACAGAATTTCCTGCTTTCATGGAGTTTATTTTTGAAAAAATATGATATCATGACATGCTTATTTTTTATCTGCTGCATTGTGATTCTCATTACCTGCAGCCACAAGTGAGGGAGGGTCTGATCGGCAGGCTGTTGTTGCTATTGAGTCTCTTCATGGAGACTTTTGCCTCCTTATTTTGAGCAAATGATGCTTTTAATGCTCTGTAAGTGATTTTAATTCTGGTTAGACTTGAGACTGATCAATCAAAGCCTTCATGTTATCTCCCATATCATTGTGGAAACTGTCTCAGCCTCTGCCAAGAGCGGCCCAACTGCAATCTTTGCTTTGCAGCAGGCACATGGTACCTTGCTTTCATGGAGGACTGTTGTCTTCTTGGACTTCACCCAGAAATGGAAGCACAGATCTTCTCCATTCTCAGAATATCAGAAATGCTTCAAGTGGGCATGATCAAATTGGGTAATTTGAGAAGAGCTTAATAAAGAATTTTTTTTTTTACATATGGAACCTTTGGTATCTTGTTTGAGACTATGGTTATATAAATCTACATATGTGTTAAGATTGCATGGAAGCTGGACGTGGAGGCACACTCCTTTAATCCCATCACTTGGGAGGCAGAGGTAAGAGGATCACCATGCGTTTGAGGCCACCCTGAGACTACATAGTGAATTCCAGGTCAGCCTGGACCAGAGTGAGACCCTACCTTGAAACGCGACCCTGCCCCAGAAAAAATTGCATGGGAGGGCTGGAGGGATGGCTTAGCAGTTAAAGCATTTGCCTGCAAAGTCAAAGGATCCAAGTTCAGTTCCCCAGGACCCATGTAAACCAGATGCACATGGTGGTGCATGCTTCTGGAGGTTGTTTGCAGTGGCTAAAGGCCCTGGCATGCCCATTCTCTCTCTCTCTTTCTTTCTCTCTCTCTCTCTCTCCTTCTTTCTCTATCAAGTAAAGCAAACAAATAAATAAAAGGGTTTTTTTTTAAAAAAAGATTGAATTGGATAATATAAAATGACTACACACAGAAGTATATGAAATTCAAGCAGATCTGTAGTCTACTCAATAGTATGGTAACAACATTACTTGCTGTGTTATGTAACACACTCCTAGATATAAAAGGTGTTATCATTGAAGGACGATGGACAAATTGTACAGAAAACTTCTCTGTACTCCTAAACCTTCTTGCATTTCATTGTTTTATTTATTTATTGGGTTTTTTTGAAGTAGGTTCTTGCTCTAGTGCAGGTTGACCTGGAATTCACTGTGTAGTCTTAGGCTGGCCTCAAACTCACAGCAATCTTCCTACCTCTGCCTCTTTAGTGTTGGGATTAAAGACGTGCACCACCATGTCCAGGAGAGAGAGAGAGAGAGAGAGAGAGAGAGAGAGAGAGAGAGAGAGTGAGAATGGGCATGCCAAGGCCTCTAGCTGCTGCAAACAAACTCCAAATGCATGTACCACTATGTGCATCTGGCTTTATGTGGGTACTGGGGAATTGAACTCAGGTTAGTGGGCTTTGCAGGCAAGTGCCTTAACCGTTGAGCCATTTTCCCAGCTCCTCTATTGTCGTTTTAAAATAATTTTTTTATATGACAATGTGAGTGAAGAATAAAAAATCATGACAGAAGGAATGGTGGAACAATCCATCCTTCCACGTTTGGGCCCAGTCTCCTACTCTTGGCCTGAAATAAGATGAGGTGGGAACAGTTATCAGAATTACAGGGATAAGGGGAGAACACACACTGTACAGAAAAGGGTCATCCAAAAAGTGTTGTAATCTTCAGACAATGGGTATCAAAAGTACCTGGTATGGCAGGTGTGGTGGTGCACACCTTTAATCCCAGCACTTAAGAGGCAGAGGTAGAAGGACTGCTGTGTGTTCAAGGCCACCCTGAGACTACATAGTGAATTCCAGGTCAGCCTGGACTAGAGGAAGACCCAACCTTAAAAACCTTGAATAATAATAATAATTTCAAAAATTCCAGTTAGGGCTTGAGGGATGGCTTAATAGTTAAGGTGTTTGCCTGCAAAGACAAAGGACCCAGGTTCGATTCCCCAGGACCCACGTAAGCCAGATTCACAAGGGGGTGCACACGTCTGGAGTTCATTTGCAGTGTCTGGAGGCCCTGGCATGTTCATTCTTTCTCTCTCTCCCTTTCCCTCTCTCTCTTTGTCAAATATATACCAGGTAGTTGAGCTAGGGAGATGGCTCAATGGTTAAAGATGTTTGCTTGAAAAGTCCACCAGCCTGTGTTCAATTCCCCAGTACCCACAGACAGTACCACGTGCACCTGGAGTTTCTTTGCAGTGGCAAGAGGTCCTGGTGTGCCTATATTGTTTTTCCACTTTCTCTCTCCTCACAGATAAATAAATGAATAATATTTTAAATGCTGGATAGACCAAGACACCAAGTTCATTGACACTGAGCCCTACATTTTGGCTAAGATTTAACAATAAATTAGGGTGAGCCATTGAAAGCAGTTACAAAGCTTGGAAAAGAAACTAGAAGAGAATTCAGGGAATGAGAAAATGAGCTCACACTATTCTGGAAGGTGAGAAGTTCCAAGCTGGCAAGCTGGAGACCCAGGAAAAATACAAAGACTGACTTCAAAGGCCTATGAACCAAGAGAACTGAGGGTTTTGTTACAGTTTGAATGCTGATGTTTCACTGGAGGCCAAAGGGTGGAAAAGACTGATATCTTAGTTCAAAATAGTAAGGGTACTCAGCGGTTAAAGGTGCTTCTTGCAAAACTGGATGGCGTGGGTTTGATTCCCTAGTACACATGTAAAGCCATATGCAAAAAGTGATGCAAGCATCTGGAGTTTGTTTGCAGAATCAGGAGGCCCTGACATGCCCATCCCCCACTCTCTGTCTCTCTGCTTGCAAATAAATAAAAATATTTTTTAAAATGCAACAGTAAGACAGGAGGAGTTGCTTCTTAATTAAAAAAAAAAAAAGGTTGGAAGCTGGGCATGGTGGCACATGCCTGTCATCCCAGCACTTGGGAGGCAGAGGTAGGAGGATCGTTGTGAGTTAAAGGCCACCCTGAGATTGGCCAAGAGGTGACACATGCCTTTAATCCCAGAACTGAGGAAGCTGAGGTAGGAAGATTGATGCGAGTTTGAGGCTAAACTGGGGCTACAGAGTGAATTTGAGCTCAGCATCGGCTAGAGTGAGACCTGATGTGGAAAAAAAAAAAGTCCTTTACCCTTTTATTTTTCCCTCCCTTTAGAGAGAACAATGTGTTTTACTCAGTGCACCAATTCAAATGTTAATCTTATCCCAAAACACCCTCTCAAGCAAACCTGCAAACCTAAGATCATCTTTGACCAAATATCTGAACAGCCTGTATCCTAGTTAATATAACATAAAATTAATCATCAGGGCTGGAGAGATAGCTTAGTGATTAAGATGCTTGCCTAAGAAGCCTAAGGACCCAGGTTTGAGTCCCCAGTACTCACGTAAGCCAGATGCACAAGATGGTGCGTGTGTCTGGAGTTCATTTATGGTGGCTGGAGGCCCTGGTGTACCTATTCTCTCTCTATCTGCCTCTTTCTCTGTATCTCTTTCTCAAATAAATAAATAGTTTTTTTTTAAATCAACCATCATAATGGTAGACATGTCAGAATAAATATGTAAATGGCCCTTTAATTTGCTTCACTCATATGGAGGTACTGTGAATAATACAACTCTTGAGTATTATTACTGAAAGAGTCAGATGATACTTAAGATAATTTTTTTTTCTTTTACACATGCTGGTCATTTTTTCCACAAGAGCTACAAGTTAATTGACTTCAAATGTACTTTTCCTTGAGTAATAACTTGGAAATGTGCTCACTGGCCTAAGAAACTCATCTATGCTTTGGGTGGGCCCCAGTAGGACTGAACTCATATGTGCACATAATGTTCCATCAGCAATCAAACTGAAATAAACCACACAGCGCTCTTAACCCAAGAATTGGAGGCTCAGAGAGGTAATATTCTGGGTATTTGTATTGTAAACCAAATATTACATTTTTGCAAGAGTAGATAACTGGCCTTGAATTGCATTTTATATGCCATAGACTACAGCAAAGTTATAGTTCTTGAAGCTACTATCATTTTTGTACTCCAGATGCTATGGATTTCCCTCTATATATTCCACTGTTAAGTAAGGCGGGCTGAAACCACACACTTAGGATATGCTTTCTGGTATTAAAAAGGTCAACTGTCTTTCATGCATCAACCTACATTTATTGAGTATCTACGATGTTCCTGGAACTATTGTGTATACTAATCCAAAATAGAGCCCTTCCAGCACAGGGAGTAGCAAGCAAGAAGTCAGACCATTTAGGACCTCCTAGTAGCCTAAGAGTGGTCAATGTGAGGAAGGCAATGATAATCAATTATCTTTTATTTCAAAACCATTCTTAATTTAAAACTCAAAAATGCATTAAGCTATTATTTCTAAAGATAAAGGACATTTAAAACATTTTAGATGAACGACAGAAATGCATAATTAAAAATTGTGACTTGCTTTTAATCAGCTAGATATGGAAACAGGGTAGACATCACTCATGACGTCTGAAGTCAAATTTCTTTATACAAGATTACTTCACCTTCTATCATATTCCTTGCTACTGGATGCAGAAAGATACTCTCCTGCTGGCCTTGAACAAGTAGTGATGTGAACTGCCTAGGGAGAGGACTATGTGGCATATGACTGTGACTAGCCTCCAGAAATGCAAGGATCTCCAAAGAGTTAAGTGCTTGCCTGTGATGCCTAAGGACCCCAGTTCGAGGCTCGATTCCCCAGGACCCACATTAGCCAGATGCACAAGGGGGCGCATGCATCTGGAGTTCATTTTCAGGGGCTGGAGGCCCTGACACGCCCATTCTCTCTCTCTGCCTCTTTATCTGACTGTCACTCTCAAATAAATAAATAAAAATGAACAAAAAGAATTGAAAAAAAGAAATGTCACCTGTTCATTAATTTTAAAAAAAGAAAAATAAGTACGCAGCTGGGGAGTGCTGGGGTCCAGCCCTGGCTTGAAGGAGAGTCCCCAAAGAGAGGTGTGAAAGGGAGCAGCACAATAATGACTCAAAGTCCAGTTCTGGTGCAAGCTGACAGGCTAATGCTGAAGGCAGCTGAGTTTCTCTCTCTCTCTCTCTCTCTCTCTCTCTCTCTCTCTCTCTCTCTCTCTCTCTCTCTCTCTCTCTGCCACAGCTGTTAACCTCAGTCTTTTATTTTCTCATCTCGTCATGCTAAAGCAAACTTCAAGAAGGGTACAGTTCCACAGAATTCATAGAAATTTTTTGCTATTTCTTTACATCTAACAAAACCATAATGATTTAGCTCAAGTACAATCGTTAGGCCCCCTATAATAATTAACTATTTTCACCCTTTCCCCATGTATGTGCAGTTAAGCACTTGTGGTTTCATGAGCTCCTACTTTCAATTACTATATTAAAGTTGAGAGACAGAACAACCACAAAATGGGGGTTCCCACCATTGATCCAATAAACCCATTTATCCCCAACCATTTCTTTTAAATTTCCCTTTCCATGTCCGTCCAATACTTTAGTCCCTCCACACTGAATTGAACTGTTTCTGGCCTTTATTGTTTTTCCTGTAAGGATTCTTGGTAAAGACTCATAGTTTGCTGCAATTGCCACCATTCAGAACAATTAGTCATAGAACAAGTTTTACACTGTTCCGGGAGGTTCACTGTTTCCTCCTCAGTGTACTGTACTGCATGCCTGACTTTCTTTAAGGCCTTTAAGGAAAGCAATTATTTCTGACCCATTTTCTTGTTTTTCCAATTCTATGCCAGAGCTTCTTTCAGATACATTGACCAACACTTCACTAACATCAATTTTTGCTGGAAAAGTAAACTTAGAGATTGGTGCACCAAGTGAAAGACAGAAAAAGACTAACATTATACAGAAACCGTAGATATTTGTAGTGCAGAGAGCCAAAGATGTTTCTATAAAGGGGCCACATTGGACTCTAAGGAAGAGACAGCTGGGCTGGGACTGTGTCATGCAGCTCTTCAGCGCTCGATTCCTCATGATCCTGAAATGGCATGCTTGCTGTCTCCGTCAGGAGAGATGGCTCAACAGCTAAAGCTCTTGCTTGTAAAGCTTCATAGCCTGAGTTTGATTCCCCAGGACCCACCTAAAGCCAGAAGAGATACACAAAGTGGTGCATGCATGTGGAGTTTGCTTTTTGGATGGGGCAGTATTTTAAGACCCTATGTTTGTGGCATTTTTTTTTCAGAATTAAAAAAATAAAACTGTAACATACAACCCATGGTTTTTTCCTTAAGCTTAAATGAAATTTTCTCATTTTTTTTATATCTCTTTGGAGTGAGTTCATTAATGTCAGAAACAGTGACCATTACAGCTTCACAAACGTTCTTGGCTTCTTACAACCCCAATTCCTGGCAAACATTCCTACTGCCACAGAAATATTTTTATGAGGACATTGATGAGGAAAGCGGGGCATTTAATATCTACATTTTCCAATTCTTCTGTCCTAATGGAATTGTTTGTTTCTTTCTTTAATGCCATCTGTTTTTATGCTACCTTTGGGTTTCTGGGAGGCAAATAATGTCCGAAATAACCTAGGCTAATGATGAGTACCTAAGCCCATGCTATTCATTTTCACTGAAGACTACTACACCATTTGGCATAGAACAGGAACATAATAGCCCTAGTGTGAAACACAAAGTTTTCTAAGAGGTAGAGCAATGTGATAAATAAGGTTGCCCATCAATCTTGTGCTCAAATGACAGTCTGGCCAGAGGGAGGAATTAGGAGGATCGGGATTGTAATCATGTCATAGAACATGAGTGGCTGTAGTGAACATTGCTGATGAACTTTCCAGATCTACTAAAGTGGCTGGACCATCAGTCCTCCAGCTCTCCGGACTGCCACCTGCAAATAGGTCAAGGAATATATTGCCAACTGGTTTTGGCCAAAAGGGAACTGACTTACTCAAAACATTTTGCACATGCATGTGTGCATGTGTACACATGCATGCATGCATGCACGTGCACACACACACACACACACACACATATGCATATAAAGAGGAAGCAGCTCACAGTCGATCATTAAACACTGATTGATATAAGGAAGGTAGCTCAATAAGTAAAGTGTTTGCCTTGCAAACATGAGGTCATGAGTTTAATCCCCAGAACCCATGTAAAACAATGCAAGGGGCTGGCGAGATGGCTTAGCAGTTAAGGCACTTGCCTGTGAAGCCTAAGGACCCAGGTTTGATTCCCTAGTACACACATAAGCCAGATACACAAGGTGGTGCATGTGTCTGGAGGTTGTTTGCACTGGCTGGAGCCCTGGCATGCCCATTCTCTCTCTCTCCCTCTATCTCTCAAATAAATAAACAAAAGAAATATATTTTAAATATCAGGTGTGGCAATGCAGGTTTGTAATTCCAGTGTCAGGGAGGCAGAGACAAGATCTCTGGGGATTGTTGGCCAGACCCTGTTTCAAAAAAAGGAGGCTAGCACCTGAGGAATGGCATCTGAGGTTGTCCTCAGGTCTGCACAGGCATGTGTGTATAAACACATTGAATGAATGAATGAACAAATGAGTAAATAAATAAGTGGACCCTCTTGCCTCCATATATCTTCACTTCATGCTTCATGCTTCACTATCATGCTGTTTGTTTTTCAGAGTTCATTACTGAGTTAGGCTGAGGCTGATCCTTAATCATAGCTGCATTTTCCCTCTTCCTATTTTTCTCACTCACCTGTTCCTGAGAGCACACCTTAAGTAAGTCATTGGAATATAACCTCACTTTAGAACATTTACTCCCTCATTGACAATAACTTCTTCATTGACAATAACTTGCTACCTATTCCCTGCCACTCACCATATTTCACCAATTTTTCCCAACCAGCTCTGAACATCTATGTATATATTTTATGTCTGTATGGAGTTGTTGATTCTGGGCATTTCATATAAATGGAATGATCTAATATGTGATTTTTTTTTTGAGCCTGGCTTCTTTCACTTAGCATAATGATGTCAAGCTTGGTCCATGGATCATAACTTTATTTCTTCTTGTTATTCAGTAATATTATATTTTATATATGTCACACTTTGTTTATCCACTCTTCATATGTCAGATATTTTAATTATTTTGACAGTTTGGTTATATGTGGTGGTGGTTTGAATATTATTACCCCATAGACCATGTGTTTGAACACTTGGTCCCCAGCAATGTGGTGTTATTTGAGAAGGCTGCAGTACCTTTCTGTTTCCGCCATGCTTTTCCTGCCATGATGGACTCTGCTCTCTGCAACTGTGAGCTGAAATAACCCCTTTTCTTCCTTAAGATGCTTCTGGTCAGGTATTTTCTTAGAGCAATACTAATACATTATAAATAATGTCTTGACATTCAGTTTTTGAGGAAATGCCAGTTTTTGTTTTCAAAATGACTGCACAATTTTATATTGCCACTGGCAATGTACAAGAAATCAAAATTGTCCATATTCTGTCTAATATTTTATTGCCTGCTTTTTAATAATTATAATCACTCTAATAGGAATGAAGTGCATTTCATTATGGTTGTATTTGTACTTACCTAAGGACTATTGATTTCGAGTAACTTCTATATATCTATTGGCTATTTGCATAGATTTTGGAGAAACTGTTAATATTACTACCCGTATTTAATTTAGATATCCTTTTTATTATTCACTTTTAGGAAATATTTATGCATACAATTCCTTATCAGATACATGATTTGCAAAGTTTTTTATTTTACTATTCTGTGAGCTTTTTTTTTATTTGACAACTTTCTTGGTGATATTTCTTAATTTTCTGTTTCTTTGAGTAGATGTCATTATATAAGAATCTTCACAATTAATAAAACTGTGCTCTTTCTTTCTTTTTTTCTTTTTTTTTTTTTTTTTTTTGGTTTTCTCACTCTAACCGAGGCCGACCTGGAATTCACTGTGTAGTTTCAGGGTGGCCTTGAACTCACGGCGATCCTCCTACCTCTGCCTCCCAAATGCTGGGATTAAAGGCATGTGCCACTCCACTCACGCCTGGCTGTGCACTTTATTATACTGGCTATAATTGAATAACAATTGAATTTGTGTTACTAAAAGGAATTTATAAGGGAAAAGAAGAAAAAAAACTTTACCTTTATGTCAATGTCATATTATAATAAACTCATGTCAAAGAGATCAAGTAAAGATCATGGGAGATTCCTATGTATCAGACGGTCCATATCTTTCACTTTAGGAAATATTAGATTAAAAAAATAATGTTTTACCCCCTCCTTAAGCACAGGGAATACCACAGAAGGGTAGGTAGGGGCAGAAGAATTTAAAAGGCCAGGTGTGATGGCATAATACCAGCACTCGGAAGGCCAAAGTAGGAGGAGCGCCGTGAGTTCAAGGCCAGACACAGACTACACAGTGAATTCTAGTTCAGACTGGGCTAAAATGAGACCCAAACTCAAAAAACCAAAAAATGAAAAATAAGAAAAAAGAAAGAATGTAAAAGCCAGAGGATTAGGAACAGTGCTGTGGAACAATGCTTTCCAGACGTGATATGGCTGTTGCACTCATGAACTTGTAGCACCTGTGGACTTGTATAAGATCTGCACAAGATTGGTCTTATTAGCGTTTCATCATGGACTGAGAGGGGCTCCCAGTGCTGCAACCTCTCTGAGGACATATTAGCAATCAATGGTTGCCAGGGCTTACCAGTGGCTACATTTGCTTATGCTTTGGTAAACAACCCATGCTTATGCAAGAGGTTAAACTAATTGGAAAATCAAGGAGAAAGAAGGAAAGAAAGAAAGAAAGAAAGAAAGAAAGGCTTGCAAAGCCTAATGGCCCTGGATGGTTTTCACAGTACCCATGTAAGGCCAGATGCACAAAGTGGTACATTTATCTGGAGTTCATTTTCAGGGTCAAGAGGCCCTGTCATGCCCATTCTCTGTCTCTGTGACATTCCCATTCTCTGTCTCCGTCTCTTTCTCCTTGCAAATGAATAATCAATAAAAATACTTGTAAAAAGAAAGAAAGAAAGGCAGGATCATCTTCATTTAATTTATTTATTTTTCTAGTGGCCCCTGTTAGATAACACCAATCATGGATGTTTTTCCCCCAATGAAAAATAATTTGCTTTGAGGTTTTGGGAGAGCTGACTGATGCCAAGACAAATGGGAGCTTTCCTATAATAAATGCTCTTTGAAGTATAAAGGATTGTCTGCAGCCGTGTCACCCTGAACGTGCCCAATCTTGTCTGAAGTAAAAAGCATAGAAAGTTCCTTTCCTTCATTGTTCCATCACTAACATTAAAATGGAAATGGAAAAGCAAACATTTTTCCCAGGAACAACTGCCAAAGCTATGGTTGGAAATTTCACAACTATTTTCTCAAGCCATTATACAGAGAAATTATGAGTATAAAAGGCAACTTTGCAAATGACATCTTTGGTATGTTTCAGACTACCCATAAAGTCATTTCCTTAAATTACAACAATCTGTATGAGAATTCTCCATACAAATATTCATGCTACACTTTATTACAGATTTATTTCAAATTTCATTTTGAAATATTCTTAATTGACTTAGTGATTCTCTTGGGTGTCTTTTTTTAGTGTTCTATATATTACTTTATTACTTGCTGAGAATCTAATCAATGTCAGAGAATTATTAATATTTTTCTTTAACTTTCAGTGTTATTGAGCAGTACCTTTCAATTTCATAGGAAGCTTTAAGAATGTGGGTGATCCAAAAGGTTTCCAAAGACATAATTGTAGTTACCAGTTAGACATTATTCTGCTTAATTTTGGAAAATGTAAATGACAGCCTTGGGGGTAGGACTTGCAAAAGATAAAAAAAAAGAAAGAAAGAAAAAAGAAAATGGCTAGATGGAATTACTAGCAAACACTTCCTTTTTGAAAATGGAAAGTTTTCTCACCAGTGACCAACATCTGGACTAATATCTGAGGACAATGGAATGTCTGCATCCACCTCATCCACATAGTTATGTTGCTAGTCTTGTTGTTTACATTGGAGAAAAATGAAAGAATAACTTAGGATCTTTCACCTCTGTTGATGGTGTATGGGATCATTCATTTAATTTTTCTAGCTCTCTTAAAGAAGCTACTCCACTGTAGTTTGGGGGGCTCAGCAATTTGGCATTGGAAAATAATTAAGAGCCTTCTTTTTCTTTCCTCAACTAGCATATTATCTTTAAATATGAGGATTTATTTAACAGACAGGTTCATTTTTCCTCTATTGTTTTCCCTCAATATGCATCTTCCCACCTACCAACCCAATACCAAAAACTATCTTCTGACCTCTGCATGCATACCATGGCATGAATTCTCCTGCACTAGCAAACAAATATGCACATATACACATACATCATGCATATACAAACATACATCCCATATATACATGCATACACACACATGTACAACATGAAAAAATGTAAGAATGTGGATCTGTGCACTTGGGAGCCTGAAACAAAAGGATCACTATGAATTTGAGGTTAGCGTGGGCTACACAGTGTGATCCATAACAGCCTGGGTGTGCTGGTTTGAATATAATTATATGTCCCCCCAGAGCCTGAGGTAGTTTTGATTAAGATTAAACTTCCTAGTTGGCGTGATGGCACACACCTTTAATCGCAGCACTAGGCACTCAGAGGTAGGAGGATCACTGTGAGTTCAAGGCCACCCTGAGACTACATAGTGAATTCCAGGTCAGCCTGGGCCAGAGTGAGACCCTACCTCAAAAAAAAAAAAAAAAAAAGATTAAACTGCCTACCTAACTCTCCAGCAGGCAGACCCCTGCTGGAGTAGGTGTGTCATTGGGAGCTGATGTGGAGTCCAGCCCTACTAGGTATGTAGAGAGTGAGCTTTGTGCTCTGGCTATTCATGCTTCCTGGTATTGGCTTTTCTCTCTCTGCTATGTATATATGGAAGTGAGCTAGCTTCTTCTGCCATTGGTGGTATTTCCCTATATTCTGTAAGTTTGAATTAAGCACTTTCCTCTCATAAGCTGCTTATGGTTGTATGTTTTCCCAGTAACAAGAAGGTAACTATAGCCAGGCATGGTAGCACATGCCTTTAATCCCAGCACTCAGGAGGCAGAGGTAGGAGGATCACCGTGAGTTCAAGGCCACCCTGAGACTACATAGTGAATTCCAGGTCAGCCTGGGCCAGAGTGAGACCCTTCCTGATATCCCCCCTCCCGCAAAAAAAGAAGGTATCACTAACACTATGCTGAAGAGTAAGATATTGCCTTACTACTACTAGTACTACTAATAATAAAATAATAATAATAATAATAAATGGAGGAATGTGATATGTTACATTTCCTTATGAAGAATATCTTCTTATCCATAGGGAAATTTCTTTCTCTCTTTCTCTCTCTCTCTATCTATATAAATATATACACAGAAAAGTTTCCTTTCAATCATCAAAATATGCTTTATTAAAAATAAAGGAGCCAGGCGTGGTGGCACACGCCTTTAATCCCAGCACTCGGGAGGCAGAGGTAGAAGGATTGCTGTGAGTTCAAGGCCACCCTGAGACTTCTATAGTGAATTCCAGGTCAGCCTGGGCTAGAGTGAGACCCTACCTCAAACAAACAAACAAACAAACAAACAAAAAAGGAATGGCACTAAAAGTATTATTGATATAACTTGATATAACACTGCAATAAAATGTTGTTTTGCAGCAAGAAAGATGATGTGATAGATAGAAGTTTACCTGATTTTAAGTTAGCATAAATTGTAAAATTCCCCAGAACCACAGTGCTTTATTTATACTTAAGCTTTCTTGTGACTTTTCTTCTCAAGACAAAAAGAAAGTGCATAACAGATTTAAATCATAGGATCAAGTATACATACTGGTGAAAGAAAATCTAATGAAATATCACTCTGCTGTGACAATGAAGAATAAATGAGAAGACACCATGGAAAGCAAAACATTGTTTTCTGGAAAGTTTGAATGAAACCTACCTTAGATCCATTTTACTTGATACAAATTTCTGGATCAAGCTTTCTTGTTTTATACAGACAATTTTTAATATTTCAGGCATGATTTCTGGCATAGTAAATTATTTTGAAGTTAATATTGATCCAATTTACGCTTGTGCAAGTCATAAGAACTATTTATCTCAACTGAATAAATACATATGATTAAAAATTTCTGGGACTGAGAGATTGCTTAGTGGTAAAGGCAATTGCCTATAAAGCCAAAGAACCCAGGTTTGATTCCCTAGGACCCAAATAAAGCCAGGTGCACAAGGTGGTGCATGCATCTGGTGTTTGTCTGCAGCAGCTAGAGGCCCTGGCATGCCCATTCTCTCTCTCCCCTCTTTCTCTCTCTCATGTAGATAAATAAAAATAATTTTTTAAAGCTGGGCGTGGTGGCACACGCCTTTAATCCCAGCACTCGGGAGGCAGAGGTAGGAGGATTACCATGAGTTCAAGGCCACCCTGACATGACAGAGTTAATTCCAGGTCAGCCTGGACCAGAGTGAGACCCTACCTCAAAAAACCAAAAATAATAATTTTTTAATAAACATCATAAAATTTTCTGGACAGGGAAAGTGATTCGGCGATTAAAAGCACTTACATACAAAGCTTGCTGACCAGAGTTAGATCCTCCCTAGCACCTATATGAAGCTGGCTGCAGAGTGGTACATGTGCTTGGAATCCCAATGCACCTACATCAATGGGAGGCAGAGCCAGGAGAATCTGAAGATTGTAGGCCAGCTAGACTGGCATTCATTTGCCACAGCAAGAGACTGCCTCAAAGAAGGGTGAAGAAGAACACAGGCACCTCAAGCTTGTCTTCTGACTTCCACATGCGTGGCATGGCATGCACGTGCAAATACACAAATAAATAAATAATACAATTTCCTCAGTGGGAATGGCCTATTAAGGATAAAAGGACTGAACAACCACTCATATATCAAACCACTGTGTATTAACTTTCAGCTGTGTGTTGGACACTGAGGTAGGAATGGGGAATAAAAGTAACAATAATCTACCATCATAAGAAAGACAGTCACATCCAAGGGGCAGGGAAGGGAGAAGAACTAGTGAAGTACACTTACAAGCACAGGAAGACGGAATTGAGATCCAAAAATTGCTTCAGTATATTTGGGTAAGCTTCACAAGGGCTGAGACCAAAGCTGAATGCTAAGCAAGGATTCTTCCATGCAGATGTCATGATGCTCATCTCACAGCCCTTTGTCATATTCCTGCACTGATGGTCTCTTAAATCCTTCTCTACCCAACCGAAGTAAGCCTGATCTTCACACTGAAGTAGAGTCCAGTAGAGTTACAGCTGTGAGAAGTGAGCAGTTACAACCAGTAGAGAATGAGGGTGATGGGTGCATGCCTTTGATGCCAGCACTTGGGAGGCAGAGGATCGCAGTGAGTTCGAGGCCACCCTGAGACTACATAGTGAATTCCAGGACTAGAGTGAAACCCTACCTCAAAAAAAAAAACAAACAAAAAAAAAACAAACAAACATGGGCATGGTGGTTCATGCCTATAATCTCAACACTCAGGAGGGTGAGGGAGGAAGATAGCTATGAGTTCGAGACTAGCCAGGGCTACAGAGTGAGTTATTTAGAGAGACTAGAGTGAGACACTGCCTCAAAACAAAACAAAATAAAAGGGCTAGGTGTTGTGGTATGGTAATGCATGCTTGTATTCCCAGTGCTGAGAAACAGTTTCAGTGTTATGGTGCAGTTTGAAGCCAGTTTGGAGTAACCTAAGGCAAGAATGGTAGGTGAGGAAGTGAAGATTTCAATACAGTTATTACAGCATCATTGGCAGGAAGAAGGAGTAAAGAAAGAGTCAGGAGGATTTTAAGAGACTAACGGCAGCTAATGGCACTTTTTTGCAAAGTCTGCTGGCATGGGATTCAATTCTCCAGCCACCCATGTAAGCTGGATGCAAAAATTGGCACAACTGTCTGCTGCTGTTTGTTTGAAGTGGCAAGAGGCCCTAGTGTATGTGTGTGTATGCACGTGTGTATTCACACACACACACACACACACACACACAAAGAAATAAATAAATTTTTTAAAGAGATTTTAATGGGGGGTATTAGGAAAAATCAAGTGGGTTTGTAAGATAATATAAAACCAATGGAGAACACGGAGAAATAAAAAAAAATGATACTGAGAAGGAGAAAGAATACTGGCAGAAGAAGCCTTTGGGGACAGTGCCAGAGCACTTTGGATAAAAGGCATACAACCTTGCATTGCATCAAGGTGAATAATGACACCCATGGAAAAGATAGCTTCCTGTTTGATGACTTCACTTTTCTCAATTAAAAAGGATGAGATGTCATCAGCTGACAGTGAGGACAGACAGGGAAAGGACAAGAGGCACTAAAGGAAAACATGAGATTGTCATCTCTTGAATGGGAAACAAGCCTACGTTCTCATAGAGGTGTGCCCATCAATGTGAATGAGTATGTATGAGTATATATGTTTATATAGAACCATTCAATAATTTTCCAGTTTTGTTTTGCTTTGGAGAAATCTGAATGTTTTCTAGGAATGCATGGGAATTATTTATAGTCTAGCAAAGCTAGGAATTCTTTGTATAAGTATAGAGGAGACGAACCAAATTCTTTTTTTCACCCATAGCAAGAATCATGGTTGAGGTGCTATAATGAACATTAAAAAAGCCAAAAGAATATAATGTAAATTTAAGATCTATTAAGACCTAACTTAATAAGCTTTATGTGACATGGGAGCCTTCAGAAATGAAGACTTAAAGAAATGAAGAAAAATGGGTACTTCTATATTCATGAAGGTGTATGATTGGAGGCCCAAAGGGCCTGATTTAATAGTAAAAATCTGAGGGCAATTTAGAAAGATATATTTGTGGGCAGAAGATATAGCTTATCGGTACAGCACTTGCCTTATCATGCTTGAAGCCTTAAGTTCCCCTGCCCCCAGCACTGTAAAAAAAAAAAAAGATTGTTCAGAATTGATGGTATCATGGTTTCTTAGTGTGACATTTTTTCCGTCTGAGTATAGAACAGGATAGCTATCATGGGAGATATATGTATGTGTGTATATATATATATATATATATATATATATATATATATATATATGTATATATATTCACACATGTATGTATATTTCAAGCAGAGAAAGATAGAGAGAAAAGAGAGATTGAACAGGCAAGCCAGGGTCTCCAGCAGCTAAAAATGAACTCCTGATATATGTGCCACTGTGCATCTGGCTTTATTTGGGTACTGGGTCATTAGACTTTGCAAACAAGTACCTTAACCACTGAGTAATCTCTCCAGCCCCACAGAAGGGCTTTTAAAGGAGGTAAAGGTTAGTTAGAAAGTAACCTTCCTAGCTTTGTAGCCTGCTTCAGAGATGAAGGACAAGACAAAGGTGAGACTTATCATCATGCTTCTACTCTTTCCACTAATCTCAAGGTTCCATGTTCTGGGGTAGCATGTCCTGAACCATATCAATGGCATGGGATTATTTATAGAATGTTATATAAAACAATGAATTCTATTTTGTCCAGTAGACTACATTGGTACTCAGATTGTAATTGCACTACAAATTCTTATTGTAGAAACAGGCTTTCAGGTTGGGATCTCACATAATTTTGAGATCTAACTCTGTGCTTCATTAAATATGGCTATTATGAGAATTGTCTTATAAAAATCGTCCAGCCAGAACTGTTTGTGTGAGACTTGCTTCATTGCAATGTCTGATATATTTTCTGTGGTTGAAATTTATATTTGCTTTGGTTTTATTTTATTACTTGGAAAATTTTGTGTCTTCTGGTTATCCCTGATTGACTTTTTTGTTTTGGTATTTAGAGGCATGGTCTCATGTATTTAGAGGCATGGCCTCAAACTCTCTATGTAGTCAAGGATGACCTTGAACTTCTGGTCCTTTTGCCTACATGTCCAAGTGCTAGATCCTAATTGACTATTTTATTTTGTGGGCAACTTTGAGAATGTTTAGGTAATGTAATATATATTATAAGCCATATATATATATATATATATATATATATAATTTTTAAGCCATTAAGAAATTAAGGTCTAGTTAGAAGTTAATAAATATATACTTATTAAAATTAATTAAAAATTTCTTCTGAGGCCTGCTTCACAGGTGGGAATTTATGTCTGATACTGAAAACCTAGTCAAAAGCCTATGGCATAGAAGGTCATAGATGTTAGGCAGGGAAGCTACTACTATTTGGCTAAATGGATATGGTGTGCCCATCAAATTGTCCTCTAAATAAATATTTATGTTTATTTTCATGGATTTGTGCATCTCTCACCTTTGGTCAGAGGAACTTCATTTTGCAGATGGTGGCTACTACTTGGGGAGACTTAAAACTCATTAAGGTACTGATGAGTGCTTAGTGATAAGGGAGACATCACTGTCACACTCTGCAAAGCTTAAGGAACATTGTGCACAAGGCTGCCGAAGAATGTAAGAGCCAGAGGATGGAAAGAAATACTTTGGAATGCTCTCTTCTGGATCTGAAGTTGCTCTGACATTTGAGACCTCACAACAGCTGTCATTATGTGCACAAAGACCTGCACATCATTGTCCCATCAACATTTCACCATGGATGGTGGGGGAGGGCAAAAACAGAAAGATATCAAAACAGAAGTGGGGCTAGTTGGAGAGCAGTAGCTGTTCAATGGAAAGGGAATGGGAGGAGGTAAGAAAAAAGAAGATAATGGGAGGAGATAGTGATCAGAATATATTATGTATGTGTGAAAATTGTTAATAAAATATTTCTTTAAGTTCATCTTGTTGCTAGTCTGATATAAAGAGGAAAAGAAAGAGATCTATATTTCATATTTCAAAATATGTAGCCAGTGATTTTTTAATTTTTTTAAAATTTATTTGAAATAGAGACAAAGAGAGGGAATGAGAGAGAGAGAGACAGAGAGAGAGAGAGAGAGAGAGAGAGAGAGAGAGGGAGGGAGGGAGGGAGGGAGAGAGAGAATGGGCATGGCAGGGCCTCCAGACACCGCAAATGAACTCCAGACTCATGTGTCTCTGTATCTCACTTACCTAGGTAGTGGAGTATT
This sequence comes from Jaculus jaculus, assembly GCF_020740685.1. Classification (NCBI taxonomy): domain Eukaryota; kingdom Metazoa; phylum Chordata; class Mammalia; order Rodentia; family Dipodidae; genus Jaculus; species Jaculus jaculus. Next base: position 7,347,709 of record NC_059125.1, read on the forward strand.
GCATCTGGATCCTTAGGCTTTGCAGGGAAACTCCTTAACCACTGATCAGTCTCTTCAGACTGCCAGCATTTTTTTTTAATGTTCTATCCTATGTACAAGGGCCTTAACATGTTGCTTTCCTAAAGCAAGTTAGGGCTTATTTGAAGTGAGAAGTTACCAAGTCCTGAAATGGATTGGGGTGTGGTTTTACACAAACTAGATGAACAAGAAGAGCTTTATTAGAATAACCAGTTTCTTAGAGGATTTTCTAAGGAACTATAAGAGAATGTTTTTAGAACTGGAATTTGAGAAGGAAATTCATACTTAGCACTAAACTTAGCACATAGTGATTATAAAAATTATTTAATAGCCATCACATCCTTATAGACCAAAAGTTCTATAATGGCAGAATGACCACTAATTTATCCACTACTGTATCCATAGACTCTAAGACAGTGACTGACATACAAGAGACACACAATAGAGTTGTCAAAGAATTCAAGGCTGGAAAGATGGCTTAGAGGTTAAGGAGCCTGCCTGTGAAGCCCAAGGACCCATTCTCTAGTACCCATGTAAGCCAGATGCATGCATGTGTCTAGAGTTCATTTGCAGTGGCTAGAGGCCCTGGCTTACCCATGCCACCTCTCACTCATAAATAAATAAAAATTTTAAAAGAATTAATAGTGGATTTATCCTTATATAAGAAAGGGAAGAGGTGTCTAAACAAAAACCAAATGAGAAACAACCATCATTCATTGAAGTTGAAATCAAGAACCCAAACATTTTCTTAGCCTGTTCCCAACTCACATATCTACAGAAAGACTTTTACAATTTCCAAAACTAGCATTTTTCCCCATCCATGAATATTTCTATCTTGTCTAGTTTAAGTGAGATTTTGGGCCCCACTTCTTCTTTTTTTTTTTTTCACCTAGAATGTCTCACTATAAAGTGAGACATAACTGAAAGGCTTTAAATGGGAGAATGGCCTGGTCAAGATTTGGAATGTGAGGAACATACCCAGAACACTTCTGTGTATATACCCGTATCAGTTACTTTATCATTGCTGGAACAAAAATATCTGACCAGAAGCAGATCAAGAAAGGAAAAAGCTTATTTTATTATTATTATTTTATTATATTATATTTGAGAGAGAGGAAGAGGCAGATAGAGAGAAAGAGAGAACAGGTATGCCAGGGCCTCCAGCCACTGCAAATGAATTCCAGGTGCATGCGCCCCTTTGTGCACCTGGCTTATGTGGGCCCTGGAGAATTGAACCAGGGTCCTTAGGTTTCACAGGCAAATGCCTTAACTGCTCAGCCACTTCCCCAGCCCCAAAGAGCTTATTTTCAAATTACAATTACAAGGGAATTTTCATATTGGAGAAAGCATGGTAGGAGCAGGAAGACAACTTTACATTGTCACAAAAACAGGGAAGAAGTAGAAAGAGAGAGCACAATAAGTGAGTTTAGGTTATAGCACTTTAAGGCCAGCCCCCAGTGATACACTTCTTCCAACAGGGCTTTACAACCTTCCTGAACAGAACTGCACCAAGTATTCCAACACTTAAGTTTGTGTGTTGGGGGGGGGATTGTTTTACATTCAAATCAAACTACTACAATGCCCAAACTCTTAAGACCTACCACAGAGATACTTACACATACACATTTATTGCTGCCCTGTTAATATTAGTTAAGAAATAGAATCATCCTAGATGTCAACATGATAAACAGATGAATGGATAATGTGGTACATATATGTGATGAATTTTTATTCAGCTTAGAGAAAAATTAAATTATAAAATTAACATGAAAATATATGGAAGTGCTATTATTATAAAGCAGTTTCCCAGACACAGTAGGACAAATATCATATGTGTTCTCTCATTAGCAGATACTGGATTTTAATTATTATATATGTCTATGTACACCCATAAGATTGTACCACCATGCCCAGCTTTGGCATTGGGAGATGTTTTTAAAAATTAAAATGATTCTCCGTGTTTCTTGTAAAAATAGAAATGGCAGTATTCTCACAAATATTAGGCCATTGTGTGAGCTTCAAGAAAGTGGTCCAACTGAGACTATGAAGAGAACTGGCAAAAAGGTCATTAAAAAGAACCCAGTTTGTGTATGAGCAATCAAAGGCTATGGGCATTGTTTCCTTTATTCTGTTCCTAAAAGATATTCACATGCTGACCCTTTCCTCATATGCTAGTGGTCTTGTCTCTGGTAGGAGTCTTGCATGAATGGTGAGAAATGTTGACTGAAACTTCATGGAAATATAGACTGAGGAGAGGGATGTCATGAATGGAATTGTGGTTTGAGGAGTTTATAATTAAAAACCAAGGAATAAGATGATTAGAGTAGACACATACACTATAAATGGTTGTCAGGGCTATGAAATAAGCAGCAAGAAAATTCAAAATAATGAAAACTAGAGGCTTTGTATTGTTAAATAGCTTCAAGAAATATACTTGTTACTGATATGGACAAGAGTATACATCTTTGTAAAACAGCAGTGGATATTCAACTCTGGAGAGTGACTACAGGCTAAATTATAAAAGAAGAGATTCTAGAAGAAAAGATGGTTAACATAGTACATTTATCTCCCTCTTTTAAAAATGAAGTTATACAAATTTTCATATTCTTGTAGGAACTCTGGAGGTGGTCATTCTGTTTATTAAAATAAGCTGTTTAGGGCTGGAGAGATGGCTTAGCGGTTAAGCGCTTGCCTGTGAAGCCTAAGGACCCCGGTTCGAGGCTCGGTTCCCCAGGTCCCACGTTAGCCAGATGCACAAGGGGGCGCACGCATCTGGAGTTCGTTTGCAGAGGCTGGAGGCCCTGGCGCGCGCATTCTCTCTCTCTCCCTCTATCTGTCTTTCTCTCTGTGTCTGTCGCTCTCAAATAAATAAATAAAAAAAAAAAATTAAAAAAAAATAAGCTGTTTATTTTTAAAATTTTATTTATGAGAGAAGGAGAGAGAGAGAATATTACAGGGCCTCTTTCCATTGCATATGAACTCCAAATGCATGCACCACTTCATCCATCTGGATTTACATGGCTAGCAGGGTTTCCAAATAAGCACCTTTTTTGAAAAAAAAATATTTTTTATTGACAACTTCCATAATTACAGACAATAAGCCATAGTAATTCCTGTAAGATTTTGGAGGGACCAAGACCATGCAAAGCACTCTGAGATAAAGATGAAAGCTTTTACTCAGGAAAAGCATGAGCTGCCAGGCTGACTCACAAGAGAGGAGCACAGTCAACCTTAGTTTTCAGGTAGTGGGCTTTATAGGCCTTTTTCAGTTGGGGAAGGTGAGGAAGGAAAAAGAACTTTTTATTAAGTTGAATGGAGAACTTCCTTTATGGGAGATCACTACATTAGCCATTTAAAATAGCTAGGGTGTGAAACCAGAACAGTGACCTTGTAACTTACAAGATAAGGGAGCAGAAAAGCATGACCTGGGGAATTGTTAGGCCAGGAGGGGATAATCACTGGGTGGTTTCTTGAAGAATGTGGATAATCCACTTCCCTGTGCCTCTGTTACCATTCTGCTGGCCTTGGTGACTCCATCTTGGAAACCTGCCTGACCTAACATTTCCCTTCCCTGTTTCCCCTTTGCAACTTTACTCTCCATAATACTCCTTCCCCTTCTCAATCAGTCTTTCTTTTATTTTGATGTCATCATCTTTTCCTCCTATTATGATGGTCTTGTGTAAGTAATGTTGGGCACTGTGAGGTCATGGATATCCAGGCAATTTTGTGTCTGCAGAAGTATATTGCAAGGAGTCTGACCCTTCCTTTGGCTCTTACATTCTTTCTGCCACCTCTTCCACAATGGACCCTGAGTTTTGTAAGGTGTGATAGGGATTTTTCAGTGCTGAGAATTCCTCTGTCACTTCTTCTCAGTACTATGGTGCCTTCTAAGTCATCCCAAAGTCACTGTCATCTGAAAAGAGAAGCTTCTCTAACTAAAAGTGAGAGTAGCATTAATATATGGGTATGAACATTAAGAGAAGTGCTACTCCCAGATCCCTGGTCTGGGTTCCCTGCACAGACAGTGTGTGGGTGGGTCTTGCAGGGTTGAGTGAGTAGGCCAGACCCATGTTTCCTGGCTCCTCATAACATCCTTGTCTGGTTTCACTGCTTGGGCAGTATGCAGGTGGGTACAGCAGTGTGGAGTGAGTAGGATAGATCCCTATTTCCTGGCTCCTCCCAGCTCCCTGGTCTGGGTTCTCTGGGCATATAGTGTGCAGGTGGATGCATCACTATCGACTGAGTAGGCCAGACCTCTGTTTGTTTTTTTTTTTGGCTCCTCCCAGTTCCCTGGTCCAGGTTCTGTTGGTAGATCTGTGTGCAGGCAGGCTTGGCATGGAGTAAGTACATTAGATCACTGTTCCTTGGCTCTTCTCAGTACCCTGGTCCTAGTAGGTTCCCTTGTGCCTTCCTTGGGGAGGCCAGCTCCCTGTGTGAGCTGTGCAATAAGGCCCTTTGCACTGGTATCCTGACTGACCACTGGGTACCAACATCAATGTTCACTTGAGTCAGAGGATACATGGGCCAAAGTATAAAAAATTTCTTCCCCCTCAATAAAATAGTCTCCCTAAAATGAGTAGACAGCAATGCACAAAAGCCACCAAGTCAGAAAATTGAGAGATCTCCAGCAAGGATTCGTAGTCCTACAATGGAAACCTACAATGAAATCATAGAGAAATCAACATAAATTCATTCCAAAAATAAAGCACAACAACCAATGAGACCCTGATCTGGAAAAAAAAAAAATCACTGAACTGGAAGCAAACCATCAAAGAACCAACAATCATATCAATGAAATTGAACAGAATCATCTCCTAGAGTGTTAAAAATCTTAACTTGATTGAAGAAAATGTTAGGACCCTCCAAAGACATATGAATAAATTGAAGGTGAGTCAAGAATTGGAAGATTTCAACAACCAGTTGATTAAGCTTAATGAAGACTTGATCAAATGCAAGCATGAATTTCAGGAAGTATCCAGAAAATCAGAACTAGAAGTGAAATTGTACTTCAAAAAAGAGATGGACATGATGCAAAATAACACAACAGAAAAAAAAAATCAAATAGAAATTATAAAAACCTGTCTAGAACTACTCACCAACAGAGTTACTCATGTGGAAGACAGAATCTCTCACCTGAAAGACAAGACAGAAGAAACTGATTGGGAGGCGAAAAAATTTGCTAAGTTCAAAAAAATCAAGGGAAGAGAATATGAGAGAACTCTGGGATACTCAAGAGCCAAACATCCAGATCATGGGTATACAGAAGGAGAGGAATTCCAGTACAAAGGCATAGAGAATATATTGAACAAGATTATTGAAAAATTTCCAAACCTCTCAAAAGAGAGGACCATCCAGATACAAGAAGCCCACAGAACACCAAACAGACACAAAGAAGAAACTCTCCAAGACACATCATACTTAAGACTCTTAACAATGAAAACAAAGAAAGAGTATTAAAAGCAGCAAGAGTAGATGAAGTCACAACATACAAAGGCAGTTCAATCAGAATTACATCAGATTTCTCAATGGAAACCCTAAGAGCCAGAACAGCCTGGCATGGAACCCGTAGAAGTCTGAAAAACTATGGATCCAACCCAAGCTACTCTATCCAGAAAAAGTATCCCTCATAATAGATGGTGAAAGAAAAATTTTCCATCAAGAAGTCAACTCTATAGTTATATGAACACAAAACCAAACCTACAGAGAAGTCTTGAGGGAATATTCCACACAGAACAGTCAAACAACCAAATTCAAGAGCCAACAAGAAGAAGACCACAATAACCAAATTAGACCAGGCTCAAATAGTACAAAACACAGGAAAGCACCAAACCCCACAAATCACCTCATCATGGAATGGGTTAATTCAAACCCTCATAGTAATAACCTTAAATATTAATGATTTTAACTGGCCCATCAAAAGACACAGGTTAACAGGATGGATCAAAAAACTGGACCCCTCTATCAGTTGTCTTTAAAAAATCCACTTCACCACCAAAGATAGAAACCTCCTCAGGGTGAAAGGTTGGAAAGTGATATTACAAGCAAATGGAAATAAAAAAAGAAGCAGATGTTGCTACATTAATATGTGATAAAATAGACTTCAAACCAAAAGTAATCAAAAAGACAAAGAAGGCCACTTTTTCCTCATCAAGGGAATGATCCAACATGAGCACATCACAATCATAAATATATATACATAAAACACAGGTGTACCATAGTTTATAAAACAAAATCTACTTGACAATAACACCAAGAAATAAACACCAACACCATCATAGTTGGAGACTTCAACACTCCACTATCATCAATAGACAGATCATACAAGCAGAAAATCAACAGGGAAATAATAGAACCCAACCACATTATAGATCAAACAGACCTAACCGATATCTACAGAACTTTCCACCCCAACTCTGCAGAATACACATTCTTCTCAGCAGCCCATGGAACCTCAAAAATTGACTATATATTAGGCCATAAAGTGTGCCTTCATAAAGTGAGGATAATTTAAGTAATTTCATGTATCACTTCAGATCACAATGCTTTAAAGCTATACATTAACAATAAACACATCAAGAACTCCACCAGCTCCTGAAGAGTAAACAACATACTTTAAAACAACGAATGGGTCATGGAAGAAATTATAAAATTCCTAGAATTGAGTGGTAATGAAAACACAACCTATGAAATCTTATGGGACACAATGAAGGCAGTCCTAAGGGGAAAGCTCATAGAACTAAATGACTTCATTACAAAGACAGAGAGATCCCAAATTAATAACCTGACTGTCCACCTAAAGGCACTGGAAAAACAGGAAGAACCCAACTGAAAGAGCTCCAAACAGAAAGAAATAATCACAATTAGAGCAGAAATTAATGAATTGGAAACTAAGAAAAGAATTTTTATAAATCAATGAAATGAAGGGCTGGTTATTGGAAAAAATAAACAAGAGTTACAAACCCTTGGCCAACATGACCAAGCCATAAAAAGAAGTCTCAAATTAACAAAATCAGAAATGAAAAATGAGAGATCACAATACAACAGACATTGATAAAATTAGAATGACCATAATGGCACACTCCCAAAACATCTACTCCACAAAAATAATTAAATAATCTGGAAGAAATGGATGAATTCCTGGATACATACCATCTACCAAAAGTAAACTCAGAGCAGATTAATCTCCTAAACAAATCTATCACATCCATGAAGATTGAAAAGGTAATCAAAAACATCCCCCAAGGGAAAAGTCCAGGACTGGAAGGCTTCTCAGTTAAATTCTATAAAACCTTCATTGAAGAACTGAAACCAATTTTTCTCAAACTGTTGCACATAATTGGAGACCTGGGAATCCTCCCCAACTCCTTTTAAGAAACTCACATCACCCTAATACCAAAACCAGACTAAGATATAATAAGGAAAGAAAACTACAGGCCTATATTCCTAATGAATTTAGATGCACAGATCCCGAAAAACATCCTTGCAAACCAAATTCAACAATACATCAAAAGCATTAGCCATCTTTATCAAGTAGGTTTCATCCCAAGGATGCAGAGATGGTTTAACATATAGAAATCAGTCAACATAATACACCAAATAAATAAACTGAACCATAAGAACCACATGATCATCTCAATTGATGCAGAGAAGGCATTTGACAAAATACAATGCCACTTCATGTCCAAAACACTGGAAAAAACAGACATGGAGGGTTTATATCTCAACACAATAAAGGCTATATATAAAGCTCCTAAAGCCCAAATATTACTTAAATGGGGGAAAATTCAAGGTGTTCCCACTGAGATCAGAAACAAGCAGGGGTACTCATTCTCACTGTTGCTCTTCAACATAGTACTAGAAGTACTAGCCCAAGCAATGAGACAGGAGAAAGAAATAAAAGGGATTCAAATTGGAAAGGAAGAAGTCAAGTTAGCTCTATTTGCAGATGACATGATCCTATATACAAATGCCCCAAAAGACTCCATCTCAAAACTTCTAAATGTGATAAATTCCTTCAGCAAAGTGGCAGGATACAACATCAATGCACAAAAGCCAGTAGCTTTTCTATATGCAAAGGACAAATATACAGAGAAAGAAATCAGTGAAGCTGTTCCGTTTTCAATAGGAGCAAAAAAAAAAAAAAACAAAAACAAAAAAAACTTGATGTAACACTAACTAAGGATGTGAAAGACCTACATAATGAAGATATAAAAATCTCAAGAATGGAATTGAGGAGGACTTGAGACAATGGAAAGACCTCCCATGCTCCTGGATAGGAAGAAATAATATTGTGAAAATGGCAATTCTACCAAAAGCAATATAAAAATTTAAAGCAATACCAATAAAAATACCAGCATCATTCTTCACATAGATTGAAAAAATGATTTCAAAATTCATATGGAATGGCAGAAGGCCTCAGATATATAAACATATCCTCAGGAAAAAAAAAATACCTCTAGTGGTATCACCATACCTGATCTAAAGGTATATAACAAAGCCATAGTGAGAAAAACAGGAGGTACTGGAATAAAAACAGAAATATAGACCAATGGAATAGAATTGGAGACCAAGAATGTAGGTCAAGTAATTACAGCTGCTTGATCTTTGACAAATGTGCCAATAATGTAGACTGGAGAAAAGACAGCATCTTCAACAAATGGTGTTGGACAAATTGGATGACCATATGTACAAAAATTAAATTAGACCCACTCATTTTGCCATGCACAAAAACCAAGTCCAAATGGATTAAAGACCCTCAAAATAAGAGCTGAAATACTTCAACCACTGGAAGAAAAATAGGAGGTACACTCCACAATATAGGACTGGGAAAAGACTTCCTGAACAAAATCCCAGTACCCTGGGAAATTAAACAAGCACTCAACCAGTAGGATCTCATGAAGTTAAAAAGCTTTTGCACAGACAAACGTACCACAAGCAGAGCCAATAGATTACCCACTCAATGGGAGAAAATCTTTGCAAGCTATAACACTGACAGAAGCCTAATATCTAGAATCTACAAAGAACTAAAAAAATAAAATAAAAATAAACAAAAAAATCAAACAACCCACTCCAAATGTGGTCAGAGAACTAAATAGGGAGTTCTTAGAGGAAGAATTACAAATGGCTAACACACAATTAAGAAAATGTTCAGGGGCTGGAGAGATGGCTTAGTGGTTAAGCGCTTGCCTGTGAAGCCTAGGGACCCTGGTTCGAGGCTCGATTCCCCAGGACCCATGTTAGCCAAATGCACAAAGGGGTGCACACATCTGGAGTTCGTTTACAGTGGCTGGAAGCCCTGGCATGCCCATTCTCTCTCTCTCTCCCTCTGCCTCTTTCTCCCTCTCTCTCTGTCACTCTCAAATAAATAAATGAAAATGAATAAAATATTTTTTTAAAAAGAAAATGTTCAACATCCCTACTCATTAGGAAAATGCAAATTAAAACAACTTTGAGATTCCACCTTACCCCTGTATGGCGAGCAACATTAAAAAAAATCTAATGACAACAAGTTTTGGTGAGGATGTGAAGAAGTAGGAACACTCATTCACTGTTGCTGGGAATGTAAGCTGGTACAAACACTATGGAAATAAATATGGAGACTCCTATAAAGGATGAATATAGAGTTACCAACAGACCCTGCTATTCCATTACTGGGTGTTTACCCTAAAAGCTCCACATCTTACTTCAGAGATATTTGTTCAACCATGTATATAGCTGCTCAATTCACAATAGCTAGAAACTGGAATTAACTCAGGTGCCCATCATTGGATGAATGGGTCACCAAAATGTGAGATTCTACTCAGCAGTTAGAAAAAAAGTGACACAATGAAATTTGTAGAGAGATTGTCAAACTTGGAACAGATCATTCTAAGTGAATTCACATAATCACAGAAAGACAACCATCACATGGTCTCATCCATCTGCAGTTCCTAACCTGGATCAGCCCAAGTTTCTGACATACCTGAATGGCATCTCAAGGCTTGGACGATATAGGGAGGGTAGGGCTTGGGGGAAGGGGAAAGGTGGCAGGGGCACAAAACTGGACCCAAATTGAACTGGTACCATAGAATCCTATATCCTGGAAGTCAGACAAAAAGGTAGAACCCTCAAGAGGACCTTAGGGGCAGCACCTGAATTGAAGGACACTGGAGAGGGTGAGATGAAGCCTAACCTTAAATTTCTCCTGTTTCTTTTTTCTTCTCTGTCTTTTTTTTTTCCATTTCCCTTGGCACTGGCCTATAATTCCCTGTACCAGTATGTGGTTTACATACACAATGAGCTGTTGATCAAAGAGACCTACAAGGTCTCTCCAAACAAACAAGACAGATTTCTGTCAGAACACTTGATTACCCACCAGAGGTTAATGGTAAGACCCTACTTCTAAAGACACCGTACGCTGTCCACATGGACCATGGAGAGACCTGGTTGCAATGCAGAAGAGAGTCAGGCCTCAAACAATTAGCCCATCAAGTGCTGGAATGTGCTATATGAGCTACTGGGGGAAAGTGACCAACATCTGTATGAGCAACTCAAAGTCTAAGTGACTCAAAACCAAACAACCTGACATGATACTCACACAAGTGAAATTATGGCACACAGCCATGATGAGTAACCAACTGCACTTGGGTTGGCTAACAGATCTTCTCAGTGGAAAGGAAATCATATCTGAAACTGGAAAACAAGTCAGAATCTTATCCAGATAATGATTCTGCTTTCCATTGTCAAGCTCCCACTAATCTTGGCTATAAGATGGTCCATGCCTTTTAAATTCTCTCTAAATTAATAATAATTATCCCATTTTAACTGGTGCTGACTTCACTCTCTGTTGGAGAATCTGCTTCTCTTTTTCATACAGGATCTGGACCTGAGAAGATAAATGACCCAGTACACTCCACCCCAGCCCCAGCTGAAACCACAGAGGAATTGGGGAAATGAGCAAGAGTGCTGCTTCTTAGTGAATCTGATATCAGTACAAAGGTGAGGGAGATAGACACTGTGGACACTCAACACCTACCAAACCAGAGATTCAGAGGCTGCTAAGTTCCCATCACTGAAGTAGATTTTAAATGACCCTAACATGGCTCAGGGAATTTTGTGGAAGACGGGGTGAAAAGCTTGTTAGGGTCACAAGTTGGTACATTTTGCACAGAGACATTGCCTCTCCCCCCTAACTGACTGCTGCCCCCATAATGCATGACCCACAATCCCCATAAGGTTGACCTGCATCCCCAATAAGGAGGACTTCTTCAGAAAAGGGGCAGGGAGGAGGGAAAGGATGATACCAACATGTGTTGTTTACATACTAAATATGCCCATATCTAATAAAATAAATTAACAAAAAAGAGAGAAATGCTTACTGTGCAGTTTGGTGAGCATAGTATTTACATTTAGTCAGACACCAGCATATGTTACAACCCTAGGGCTTGTGACTTCCCCTGTCATAGGTTTTCAGTGTCAGACATGTATTCCCTCCCATGGAGTGGGCCTCCAGTCTAATTACAGAGTGGTTGGTTTCCCTCATAACAGACATGCCTTGAATGCACCCATTGGCCCATTTGACCTGGCTGGCCAAATTTAAGCTTCCAGTGTCCACTGTTTTGTTTTTAATTTATATTTCTATTCTGTTTTTAATTTTTTGTTCATTTTTATTTATTTATTTGAGAGCAACAGACAGAGAGAAAGAGGCAGAGATACAGAAAGAGAGAGAGAAGTGGCGCGTCAGGGCCTCCAGCCACTGCAAATGAACTCCAGATGCGTGCACCCTCTTGTGCATCTGGCTAACGTGAGTCCTGGGGAATTGAGCCTCGAACAGGGGTCCGTAGGCTTCACAGGCAAGCGCTTAACTGCTAAGCCATCTCTCCAGCCCTGTTTTTTTTTTATCTCCACTGGTGATTTCTCTCTCTCCCATGGAACTGCATGAAGTATAACTTTTTCCAGCTTTCTGTCAGCTGGTCTACATGGAGGAGGTTTTCAGCTCAGCTCCATCAGGATTTCTTAGTGACCTTGCAGCCCAAGTATATGGAGTCTTCAGCAACAGGGTCTTACCATCTATTCCTGGTGGGAAACCAAGAGCCTTGGTAATGGCTTGTAATGTTTCGGGGAGTATCAGGGACCTCTCTGGCCAACAACTCACTGAAAGGTATCCTATCCCTGGCACTGAAAATTTTCAAGTAACAATCTATAGCTTTTAGACACACATCATTGTCCAAAAAAGTAGGCTTCCATATGACTTATTCATATTCTCTTAGATTTTCATCAGCCCTCCCTCCACCTTTCTTTTATTCAATCTCTTCCCCTGACCTCATTTAGCCCTTTCCATCCCCAGTAATCTGTTCTTATACTTACATATATACAATTCAGCTTCTTAAGTTCCCCATTTACCTCCCTTCCTATTCCATTTATATCCCCTTTCTAGCTTACTAGCCTCTGCTACTGAGTTTTATTCCAAATTTTTGTAGTTAGGATACACATACAAAAGAGAACATGTGATGTATAGTTTTCTGTGCCTGGGTTACCTCACTAAGTACAATCCTTTCCATTTTTATCCATTTACCTGCAAATTTCATAATTTCATTTTTTCTTTACCACTAACTAGAATTCCATTGTATAAATGTATCTACCACATCTTCATTACCCACTCATCAGTTGAGGGACATCTAAGCTGATCCCATTTCTTACCTATTGTGAATAGAGCAGCAATAAACATAGTTGAGCAAGTGTCTCTAAGGTAGTGAGATGAGTCCTTAGCATATATGTCTAGGAGTGGTATAACTGGGTCATAAGATAAATCTATTTTTAGCTGTCTCAGGAACCTCCACACTGATTTCCACAATGGCTGAATCAGATTGCATTCCCACCAACAGTGTAAAAGTGTTCTTTTTATACATCCTCACCAGCATTTATTGTCGTTTGTTTTCTTGATGATAGGCATTCTGACAGAAGTGAGATGGAATTACAAAATAGTTTTAATCTGCATTTCCCTGGTAGCTAGGGATGGCGAACACTTTTTTCAATGTTTATATATATCTGTATTCTTCTTTTGAGGACTCTCTATTTAGATCCTTAGCCCATGTTTTAGTTGGGTTGTTTGATTTCTTATTATTTAGTTTTTTGAATTCTTTGTATATTCTGGATATTAATCCTTTGTCAGATGTATACCTGACAAAGATTTTCTCCCATTCTGTAGGTTGTTTCTTTGCTCTATTCACAGTGTCCTTTACTGTACAAAAGCTTTGTAATTTCATGAGGTTCCAGCAGTTGATTAGTGATTTTGTTTCCTGAGCAACCAGGGTTATATTCAGAAAGTTGCCTCACAGAAATAGAATAAACAATCCTAAAAATTCATTTTGGAAGCACAAAAAATCTTGAGCATCTAAAACAATTTTGAACAACAAAAATAAGGTATCACCATATCTGATTTTAATAACTGGGGTTATATTCAGAAAGTTGCTTCACAGAAATAGAATAAACAATCCTAAAATTCATTTTGGAAGCACAAAACACCTTGAACATCTAAAACAACTTTGAACATCAAAAATAAGGTATCACCATATCTGATTTTAACCTGTATTAGAGTGCCATAGTAACAAAAACAGCATGGTACTGGCACAAAAATAGATATGTAGATCAATGGAACATAATAGAGGACCCAGGTGTAAGTCCAGGCAGCTACAGCCACCTGATCTTTGACAAAAATGCTAGAATACTCATTGGAGAACAGACGGCCTCTTCAACAAATGGTGCTGGGAAAACTGGATATGTATCTGCATGAGGATAAAAATAAATCCTTATTTCTCTCCATGCACAAGAATTAAGTCCAAGTGGATCAGAGACCTTAATATCAGACACAAAACTCTGAAACTGCTATTGGAAGAGACAAATAAGCACCTTTAACTGGTGAGTCATCTCCCCATCCCCAAATAAAACCAGCTTAGGGTATTGTTGTAGTCATGTTTGCATTGCTGGTAGAAATCACCCAACTAAGAGCAACTTGTGAGAAAAAATAGGTTTATTTTGACTTACAGGCTCAAGGGGAAGCTCCATGATGGTAGGGGAAAATGATGGCATGAGAAGAGGGTGGACATCACCTCCTGGCTAACATAAGGTGGACATTAGCAACAAGATAGTGTGCCAAACACTAGCAAGGGGACACTGGCTATAATACCTATAAGCTGGCCTCCAACAATACACTCCCTCCAAGAGGTGTTAATTCCCAAATCTCTATCAACTGGGAACCTAGCATTCAGAATGTCTTAAGTTTTTTTTTTTAATTTCTGTTTATTATTTATTTATTTGAGAGTGACCGACAGAGAAAGAGGGGGAGAGAGAGAGAAAGAATGGGCATGCCATGGCTTCCAGTCACTGCAAACGAACTCCAGATGTGTGTGCCCCCTTGTGCATCTGGCTAACGTGGGTTCTGGGGAATTGAGCCTCAAATCGGGGTCCTTAGGCTTCACTGGCAAGCACTTAACTGCTAAGCCATCTCTCCAGCCCAGAATGTCTAAGTTTATGGTAGACACCTGAATCAAACCACCACAGGTATAGACATGGTAGCATGAATAATAGAGCTAAGAATTGCTTCAGAAGAGCAAGTATCATACTTGATTAACTTATCAAGGATTTTTTTGTTATTTAATTTATTTTATTGACAATTGTCATCCATGTACACAATATATTTTGGTCATAATCCTCTCCAATTGCTTTCTTTTGTTCCCCTTCCCTATCCACCTTTCACTGAGCCCCTTCTTCTCACAACTAGTCTGTCAGTAGACTACAACTAGTATAATAAAGGCAGGCAAGTGATTAGAACATTCTCTCAGCCACTGTGACCTAAAGGATGTATGCCGCCATACTTCTTTATCATAGTAGTTCTAGCCCTTAAGGTTCATAGACTTCGTCATCTTCCATGTGGAAATAAATACATAATAAATACATCTCAATTACCCTTGATTCCTAGATAAACCTTATTACTCCTCCTTTCCAGTAGCAAATTCCAGGTCCTGGTCAATGTACAAAATGAAGCTATGAACAATTGTGTTTTTAGGAACACAACTCACTTCCAAGACATACTCAGTATTTTTCTACTGTGTACATAGTAAGATTTACTAGCTGGTAAATATCAGCACTAGGGGAATCGCTCATTTGTAGAGCACTTTCTTAGCATGTGTGAAGTCCTGAAAAGAAAAAAAAAAAAAGTAATTAAAACAGGTAGTAAATATTAGGCCGAGAACCTCCTCCAAGGAAAATGGCAGTAGACACTGTAGATACTCAAAACTCATCAGTGCAGAAAATCAGGGAGTTCAGGGAGCTCAACACTAAAGGAGATTTCTAACCTGCCCTCTAGGGCTCAAGGGTACATTGCAGAAGAGGGAACCAAGAGATTGTAAGAGCCACAGGGTATGAAGGAGTATCCTGAGTCATTGCCCCTCCCCATCCCAGGCTGAATGATGCATTCATGACCTCACAGAGAATACCAAGAACCCTCAGAGGACCCTCAGTGGAATGGGATTTGGAGAGAGATAACCCAGTGGGAATATGATTAATATGAAAAATTTTTATAAAGTTCACAACTAATAAAA
Organism: Jaculus jaculus; assembly: GCF_020740685.1. Taxonomy (NCBI): domain Eukaryota; kingdom Metazoa; phylum Chordata; class Mammalia; order Rodentia; family Dipodidae; genus Jaculus; species Jaculus jaculus. The sequence goes on from NC_059125.1 coordinate 7,363,305, forward strand.
ATTCAATTAAAATGACATAGTGAACATCTTTGTGGAATTATTTTTTTCTCATATGTATGGCATTAGTTATGTATGTTGGTATTGATGGATGTGTCTATATACATGTGTGTGTGCACATGGAAGTCAGACGACAACCTCAGATATTATCCTCAGGGATGCGATCTACCTCTTTTTGAGATAGGGTTTCTCCCTATTTTGGACATCACCAACTAGGCTAGACAGGCTGGCCAGTGAGCCCCAGGGATTCCTCCTGTTTTCATCTCCACATTATTGGGATTATAAGACTGTTTTTTTTTTTAATCATGGGTTATGGAGATAAAATTCAGTTGTATCATGTTTGCAACACAAGCACTTAACCTCCCCAACTCCATATAGTTCTTTATTGTTTTCAAGAAGACTCCCTCCATCAATTCCTCTTAATCCTAGAGAAATGAGAATTGAGTACTATACTTGCACTCAATACATTATGAATGGGTTTACTTGGGTAAAGGAGGGCATCTCCTAAAAGTTACAAGTAAAGAATTTAAGACTTGAAGGTTCAGTTGGCAACATGATATTTAAATTTTAGTGCCCAATAACACTCTCATTTAGAAGAATAACCCAAATATCAGAGATGAGACATATAGTTTACTCAAATAAGAAGGAATCTAAAGATTTTTCATACTAATCTCATCACTACAACTGTTATCCCACAACATACTAATTATTTCAACCACTAAATACTTACTCATATTACAAAATGTTATAAAGAGGTAGACATTCCCTAGCTGTCACACAATTTACATTACAGAAAACAGTAATATTAGCCGGGGTGTGGTGGTGCATGCTTTTAATCCAAGCACTCAGGAGGCAGAGGTAGGAGGATCGCCATGAGTTCAAGGCCACCCTGAGACTACATAGTTAATTCCAGGTCAGCCTGAGCCAGAGTGAGACCCTACCTCAAAAAAAATAAAAGAAAAGAAAAGAATAATATTAGAAACTCATGAAAAGAAAAACATCATAAAAGATTGTTGAGTATCACAAGATGTGATGAATGACAAGGAAAAAATATTAATAAGATGGCATTATACTAACTTCAGCAAAATCCCTCATAATTTAAATTTTCTTCTTCCTTTCATCTCAGAGGGAAGAAAATTTAATATATTCAGGTAGATTTAGTTGCATCTGAGTGTTGCAGATTATAAATTTATGGAGGAAAAGTTAAAGTATGGAGGAAAAGCTTACATATGCAATTTTAAAGTCATTTAGTAGATTATTTCCATACAGAATAACTAAAAATAGAAAGGAATGTAGAATTTAACAAAGCAGTTCTGATTAGATTTGACAGCATTTTTAAAAGGAAAGTGAATTATAGACATCATTAAAAAGGATGTGTCATGTTCAGGAACTTTTTAACTATTAACTCACCATTTAAAACTATTTTCAATAGTTAATTTCTCATGCTGGGCTTTAAACATTATTTTAAGTAGACACAAAAAGAAACCATGTTTTTATAAGAGCCAGTGTGATTCATGCTTGAACTTGTAAAGGAAACAGAGCTCTACTGCCAGTATTGGCTTGTAGTAGTTGTGACCAGGTATCTGCCACTGAGTAGTCCACTGGTCTTTCATCTATGATAGAAGGTCAAATCAAAGAAAGGTCTGGGTGGTGCAGGCCTGTAAGTCCAGTTACTCAGGAAGCTGAGGTTGGAGGATCACAAGTTTAGAGCCTGCCTGGGCTAAAGAATGAGTTCAATGCTACCTGATCAATTTAGTGAGACCCTATCTCAAAATACAAAGAGGGAAAAGGAAACACTTGCGTAGCATGTGCAAACCCTGGGTTCAATCACAAGTACTGGAGAGAGAGGGAGGGAGGGAGGAAGTGAGACAGGGAAAGACAAAGACAGAGACAGAGAGAACAAGAAAGGTCAAAGGGACCATTTTTCCTTTAGACATTTTTATTTTAGAAAATTATAAAATAGAGAAAAGTTATTGAAAAACTCACATATAATATTTAAATTCTTAAAAAGTTTTTATTTAAATCAAGTGATTTAATGTGTGTGTGTGTGTGTGTGTGTGTAAATATCCATTTCTTACCTCCAGTGATCCAAACAAATTCATAAATGCTTGAAATCAATCAGCCATGATTGCCCAATCTTTTTGCTTTATTCTCCCAATCAGTTCTTCAGTGAGTCATGGCAGCTCTATCTTCAAAGCATGTCTCACATATGACCACTTTTTAATGCTGCTGTTGTACAAGCTGATCAATGTCTTCCCCCCCCCCCAACACACACACACAAACTGGTAGTCTACTAACTTCCCTTTCTCATCCTGGAATCCTAGCATGCTGTCTATAGCAAACTACCTGGACTCTGTAAAACCAAATCAAACCATACCAACTATCTGGCTCTTAGCCCTCCAAAGGCTCTCCCCATCACTCCTAGAATACAATTTACACACCTATGGGCTGGAGAGATGGCTTAGCAGTTAAGGTGCTTGCCTGTGAAGCCTACGGACCCAGGTTCAATTCTCCAAGTCCCATGTAAGCCAGATAGATGCACAAGGTGGCACATGTGTCTGGAGTTTTTTTGCAGTGGCTAGAGACCCTGGCATGCCTATTCCCTCTCTCTCTCTCTCTCTTTCTCTCAAATAAATAAATTAAAAGCAATTATGCACCTGCCCAGGGCTAAGGAGGTTTACATAATGTGACCCATTGCTTTGAGCCTCTCTTTTTCTGCTGCAGCCATCCCACACCCATGCTTATCTTCATCCTGGTCTTTGCATGTGTCAAGCTTATATGGTCCATGCCTTTAGAGATATTGCCACTGATCACCTCACCAAATGAGCGTCAGTTCCATGTTTATCTCTCTCTTTTTAAATTTTTATTGACAACTTCTATACTTACAGACAATAAACCATGATAATTCCCTCCCCTCCCCCACTCTCCCCTTCACAACTCCACTCCCATCATATACCCTCCCCCTCTCCATTAGTATCTCTTTTATTTTGATGTCATCAGCTTTTTCTCCTATTATGTACATCTTGTGAAGATAGTGCTAGGTACTGTGAGGTCATGGATATCAAGGACAATTTCTGTCTGGACAGTTGTACATAAGGTGTGGTACCCTTCCTTTGGCTCTTACATTCTTTCTGCCACATTTTCCACAATGGAGCAGGAGCCTTGAAGGGTGTGATAGAGATGTTTCAGTGCTGGACACTCTTCCGTCCCTTCTTCTTAGCATTATGTTGCCTTTTGGATCATCCCAGTGTCATCGCTTTCTAAAAAGAAAAGCTTCTCTAACCAGAAGTGAGAGTAGCATTAAGATATGAATATGAACATTAAGTGTAGTGCTTTCAGGGCAATTTGGTGAAAGTAGTATATGCATTTATCCAGAGAAGATCAGGCTATATACCCCTAAGGGTCATGACCTCCCTTGCTATAGGCTTTTGATTAGGTTTTCAGTACCAGGCATGTATTCCCTCCCACAGAGCGGGCCTCCAGTCCAATTAGAGAGCAGATGGGTTCCCCCAGAGCTGACCCACCAATATTGCACCCATTTGGTCATTTGGCTTGTCTGGCTAAACTTGAGGCTTCCAGTGTCCACTGTTTTCACCGCTGATGACTTCTGTCTTCCATAGGGCTGCATACAGTGCAGCTTTTTCCAACTTTCAGTCAGCCAGTCTACAAGGAGAAGGTTTTCAGCTTGGCACCAGCTTGATTTCTCAGTGACCTTGCCACTCAGGCATGTGAAATCTTCAGCATTAAGGTCTTCCCATCTGTTACTCATGGGAAACCAAGGGACTTGGCAATAGCCTATAATGTTTTGGAGGAAACAGGGACCTTCCTTGCCAACAACTCATTGGATGGTATCCCATAACTGGCACTGAAATTTTTCTAGTAGCAATCTATGGCTTCTGGATGTGCTATTATCCAAGAAAGTAGGCTTTTATATGTCTTATTCAGGATATACTGAATTTTGATTGACTCTCCCCACCCACTTCTCTTACTCAATCTCTTCCCCTGGCCTCACTTAGGCCACTCCACTCCTTATAATCTGTTCTTCTACTTAATATATACAATACCATCTCCTAAAGTCCTTCCTTTTCATCCCTCCCTTATAGCCTTTTTGTAGCTTACTGGCCTCTGCTACTAATTTTTGGTTCCAGATTACACACAAGTCTACTCATTTGTAGCTAGGATCCACACCTGAGAGAGAACATGTGACATTTGGCTTTCTGGGCCTGGGTTATATCACTTAGTATAATCCTTTCCAGATCCATCCATTTTCATGCAAATTTCATAATTTCATTTTTCTTTCCTACTAAATAGAACTCCATTGTGTAACTGTACCACATTTTTATCATCCATTTCCCTGTTGGGGGACATCTAGGCTGGTTCGATTTCCTAGCAATTGTGAATAGATCAGCAATAAACATGGTTGTGGAAAGATCTCTAAGGTAGAGAGAAGAGTCATTGGGATATATACTTAGGAGTACTATAGCTGGATCAGATGGTAAATCTATTTTTAGCTGTCTCAAGAACCTTCACACTGATTTCCACAATGGCTGTACCAGAGCACATTCCCACCAGAGTGTAGAAGAGTTCCCCTTTTCCACATCCTCACTAACATTTATTGTCATTTGTTATCTTGCTGATAGCCATTCTGACAGGAGTGAGATGAAATATCAAGTTGTTTTAATTTCCATTTCCCTGATGGCCAAAGATGTAGAACACTTTTTAAGATGTTTATATGCCATCTGGATTTCTTCTGGTGAGAACTCTCTATTTAGTTCCATAGCCCATTTTTTATTTGCGTTGTTTGATTTCTCACTGTTTTGTTTTTTCAGTTCTTTGTAAATTCTGGATATTAATCCTCTGTCAGATGTGTAACTGGCAAAGATTTTCTCCCATTCTGTAGGTTGTCTCTTGGCTCTATTCACAGTGTCCTTTGCTGTAAAAAAAACTTTGTAATTTCATGAGATCCCATTAGTTTATTAGTAGTTTTATTTCCTGAGCAACTGGGGTTATATTCAGAAAGTCATTGCCTATGCCAATATGTTGAAGGGTTTCCCCTACCTTTTCCTATAGCAATTTCAGAGTTTCAGGTCTGATATTCAGGTCCCTGATCCATTTGGACTTGATTCTTGTGCATGGAGAAAAACAAGGATCTATTTTCATCCTTCTACATATAGATATCCAGTTTTCCCAGCACCACTTGCTGAAAAGGCTGTCTTTTGGCCAATGAATATTTTTTGGCATTTTTGACAAAAATCAGATGGCTGTAGCTGCCTGGACTAACATCTGGGTCCTCTATTCTGTCCCATTGATCTCTGTGTTTGTCTTTGTGCCAGTACCATGCTGTTTCTGTTACTATGGCTTTGTGATATAGCTTAAAATCAAGTATGGTTATACCACTGGCCTTATTTTTGTTGCTCAAAATAGTTTACTTGAGAATGGTAAAGCCAACCAAGAATATGTAACCCATAACCTGGCCTAACATGGAAAGAGAGATTAGCACTTCCAGTGCAGGCCTAAATACCTGCTTTTTGTCAGTCGGCCTTGTTACCTTTTGGGGTGGCTTCAAATCTCATCAATGATGAGTGTCCACATCAATCCCTCCATGTTGTGCTGTGAATCTGGTGTTCTGATCAGCTGTGCTGGATGCCCTGTCACCAGGGGCTGAATGATTTCACTGGGGGGTCGCAGGTCTGTTGGTTTGGGGAATGGGAGAGTGCAGGAATCCTGGAGTTGTACTGGAACTGCTCAGCTGGTCCCACCTGTGTCTCACTGTCTCCCTTTCATACTTTTTTTTGACTTTGCAAGGAGGCTGATGAAGTTGGAAAATACCCTTGTTTGGTCTCTGCTCCTGCAACTGGGTGCCAGGTGGGCACAAGCATCCACATGTGTCAGCCCAGAATGGATCCAGGTCCACAAGCTCCTCAGTGGGATTCTGACTGATTTCCTCCTTTCTGATATATCTTAGTCTCTCCTGTTTCTCTGCTGTAGCCAATAAAAAATTATACACCTTCACTTTTCAGACAAAGAGTGTATTTTGTTGTGGTTTTGCTCAAATCCCTCCCTAGGCTGGACTGGTGTGACTCTTATGCAGCCATCATACCTGGAACCATGTTTCTGCTATTTTTCCAGACCACTTACTATTAACTCATCTCATTTCATTATGGTTTATTTTCTTCCCATGATTTCCTAATATTCCTACATTCCTTATTGTACAAATGATTATAATAATAAAGGTTATTATTGATGTGAAACTTTAAAAGTATACTTATTTCTAATGCATTCTAACATGAATAAAAGCCTGGTGGTTCTAATAAGAGTTTAAAGCACATAATGATCCTCAGATTCTTTCAACTGCAAAACACTATTGGATGGGGGCAGGTGAAGTGGTATGGAGTGAATAGGCCAGACTCCAGTCTGGGTCCCCTGAGAGGACAGTGTGTGGGCTGGCACAGTGGTGTGAGGTGAGTAGGCCAGACCCTTGTCTCCCTGCTCCTCCTAGTCCCCTGCTCCTGTAGGTCCCATTGTGCCTTGCTTGGGGACATTGCCTCTCCTCCATAACTGAATGCTGCCTCCACGATGCATGGCCCATAATCCCCATGGGGTTGACCTGCATCCCCAATGAGGAAGGCCTCTTCAGAAAAGGGGCAGGGAGGAGTTAAAGAATGGTACCAACAAGTGTTGTTTACTTAATAAATATGTCCATATCTAATAAAAATAAATTTTAAAAAACACTAGTGGTTGTAGTGAGGCTCATATTAAAAATCTTCATTATCTATCTGTCCCCACAGGAATATAAGTTGTATGAAGTCACAAAGTTTATCTTCCTTATTCACTGCTATATCGTCAGCACAAATACAGGTATCCAGCACAAACATAATTCTGACTAAGTATTAATGGAATTATTTAACAAGAAAATGTGTATTCAATCCCATATGCACTTGAAGCAGCTATAAAAACTGGGTTCACAACTTCTGACCATGTTTATTTGTCCATATTCCACAAAACACTACCATATGCTAATTTTATATGATATGAAAGTGGCCTCCTCCCAGGTAAACCGTCAAAACATAATGCCAACAATCCTACCCATGAGAAGTACTGGGCTTTAAAGGAACATACATGACAGATGTATTACTAGACTTCATATGGTAAAGAAAGAGAAAATGGGGGGGTTCATGTGGTCTTCTGACAACTTCTGAGTTGGTGCCTGATTAAGCCAGGCAAAGCAAAATGGAAGCAAATTACAGCATATGCAAAAGAAAGCAGAGAATCTGACAACTACATTGGTCAACTGTCTGTTGATGCCTCTTCCCATACTGAGCGTGCATGATGAAAAGCAGATGGATGGGATGGAGAGATGGCTTAGCAGTTAAGGCACTTACCCAGGAAGCCTAAGGATCCAAGTTCAATTCTCCAGGTCTCGTGTAAGCCAGATGTGCATGGTGGTGCTTGCATCTAGAGTTCATTCACGGTGGCTGGAGGCCGTGGTGCACCCATTCTCTCTCTCCTCCCTCTCTCTCAAATAAAGAAATATCCCAAAAGCACATGGAGTGAAGGATGAAGTATTCAATTTTAGTAATTTTTATAATCAATAGCATAGCAAGTTACAGCTCTGGAGAATGAAACTGTGGTGGCTTAAATGTGAAATTGCCCCAATAGCCTCAAGTGTTTGTGACTAAGCCTCCTACTTAGACCCAGCTAGGGGAGTCTTTAGGAGGTAGAGCCTTGCTGGAGGAGATTTATGTCACTGAGGGCAGGCATTGAGGATTGATAGTCCCGACCTACAAGATATTCAGAGCAACAGCTCTGTATTGCTGTTCTCTCTGCTGCTGCTGCTGGATGAAGATGTGAGTCAGCTGCTTGTCTCCATCGTGCTGAAATTTCCCTTCAAAATTGTAAGCTTGAAACAAACCCTTTCCTCCTATAAGCTGCTTCTGGCCAGTTGTTTGATACTAGTAAAAAAAAAAAAAAAAAAAAAAAAGGTAACTACTACAGAAGCCCAACAAAAATATCTTCTAGCTCTTCATGTGGTAGGCCTATCTATGAGTCATCCATCTTGTGGCTTGGAACAATAACTAGACACATAGTATTTGTTTCATGTCTTTCACTGAATTACATTGGATACACAATGTATACACATTTTGTAGGTGTTTGGCAAAACTTGTCATTAATTTCAACTTACAATGTTCTTTTCTATATCTTTGGAGGCCTCTTATATTCTGATTTCCAAGCTTCTACACTTTCTTACTTCCACATCAACAAAGATATTCCTTCAATAGCATATCATCTATAAATAGATATTTTTATTAGAATTTATATTTTATTCAGAATCACACATGTGCTCATTACAAAGATCTGACTCTAGAACAGGGAGTGGAACATTTTTTTTCTGTTAAGGGCCATATGGTCTCTGTCAAACATCCTCAGCTCCATCACCAAAGCCCCAATGCAGCCACAGAAACATAAACAATGGGGTGTGGCTTTGTTCCAATAAAACTTTATTTACTAAAACAAATGGCAGACTAAATTTTGTCTGCAGGCCACACTTTGCCAGCATGTGCTATAGACTGATATTTGTTGAAAACCAATATACACATGCAAATAACATATAGATGCATATAAATCATAAAATCAGCAATTTTGAAGAAAAAAAGATCTGGAGTCTAGTATTCTAGATTGAGAGAAAACCTTTTTCCAAACTGGACTACATTGATTTCTCTTTTATATTTAATGGTACTGAACTCAAAGCCAGCCCTATGAGAAAAGATCAGAGGATCATTTCTGACTTTACTTACTGCCAATATTCTCTAATGAAAGAAGACAAATGTTCTTTCAAAGTATTGCAGCCTAATAATTACTTTCATCCTCATTTTCACAAAGCTAACACCTAATTAAAATACCAACCCAATTAAAGACAAAAAAAATCTAAAGCTAGTATTAATACCATTTGAAAAAAAAAAAAAGCTCACTTCCCAGATTTGAGTTGTTTCTATAGTTTTTCAAAGAAGCCTAACTGCATACTGTTTGTGATGCTGCCCACCAACCAAGGAGGGATGCAGGACTGACTCACACTCTGGGCTATAAAAAAGAACTTAATGTTCTGTTCAGGAACCACTGAAACTTAGTATTGATTTTCCGTGCTCAATTTCTCTCCCAAGTCTTGGTCTTTCACTTGAAGATAATTTCATTACGATTGAGAAGCTTAGGCTGCATGGAATGAGCAGCAGGAAGCTGAGTTTGGTAAATGGATTCAACCTCTTAGCTCCAGTTGCTAGCTTAGCCTGGCTGGTTTCCTTGGCTCACACCTGACGCTCTCCCTGCCTCTAGAACAAGAACCTTTTGCCTTTACATAGTCGTTTGAAGAATTGAAAATGAACTCTTACAGTGATTTATTAAATGATCACGCATGGGCAAATTGATGACATTTCAGGTCTTGCTTTCCAGTCTTTGAACAGCCTTCTTTCACTGAAGTATTTAATGTGCTTTTATCTGAGGCTCTTCCTAATTATGGTCAGAAACTAATTGGCTCAATGACAATTCAATGCTGTTGGGGGGAGAGGAGGTATTTTGTTTAGGACCAGGATTAGGAAATATGCTATTGGTCATATTTCTTCTATAACAAGGTTGCCATGAGCATAGAAATTGGATGGTCCCAGTGGGAGAGTAAGTTTTGCAAAAGTGATAGCAAAAATCAGCCCATTTCATTCTGGGTCTTCAATATGAGTTAACTATTTTTGAGTAGTCATTGATGTGAATTCATGGGACATAGACAAATTCATGTTCAAATGCAAAATGAAGAAAATGCAAACTTTCTTTTTAATATACAGAATCTCTGTGTAGCCCAAACTGACCTTGAACTCACCATGTAACCAAGGTTGGACTTGAACTCAATTCTCCTTGCCACCACCTACAAAATGCTGAGATTACAGATGTGTGCTACCCCACTTGGCTTAATGGAAAAGCTTATGACTTACATTATAACACATATTCCTGGCTTCTTAAAAGATATGAAGTGCTGGTGAAGATTAACTAGGTGAACATTAAGCAGTGTATCCACCTTTATAAACTATCGAGAGTGAGCACTGATGCAACTTTGGGGGGGATATTTGGATATTATGAATCAAAAACTTTAAAATTAACCAGGTCTTTTGATCTGGTAATTGATCCACATCTTAGAAATTTGGCAAAGATAAGTAATCAGAAGTAAACAACATTTATATAAAAGGATGGTCTTCAGAGGGGAAACACTAAAATGCCTAGCAATAGGGAATTTGTTAAATAAATTATAGTAAATTCTTCTGGAATATTCATTATTCATTCAACAAATATTTATTAAGCACCTGATATGTGCCAAATACTTTTAAATACTTGGAAAAATAGTGGGAGGTTGGGGGAAAATAAACACAAAACTAAGTCCCATATGAACTGGTACTATAGAAACCTTTGATAGAAGACTAAAAGATATAACCTTCCACAAGAATATGGGGTGATCATCTAGTAAGAAGAACCCTGGAGAGGGTAGGATGATCCCTAACCTTTAAATATTTGGCTCTGGCCTGTATCCTCCAGTACCAGAATTCAGTTGTTAATTGGAGATATTACAAGGTCAAGACAGGCTTCTGTCAAAGCACTTGATTACCTCCCTGAGAAAAAAAGGTAAGACCCTATTGTTGAAGACTTCACATCCTGCAGACACCACATGACACAGAACACAGAGAGACACTGCTGGAATCGGGAAGGGAGCCAGTCCTCAGATTGTTAGGCCATTTAGTACTGAAAAATGCTACATGAGCTACTTGGGGCAAGTGGCCAACACTGTTGTGAGCAATCAGGGGTCTAAGCTACTAAAAAGCAACCAGTCTGACAAGACGTAAACACATGTGCAATGATAACATATAAGCTTGATGGGTAACCAATAGCTTTCTGGTTGGCTAAGAGATCTTCTCAGTGGAAAGATACCCATAGCTGGAACTAGGGACCAAGTCAAAATCCCATGGAAGTCAAGATTATGCTCTCCAATGACAAGCTCCCACTAGTCTTTGCTAAAAGAGGAGCTACATCTATCAAAATGTCCCTGAATTAAGAATGTTTGTCTTAGTTAACTATGCTGACTTCATTCGCCATTGGAGAATCTGTTTTTTTTTTTTTTTTTTTTTTCAGAAGATAGTGCTACCTGAAGAGATAAACTACCCCTGGTACTTCAGCCAAGGTTCAGGTGAAACCACAGAGGACTTGGTGAGAAAAACAACAGTGCTGCCTCCATGATGAGCCTGACAACCTGCCCCAGGGTGACAGAGACAGATGCTGAGGACACTCAACACACACCAAAGCAGAAATCTAGAAGCTCCTGAATGCTTAACATTGAAGTCAACTTAACACTCACACCATGGCTCAGGCAATTTTGCAGAAGAGGGGGGCAGAAAGATTGTAAGAGCCACAGGTCGGAAGGGCATACCCAGAGGCATCCCCCACACACACTCCCAATTACTGACGTTTGCTGTCACAATGCATAACCCACAACCCCATGAGGAATACCAGCAACCCCACCCAGGTGGGCCCTCAGCAGATTAGGGGCAGGGAGGAGGGAAATGATGGTGCCAACACAGGATGTGTCCATACAAAGCATATTCGTATTTAAAAAAAGAAAAGATTAACAAGATCTCTGCCCTCATGAAACTCACATGTCAAAGGAGGAAAATAGCAAAAGCCAAGCAAGTAGGTAAATGGATAAAAATAATTTCACTATATGCTAAGTGCTAAGGAAAATGTGATCTGCCAGAGGCATTAAAAAGTAAGAAACCAAAAAAAAAAAAAAAGTAAGAAACCTTGGGCTGGAGAGATGGCTTAGCGGTTAGGCGCTTGCCTGTGAAGCCTATGGACCTCGGTTCGAGGCTCGGTTCCCCAGGACCCACGTTAGCCAGATGCACAAGGGGATGCAAGCTTCTGGAGTTCATTTGCAGTGGCTGGAGGCACTGGCATGCCCATTCTCTCTCTCTCTCTCTCTCTCTCTCTCTCTCTCTCTCTGTTGCTCTCAAATAAATAAATAAAAATAAACAAAAAAAATTTTAAAAAAAAAGTAAGAAACCTTTTTCATAGTGTCCTTGGTGGTGAAGTTTAGAAGATAAAATTCTAAAATCCAAACTGCGTAAAACAACAAATTGAAGAAATATTTAACTAGGCACAGTGGCTTACACCTGTAATTTCAACACTTGGAAAGCTCAGACAAGGAGACTGTCACAAATTTGAGCCTTACCCCCCGCCCACTGGGCTACATCCTTAGCTTGGATCTAGCCTGGGCTACAGAGCAAAATTCTTTAAAAAGAAAGAAGTTAAGGAGGGAGAGAAGAGAAGAAAAGAAGAAAAGAAAATCCTCAAAGAAAGTTTCCATCTGAATAACTTTGGGCTGGTGGGTTTATGGAAATAACTTCAAATAGAATAGGCTAGGTTCTGCTGTGGAAGCACAAAGCTTTTGATATTGCAAAGGTTTATTCTGTATTGTGCAAGATCTGTTGGAAGTTCTAAGTGATTCACTTGGATATCCATGCTCAATTGGAAGGTTAAGTGCTACATGACTATGAGAGCAAGGGTTTCTACAATCACTGAGGAGAGCTTGTGGGGCAGGCATTCTAGCCCTGGAAGTCAAATGCTCCCTTCTATCAGTGACACAATGAATTACTATTCCCATTTTGCTGGCCACCACAATCTCATGACCATTTCTAAGTACAATGGAGTGAGGAACTCTCTCCCACCCAGATGCCAAGTAGGAAAGAAGCAGTAATTGGTGCACAGGGGAATATGGACTCCAAATAATTTTTTCTTTCCTTTTTTGTACTTTTGTATATTTTCAAAATTGTCATTAGTCGACATGAATATGCCTACAACCAAGAAGAAATATCATTTTCTTTGAAAAAAAAAAAGCTGACTAAGTTAAAAGCAAGTTATTTGGGTTGAAAGGTGTAGCTCAGTGGTAGAGTGCTTGCCTAATGTGTGTGAGGACCTGGATTACATCCCATGAACACAAAAAATATATAAAAGCAACTTGCAATGGTTAATATTAATTATTAACTTTATTGAATCTAAAATCACCTAGAAAATCAACCTCTAGGTATGTCTGTGAGGGAGTTTCTAGATTAAGTTAATTGAGGCAAATACACCCATTTGAAATGTGGGTAGCATGATTCTATGGACTGGGATCCCAGCCCTAACAAAAGTGAAAAGGGGGCTGGAGAGATTGCTTAGCGGTTAAGCGCTTGCCTGTGAAGCCTAAGGACCCCGGTTCGAGGCTCGGTTCCCCAGGTCCCATGTTAGCCAGATGCACAAGGGGGCGCACGCATCTGGAGTTCGTTTGCAGAGGCTGGAAGCCCTGGCGTGCCCATTCTCTCTCTCCCTCTATCTGTCTTTCTCTCTGTGTCTGTTGCTCTCAAATAAATAAATAAATAAAATTTTTAAAAAAAAAGTGAAAAAGCTAGTTGAGTAGCAGCACTCATCTCTCTCTGCTTCCTTACTGAGGATGTAATGTAACCAGCTGTCTCAAACTCCTGCCACCATGCCTTTCCCACCATGATGGATTTTAGCCTGTCAAACTGTAAGCTAAAGTAAATCCTTCCTACCTTAAGTTGTATGGTAGGTTGAATGTGTGTTCCCCAGGAGACTCAGGTATTTTATTAAAATTTGGATTTCCAGATGCCTGGCTGGAAGAGGTATCATGGGGAGCAGATACAATTACTAGCCCAAAGTATGCAGAAAAGTCTGAGCTCTGCTTTGTTTCCTGATATGTTGCTACTAGTTCATGCTTTCTTGTGGTTCTGGCTGTTCAGTGATGTCTCTCTGCTTGGATTTACGAATGGGAGCTAGTTTCTTCCACCATTATGGAACTTCCCCTGGATCTATAAGCATGAAATAAAACCCATTCCTCCCATAAACTGTGTCTATTTGGAAGTTCATCCCAGTAACATGAAGCTGACTACAAGTTGTTTTTTGTCATATCAGTCAGAAAAGCATCTATTACACAAGTTATCATGTGACTATCATTTCTTATAAGACACTGTCCTGAAAATTTGAAATTGTGCTCACATCCCTAAACAAGAAAGGGAAATTTGAAGCTTTTTAAAATTTTTTTGTTTGTTTTTATTTATTTATTTGAGAGTGACAGACAGACAGACAGAGAAAGAGGCAGAGAGAGAGAATGGGTGCACCAGGGCCTCCAGCCACTGCAAATGAACTCCAAAAGCATGTGCCCCTTGTGCATCTGGCTTATGTGAATCCTGGGGAATTAAGCCTCAAACTGGGGTCCTTAGGCTTCACAGACAAGCTCTTAACCACTGAGGCATCTCTCTAGCCCCAAGTCTGAAGCTTTTTTTTTTTTGTTTTGTTTTGTTTTTTTTTGTTTTTTGAGGTCGAGCCTCACTCTGGTCCAGGCTGACCTGGAATTCACTATGTAGTCTCAGGGTGGCCTTGAACTCACTGCGATCCTCCTACCTCTGCCTCCCGAGTGCTGGGATTAAAGGCGTGTGCCACCACACCCAGTTAAGTCTGAAGCTTTTTGATCAATTCCAAAAAGTCCTTGGAGGTGATGAGAATTAATCATTGGTTGTGTTATTTTTCTTTAAAAGTTTATAGATGTAAGAAATATTGCGGTTTCTTTTGTATATTTCTTTTTTTTATAAAAAATAATGTGTTTATTTTTACTTATTTATTTGAAAGGGACAGACAGAGAAAGAGGCAGAGAGAGAGAGAGAATGGGCGCACCAGGGCCTCTAGTCACTGCAAACAAACTCCAGACGCGTGCACCCCTTTGTGCATCTGGCTAACAAGGATCCTGGGGAATCAAGCCTTGAATCGGGGTTCTTAGGCTTCACAGGCAAGCGCTTAACTGCTAAGCCATCTCTTCAGCCCTCTTTTGTCTGTTTCTTTTCAAAAAATTTTGGCACATGTGTATGTAGACTGTGTGTGGTGTAGTGTATGATGCTATGTGTCCCCAAAAAGGGGACAAGACAGGCTTCTTTCATTGCTGTCATAATATCCATCTATATGGAAGATGATATTGACATGCAACATTAGTCATAGAATCTCATAGATGCTCATCAGTGCTCTCAGCCAAATATCGCTTTGTTCCTATTTAAATAAAGCCATTCTTTAAAACTCTTCTAAAAGCAATCCAATGAGATACTACAAAGACTGACAAAACCAATTACTTTCTGCATACTAGGCTATTTATTTGGAGAAAAAAAAATGCTTCCTAAGCCACTAACATCATTCAAAAGATGCCAAGGTGACCACACTAAAGGAAGTGGAATCTTAACGAATGTCCTGACACCCACAAAGTACTAATGAGAGGGCCAGGTTGGCCTCTTAGTCAAGAGTTTTAAGCGTGCCCAGAATATTAACATCCTCTATCCTGAGGCAAACAACTCTTTCAGAGATGGTCCACTAATGTTTGACCCAGATGTGTTGTCACAGAATGAATCAGCAGGACATTAATAAGCAGTATGACAGTATGCAGCATGGACAGTACTGGTTTCCAATGTGTGCTGCTTTCATGGAAGGTAGTTTTCGTCCAGCTCAGCAGTGGCTGTGAGATGGTACATCGTAATGATGCTTTCTGCCTCTCCCTAAGAACAATTAACCTGGGTATGGCAGGTGCTTCAGAGATGCTATGGAAGCCACAGGTGGGAAGTGCAAGAGGGCAGTTCCAATTAATGGTGCTGCCTCCCTGTGCAGTCCAAACAGTCCACCTCTCTTACTCAAAATATGGGTAGTAATGGAGGAAAAAAAAATCTTTTCATTTTCTGTATGTGTAGGAGATTTCCACAAACAGTGGCTCAGAAGAACATTTATTAATCCCACAAGTTTGTAGGTCCTTCACTGAACCCTTCGCAGTCAAGATAGCAATAGTCATTTCATCTTGAGAACCAATGGCTTCTCCCTAACTCATTCAGGTTGTTGGCTGGATCCATTTTCCTGAGTTTGGGAGAGATTCTAATCTACAGCTTCTCAGCTTGAAGGTCACTCTTTCACTGGTTGCTTACAATATCATTGGTGGTTTCTTCAGGGAAATTAGGTGAGATATACCACTTCAAGTCTGTTCTTTGGAGCAAGGTCTGGATCTAAGCAGAGAGAAAGGACAGAGAGGAGAGAGAGAGAGAATGGGGACACTAGAGTTTCTTGTTGCTGCACATGAACTCCAGATACATCTGGCTTTATGTGGGTACTGGACAACCAAATGCAAGCTAACAGGCTTTGTAATTATGTACCTTTAACCACTGGCCCATTTCCCTAATGCTAAGTATTTTCTGAGTGATTCTCTGGTATATCAAGCCCCCTTTTAGAATAATCCCCCTTTCAATTAACAGCAAAAATAAATTTAGGAATCTTTATTACATCTGAAAATACCTTTTCTTTGTTCATCTTCACCTTGATTGTTTAATTCCATTAAAATAAGTAACACATTTCATCCTTCATTAAAGGGTGATGATTACACCAAGATGTAAATACCAGGGCACAAAACTCATGGAAATCAAGCTAAACTCACTGCCTCATACCTTTAATCCAATTACAAAGGTTGAGGAAGAGAATTTTCAGGAACTCTAGGCTACACTGGTCTTCAGAGTGAGTTCCAGATCAGCCTGGGATGGAGCTGTTATGGGGCATATTCCAAACCCTGAGAAAGGGAGGATACTTATTAAATTATCACATTTATTGAGGGAAGTACAGAACCAAGGGAAGGAAAATGAATACACCCCACATGGTCTGAGAGCCCATGTGGTAAGAATGGAAGAAATGTGAAAAGGCAGTTAGAGAGGAAAGAATAGAACCAAAAATCTCCTGCTGTATGGAGGGCGGGGGGTATAGAGCCCATGTGGGAGTAGAGGTCAGGGGGGTTTTCTGAAACTCCAGAATCTGGAATTTCAGGAATGATGGTCAAGCAGCTCATAAAGTGCTTGCTCTCCCCTAGTAAATGTATTTATAATTTTATGGTGGTGGGCCCTAACTTTTGGCTCAGGAGAGCCAGAGAAACAGCTGATTGGTCTGGGCTAGAGGCTGGCTCAGGAAGAGGCCAACCATGATGCTAAGTTCTGAGGTCTGAGCTTGACCAACCACAATGTTAGGATTAAATTTGGATTCTAGGAATGGACACTTCTCTCCCAGGAAGGGGCTCAGGTATAGAAAAACAGATCTAGGGAACTCCTTTAGGCAAAGGATAAGAAGTCAGATCTTTTGATCTCCAGCAAAGTGTAGGTCGCAAGGACAGACATTCCTGCCTTTACTTTTGTTTGAGACCCAGCCACCCTAAACTACCTAACAAAGCTACCTGACACAATCTCAGAGTGAAATACTGCCTCTAAAAAACATGAGAATCATTTTAGAATTGTGTTGTGTATGTTGCAGTCAACAGCACTGATTGAGATTTAAGAAGAAATATGTGAATATGAGAGTTCACTTTTCTGTCCAATACAGTGACAACATGGAATAAAAAGCCAAAACTATCAAAAAGAAGCATAAGACCCAGGTCTTAACATTGACTTTGAGTTAAATCTATTAAAAAGACTAAGATGTAACATGAGAGAGCTGACTTAAAAGCAGTTCCTGGAAAAAGATTTGGGGGTTTTCATTGTTTATAAATACAATAAGTAATGTTTCAATAGTATGCCTTTTAAAAGGCTCATAATGCAACTTGTAGAACAGCAGTGATTATATAGTGTCTAGATCAAGACTGAAAACATAAACAGTGGGGTTGGCACTGTATATGCCAAGCCACATCTGGAAAATTTTGTGGCAGTTCCAGCCTTGACATTTGAAGCTAAACATTACTCACATGAAAACTTAAGATGAAATCACATGAAAAATGTTTGAAGGAACTATGGATGTTTATAAAAGAAACAAGAGGAACCAGGGTTGCAGCCATATAGGAGTTGAGGAAGCAGTTATAAGGAAACATATTTCATGTCAATCTAAGAAATACCATAAAGGAACTGATTTATGAGGAAGGGAAATGTAACTGTTACTTTCTTTCTTTTCTTTTTTTTTTTTTTTTCTAACTGTTACTTTCTTGCTGATAGGACAAAATACCCAATCAGAAGTAGCTTATGGAGGGAAAGGGGTTGAATTTGGCTTACAGTTCCAGAGGGGAGAGTCCATGATGGCCGAGAAAGTATGGCAGGAACAGAAAGCCAGCACCACATCATCACAATAGGAAGAGGGGAAAAAGTGAGAGAGGGAGCTCAAGAGAACAGCAAGCAGAGCTGGACAACGAAACCTCAAAGTCCACCCTCAGTGACTTACTTGCTCCAACAAGATTTCACTTCCTAAAACTTCTACAACCTTTCCAAATAGTGACATCAGCTAGGAAATAAATATTCATATAGGTGGGACATCATACATTCAAACCACCGTAGGAACTGATGTTCAAAACTAATCTCAGGCTGGAAAGATGGTTCAGTGGTTTGAAGGCACTTGCTTTCAAAGCCTGATGGCCTAGGTTTAAGTCCCCCACACCCACCACACACCACACACACACCATAAATCCAGATGCACAATATAGCACATGCATCTGGAGTTCATTTATAGCAGCAAGAGGTCCTGGCAGGCCTATTCTCCTTTGTAGCCTATCTCCCTTTCTCTCTCAAATAAATTACTAAGAGTATAATTAAAATACTAATGTCATCCACAATGTTCTTGATTCCTTTCCAAATTCTAATAACTCTGCCCATTCTCATGTTTATTTTTACCCAACCCCATTTTCCCCACAGAGATTATGGGTAAGATTCTCCTAACACCTACACAAAGCAAAGTCCACTAAAGTACTGCCACATTCTCCCATTTTCTTTGAAGCCTGACTTTCCAAAAGAGAGTGGTTTGCACTTGGGGTCTGTCTTCTGGCTTCCCACCAAGACACCCAAACTGGCCTTTAAAATACATCACCGTGGATAAACACAGGTGGCGGCCTTTGAATTTTATCATACATGGCACACTCTTGGCCACATTCTCTTTCATTGGTTGTTCTGTCATTACTCTCTCTCGACACCATTCTGACTCCTCTAGGCACTCTTGTAGACCTCCTTTGCAATCTTTGTCATTTATGATATACTTTGATGCTCCACCAGACTCTGTCCTGGGTCTACTCTGTTCTCCTTCTATGTGGTAACCTTTCTACAGGATACTGCCTTAGTGACTCCCATTACTCTAACTGCTGTTGATGTAGTGGGAGATCTTACTTCTTATCTAGAGCTCTCTATTCTAAAATTTATCTCTTTCTCCAAGGACCATTTGGAGGGTTCAGTAGAAAACCCTAGAGAAACATGAAGCTCAATAAAGATAACCTGGAGTTTCTAACGCTCTCACCTGAGATTACCCCCCAAATTTTCTTCCTTGAATCTCCCTGTATCAGAGAATAGTTGCTAGAGTGTCATTTTTAGTTTCCATCTTCCTCCTCCTTACCAGTTCTTCCTAATTCATCTGTATGCAAGTCCTAAAGATATTCCTTCCAAATTCATCAAGTTTTCTCCATTCCTATTGATACCAACTTGATGTAACCCATCAATTTCTTCATGAATTGCTTCCTCTTCCCAAAATTCTTTCTATATTTATTACAATAAGAATATTTAAAAAAACATTCTTAAAAAATCAGATTGTGATCTATCCTCTACTCCTTTATCATATTTGTGAAATGTCAACTCTTCTGCATATTAGCTTTCTGTCACTATAACAAATGTTTGAGATAATTAAGTTATAAATTAAAAGGGTTTATTTGGGGGCTGGAGAGATTGCTCAGTGGTTAAAGGTGCTTGCTTAGAAAGCCCAACACCCTTATTTGATTCCCTACAATCCATGTAAATCCATATGCACAAAGTGGTACATGTGTCTGGAGTTTGCAGTGCCAAAAAACTCTGGTTAACCAATTCCCCCTACTAACCCCATTCTATAAAAGAGGAAGACTGAAGCCCTTAAGTTTCATTCAAGGGCAGGCAGCATCCTGATGATCTCCCACTAGGCCACCTCTTAAAATTTCTTCCATCTCCCAATAGCAATAAGCTGGGGACCAAGCCTTGAACCCATGTTTTTTGAGAGACATTTTAGACCCAGATTATAACACTAAACAGTCAAGATTTTTATGGGCTAGACTCTTAGCCTCCCCCGCTTTGTTTCTTAGTATCTTCTCTCCATGCTTTGGTCTCTAGCTATATTATACCATTAATGTATCTCTTAGCAACCATTAGTCCTGTCTGAAATTCATCTATTCTCTCTCATTTCATGGGTATATGTCATCCAAATAGAATCAGAGAAGCTGTGTCCCAAAATGGCCATGACAATGGCTACTTATCTCATCATGTAATTGGACCATGATGTGAACAAGAAATAAGCATTTAATTGTTTCAGTCTCTCTGATTTGGAAATTGCTATAGAAGTCAGCCTATAGTACTAACACAGCCATCCACTTCAGAAGTGTTAAACAAAAGAGAAATAAACTTGGGCTAGAGAGATGGCTTAGCGGTTAAGCACTGGCCTGTGAAGCCTAAGGACCCCGGTTCAAGGCTCGATTCCCCAGGACTCACGTTAGCCAGATGCACAAGGGGGCACATGCATCTGGAGTTCGTTTGCAGTGGCTGGAGGCCCTGGCATGCCCATCCTCTCTCTCTCTCTCTGTCTCTTTCTTTCCCTGTCTGTCGCTGTCAAATAAATAAATAAAAATAAACAAAAAAATTAATAAAAAAGAAAAATAAACTTAAATATCTTTAACTTGCTGTATTTGGGGTCTTTGGTTACACTAAGGGTTGGTTTAGAATATGACTATTTTGAATAGACAAGCAGAGGACCTTATTCCAGTGGTAATTACTAGGGGATCTTTTAATTACTTTGGGTATGTGTTTAGTATGTGTGGTATGCATATGTGTGTTCAGATGTGCATGTCCCATGTGCATGAATGTGGAGGCCAGAAGAAGATATCAGGTTTCTCCTCTATCCCCCCTCTACCTAATTTACTTGAGACATAACTTCTCATTGAACCTGGAGCTCACCAAGTTTTGGTTAGATTTACTGGTCAGCAAGCCCCAGAAATTGTTCTGTCTCTGGTTCCCCACAGCACTAGGGTTACAGGCATGTATGACCATACCTGGGGTTTATGTGTGTTCTAGGAATTAAACACAGGAAGTATTTTTAACCATTAACAAATCTCACCATCCCCTAGGGCATCTTTTTGTTTGTTTTTGTCTTGCTTTCTTTTGTTTGTTTTTGTTTTTGTTTTTGAGGTAGGTCTAACTTTAGCCCTCTCAGGGTGGCATTGAATTTACAGTGATCCACCTACATCTGCCTCCCAAATGCTGGGATTAAAGGCATGTGTCACCATGTTGGTGAGGTTATTTTGTTGTTATTGTTGTTTTTCAAGTTGGCACATACATTCTATAAAATACAGTCAGTTCTATGTCCATGGGTTCACAGATTCAACCAATCCTATATCAAAAGTATTTAGAAAAGAACTGCATCTTCCCTGAATATGTACAAATTTTTTTCTTGTCATTATTCTCTAAACAATACAGTGTAACAACTATTTCCATAAAATTTTATACTAGAGTAGGTATTATAAGTCATCTACATATTTATTTAAAATATTCAAGTGGATATGCATAGGTTATATGCAAATACAACACAATTTTATGCAAGGAAGTTCAGCATCCATAATATTTTTTAATTTTTATTAACATTTTCCATGATTATAAAATATATCCCATGGTAATTCCCTCCCTCCCTACCCCCACACTTTCCCATTTGAAATTCCATTCTCCATCATATTACCTCCCCATTACAATCATTGTAATTACATATACACAATATCAACCTATTAAGTATCCTCCCCTCTTCCTTTCTCTACCCTTTATACCCTTTTTACCTTACTGGCCTCTGCTACTAAGTATTTTCATTCTCACGCAGAAGCCCAGTCATCTGTAGCTAGGATCCACATATGAGAGAGAACATGTGGCACTTGGCTTTCTGGGCCTGGGTTACCTCACTTAGTATAATACTTTCCAGGTCCATCCATTTTTTTTGCAAATTTCATAACTTCATTTTTCTTTACCACTGAGTAGAATTCCATCGTATAAATGTGCCACATCTTCATTATCCACTCATCTGTTGATGGACATCTAGGCTGGTTCCATTTCCCAGCTATTATAAATTGAGCAACAATAAACATGGTTGAGCACGTACTTCTAAGAAAATGTGATGAGTCTTTTGGATATATGCCTAGGAGTGCTATAGCTGGGTCATATGGTAGATCAATCTCTAGCTGTTTTAGGAACGTCCACACTGTTTTCCACAATGGCTGGACCAGATTGCATTCCCACCAGCAGTGCAGAAGGGTTCCTTTTTTTCCACATGCCTGCCAACAATTATGATCATTTGTTTTCATGATGGTGGCCAATCTGACAGGAGTGAGATGGAATCTCAATGTAGTTTTAATCTGCATTCCCCTGATGACTAGTGATGTAGAACATTTTTTTAGATGCTTATATGCCATTCGTATTTCTTCCTTTGAGAACTCTCTATTTAGCTCCATAGCCCATTTTTTTTTTTTTTTTTTTTTTAATTTTTATTAACATTTTCCATGATTATAAAATATATCCCATGGTAATTCCCTCCCTCCCCACCCCCACACTTTCCCGTTTGAAATTCCATTCTCAATCATATTACCTCCCCATTACAATCATTGTAATTACATATATACAATATCAACCTATTAAGTATCCTCCTCCCTTCCTTTCTCCACCCTTTATGTCTCCTTTTCAACTTACTGGCCTCTGCTACTAAGTATTTTCATTCTCACACAGAAGCCCAGTCATCTGTAGCTAGGATCCCCATATGAGGGAGAACATGTGGCGCTTGGCTTTCTGGGCCTGGGTTACCTGACTTAGTATAATACTTTCCAGGTCCATCCATTTTTCTGCAAATTTCATAACTTCATTTTTCTTTACCGCTGAGTAGAACTCCATTGTATAAATGTACCACATCTTCATTATCCACTCATCTGTTGAGGGACATCTAGGCTGGTTCCATTTCCCAGCTATTATAAATTGAGCAGCAATAAACATGGTTGAGCATGTACTTCTAAGGAAATGAGATGAGTCCTTTGGATATATGCCTAGGAGTGCTATAGCTGGGTCATATGGTAGATCAATCTCTAGCTGCTTTAGGAACCTCCACACTGTTTTCCACAATGGCTGGACCAGATTGCATTCCCACCAGCAGTGCAGAAGGGTTCCTTTTTTTCCACATCCCCGCCAACATTTATGATCATTTGTTTTCATGATGGTGGCCAATCTGACAGGAGTGAGATGGAATCTCAATGTAGTTTTAATCTGCATTTCCCTGATGACTAGTGACGTAGAACATTTTTTTAGGTGCTTATATGCCATTCGTATTTCTTCCTTTGAGAACTCTCTATTTAGCTCCTTAGCCCATTTTTTGATTGGCCTGTTTGATTCCTTATTAGTTAACTTTTTGAGTTCTTTGTATATCCTAGATATTAATCCTTTATCAGATATATAGCTGGCGAAGATTTTTTCCCATTCTGTAGGTTGCCTCTTTGCTTTTTTCACTGTGTCCTTTGCAGTGCAAAATCTTTGTAATTTCATTAGGTCCCAGTGGTTAATCTGTGGTTTTATTGCCTGAGCAATTGGGGTTGTATTTAGAAAGTCTTTGCCAAGACCAATATGTTGGAGGGTTTCCCCTACTTTTTCCTCTAGCAGTTTCAAAGTTTCCGGTCTGATGTTAAGGTCTTTAATCCATTTGGACTTAATTCTTGTGCATGGCGAGAGAGAAGAATCTATTTTCATCCTTCTGCAGATATTTATCCAGTTTTCAAAACACCATTTGTTGAAGAGGCTGTCTCTTCTCCAATGAGTATTTTTGGCATTTTTATCGAATATCAGGTGGCTATAGCTACTTGGGCTTACATCTGGGTCCTCTATTCTGTTCCACTGATCTACATGTCTGTTTTTGTGCCAGTACCATGCTGTTTTTGTTACTATGGCTCTGTAGTATAGGTTAAAATCAGGTATGGTGATACCACCAGCCTCTTTTTTGTTGCTCAGTATTATTTTAGATATTCGAGGTTTTTTATGATTCCAAATGAATTTTTGGATTGTTTTTTCTATTTCCATGAAGAAAGCCTTTGGAATTTTGATAGGGATTGCATTAAATGTGTAGATTGCTTTAGGTAAGATTGCCATTTTCACGATATTGATTCTCCCAAGCCAGGAACAAGGGATGTTTCTCCACTTTCTAGTGTCTTCTGCAATTTCTCGCTTGAGTGTCTTAAAGTTCTCATTGTATAGATTCTTTACTTCCTTAGTTAGGTTTATTCCAAGGTATTTTATTTTTTTTGATGCAATTGTGAATGGGAGTGATTCTCTGATTTCATCCTCTGTGTGTTTGTTGTTAGCATATATGAAGGCTACTGATTTCTGTGTATTTATTTTGTATCCTGCTACATTGCTGTAGGTTTTGATTAGCTCTAACAGCTTGCTAGTAGAGTCTTTAGGGTCCTTTATGTATAGAATCATGTCATCTGCAAATAGTGATAACTTGATTTCTTCCTTTCCAATTTGTATCCCTTTTATGTATGTCTCTTGCCTTATTGCTATGGCTAAGACTTCCAAAACTATATTAAATAGAAGTGGAGACAGTGGACACCCTTGTCTTGTTCCTGATTTTAGTGGAAAAGCTTCCAGTTTTTCCCCATTTAGTAATATGTTGGCTGTAGGCTTGTCATAAATAGCCTTTATTATATTGAGATATGTTCCTTCTATTCCCAGTCTCTGTAGGACTTTTATCATGAAGGGATGTTGGATTTTGTCAAATGCTTTCTCTGCATCTAATGAGATGATCATGTGATTTTTGTCCTTCAACCCATTTATGTAATGTATTACATTTATAGATTTGCGTATGTTGAACCATCCCTGCATCTCTGGGATAAAGCCTACTTGGTCAGGGTGAATGATCTTTTTGATATACTCTTGTATTCTGTTTGCCAATATTTTGTTGAGAATTTTTGCATCTATGTTCATGAGGGAGATTGGTCTGTAATTTTCTTTTTTTGTTCTATCTTTGCCTGGTTTTGGTATCAGGGTGATGCTGGCCTCATAGAAGGAGTTTGGTAGGATTCCTTCTTTTTCTATTTCCTGGAAAAGCTTAAGAAGCAATGGTGTTAGCTCTTCCTTAAAAGTCTGGTAAAATTCAGCAGTGAATCCATCCGGGCCTGGGCTTTTTTTAGTTGGGAGATTATTGATAACTGCTCGGATCTCCATGTTTGTTATAGGTCTATTTAAGTGATTAATCTCATTTTGATTTAATTTAGGTAGGTCATATAGATCAAGGAAATCATCCATTTCTTTCAGATTTTCATACTTTGTGGAGTATATGCTTTTATAGTATGTCCCTATAATTTTTTGAATTTCTCTGGAATCTGTTGTGATGTTACCTTGTTCATCTCTGATTTTATTAATTTGTGTCTCTTCTCTCTTTCTTTTGGTCAGATTTGCTAAGGGTTTATCAATCTTGTTTATCCTTTCAAAGAACCAACTCTTTGTTTCATTAATTCTTTGGATTGTTTTTTTTGTTTCTATTTCATTAATTTCTGCCCTAATCTTTATTATTTCTTCCCGTCTACTACTTTTTGGTTTGCCTTGTTCTTCTTTTTCCAAGGCTTTAAGGCGGAGCATTAGGTCGTTTACTTGCGACCTTTCTAATTTCTTAATATAGGCACTTAAGGCTATAAATTTACCTCTTAGAACTGCCTTCATTGTGTCCCAGAGATTTTGGTATGTTGTGTTCTCATTATCATTTGACTCTATAAATTTTTTGATTTCCTTTTTGATTTCTTCATTGACCCACTCATCATTTAGTAGTGTATTGTTTAGCTTCCATGATTTTGTGTATGCTCTATAGCCTTTCTTGCTACTGATTTGTAGTTTAATTCCATTGTGGTCAGATAGAATGCAAGGAATTATTTCAATTTTCCTGAATTTGTTAAGATTTGCTTTGTGTCCTAATATATGGTCTATTTTAGAGAATGTTCCATGTGCTGCTGAAAAGAATGTATATTCTGCAGCCTTTGGATGAAATGTCCTGTATATATCTGTTAGGTCCATATCTTCTATGACCTCATTTAGTCCAGATGCCTCTCTGTTTATTCTTTCCCTGGATGACCTGTCAATTGATGAGAGTGGGGTGTTAAAGTCACCCACCACCACCGTGTTTGGTGTTATCTGTGACCTTAGTTCTAATAATGTTTGTTTGACGAATTTGGGAGCCCCCATGTTAGGTGCATATATGTTTAGGATTGTAATGTCCTCCTGTTGGAGTGTGCCCTTAATCAATATAAAGTGACCTTCCTTATCTTTTTTGACTAACTTCGGACTAAAGTCCACCCTGTCTGATATTAGGATAGCAACCCCTGCTTGTTTTCTAGGCCCATTTGCTTGAAACACCGTCTTCCAACCTTTCACCCTAAGATAATGTCTATCCTTTGTAGAAAGGTGAGTTTCTTGAAGACAACAAATTGTAGGATCCTGCTTTTTAACCCAGTCTGCAAATCTATGTCTTTTCGTTGGGGCTTTGAGACCGTTGATATTAAGAGATATTATTGAAAGGTGTGTATTTATGTTTGCCATTTGTGTGTGTGTGTGTGTGTTACTTGTTCTACCTGTGCTCTCTTCTGTTAACTGGTGTTTCAGTATGGCTGGTTTTTTCTAGGTTCCTTATATGTGTGCTTTTCCTTTTGTTCAGCATGGAGGATTCTATCAAGTATTTTCTGTAGAGCTGGTTTTGTCTTCAGATATTCCTTTAACCTGCTTTTGTCATGGAATGTCTTTATTTCTCCATCTATTTGGATGGATAACTTTGCAGGATAAAGTAACCTTGGTTGACAGTTGTTATCTTTCAGAACTTGGAATATATCACTCCAGGCCCTTCTGGCTTTAAAAGTTTGTGTTGAATAATCTGCTGTAATCCTGATGGGCTTGCTTTTGTAGGTAACTTGATTTTTCTCTCTAACTGCTTTCAATATTTTTTCTTTGGTTTGTGTGTTTGGAAGTTTGAGTATAATGTGGCGAGGAGAGTTTCTTTCTGGGTTTTGTCTGGCTGGGGTTCTAAAGGCTTCCTGTATCTGTATTGGCACCTCTTTCCCAATTTGGGGAAAATTTTCCTCTATGATTTTGTTGAAGATGCCTACTATGCCTCTGGAGTGGAATTCTTCTCCTTCTACTATGCCCTGAATTCTTATATTGGATCTTTTCATAGTGTCCCGAATATCTTGAAATTCCCACTCGTACTTTTCTATAAGTTTGTCTTTCTCTTTGTTGGACTGCATTAGGTCTGCCACCTGATCTTCTAGCTTAGATATTCTGTCCTCTCCCTCATCCATCCTACTGGTGAGATTTTCTACAGAGTTTTTATTTCATTAACTGTGTTCTTCATTGCTAATAATTCTGACTGGTTTTTCTTTATTATTTCTATTTCTCTATTTATGTCTTGTATTGCCTTCTTTATTTCATTAAATTGGTGTCCTGCCTCTTCTTTGATTCCTTTGATTTCCTCTTTGATTTCCTCTTTGATTTCTTCTTTGGTTGTTTTCATGTGTTCTTTGACCTCTTTGAACATATTTATAATTATTCTTTTGAACTCTTTCTCAGGCATTTCCTCTAACTCTTTCTCACTGGAGGACATTTCTGATGCATTAATACTTTTAGGTGGATTTATATCGTCTTGCTTTTTAGTGTTTCTTGTGTTATAATGTATATATTTTTGCATCTTGGATTAAGTTAATGCTTGGATTTTCTAGCTAGCTGTGTATTCTTAGCTGTATCAATTGATTTGGTGTAAAATATTTTCAGGGTAGGACCTTAAGGTATTAGGTGTGGCTCTTAAGACTCTCAGAGTATCTACAAAGATGTTCTTAGGGGTTGAGTTTCCCTGCTATAGGAGTATTCAAGCAGGCTGAGTGGAATAATATACTGGTAGATTCTAAAATTTAGCTAAACACTGTACCCATTCCATCAACAACAGCCCCGAGTATGTATGCAAGAGTAGTTATTATAATGACCAGATCCTCTATCAACAAAGAGGTTTAGATTTCTGGTCTGTTGAGGTATCCAAGTCAGCTTGTGACCAGGTGAGACCCTTCCCTGGTGCAATCCCAGTTACCTTGGGTGATTGTGGTCTCAGTCAAGTTGCTGCCTGGGTCGTCGGGCTGCTGTTCTGATTTCTGGAGCTGGGCACTTGCTTTTCCTACGGGGCAAACTGAGCCGCTGCCGCCTCTGCAGCTGTTGTAGGTGTCTCCCCCGGAGCCCCCACCACTGCTGAGGCTGCCGTTGTCGTGTCCACCGCTGCTGCTCACCCCGAAGCCGCTGCTGTCCTGGGTCCGCTGCTGCTGGGGCCACTGGTACCGGTGCTGGAGCCGCTGAAGTTGCTGCCAAATTCTGCTCCTGCTTGGGTCCCGCCGTCAGCCCAAGTTGGCGTGGCCGGGTCCCGGGCCGCTGCTGTGTTCGCTGGAGCTGGGTTCAGGCGGCAGGGGAGGGGAGGGAGCCGCGGCTGTTCTGGTTGTATCGTGTGCTTTTACCTCGCGGTCTGCTCCTCCCTCCGTTGCTCGCTGCCGCTCTCCCCTCACGTTTCCCGAGTTGCGGAGAGCGCGGTGTGAGGGGAAAATCCCGCACCTGGCTTGTCCTGCGGCTCGAGCCGGGAGTCCGGCGGTTTTCTGCCGCTCCGCGGTTGCGGCGGGTAGCTGAGCCGCCCCGGAGCCGCTGTTCCCGGCTGTGCAGGCTCTGGATGCTCTATAACTCTTCCACTTCTCCGCTGCCGCCTCAACTTCCTATACACCTCACTTTTTAGTAAAAGTGTGTATTTTGCTGAGTTTATTTTGGTCTTTCCCCCCCCAGGCTGTTTTGGCGTGGTACCTACGCCGCCATCTTAACCGGAAGTCCATAGCCCATTTTTTGATTGGCTTGTTTGATTCCTTATTATTTAACTTTTTGAGTTCTTTGTATATCCTAGATATTAATCCTTTATCAGATATATAGCTGGTGAAGATTTTTTCCCATTCTGTAGGTTGCCTCTTTGCTTTTTTCACTGTGTCCTTTGCGGTGCAAAATCTTTGTAATTTCATGAGGTCCCAGTGGTTAATCTGTGGTTTTATTATTGCCTGAGCAATTGGAGTTGTATTTAGAAAGTCTTTGCCAAGACCAATAAGTTGAAGGGTTTCCCCTACTTTTTCTTCTTGCAGTTTCAGAGTTTCAGGTCTGATGTTAAGTCTTTAATCCATTTGGACTTAATTCTTGTGCATGGCGAGAGAGAAGAATCTATTTTCATCCTTCTGCAGATATATGTCCAGTTTTCAAAACACCATTTGCTGAAGAGGCTGTCTCTTCTCCAATGAGTATTTTTGGTATTTTTATCGAATATCAGGTGGCTAAAGCTACTTGGGCTTACATCTGGATCCTCTATTCTGTTCCACTGATCTACATGTCTGCTTTTGTGCCAGTACCATGCTGTTTTTGTTACTGTGGCTCTGTAGTATAGGTTAAAATCAGGTATGGTGATACCACCAGCCTCTTTTTTGTTGCTCAGTATTATTTTAGATATTCGAGGTTTTTTGTGATTCCAAATGAATTTTTGGATTGTTTTTTCTATTTCCATGAAGAAAGCCTTTGGAATTTTGATAGGGATTGCATTAAATGTGTAGATTGCTTTAGGTAAGATTGCCATTTTCACAATATTGATTCTTTCAACCCAGGAACAAGGGATGTTTCTCCACTTTCTAGTGTCTTCTGCAATTTCTCGCTTGAGTGTTTTAAAGTTCTCATTGTAGAGATTCTTTACTTCCTTGGTTAGGTTTATTCCAAGGTACTTTATTTTTTTTTGATGCAAATGTGAATGGGAGTGATTCTCTGATTTCATCCTCTGTGTGTTTGTTGTTAGCATATATGAAGGCTACTGATTTCTGTGTATTTAATTTGTATCCTGCTACATGGCTGTAGGTTTTGATCAGCTCTAACAGCTTGCTAGTAGAGTCTTTAGGGTCCTTTATGTATAGAATCATGTCATCTGCAAATAATGAAACTTGATTTCTTCCTTTCCAATTTGTATCCCTTTTATGTGTGTCTCTTGCCTTATTGCTATGGCTAAGACTTCCAAAACTATATTAAATAAAAGTGGGGACAGTGGACACCCTTGTCTTGTTCATGATTTTAGTGGAAAAGCTTCCAGTTTTTCCCCATTTAGTAATATGTTGGCTGTAGGCATATCATAAATAGCCTTTATTATATTGAGATATGTTCCTTCTATTCCCAGTCTCTGTAGGACTTTTATCATGAAGGGATGTTGGATTTTGTCAAGTGCTTTCTCTGCGTTTGATGAGATGATCATGTGATTTTTGTCCTTCAACCCGTTTATGTAATGTATTACATTTATAGATTTGCGTATGTTGAACCATCCCTGCATCTCTGGGATAAAGCCTACTTGGTCAGGGTGAATGATCTTTTTGATATACTCTTGTGTTCTGTTTGCCAATATTCTGTTGAGAATTTTTGCATCTATGTTTGTGAGGGAGATTGGTCTGTAATTTTCTTTTTTTGTTCTATATTTGCCTGGTTTTGGTATCAAGGTGATGCTGGCCTCATAGAAGGAGTTTGGTAGAATTCCTTCTTTTTCTATTTCCTG
Organism: Jaculus jaculus; assembly: GCF_020740685.1. NCBI lineage: Eukaryota > Metazoa > Chordata > Mammalia > Rodentia > Dipodidae > Jaculus > Jaculus jaculus. The sequence continues at coordinate 7,394,007 of NC_059125.1, forward strand.
GAAAAGCTTAAGAAGCAATGGTGTTAGCTCTTCCTTAAAAGTCTGGTAAAATTCAGCAGTGAATCCGTCTGGGCCTGGGCTTTTTTTGGTTGGGAGATTATTGATAACTGTTCGGATCTCCATGTTTGTTATAGGTCTATTTAAGTGATTAATCTCATTTTGATTTAATTTAGGTAGGTCATATAAATCGAGGAAATCATTTCTTTCAGATTTTCATACTTTGTGGAGTATATGCTTTTATAGTATGTCCCTATGATTTTTTGAATTTCTCTGGAATCTGTTGTGATGTTACCTTGTTCATCTCTGATTTTATTAATTTGTGTCTCTTCTCTTTTTCTTTTGGTCAGATTTGCTAAGGGTTTATCAATCTTGTTTATTCTTTCAAAGAACCAACTCTTTGTTTCATTAATTCTTTGGAATTTTTTTTCTTTTTTGCTTCTATTTCATTAATTTCTGCCCTAATCTTTATTATTTCTTCCCGTCTACTGATTTTTGGTTTGCCTTGTTCTTTTTCCAAGGCTTTAAGGCGAAGCATTAGGTTGTTTACTTGCGACCTTTCTAATTTCTTAATATAGGCACTTAAGGCTATAAATTTACCTCTTAGAACTGCCTTCATTGTGTCCCAGAGATTTTGGTATGTTGTGTTCTCATTATCATTTGACTCTATTAATTTTTTGATTTCCTTTTTGATTTCTTCATTGACCCATTCATCATTTAGTAGTGTATTGTTTAGTTTCCATGATTTTGTGTATGCTCTATATCTTTCTTGCTACTGATTTGTAGTTTAATTCCATTGTGGTCTGATAGAATGCAAGGAATTATTTCAATTTTCCTGAATTTGTTAAATTTGCTTTGTGTCCTAATATATAGTCTATTTTAGAGAATATTGCATGTGCTGCTGAAAAGAATGTATATTCTGCAGCCTTTGGATGAAATGTCCTGTATATATCTGTTAAGGCCATTCCTTCTATGACCTCATTTAATCTAGAGGCCTCTCTGTTTATTTTTTCCCGGGATGACCTGTCAATTGATGAGAATGGGGTGTTAAAGTCACCCACCACCACTGTGTTTGGTGTTATCTGTGACCTTAGTTCTAATAGTGTTTGTTTGACAAATTTGGGAGCCCCCATGTTAGGTGCATATATGTTTAGGATTGTAATGTTCTCTTGTTGGAGTGTGCCCTTAATCAATATAAAGTGACCTTCCTTATCTTTCTTGACTAATGTCGGACTAAAGTCTACCCTGTCTGATATTAGGATAGCAACCCCTGCTTGTTTTCTAGGCCCATTTGCTTGAAACACCATCTTCCAACCTTTCACCCTAAGATAATGTCTATCCTTTGTAGAAAGGTGAGTTTCTTGGAGACAACAAATTGTAGGATCCTGCTTTTTAATCCAGTCTGCAAATCTATGTCTTTTCGTTGGGCCATTGAGGGTGTTGATATTAAGAGATATTATTGAAAGGTGTGTATTTTTGTTTGGCATTTTTGTGTGTGTGTGTGTGTTTCTGGTTCTACCTGTGCTCTCTTCTGTTAGCTAGTATTTGAGTTTTACTTGTTTTTTCTAGGTTCCTTATATGTGTGCTTTTCCATTTCTTCAGCATGGAGGATTCTATCAAGTATTTTCTGTAGAGCTAGTTTTGTCTTCAAATACTCCTTTAACCTGCTTTTGTCATGGAATGTCTTTATTTCTCCATCTATTTGAATGGATAACTTTGCAGGATAAAGTAGCCTTGGTTGACAGTTGTTATCTGTCAGAACTTGGAATATATCACTCCAAGCCCTTTTGGCTTTAAAAGTTTATGTTGAATAATCTGCTGTAATCCTGATGGGCTTGCTTTTGTAGGTAACTTGATTTTTCTCTCTAACTGCTTTCAATATTTTTTCTTTGGTGTGTGTGTTTAGAAGTTTGATTATAATATGGCGAGGAGAGGTTCTTTCTGGGTTTTGTCTGGCTGGGGTTCTAAAGGCTTCCTGTATCTGCATTGGCACCTCTTTCCCAATTTGGGGTAAATTTTCTTCTATGATTTTGTTGAAGATGCCTACTATGCCTCTGGAGTGGAGTTCTTCTCCTTTTACTATGCCCTGAATTCTTATATTGGAACTTTTCATAGTGTCCTGAATATCTTGAAATTCCCACTCATACTTTTCTATAAGTTTGTCTTTCTCTTTGTTGGACTGCATTACGTCTGCCACCTGGTCTTCTAGCTTTGTTATTCTGTCCTCTCCCTCATCCATCCTACTGGTGAGATTTTCTACAGAGTTTTTTATTTCATTAACTGTGTTCTTCATTGCTAGTAATTCTAACTGGTTTTTCTTTATTATTTCTATTTCCTTATTTATGTCTTGTATTGCCTTCTTTATTTCATGAAATTGGTGTCCTGCATCTTCTTTGATTCCTTTGATTTCCTCTTTAAGTTCCTCTTTGACTCCTTTGATTTGTTCTCTGACTTCTTTGAACATATTTACAATCATCCTTTTGAACTCTTTCTCAGGCATTTCCTCTAACTCTTTCTCACTGGAGGACATTTATGATGCATTAATACTTTTAGGTGGCTTTATATCGTCTTGCTTTTTAGTGTTTCTTGTGTTATAATGTATATATTTTTGCATCTTGGATTAAGTTAATGCTTGGATTTTCTAGCTAGCTGTGTATTCTTAGCTGTATCAATTGATTTGATGTAATATATTTTCAGGGTAGGACCTTAAGGTGTTAGGTGTGGCTCTTAAGACTCTCAGAGTATCTACAAAGATGTTCTTAGGAGTTGAGTTTCCCTGCTATAGGAGTATTCAAGCAGGCTGAGTGGAATAAAATACAGGTAGATTCTAAAATTTAACTAAACACTGTACACATTCAATCAAAAACAGCCCTGAGTATGTATGCAAGAGTAGTTATTATAATGACCAGATCCTCTATCAACAAAGAGGTTAAGATTTCTGGTCTGTTGAGGGATCCAAGTCAGCTTGCGACCAAGTGAGACCCTTCCCTTGTGTAATCCCAGTTACCTTGGATGATTTTGGTCTCAGTCAAGTTGCTGCCTGGGCCGTCGGGCTGCTGTTCTGATTTCTGGAGCTGGGCACTTGCTTTTCCTGCGGGGCAAATCGAGCCTGGCAAGTGTGGCCCTAGAGATCAGCACCCCTGCTGCTGGAACTGCTGCTGCTCAAGCTTACTCTGCTGGGACTGTAGCCACTGCTGCTGAAGGTGTTGCTGCTGGACCCACTGCCGCTGCTGCCTCTGCTGCTGCTGTAGCTGCCACTGCTGCTGAAGCTGCTGCTGCTCTGTCCACTGCCGCTGCTCCCCCTGAAGCTGCTGCTGCCAAGTCTGCTGCTGCTGCCACTCCTGGGTCTGCTGCTGCTGGGGCCGCTGTTACCGGTGCTGGAGCCGCTGATGTTGCTGCCGAACTCTGCTCCTGCTTGGGTCCCACTGTTGGCGTGGCTGGGTCCCGGGCTGCTGTTCTGTTCACCGGAGCTGGGCTCAGGCAGTGGGGGAGGGGAGGGAGCCGCAGCTGCTCTGGTTCTCTCGCTGCTCCAAGAGTTCTTCTACCTCGTGGTCTGCTCCTCCGCTGCTCGCTGCCGCTCTCCCCTCATGTTTCCCGAGTTGCGGAGAGTGCGTTGTGAGGGAAGCGCCCGCACCTGGCTTTTCCTGCGGCTCGAGCCGAGTCTGGCGGCTTTCTGGTGCGCTGCGGCCACGGCGGTTGGCCGAGCTGCCGGAGCCGCTTTTCCAGCCTGTGCGGGCTCTGGACGCTCTGGAACTCTTCTACTTCTCTGCTGCCACTTCAATTTCCTATACACCTCACTTTTTAGTAAAAGTGTGTATTTTGCTGAGTGTTTTTGGTCTTTTTTCCCCCCTAGGCTGCTTTGGCGTGGTACCTACGCTGCCATCTTAACTGGAAGTCCCCCCAGCATCCATAATTTTTTATGCCTGTGGGGGATGCTCAAACCAATACTTCTAGGATACTGAGGAAAGCTGTACTTTGAAAGTTTTGTTATCTTTTAAAATTTGATAATGATGCATGAATATGGAATTGAAATACATGTAAGGAACATTTTAAATGAAAAAATAACACCCCAGTGGTAATCAATCAGTGTAAATGGCTATTGCCAATTATCACTTATATATCCAATAAGGAACTTGCATCTGGGATGTATAAAGTTTTACAACTCATATATAAAAAATAAATAAGCCAATTAAAAGATTGGCAAAAGATTTAAATAGAAAGCTTTTTTAAAGGACATATTAAGATGTCTGAGAAGCCCTTGAAAACAGGATCCACCTCATTAACAAATTAGAGTGAAATTCTGCTTTTCACCCAACAGGATGCTTATAGTCAAAAAGACAGATGATAATGAGTAGAAAACTTGTAACCCTTACACATTGTTTTTGGGAATGTAAATTGATGTAGTTCCCTGAGATGCTAAACACATAGTTATCTTATGATCTAGCCATTCGACTTTATTGCTTTATCTATATTACCAATCAATCTATCTATCATCTATGTATCTATAATCTGTGCACTTATCTATTTTTGCACATGTGTGCAGTATATATGCAAGAGAAACAAAAGCATGCAATCACAAAATATAGCAACATTCATAGTGACCTATTCATAGAAACAAAATGGAAACACTAATGTCCATTATATGATGAGTGGTGAATAAAATTTTATGTAGAACAAAATTATATTCTTATGATAAATATGAATAGAATAAATAAATAGAAATGAGGTATATGATACAACTGAATGAACCTTGAGAACATCCTGCTAAATGAGAAAAGAAACCAGACTCATGGGACCACATATAATTTGGTGCCATTAATATTATATGTATAGAATAAGCAAATCCAGAGATGCACAAAGTAGATTAGTGGTTGCCTAGGGCAATGGGGAGAAGAGATCGGGGAGTTACTGCTAATGGGTTCAGTGTTTTCATTTTTAGGGCATAATGAAAATGTTCTAAGATGGGATTTTAGGAGTGTTTGTAACTCTGAGAATATATTAAAACTATTGAATTGTATACTTTAAACAGATAGATTGTATATATTTGGATTATATCTCAATGAAGCCATTAAAACAATTGCCATGCTGTTCCTTGGAGCAATTCAATGATAGCACAGAGGAATTATTGATCTTTTTTTTTTAAACATTTTATTTATTTATTTGAGAGCGACAGACACAGAGAGAAAGACAGATAGAGGGAGAGGGAGAGAATGGGCGCGCCAGGGCTTCCAGCCTCTGCAAACGAACTCCAGACGCATGCTCCCCCTTGTGCATCTGGCTAACGTGGGACCTGGGGAACCGAGCCTCGAACGGGGTCCTTAGGCTTCACAGGCAAGCGCTTAACCGCTAAGCCATCTCTCCAGCCCTTATTGATCTTTTAAAATAATTTCAATACTTTTATGTATTTCTAAAGTTAAGGCATGCACCATTGTTCACTAACTCCATCAGCATTACAAAAGGTGAAGAATTAGAAGTGAGAGCAAGTTTCTCTGCAAAGGTCCAGCTTAATGAAATGCCTCAGAAGGAAAATTAGCAGTACAGATTTGATGCTAGACAATGTTTTAAAAGAAGCACTTCCCATTTAAAATGCAAGTTCTCTCCTACCTCTATAAATGAACAGCTATTTGGCTCTTTGTATTTCAGAAACCAAAGTGTTTTGGCAGTTCCTAATTGTGACTCATATGAAATCTCTTTGGAAAAGCAATTTGAAAATATTCATTCCCTGAAGTCCTCTGAGCAAAGTTTACTTTAAGCACTCCAGGACTTGTCATATTCCTAGAATCAAGACATGTTCTTCAATATTCCAGCTGAAATAATTTCACTCTTAAAGAAAATCTGCCAATGTAGTCAATGAACTTTCCATGTGCCTATTTGTTGGTGAAGTTTGCTTGGGGAGATGAACCCCGAAATAGTGCACAACTGACAAAGTGATAATCCCACCAAGCCGAGGTTCATTCAATAATGAGCTTAATTAGAAGTGTATATAGGAACATGGGTGAAGGGTTAATTGCAGGAGAAAGGGAAACTTATAAACAGCTATACCACTGGAGAAAATGTCTCTCACTTTCCAACAATTATTAACCGCCCATATGTCCTTAGGTAGGGTGGTGTCTCACGAGCCTCTCCTGTAGCAATTGTTAACTATACAAATCCTATAGGAGGGGAGGGGCCCCTTGAGTCTCTCATTGCTATGATGGAATGTTAATGGGCCCAATCTTGTACTAATCTGCCAGTAACCATAGCTACAGAATTCAAGAGCCAAGACCATGTCATGCCCAGTGGATAGCATTCCACAGCACTGTTATTTGTATCTATATGCACTGATTCTTTTTTCTCAATTTTTATTAACATCTTCCATGATTATAAAAAATATCCCATGGTAATACCCTCCCTCCCCCCACTTTCTCCTTTGAAATTCCATTCTCCATCATATCTCCTCCCCATCTCAATCAGTCTCTCTTTTATTTTGATGTCATGATCTTTCCCTCCTCTTATGATGGTCTTGTGTAGGTAGTGTCAGGCACTGTGAAGTCATGGATATCCAGGCCATTTTATGTCTGAAGGGAGCACGTTGTAAGGAGTCCTACCTTTCTTTGGCTCTTACATTCTTTCCACCATCACTTCTGCATTAGACCCTGAGCCTTGGAAGGTCTCTGCCCTCTAATTGGACTGGAGGCCCGCTCCATGGGAGGGAATACATCCCTGATACTGAAAACTTAATATAGAGGTAGTCATAAGTCCTAGGGGTGTAATGTCTGCTGATGTCTGGATAAATGTATATACTATGATCAAACTGCCCAGTAAGCACTTCTCTTAATATTCATACCCTTATATTAAAGCTACTCTCACTTTTGGTAGAGAATCTTCTCTTTTCAGATGACAGTGACCCTGGGACTACTCAGAAGGTATCATGGTGCTGGAAAGAAATGAATGTAGTACTGAGTAATATCTAGATCATACCTTCCAAGGCTCAGGGTCTAATGCACTGATTCTTAAAACACCTACCATATTTGCCTTATCATAATCTCTTTCTCTTCTCTCTCTCTCTCTCACACACACATACACACACACACTTTTTTGGAACAATCTGCAGCTCAATTCTTTGGTATTTGGTGTTTCCTAAAATACCCGATATATTCTCAGCATACAACAACAATAAAGTTACTGCCAATGGGAATTTTAACAATGATGTAGTATCTACTCTGTACTCCATATTCCATTATTGATTATTTTAAACTTTTAATTGGAGAGAAAGAGAGAGAATGGACATACCAGGGTCACTGTGAACAAATTCCAAATGCATGCACCACTTTGTGCATCTGGCTTTACATTGGTACTTGGGAATAAAACCTGGGTCATTAGGTATTGCAAGCAAGCACCTTAACCTCTGAGCCATCTCTCCAATGTACTTTATAACATTTTTTTTTCTAGTAAAGGATTCTTCCCATATGGGTCACTTATTTTATGGAATGTCCCTTCATATAGATTACCTTGTCTTTCCTCATGATTTGATCCAAGTAATAGATATCTGACCAGAACTCCACATAAGTGGTTGTGTGTCTTTCTCAAGATTTCATAGCAAGAAGCACATAATGCCCATTGGGCCTTTTTGGAAATATTAATCTTGGTCATTTGATTAAAGTTTTGTTCCTTCACTGCATAAATCTTTCTGTGACTACTAAGTAATTGTTGAGATATTTTGAGACTTGTAAATATACTATTCCTCATTGGGTTCTCTTCCTATACAGTTTAAAAAACTAAAATTTTAAAGGTCTTAAAACCTGCTACATAAAAAGCATGCATTCCTGATACATGTTTTCTGTCAAGGTTATCTTAGAATATAGGCCCCAGTGGGCAGGAGGTAGTTTGCAAAACCTATTTTGTACAAAATGAGTTGTGTTATGTGTCAGTAATAACTATGAAAAAAATCTTAGCAGCCATGAAAGATACGCTTAGATTGGATATTTCAAATATGATATATCCATTCTCTATAGATTCTATGCAACAAATTTCTAAATGGAATCAGTTTCATATGTACTGAAAATGAAATTCTTCAAAGAAATTTTACATGAAAAAGCAAGGTATATAAAACCAAGCATAGTATAATCTCACTTATGCTTTTAAAAACTATATCTGCACTGTTGCATATTAACATATGTAAATTTATAGAAACTAGCATGGAAGAATACACAGCAAACCGTTAACAGCAATTACCTCACTAGAGGCAAATGAAATCTTGGAGAGGGGATCATGCTGGGTGTACAAGGAATAAGATATTCAATTTTAGTTTAGACACCTCCATTTTTAGAATAGGAACATACTTATGTTTTACTAAATAATATAGTTTTTAAAGACATATATTTGCTGAAAACATGTTAGTATTATTTTCAAGATTTTTCCTTTTCTTGACAGCTTGATTACTATTTATGTCAATAAAATAACTTGAACATAAATGAAATATTCCATGCCTCAATGTATACATGATATATATCATAGGAATAAAGGTGTGCACCACCATGCTTGGCCCAAATAAATACATTTGTAAAACCTCACTGATTAATTGATGAATTTAAATGGAATGGGCTATTAGGAGGTGAAGAGTAGTTGAAGAAAGATCATTGGGTGCATGCCTGTGAAGGGGATATCTTGTCCTTGGCTCCTTTTTCTGTCTCCTCCCTGCCGTAGGTGAAACACTTTTCTTTACCCATGCCCCCTATCATGATGCTCTGCCTCACCAAACACAGGCCTAGACACAACAGAGCCAAATGACCATAGATTGAAAGCTCTGAAATTGTGTACCAAATAAATCCTCTTCCCATACATTTTCTTAGATATGTCATCACAGCAATTCAAAGTGACTAAGGCATTTGTGATCAAACCTGTAGAGGTATAAGTCAATCATATCAAACTTGTCAATACTCTAGTGAACTAATAATATAATTGGTGTCTAAGAGACATTTGCTCAGCATAGTAAATATGTGAGAGGGTGAAGAGTTAATATCATTTTTATTGGGCTTTTCTACTGTGGTTTAAATGAAAAGTATCATAGTACCTTATAGTAGCTACTATTTTGAACCTGTTATTTATGGAAAAATATAAAAAGCACATAAAATTGGACTGTACTTCAATGTATCAGTCACCTGTCTTAGTTTTCATTCACAGTATTTTTTTTTTCATTTATTTCTACTGCCTCCAATTACTGTTGGTTGACAATTCTCCATGGGTCTGTCATAATGTTTATGAATATCTTGTGAGTACAATCACTTTCTTTGTTTTGGACTATTTTTAAAATTGACATGTATAGCAGGTAGTCTCATATAAAAAAAGTGGAAGAAGCAGGGCGTGATGGTGTAAACCTTTAATCCCAGTACTTGGGTGGCAGAGGTAGGTGGATTGCCTTGAGTTTGAGGCCACCTTGAAACTACATAGTGAGTTCCAGATCAGCCTGGACTAGAGTGAGACCCTACCTTTAAAAACCAAAAACAAAAAAGACTGGAAGACAGATTTATTTACTGCCAGTATGATAAAGAAAATGTCTCTCTCTCCAAGATAAGGTGAAGAGAGGTTTGTTTAATGTCCAGTAGAAAAGATTCAGATTCTCTAAATCCAGAGTTCCCCAACTCTGATGCAAGCCCACTGCCTCATAGCATCCTCCTGGGGCACTTCAAACTGTCCTCATAGGTCTTGGAAAGCAAGAAGGATCAAATATGACACAAAGTTTATGCTACTTGCATAATTAAAATAATAATGTCCTTTCCCCCTGACCCAAGAATCTTGTGCCTTTTGTCAAAATATCCATGGAGGTGATAAACTAATTTGTGATTCTGCAAGTAGGAAAAATACTGAAAAATTTCAGTGTTCTTGACACCCACTCTCTTTCTGTTCCATATTATTTTTTAACCAATATCAAACACTGCATTACTTCAGTTGGAAATATTTTTGTAGGGAGAAATTATTTTGAATATTCTTTGAAAATAATGTAAAGATAGCAAAACGTAATTCCACACAAGTGGTGATATATAATATTGAAACCTCAAGGATCAAGTTTGGTACATCTTAAGACTTAAGTATGTTTTACAACCTAGACTTTTAACATTTTAGGCAGGTAATGGGGAATGTAGTTCATATATATGAAGTACCAATTGCCATATGGTTTTGGACAACATGACATAATCAAACAATGATATGCTTTCCTGTGAACTATTCATCCAGTGTAAATTATAGACTATATCTAACTCCTCTTCAGTTCAACTTGAGTCTTCTTAGTGAATAAGTTACAAAACAAGTTTAGTTTGCCAAAGTTCAAATAATTTTAAAACTGAGGACAAGGAACTATGGACCATTCAAATTCAAGATTTCAGCTCTCATCATCCTGATAAGCAAAATCGTTTAAAAAAAAAAAGCTTCACAGACATTTTATTAATGAGTTTGGCCTTTTAAAATGGACAGAACCAAAATGAAGTTTCTTAATGCACTGATAAGATTTCAAATCACATGTACTAACTAATTTGACTATATTAGTGACGTGTGCTATTTTATCATGCTTCCATTTTGTAAGCATTAAACATTTTTGAGCTTCTTTGATCCAAGTGGGAAATGAATAATAAAGACATTTGATGAACTCAGATTCAAAAAAGGACACGTACAAAAATTCAAAGGGAGAATGTTTAACCAAGGAGAAATAAAAAAGGCGCCTGGACCGGAACAAATCATGTCTGGAAGGTCAGGGTTATTTACAGCTCTGTTCACCCAGCAAGAGTAAGAAGGCTTGTAGTCTGTACACAAATCACGTTCATGTAAGACACAGAAAGCAGAGGCTAGAGGAAGCCTTTTCCTCCTGTTCCTCCACCAAGGACAGGAGGAATGTATAGGCAGGTAAATTTGAAACTGACATAAATGAGCCTGAAATAAATGAGAATACGGTCCCAGAACACCCATCGTCCTTAAATGATATCTACTTCATCAGGTTTGATGACTTACAAGGAAGGAATTTTATATCATTTACTGAGAACCTAGTAAGTGTCCGAAGATTTTCTAGGGGCTTTTTGTACTGTTGTCCTAATCTTAAAAAAAGTTAATAAAATAAAACTTGGTGTGATTGCATGATATGAGTAAATGACATATTGAATGAGTAACTTTATATGGACAAGCAGACACTCTCATGTATATTTTAACACATAAATGAATGACATAGGACTCCAACCTTGAGAGAGTTCCAAAATTAGCAAGAATGACAGATATATAAGCATATGATTATAGTGTAATTGTATCTATGCTGTCATTATGGCTCAGAATATAACAATGATACTCTGTCACTTATAAAAACTGATTTGCAGGAAATACACGACTTTTTTCACTCAGAGGTTAGGGATGACTCAGCCTAGTTCTAGAAAATATCAAAAATGAACAGCTTTTTTATGTTAAAGTAGAAAGAAAGGTGATATTTGAGAATTTCCAACAGGAAAGAGGACCCTTGTATAGGGAAGAAAAAATGGATCCTATGTAATAAATAGGAAAGCTCATCAAGCTACAGAAAGAACCATCAATATATGCCTTAGTAAATCATCATAGGCTTACAGAGATGGCTTAGTGGGTAAAGTGCTTGCCCTGAAAGCATGAGAACCTGAGTTCAGATTCCCAGCACCCATGTAAATACTAGTCATGGTGGTATGTGCTTGTAATCCTAGCACTGGTGAAGAGGAGACATGAAAATTCCCAGGGTTTCCTGGGTAGTTTGTCTAGTTCAGTCAATGAGCTCTGGGTTCAGTAAGAGAAAACTGAAAACTTATTTTTCAGAAAATAGGGTGGAGACCTACTGAGGAAGAAACTGATGTAGACCTCTGGCTTCCACATGCATGTGCACCTGCACACATGTGTGCGTTCACATGTACACACTCACACTCATGTATATGTATGCACATCAAACACACACACAGATAGAAACAGAAAGAAAAACTGAGTTATGGCAGTGTTTCTATGTTTCAGAAGTATGTGAAATAGGTATCATTTTGTTGAGACTTTAAGTCTACTTTATGAGGGCTCTCTTCTTCTTTGTGGGCTCATTTTTCTCTCACTAGAGATATAAACCAGTAGCTTGGTAGTGCAGGAGATCAGAAAGGCTCTATTATTCCCTTGTAGGAGCTCTCCTAGTTCATCTTAACCATCTGTCCTTTTCAAGAGTTGACAGAAAGCTAATCAACCTACAGACTGATTGATTGATTGATTGATTGATTGATTGATTTATGAGAGGGAAAGAGAGAATAAGTGCACCAGAGCCTCTAACCACTGCAAATGAACTCCAGGTGCATGCACTGCCTTGTGTATCTGGCTTTATGTGGGTACTGGGGAATCAAACCTGGGTCCTTTGCAGGCAAGCACCTTAACTACTAAGCCATCTCTCCAGCCCAACCTATGGTTCTTATTGACAAATAGAAAACTCACCTCAATTTCACCAGTTTGAAGTTCTGACATTGCATATTTCTCAATGTTTCTAGGAAATAATTTTCTCTGTTGGCTCCTATTTAGAATGTAAGTTATTAATTGATAATATTTATATGATGTATTTTGCTTATATTTACCTCCCATTAACTTCTTTTGTCCCTTCTACCTTCTGTTGAATCCCTTCTGCTCCCCAAATTTCCCCTTTTCTTGTATGTCTCTTTTTGTGTGATCCATTGAGCTTAATTAAGGTTGCTTTCATGAACATGAGTGGGGGATTATTTACTAGAGCATGGACAACCTATTGGCTATTTTGCTGGCTTGTTACCAAGAATGCAACCCAGGCTTTTGGTTTAGATATTGGTCCTCAACCATCTCTCCTCTTTATCTTTTCCTCCATAATATCAAGAATTTCTTTTTATATAAACCAACAACTAAATAGGAGACAATTACTTGGCAGGATAGAGAGCTCATCAATCATTACAAAATGGCATCCCATAGTCATTATTGTGAAGAATGTGAAATTGAAGGATGCCAAATACAATTAAACTCAGAAATAAGTATATGCTCCTGTCAGCAAAAGAGGAAGTATGTTTGTGAAATGTAATTGAGGTGAAAGCAGAAGCAAAAAGATAAGTAAAAGAAATATAAGGCAGTTATAACCCATAATCAAACATGCACCCATACACACTGTCAAACCACTGTGAATAATTTTGGCTATTACCACAGAGAATAATTTTGGCTATTATCTTAGAAGCAGATGGCATATGTGTAAGTTTCTCTGATGGTCTGGATGCTGAACCCAAATCTTCTTATTCCAATTTGATGGGTGGAAAGAGAGAGAGAGATCTCCAAGGGAGTCTGGCAGGGACACTACCCATGAAGGTTGGTCTGGTGGATGTGCAAGTAACCAGAAGTGACTCAGTTCCTGGGGGTAACAGAGGAGAGGAGAAGCTTCAACTACATTTATATATATATATATATATATATATATATATATATATATATATATATATATATATATTTAAATTATTTATTTGCAAGCAGAGAGAGATAGACAGAACAGAGACAGAATGAATTGGTATGCCAGGGCCTCTAGATGCTACAAATGAACACCAAATGAACTGCCACTTTGTGCATCTTTGTGCATACAAGAGTACTGGGGAATTTAACCCAGGTCATTGGACTTTGCAGGCAAGTGCCTTTACTTCTAAGCCATCCCTCCTGCCCTTCAATACATTTTTTTAAAGGAGAGAAGGAGGCATATAGAGGTATATGGGGAAGGAGTGGGTGCACCAGGGCCTCCAGCCACTGCAAACAAACTCCAAATGCTTGCGTCATCTTCTGCATCTGGCTTACATGGGTCCTGGGGAATGAAATCTAGGTCCTTTGGCTTTGCTGGCAAGCTTCTTAACCACTAAGCCATCTCTCCAGCCCTCAACTACATTCTTAATGACATGATGTGCATATCTCAAGGTTTCATCAAAGACTGTCAGAGAATTCAAATACACCTCCCCACACAGCCTACCTAATGTCTAAAGAGAAAAGAAGTTTGCCACATTTATCTTTGTTATGCCATCTCTACTCACTGTAGGAATTGACTGTCTTCTACTACTCTTTGCCTTTGTGATAGAAACTTTGTACAGTTAACTTACTTTCAAGCCACTTGTTTTTGTATATATTCATACAATCTACAAAATCCTGATTATATAAATCCAAAATAAGAACACTCTTCTTAGCCCCATCATTCTCTTCTCAGAGAATTCTTTCTCATTGTTCATTTCCCTGCAAACTCTTCTCAATCCCAAATAAAATTCGCTGCCACTCTACCACTATTAAAGTATTTGTATTATGAAATTTTGCACACTAATTTTACTTCTTTATTTATTTCCTTCATTAGTTGGTAAACTGCTATATTCATGAATAAAGTATTATTCTACTCTATGATATCTTGAGTGTATTGTGATGGTTGGCACCAAATACACAGTCAGTGAATGTTTATGGTTAAAGAATGAGGTATTAGAGCTTCCGGTTAAGATGGCGGCGTAGGTACCTCGCCAAAGCAGCCTGGGGGGACAAAAAGAACAAAAATCCTCAGCAAAAATACACACTTTTACTAAAAAGTGAGGTGTATAGGAAACTGAAGCAGCAGCGGAGAAGTAGGAGAGATCCAGAGCATCCAGAGCCTGCACAGGATGGCAAAAGCGGTTCCGGCAGCTCCACCAACCGCAGCGGCGGCAGGGCACCAGAAAACCACCAGACTTGGCCCCAGCCGCAGGAAAAGCCAGGTGCGGGAGCTTACACTCACACCACACTCTCCGCAACTCAGGAAACGTGAAGGGAGAGCGGCAGTGAGCAGCGGAGGAGCAGACCACGAGGTAGAAGAACACGTGGAGCAGCGAGAGAACCAGAGCAGCTGTGGCTCCCTCCCCTCCCCCACCACCTGAGCCCAGCTCCAGCGAACAGAGCAGCGTCCCGGACCCGGCCACGCCAACTTGAGCCGACAGCGGGACCCAAGCAGGAGCAGAGTCCAGCAGCAACATCAGCAGCTCCCGAACCGGTACCAGTGGCCCCAGGAGCAGCAGACCCAGGAGCAGCAGCAGTGGCAGATCCAGGAGCGGCAACAACAGCAGACCCAGAAGCAGCAGCAGTTCCAGCAGTGGGGGTGCTGATCTGCAGGACCACAGTTGCCAGGCCTGGTTTGCCCCGCAGGAAAAGCCAGTGCCCAGCTCCAGAAATCAGAACAGCAGCCCAACGACCCAGGCAGCAACTTGACTGAGACCAAACTCATCCAAGGTAACTGGGTTTGTACCAGGGAAGGATCTCACTTGGTCACAATCTGACTGGGATCCCTCAACAGACCAGAAATCTTACCTCTGTGTTGATAGAGGATCTGGTTGTTATAATAACTACTCTGGCATACATACTTGGGGCTTTTTTTGGCTGAATGGGTACAGTGTTTAGTTAATTTTCAGAATCTACTGGTGTTTTATTCCACTCAGCCTACTTGAATACTCCCATAGCAGGGAAACTCAACCCCTAGGAGCACCTTTGTAGATGCTCTCAGAGTCTTAAGAGCCACACCTAACACCTTAAGCTCCTACCCTGAAAATATATAACATCAAATCAATTGATACAGCTAAGAATACCCAGCTAGCTAGAAAATCCAAGCATTAACTTAATCCAAGATGCAAACATATATACATTATAACACAAGAAACACTAAAAAGCAAGACAATATAAAGCCACCTAAAAGTATTAATGCATCATAAATGTCCTCCAGTGAGAACGAGTTAGAGGAAATGCCTGAAAAAGATTTCAAAAGAATGATTGTAAATATGTTCAAAGAAGTCAGAGAACAAATCAAAGGAGTCAAAGAGGAACTTAAAGAGGAAATCAAAGGAATCAAAGAAGATGCAGGACACCAATTTCATGAAATAAAGAAGGCAATACAAGACATAAATAAGGAAATAGAAATAATAAAAACCAATAAGAATTACTAGCAATGAAGAACACAGTTAATGAAATAAAAAACTCTGTAGAAAATCTCACTAGTGGAATGGATGAAGGAGAGGACAGAATAACTAAGCTAGAAGATCAGGTAGCAGATCTAATACAGGCCAAAAAAGAGAAAGACAAACTTATAGAAAAGTATGACTGGGAATTTCAAGATATTCAGGACACTATGAAAAGATCAAATATTAGAATTCAGGGCATAGTAGAAGGAGAAGAATTCCACTCAAAAGGCATAGTAGGTGTCTTCAACAAAATCATAGAAGAAAGTTTCCCCCAAATTGGGAAAGAGGTGCCAATACAGATACAGGAAGCCTTTAGAACCCCAGCCAGACAAAACCTGGAAAGAACCTCTCCTCGCCATATTATAATCAAACTTCCAAACACACACACCAAAGAAAAAATATTGAATACAGTTAGAGAGAAAAATCAAGTTACTTACAAAAGTAAGCCCATCAGGATTACAGCAGATTATTCAACACAAACTTTTAAAGCAAGAAGGGTTTGGGGTGAAATGTTCCAAATTCTGAAAGATAAAAATTGTCAACCAAGGTTACTTATCCTGCAAAGATATCCATTCAAATAGACGGAGAAATAAGGTCATTCCATGACAAAAGTAGGTTAAAGGAGTATTTGAAGACAAAACCAGCTCTACAGAAAATACATGATAGAATCCTCCATGCTGAAGAAAAGGAAAAGCACACATATAAGGAACCTAGAAAAAACAAGCAATACTCAAATACTAGTTAACACAAGAGAGCACAGGTAGAACCAGAACCACAAAAAAAAAAAAAAAAATGGCAAACATAAATACACACCTTTCAATAATATCTCTTAATATCAATGGCCTCAATGCCCCAACGAAAAGACATAGATTCGCAGACTGGGTTAAATGCAGGATCCTACAATTGGTTGTCTCCAAGAAACTCACCTTTCTACAAAGGATAGACATTACCTTAGGGTGAAAGGTTGGAAGACGGTGTTTCAAGCAAATGGGCCTAGAAAACAAGCAGGGGTTGCTATCGTAATATCGGACAGGGTAGACTTTAGTCCGACATTAGTCAAGAAAGATAAGGAAGGTCACTTTATATTGATTAAGGGCACACTCCAACAGGAGGACATTACAATCCTAAACATATATGCACCTAACATGGGGGCTCCCAAATTTGTCAAACAAACACTATTAGAACTAAGGTCACAGATAACACCAAACACAGTGGTGGTGGGTGACTTTAACACCCCATTCTCATCAATTGACAGGTCATCCCGGGAAAAAATAAACAGAGAGGCCTCTAGACTAAATGAGGTCATAGAAGGAATGGCCTTAACAGATATATACAGGACATTTCATCCAAAGGCTGCAGAATATACATTCTTTTCAGCAGCACATGCAATATTCTCTAAATTAACCATATATTAGGACACAAAGCAAATTTAACAAATTCAGGAAAATTGAAATAATTCCTTGCATTCTATCTGACCACAATGGAATGAAACTACAAATCAGTAGCAAGAAAGATATAGAGCATACACAAAATCATAGAAGCTAAACAATACACTACTAAATGATGAATGGGTCAATGAAGAAATCAAAAAGGAAATCAAAAAATTTATAGACTCAAATGATAATGAGAACACAACATACCAAAATCTCTGGGATACAATGAAGGCAGTTCTAAGAGGTAAATTTATAGCCTTAAGTGACTATATTAAGAAATTAGAAAGGTCGCAAGTAAACGACCTAATGCTTTGCCTTAAAGCCTTGGAAAAAGAAGAGCAAGGCAAACCAAAAATCAGTAGACGGGAAGAAATAATAAAGATTAGGGCAGAGATTAATGAAATAGAAACAAAAAGAACAATCCAAAGAATTAATGAAACAAAGAGTTGGTTCTTTCAAAGGATAAACAAGATTGATAAACCCTTAGCAAATCTGACCAAAAGAAAGAGAGAAGAGACACAAATTAATAAAATCAGAGATGAACAAGGTAACATCACAACAGATTCCAGAGAAATTCAAAAAATCATAGGGACATACTATAAAAGCATATACTCCACAAATTATGAAAATCTGAAAGAAATGGATGATTTCCTTGATCTATATGACCTACCTAAATTAAATCAAAATGAGATTAATCACTTAAATAGACCTATAACAAACATGGAGATCTGAACAGCTATCAATAAACTCCCAATCAAAAAAAGCCCAGGCCCGGAAGGATTCACTGCTGAATTTTACCAGACTTTTAAGGAAGAGCTAACACCATTGCTTCTTAAGCTTTTCCAGGAAATAGAAAAAGAAGGAATTCTACCAAACTCCTTCTATGAGGCCAGCATTACCCTGATACCAAAACCAGGCAAATATAGAACAAAAAAATATAATTACAGATCAATCTCCCTCATGAACATAGATGCAAAAATTCTCAACAAAATTTTGGCAAACAAAATACAAGAATATATCAAAAAGATCATTCACCCTGACCAAGTAGGCTTTATCCCAGAGATGCAGGGATGGTTCAACATACGCAAATCTATAAATGTAATACATTACATAAACGGGTTGAAGGACAAAAATCACATGATCATCTCATCAGACGCAGAGAAAGCATTTGACAAAATCCAACATCCCTTCATGATAAAAGTCCTACAGAGACTGGGAATAGAAGGAACATATCTCAATATAATAAAGGCTATTTATGACAAGCCTACAGCCAACATATTACTAAATGGGGAAAAACTGGAAGCTTTCCCACTAAAATCAGGAACAAGGCAAGGGTGTCCACTGTCCCCACTTTTATTTAATATAGTTTTGGAAGTCTTAGCCATAGCAATAAGGCAAGAGACACACATAAAAGGGATACAAATTGGAAAGGAAGAGATCAAGTTATCATTATTTGCAGATGACATGATTCTATACATAAAGGACCCTAAAGACTCTACTAGCAAACTGTTAGAGCTGATCAAACCCTACAGCAATGTATCAGGATACAAAATAAACACACAGAAATCAGTAGACTTCATATATGCTAACAACAAACACACAGAGGATGAAATCAGAGAACCACTCCCGTTCACAATTGCATCAAAAAAAATAAATAAATAAACTACCTTGGAATAAACCTAACCAAGGAAGTAAAGAATCTCTACAATGAGAACTTTAAAACACTCAAGCGAGAAATTGCAGAAGACACTAGAAAGTGGAGAAACATCTCTTGTTCCTGGATTGGAAGAATCAATATTGTGAAAATGGCAATCTTACCTAAAGCAATCTACACATTTAATGCAATCCCTATCAAAATTCCAAAGGCTTTCTTCATGGAAATAGAAAAAACAATCCAAAAATTCATTTGGAATCACAAAAAACCTCGAATATCTAAAATAATACTGAGCAACAAAAAAGAGGCTGGTGGTATCACCATACCTGATTTTAACCTATACTACAGAGCCACAGTAACAAAAACAGCATGGTACTGGCACAAAAACAGGCATGTAGATCAGTGAAACAGAATAGAGGACCCTGATGTAAGCCCAAGTAGCTATAGCCACCTGATATTCAATAAAAATGCCCAAAATACTCATTGGAGAAGAGACAGCCTCTTCAGCAAATGGTGTTTTGAAAACTGGATATATATCTGCAGAAGAATGAAAATAGATTCTTCTCTCTCACCATGCACAAGAATTAAGTCCAAATGGATTAAAGACCTTAACATCAGACCTGAAACTCTGAAACTGCAAGAGGAAAAAGTAGGGGAAACCCTTCAACATATTGGTCTTGGCAAAGACTTTCTGAATACAACCCCAATTGCTCAGGCAATAAAACCACAGATTAATCACTGGGACCTCATGAAATTACAAAAATTTTGCACTGCAAAGGACACAGTGAAAAAAGCAAAGAGGCAACCTACAGAATGGGAAAAAAATCTTTGCCAGCTATATATCTGATAGAGGATTAATATCTAGGATATACAAAGAACTCAAAAAGTTAAATAATAAGGAATCAAACAAGCCAATCAAAAAATGGGCTATGGAGCTAAATAGAGAGTTCTCAAAGGAAGAAATGCGAATGGCATATAAGAATCTAAAAACATGTTCTACGTCACTAGTCATCAGGGAAATGCAGATTAAAACTACATTGAGATTCCTTCTCACTCCTGTCAGATTGGCCACCATCATGAAAACAAATGATCATAAATGTTGGCGGGGATGTGGAAAAAAAGGAACCCTTCTACACTGCTGGTGGGAATGCAATCTGGTCTAGCCATTGTGGAAAACAGTGTGGACGTTCCTACAACAGCTAAAGATTGATCTACCATATGACCCAGCTATAGCACTCCTAGGCATATATCCAAATGACTCATCTCATTTCCTTAGAAGTACATGCTCAACCATGTTTATTGCTGCTCAATTTATAATAGCTGGGAAATGGAACCAGCCTAGATGTCCCTCAACAGATGAGTGGATAATGAAGATGTGGCACATTTATACAATGGAATTCTACTCAGTGGTAAAGAAAAATGAAGTTATGAAATTTGCAAAAAAATGGATGGACCTGGAAAGTATTATACTAAGTGAGGTAACCCAGGCCCAGAAAGCCAAGTGCCACATGTTCTCTCTCATATGTGGATCCTAGCTACAGATGACTGGGCTTCTGTATGAGAATGAAAATACTTAGTAGCAGAGGCCAGTAAGGTAAAAAGGAGACATAAAGGGTAGAGAAAGGAAGGGAGGAGGATACTTAATAGGTTGATATTGTACATATGTAATTACAATGATTGTAATGGAGAGGTAATATGATGGAGAATGGAATTTCAAATGGGAAAGTGTGGGGCTTGGGAGGGAGGGAATTACCATGGGATATATTTTATAATCATGGAAAATGTTAATAAAAATTTTTTAAAAAAAAGAATGAGGTATTAAATAATTTGGGCTTATGAGGTCTGCTCACCGGTAGAGAACTCAGATCTGGTTCCGGAAACCAAGTCAGAACCCTATGGTCAGGAAACTCATAGGCTTCATAGATAAGTCTTCACTGTTCTCTGGAGAAGAAAAATTGGCTTGTACTCCCAAAAGTCTCTCAAATAACTTTGCATATCCCTTTTAACCCAATCTTTTCTCACTCTTGGTTGGAGAATTTGTTTTGTTTTACAGAAACCAGAAAAAAAAAACAGTGGAGAGCCAAGAGCCATTGATAAGACAAAAAGAGAGCTGACTGTCCACGTGCTACTTCTACCACATCTGCCAGGGCCCAGGAGAAATATCATAGGAAATGACAACATAAACACTATTCTCACTGCAAGCCTGAAAACCAACTCCAGGGCTAAAGTAACAGACATGGTGATCAATCAAAACCCATCAAAGCAATCCAGAGGCTACAAAGAAGTCAACACTAAATTAGACTGCCAACAGGCCTTCCATGGCTCAGGGAGCATTATAGAGGATGGGGCAAGGAAATTGTAAGAGCCACAGAGTGGGTGGGTATACCCAGAGGCACCACCCCTGCTGCTTCACAGGCACTGACTGTGGCCTTCATGACCCCACAGTGAACACCATAACCTCACTGAGGAGGGCCTCAGGGAGACAGAAGCAGAGGTGAGGGGATAAAAGAGCATAACCTGTTATAATATATGTAAAATAAAAGTTAAACGTAAAAAAATGAAGAATTTGGGCTTGGGCTGGGGAAATGTCAGTGGAGAAAAGCATTTGCTGTACCAGCGTGGGGACCAAGAGTTTGGATCCCCAGAACCCATAAAAAGCCAGATGCAGTGGCAAACATCTATAGTATTCCAATGAGGAAAATGGGAGGTGGAGACAGGATAATTCCTAAAAGTTCATGGGCCAGCTGCCAGCTAGCCTGGCATATACAGTAGTGAACAAGAGAGCCTGCCTCAAACAAAGTGGAAGGTGAGACTGACATCCAAGTTTATCCTCTGACCTCCACAACACACTATTCTCTCTCTCTCTCTCTCTCTCTCTCTCTCACACACACACACACACACACACACACACACACACCAATTTTTAAAACTGGGCTTAAACTCTCCCATATCTGTTACATAACCATTCTATTTGTAGTTCAGTCACAGTAGCATGTTTGATTTTTGTATACCCAGGCATTTGGGTTATCCATTTTATAGTTTTCTTAATTTTTTATTACTTGTTTTAGCAGCTTCTGACATGGTTCTCAATATTACACACCTCCTAGCATCCACACTCTTACATAATCCTTTCCTATTAAGGGAAGGCTGGTCGTCATAACCAACTGAATATGGCAAACATGATGGAATATCACTTTTTGAGGTTATGTTACAAAGCTGGCTCTCTTTAGGATCTCTCTATCTCTCTCCCTCTTGACTCTCACTTGCTTCTTGCCATGAAGTCAGATGTTGTTTTGAACTGCTCTCTGGAGGGACACATGTGAGAAGGACCTAGGAAAGGCTTCTGGCCAACATCTCATGAGGAAATGAAACCTCAGTCCAACTGCCCACAAGGAAGTAAATCCTGTCCATAACCATGAGTATGACCTAGGAAGTAAGTTCATGCCTGAAGCAGAGGACTCTGCTAAGCCACATCCAGATTTCTGAACCACAGAACCAGTGAGCTCATAAGTATATATTGTTTGAGGTCACTAAGTTTGAGGTAATTTGTTATAGATCAATAGATGACTAATACACCATTTATCACTCAGTTCATATTCACAACCATATCACCCATAGCAAAAGCCCTAGTTTGGTTGATATTAGGTTTGGTCCATGGAATAATTACTGGTACACTAAATTAAACTTCAGAATTCAAAATTATATTTCATTTATCAAAGTGGTTCCCATACACTCTATTAAGTCAATTTTATATCAATGTGGGTTTAATAACAGTACTGATTAAAATTTGAAGATATTGAAGTCTGATGCCTTAAGCATATAATTTTATACATTTTTTTTCCTAGTTAAAAAATCTAGGGCTGGAGAAATGGCATACTGGTTGAGGTGCTTGCTTTCAAGCCTGGAGGCCCAGGTTCAAACTGCCAGTACCCATGTAAGGCCAGATGCACAAAGTGGTTCATGCATCTAGAGTTCATTCACAGTGGCAAGAGACCCATGTTGCCTGCATATTCTCTCTCTCTCTCTCCTTGCAAATAATAGTAAATAAATTTTTAAAAATCTAAACATTTAGGCAAGGGCTGGTAGTACATGCCTTTAATCCCAGCACTTTGGAGGCAGAGGTAGGATTATCTCCGTGAGCTTGAGGCTACCCTGAGACTACATAGTCAATTCCAAGTCAGCCTGGGCTAGAGCAAGACCCTACTTTGAAAAAAAAAAAAAAAGAAAAAGTAAAAAGAAAAATCTAAACATTTGCACATATTTCTCATGCAAATACTTATGGCATACATACCATGCACTCTGAGCTTGGTGTGTGATTTCTCCCTTGTATTCACAACTGAGTATGGTGGGTGCATTGTTCAGTAAGAGAATTCCTATGATCAGAAATCCCTTACCTAGTGATGATAGAGATACCTAAACAGATATTTAACTAAATGCAGTCAACCCTCATAATAGCAACCAAAACAAGCTTTTATTATTTTTCAGCCCCTGTTGTAGGTAGCTAGAGATAACTAGAAAAGTCTTTGACTGAAAACATCTGGCTGCATCTTTTTAAAATTTTTATCATTCCTTGCTTATTCCTCTAATCATCTCAAAAATATGAATAATTTAGTAGTTGCACTTCAGTCTGCCCCTCCACTGCTCACTGTACATTTCTACTGTCGTTGTACATTGTATCTCCCAGTACAACACTGGAAAAGGGAGAAGGGCTTTTCTTAGGCTCAAGATAAATGTAGCTGCATTCACCTGCCCAAATACATGGGTACCTGCATCCAACCAATATAGCATCACGTTGAGTAGTTTAGCCTGCATTTCATTCAGTATTTTGCTCTTAGACTTATATCTGTTCTGAAACACCTTCCAGTGACAGCCCTCCAGGTACTTAGTAGGAACACACACATTCAAGTCTTTTCCCTTGTTCATCACAGCCTCCTTAGACTATTGCTACATTTATATTGGGGTTCCAAATTCTAAAGCTATACTTGCCTAAAAATACAGAATATTTCATCTTTTAGGAAACATTAGCTCAGTTGGTAGGGTGATTGCTTAGGTTGCAGGAAACCCTGAGTTCTATTCCCAGCACTACATAAAGTAGGTGTGATAAGGCATGACTAGAATGCCAGCTCTTGGGAGGCAAGCAGGAGGACCATAAGTTTAAGTTCATCCTCAGCTACATAGCAAGTTTGAAGCCAGTATGGGCCATTTGAGACCCTGTTTCAAGACCAAAAAAAAAAATGCATTCCATGAATTAATCAATTTCTAAACTTTAAGAAAGTATTCATGAGTTTGGTGTGGTAGCTCAAGGTTATAATCTCAGCTACTAGGGAAGCTTAAGCAGGAAGATCACAAGTTCAAAACAGACCTTTGCTATGCAGAAAGTTCAAGGCCAACATAGGCAACTTAGTGAGTGAGGCCTTGTATCAAAATAAAAAGTAAAAAGAAGGCTGAGGAGATTGTTCACTGATAGAGAGCTTGCCTTGCACACTCGGTAGGTTCTCTCCTCACACTGAAAAAAAAAATAAGAAGAAGAAGTTTGCATTTATGCTATTCTATGAGCCTTTAAGATTACATTGTATCCATGAAGAATTGATTTTGCTTTATAAAATTTCTGTTATAAACCGGGAGATTAAATAGACAAGCACAGTCACACACACACACACACACACACACACACACACACACACACACACACGAGTGTCACTGTAGACAAAAACATTACAAAAGGAAACTTGATTTTCTATAAAGTAAACAGAAGCTGTGACAAATTTCTTTCCAATAGGACACATAAATGAATATGACACACATCAACCAAATTGATAAATGGTGGGTTATCGGTGAAGCAATCAATGTTTGATCAGCAAATTTTCCCAGCAGGACCAAGGCAATGTGACACAGCAGGAAATCTCTCAGACGCAAGGGAGCCTCACAGTAGCATGAAACAAGCTGTGGTGAATGGCAGGCTGTTTCCATGAGGAAATAGTAGAAAGCACTATCTGAAGAACAATATAGTTTAAGAGGAAAATCTCTCTCTCTCTCTCTCTCTCTCTCTCTCTCTCTCTCTCTCCTTCTTGGAAGCTAGTGTTGAACTTACTATGTAGCTAAGGTTCGTCTTGAACCTCTGCTCCTCCTCTCTCCACTCCCCCAAGCACTGGGATTACAGGTGTACAACAACATGCTCAACCAAAACCTTTTTAAATTTAGTAAGGGTTTTCTCCCATTACAGTGCTACCTCATCCTGTTAATGTCCTGTTGATAAATAAAATGTGAACCTGCTGTGGTGGTTATGCCTATAATCACAGCACTTGTGAGGTGGAGGAGCAGGTCAGCCTTGGTTATGTAGTAAGTATGAGGTCAGTCTGAGCTACATGAGACCCTATCTCAAAAAATTTAACTACTAAATAAATAATAAGCACAATCTGTTACATGGAGAAGCATAGCCTTTGAAGGCAAAGGGCCTTGTATAATTTCTAGCATCTTTATTTTAGTTCTTGAGAGGGAGAACATGAAAGAGAAAGAGAGAGAATGGGCACACCAGGGCCTTTCAGCCACTGTGAATGAACTTTAGATGTGTGTGCCCTTTTGTGGGCATGTTCAACATTGCATGCTTGTGTTATGTTTTCTTCTGGCTACCAGTGGGACCTGGAGATTTGAACATTCTTAGGCTTTGAAGGCAAGCTACTTAACAGTTAAGACATCTCTCTAGCCCTAAATCCTAGCATCTTCTATTCTCTAGTTTTGTGAACTCACACAAACTACATACATACATACATACATGCATACATACATACATAGATCTAAATAGGCATGATGGTCATAGTGGTTAAATTAGGTGTGGTAGTTTGAATGTAAAATGTTCCCCATTAACTCATGTGTTTGAGTACTTAATCCTCAGGTGGTAGTTCTATTCAGGGAGGTTGAGGGGGCCTTTGGGAGGTGGAACATTGCTGGAGGAAGTATGTCCGTGGGAACAGAAATCTCTCTCTCTCTCTTTCTTCTCCCTTACTACTTACAAATGTGATGATATGATGTCCAGCTGTCTGCTCCTGACATGCTTACCCCACCATGACAGAAACTTTCTCTTGAAACTGTAAGCCAAAATAAACCCTTTCCTTCCATAAGCTGCTACTGATCAGGCGTTTGTCCCAGCAGCAACAATGCAACTGCTGCATTAGGTAATGCTGTGAGTTGATAGTTCTGTGCCTACAGCATAGTAAGCATTCAATAACTGTAATCATTAAATATTAACATAATTATAGATGTTCCTTAACTTATTATGGGGTTATATCCAGATAAACCCACTGTAAGTTGAAAATACATATCTCAAGAAAGAAGCTAACCTACCAAACATCAGAGTTTAGCAGCACAGTAAACCGTGGAGTCCTCTTGTTACTTACTGTCAGGATTATGTGTAAGGATGAAATGTGTCAAGCCAATTATTTCCCTCATTTGAATAGTCAATTGTAAATGAATAAAGAACAGATTCTGAATACATTGTTTCCACAGTTGCTGAAGGTCAGAGTGCCCCAAGAGGCAGAGCAAAGCCACAGTGAAAGCCATGCACATGGATGCTTTAATACCTGATTCATCATCTGCTGATTACCAAAGCAAGAAAGCTCTGTAATCCACTGTAGGAGAGTCCTTAAGGACACAACTCACAGCTTATTTTTCTCACAATCCTGACATCTTTGATCATTGTACTTCTCAGTCTGCAGAGATTTGAAGTTGAACAAACTTGCAAGGAGTCAGTCTGTTACTACTAGCTATGACAGGTGATATCTGACAGCCCAGCATGCTGTCTTGTACAGTGGCTCCCAATATTCACCTAAGAATTTAGAGAGCCAAATCCTACTGATTTGCACCCAGCAAAATGTTTGAGATTCTTAAAATGTCATTATGGGGGAAAAAAATCAGCTTGATCTTTTCTTCTGTGTGATTTGTATGGATATGTGACACATTTGAAACATTTCCATCAAAAATATTTATAAGGATAGGCTGGGGAGATAGCTCAGTTGGTAAAGTGCTTGCCTTGTAAGTCTGACAACCTGAGTTCAATCCACAGAACCCATGTTTTAAAAGTTGAGAGTGATGGTGTGCGCTTGTAACCCTAGCACTGGAGCAGTGGAGACAAGCAGAACCCTTGGCTTGATGGCCAACTAACTCAGCCTAATTAGGAGAGATTCAGGTCAGGAAGAGAAGCTGTTTCAAAACAGGTGAGCATCATGGAGAATGGAATTTCAAAGGGGAAAGTGGGGGGAGGGACGGTATTACCATGGGGTATTTTTTATAATCATGGAAAATGTTAATACAAATTGAGAAAAAAAAAAAAAAGGTGAACATCACCTAAAGAATGACAACTATGATTGGTGTATGCATGGTGTTGGTGTATGTGTGTGCATGCGTGTGTGTGTGTGTACATGCACACACAAAGTATTTTTAGGTGTTGTCATCAGTACTTAGAAAATATAGTCATTTGAGTCATATTTGTTTAAAAGGTGATGTTGATAATGTTCTGTATTTTAAGGAATTCACATATAGTATGCCTACCAAGCACAAGGCATTTGGAGAAGAAAAACTCATTAAACAAAATAGCAGAGGTTGTTCTGCTCAGATCCCTTTACTAGGTCCTTGCATCCAGCCTTCAGATGCTGAAAGTTGGCCATTAATGACTCAAAGCTGCCATATTCTTTAGAAAGCTTTCATTGTCCGAGCCCCAAGGAGTGGGCTGCACAGAATTGTGGACATCTACTGAATGTCTCTTTGCACTTCAGTGGTATACAGGTCAGCATATGCACAAGAGGAAAGGATCATGAGAGATTTTTTTTTTTTTAAAGGGAGAAATCCCTAGACAGCATTCAAGGCCAAGTACAGTGACTATTCCTAGCAGAATGGGTAGAATACACAACTCACTGCAAGTGGGAGAATACTGAAAAAAGATTTACCTCACTGGTGAGAAGAAAGAGTATATGTAATATGGCGATCCCACCCAACCACATGTCAAAGAAAGATTCAAATTATCAAATAGCTTCTAAGAATTTTAATGTGCCCTTGAACAACATCTTGCATATATTTATAGGGCCAGCTATAGTGACTCATGCCCGTAATCCAAGTACTTTGGAGATAGAGGCATGAGGATCAGAGTTCAAGATCATCATTGGCAACATAGTGAGCTCTACACCAGCCTGGGCTACCTAAGACCCTATTTCTAGAAACTAAAATGTTAAATTAAATATATATATATATAAAATGTTAGAAATTCTGAGAGCACAATATTAAAGTAGACTTAAAACACAACCACCACAGCTCAGGGAATTTTGCAGAAGAGAGGTAGAAAGATTGTAAGAGCCTTAGGGTGGGAGAGATTATCTAGAGTTATTGCTCCCCACCAACACAATGACAGAATGATGCACTCACATCTCATAACCCATAACCCATAACCCATAACCCATAACATGGTGAATACCAGCCATCACACTGAGGAGGGCCCTCAGTGGAATGTGAGCAGGGAGGAAGGAAACCATGTGCCCACCAAAGTTTCTACTTAATGAAACATTTAAAAAATAGAATTTAAATGTATATAGCAACCTACAAAGTAAGTTTCACAATGTTTAGCTCCAGAAAAAAAAAAAATAGTAACAGACATGCAAGAAGCAGGAAAATGACTCAAAATAAGAAAAAAATCCAATAAATTTAAATGGGCTCAGAAATTACAAACATTCATGGCTTAAAAAATCATAGGTGCTAGGGCTGGAAAGATAACACAGCAATTAAAGGTGCTTGCTTACAAACGTTCAGACCTGAGTTCAACGCCCCAAGACCCCACATAAAGTCAGATGCAAAATGGCACATGTGTCTGTGATCCCAATGGGGTTACAACAATGGGTAGGGGTCAGATCCAGGAGAATCCAGAAGCTCACATGTCAGTGAGGCTGGCCCACAGGAAGTGAAGCAGCAAGAAACAAGGTAGACCCTGTCTCAAGCAGGGTGGAAGGAGGGGACAAACAATTCAAGGTTGTTCTCAGACTTCCACGTGTACCCTGTGGCATGTGTATACCTCCACCACAAATACATTCACACATACATACAGATGCGCATACTGAAGAAGAAATCACCACTGTATTCCATGTTTAAAAACATAGAGATTGAACATGATAAATAGATTTGAAAAATACCTCACTTAATCCCCTATAGATTATAATTACAATGTCTGAGGTGAAAAATATGTAATGAAAGGCTAGATATCACCAAAAATATCAGTAAGCCTGATGATTCAGCCAAATGTACTCTCCAAAGTAAACACAAAAGAAAGTAAAAAACATTCTTCATGGATGGCCTCATACCTGTAATCCCAGCACTCAGGAGACTGTGGCAGAAGAATCAAGAGTTCAAGGCTGCTTAGAAAGTTTCAGGCTAGCCTGGACCACATGAGATTTTTTTTTTTTTTTTTTTTTTGTTTTTGTTTTAAGAACAAAAATAAAGGAGAGGGACAAGAACACCTTCAGTGGTGTGAAACAAAGTCAAGTGAGTAAATATATATGCAATGGTCATTTCCAAACAGGAAGGAGAATGGGGAAGGCAGAAATCATATTTGAAAAAGAATGGACAACCTTTTCAAATTTGATAAAAGGATAAGCCCTCAAGTTCATAAAACCAAAGGAAGATACTGCTCAAGAAATATGAAGAAGGACTGGAGAGATGGCTCAGCAGTGAAGGCTCTTGCATGCAAGCAAAGCCTAGCAATCTGGATTCAATTCCCCAGTATCCATTTAAAGCCAGATGTTCAGTGACACATGTATCTGAAGTTCATTTGCAGAGGCTAGAGGCCCTGGTGTGCTGTATCCCCACCCCGTCTGCAAATAAATAAATAGGAATATTTTTTAAAAGAAGAAACACAAAAACAGCAATCATGTGCTATGTAATCATATTGTCAATGATAAGGAGAAAATATTAAGGTCAGAAATATTAAAGCAAGCAATTAAAATGCACATTAAGCATAGGGAAACAAAAAGAATGGCAGCAGATTTCAAATCAAAATCAGTGCAGGTCCGATGACAAAGCAGCAATACCTATAAAGTACTGAAAATGATAACTACATAATTACACGTAAAGGGATTTTTCTCATGGCATTATCTCTTTAGGAGATAATCCACCACTCTGGGGCACAGTATGGAGATTGCAACGTAAATGCATAGATGAGTGGGAGAAGGCATGCAGCTACACACCAAGATCACCGAGGAATGGGAACCCTGGAAGCCAGGAAAGGCACGTTTCAGAGAGAACATGGTGCTGCTAACATCTTCATGTCGCCCCTCTGGCCTCTAGAACTGTGAGAACATCAGTTTCTGTTTTATTCATTCATTCATTTGTTTTTATTTGTTTTCGGCCTATGGTCTCACACTGTAGCCCGGCTGGCCTGGAACTCATTATGCCACCCAGGCTGACCATAAACTTGTAGCAATCTTCCTGATCAGCCTTCAGAGTGGTGAGAATTCAGGCATGAATGGCCAAGCATGGCATGTTTCTTTTGTTTTAAAACTCCCAGTTCGGCACGTTGTCAGAGGAGCCCCCGGTAATGAATCTACTCGCCATGGACCATTATGCTAGTGCTGATGAATAGGGTTAGCATTCTGATCACCTGCTGTTCCTGCAGTACATTGAACCATTGGCCTTGTGGCATACATATCTACTTGACCATGGCTATTTATTTATTCTTTATTGTCAGACAAAAACCATGCTTCTAATCTTACAAGAAAAAACGATCACCTCTTGTACTGTGATAAGCTCAGTTCTTCCCACACAAGGGCATAACCAGAAACATTTTCAAAAATGATTTATTTGAGAGAGAAAGGGGGTGGGAGAGAGAGAATGGGCATGCTAGAGCTTCTTGCCACTATGAACAAACGCCAGACACACGTGCCACTTTGATATTTGGCTTTACATGGGGCACTGTGGAATTGAATCCCTGGTCAGCATGCTTTATAACCTTGTACCTTTAACCACTGAACCATCTTCCCAGCCTCAACTATGCCACCCCCCCAAAAAAAAAAAAACATGAAAAGAAGAGAGACCTGGAGAAGACTATGGTAGATATCAGAGATTAAATCCTTTTTTAAAAAAAAATATGGAATTTATTCAAAACCTCATTTAATCACTAAAACCTTGTTTTGACTAGAAATGTAACACAGCAGAATAGCACTCACCTAGCAGGCAAGCACAAAGCCCTGAGTTCAATCCCAGCAGAAAAAAAAATAGAAAGAAGTAATCCAAGAAAGTCTTATGTCACTGGAATCCTGGATTGATTATCAACTGATTTTCCTCATTTCTTTTTCAGTCACTAAGAAACATTAAGCACTTATTGTGGCTGGGGTGACATGCCACCTTCTAGAATCAACTTTAATGTACTTTCACTTTACAAAAAGAGAGGAACTAAGCATGCACACACACACTGTGTGTGTATGTGTGTGTACATACCCATGTGTGTCGGCATGCATGTGCACCAGCGTATATCTATGTGAAGTACAGAGGCTGATGTTGAATGTCACTAGCTCTCCTTTTATTTAGGGAGGCAGGATATCTCACATGAACCCAGAGCTTGCCAATGTGGCTAGTCTTGCTGCCAGTTTACCCTGTTTCTGCCTCCTGAACACTGGGATTACATGTAGGCTGTCACACCCATCCAGACTTTACATGGCTGCTACCGACCCAAACTACTGTTCTTTTTTTTTAAATTTATTTATTTATTTATTTGAGAGTGACAGACACAGAGAGAAAGACAGATAGAGGGGGAGAGAGAGAATGGGCGTGCCAGGGCTTCCAGCCTCTGCAAACGAACTCCAGACGCGTGCGCCCCCTTGTGCATCTGGCTAACGTGGGACCTGGGGAACCGAGCCTCGAACCGGGGTACTTAGGCTTCACAGGCAAGCGCTTAACCGCTAAGCCATCTCTCCAGCCCCAAACTACTGTTCTTGAGCTTATGCAGCAAGTGCTTTATGCACTTAGCCATCTCCCCATTCTCCTGAGCATTTTTAAATACTCTGAATGTATCCATTTATGAGCATAGCACTTATTAACATGGTCACTGACAAAAAGAGAAATGAATAAAACAAGGCTTGTCCTCAACTTGCTGAATATGGCCTCCTTAGCTAACTGAATTTACAATGAGTTCTGCTTTCAGGAATTGGTAAGGTAGTAAAGTAACTCCTCTCCTGCCTAGCTCCTGTCAGTCCTGGTGGTGGCTCTGCTGTTCTGTCACCCCTGGTGGTCAGTGCAGTAAAACCTACTGCCTGTCTCCCTCATAGATGTCTAATATGTCCTGGGCTTGGGGAATAAAGATATGCACATGGAAATTTCTAACAGGTCTAACTTTCCTTAGGGTGATTCTAATATATATATATATATATAAAACAAATGTTGGCAAGAATGTGGAGAAATTGCAACTCTTGTTACTCCTGTGTTGGGAATGTAAAATGGTGCTGTGGCAAACAGCATGGCTAGATTTTATAAAAATTAAAATTAGGGGCTGGAGAGATGGCTTAGCAGTTAAGGCATTTGCCTGCAAAGACAGAGGAACCCAGTTCGACTCTCCAGGACCCGCATAAACCAGATGCACAAGATGGCACATGCATCTGGAGTTCATTTGCAGTGGCTGGAGGCCCTGGTGTGCCCATTCTTCCTCTCCTTCCCTCCCTCCCTCTTTCTTTCTCTCAAATAAATAAATAAAATGTTAAAAAATTAAAATTTGTGGCTGGAGAGATTGCTTAGTGATTAAGGAGCTTGCCTTCAAAGCCAAAGGACCCAGGTTTGATGCCCCAGGACCTGTGTAAGACAGATGCACAAGGTGATGTAAACACCTGGAGTTCGTTTGCAGGAGTTAGAGGTTGTGGCATGCCGTGTGTGTGTGTGTGTGTGTGTGTGTGTGTGTGCATATTCTTTCTATCTCTCTAAAATCAATAAATAAAAAAAAATTAAAAATTACAAGTAGGCACTGGGCACAGAGGTGTTAGTCTCAGTTACCTAGGAATGTAAAGTTTGAACTCATCAGCCTGGAAAAACTTGTAAGACTATCTAAAAAAAAAAAAGTTAAAAATAAATTACCCTCTAATCTAGTGATTTTATTCCTCATTAAAATACCCAAAGAGGGCTGGAGAGATGGCTTAGTGGTTAAGCGCTTGCCTGTGAAGCCTAAGGACCCCGGTTCGAGGCTCGGTACCCCAGGTCCCACATTAGCCAGATGTACAAGGGGGTGCACGCATCTGGAGTTCGTTTGCAGAGGCTGGAAGCCCTGGTGTGCCCATTCTCTCTCTCTCCCTCTATCTGTCCTTCTCTCTGTGTCTGTCACTCTCAAATAAATATTAAAAAACAACAACAACAACAACAAAAAAGCCAAAGAATTAGAAGCAGCGATTCTAACACATATGTTCATAGCAACAAAATTCAAAATAACATAAAGGTGGAATCAACCAAACACCCATCAACACAGAGATGGATAAACAAAATGAAGTAAGAAAACTACATGTTACATGGGTGTTAGCATGGGTGAATCATGAAGATATTATACTTAATGAAATAAGCCAGATAGGAAAGGACAAATACTGTATGTTTTCACTGTACTGAGGCCCCTACAGTCATTTAATTTATAGAACTGGAAAGTAGAATGAAAATCACTAGAGGTTAGGAAGAGGAGGAGAAGGAATGGATGGGGAGGTGCTTAATAAGCACAGAATTTCAGTTTTGTGGCATGAGAAAAGGTCTGAAAGTTGTTTGTAGGACAATGTGAATATATATAACATGACTGAAGTATACATTTAAGATGGTGAAGATGAAAAATTTTGTTATGTGTACTGTGCTACAATTTTATTGATAATTTTATACATGTATATAATGCATTTTTCTCATAATCCCCTCCCATTACCTTCTCTTGACACCCCTCCTGGTCCCTCATCTGCTCAAATCTTTCTTCTTCCCAACTAGCCCTTCTTCTGCTTTGATGTCTCTTTTTTATTGTGTGTGTGTGTGTGTCCCTCTGAAATTAATTAGAGTTGTGCCACAATTTTTTTTAATTTTTTTATATTTTTTATTAATTAGTTTTGTACTCATTGAATACAGTCAATTTGGTACTATTGTTCAGCTCATCCGTGACCTACCCCCTCCCCTTGGCCCCTCCTTGTTGAGGTATATGGGTCATTCATTGTGGAGTTACCCCACAGTTATGGGTAGGATAAATGTCTGCATATCATGACCCAACATGTGGCTCTGACATTCTTTCTGGCCCCTCTTCCGCAAAATTTCCCTGAGCCATGTTGGGTTCATTTTTGGTCTGCTTCAGCGATGAGGTGTTGGGGACCTCTTGGTGTCTGGATCTCTGATTTAGTAGGAGGTGATTTTTCTCTGTGTTGATCTCCTTCGCCCTTGTGCTGGTACCCAATTCACCAAGAAACCAGCACCATTGCTTGTTTTGCCAATTATTCTTAGTTTCAGCCTGGGCCCTTTTGAGGTATGATGGGGTGGATCTTTCCTTAGGATCTACATCTATCTGAAAAAGAGAAGCAGATTCTCCAATGGAGAGTAAGTTAGCACCAGGTCAAATGAGATAACCCTTACTTTTTTATAGAGAATTTAATAGGTGTAGGCCCTCTTGTAGCCCATGATTGTTGGTAGCTTGATAATGGAGAGCGGGCTTATGTATGGATATGGTTCTGACTTGTTTCCCAGCTCCAGCTATGGGTCCCGTACCACTGAGGGGATCAGTTAGCCAAATCAAGAGCAGTTGGTTCCCCACCATGGCTGTGTGCCACTATTGCACTTGTGTAAGCATCACGACAGGTTATTTGATGCTAAGTAGATTAGATTATGAGTTGCTTGGACAGATATTGGTCATTTTCCCCCAGTCGCCCATGTAGCACCTTCTGGCACTAGACACACTGTCTGGGGACTGACTCTCTTCCAGCTTCCAGCCAAGCCATTCCATTTTATGTGTCATCGGTATAAGGTGTCTTCAGCAGTATGGTCTTACCGCTAACCTTTGGTGGGTCATCAAGTACTCTGACAGAAATCTGTCGTTCTTTTAGGAAACCTCGTAGGTCTCTCTGATCAAAAGCTCATTGTGGATGATAGCCCCATTCTGGTACTGGGAGTTACAGGTCAGTGCCCACTAGGAAAAGGAAGAAAAAAGATAACAAATATAAAAGAGTTAGAGAGAAGAGAGAGAGAGAGGCTGTAGAAGATTAAGGTCAGTCTTCATCATACCCTCTCCAGCAGGTGTTCTCTGTAAGGGCCTGGTGAAGGTTCAGCCATTTGGTCTGCATTTTAGGATGTAGAATTTTATGGTACCATTGCCTTTTGGGTCTAGATTTGTGTTTCTCACCCCCTCTGTTGCCCTCCCCTCCCCTCCAACCCATTCTATTGTCTAGTCCACGAGATGCTTTCTTGGTATGTAAGGCATCTTGGAGAGATTCAGGTTAAGTGCTGTAGATGAGTGAGACTATGGCAATTTTTTTTTTTTCTGTGATTGGATAAGTTCACTGAGAATGATCTGTTCCAGGTTCAACCATTGTTCCTCAAATTTCACTGTGTCATTTTTTCTTACTGCTGTATAGAACACCAATGTGTAGATATATCACATCTTAGTTATCCATTCTTCTAGTGATGAACATCTGGCTTGATTCCAGCTCTTGAGCTGCTACAAACATGGTTGAGTAAATCTCTCTGGCCTGTGGTTTGAAGGTTTTAGGGTAGGTTCTCAGTAAGGGAATAACTGGGTCTGTTGGAATCTCTATAGTCAGCTTTTTCAGGAGTCTCCATACTGCTTTCCAAAGTGGTTGTATCATCTTACATTCCCACCAACAGTGGATAAGTGTCGCTACTTCTCCACATCCTCGCCAGCATTTATTTTCATTTGATTTTTTGATGTTTGCTATCATTATTGGGGTAAGGTGAAATCTCATTGTTGTTTTAAGTTGCATTTCCCTGATGATTAAGGATGATGAACATTTTCTCTTTTTTTTTTTTGTTTTTTTTTTTGAGGTAGAGTCTCACTCTAGCTCAGGCTGATATGGAATTCACTATGGAGTCTCAGAATGCACATTTTCTTAAGTGTGTGTTTGCCATTTGTATTTCTTCCTCTGTGAACTGCCTGTTGAGCTCTTTGCCCCATTTTGTGAGTGGGATGTTTGACTTTTTACTGTTTAGAATTTTTGAGCTTTGTAGTTGTTTTTTTCTTTGTAGTTTCTAGAGATTAGGCCTCTGTCAGTTGGATAACCAGCAGATATTTTCTCCCATTATATGGGTAATCTGTTGGCTTTGCTTATTTTGTGCTTGTCTGTAAAGAAACTCAGCTTCATGTGATCCCATTGGTTGAGTGACTGTTTAAGAACGTGAGCTACTGGGGTTTTATTCAGGAAGTCTTTTTTCCATTCTTATATCATGGAAAGTACTTCCTATATTTTCTTCCAGTAGTAGTCGAGTTTCGGGTCTTATATTGAGGTCTTTGATCCATTTGGACTTTGTCCAGCACCGTTTGTTAAAGATGCTGTCTTTTTTTCCAACCTATATTGTTAGGGCCTTTGTCAAATATCAAGTAGAGTTAGTTGTTTGGCCCAAAGTCTGGGTTCTCAAGTCTAATCCATTGGTCTATACTCCTGTTTTTATGCCAGTACCATGCTCTTTTTTATTACTATGGCTTTGTAATATAGCTTTAGATCAGGTGGTATTTCTTTTGCTGAGGATATATTTGGATATGCGAGGCCTTCTGCCTTTCCATATGAAATTTGAGATCATTCTTTTTCTATGTCTGTGAAGAACACTGTTGGGATTTTAATTGGAATTGAATTAAATCTGTATATTGCCTTTGGTAGTATTGCCATCTTCACTATGTTAATTCTGCCTATCCAGGAACATGGGAGGTCTTTCCATTTTCTCAAGGCCTCCTCAATTTCTGTTTGGAGTGTTTTTTTGTTTTCATTGTATAGATCTTTTACTTCCTTGGTTAATGTTATTTCAAGGTATTTTTTTGTTGTTGCTATTGAAACTGGGACCATGTTCCTTTTTTCTTTCTCTGTATCTTTGTCATTTGCCTATAGAAAGGCTACTGAGTTTTGTGGATTGATTTTGTATCCTGCTACTTTGCTAGAGAAGTTTATCACCTTCAGGAGTTTTGGGATGGAGTCTCTCGGGTCTCTTACATATACAATCATGTCATCAGCGAATAGAGCTAACTTAACTTCTTCCTTTCCAAATTGTATACCTTTTATTTCCTCCTCCTGTCTCATTGCTTGAGCTAGGACTTCCAGTACTATATTGAAGAGCAGAGGTGAGAGTGGACAACCCTACCTAGTTCCTGATCTTAATGGGAATTTTTTCAGTCTCTCTCCATTAAGTATTATTTGGGCCTTAGGAGCTTTGTATATTGCCTTTATTATGTTAAGATATGAACCAACCATGCCAATTCTCTCAATGTTTTGATCATAAAGTGATGTTGTATCTTGTCAAAGGCCTTTTCTGCAGCTATCGAAATGATCCTGTGGTTTTTGTGTTTAACCGTGTTTATGTGGTGTATTACATTGACAGATTTCCGTATGTTGAACCACCCCTGTGTTCCTAGGATGAATCTCACTTGGTCAAGGTGGATAATGCTTTTGAAGTGTTGTTGGATTCAGTTTGAGAGGATTTTGCTCAGGATCTTTGCATCTAAGTTCATCAGGGAAATAGGCCAGTAGTTTTCTTTTCTTGTGGCATCTCTGCCTGGTTTTGGAATTAGGGTGATACTAGCTTCATAGAAGGAGTTGGGTAGCTTTCCCTGTTCTCCAATTGTCTGTGTCACAATTTTCAAAAAAAATATACACATTTATTTAAATTATAATAAAATTATATTAGGACAAAAAGTAATTATACATTTAATGCAAAAATAATATCATTTTATTATGAGGTTGATAACATGTGTAACAACATTGTTACAAGGTCCAGGAGAAGAAAAATGATGCAATGTTGTGAGGTCTTTATACTAAATAGGAAGCAGTATAATATCAGTTAAAGATATATACCACAAATTGTAAAGCCTTTACTACAGCAACATAACCAATTTACATAAAAGCCACAAAGGAGATAAAATGAAATCATACTGATTATTCAACTAATCCAAAACAGTAAGAGTGAAAGAAGAAAAGGCAGAAAATAGCAGATGGGAAAATAGAAAATAAGTGACAAAATGGTAGATATGATGCCAACCATTTGTAATTACATCTGTGGTAC
The DNA here is from genome assembly GCF_020740685.1 of Jaculus jaculus. Lineage (NCBI taxonomy): Eukaryota > Metazoa > Chordata > Mammalia > Rodentia > Dipodidae > Jaculus > Jaculus jaculus. The sequence goes on from NC_059125.1 coordinate 7,432,289, forward strand.
ATATTCTCAGAAGGCCTCAATTATCCTCGACTCCTTGTATTCATTCTCTTCTATAATCCTCTCCTCTCAGGGATCTGTGTCATGTTTCTTATCGAATATAGGAATGGTGATGGGATGTCTCCTCCAGGATTGTTATTTAGGAGTATAACTTCTATTTTGCAGATATAGTTCCTCTACTCACTATCTCCCTTATTTTGGTGAAGTAAGCTACCATATGAATAAACTATGTGGCAAGGAACTAAGGGCCACACTGATTCTGACAATATGCAAGGAATTTAATCCTTCCAACAACCAATTTAGCTTCAAAATAGATTTCCTCAGTTGAAACTCAGATAAGACCAGAATTTCTGTTTGACAGTTTTATTGAAATCTTGTGAGATATTTTGAAGCAAAGGACCCAGCTAAACTGTGCCTGAATTCCTGATTTGTAGAATCAGTGGGATAATAAATGTGTATCTTGTGAATATTCGACCATAATAGGTAACTAGTCAATCACTAAAGTAAAGGTTTCAATAGCCAAATAATGTAGAAATTGTCAGACCAGATTTAAAATAAAGAATGAAACCCAAGTACCAAGTTACTTTTAGGATCCTTATTTTTTTTAACATACTTTTTTTGTTCATTTATTTATTTATTTATTTGAGAGCGACAGACACAGAGAGAAAGACAATAGAGGGAGAGAGAGAGAATGGGTGTGCAAGGGCCTCCAGCCACTGCAAACGAACTCCAGATGTGTGAGCCCCCTTGTGCATCTGGCTAACGTGAGTCCTGGGAAACTGAGCCTCGAACCATGGTCCTTGGGCTCCACAGACAAGCGCTTAAGCACTAAGCCATCTCTCTAGCCCATTATTTTTAATTTTATTTATTGATACTTTTTGTACATGCATGATTTTGTAAATGTTTCTTAAAATATATTATAATGTTGCCTACCAAACTACCTTCTAAATACTTATGTTTATGTTCATATATTAATTCTAAACTCACTTTTGATTATAGCAACTTTTCAAATGACCGTGACCACTGAGGAGACACAAAATGCATCAAAGTGCTGAGAATAAGTGACAGTGTAGTGTATAGCACTACGCAAGACATCTCTATCACACCCTCTAAGGCTCAGGGACCATTGCAGAAGAGGTAGTATAAGGAATGTAAGAATTAAAGGAAGTGAAGAGTGTTTTGCAATACTGTCTTCCAGACACAAAGTGGCCATGGCATTCATTACCTTCCAATGGCTGATGCTACCTACACAAGACCTGCTTAATAGGAGGAAAAAATGATGACATCATAGTAAAACAGGGAAAGAGGGAATTCAGTGGTTAGGAGATGTGATGTAGAAGACTTTACCAACACGCTCTACTCAGTGGACTTAATCAACACGTACATAAAATACACATTCTTTACAAGTTCATGGAGAATACTTACCACCAAAATAGCACTCGCTGGCCTATAAAATCAATATTTTGTCTCTTCTCCCCTTATTCTTTTTTTTAGTTTTTATTTACTTATTTGAGAGTGACAGACAGAGAAACAGGCAGAGAGAGAGAGAGAGAATGGGCATGCCAGGGCCTTTAGCCACTGTGAATGAACTCCAGACACGTGCACCCCCTTGTGCATCTGGTAACATGGGTCCTGGGGAATAGAGCCTCAAACTGGGGTCCTTAGGCTTCACAGTCAAGCGCTTAACTGTTGAACCATCTCTCCAGCCCTTTCCACCTTATTCTTAAAGGTGCTATAATATATCAGTCTCCATCCTTAAGCTCACTAAAATTGTCAGTGGGATTTCAGTAAGGAGGAGGTGTGATTGGAGCAAAATTCTAATACAAAATGTCCTCCATGTTTGTTCTGAAAAGAAAGGTTTAGAAGAGGCAGAGCTCTAAGACATAGTCTTTAAACATACTGTGCTCTAAACATTACCCATGATGCCAGGTGAAAGTATGCTCAAAACAGACTGTCTCTTGCTACCCCAAAAATGTTGCATTCCAGTTATGATTTTGCTTCAAGAACAAACATATTATTAATATTATTACCTAAAATGATACATAGATTGTCAGTATGACCACATGGTAGTTTTCACTTTGAAAGCCAAGAAACCCAATATCTCATATGCTGTATTTCTATCAATGCTTTTAATGGTGATATTGCTATGTTCAGTGAGGAAAACAACTCAGCTTGACAGAAAATTTAAGGTGATGCTGTCTAGCGTTCCTTGCTCACCCTGTGTGAAATCAATCCATAGCCCAATTCAGCCCAGCTACAATGTTAAATCAATGATTAGCTATAAAACTAAAGCTATTAATGGGAAGATAACTCCCCCGTAGTATTGATAGAAAGCACATAAGAAACTCCATAAAAAGGAAAAAGACTTTCCTGTTGGGTTGCCATAAAAAAAAAATCCTAAGGTGTACACAGAGCATAACTATATTGGTGACAGTTCCTGGAAAAGATTATGAAGATTCTAAAAATCTTCAGCTTATTCAAGTTCACTTTAGTGATCATTACTATTGGGCAATTTTGAATGGAGAAAAGAAAGATCTGGGCAACTATAGCAAGAATTATTTTTAAAGAGATAAATCTGCAAATTGGAATAACCATTCTACCCAAATGTCTCCCCAAAATGATCACTGCTTAGATATGCTCACAAAGGTGTATTACTAAGGATCCTTTTTCCAGAAAGTAATAGAAATCCAAGGTAATCTGATTTTAAAAATAAAGAGGGTTTGTTAGATAAAGCACTTGGAAAATTCAAACATAAAAATGGTTCATAATTTGGGGTGTTTAGGCAGAGAAAACCAGCCAAAATAACAGTAGAAAAATAAGGCAGAGATAAGTTAGCCAAGATAAGATGCATTGTCATACTATTTCCTCTGTGCACAATTGTAGTTTAACTACACAAGGAAATCCTGAGAAGAGGTGTAAAACGTGCTACTGAGGTATTCCATCCAAAGGATACAGACTTGAGAGTTGCTTGTGATGGGTGATTTCAATATCAACTAGTTTGGATTAAGAAACACTTGGTGGGAAAGAGAAAGACACAGGATATTTGTGAGGCATACCTCTAGGTGGATCTTCAGGAGCATTTCCACAGCATTTGAGCTGAGGAGGAAAGATCAACCCTGAATGTGAGTGGCACAATCCCATGGGTTGAATTTGGGGACTGAGTAAAAAGGGGAAGAGGAGAAAGCCAGCTATACATGCCATTCCCCTTTCTCTGCTTCCTGGTTTGGGCTATGAACCAAGCCACTCCTGCTACCTACCATGACTTCCCTACCATGATTGACTGGATTCCTCTGAATTGTGAGCCAAGATAAACTCTTCCTTCCTTAGGTTGCTTGTTTTGACACATGTCTACTCATAAAGAGGAGAAAGATAAGTAATACACTGCACTTGAGGAACATTTGGTAGTTTCTGTTGACTGGTTGACAAAATAAGCCTCTGGAAGAGAAAGCCCTTCAGCCACACACTTGGTACACAGTAGTTAGTTCGGCGTGCATTAGAATGGAAAGGACAAGTAAGTATGGAAGGGATACTAAGAACATTTTCTTTAGCTTTACTTCAGGGTTGGGTGATCTAGTAATTTAACCACAGCATCAAGGTTCCTAACTACTCTGAGTTGCAAGGTTCATTCTGTTCAAAAAATGCTTACCATAGTGGTCATGAGTGGTAATCTTAATTGAGCCTACATAAATTTCAGGATACACAAAGCACTTCAGTTTCCAGGAAAATTGCTAATATTTAGCCAAATCAGTCTGGATTGAGCCATAGACCTGAATCTCTGAGCCAATGACTTAGCCTCTTCCTTTGTCAATTAATATCACTCCCCCACTCCCAGAAATAAGAGACTATCTTTTCCAAAGGCACACAGAAAAACTGGTTATTATTCAGAAGGGAGGAGCCTGGGGATGCTAGGAAGTCCTACCACAAATTTACAGGTATATGAGTGTCAAGACATTAACTACAACCTTCTTTACAATAGCAGAATTTTAAGACTAGCTAAAGTATTTACCAAAAAGGGAATTGTAGCTAAACTATAGTGCATTATTATAGTGAATATGAAGTTCTTATGGAGTTTTATGCTTGGATATATGTGAGTCTCTATGGTGGGTTAAATGTAAAATTTCCCCTATAGCCTCAAGTATTTATGATTAAGTCTCATACTGAATTCCCCAGAGGAGGTGTGTCACTGGGGGGCAGGACTTAGGGTCTTATAACTCAGCTCTACTTGCCTCATGCAACGCATTCTCTCTCTTTCCTCCATGCTGATATGATGATGTGATATTTGGCTATCTGCTCCTGCCATGTTTTCACCACCATGATGAAACTCCCCTCAAAAATGTAAGCCAGAAATAAAACCTTTCCTTCCATAAGATGCTTTTGATAGGTAACTTTTAGCCAGCAGTGAGAAGGTAACTGCTAGCCTCCAAAATATTTACACATGTATATTTTACATATTTTTAATTTATTTTTATTTTTATTTATTTGAGAGAGGGAGAGAGAGAAAGAACAGGCGCACCAGGGCCTCCAACCTCTGCAAACGAACTTCAGATGCATGTACCACCTTGTGCATCTAGCTTATGTGGGTCTTGAGGGATCGAACCTGGGTCTTTTGGCTTTGCAGGCAAGCGCCTTAACCACTAAGCAATCTCTCCAGCCCTATTTTACATATTTTTATGTGCTATATGTAAAGGGCATATGAACTAAAGATCCCACAAAAAAAGGGGCACACACCTATGTTGAATATCCTATTTAACTGATTAGAACTTTGAGAATTGTGCAGAATTTGAATGTTGTAGAACTAGAGCCAAATTATTTTGGCTATCTTTAGTTCACTTAGTATTCACTTTCCCCCACCTTTCAATCTGACCTAACATTCTTTCAACTATGAGGTAAAACCTCTGGGATATATTAATTTAGCTGACAACTAGCTTCCACTAACCGCAAAGCTAAGAATATTATCAGATAGGATCTGAAAGCTGAAACAAAGACTTTCCCACTATGTTGTAATCCCCATACTTAATATCCTTACCCATATAGTTGATAACTGCCTTGATTTATGACTTTCTTTTGTTCTTCAATTATAAAAAACTTCTTATAATGGCTTCCACATTGGAACATACCATTTGGGGTAACATGAGTCTGTGTTCCTGGTCCATGATTATTCATATTTGGCTCAGAATTAATTCTGTCATTACCTTTAAGATGAATGCTGTATTATGCATCAACAGTGCTGGTGCCTGAATGGTGACAGTAGAAGGCTCCCCTGTCACTGTTACTAGGAGAGGTACCAAGTACCAGCACAGGCTTTTGGTGCCTTTCTAGGGCCCATATCTACCCTTTGGTTTGGTCAATGATCCACCTTTTTGTAAGTCTGGAGCTTGTTATCGCATATATTATTTGTTTCAGAGCATTCATTTGTTTCATAACATTGTCTGAGCATATGTTTGATAGTATTTAGCCCTTTTCTCCTGGCATTCCTCCACTGTCTATGTGTTTTCTGTCTCCTCTTGTGTTTATTGAAAAATTGCCCCTTTTAGTTTAGAGTGTCTATGAATGGCTAGTAATAAAGATGCCAAAGATAAGAAATACTTGTTTCTTTCAGCCTGACAGGATGGAGGTATCGAGAGAACTCCAGGGATATGCACCCATCTCATAGGAAGCTCAAGAAAGCATAATCCATTCTAGTATTGGAAAGAAACTTCTTAGCTTGCCAAGAAAGTCAACCTAAGGGGTGATCACTCAGTGCCTTGAGACACATCATCTTCCTAGAAATGTGCAGAATAAACCTAAGACCCAGTGGAGGGAAGCAATCTCAAGGTGAGAATCCAGGGAGCTACTCCTAGAAAAAGCACATAATTGTGTTCCCAAAAGCAAATGCTACCAATTGATATGGAAAGTTGCAGTTTTCAGGAAAGAAATTAACAGTGAGAAACATAAATTGAAGGGAAGAGGAAATGTTTTGGAAAAAAAATGTCATTTGGTACTCCATCTGCTTTTATGTATCATAATAATAGTAATCCAGCACACGAGCATTTTTAAAATAGAGAATGTTTAATAATCTCAAACTGTTTTGTTTTGCATACTAGAAGTTGTAGGTGATCGAACTAAAGATGATAAATGGGTCATGTATTTTAATTTAAATTTAAAAACATCTAAGAGAAAAAAAGATAAAAATGATAGCTTATTTAAAAAAAATGAGGGCTGGAGAGATGGCTTAGGGGCCAAGGAGCTTGCCTGCATAGCCAAAGGATCCCAGTTCTATTCTCCAGAGGGACACATGCATCTGGAGTTCATTTACAGTGGCCAGGGGACCCTGGCACACCCATTCTCTCTCTCACTCTCTACTTCATTCTCCCTCAAATAAATAAAATAAAATAAACATATTTTTAAAAAATGAAAGTAGGGGGGCTGGGGAGATTGCTTAGTGATTTAAGGCACTTGCGTGCAGAACCTGCTGGCCTGGGTTCAATTTTCCAGTACCCATGTAGAACCAGATTCACAGGGTGGTGCATGCATCTGGAATTTGTTTGCAGTGACAGGATGCCTTGGCATACCCATTCTCTCTCTCTTTCTCTCTCTCTCCTTTCTTCCATCTTTCCTTCTCTCTCAAATAAATAAATTATCTTTAAATGACATTTACAAATCTATCATTTTTTTAAAAGATTAAAACTCAGAAATTAAAATTAATGACAGGTTGTGTCAGAATTAAAGATAAATTCTGAAGAATCTAACTTTTCTCAGTCCCCTACTCTTATCTGTCTTTCTCTGGCCTTGCCTCTTTCTTCTTTATCACTCTCTCCTTCTACTATCTTCTCTAGTGATTCCTAAATAGGATAAAATTGTATATTGAAGAAAGGATTGTTATGGCCTCTTTTAAGGTAAGGCCTAGAGGAAAAAGAGATTGGATGCCATTTATATACCCTAGGCAAAAACTGGGCTAGCACTTTCACTATGATGTTTCCTAAGTCATATCAATACCCTCTAGGATTTCATAACGAATTTCATATCACCCTATTGACCTATGAAACAATATTTTCTAACTTTTATTAAAAATTTCTATTTGTTGATTAATTCTTAATTCCTAAGTCTATAAAACCTAACTCTAAAACCTTTTGGACTTTTACTAGGCCCACCATTTGAATTTACTGGCATTAACTGAGCCCCTCTTTTTTTAAAAAAAAAATTTTTTGTTCATTTATTTATTTGAGAGCGACAGACATAGAGAGAAAGACAGATAGAGGGAGAGAGAGAGAATGGGCGCGCCAGGGCTTCCAGCCTCTGCAAACGAACTCCAGATATGTGCGCCCCCTTGTGCATCTGGCTAACGTGGGACCTGGGGAACCGAGCCTCGAACCGGGGTCCTTAGGCTTCACAGGCAAGCGCTTAACCGCTAAGCCATCTCTCCAGCCCTGAGCCCCTCTGATATCTAAAAGACATAGGAGCTGGGCGTGGTGGCACACACCTTTAATCCCAGCACTCGGGAGGTAGAAGTAGGAGGATCATAGTGAGTTCCAGGCCACTCTGAGACTACAGAGTGAATTCTAGGTCAGCCTGGGCTAGAATGAGACCCTACCTCGAAAAACCAAAATAAATAAATAAAAGACATATAGATGTAAGTTTTCCACTTGTTTTCACTAAAAGTAGACTCTAACATAATTGTGTGTATGTTCCTTTAGTATATGTTAAAGATAACTGTTGATTTCATGTGATTGTGTATAATTTTTCTGCCTGTCTAGTTGTCCTGTGTCTATGTTTTGATATTCGTGAGACTAACTATTTAGGATATTTTATTACTTAAGTTAGCATATAAAATAATAGATTTCATTATGAAATTTTCATTTATGTGTGTCATTATACTTTGTTCAAGTTGACTTCTTCTGCTACTCTCATCATGTCCATTACCAGGCTCTGTCTGGTTCCTTCTTTCCCATAAATAGTCCCCACTTCTCTTTCACATCACACGTATCCCATCCCCCTCTCTACTTCCCAGGTGCCTTATGATCTTTTTCTCCTCATGATCCTCCTTATACTTTCATGATCTATACACATACACACACATAGGTATGCATACATGTGCATATTCATATAGATGTAGGTCCTACATATGACAGAAAGCATGTCATATTTATCTCTTTGAATAGGGCTTATTTTGCTTCACATAATGATTTGCAGTTCTATCTATTTTCCTGAAAGTGTTATTATCTCATTTTTCTTTATAGTGGAATAAATTTCCACTGTGTTATGTGCCACATTTTCATTGTCCATCCTGCTGTTAATGGACATCTGGGCTGGTTTCATTCCCTGGCTATTGTCAATAGTATAGCAACAAACAAGCAAGTATTTCTGTGGTGTGTTGACTTACAGCCCTTCAAATATATACTGAAGAGTGGAATATCTGGATTTTTTCTTTATGATATAACTTCAAATCAAGTTATTTCAGACTGATATTGAAAGCCCATTCTACCTAAAATCCAAACATATAAGAGTTAATTGTCAAACTGGCTAATTATCAAATAAAACATATGAAAGAAGCACATTTTAAAATATAAGTAACAGTGAGAGTTACTTAAGAGAACCTTACTAACAAAAGGTATTAGAATTGACCAAAAGCAGGTGAGCATAATTAACTTCTTTCTGTTGTAAGTTTAGACATACTCCTTCTTAAATTGGTGTTTGTTAGCTTTGTCTTGAAACTAAATTTTACCAAGAAGGTTCTATAATCTTAGTCTATCAGCATATGTTTCTCCATGAAGTGTTTCTCTACATGCTATGTGTTATATGTACATGATAATGTTGAACCCCAAAGGTTCTGACTCAGATTGCTTTATAAGCATGTAAGTGCTCAGGTAAACTTAGTCCAAATTCCTTTTAATTCATAGTACTTAATGAATATAACCAGTTACTTAATTTATATTTTAAAAATATTTTTATTAGGTATGGTGGTGCATGCCTTGAATCCCAACACTCTGGAGGCAGAAGTAGGAGGATCACTGTGAGTTTGAGGCCAGCCTGAGACTCATAGTGAATTCCAGGTCAGCCTGGGCTAGAGTGAGACCCACCTTAAAAGCTCAAAAACACGGGCTGGAAAGATTGCTTAGTGGTTAAGCGCTTGCCTGTGAAGCCTAAGGACCTCGGTTAGAGGCTGGATTCCCCAGGACCCATGTAAGCCAGATGCACACGGTGGCACATGCATTTGGAGTTTGTTGGCAGTGGCTGGAGGCCCTGGCATGCCCATTCTCTCTCTATCTATCTGCCTCTTTCTCCCTCTGTCTATCACTCTCAAATCAATAAATAAAAATAAACAAAAATATTTAAAAATAGTTTAAAAATGATAGATTTGTAAATGTCATTTAAAGATAATTTATTTATTTGAGAGAGAAGGAAAGATGGAAGAAAGGAGAGAGAGAGAAAGAGAGAGAGAATGGGTATGCCAAGGCATCCTGTCACTGCAAACAAATTCCAGATGCATGCACCACCCTGTGAATCTGGTTCTACATGGGTACTGGAACTTAGCAAAGGTTTTGGCCTCCGGATCAATTTCTTCTGTCTTATCTTACAGATCAGAGGTTCTCTCTTCCACATGAGTGACTCTGTTAATGAGTGGTTCTAGAGAGGTTTTTATAAATTCTATTCGATTTTTGTTTTCTGTCCTGTTATTTTGTATCATGCCCATCTCTTTTTTTTGAGGTATGATTTCAATTCAAATTCTTATTTTCTTGATGCTTCCTGTAGCTTATTCTTGCATTTGATCAAGCCTTCATTAAGCTTAATCAACCAGTTGTTGAGGTCTTCAATTGTTTCACTTACATTCAATTTATTCATTTCTCTTTGGAGGGTTCTAACATTTTCTTCAATGAAGTTAAGAGTGTTGTCAAAGGCTGAATGCTCTAGGAGACAATTCATTTTCAATTTCATTGATACAATTTTTGGTTCTTTGATAGTTTGCTTCAAGTTCAGTGATTTTTTTTTTTAAATCAAGGTCTCATTGGTTGTTGTGTTTTCATTTTGGGAATGAATTTGTGTTGATTTTCTCTATGATTTCTTTGAAGGCTTCCGTAGTAGGACTAGGCATCCTTGGTGGAGATCTCTCCATTTTCTGACCTTTGTTGGTTTTTTTGCATTGTTGTCTACCCATTTTAGGAAGACTTTATTTTATTGAGGAAGGAGCATGTTTTTGTCCTTTGGCCCATTCACCCTCTGAATCAGGTGAACAGAGATGTTGGTACCTAGTAACCAGTCAAGATACCAGAGCAAAAGGCCTTATTCCACATTTCACACAGCAGCCAGGCCTCCCTGAGCAAGGCACAGTGGGACCTACTAGGACCAGGGAAGTAGAAGAAGTAAGGGAACAGGGATATGGCCTACTTTGTGCTGTGCCCTCCAGGACACAGACAAGTGCAGGCAACACAGACTGGGGAGATGAGATAAAGGGGTCTAGCCTACTCACTCCAGACTGCCATGCCTGCCCACACACTGCAAGGAACTCAGACACAGCAGGTGGAAAGAGCCCAGAAATGGGTCTGGACTCCAGGCCTCTACACCTGCCTACATACTGACCATGCAAGGAACTCCGACCAAGGTGGTGGGAGGAGTGCAGAAATGTGTCAGGCCTACTCACTCCAGACTGCCACACCTACCCACACTCTGACCCTGCAAAGAGCTCAGATCTGGGAGTTAACTCTTTTAATTCTTACTAAGAATATCCAAACATTTTGGGTTGATTGTTTTATTTAACTTACAAAACATAATCAGTCTTCAATGGCAAGAACATTCATGACATTTTTATAAAAACTGGCCAAATGAAGTCGGGCGTGGTGGCGCATGCCTTTAATTCCAGCACTCAGGAGGCAGAGGTAGGAGGATTGCCATGAGTTCAAGGCCACCCTGAGATGACAGAGTTAATTCCAGGTCAGCCTGGACCAGAGTGAGACCCTATCTCCAAAAACAAAAACAAAACAAACAAACAAAAAAGGCCAAATGCTAGAGGCAAAAGAATTTGAAAACAGACGAATTTGCTAAATAAAATTTTTAAAATTATACTTTTGGGCTAGAGAGATGGCTCAGCCATTAAAGACACCTGCTTGCAAAGCCCTATACCCCAAGTTTGATTTCCCAATACTCAAGTAAAGCCAGATACACAAAGTGGTACTTGTATCTGGAGTTCATTTGCAGTGGCAAGAAGTGGTCCCATCTGTCTGTTTCTATCAAGCAAATAACTAAATACATAAAAACATTTAAAAATACTTTAGAAAAGGAATAATGTTTAAAAGCAATAGGACATAGTGATAAGGTTATTAAAATGTAACCTAACATACATTTTAAAATTTTTTTATTAGTTTTCTATTCTGCAAGTACAGGCAGTTTGGTACCATTATTAGGCTCATCCATGACCTACCCCCTCCCCATGGGCCCCTCCTTGTTGAGATATATGGGTTGTGCATTGTAGGGTTAGCCCACAGTTATTGGTATGATAAATGTCTCTGCATATCATGACCCAACATGTGGCTCTGACATTCTTTCCACCCCCTCTTCCACAAAATATCCCTGAGCCATGTTGGGTTCATTTTTGGTCTGCTTCAGTGCTGAGGTGTTGGTGGTCTCTGGGACTCTGGCTCTCTGATTTGGTAGGCATTGGTTTTTCTTTGTGTTGGTCTCCTTCCCCCTTGTGCTGGTATCTGGTTCATTAGGAAAACAGCACCTTTGCTTGTTTTGCCAATTGTCCTTAGTTTCAGTCAGGACCCTTTTGAGGTATGATGGGGTGGTTCTCTCCTTAGGATCTGCATCTATCTGAAAAAGAGAAGCAGATTCTCCAATGGAGAGTAAGTTAACACCAGGTCAAATGAGATAACCCTTACTTTTTTATAGAGAGTTTAATAGGTGTAGGCCCTCTTGTACCCCATGATTGATGGTAACTTGATATTGGAGAGTGGGCTTATGTTTGGATATGGTTCTGACTTGTTTCCCAGTTTCAGCTATGGGTCTCGTACCACTGAGGGGATCAGTTAGCCGAATCAACAGCAGTTGGTTCCCCACCATGGCTGTGTGTCACTATTGCACTTGTGTGGGCATCACAACAGGTTATTTGCTCCTATGTAGGTTGGACCATGCATTGCTTGGACAGATATTGGTCATTTCCCCCAGTCCTAAGATACATTTAAGCCACCCCCTCCTAGGCTCAGGAATCCTCAAAGAACAGAGGGTGGAAAGATTAGAAGAACAGTAAGATGGAGAAGGAGTCTGTAAAATGTTGTCTTCTGGATAAAAAATGGTGATTACACTCATGAACTCACAGTAGCTGTGGTTTCCTGCACAAGACTGAACCTGTAAATACATCACCTTCAATGGAGGAAGGATACATGAGATCCCACACCTCTAAGAATAGGTAATGGAAGCTAATGATTACCGGTGTCTTAAAATTTCCTATATGAATAGAAATAGAATAATACCCAGTTAATACTTTTTTCCTTTTTTTAAAAAAATTGTTCATTTTTATTTATTTATTTGAAAGTGACAGAGAGAGAGAGAAAGAGGCAGATGGGGAGTGAGAGAGAATGGGTGTGCCAGGGCTTCCTGCCACTGCAAACGTACTCCAGATGTCTGCACCCTCTTGTGCATCTGGCTAACATGGGTCCTGGGGAATTGAGCATCAAACCAGGGTCCTTAGGCTTCACAGGCAAGCGCTTAACCACTAAGCCATCTCTCCAGCCCTTTTTCCCTTTTTTAAAAATATTTTTTGTTCATATTTTATTTATTTATTTGAGAGAGACAGACACAGAGAGAAAGACAGATAGGGGGAGAGAGAGAGAATGGGTGCGCCAGGGCTTCCAGCCACTGCAAATGAACTCCAGATGCGTGAGCCCCCTTGTGCATCTAGCTAACATGGGACCTGGGGAACCCAGCCTCAAACCGGGGTCCTTAGGCTTCACAGGCAAGCGCTTAAGGGCTAAGCCATCTCTTCAGCCCCCTTTTCTCCTTTTTTATAAGGAGAAAGTTTAGCTGTTTTTGGTGCTAGGAATTTGGATCTAAAGCTGAAAGATCACCAAATGCAGTTCCTTTTGGAATATATAAGAGGAATCTCTGTTACTCTAGAAAGTGGAAGGTGTTTTTTTTTTTTTTTTTTTTTTTTTTACTTTCCTGAATTCAAGATTTATTATACAACTGCAGTCATCAAAACAGTGTGGTAGCCGGGCGTGGTGGTGCATGCTTTTAATCCCAGCACTTGGGAGGCAGAGGTAGGAGGATTGCCATGAGTTTAAGGCCACCCTGAGACTCCATAGTGAATTCCAGGTCAGCCTGGGCTAGAGTGAGACCCTACCTCGAAAAACCAAAAAAAAAAAACAACCCCCCCAAAAAAAAACAGTGTGGTATTGATAGTAAATACATACAAGTTGATAAGTGCACCCCAGTAGAGACTTCTCTCTACATACAGTCAGCCTCCCATATCTACAGGTTCATATCCATGGATTTGGTTAGGTGACTTAAGGGGACTGGAGTATCCAAGATGTCCTAGAACCAATTTCCAACAGATATCAAGAGACGACTTATATAGGTGATCAATGACTTACAACAAAAATGTAAAGATCATTCAATTAAGATGCCCCCTCTACGAGTGGGCTCAATCAGTTATCAATATAATAGCAACCAAAGGGGTGGGGTGTTTAATCAATACTTCACAGCATATTCAAAGTCAACTCAAAAACTAGCTCAAGGGCTGGAGAGATGGCTTAGTAGTTAAGGCTCTTGCCTGTGAAACCTAAGGACCCAGGATCAATTACCCAGAACCCATTTAAGCCAGATGCACAGCTGGTGGAAGGTGGAACTTTCAAAAAAAAAAAACAACCTTTTTGTTCACAACATCCATAAATATAAGATATCAGCAGTGTGGCCCTTTGTAAGATGCACACTACATGGTAAATAACCTTCCTTCCATGATCATGAAAGCAATCCTAACTGAATTCAATGAGTTTTTTAAAGGACATAAGAATAAAATGGGGATTAATAGGGAAGAAGAAGGAAGGGGAGAGGAGGGTTATAAGAGAAATTGGAGGGGAATAAAACCAAAGTACATTAGATACATGTAAGAAAGTGTCAAAATGGGAAAAATAAATAAATTATTTTTTAAAATCTGGTGGCCCAGAAGCCAGGCATGGTGGCGCACATCTTTAATGCCGGCACTCAGAAGACAGAGGTAAGAGTATCACCATGAGTTTGAGGCCACCCTGAGACTACATAGTGAATTCCAGGTCAGCCTGGGCTAGAGTGAAACCCTACCTCAAAAAAAAAAAAAAAAATCTGGTGGCCCAAGCAAGCATAGATTTCTGACAAAGTTGATATTGTTAGGAAGTGGCATATGTCAGTAGGCAGGTCATCCTTGGCCTCTGCATGCTGTGTCTGAAAACAAGGCAGATATACATAGCTCTCATTAGTGGTGCTGGCCCCTGCAGGGTACTGCTATGGGGCTGGTCCCCCTCACAGAGGATAAAACCCTAGTAAAATTCTTGCTTTCCCTCATCTGCTACTTTTATTTCATTAGGTCATACTGCATTCTTGATTCATTTAACTTGAGGTATAAGACTCCTACTGTATGTCCATGTAATTATTATGTCAGATGCAGAGGACAGATAAAGAAAAACCTTAGACCCAGATCACGATGGCTAGTAAATCTAATGTGATCCAGGGATTTCTTCCTTGATGACTGTGACAACTACTTCCTGAAGATTGTTCTCAAGCCAAACCGGCCTCATCTTTATCAGATATTAGGAACAAGCCTTCCTAGATTCTTGGGTCGTGAAATGGCACATGTCTTCCACATACATAAAATGTGATCCCTGTCACCAGGAGGAACTGTGAAATGAAGTTTCCAATAAACAGTCACAGCTACTTGAAAACTCTACAAGGCAGCTGAACTGATTAAAATATGTGATTCTAATCAGTTTGACTGCCTTGTAGAATATTACAAATCCAAAGCTAAAATTATCTTGGGATATCTTTAGTACCTTTAATTTTTTTGTACTTGTTAAAAAAATTATTTATTTGAGAGTGACAGAGAGAGAAAGAGGGAGAGAGAGAGAGAGAGAGAGAGAGAGAGAGAGAGAGAGAATGGGCACGCCAGGGCTTCCAGCCACTGCAAACGAACTCCAGACACGTATGCCCCCTTGTGCATCTGGCTAACATGGGTCCTGGAGAGTCGAGCCTCGAACTGGGGTCCTTAGGCTTCACAGGCAAGCGCTTAACCGCTAAACCATCTCTCCAGCCCTAATTTTTTATATATTTTATTTGTTTGAGAGAGAGAGAGAAAGAGAGAGAAAATGGGCACCTCAGGGCCTCTAGCCACTGCAAACTCCAGTTACATGCAAGACCTTGTGCATCTGGCTTTACATGGGTACTAGGGAATCTAACCTTGGTCCTTCGGCTTTGTAGGCAAGTACATTAACCACTAAGCAATCTTCCCAACCTCTTAATACTTTTAATAGACATTTATTCCCCACCTCTCTATATGACTTAACATCCCTTCAAATATCAGGTAAGAACCTTTTGACTGGATCACCTTAGATCACTAGTTGCTATCAAGCCGATAGATAAGAATGTCATCAGGTAACATCTGAGACCTAAAGCAGTGGTTTTCTTTCTTTGCTACAATCCATCTATTTGCTGTCTCCAGCAATGTATCAATGTGCTTGGTAACTACTTTGATTCATGACTTTCTTTTGGTCTATCACTATAGAAAGCTCTGGTAACAGCTTTTATATTGGAGCATGTCAGTCAGGGCAACCTGAATCAGTGTATCTGGGCTATGGACACTCAAATTTGGCTTAGAACAAAACTATCTCTTTTTCTCTTGGATGTGAGATCTTATATTGTATTGCCAGACATTTTCAAATCAATGTAAAGCAAATAACTTTTGAAAATTAAGAATGCCAAACCTGGAAAATGTCTATACCCCTGCCTTCTCTGGAGGCTGAGGATGGAAGGATCACATGAGCCCAGGAACTTGAAATCCTCCTGGGAAAGGAACAACAAGGCCTCATCAAACAAACAAACAAAAATCCAATTAAGCCCCTTTTGAATTTCTTTTTTCCTCTTCTGAATTTCTATTCCTCAGAAAACTGTAGAATGATAAATAGGTGCTGTTTTAGATCAAAAAAGTTTTGGTATAATTCTAAGAAATAGGTAGCTAATGCAATGATTTAACAAGAGAAATATAGCTACAGAGAACAGCATAATATGATTCTCTTTTTAAGTATACATGGAAAGTTTCCAGATAAATTTTGAAAGAAAGGGGAGCTTTGATTTAGAAGTTTACAATAAAATTCTTTTGAAATCTTTCTTTACTCTGGGTTACAGAGCACTTAGAGGAAGCTGTAATTTTCCATCCAACATAATGAACATGCTGTATCCCAAAGAAGACCCTGTGACAAGTAACTCACTAGGTAGAGATATGTTACACATGTAGAAAAATTTTACAAGCATCTCTAACCTCAGGCTCTTCCACCATTTCAGATTTAAAAAAAAAAAAATCTTAGGGCAGATTAGAGTTATTAAAAATTCATACTAATTCTTCTCTAAATTGACATTTACCAAGAGAATTAAGAAGATCAAAGTTGCAGAAATTGGAGTTAAACCTATGGCAGCAATCTTCAAACTGTGGCCAAACTTTTTATAAAAATAATTTATTTTTTTATTTATTTCAGAGAGAGGCAGATAGAGACAGTGAAAATGGGTGCACCAGGGACTCTAGCCAGACACATGTGCCACCCTGTGCTTCTGACTTTACGTGGGTACTGGGGAATTGAACCTGAGTCCTTTGGCTTTTCAGGCAAGTGCCCCAAGCTATCTCTCCAGCCCTAGTCATACTTTTAAAAGCTTTTAAAGGTTATGTAGACAGAAGTTTAAATGGTACATAGTTTTGAGAAAACAATGTCATTTCACTTTGCACACACATGCACTCTCTCCTAAAAGTGATCTGCCTGAGATGTGCATTGTCTTAATCAACTTGTGCTATTAAAACAAAATAGCTAAGGCTGGGTAAAGGTCTGAAGCCTGGCAGATTCAGTGCCTGTGAGGGCTTGTTCCTCATGCAGCATCTTCTGCTGCACCTTCAAATGGCAGAGGGGGAGGAGACTGAATGTTGTGTCCTCTCCTGGCAGAAGAGATGAGAGGCAAATGTGATAGTTTGAATGGAAAACAATCCCCATAGCTTCATGTGTTCTGAATACTTGGTCTCCCACGACTGGCAGCTTGAGAAAGTTGTGGGGCCTTTGAGAGGTGGAGCCTTGCTGGAGGAAGTGTGTCACTAGGGGCTGATATTGAGGCTTATTAGCATAGCCCACTGAGTGTTCAGAGCTAGCTCACCTGGAGTATTTACTTCCCCTGCTGCTGTGCAATGATAGGACACTCAATTGTCTGCTCTCCTATGCTTTTCCAGCCAGGATGAAACTTCCCCTCCAGATTGTAACCCAAAATAAACCCTTCCCAACCATAAGCAGCTTCTGTTCTGTTTTGACCCGACAACGAGGAAGTTAGTGCTACAGAACATAGCATTTGAATATTCCTTTCAACCTTCTGAGAGAGCACTAGCTACTTCACAAAGGCACCACACCTTAATGTCATTACCTCGGGGTTGGAGCTCCCACCAGTGAATTCTGGAAGGGCACATACAAATACAATCAACCCACAGCAGGCACTTTACCTCATCTTCCTTCCTGCTTCTCCTTTCACAAGTATTTCCATGTTTCAAAGGAAGATAGATTTCTCAGAATTCTCAAAATCTTACTGTGTCTTGCCCCAGCGTGTGAAGGCTTCAAGGATCCTAAACAAAAGGATAGTTTAAAACATCTGTGGGGACAAAGTTCACCTATCCGTGTCACCATCAACCCAAAGAACTTTCCTATCATATTCACAGTCTTGTTAAATGACAAGCCTAGAACTCAAGTTGGTTTGCACTGTAATGAAGAGCATAGAAACAGATCATTGGGTTGATAACAGTTTTTATTTAGCAGCCCCACCTGTCAGTTCTGCCAGCTGTTGTAAAATACCTTCACAGCTGGGGGTAAACCCCATGAGACTGTTGCCAGAAAGGGATATGAAGCTACTGTCTTATGTTACTCATTTTTGGAAGATCAAGACCAAAAAAATAAAAATAAAAATAAAAGCGAAACCGAACAAATGCCTTGATTTCTCAAATGAAGAATATCAGTGCAAAGGTACATCATGGTTCTGGAAACCTTGCCATAGACATTTTTCTCTCTTGAAAATATTATGTGGTTCTGGGTGCACAGTTCATTCATCCTTTTCATAAATATTTATTGACTGGTTTGTATTTGCCAAGCATTGTTTAGATTCTCAGAGGCAGTGGTGAATAACACGAACAAAAAGCCATGCTCTTGTGAAACTTGTCTAGATGAGAGACAGAGCAAGTACATGGCCTATAGTACATTACAAAGTTCTCAAGGCCAGCCTGGGCTACAGTGAGATCCTGCCTGGGAAAACTAAGGAAAAAAGAAAAAGAAAAAGAAAAAAAAGGGGGGGATGCAAAGGAAACACAAAAGTGTATTTGGAATTTTAAATAGGGTGTTTAGGGATGATTCTGTGAATTCTGAAAGAGATAAAGGAGTGAGACACTTAGATATTTGAGGGGAACTGTGCTAAGTAAGGGAAATCCTATGTAAAGGCCCTGGGGCAAAGAATGCTTGGCCTACCCTGGGAACAGCAAGGAGGCAAGTATGGAATAAGGTGGAGAGGAGAACAGGAAGGGCTGGGGTTAGAGCAATGCTACACCTTGCTGAACCCCATAGGCTACTGCCAAGATTATTTTTTTATTGTTACTCTTGGTGAGGGTCCTATGTAGGGACAAAATCTGGCTTCCAGTAAAGGGCACAGTAGCTAATGTACTCAGAATCAGATTTAAGAGGAACAGCAGAAGGAAAAAAAACAAAAAAGGTTGTTGCCACAATAATTCAAAAGAGGACTGTGGTGTTATTTTCTAAGATGGTAACCAATAAAGGTGATAGGAAGACCAAAGATTTCAGATACATTTTGAAGTTACCATTTTGTGGCTGTAAACAAATACCTAGCCAGAAGCAATTTAAGGAGAGAGAGCATTTATTTTTAGCCCACAGATTCTCAGGGGAGTTTCATAGCAGAGAAGGCATGTCAGAAGAGCTGGCCACATTGTATTCATAATTCAAGAAGTAGAGGAGGAACAGGAAGCCAAGCTGGGTTATAAACCCTCAAGGCCTGCCTCCAGTGACCCACTTCCTCTAGCAAGGATCCACCTCCTAAAAGTTCCACATCCTTCCCAAACATTGTCACCAGCTGGGGACCAAGTTTTAAATACATAAGCCTATAGGGGACATTTTACATTTAAACCACAATAGTCACCCTATGGGATTTGCTCATAGATTGTATGTAGCATATGGGAGCCAGTAAGCTGCTATATCTTAGATAAATTACATTCATAGTTTCAAATTGCTCATAAAATTCCAAAAAGGAAACTCCAGACACAGTTTCACTTGCAGACTCTATCGTTTTTTTTTTTTTTTTCAAAAAAAGATCACAGCAATCTTACCAAAACTTACTCATGAAATAAAGGATGAGAAAATGACGCCCAATCCATTGTGTATTATCAGCATCACCCTAATTCTGCAATGTGGCAAAAGGCAGTCTGAGCAAAAAAAAAAAAAAAAAAAAAAAAAAAAAAAAAAAAAAAAAAGCTTACAAATCCACAGCCTTCACAATCATAGATGCAAATTAGCGCTTAACAAAATCTTAACAAATTACATTCAACAATATAACAAAAGGATGATGCATTTCAGGCAAATAGATTTATCTCAGGGACAAAGGGTTGTTTAACATTAATGATCAATGTTATATATCAGAACAAAGCAGTAAACTATATGGTAACACAAATAGATGCAGAAAAATATTTGAGCGCCCACAAACTCTCAGCAAATTGGCAGTAAAAGGCAAATGCATAATTTTTTTCTTAGACAGGGTTCCACCATTGTAGCCCAAGCTTGCCTCAAATTCCTCACTATCCTTCTGCCTCATCCTTTCCAGAGCTGGAACTACAGACATTGTACCACCACAGCCCTCTTAAAAAGCAAAATTCTTCAACTTGA
This sequence comes from Jaculus jaculus, assembly GCF_020740685.1. Lineage (NCBI taxonomy): Eukaryota > Metazoa > Chordata > Mammalia > Rodentia > Dipodidae > Jaculus > Jaculus jaculus. The sequence goes on from NC_059125.1 coordinate 7,452,403, forward strand.
TAAAGGACATCTTTTAAGAGGGTGAAGCTAAGGTCACATTTAATGGTGAGAGTCTGAATGCTTTCTTCTTAAGACTATTAAAAGGCAAGGTTGCCCACAACCATCACTTCCATTTAGTATTGTACAGGAGGTCCTGACCACTGCAGGAAGGCAAAACAAAAGGAGCAAAAGGAAAAATGATTGAAAAAAGATCTGTTTTGCTGATGGCATGATTATGTATGTACAAAAGCAAGAAGCATCTACAAAACAAATGTTAGAACTGATGAATGCATGCAGAGTTACATAAAAAAAAATCAACTAGGGTTACAAACTATAGGAAAATAAAATTTAAAAAATTGGTTTCCCTCTCTTAGCATCACAGCCATGGACTAACTCTAACATATTTCACAATATAGTGCATAAAGTGTGACAAAGAATATATAACCCATACCATGTGCTATACATGTTATATGTCCTGTTATAAATAACATAATATGTATACCTTTAACTCAAAAGAAATAGTATGTAGAAACAGACTTCTGAAGCCTATACACTAAAAATTATAAAGCATTGTTGAGGGAAATAAAGGGATGTCCAAATAAAAAGCACAATTTTCTATTTCATAGAGGGAAGATTCAGCTATAAAAAATATCAATTCTCCTGAAATTAATCTATAGAGACAAATGCAATTCCAATACAACTCTGCATAGTCTTTTTTAGAGACTGACAAGCTAAAACAGTCATGGCAGCTCTTATCTGTAATCCCAGCACTGAAGAGGCTGAGGCAGAAGGATTGCTACAAATTCAAGCTTAAACTGTACTGCTTAGTGGGACTACTTAGCCTATGCTACAGAGACAAAAATAATAGCTAAATGGCCAATAGTACATTAGAAAATCATAAGTGTAATTGTCTCAAAATAACAATAGCCACAACAAAGAAATTGATAAGCTAAGTCTAAAATGACATGAATAAAAGCAAGGGATGTACAAAGATAACATCAACTTTCTAAAAAAGGAACAAAGTTGGGAACTTATTCAACTTTATGACTTACTATTATTGGTAGAGCTATTAAGACAGTTTAATGCTGGTATAATGATTGACAATATATTAATGTAACACAGTAGTCTAGAAATCAACCCCTCTGATATTTTTATTAATTAGTTTTGTACTCAGTGAATGCAGTCAAGTTGGTACCATTGTTACCCTCTTCCCTGTCCTCCCTCCTCCCTCTGGCCCCTCCTTGTTGAGGTATATGAGTTATGCATTGTGGAGTTAGCCCTCAGTTATGGGTAGGAGGAAATGTCTCTGTGTATCATGACCCAACGTGTGGCTCTGACATTCTTTCCACCCCCTTTTCCGCAAATTTTCCTGAGCCACATTGGGTTCATTTTAGGTCTGTTTCAGTGATAAGGTCTTGGGAGCCTCTGTGTCTCTGGATCTCTGATTTGGTAGGAGTTGATTGTTCTCTGTGTCAATCTCCTTCACCCTTGTGCTGGTATCAGGTTCACCAAGAAAACAGCACCCTTGCTTGTTTCACCAATTATTCATAGTTTCAGCTGGGGCCCTTTTGAGGTATGATGGGGTGGTTCTCACCTTAGGATCTGCATCTATCTGAAAAAGAGAAGCAGATTCTCCAATGGAGAGTAAAGTTAGCACCAGACAGATGGGATAACCCTTATGTTTTTACAGAGAATTTAATAGGTGTAGGCCCTTGTTGCCCATGATTGGTGGTAGCTTGATAATGGAGAGTGGGCTCTATTTTGGAAATGGTTCTGACTTTCTGACTTGTTTCCCAGCTCCAGCTATGGGTCCTGTTCAAGTGAGGGGATGAGTTAGCCAAATCAAGAGCAGTTGGTTTCCCACCATGGCTGTTTGCCGCTATTGCGCTTGTGTGAGCATCACAACAGGCTATTTGCTGTTAAGTAGGTTAGACCATGAGTTTCTTGGAGAGATATTGGTCATTTTCTCCCATGTACCACCTTCTGGCACTAGACACGCTGACTGTCTGGGGACTGAATCTCTTCTAGCTTCCAGCCATGTCACTCCATGTTACATGTCAACCACATATGGTGTCTTCAGCAGTACTGTATTACCAATAACCTTTGGTGGGTCATCAAGTACCCTGACAGAAATCTGTCATGCTTTTAGGAAACCTTGCAGGTCTCTCTGATCAAAAGCTCATTGTGGATTAGAGCCACCTGCTAGTACTGGGAGTTACAGGTCAGGGTCCACAAAGAGAAGGGAAAAAAGCAATAATAAGTAATATAAAAGAGTTAGAGAGAAGAGAGAGAGAGAGAGAGAGAAGCTGTAGAAGATTAAGGTCAGTCTTCATCATACACTCTCTAGTGCCTTGTGACTCAGGTGTTCCCCCTAAGGGCCTGGTGAAGTTTTAACCATTTGGTCTGCCTATTAGGATGTAGAATTTTATGGTACCATTGCTGTTTGGGTCCATATTTGTGTCCTCCACACCCTCCCTTTCCCTCCCCTCCCTCCCCACCCACTCTATCGTCTGTTCCTCGAGATACTTGCTGGGTATGTCGGCATCTTGGGTAGATTCAGGTTAGATGCTGTAGATGAGTGAGCCTATGTGGCAATTTTCTTTCTGTGATTGGGTAAGTTCACTGAGAATGATCTGTTCCAGGTTCAACCACTTTTCTTCACATTTCATTGTGTCTTTTTTTCTTACTGCTGTATAGAATTCAGATATACCACATCTTAGTTATCCATTCATCCAGTGATGGACATCTGGGTTGATTCCAGCTCTTGGCTATTGCAAAATGAGCTGGTATAAATGATTTTATAATCATTTGATTAAAATATATATATATTTCTAACTAAGCTTGAGTAATTGGATGTCAGTACAAAAAGGGGACAAAAACATGAGTCCCTCTCTCATACCATATATAAATCATTTAAAACAGATTCTAGATGTCAATAAAACATGAAAACCTCAAAGCTCTAGAAAATATGTACCTGAGGGAGAATTGGCCTCCAGAATATGCAAAGAACCAGCTTGGTGTGGTGGCATACACCTGGAATTCTTGCACTCTGCAGGCTGAGGCAAGGAATCAGGAGTTAAAGGCCAGTCTTAGCTACATAACAAGTTTGATGCCAATCTGGCCTACTGAGACCCTATCTCAAAAAAGTCCTTACATGGGCTGAAGAGATGGATCAGTTGTTAAGGTGCTTTCCTGCAAAGCCTAAGGACCTGGATTTGATTTGCTAGTACCTATGTAAAGCCAGATGCACAAAGTGAAACCTGTGTCTGGAGTTTGTTTGCAGTGGCTAGAGGCCCTGTCATGTCCAGTCTCCTCTCTCTCTCTTTTTGCAAATAAACAATTGTTAAAAGTCCTAACATTTAATAATAAAGCATATGTATGTAAATATTTGCATAGATTCTTTATGAATAACATATATCTGTGGCCCAAAGGCAATGTGAAAAACATGCAAAATCATTAGTACTCAGGGAAATGGAAATTTCAAAATAATAATAAGTCAATGAAATATACATTCGTCAATATGGTTGAAATTAAAAAGACTTGACAACACAAGATGCGAGCAAAGAATTGGGGAAATTAAAACTCTCATATATTGTGACTGTAATATTGGACATCTTTAGCAAAAGGTACAATAATTTCTTATAAACATAAGAAAATCCCAGCCCTCTTGCTGCCCAAGCTGAAGTAACCTTGACTTATAACTTTACTTTTCTTACCTGCATGCCTCCCTGCCTCAACATCCTTGCACTGAATAGGTGCAGAATGGCCTCTCCCCTTGAGAACCCTTGAGGGACCAAAGGCCTTCTTTATCTCCCACTCTCCATTGACCCCTGACTTCTCTCTTTTTTAGAGAGAGAGAGAGAATTGGCATACCAGGGCCTCAGCCACTGCAATCGAACTCCAGATACTTGTGCCACTTAGTGGGCATGTGCAAACTTGCACCTGCCTCACCTTTGTGCATTTGGCTAAGGTGGGATTAGGAGAGTCAAACATGGGTCCTTAGGCTTTGCTAAGCCTTCTCTCCAGCCCGCTGACTTCTCTTATATAGAGGCTGAATCACATGGACAGTAAAACTTCTCAAAGGGGATCACCTGTCTTTGTTCTTTGCATTTCTGGAGCCCCCTCTCTGAGTTTGAATCCCATCATGCCACCTTGGTATGGTGCTCTTTTAATAAAGCTTTGATGCTAAAAGGCCATGTTGTCTCAGCTATCTCTCACTGAAGCAGCCTGCTGTACTTCTACTGATTCGCCTCTCAATAATATCTATCCATTGTATATAAATTTTACATCCAAAGAAAACCATTAGATAAAACTCGATCTACTTGATAGAAGGAGTGACAGATGTCTTCAATTTACTTTGAAATGTGCCATAAAATAAGACAGATAGGGCAATATATATGTGGTAATACCTAGGTGATATTTTCAACTTTTCTGCTTGAAATTTTTCACAATAAATGATTTTTTTCAAATTTATATAGAAATATTAATATTCCTTCAAACTAATTTAAAGAGAGTTTTTTTCTGCCAACAAGTACAAAACTTTAATATTGACCTAGAGTTCAATATAAAACAATTAGGCAGGTCTGATTCATCAGGAACTCGTTAATTCATTCAAGTATTTAACAGTTACTTATTAAGCATTACTACTTTCCAGGCATTTGAAAGAAAGAGAAAATGCAAAATAATCTCATGGAGTAATTATCTTCTGTCACCCATAGTAACCTACTTGGGAAGGAAGGCTTGGGGGAAAGGACATATGATGAGGAAACTCTTTATTCACAGCTATTTTATATGTTGCATTTTGTCCATTAAAGAAGCTATTTTCAACATGGAAAATTAATGCTGTTAAGCCAGAAATAATTACCAAAATGTTAGCGTCACTTCTAAATCGTTCCTTGAATATATTTTCAGGCTGGGAAGCAGAAAATTTCAGACTTAAGGGAAGAGAAAGCCTCACTAACATAACATGTGATTGTTAAAATGTTGGTATTATGCTGACAGATCGAGAGAGCTCTAAATGTCATTTCCTCACAAGAAGCTATTATGCACAGTGCTTGAACAGGACTGGAGGACCTAATAACCGTAGAGGAAAAAAAGGTTTCCAAGGCAAAAAGGCTGCTTGTTTCAGAGCTCAACTTTAAATTGCCACGCCTCAAGGTCTTGACCAGGAAAATGAGCAGCCGACCACGGCCTTAGCCTAATAACAGGTCTTGGTTCCCTGAATGACACTGGATTGATTAGATGCATAGTTTTCAACACATGATTTTCCAGAGTAATTCACATCACATTTTTAGGTGGAACACAAACACTGAATCTTTTTTATATATGAATATATTCTGGTCTATGAACCTGTTGCTTCTGTCAGGCACAAAAGCAAGGTTTCATGTAGTATGAAAGCAGAAAGGATGCTGTTAGGAGGTGGAGACAAAGGAAGAAGGGAAAAGAAACAAGAAAGTGGTATGAACCTAATTTTTTGTAAGCTAACAAAAACTTCAATTAAAAAAGAGGGGGCTGGGAAGATGGCTCAACAGTTAAAAGCAGTTGCTTGCAAAGCCTACTGGTCCAGGTTCAATTCCCCAGTGCCCAGATAAAGCCAGATGAAGAAAGTGATGCATGTGTGGAATAAATATGCAATGAGAAGAGGCCTTGGCATGACCATTCTCCCTCTCTCTCTCTCTTTCTATCTCCCCCCCCTCTCCTGCAAATAAATAAATAAAAATAAAAATATTAATGCTACTCTCACTTTCGGTAGAGAACCTTCTCTTTTCAGATGGCAGTGACCTTGGGATGACTCAGAAGGCATCACGGTGCTAGAAAGAAGTGACAGGAGTGCTCAGCACTGCAATATCTCGATCACACCTTCCAAAGCTCAGGGTCCATTGCGGAAGAGGTGGTGGAAAGAATGTAAAAGCCAAAGGAAGGGTGGGACTCCTTACAACGTGCTCCCTCCAGACATAAAATGGCCTGGATATCCATGGCCTCACAGTGCCGGACACTACCTACACAAGACCGTCATAATAGGAGGAAAAGATCATGACATCAAAATAAAAGAGACTGATTGAGATGGGGAGGGGATATGATGTAGAGTGGAGTTTCAAAGGGAAAAGTGGGAGGAGGAAGGGCATTACCATGGGATATTGTTTACAATTATGGAAGTTGTCAATAAAAATAAATAAAGAAATCAAGTTTTGATTTAAAGGAAAAAGAAAGAAAGAATCCCAGGATTTTTTTTTTTTTTTGTGTGTGTGGTATATGTATGTGTCTATGTGTGTTCCCATGTGTGAGTGCACATGTGTGTACGTACATGGAAGCCAAAGATTGATGTTGAGTGTCTTCCTCAATCACTCTGGCTTTATTTACTGACACAGGGTCTCCCACTGGAACCCAGAGCTCATGGATTCTACTAGCCAGCTCTCCCTAGGGATACTCCATCTCCACCTTCCCAGTGCTGGGATTACAAGTGAACAGCCCCTCATGCCCACCTGGCATTTACATGGATACTGAGGATCCAAACTCTGGTGCTCAAACTTGTGTGGCAAGTGCTTTACCCACTGAGCCTTCTCCCCAGCTCCTAATCCCAGTTTTATGCTACTCCGAGCTTTATGCCTGTGAGCAATCCAGTGTTGGGAGCCATGAGCCAAACCTCGGCCATGTTGACAGAGACTGCCATATAGCAAGTTTAAGTTTCTACTTCCTCACCTAATATTCAACTACCAGAAACAATGGGATCGTACACCTGGCCAAACATTCCTCCATCCTGCCGGTAGCTGATAAAGAAACAAAGGCATTGCTGATAAAGAAACAAAGGCATTGCAGTTTAACCAGTAACTCTGTGATCTTTGCCCTAACTATGTCCCCTTCCCCCACAACTCCTTGCCCTGGCCATGACCCCTTCCCCCTACAGCCCTATATAAACCTATGCGTAAGAATAAATTCTCGAGGCAGTGACAAACGTCTAGATTGGTCTCCTTCTTGTGTTTGTTTGCCTACTTTCATTCAGGTTGATTTTCACCTCGCTTCTTTGTTCGATTCCCCTCTGGCCGGGGCAATCCAGAGTTTAGGAAATATGGGGCAACAGAGAGGCAGAGGCAGAAAATGTGCCATCCTGCCTGCTGCTGTTTCTCCGCCTGCACTGGCTGCTGTGAAGTGTGCTTAGCCAATGACTCACTTTCCCTTGTTTCCCCCAAGGGTTCTCTGATTTCCTGTTTTGTCAAAACTTCCATTATTTGAAAGTCTTATTAAAAATCTTCTTTTCTTTCAATGGCCTGGAGGAGAGTTTTCTTGAATTTTATCTCCATCTATCCTTTTATTTCTCCTGTTTTCCCCAAGCGTGGGAGTGACTCTTAAGGAGGAAAGAGTCACAAAAGGACTGTGTTATAGATCGAAGTGGGACTAGGGAGAGATAGTTGTTACATTTTGTTCAAAGATGAAGCAGGAATGGAAGGATTAATATTTGTGGATTATCTGCATTTAAACATTGAGTGTTTGTATCTCACAGGGGACGAAGGCACTTTCTCCACTGGTTCTGTGAAACACTGCCCTGTGTATGGAGCAAGATCCCAGAAATCAATCAATCTCTCTCTCTCTCTTTCATGGCAATCCTCCTGCCAACAGACAAAGGGACTAATAATTAAAAATACATTCTAGGGCTGGAGAGTTGGCTTAGCAGTTAAGGTACTAGCCTGCAAAGCCAAAGGACCCAGGTTCAATTCCCCAGGACCAGATAAACAAGGTGGCGCATGTGTCTGTAGTTCATTTGCAGAAGTTGGAGGCCCTGGCATGTCCATTCTCTCTCTCTCTTTCTCTCTCTCTCTCTCTCTCTGCCTCTCTTTCTCTCTCCCTTTCTCTCAAATAAATGAATAAAAATATGAAAAACAGGGAATTACCATGGGATATATTTTATAATCATGGAAAATGTTAATAAAAATTAAAAAAGAAAAAACAAAAACAAAAAATATGAAAAAGCACATTAGAGATAATTCTACTGTGGCATGCACACATACATGCCCCCACTCACAGATATGGATACTTAACTTATGTTTTCTCCAAGATCCCCACTGGCTGTAGCATATGGCTAGAACTCATAAACTAAGGAATGTTGTTCCATGATACCAAAACCAGGGTAAGAATTTAAAACGTCCATTTATTCTAATGTAATTCTTAAATCCCTATCTGGTCTGGGAAGTCACACTCACTAGACTTTGTGTCTAAAGTTATAGGAGAATAAGATATAGGAAAAAGTCATAGGGTCAATGCTTCTCCTCTCTACCAATCCCCCCCTGGCAACTCCCATCAGAAAGCTGAGCCAAGCAACTGGTCCTTCACAGCTCTCATTTCTCCTGACAAGACAGCATTCTTGAGATTCCCTTAACAAGGAAAAAGCGTTTCTCCTAGTCAATATTGCCTTAAAGCATTTCATTCACTAGCGTTCCCTCAGTCTTAATGCAGCTGTGTAGCCAATCCAAACCTCGTGATATCACTCTTGCTCACTCCACTGCTTTGCTGCACAAGCCCTTCTTATTATCTTTCTAATATGTATGCATGATCTTATGTCTAGTCTCTTGTAGCACCTCAAAACTCCCTGCTGAAAATTAAGGCACTTGCCTGCAAAGCCAAAGGACCCAGGTTTGATTCCCCAGGACCCACGTAAGCCAGATGCACAAGGTGGCACATGCATCTGGAGTTCATATGCAGTGGCTGGAGGCCCTGGAATACCCATTCTCTCCCTCTCAAATAAATAAATAAATAAAAAGAAAAACAATTTGTTAATTTTTTTAAAGCCCTGCTGAAGAACTGAACTTGGAGCATGCCTGCAATCAACCCCAGCACTCAGGAGGCAAAGGCAGGTGGATTGCCATAAGTTTAAGACCAATCTGGGCTACATAGAATGGCTCTGTTACCAAAATCATTATTATTATAAATAAATGAATAAATAAATAAAAATTTTCAAATTTATTTGTGAAATCTATGGAGGTTGTTTTTTAAGCTGCTAACTAATGAAAAACACAATCAAAGCTTATTTAAACACAGAAGAGAAGGTTGTTTATTTATTTTGACATTTTGCATCAACAACTCTAAGAACTATATGGCAGGCGTCCCAAAATGAGTCCCTTCCATCTTCTGGGTGGATTTTGGTCCTCAGTTTATTTGCTTGTTTCATAGTGGTGGGGTTGTTCTCAGGGTCTTGCACATGCTAGGTGAGTGTTCTATGTTGGTTTTATTCTCTAGCAGTTACCCCAGTGGTGGATGACACAGGTGACTGTCAATAAATAGCTCTGGGAGCAAATCTACTTAGTACTACCATGTGAAAGAAACATTAGTCCAGCAGAAGTCTTAAGGAAGGTAATAGAGGTGAGCAGACAAGCCCTAGACACTACCTGATCCTCCACATCTTCTCACTTGGCCACAACAGAGCAGCTGAACTTTTGGACAGGCTGGGAACACTGAATATACAAGAATCGAAGGTTCAAAGGCAAGAACTCTGATTTCCTCTGAGACCCCATTTCATCCCATCAGCCTGTTTGGGCGAAAGCACAAGAAGATACTGTTCTCCAGCAACTGGCACACCCCAATCAAGGGATGGATGGATGAATCCACTGCTGAGACATAGGGACATTTGGTGCTAGCAACTGACCTTCTGGCTGTGACCTTCTGAAAATGATGCCCACTCCTTCATCCTGTAGCCCAGAGGAATGTACAGCTATGAGGCTTTCAAAGTGAAAATGATTCATTTGGAGTACTTCATCTTTTGAGCTTTTGAGAACTGTTCATCCATTTTATGAACCCATTGATTAATGGGTTGTTGGATTTCTTGGTATTTAATTTTTAAATTATGTTGTTTCACAGGAAAGTGGATGCAAATAGAGATTATCATACAAAGAAAATTAATACATACTCAAGAAGACAAATATCAATGCTTTCTCTCAATTGTGGATACTAGATTTTATATAGATACATAAAATCATGAAGAAGACTAATGAGAGGAGAGAATGGGAAAGGGAGAGGCATAAGACAGAGAACAAAGTACATTATATAGCTCAATGGAAATGTGCTTATGAAACCCAATACTATGTACAATCATTATATGCCAATCAAACTAAAAAAAAAAAAAGGAGTTCTGCCAATAGAGTACTAACATGTAAGCTCTCTTCTAGACCAAGTTGAAATGTGTTAAGGGAGAGAAATAAAGACAGAGGTTATATCCTAAGTGACACCACAGAATGAATATTTTAAATGATCCTATGCAGGACCCTGGGGAATTCCAGTTTTCACTGGTTATACCAGACAGAAAAAGAGAGAGAGAGAGAGAGAGAGAGAGAGAGAGAGAGAGAGAGAGAGAGAGACCTCCCATACAAGACTCTGAAATGAGGCTTAATGATGGTGACTATCATTTATTTAATTTGAATCTCTTTAAATATATTAAATAGGTCCTGGCAACTTTTAAATTTTATGTTCTAAACTTATTTGTCAAGTTCTTGTGAGTTTCATTTAAATATAGGACAATGGCTCAGAAATAATTATTTCTGGAGTTTTGTTTAAAACAATGCACCTCTAACTAAGGAGCATTACTTTCAAGCTCTCAGTTTGAAATAACATGCACACTTGCTAGACTTTAATGCATAACAAGCCACCAATTTCACAAAATTGCACCCACTTTTCAAAGCTTATATTGCCCCATGGAAGCAGCCCTTTCAAAAGCAAAAAGGTATTTGATTTTCTAATGTCTCCATTTAGCCAATTATAGCCAGGTTTTCATACATCATTCCCTTAAAAAATATATATATATTATAAAAGTACCTGACAGTAGTGTTCTGGTAAGGATGGAAAACATTAACAGCATTAATTTCATTGAGCCATGGGGAAATTTCAGAATAGAAGATGATAAAAAGATTGAAAAACAAAACATTTTCTTCATGCTTAATGTTGGCTCAATCACACTAAAATTTTGACAAAAGAAATATCTATCTTTAGGAAAGACTATGTTTAAAGTGAAGGTAATGATTCTATGCTTAGTAGACAGAAATCTTTCTTTTTGAGGCAGGGTTTCATGTAGACAAAGCTGGTCTTGAACTCCTAATCTTCCTGTATCAGGCTTCTGAATACTGGGATTACAGAAGTACACCATCATCTCTGCTGGAAGTCAGTCTTCACTTTAAACAAAACACACATGCTCATTTTATTTTATTTTGTAAGAGTGTGTGCATGTCTGTTGAGATAGGTAACCTACAGTGACTATTAAAAACATTTCTAGACAATCAGCATGATCAAATATCTAAAATTTGTCTCTTTCGTCATTTTGACAACTTCATGCTTTATAAATCAAGCAAAAGGAGAAAGTGAAAGAAAGTGGAAAAGCTGATTTAAATGGAATTGACATTAAATAAGGAAAGTGAAAATAAGGATAAGAGGGGCTGGATAGATTGCTCAGTGGTTAAGGCACTTGCCTGTAAAGCCTAATGACCCAGGTTTGATTCCCCAGTACCCATGTAAAGCCAGATGGTTAAGGTAGCACATGCATCTGGCATTCTTTTGCAGTGGCTGGAGTCACTGGCATGCTCTCTCTCTTTCTCTCTCTCTCTTCTCTCTCTGCTTGCAAATAAATAAAATAAAATAATATTTTTTAAAAAGAAAATATTGCCGGGTGTGGTGGCACATGCCTTTAATCCCAGCACTCGGGTAGGAGGATCACTGTGAGTTCAAGGCCACCCTGAGACTACATGGTGAAGTCCAGATCAGCCTGAGCTAGAGTGAGATTCTGCCTCAAAAAACCAAAACAAAACAAAAAGAGAGTAAGATTCTAAATTCCTTTATTTCCTTTTTTAAAAAAATCTTCTTTCCTTCCTAAATGCTAGTTTGACATCCACACTTGAGAAAGTGACAGACAACCAGACTCCTAAATGAGCACCCAGTAATCACTGTCCCACACCATGCCCGTGTACAGCCCCTCTCATGCTGAATAGGACTGACGTGAGTAACCAGTAAAGTCATTCTGAAATGTAGGAATATTGAAAATCTGAATCATAAAGACTAGTTTCTGTCTTGTTTTGTCTTGGATCACTCCCTCTGGGGAGATGGTGTGCAAAGCCTTCCAGCCTTGATTCAACTCTCCAATACCCACATAAAGCCAGATGTGCAAGGTGGTGCATCCATCTGGAGTTTGTTTGCAGCAGCAAATAAATAAAAAGTATTTTTTAAAGTAATATGGCTGGAGAGATGGCTTAGTAGTTAAGGTGTTTGTCTGTGAAGCTAAAGGACCTAGGTTTGATTCCCCAGTATCCACGTAAGCCAGATGCACAAAGGGGTGCATGCATCTGGAGTTCCTTTGCAGTGGCTACAGGCCCTGGCATGCCCATTCTCTGTCTCCTTTCTCTATATCTCTCTACGCTTGCAAATAAGTAAATAAAGTAATATAAAAATCTAAAAAATAAAGAAATAAAATGTTGCTGGGAGTGGTGGCACATGCCTTTAATCCTAGCACTTAGGAGGAGGCACAGGTAGGAGGATTGCTATAAGTTCTAGGTCAGCCTAAGATAGAGGCTCTACCTTGAAAGAAACAAAAAAGAAAAAGAAAAAGAAAGAAAGAAAATGGTAACAAGAAGCAGGTGAAATCAATTTTAATATACTTGATTTTCTCTTTCTCCCAATATCATTTCAACATATAATTAATAAAATTATAAGAGATTTTATAACTTTATGGGAATTTTTCAAAATTTGATGCATATTTCGCACCTAGTCACATCTCAAGTGCTCAGCATCCACATGTGCCTAATATCTGTCATATTTGACTACACAGGTACAGTTGATCACCTTTTATGTCCAGGCAAGATTTACAAGGGCAGATTATGCGTGTGCACCATCACATCTGACATTCTATAAGAACACTAGGGATCAACCTCAAGGCCTTGTGATTCCAAGGCAAGCATTTTACTGTCTGGAGCTGTCTCCACAGCCCCTGTTGAATGCATGTGTGTTTATGCATGTGCATGTTTATGTGTGATGTGAGTGCACGTGTGTGTGTGTGTATGGAGGAGAGACCATAACCTTCAGTATCATTGTTTAAGAATATTGTCCACCAGGTTTTTAGGAGTGAAAGAGAGAGACAGAGAGAGACTCGGTGTTGCCAGGGCCTCAGCCACTGCAGTAGAACTCCAGATATGTCCTCATGCATCACCTTGTGCATGTGTCGCCTTGTGTATCTGGCCTATGTGGGATCTGAAGAGTCAAACATGGGTCCTTAGGCTTTGCAAGCAAGCGCCTTAACCACTAAGCTATGCCTCCAGCCCCCCTCCAGTTCTTGAGAAACGGTCTCCCATTGGCCTGAAGCTCTGCCAATTAGGTTAGACTAGCTGGCCAGTGAAGGCAGGGGATGCCAAGCGTCTTTCTGTCTCTTCCCCAGCACTGGGATGACAGGTGTGTACTACCTTGTCTGACTTTTCTATATGAGCTCTTTGACTCAAACTCAGGTACTCCTGCTTCTAAGGCAAACATTATACTGACTGAGCTATCTCCTCAGCCCCCCTAATATGTCTTTTGTTATAGATGTCTTTTCCAATCAAGGACCTATGGAGATTGAAGAAAAATTATTTTTCTTCTACCACAGGACATCCATTGAAGATGAAAAAGTAGAACTTGGGACAAGCATGGTAGCTCATGCTTGTGATCCAGAGCTGGGCTACAGAATGACAACTTGTTTCCAAAATCAAAAATCTAAAAAGTAAAAGAGCACAACTTTGGCACCTGAAAAAAAGAAAAGGCACACATTCTCCCAGTGCCTGGCCATATCTGTTTTGACCTGCATTCTGACATAGGTAAATTCTTGCCCCCTGGTCATATTGATCTTCTCTAGCCCAAAGCTTTTTTCCTACCAGCTATATAAATACCATGGCAACATCAGTAACTTTACAATAGCTTGCATACTTGGATTGCATTATTTCAAAATGAGTAATGATTTTGAAAAGAACATGGGCAAATTTGCCATTTAAAATATAAGGGGGCTAGCTTTGTTGAAAAATAAATATGACTATGAGACATAAATACATTTAACATTGCCAGGCTAATTTGGAAACAATTCTTATTATAAATAAGTCAATTATTATTATGACCTATGCATTACAATGAAGGAAATAAAATGAATTAGCCTTGGAGCCTAGTTCTAATTATTATTTGTATTTAAAGAAATAATAGTTGCATATTAGAAAATATTCAAATTTCCAGGCACTCCACCATCATTACCCATATATGTGCACTTGTGTAGTAGTTCACATCATTTATTTTTCATTATTTTAAAGTCTTCCATTAAATCTCAAGAATTCAAGATGGGTGTGGTGGTGCACACCTTTAATCCCAGCACTTGGGAGGCAGAGGTAGGAGAATCACCATGAGTTCAAGGCCACCCTGACACTACATAGTGAGTTCCTGGACAGACTAGGCTAGAGGGATACCCTACCTTGAAATTAAAAAAAAAAAAAAAAGAAGTCAATACCCAGCCAACCACTTAACCTAACATAACTATTTAGACATGAAACTTGAGTTTTCTTTGGTGAATTAGCTTTCAGAATTAAAGTAGAAAGAGGACGAGAATTTGTTGTTCTTATTTACTTATTAAATATTAGCATGATTACTTTTTCCATAATGATCTAACAATATTTCCTACCAAAAAATAAGAAAGCAGGAATACTAATTCATTTCTATCATCCCAGCAGTTTGGATGCTGAGGCAGAAGGATTTTAGTGAGTTCAAGGCAAGCCTGAGCTACGCAGTGAGTTTCAGACCAGTTTTGGATACAGAGTGAGACCCTGTCTCAATATGACAAAAGAAAACTGGGCATGGGGATGCAGGCTTATTATCTTAGCACTAACGTGGTAGATACAGGAGAACCAGAAGCTCAAGGCCAGCTTCAGTTACATAGTGAGTTCAAAGCCAGCTTGGGCTACATAAAACCTTGTCCTAAAACAAAACAAAGAAAACAAGAAAAAGGAAATGAAAATACAAATATCGTCAAGTACAAATGGCAAGTTGGAGAAGATACTAAGCTATTCTTATATCCATTCTTCTCACTTGATCTTCTCTGGCATAAAGATTGAAAGGCTAAAGTTGAATTAACTTCCACTGTTGTTAGAGTTGGCCATATCACATGGTTTGGGCCATGAGACAAAGGCAGACATCCCTGGACAGCTATTTCATCTGAATGAAAAATAGGACAAACTCTTTGTCCTTCCTTCTCTGAAAGATAGATATAATGCCTGTAGTATAACAGCCATCTTTCAACTCTGAGGACAAAAGCCACATCAGAAAAGCAGCAGACCAGGATTCTAGAAAGGGTCTGGCTCCCTAGAGGTCAGGTAAGAGTCCTGGACAACAGCCTGCCTTGGAACTTTTTGTGTTGCAGCTGTTTTTGTAACTGAAAAGAAGACAGCTTTTACTTGCCATCTATTACACACCAGCACTTCTCAAAGGGAGCATGGATCTCAATTACCTAGAAGATTATCAAAATTTATATTGCTTGGATGAAGTCCCAGAGTAGGTCTTGGATGGATCAAGATAAAAAAAAAAATATATGCACACACGCCCACACAAAATGTGTGTGTGTGTGTATATATATATATATATAGTGTGTGTGTGTGTGTGTGTGTGTGTGTGTGTATAAAACTTTTTGTAGTTCTAGAGAGTAAGTAAGCTCAGGGCTACTGACATACCCAGCTCCCAATTTTTATTTCTAACAAGTGCCTAAATGCCTAAATGATGCAGCTACACTACCCCAGAAGCCTCGTTTTAAAAACCACTGAACTGTTGGGTATGGTGGTGCACACCTGTAATCCTAGTATTTGGTAAGTGGAGGCAAAAGGGTCAGGGGTTCAATGTCATTCTTGGCTAGAAAGCATGTTAAATAAAGGCCAGCCTGGACTATTTTAAAAAGTCAAAGGGCTGCTGAATGGATAATGAATATGTGGTACAATACACAATGGATTTTTATTTGGCTATAAAGTAAATGAAATTTTCAGGGAAATGGATGGATCTGGAAAAGATTATACTAAGTGAGGTTACCCTAAATCTGAAAGGCAAATATTGCATGTTCTCTGTCATATACAAATCCTAGCTTCAAATGTTTAGATTTGTATGTGAGTGGGAGGAAGAGTCAGCAGTAGAGGCAAGAGGCCATAAAGGGGCCATGAGGAAGGGAGGAGGGGGGTCTTAAGGGGAGAGAATAGTAGATATGTAAGTAGAGCTGCTAGCAGTATACGGGTGACGGAATGATGTAAGTGGAGTCAGGGGAAGGAGATGCAGAAGAGCTGGGGTTGGGGTGAGGGCTAGTCAAAATAAAAGATGTTTCAAATAAGCCATATGAAAACATACTTCTTTTCATATATATATGTGTGTGTGTGTGTGTATGTATGTATGTATGTATGTATATATAGTTTTTTTTAGAGTCTCACTCTAGCCCACGCTGAATTGGAGTTCACTATGTAGTCCCAGGCTGTTCTCAGACTCACAGTGACCTGCCTATTTCTGCCTCCCAAGTACTGAGATTAAAGGTATGAGTCACTACACTCAGCCAATATATATGTTTTTAAAAAAGAGTTTGGGCATTAGTACCCTGTGGAGATGGATAGTGCTGCTCCCCAAAACCATAGATTGTTACAAAAAAAATTCAGTCCCAGTGAGTTTTTGGTCATGGAGTCTTCTGATGCCCCTAAAACATTACAAGCTATTGCCAAGACTCTTGGTTGCCCACCACAAGTATATGGTAAGACCCTATTGCTGAAGACATACCATGCTTGGGCTGCAGATCAGCTGGAGCTGAGCTGGAAGCTTCTGCCTTATTAACTAGCTGTCAGAACGCTGGAAAGACAAATGCAACCTTTTTGGGGAGAGAAGTCACCAATAGTCTTAACCAGCAGTGGATCCTGCAAGCTTTTTTAAATTTATTTTTATTTTAGAGAGAGAGAGAGAGAGAATTGGTGTGCCAGGGCCTCAGCCACTGCAATTAACCTCCAGATACTTGTGCCACCTAGTGGGCATGTGCAACTTTGTGCTTGCCTCACCTTTGTGCGTCTGGCTTTTGTGGGATCTGGAGAGTCGAACATAGGTCCTTAGGCTTTGCAGGTAACCACTTTAACCCCTAAGCAATCTCTCCAGCCCCCCTGCAAACTTTATGGCTGGCCAACCAGGCCAAGTGAACCAATTGGTGTGATGGTGACATGTCTGTTTTGGGGGAAGACAACTGCTCAATGATTAGATTTGAGGCCTACTCCTCAAGATGTAATTCATGGCTTGTATTAAAAACCTAATCAAAAGCCTATGGCTGGTGCTGCTCAATTTATAATAGCTGGGAAATGGAACCAGCCTAGATGTCCCTCAACAGATGAGTGGATAATGAAGATGTGGTACATTTATACAATGGAGTTCTACTCAGCGGTAAAGAAAAATGAAGTTATGAAATTTGCAGAAAAATGGATGGACCTGGAAAGTATTATACTAAGTCAGGTAACCCAGGCCCAGAAAGCCAAGCGCCACATGTTCTCCCTCATATGGGGATCCTAGCTACAGATGACTGGGCTTCTGTGTGAGAATGAAAATACTTAGTAGCAGAGGCCAGTAAGTTGAAAAGGAGACATAAAGGGTGGAGAAAGGAAGGGAGGAGGATACTTAATAGGTTGATATTGTATATATGTAATTACAATGATTGTAATGGGGAGGTAATATGATTGAGAATGGAATTTCAAACGGGAAAGTGTGGGGGTGGGGAGGGTGGGAATTACCATGGGATATATTTTATAATCATGGAAAATGTTAATAAAAATTTAAAAAAAAAAAAAAAAGAAATTTACTCAAGGTCATTCAGCAACTAAGAGGAACCAAACCAAATCTGTTTTAGAGCCAGGGCGTGGTAAAAAAAAAAAAAAAAAAAGCCTATGGCTGGGAAGGTCATAAACTTTAAGGGGGAAACAATGACTGTTGTTTGTCTAAACGAGTGTATTATGTCCATCAAACTGCTCTCTAAGTAGTTATGTCCACATATTAATGCTACTCTCACTTTTGATTAGAGAAGCTTCCCTTTTCAGGGGGCAATGCTTACTTGGGTAACTCAAAACTCACCAATGTGCTGTGGAGTGACTGTGGAGCGTTCAGCACTGAGACATCTCTGTTGCACGCTCCAAGAATCAGGGACCAAGAATCAGGTAGGAGAGATGGCAGAAGGACTGTAAGAGTCAAAAGAAGGGGAGGAGTGCTTTGCAATGCTGTCTTCCAGACACAAAGTGGCCTTGACATTCATGACCCCACAGTAGCTTATGCTACACTACACAAGACCTGTAGAATAGGAGGGGGAAATGATATATCAAAATAGAATGGGAAAAGAAGATGGGATTCAGTGAGTGGATGGGGAACAAGAAGAGAGGTGGGAGGGGATTATGATCATAACATATTGCATATATATATGGAGGTTGTCAATAAAAGTTTAAAATACCAAAGGGGAAAAATTCACTGAGTTGCATAATACCATTTCATAACACAACATAAAATCTAATGTTACCTAATAGAGCAACATAGCACAAACAGTACAACTCAGTATAACATGAACATTCCATTTTCAGGTTCCTGTTCTCCCATTGCTTTGCTTAAAACAAATAAATTAGAAACAAATAAATTTCTCTTCTTGTTCGAACCTCCAGACCAAATATTCCTTGCAAATTAGCCCTGCAGCTAGACAGTAAGTTGCACAAAGATCCGCTGATATTCCAGTTCTGCTCCTGCCTGAAGTGAAAAGATAGGGACGATCTGCCATGTCATTTCCTGGCACATAATTATGCTGCTTGCTGACAACTATTCTACTCTCTGTCCTTCTGTAAATTGTAAATGACAGTTTGGAAGCTGTTGGCTTAAATTTCTGAAAAAGAAACCTGTACAAAAAGAGGCAAAGATAAAATCACGCTCAATTTAAAGTAGTGGCTGCTAAACTGCTCTGGAGAAGCGTCCTCAAGGTAGCATGCTGTGAAAGAAATGGCATTTCCTGTCTCTTCCTCTTCCCCACATCCTCTCCTACCACCCTGAGTCTCAAAACATGTGTTCCACTCCGAAATCCAAATTTCATTGGAGTTTGAGTTGGAAAGTGCCAGCCTTGGAAGCCTTCCTCCACTGGAAAAATACAGTGTTGAATTTTACACGTTAGGAGGAAAAAGAAATCCTCACCCATGGCAACATGTTGCCTAAACCCACAGCCTGCACCCCCTCCTACAAAATGACATGCTTCAAAATCTCATAAAAAATATCCATCCTTCGAAAAACCAAATCTGCTATTTTCCAGGTAAATATTTGGTCTCCTTTAGCTCCTCTCCCAGGAACTAGTCAAAATCACACTTCTGTCCTATGTCAATGTAAAAACAGAGCTCTCACTTCAGAGGGAATAAGACAGAGTTTATTCTGGAGCCAAATATGAGTGACCATGGCCCAGGAACACAGAATTAGGGTACTCCAAATTCCATGTTCCAATGTGATAACAGTTTCACGAAGTTTTTATAGTTACAGAGAAAAAGAAAATCATAAGTCAAGGCACTTTTCAAACACATTGGTGGAAACATCAGATGAGTAGGTTACAGCAAAGCCAGAAAATTTCTAATATAGGTCTCAGATGCTATCTGATGACATTTATAGCCTTTGTATAGGTAGGAAATAGTGGTCTATTAAAACATGCCAGAAAAGCTGGGCGTGGTGGCGCACGCCTTTAATCCCAGCACTCGGGAGGCGGAGATAGGATCACCATGAGTTCAAGCCACCCTGAGACTACATAGTGAATTCTAGGTCAGCCTGAACCAGAGTGAGACCCTACCTCAAAAACAAACAAACAAATATACCAAAAATATTTGCCAAACAAAAATAAGGACGTTAGGTCAAACATAGATGGGGGCAATAAATGACTATTAACAGAGTTAAAGGTAGCTCAAGATGATTTTGTTCAGGACCTGTAATGCCAAATTTCCACCATTATGAAAGGTAACCCTTGTGAAATTTTCAACACAGGTGCAGGAAATTCAGTTCACACCTAGTGGCCTCATGATTTAAGTCACACTATCAACTTCCTAAGGGAAATGGACCCAACTAATTTACTCATTGAATCCAGAACCTTTAGTAAGCAAGACAAGGCTGAGTTAAATAACCAAGCCTGGTCAGGCTTCATGGAAATACTGAATATGGGACCAGATAAATGCTTGCAAAGTCTTATGTTTGAAAATTATGAGAATATTTAACATTTTGACCTCTTTTTAGCCACTACCCCATATTCCCAGAAGAGATTTGAATGATTTCCTATAGTCCTTCCAACATATGAAACCCTTAGCATCTTCTAGTATTTCTAGTTTTAAACACTCTCCATAATGTCATGTTTGCCTCTTAACAAGTTTTAATTCTTTTCCTTTTCCCATGAGATGCCTGAGAATAAGGACCAGGTTATAGAGCCATCTCTCATTATTCTTTCTATATCTAATTTACCTTTTCTTTTTGTTCTTATTTGTTAAGCCTTAAGCTATTATATTTTTAATTTTGTATATATTTCATTTATTTAAGAGAGAGAAAGAGAGCGAGAAAATGGGAATGTCAGGACCTTCAGCCACTGCAAACAAACTCCAGACACATGCACCACCTTGTGCATCTGACTTACATGGATCCTTGGGGAATTGAACCTTGGTCCTTTGGCTTGTCAGGCAAGCACCTTAACTGTTAAGCCATCTCTTCAGCCCTTAAACTATGGTATTTTTATTTACTTATTTGAGAAAGAGAGAGAGCATGTATGTGACAGGGTCTCTTTGCCCTTGCAAATAAACTAGCCCCAGATTCATGTACCACTAAAATTTATGCACCTGGCTTTACCTGGGTACTGGGGAATCAAACCCTGCTGGCAGGCTTTTCAAAGAAGCACCTTCAGCCACTAAGCCCTCTCCCTAGCCCCTTTTCAACTGCATCCAGAGCTCCTACATTTCCTTGCACCCCATCTGATCTGCAAACACTGGAGTGTATGCTCTACATAAGGCACTGCATTGACTGTATTGAGAGCAAAATCACAAGTCAAGCATTAATGGAGTCACAACGCATCGGTGCAATGGACAAGACAAAGTTTGACTCCAGTGCTCAGAAAGGTGGAAAGGGCTGCGCAGAGGACAAGACCTTGCAGGAGTAGTAGGCCATAGCTGTAACTGGAAATCTCAGAGAGATAGAATTCCAGAGAACAGGACCATTGGCAGCCAAGGAAGCAGTGAGTCCTGATGATGGTGCCTGGAGTTTGTGGTCAGACAGAATTCGGTTTAAAGCTATTGCCCAAACTGTAAGTTGGATGAGATATTCTAGTGCTCTCCATACTTCCAATCTTTATCTGTGATAGAGGGGCAATGCTACTTCCCTTGAAAAACACTCCTAAAACTATCCAAAAACAAACCAAACATGCAAATATTTCAACATAAATTCATCATTAATGGAACTAATGCTATTAAAGGCTCAGATATGGGGCTACTTATGAGACTCCTTTATTAAACCAGTGAGGAAAACTGGTTTGGCTGGAATAAAGGCTTTTCACAAATGACGTAGGAAATGTCAAGCGGGCAAATAAGATCTATAAATGAAATGAGTTCTAGATTTCAGTAGGTTTTGGGGCTAGGCTAAAAAAGTTGCTTTGGTTCTGGAAATGATATGACGATGAAATCAATTTTCTTTGATTGTTCATTTAAAATTGGACCTTTTTTTGGTTCCCTGAAGGGATAGCCTGGTTTTATAATGTGCCAAAAGTAAATGTGTTTGGCTTTACAGGCCATATATACTGCAATTACTCAATTTTACTGTTTGTAGTCCAAAAACAGCCACAGGCTATATATAGCATAGGCATGAATGTGTATCAAAGGAACTGGAAATCATCATGCTAAGTAAAATAAGCCAGATGCAAAAAGACAAATGTTGCATATTTTCTCTTACATGCAGGCTCTGCAAAAGGAAATTTTTGTTTAAATATAAAAATTATATATATATATATATATATACACATATATATGTGTGTGTATGTGTGTGTGTGTGTGTGTGTGTGTGTGTGTGTGTGTGAGAAAGAAGGGGCACTATTTGAGAAGAGAAAGGAAGGGTAAAGAGGGAAAAAGGAGTAGTTATGAAGGAGTGAATATGATCAAAGTACATATATACATGTATATAAACATCATAATGAAACTTATTATTATGTACAATGAATATAGGTATATAAATATATAAATTATTTACAAAGACAAATATTGGACACTATTTGGTTTGCAAACCATCATTTGCCAACCCCTGGCCTATAAAATATAAGATACTAAAATAAATGCTGGTTAATACATGGATTTTTTTAAGGCTGTTATTTGAAGAAGAAATTATAAGTGAACACTGTATGAACACTCATTCCTTAAGTACTCATTTCACACAGGTTTAGACAAGGCCAAATAGACATTGTTGTCAGCCCCATAAGACCTCCTGGAAGTCAATGTCATACAAAAAGGATCCGACTATATGACTCATGGTATCAGAGAAACTGCTTAGATTAAGAAAGGCAGTAAAAATGTTTCAAGTGAGTCAGGCATTGTGGTCCACACCTTTCATCTCAGCACTTGGGAGGCAGAGGTAGGAGATCTCTGTGAGTTCAAGGCCAGCCTGAGACTACATAGTAAATTCTATATCAGCCTTAACTAGAGCAAGACTATACCTCAAAAATAAATTATAAAACAAAAAACAGTTGCTTCAATGGGCCAGGTCAGAGTTTGTGGGAAATCAGGAACTCAAACAAAGAATTCAGGAACAAAGGTACAGTATGTACCAATAGAGTTACTTCATCAGCTTTAAGATATCACGTGTGGGGAAAATGCTACAAGATACACCCCAATTTCAGAACTGTTAAAATGAATTCAATAAATTAGTGCTAGAGAACTTATAAAATAGGAGAAAATATTTATTTGTCTACAATGCAAACCAAAGCAAAATGTAGATTGCCTGTGTATCTTGCCCGCAAGCTCCTAGCACTAAAATATTTGTGTATACAATGAAATTTGAAGAAAAATGGTTGAACCTGGAACAGATCATTCTCAGAGAACTTACCCAATCACAGAAAGAAAATTGTTATATAGTCTCACTCATCTACAGCACCTAACCTTAATCTACCCAAGATGCCAACATACCCAACAGACATCTCTAGGACTAGAGAATAGGGTGGGTGTGGAGGAACGGGAAGGCAAGGGAGAGGGTGGGAGACACAAATCTAGACCCAAATGGCAATGGTACCATAAAATTCTACATCCTAAAAGGTATATCAAGTGGTTGAGCCTTCATCAGGCCCTTAGAGGGAACACCTGAGTCACAAGACACTGGAGAGGGTACGATGAAGACTGACCTTAATCATCTACAGCCTCTCTCTCTCTCTCTCTCTCTCTCTCTCTCTCTCTCTCCTCATTAACTCTTTTATATTAATTATCATTTTCTTCCTTCTCTTTGTGGGCCCTGACCTGTAACTTCCCATACCAGCAGGTGGTTATCATTCACCATAAGCTTTAGATCAGAGAGACCTACAAGGTTTCCTAAAAGCATGACAGATTTCTTTCAGAGTACTTGATGACCCACCAAAGGTTAGTGGTAAGACCCTACTGCTGAAGACACCATATGTGGTTGACACGTAACATGGAGTGACATGGCTGGAAGCTGGAAGCGAGTCAGTTCCCAGTCAGCGCATCTAGTGCCAGAATGTGCTACGTGGGCGAGTAGGGGAAAATGACCAATATCTCTCCAAGCAACTCATGGTCTAACCTACTTAGCAGCCAATAAGCTATCATGATGCTCACACAAGTGCAATAGTGGCGCACAGCCATGGTGGGAAACCAGTTGCTCTTGATTTGGCTAGCTAGTCTGCTTAGTAGAACGGAACCCATATCTGGAGCTGGGAAACAAGTCAGAACCATATCCAAACATGAGTCCACTCTCCATTATCAAGTTACCACCAATCGTGGGCTACAAGATGGCCTACATCTATTAAATTCTCTATAAAAAAATAAGGGTTATCTCATTTATCTGGTGCTAACTTACTCTCCATTGGAGAATCTGCTTCTCTTTTTCAGATAGATGCAGATCCTAAGGAGAGAACCACCCCATCATACCTCAAAAGGGCCCCAGCTGAAACCATGAATAATTGGTGAAACAAGCAAGGGTGCTGTTTTCTTGGTGAACTGGGTACCAGCACAAGGGTGAAGGAGATCGACACAGAGAACAATCAATTCCTACCAAATCAGAGATCCAGAGACACAGACGCCCCCAACATCTCATCACTGAAGCAGACCAAAAATGAACCCAACATGGCTCAGGAAAATTTTGTGGAAGAGGGGGCAGAAAGAATGTCAGAGCCATATGTGGGGTCATGATATGCAAAGACATTTATCCTACCCATAACTGTGGGCTAACTCCACAATGCATGACCCATATACTTCAACAAGGAGGGGCCAGGGGAAGTGGGGAGGACATGGAGGAGGCCAACAATGGTACCAACTTGACTGTATTCACTGAGTACAAAACTAATTAATAAAAAGTTGTGTATAATATAAACATATGTGTGCAGTCCTCACATCCATTTCAGTGGCTCATTGTCCTATTTGCTCTCTACTCTCTGAACCCGTTTTCAAGCCTTGGACAGACCATTCTCTTTCCATCCCAAAAATGTTGCATATTTTATTGCCTGTCCTAGACCACTGGCCCTTTCCCCATAATACATTTCCACAGTCTTCAGGCATCATCCCTCTTGTACTTGTCTCAAGGAAACATTTTTCAAGGTTCTTATGTTACTGTACTTTAGCATATCTAATATGTCATTAACTACAGTACACAACTATTTTATATGCCACTAAAAAAAAGTTTGATGACCCTATATCAATCCTAAACCAAGCATGGTGTGTCATGCCTTTCATTCCATAAGGCTGAAGCAGGAGAAATACCATGAGTTCAATGGCAGCCGGGTCCACGCAGGGAGTTCCACACTAGTCTAAGGCCTGGTCTCAAAAATAAATAAGAAGACAGCTGGGCGTGGTGGTGCACGCCTTTAATGCCAGCACTCGGGAGGCAGAGGTAGGAGGATCACCATGAGTTCAAGGCCACCTTGGTCCTACATAGTGAATTCCAGGTCAGCCTGAGCTAGAGTCAGACCCTATCTTGAAAAACCAAAAACAAAGCAAAACAAAACAAAAAAGCACATCCTAATTTCACAGATGCCACATTGTCACATGTGGGCCATGTCTGCTACAGATTATGTATTTCAGAATTAATGAATTCTGTAGTTTTGTTGCCAATGATATTCAGAAAGACTTGCTACCTGAGCTGCAAGGTGGTGTCACCTACCATGATGTTTGTCTTTCAATAGGTGGTATGAGATGGAAACATTTTTTCACCCAAAAGACTATTCCTGGGGAGGCTGCAAGTGGTGGTACCAACAGTATGGAGAGACACAGCCCAGCATTCTTGACAGTAGCCTGAGAAGTTGCCTCCTTAGGGACCTCAATTCAGACAAAGATGGGTCCTTGACTAGGTTACAAAAAAAAAAAGAATTTCTAGAAGGTCAGAGTGAAGTAAAGTTAATGAGTTTATTGAGTAGAGATAGGGGATAGTACAGACCTCAGATTTAAGTCTGGATGTTTGGGGGTGGGGCATACTTAGGTATCTTCACAGTGGCTATACAATCCCGAGGCTTTCTAAGTTGCATTGTTCAACAAGGTTTGAATGTTAACCAAGCTTTTTAAAAAGTTAAGTTCAAAAATATAAGCAGTTTGCCTAGTTTTTGCTTTAAAGA
The DNA here is from genome assembly GCF_020740685.1 of Jaculus jaculus. Classification (NCBI taxonomy): domain Eukaryota; kingdom Metazoa; phylum Chordata; class Mammalia; order Rodentia; family Dipodidae; genus Jaculus; species Jaculus jaculus. The sequence goes on from NC_059125.1 coordinate 7,478,204, forward strand.
ATTTTCTTAGAGCCAGGTGTGTTGATATATGCCTGTAATTGCAGCACTAGAAAGGCAGAGGCAGGAGGATGATGCACACGTTCAAGGCCAGCCTGGTTTACATAGTGAGACCCTACCTCAAAAAATGGGAGGCTGGGGAGATATATCAGCCATTAAAGCAGCTTGCTTGCAAAGTACAGACCCAGATTTGATTCCTCAGTACCTACAAAAAGCCAAATGCACAGCATGGCACATGGATCTGGAGTTCATTTGCAATGGCAAGAGGTCCTGACATGTACCCATACACATTCATTCTTCCTCTTTCTCTCTATCTTATATTAAATAAACAAACGAAGAAATACATTAATTAATTTTAAAAAACAACAGTGAGGGCTGAGAAGATGGCTGATCAGGTAAGAGCGCTCAGTGCAAGCATGGGGGCCTGAGAGGGCCTAAGCTCAATGCCTCAGGATCCCCATTACGCAGCTGAGCACAGCCACACATATCTGTAACCCCAGTTCTTTGGAGAGAAGAGACTAGAGAGTTGCATACTCCATCTCAAAGAAATATGTGGAGGAGTGATAAAAGAAAGAACCTCACAGTTCTCCTTTGGCTTCTGAGTACCTGTGAACACATCTGCACATACATATGCATACACCACACATACCACCACCACCACCACACTATACTCATACTATGCAGACAATGTTTTTCTTCTTTTGTAAGTGAAATTGTAAAGCAATTTTATGAGATGCAGCCTTTAGATCTAGGTGACAGTGGGATACTGAATAGGGTTAAACTCAAGGTCACAAACATTCTAGCCTTAAGTAAATATAGCTTGCTTCTTCTTTTGTTTTCTTCTGGTTTTTCGAGGTAGGGTCTTGCCCAGGCTGACCTGGAATTCACTATGTAGTCTCAGGCTGGCCTCGAACTCACAGCAGGCTTCCTACCTCTGATGCCAAAGTGCCGGGATTAAAGGCATGCACCACCATGCACAGCTATTACTTCTTGTTTTTTTTCTCATTTATTTATTTATTCTTATTTATTAAAGACAAAGAGAGAATGAGAATGGGCATGCCAGGACCTCTAGCCACTGCAAATGAACTCCAGATGCATGTTTCACCATGTGCATCTGGCTTATGTGGGACCTAGAGAATCGAACCTAGGTGCTTGGGCTTCACAGGCAAGTGCATCAATCACTGAGCCATCTCTCCAGCCCTTACTTCTTGTTTTCAATATCATCATTTGAAATGTATTTAAGAAAATGAGCGCTATATAGACAATTTTGATTTTATCAATTGTGTTGACATTTCTGACTCCCAGCCAGATTCTGGAGTGAGAATTTGCTTATGCAAAGTTGCGGCACCAGCTCATACCTTGTTTTCCCTGTCATTATGAAAATTCCCTTCAAAACTATAAACTGAATTAAACCCTTTCATTCCCTAAGCTGTTGCTGGTTCAGTACTTTGTCCCATCAGAGAGGAAGTAATTGATACATGGGTAAATCTGCATATAATTTTTTCAACAGTTTTTGTTTGTTCATTTGAGAGCGACAAACAGACAGCAGACAGAGGGAGAAAGAGGGGGAGAGAGAGAAAGAGAAAGAATGAGTGCACCAGGGCCTCCAGCCACTGAAAACAAACTCCAGATGCATATGCCACCTTGTGCATCTGGCTTAAGTGGGTCCTGGGAAATACAAGCCTTGAAACAGGGTCCTTAGGCCTCACAGGCAAGCACTTACCACTAAACCGTCTCTCCAGCCCAGTCTGCACATATTGTGAGGACTCTATCTTCCATCTCTCCTCTCCTGTCTGACCCTTTTTACTTACAACTGATTTGTGGCCAATTTTGTGAGTAGACATTCCAAGTTGGCCCAATCTGACTATCCAGGTGGCTTTGGCTCCAACATGAAACTAGGTTTCAACTCCATGAATCAGAAAGCTCTTGTTTCTTGGGGGGATGCCTCAGTTAAGTGAAAGCACTGAGGCCAAGTCTCATGCCTAACAATAAGGAAGGTCTGCTGCCCTCTAGGGATACCTCTTGGGTGAGCATTACACGTTTGATGGGGCCCACAATAGGTCTTGCACCCTCTGTCCTTACTGACTCACTCCTAAAAATGCATTTAAATTTAAATTTCATCATCAGACCTCCCACTGAAAGCAGGATGTCATATGTGCCTTACAAGATTCTCTTACACGAGCCTGTCTTCCCTAAACTCAGTCTCAGACAACATCTTATATAACCTGTTCTTTGTGTGGTGCTTTGAATGTAAAATGCCCCCTAATGACTCAGAAGTCACTATGGTGCTGGGAAGAAGTGACAGAGGAGTGCTCAGCACTGACATATCTCTGTCACACCTTCCAAGGGTCAGGGTCCATTGCGGAAGGGGTGGTGAAAAGAACGTAAGAGCGGAAGGAAGATTAGGACTGCTTACAGCGCGCTCCTCCAGACACAAAGTGGCCTGGAGATCCATGACCTCACAGTGCCTGACACTGCCTACACAAGACCATCACAATAGGAGGAAAAAATCATGACATCACAATAAAAGAGACTGATTAAGAAGGGGAGAGGATGTGATGGAGAGTGGAGCTGCAAAAGGGAAAGTGGGGGGAGGGAGGACATTACCATGGGATATCTTTTATAATTATGGACGTTGTCAATAAAAAATTAGGGCTGGAGAGATGGCTTAGCGGTTAAGTGCTTGCCTGTGAAGCCTAAGGACCCCGGTTCGAGGCTCGGTTCCCCAGGTCCCACGTTAGCCAGATGCACAAGGGGGTGCACGCGTCTGGAGTTCGTTTGCAGAGGCTGGAAGCCCTGGCGCGCCCATTCTCTCTCTCTCCCTCTATCTGTCTTTCTCTCTGTGTCTGTCGCTCTCAAATAAATAAAAATAAATAAATAATTAATTAAATTATAAAAAAAGAAAAACCCAAAACAACAATAAATAAATAAAATACCCCCCAGTAATTAAGTCTCACACCTAACCCCATTCTGGAGGAGGTAGAGCCTTGCTTGAAGAGGTATTTGCTAGAGGCAGCTTTTAAAGTGCTATAGCCCAGCCCCACTTGCCACAGTGAGCTCCCTCTCTCCACTTCTGCCCTGCTGCTGAAGAGATGCTGAGCCCCGCTGTTTGTTCATTCTATGCCTTCTCTGTCATGATGAAACTTCTCCTTGAAATTGTAAGCTGGAAGCAAACCCTTATCTTCCATAAGCTGCTTCTGGTGGTTATTTTGTCCCAGCGATGAGAAGGTAATTGCTACATTTTGTGTGCATTTTTTAAAAAATTTTTATTTATTTATTTGAGAGCGACAGACACAGAGAGAAAGACAGATAGAGGGAGAGAGAGAGAATGGGCGCGCCAGGGCTTCCAGCCTCTGCAAACGAACTCCAGACGCGTGCGCCCCCTTGTGCATCTGGCTAACGTGGGACCTGGGGAACCGAGCCTCGAACCGGGGTCCTTAGGCTTCACAGGCAAGCGCTTAACCACTAAGCCATCTCTCCAGCCCTTTGTGTGCATTTGAACCCCTCCTCTACCTCAACTCCACTGTCACCTGCCACTGTCTTGGCAACTCTGCTCCCATCTCCCCCTCTTCTTTCTCTCTTTTTCTGTCTTTCTCTCTCTCACTCCTCCTTCCTCTCCACTGCAGACCTCTGCCCAGCAGCCCTCCTCCCCAGTTAAGCGGCCTCCCTCAAGCACTTGCTCAGGAACTTCATATAGGGAGCTTGAGGATCAATTAAAAGCTACCCCCTCTCCTGCACAGAGCATCCTTCTCCTTTGTGAAGCGGCTAAGGGGGACTCCAGCACTATCCAGCTAAATGCCCCATGTTTGACCTGTCCCAATTGCAAGGCTCTGGATCCAGCCTTCTTTCACTTGTCCCCTGTTAAGTTTCCTAAACAAGTTTCCTGTTCAGCCTGTATTTTGGAATTCTCTCTCTTATTCTTTTCTTCTCCTTGGTCCTCCAGGAAAAAATAAATAAATAAATAAATAAAAATTAGAGTATTTCCCCCAGTTCTTCAGAAGATCAGATGTCTTTGGCACCTAAAACTGCAGTTACATACTGAATACATGAATTTTGGGCTCCCTGTATATTGTGTGCCCTGCCTTTTCTTGCTTATAGAAGATAGTTTGCTGGCTAGGGTCATTGGAAGCTTTGTTATTTTGGCCAGCTCCTACTAAAATGTACCATTCTGTAATTCTCAAATTCACGTGAAACCAAGAAAATGTGTTAAAAAATCTTTTTGAAATAATATGAACAGCTGTGAGGTATAGTGCATGCCTTTAGTGTCAGCACTCTGGAGGCTAAAGTGGGATGATTGCCATGAGTTTGAAGCCAGCCTGGAGCTACAGTCCCAGGTAAGCCTGGGCTAGAGTGAGAGCCTACCTAAAAAAGAATCTGAGCAGCAATGTCTGCCTAAGACCTAAGTCTCCTTTAATAAGTTAATGAATTCATTATGTTGCTCTGTCTTATGATATTAAGGAAGAGAATAAAGTAAAAAGGAACCAGTCAGTAGGAGAGAAGAATTTAAGTGAGGATGTAAACAGGAGATATATTTTTGGTAAGGAAGGTATTCTGTGAACGCTTTCTGGGGACACAACCGTAACTCACCTCAGGCAGGGCACCAAGAACAGACCATAGTAACTGTTACACTTAGTTCTAGTGTGGCAAACCAGTGAGTTGAAGTTAGGGTATTTTAAAAGAGCATGAGTAAGTTATTTTTTTAAGCGTTTGTGTGTGTGTGTGAAAGAGAGAGAGAGAGAGAGAGACCACACACATGGGGAGGTCTGAGGATAACTTTGGGGTATTTATCCTGTCCTTACAACTTGTTTGAGACAGGATCTTCCCCACACACACAGTGGCCCAGGAGCTTCTGGATTCTCTTGGTTGTGCCTCCCAGTGCCTTAGGTACGTTGGGATCACATATGTGGGCTCCATGTGAGTGCTGAGGAATCTAAGTCAAGACAGAAAGCTTAGAAGCAAGTGCCATTAACTTCTGAGCCACCTCCCCAGCCCTGATAACGGGTTTTTACAGGAGTATGGGCAATGTAGCCCAGTGGCTAAACAGTGACGAAAATAGCTCTCTGTCTCCCAGCAACTGTTAACTGGCTGTATATCCTCAAGGAGAGATGTGGCCTTATAAATCTCCCCCACCCCAGCAACTGTTAATTGCCTATATATCCTCAGTGAAGGCTGGAACCTGTAAGCTCCTTCCCCCTAGCAACAATTAACTGCCTGTATATCCTTGAGGAAGTGTGGGACCTATGAGCCTCTCCCCACTCCATGTTGGAAGTTAATGGGGCCCAGTCTTCTGCAGGTCCTCCCACAAGTAACCATAGCGGCTGGGAGTTCCAGTGGTCAACACCCATGGCATGTCTGGAGGACAGCATTGCACAACATAAGGTTCAAAAGGAAAGAGGGATACTTTTTTGGATAAGAAAGGATTTTAGTATAGTAAAATAATATTTTTTTCTCCTAAGAAAAAAGATTGATTGAAAGGGAAAATGAAGACAAAATCAGAAAACTTACACACTTCACAGAATGTCTAAGTAAATTATAAAATGCTTATGCAGGTTAAGACTCAAGGATGGGATATGTATGATGATTATAGGTTATCAAAATTTCTAAACTTGGGCTGGAGATATGGCTCAGCTGTTAAAGAAAGGCATTTGCCTGAAAAGCCTGATGGCCTATGGATTCGATTCTCTAATACCCATGTAAAAGTCAGATGCACAAAGTGGCATATACATCTGCAGTTCATTTGCAGTCGCAACAAGAGGCCCTGGCATGCCCATTCTCCCTCTCTCTCTCTCTTTCTCTCCTTGAAAATGAATGAAATAAAATACTTTTTAATCCTTAAATCAAAATTCAGTATACTCATGTAAAACTAGGATCTAGTCCTCTGTTCAAAACAGTGAGGTTCTCTTAAGATAATGATCTTGGCAGAGAAGGCTTCTCAGTGGTTAAAGGTGCTGGCTTGCAAAGCCTGAATGCCTGGGTTCAGTTCCCCTGTACCCACATAAACCCAGATGCAAAGTGTTACATGCATCTGGAGTTTATTTTATGTGGCAAGAAGCCCTGTTGTGCCCATTCTCTTCTCTCTCTCTCTCACACACACACACACAAATAAGTTTAAAAATATATTTATTTGCTCTTGGTAATCTGTACAAGAACTAACTTAAATAATAAAGATCATATATGCAACATAATTACTCATGTTTTGTTCTAAATTTGTAAAGCTTTGAACTAAAAAGTTGAATCTTAACAAAGCCAAGATTTACTTACTGGTCCATTTGTTTTCTTCTAAGCTGTGACAAAATATTACACAAAAAATAAAACTAAAAACTCATAAAACAGCTCTGGATGTTAAGCAGCTAAAGCACAGAAGCCAAAGCCAATGTGAATAGAAGGACAAAAAAAAGAAATAATCAGTATTTTGGCTCTTACCTGCTAAAGTTAGGCAGGACCCAGAGACCATGGGGCCCCACTAAAATGACCCTATTACTCTGGTAAATTGTTTGTTCTCTTCATCATGGAGTTCATAGATATAGATGATAGAGGTTCAACTCTTTCTCTTTTTTTTTTTTTTTCTTGGTTTTTCAAGGTAGGGTCTCACTCTAGCTCAGACTGACCTGGAATTCACTATGTATTCTCAGGGTGGCCTCGAACTCAGGGCAATCCTTCTACCTCTGCCTCCTGAGTGCTGGGACTAAAGGCATGCCCCACCAAGCCTGGCTTCCATCTCTTTCTATTTTTATTTATTTCTTAAAACACTTTCTTTTTGAGAGACAGAGAGAGAAAGAAGGCGAAGAGAGAGAGAGAGAAAAGGGGCACTCCATGGCCTTTCAGCTGCTGTGAATGAACTCCAGACGCATGCGCCCCCTTGTGTGCATGTGCAACATTGCATGCTTGTGTCACTTTTGCATCTGGCTACCTGGGACATGGAGATTCAAACAAGGATTCTTAGGCTTCACAGGCAAGCGCCTTAACCGCTAAGCCATCTCTCCGGGCCTAATTTATTGTTTTGAGAGAGAGAGAAACAGACTATGGGCATGCTAGCGCCTCTTGATGCTGCAAATGAACTTTCCAAACACATAAACCACTTTGGCGATCTGGCTTCACTGAACCTGGGCTGGCAGACTTTGAAATCAAACGCTTTTAACCATTGAGCCATCTCTCCAGCCCCAGAAGTTCAACTCTAACCATTGCACATCCAAAAAAAAAAAAGAAAGAAACTGATTAAAGGGGCATGTCCTCTATGTTTGCAAAGAAAGCTGCATGGCCATCAAATCCCTGTTCCATCCTATAGATAGCACAGCTGGTAGCAGAAAAACTAAGGGAGCCAGGGGGATCCTCCCAAGAGTAGACCTTAAGGAGTCTTGACTGACTTCAAAAAGTTAATTTTTGGTCAACTTCACTGGTATAACTGAAAAGAAAGTGATTGATATCAACCCCAAAACAAAATTCTACTGGTCACTGGCCACAGTTTTCATCCTGACCTGATCCAGCCAAGGGAAATCTGGTGCTTCCAAAGATATACAAGGAGTTACTCAGATGGCCAGCCTCAGCCAATTTTAAAGAGACTGTACTCCAATGGGTGTCAAGCTCCAGGGAATTACTAATTAATAATACCCTTTTCCATCAAATAAGAGGCAAGAAAGTCCCTTTGAAAGAAATAACCAAATTGAGGACTTACACTCATTTTAGTTATCCAAAATCGGAGCTAGCATTATAAGATATGCTCCCCTTTGCCTGTGCCTCATCAGGCAAATCCCATTCTTCTGTCAAAACTAATTTTTTTCTGACTCTGGTTAAATGAAACTCCAGCCCCTCTTCAATGTCTCTTCACTTATTCATGATAAAACTCGCCATCACAACTGGGTCTGTTACACTCATCCTGACACTCAACTTACACTGCCTATACTTTACCTGGCCTCAAAATATATCTTTTCATTCCTCCTATAAGTCACAAGCCCCTTCCCTTTCTGCCAGGCCAACCATAAAGGAGACCTAAGACCCTTACCCCTTTTCTAGCCTGTTCTGTATAGGAGAACAATGCTGGGGGAAGAGATTGACAAAAACATTTTACTCACATACCTCCATACCAAGAACTTAAATACCTACTAGTTCCAGTACTTACCTACATCAGAAGAATAGAGGCATTCCCAACTAGAAAAGAAATGATCTCAGATAATCGTTGTCCTCACAGAACGTATTATTCCCTTGGTTTCTACCATCTGATAATGGCCTGGCTTTCATCTCCAATATCACTCAGGAAGTAAGGCTCTCAAAATTATTATCTCCATGAGCCTGGCACCTTCAATCATCTAGAAATATAGAAAGGGCCAATTTAACCCTTAATAGGTCTCCTGTGATCTTCCTGCCTCCTGCTCTTAAGCAATTGTCTACTAACATGCACCAGCACAACCAGCAAAAGTTCTCTCAGACTGGGGAGATGGCTGGGCAGTTAAAGGAGCTTGCTTGCAATGCCTACTTGAAAGGGTTCAGTTTCCTATTACCCACATAAATACAGATGCACAAGGTGGCCCTTTGTGTATGTATGTCTGGAGTTTATTTGCAGGTGCAAGAGGAATTGATGCATCCCTACTTACTTTCTCCCCCCCCCCCAACATAAATATGTTGATATTTTTAAAAAAGAAGAGTCACAGATCTCTCAGTAAGTTCACACTTAAGACCAAACAGTCTTGGCCCACTGGTCTCCCAATTGCACTTTTAAGATTTCACATTATTTCCAGTTCTGCAACCCACCTCAGCCCTCTTGAAGTCTTTTACAATAGGCCCTTCCTCCAGGCAGGCCTCTTGTTAGATCCAGAGACCAGAGAGACTTGTTAAACTATCCCTGCACTGAGGATATCATCCACCTTGCATTACTATAATCCCCATCTTTATTGTTTTACCTCAGCATCAGAGGGCTCTTGTGGCAATTTTAATGGGATAGTTTGGATGTATGGCCCCATGGACTCGGGCATTTTATTAAAATTGAGTTTGCAACTTCAGCCCCTAGCAGGCAGATCCCTACTACAGGGGGCATATCACTGGGGCTGGATCCGAGTCCAGCCCTAAGGAGTGTGAAGAACAGTTTGGAGCTCTGGACTTTCATGCTTTTTGGTTGTGCTGGCTGTTTGATGGTGTCTCTCTTGCAGCCTAAGGGTCACTGTGGTTATACCTGCCCTACTGAAATGGCTCTGTGATATCTGTGCTATAACACTTGCCCATATTTTTCTACCTTAGCAGACTCCAACTTGCTATATAGATGAACTAATGTGGTGGTGGCACTCATTGTTATTTTGCTCATAGTTCTCTGTCTTAAGGAACAAGCTCTTCCCCCAGAAAAGCACCTCCCTTGCCCTTGGTGGGTCTAAGACATCCAAACCCTTCTAAAAGGGAGACATTGCCACATCACATGTAATTCCCATCTTAGGGTAATTTTTCTCCTGATAGTGACAGCTTTCCTGTCCTGGCTAACCTATAAACTATTTCAAGTTTCAGAACATGGCTCTCCTACTGTGCTGCCTCCTGACAACCCTCCCTTATCTTTGAGGTATTTCTCACCTTGTTATCCCATACATTTACAGAAAGCAAGTCAAGGGTCTAAATAGAAATAGCATGCCAAGTTCCTAGCTGAGACATCTCCTAGGTGGCTTTGCCAGATAGATTTGAATTCTCATAGCCCCTTCTTTTCTCATTTTCAAGTCTTCTCTGTGTCTTCAACCCTTGCTTTACTTAACCTCTCGTATAATTGGAATCTCCTCAGTTACAGATCTTGAAGCTCCAGACAGGGCTGTCTCAGAAATGTCCACCATTACCATCAATGTCTGTGCCTGCCTCCCTCCACCCAGAATCTTCTAACCTGAAATTCACCATCTGACCGCTGGCCTGCTATGACAGCCTCTCCTCCCTTTTCTAAAATTCCTGGCAAGCCTTTTGTGACCTTCTGTCCCATAACTCTGACAGGTCAGCAGTGCCAAGCAAGGCCCCTAACTGTGCTCCTAGTCCACTCTGAAACTGTTTTAAGAAGATGATATTCAGCCTTTTTCAGTGATTGGACCTTGCTGATCTGTAACGGGGTAATGTGGACACCATTCAAGAATGGGGGATGAGCTGTGCTGAGCCATTCTAACCTCAAAATAAGGCTTTTTTGCCTCAGTGCACTCTGGGCTCAAAGCAAGGCTGCTGATGCCTGCAAGAAGGACCTTAATTTCATCAGAAAGAGGTAATCTTAAGAAACACAGCTACAAAACGTGCAACCGCTTTAGAATGGGTGGTCGTTCTGAGCCATTTATTTCTGACTCAGAGCAAGACCATTATTGCCTCAAAGCCAAGCTATTGCTAACCATGATAAGTCCCAACTGAAGTTATTCCAGGGCACCATGACATTGAAGCACTGCCCGAAGACCCATGTGGTACTCTCCCCCCACCCCACCCCATGAAAGCAGCACTTTCGAATTCACAATTTAGAATTTAGAAGGCAAGAAAGTTAAGAAAGTTGGGCTGCTTGAAATTCCATTTAAAGCTACATAGTTACTGGGCATGAAACTATCACCATGAGATCACAACAGTTTTGAAAGCATTGCTCAGGCTGTCCTCTGCAGACATGAACATCTGAGTTGAAATTGCAGAGCAAATGCCTTTCCCAGTCTCAAGCCAATCTCCTGTTTGCTTTAAGTGGACACGAAGGTACAGAGTGTCTTCATTAATAGGGCCGAGGAAATTTGCCCCAGTCGGAATGGAGACACAGAGCAAGAAGAGGCAGATGTGAAACCAGGCTCTAGCCTATTCAGATCCCCCTAAGTGTGGTTAGCAGGGGCTCGCTGGCAGCTGCAGGGTGGCAAGTTGTGGCTAGGCAGGTAAAGTGCCTGCCTGAAACAGAGTCGGTAGGATTGTGGGGACCTCATTGGGAAGTGAGCCTGGATCAGCACTTATTAAAGATAACCACAAGAAGAAATGTGTGCTGTCTGATTTTTCATTGAAAGCAATGAACAATCTTTTCTTCAAAAACAAACAAACAAACAAACAACAAAAAAAAAAAAACAGAGTGTTGGCCTCACTGAGTAGCTAAGGATGACCTTGTACTTCTGATCCTCCTGCCTCCACATTCTGAGTGCTGGAATGACAGGCAAGCATCACCACACTCAGTTTGATGTGGTGCTGGGGAATGAACCCAGGGCCTCATGTAGGTAAGGTGTTAAACATTCTACTGACTCAGGTGTGGCCCCAACTAACTTCCTTATTTCCTTTCCTCTCTTTCTTTTCTTTTCTTTTCTTTTCTTTTCTTTCCCTTTCGTCCTTCCTTCCTTCCTTCCTTCCTTCCTTTCTTTCTTTTCTTTCTTTCTCCCCTTCCTTTTTTCTTCCTTTCCTACTTTCTTTCTAGTGCCAGAGATCAACCCCAGGGCCTTGTGCCTGCTAGGCAAGTAACTGTCCCACTGAACCACATTCCCAGACCTGAGATTAACAATATCCTGATGTCCATGATCATTTTCTGAATCTATAAATATTGGCAACATGGGCTGGAGAGATGGCTTAGTGGTTAAGCGCTTGCCTGTGAAGCCTAAGGACCCCGGTTCGAGGCTCGGTTCCCCAGGTCCCACGTTAGCCAGATGCACAAGAGGGAGCACGCATCTGGAGTTAGTTTGCAGAGGCTGGAAGCCCTGGTGCGCCCATTCTCTCTCCCTCCGTCTGTCTTTCTCTCTCTGTCTGTCGCTCTCAAATAAATAAATAAAAAATTTTTAAAAATGTAAAAAAAAATATTGGCAACAAATTTACAGTGTTTTTGCCCCCTAGTACTCAGAGACTAGTCTGAAGAACTGACTCACCGATTTGGCCTCCCATTTTCTACCTCTAGGCAAGACTTCTTGAAAAGTGCAACCTTCTGCATGGAATCCTTTGCAATTGCTGAAGGGCCTGCTCTAGATTAAAGACCACAAAAGAAGGACTATAAACATGCGCTATGACACTTGAGGAGCCAGTGGCCATGTCTTACTGAGCCAGTCACTTGACAGCAAGCACAACTTCTCAAGACCTTTTCCAGGCTATGGCAGTCAAGTCTCAGAACACTCAGCCAAGGGCAAGGTAGGAACAAGTTATCAAAGCAGAGCTTGTCAGGCAGTGACCACAGCAAATGGAGGAAATTTACCTGTGTGGCTGGGCCAGGAGAGGTAAGTATGAGGAAATAGAGACTAAAGCAGTAGACCAGAGCTAGGGATGGGAGTGAAGGTTCTAAGAATATGGACTTTATCTAAGAACTATGGGCAAACCCTGCATGGAATTAAGCAGAGAAATGTTTGGATTTGATTTGTATTTCCAGACAACTTAAGAGTTTCACACATGGCTGTTATTGTGAGGCGAATTCCTTTTTCATTTTGAGTTTTCTGAGTACTGTAGGATTTTTAGCAATATCCCAGCTTCTAATCACTGTCACAACCAAAAATGCCACCAGACATGTCCAAGGGTCGCCTGTGGGACAGCATTTCCTTTGCCTTGTCACTTTTCCAAAAATATTATGTGTTTTGTTGAAGATGGTATCTATATAAGCTGGAATTCAAAATGTCTTCTTTGAAGCCAGGTATGGTGGTGTATGCCTTTAATTCCAGCACTTGGGAGGCAGAGGTAACAGACTCACTGTGAGTTCAAGGCCACCCTGAGACTACATAATAAATTCCAGGTCAGGCCAGGCTACAGCAAAACCCTACCTTGTAAAGCCAAAAAAAAAAAATCTTGGGCATGGTGGTGCACATCTTTGATCCCAGCACTCAGGAGGCTGAGGTAGTAGGGTTGCTGAGTTCGAGGCCAGCCTGAGACTAATTGCAGTTCAGCTTAGACTACAGCAAGACCCTACCTTGAACCACCCTCTCCCCCCCCCCCCAAAATTTCTTCTTTGAAAACCACTCATTCTAGGGAGGTGCCTTGCTTGGGATCTGCTAATAAACTTTTATTGTTTTTTTCTTTCTTGTGTCAGTCTGCATTTTGTTAAAGAGGACCCTTCTATTCAAGTGGAAAAGAACACACCTCCAACATATGCCACCTATTTAGGGAATGCTATGGATTGTTACTAGATACCCTCCCACACCCCCCAGTAGCCCTTGGGGTGAGGATAAGAAGGTGCAGAGTCAACGACACAGACTCCAGGGGTCAGGTGAGAAGCTGAAAGCAGGCTCATTTACTGAGGAAAATAGACATCTCTATATACCCTTCCCCGCTTCCCATTGGTCCTTTCGTTGTTTGGCATTGTGTTGTCCCTTTTCCATTGGCTCGTTTCCTGCATCAGTGGTGTCTGGGTGTGTAGGCAGGGTTTAGGCTGGCTCACAGGGGAAGTAGCAGTTGTGCATGTACTGTAATCTCAGGGCCTCCTCCCAGGGCCCCCCTGGCTACGCTTCTCCTACAGTGGATCAAACCCAGGGCTTCTTGCATGGTAGGCAAGCATTCTATCTACTTAGGTGCAACCCTAGCCCTGACATGCAGCAGGGATGAGCCTCATAGCACTGAGCAAGGGAAGTGAGACAAGAATACCTACCATTTGATTCTACTTATATGAAGTTCAAAGATAGGCAGGACTCTTCTAGGGTGACAGAAGTCAGGACAGTGGTCAACCTTGAAGAGGGTGCTGAGTAGAAAGTATTCCTCTGGGGTGCTAAGACAATCTATATCTTGAATGAGTTGATTAGCACAGGTAGACATAGAAGTAAAATTTCACGATATAAAACTTCATGAATTATGATTTGCTCAACTGGTGTGTATTATTTATTGTTAAGTAAATAAGAGACTAGCTTATTTTGAACCACATATGGCCACAGCCTGAGAACCTGGATCCAGGTAACCCTGAAAGACATGCTTTATCATGAGACTGGTAGGCCAGATATAAAGGCAGATTGGAAATGGCTAAAGGTAGACCAAGATAACCTTAGTTCTTAACCCACAATCTACAATCAAGATGTTCTACTTGAGTAAGCCAAGATTAAGTAGTTTGCTGGATCTTTAACGTGTTTGTAGATTCTTCAGAAAACTTCAGCTCACAATGTCACTTCTTTGCAGATCACGTTTGACCCCAACATGCAGAATGTGTGGGCCTCACATTCCTTGTAGATTGCAAGCGAGATGCGTGAAGCCTCTGGTATAAGCCACATTCTCAGAGGTCACTATAGGCCTTGTGGTTAAGACTGTGGAAGGGAGGGGCAGAACCTGTTGAGTCTCTCACATAGCAATTCTGGGTAGTTTTGTTTCTCCAATGATCAGGTTCTTTTTTTTTTTTTTTTTTTAATCACTCATCAGATCATAGACTGAAGAGGTAATCAACTGTGGAAAGAAAAGTGTTACAGGGATCTGTCTGTCAGCTAGTTAACCCATAAAAGTTGGTTACTTGTGTGACTTTTTTTTTTTAATTTTTAATTTTTTTTTTTTTATTTGAGAGCGACAGACACAGAGAGAAAGACAGATAGAGGGAGAAAGAGAGAATGGGCGCGCCAGGGCTTCCAGCCTCTGCAAACGAACTCCAGATGCGTGCGCCCCCTTGTGCATCTGGCTAACGTGGGACCTGGGGAACCGAGCCTCGAACCGGGGTCCTTAGGCTTCACAGGCAAGCGCTTAACCGCTAAGCCATCTCTCCAGCCCCTTGTGTGACTTTTTAAGGCTTACAACTTGTGATTTTTTTTCTTGGTATTTTTTTAGCTAGCATACAGAATAATGGTTTTCATTATGACATATTCATACTTACATACTACTGGACTTTTCTCAACACCCCATACTACCCTCTTCCCTGTATTGCCTCCCCATCTTTCCTCCCAGCCCCTCCTCTCTCTTGTCCCTCCTTCCCTCCCATTCCTCTTCTTCCCTCTCTACTTCCTGTTCTTCCTTCCTTCTATTCATCCTCTTTCCACTCTACTTGCTGTCCTTCTTCCCTCCCATCCCTCTTCCTTCTTCCTTCTTGCCTGTCCCTCCTTGTTTCTATTCTTCTTTCTCCACCCTCCCTGTCCTTCCTTCTCCTCCCTTCTCACCCCTCCTCCCTCCCCCATCGGTCCTCCCTCTTTCTTTCTCCCTCCTTCTTACTCCTCCTCTCATCCTTGTTCCTCTGGCCCACGTTCTTGTTCTCCCTCCTGGCACTCCTCCAGTCCAGAAGCTGCTGTGCTCTCGATTCAGGATCTCCAGCGAATAAAGGGTGGCATGCTCAGTCCTCATCGACCCCAGAAGTTGGCTGGACTCAAAGTTCACGGGCATGGGGATTCCCCCACCCCCACCCCCAGCAGCTCTTCAGCGGTAGCCTCTGCCTGCAGCCTGCCTGGCCGGTGGCAGACTGGGCGGCCACTGGAGAGGCGTGGGCGGGGTCAGCAGCAAGACCTTCAAGACAACAAGCAAGTGGCATCCTCAGCTGGTTGTGACATAAGCAGCTGGGTCTGATGGCTTAACAAATAAATTTACAATGCCCATTTGGGCCTGGTAGTGCATGCAGGTCTGTAATCCCAGCTACTCTCCGGAGGCTGAAGCGGTGTGTTCATGAGCTCAAGGCCAACCTTAGTTATTTAGTGAGGTCCTGGAAAAAGTAAAAAGAGGCCTGAGGATATAGTTCAAGAGGCCCCAGGTTTAATCACTAGTGCTACAAAATAAAGCCCCAAATATGATTCTTACAGATGTGGCCACAATTAAGGACCAGCCTGGCTACAATGGCTGCCAGCATCGTCTATGACACTTTAGAGAGGCCAACAGAGAAAGCATCATTTAAAATTTTTATAAGTTTATTATGTTCATTAATTCAGCTTGTCTGCACTCTCCTATTAGTAATGAGAACTGAGAATCTTAGCAGTACTTAAACTCTACAAATAAGGTCCAAACATTCTCTGACCTCCTACCAGTGGCCTGGTTTAGAATTTTCTCATCTGCACTGTGAGCCCAAGGAAGAAAGTATGGAATTTTAGAAACATGTATGAGTCTGAGAAATAATCTACTCAGGCCCATACGGGCGAAGTGCTTCCTCATATGTCACCCAGCAAATCAATAAACTCCTGATGTTCTCACAACATTGACACACTGACACTTTGCTGACAGCATGCATTTCTGAATAGAAACACTGTCCCTAGTCACCTGGAGTCACTGATAGTGATAGTAGAAGCCTTGGGAGATTTCATTTTTGTTCACTTCAATTTTTTCACCTAGGCATTAGCTAAAAATATACCTTTCACCCTGAACATTGCCATCTGTATTTTAACATGGTTTCAAGACTCTCACAGCCTCATGTGCCTTGGTCACTCTTCTGAGGGTGCTAGATTATGTTAAATCTGAAAGGTGAGGGGAATGAAAGGTGGGTGGAATGGTTAGAGTACAAACATGAAATAGATATAGGGGTCTAGTCCAATTTTGCCTCCCACCTGACTTTATGCAAATAATGAAAACTCCAGTATCTTCTGTTTTCAAACCTACAAAATGGCACATACGGTCCAAATATTTCTGCTAACACAAGCTTCTACCCATATTCACATTGCTTGCTCCCTGATTTGACTCACTATTAAACGTGCCTGTAGTCAAGAGAAGAGAACAGAGCTGGAAATGAGCTAGCTGATAGATGATATTGCTGCTAAGATATTTTCTAGCAAAAGATGTCATGTTAACAAGCTACCCATATGTATTATAACATATATTCCACAATTCATCCATTTCCCATAGGATGTCAAAATAATTGGCCTATAATTTTGCTAAAATATACTCAGCCATTCTGGATTTATCACATGGGTATGCATTGACATAATGAGGACTGAATTTAAACATCATGCATCCTTCCAGACTTTAGGCTTCCTCTTTCTTTTAAAAATTACAAGCCTTGTTGTGAACTATAAGTCTTTATGTCTTCGGCATAAAAATAAGTGATGTCAGGAGTCTTGTCTTAACCAGATAACAGTTTAAAAATAATAAATTTGGAATAATGGTAATAAATTTGGAATTTCTTCTTTCTTTGTCAGGAAGAGAGGGGATGGTTCCAGATTTTCTCTTGTACTTGATTGGGGCAGATACCCCAAGCCCACTTTGGTAGTTTCATTTAAATATATATATTTATGAGAGAGAGAGAAAGAGAGGAAGAATGGGCACATCTGGCTTTCTGGGAGTACTGGGGAATTGAACCCAGGCTGTCAGACTTTGCAAACAAGCACTTTTAACTACTGAGCCATCTCTCCAGCCCTTGGTAGTTTCTTATACAATGCAGTAATCTCATTTATTACCCATGGCAATACAAACATAAGCACATAAAAACCAGCCATGAATGTTTATATTGTCCTTATTCATAATCAGCAAAAACTGGGAGCAGTCCCCATATCTTCCATTTGAGAATCTATAAACAAAATGTGGTGTGCCCATACAATGAAATGCGACTTGGCATTAATACGGGACAAACTATTGATAAATGCAACCACACTGATGAATTGTAAAGACATTACACTGGGTTTTTAAAAACCAAAACTAACCAGGGTGTGGTGGCACATGCCTTTAATTCCAGCACTTGGGAGGCTGAGGTAGGAGGATCGCTAAGTTCCATGTCAGCCTGAAACTACAGAGTGAGTTCCAGGTAAACCTGAGCTACAATGTTACCCTGCCTTGAAAACAACAACAAAAAAGCCAACCCCCCCCCAAAAAAAGAAGGCCAAACCAAAAAGGCTACATATGGTCTGATGCTATTTACATGACATTTTGGAAACAACAAAATTATAATACCAAAAACTATATCAGTGTTTACCAGGAGCTGGGATTAGAAGAGAGGATAATTAGAAATGGGCAGGAGGGCCCAGCAGGGGGGGGGGGCTCACACATATAGTAACAACACTTGAGGGGCTGAGGGAAGATGATCTCCATGAGTTAAGGCCAGCCTGGGCTACATAATTACTCTACAGTATGAGTCCCTGTTTTTTTTTTTTATTGTAAAAGTAGAGGGGATACTAATCTGGAGAAAGGAAGGGGAAAAGTGAGAAGGAGGAGGGAGGAGGAAAAAGATGGGAAGTTACTACGGTTATAGTTCATGGCCTACTTGTATGAAACCCATCACTAGGTACTAATATACATCAATAAAATATTTTTAGCCGGGCATGGTGGTGCACGCCTTTAATCCCAGCACTCAGGAGGCAGAGGTAGGAGGATCGCCGTGAGTTCAAGGCCACCCTGAGACTACAGAGTTAATTCCAGGTCAGCCTGGACCAGAGTGAGACCCTACCTCGAAAAACAAAACAAAACAAAACAAAAAAAACCAATAAAATATTTTTAAGGTGGATTTAGGGATATGGTTCAGTTGTGGATTACTTGCCTACCATGCCAGGTGGGTGTGATGAATCACTTCTTTAATCCAAGTTCTGGGGAAGCTGAGGTAGGAGGATCACCATGAGTTCAAAGCCACTCTGAGCTACAGAGTGAGGGCCCCATCAATGTGGGCTAGATGAGCCCATGACTCAAAAGAAAGAAAAGGAAAGACAGAGAGAAAGGAAAGAAAATAAGGAATACAAAGAAACGAAAGGCAGCAAGCAGCCTTTTGTGGTGCTAGAAATGCTCTGTAACTTGTCAAGTGCTACATGTAACATGGCATGGTGCTTACATGCATTTGTCAAATCTCATAGTTCAAGATATGCAAAAGAATTGACTTCACTATAAGTAACTTATTTCTCAGGAATAAAAGAAAAAGAAAAAAATAAGGAGGGCAAACAAGACATTCAAATCAGCTTTTGACACTGCAATCCAGACTATCTGTGTCTTGTCAAATACTACCCACAATAGTAGAACTAGCAAATTTATTTGTCTATAATGGCAATTATTCCTTTTATGTTTTTGTGATTGTAGGCCTGAAATAGCCTTGAAACATCATGTGGATAAAGTAACTTGTGTGTTAGGAACAGGGTTTTACAAGAAAAGATGAGAAAAGCAGCTATTCTTCTGTGCTGATAAAAGGTGTAAGAAGTAAACCATGTTAAGAGGCTTAAGGCCTGAGCTCTGGAAATCTTAATTTAAGAGACACAGGTGGGCCGATTACTCCCTTTGAATAAAAGGCAAGAAAATCTTCCCCAGCTTTGTTCAAGCTGGTGAGTCATTTTGAGTGAATCTTTCAGAACAACAATTCCTTAGGGCAATGGGCATAGCTCATTACTGTGCTGGGAAGGGAAGCCAGACTACACAGGGGACCAGCTTTCTCCTCTCTCCCCTTCCAAACCTGAAGTTATGTGCATTCTTGTATTCCTGTCTTCCTCCACCTTCCCCTAATCAAGCCTTTGTCTCATCCCCATCAAGTTCTAATCCTTTACTACCTATTCTGTACTAATCTGGTTGGGGGAGGGGGGTCATCCAACTACAACCTAGAAAGACAACAAGATACTCTGGTGTTTGTTATGGTCGAAAAAGGGGTCTGTAGGTAACTAATGATCTCTGGCTAGAGCTGCTCTCCAGTGAGACCCAAAGGCCTCTGGGCTGTGACTCTGGGCACAGTAGCCCATCAGGGAACAGACTGTATTCTGCTCCTTATGGACAGCCTTACTTCCCATTTGTCACCCATCAACCCTGGTCAAGGCTACACTTTGGTGAAATTGGAAAGAAATGGAAAAAGGAGAATGGCCCAGTAGTCTGCAAGGGTAAAGGTCCACTTTTAGCATGTGGCACAGTGACAGCAGCAGCTTGTCCAAGATGAATCCATACACACTGTGAGGACTCCTTCCCACTCTCTGCTCACTTAATTTCTTGTGCCAGCACATACCTCCTCTCTTCAGAGTAGCAAGGAACAGAACACAAGGCTGGCAATGTTTGTGACACCTGCCAGTTTTTTTCCAGGCCAGACTTCCTGATGTGGGAGACCTTCAGGTAGCCACGTTTCACTTTCTCCTGGAAAGTGAGTCCCCCTTTCTCTCACAACTGAATTGAGGCTAATTTCAGTTTGTGAGTCCCTCTTTCAGGTTGGTACGGCCTGACCAAATGGACAGATTTAACTCCACAGTAAAACCCAGTGTCACCTCCCTGAACTGGAAGAAGGGTCCAGAGAGAAAAAGGTAGAGAAAGAGAGAGAGAGAGAGAGTAAGAAAGTATGAGTGTACCAGGGCTTTCTACCACTGCAAATGAACTCCAGCCGCATGTGCCACTTTCCTTATCTGGCTTTATGTGAGTACTAGGGAATCGAACCCAGGGCCATCAGGCTTTGCAAGCAAGTGCTTTTAAACTGCTGAGCCATCTCTCCAGCCCAGGAAGGGTCCTTTTAATCAAGGACATACAAACAAAGGCACATCTTGCTAGTCAATGTGGTAAGACTGGATGTCACTCCTGACAACAGGAAGGTTAGTTGTCACCAAGGGACACCTTTGAGGCAAACAGTACACTTCAAGAAGGATACAAATGGATCTTGCATTATCTATACCATCTGATATGCCCTCTTGGATATATTCTCAAAAATTGGCCTCAAGGCCAGTGTGGTGGTGCATACCTTTAATCTCAGCAATTGGGAGGCAGAGGTAGGAGTATTGCTGCCTGGGACTAGAGTGAGTTCCAGGTCAGCCTGGGCTAGAGTGAGACCCTACATTGAAAACAAAAGGTACTGGGCTGGAGAGATGGCTTAGCGGTTAAGCGCTTGCCTGTGAAGCCTAAGGACCCCGGTTCGAGGCTCGATTCCCCAGGACCCACGTTAGCCAGATGCACAAGGGGGCGCACGCGTCTGGAGTTCGTTTGCAGTGGCTGGAGGCCCTGGCGCGCCCATTCTCTCCCTCTCTCTCTCTCTATCTGCCTCTTTCTCTGTTTGTTGCTCTCAAATAAATAAAAAATAAATAAATAATTTAAAAAAAAAAGAAAGCAAAAGGTACTAAAAATTGGCTTAAATTTGATCCCCAGACCTTACTGCCATCAAGTCTGTCCCCATAACACAAACTAGTTCTCTACCTGCTCGATCATTTTCTATGAATGCCACCTGGTTTAAATTCTTTAACCTAAGTCTACACATAACAAGTGTCATATTGGATGCTTTGTCTTCACTAGGCCTTTCTTGATACTTAAGATAAGGTCTATTGATAGAGACTCAAAGCCAGGCTTAGTGGTTCATTGCCTTAATCTCAGCACTCAAGAGATTAGGAGCAATGTACTCTCATTTTGTAGGCAGCTAGGTTGGGGTACAGGCAGGAAAGGACAAGACAGCAACGTGCCTTGGTAGAGCCAGTAGCCAAATCTGAGAACACAAAGATTTTATAATGAATTCTGCAAACTGGTGGTAAGTCCAAAGAGCACAGAGCCTGGAAACTGAAGCTTAAAAAGCGCTGGCTCATCAGATGTCGACTAGACACCAGCCCATTGTTCTTTTTTACTTCCTGGTTCTTCCTCCTCCTTGAGAACTTCGGTAAACTTTTACTTTGGTGAACCTTTTCTGATTCTATGCCCCTTTACCTGATTCTTTTTTTTTTTTCTTTATTAGTTATGTACATACTCAGTGTGTAAACAGCCATGTTGATACCATTGTTAGCCTCCTCCCTGTCCTACCCACTCCAAAGGGATCCTCCTTGTTGGGGATTGTGGGTTATGCATTGTGGGGATAGTCATCAGTTATGGGGAAGAGGTAATGTCTGTGTTCATAATGTCCCAACTTGTGGCTCTAACAATCTTTCTGCCCCCTCTTCCATGAATTTCCCTGAGCCATGTTGGGTTCGTTTTAGGTCTACTTCTGTGATGAGGTCTTGGGAGCCTCTGTGTTCTCTGTGTCTATCCCCTTCACCCTTGTGCTGGTACCAGGTTCACCAGAAAGCAGCACTCTTGCTTGCTCATTTCCCCAATTCCTCTATGGTTTCAGCTGGGGCCCTGGTAAGGTGTGATGGGCTGAATCTCTCCTCAGGTTCTGCATCCATCTGAATAAGAGAAGCAGATTCTACAACAGAGAGTGAAGTCAGCACCAGATAACCATTATTAGTTATTATTAGTTTAGAGAGAATTTAATATGTGTAGGTACTCTTGTAGCCCAAGATTGATAGAAGCTTGACATTGGAGAGTGGGCTCATTATTTGAGTATGGTTCTGACTCGTTTCCCAGTTCCAGCTATCAGTTACATTCCACTGAGTGAATCCATTAGCCAATCCAAGAGCAGTTGGTTACCCACCATGGCTGTGTGCTGCTATTGCACTTATGTGAGCATCACATCAGGTTGTTTGCTGCTGTGTAGTTTAGACTGAGTTGCTTGGACAGATGTTGGCCATTTCCCCCTAGTTGCTCATGTAGCACCTTCTGGCACTAGACAAGCTAACTGTCTGGGGACTGACTCTCTTCCAGATTCCAACCAGGTCACTCCATGTTCCGTACCAATAGCATATGGTGTGTTCGGCAGTAGAGTCTTACCATTAACCTTTGGTGGGTAACCAAGTGCTCTGACAGAAGTATGTCATCTTTTGGGAAACCTTTTAGGTCTCTCTGATCAACATCTCCTTGTGGATGTTAACTGAACCCTGGTACTGGGAGTTACAAGCCAGCACCAAGGGAAATGAAGAAGAAAAAGATAGGTGATATACAAGAGAAAGAGAGAAGAGAGAGAGGGAGAGAAAGAGAGAGAGAGAAGAGAAGATTAAGATTAGTCTTCATCATACCCTCTCCAGGGTTCTTTGATTCAAGTGTTCCCTCTAAGGACCTGATGAAGGTTCAACTTTTACTCATTCTTTCAGGATCTAGAATTTTATGGTACCAGTATCATTTGGGTCCAGTTTTGTGCCCCCCACCCTTACCCTCCTCTCCTGCCCCACCTTCCCTATGGTCCAGTTTTTGAGACGCTTATTAGCTATGTCAGCATCTCGGGTAGATTCAGGTTAGGAGCCACAGATGAGTGAGACTATGTAATGATTGTCTTTCTGTGATTGAGTTCACTGAGAATGATCTGTTCCAAGCTGGACCATTTTTATTCAAATTTCATTGTGTCATTTTTCCTTACTGCTGTGTAGAATTCCATCATGTAGATATACCACATCTTGGTTACCCTTTCGTCTAATGATGGACATCTGGGTTGATTCCAGTTCTTAGCTATTATGAATTGAGCAGCTATAAACATGGTTTGGACTTAATTTTTGCCTTCACCTGATTCTTTGATCAATTAGGGTCCCCCATATACATTTAAATTGACTAGCCAGATGATGCCTAACTTTCATATGTAAGCAAACAATCAGGCTTATTCTTAAAATATAAAAACTTCCAAAACCTCTGGTCCAGAGTGTTCTGGCAATCCCTTAGGGATGCCTCCCTATCACAGGAAGCTTTTTACTTTATCTTCTCATTAAAACTTTTTTGCTCATTTGTCCATCTTCTGTCCATATTCTTGAAACAACAAACTCCAACCCTCCACCAAATTGTAACACAATGTCTTCCTGACACAAATTGTCTATCTTGTTTCTGAGTCTAATCTGGTTCTATGCGATTATGTATATATCCTTTGAATTTTTTTCTAATTAAAAAAGTTCATTTATTTTAGCATTAGTATATATGAATGTCTCATTTAAGGTATTCAAATATAAATTATATGTTGCATGCATACACACAGTGAAATACAGAACTTGGTCCCATCTGCTTTGCATGATGTATTTATAAGTTACCTCCATGAGGGTTGGCCTGTTAGAACACAGAGCTCTCAGCCAAAATTGCTGGAACCACCCTGTGACCTTTTCTTGCCAGTGAGTGCTAGACCCTACTGTCTTGATTCTGAATAATCCACAATATGTGTTGCTGATTCTTGCTTGGATTCCTCTGTCTTCACTGATTGCTTTCTTTTTTTATTTTATTTTATTTTATTTTATTTTTTTATTAACTAAATATATACTCAGTGAATACAGTCAAGGTGGTACCATTATTAGCCTCATCCATGTCCTACCCCTACCCCTGGCCCCTGAGTCCATGATTATTTTTAATTTCTTGAAACAGGGTATTACTCTAGCCTAGACTGGCCTAGAACTCACTCTGTAGCCCAGGCAGGTCTGGACCTCACTGTGATCTTCCTACCTCAACCTCTCAAGTACAGAGAAACATGAGCAACTGTGCCCATCTTCATGATCTTATATTTTGTTTTCAGCATATGCTTCTGTGTGCCAACTTTAATATATGTTATATGGTATGTTTACATGATAAACTTTTCCCCAAATATGGTTTAATTCAAATTAGCCTACAAGCCAATGAGAATACATGTAAGCTTAATTCAAATTCCTTTCGATTCATTAGACTTAAACAAATCTAACAAATTGGTTATTTTAAATTTGTGAAAGACAGAGTGAGAGAGATTAACTTGGCCTTATACAAACAATGTCATCAGACAATTTAGATAGAGATATGACTCATAACTGACAACTTAAGCCTCAATACCAGCCTCTAGTTAGATCTGTTTTTTGAAAGACAAAAATGATCAGTTGTGCCTTATATCCATGCTTTTATCACAGTCCAAATTACAGAACTGGGGAGATGACTCAGTGGATAAAATACTTGCCAGTCAAACTGAAGTACCTAAGTGTGATCACCAGGCCCCACATAAAGAGCAGAATGCTAAAGCTGATGGCAAGATAGGAGGTAGAGATAGAAGAATTTCCCAGAAGCTTGTGGTGAGCTCAACACAGAACAGCAGAGAGTCCAGAGTGAGAAACCCTACCTCAAATGAGGTAGGCAATCCAAAAGCTGTCCTCTGACTTCCACATGCATACTACGGCACATGTGGACCTGCATGCATAAGCACATGCATACACAAACACACACACACACACACACACAAATAAAGAAACTAATGGGGTTACAGAGATATCTCAGGAGTTAAAGATGGTTGCTTTCAAAGTCTGAAAGCCTAGGTTCAATTCTCCAGTACCCATGTAAAGCCAGATGCTCAAAGTGGCACATGTGTCTGAAGTTTGTTTGCAACAGCTGGAGGTCCTGGCATGCCCATGCCCATTCTCCCTCTCTCTCCTTGTCTCAAAAATAAATAATAAGTATTTTTAATATTTTACTCATTATTTATTTGCAAGCAGAGAGAGAGAGTTCCACCATACCTGGCTCTCACCTGTCCTCTTGATCAAAGAGATCATGGAGACCCCAGAGGAGAATCAACACAGAGAGGAATATCCTCACTGCTGCCAAAGGAAGCCACATGGTCAACAAGATCGTGGCCCATCCCAGCAAATGGCACAATTAGTAGAGGAAAGATGAAGGAGCCAAGCTGCTTCTCTCAATTTCCTAAGTCACCTCAAATGATAATAACCAAAAGAGGTTACTTTTTGACCACCTATGTGGTTATAAACACCAAATATGAAAATATGACCAGAAATACTTAAGAATATTACAAAATAAAATTCTACTAGCTCCAAGCAGGGTTCTCATCCTGGCCTGGTTTAACTGGGTATCTGATACTCTAAAGACCCTACAAGGACAGCAATTCATCTACCCCATTTGAAAATCTTACCAGGATTTATTAAATACTCCAGTGGTTGTCAAACTCTAGTGAGTTACTATGTTCACCTGTCCAGGATAAACCCCTACTTTCTAAAATCACTCAAAATGAAACACAGAAGGATGGAGGGATGACTTAGCAGTTAAAGCACTTGCCTGCAAAGCCTAAGGACCCAGGTTCAATTCTCCAGATCCCACATAAGCCAGATGCACATGATGGCACATGCATCTGGAGTTCGTTTGCAGTGGCTGGAGGCCCTGGCATGCCCATTTTCTTTCTCTCTCTCTCTCTCTCTCTCTCTCTCTCTCTCTCTCTCTCTCTCTCTCACTCTAATAAATAAATAAAAATAAATCTTTAAAAAAATGAAATACAAGGGCTGGAGAGATGGCTTAGCAGTTAAGCGCTTGCCTGTGAAGCCTAAGGACACTGGTTCAAGGCTTGAGTTCCCAGGACCCACGTTAGCCAGATGCACAAGGGGGTGCACGTGTCTGGGGTTCACTTGCAGTGGGTGGAGGCCCTGGTGCACTCATTCTCTCTCTGTCTCTCTCTCTCTCCCTCTTTCTCTCTGTCTGTCGCTCTTAAATAAATGAATAAAAATAAACAAAAAATTGAAGTCTTCTTTAAAAAAAATGAAATATGGAAAGTCTAACTGGAGTAATAAACCAATCAAGTGTTTCCATGTTTTCTTCAAAGGGGCTACTGAGGGCCAATGTCAGATAAGTGAATCTATAAACCCATGGTACCTAGCTCCTAATTCTGCAATTATCCTAATTGTAAGTACTTTGATAACACTTAAGCTTACCTTACCCACCAAACACTTTCTTACCTGCCACAAATATATATATATTTCAAGGGCTGGAGAGATGGCTCAGCAGGGAAAGGCACTTGCTTGCAAAGCCTATTGGCCCAGGTTCAATTTCCTAGCACCCACCCGAAGTAGTACATGCATCCATGATCCTAACGCATGTGCCTACAACAATGAGAGGCAGGCCAGCTAGTCTTCTTGCAGATCATTTGCAGTAGCAAGAGACCTTGTCTCAAAGAAAGTGTAGCAGGGGCATCTTGACATTGTCCTCTAACCTGCACATGTAAGCTGTGGCATCTACCTCTGTATACATGCAAACAAATAAATAATATGTTAAAATCATTTCAAGATGTTCTGTCAAAACTAATTAAACTGGTTCTGAGTAAATAAAAATATATCTCTAACATTTCCTCTATTATTATTAAATAACTTCTAGGCTGTCACACTTATCCTCAGGCTTGATCTACACTACCTGTAGTTTTCTCCAGTGTTCAAAACATCCCTTAGATTTGCTTATGATTCTCAGACCTCAGAGGAACCCAGGACATCATTGGACAACTGATACGAAATGATCACATCTAAATTTTTCTCCTATCTTGATTCGCTCTTGCTTCATAGAACCTTCCAAAAGTGCTAAAACCCAAATCTTCTGTCCCCCAAAGTGCAACAGGCTCTTTCTTATCTTCCTGCTCTCCTCTTCCCTAATGGGTAAAACTTTCCTTCAATTACAGGCCAGCTGGTCTGTTCTTTCTTCTACTGTCAGGTTTTCAATCATTGTTTACATAGTTGATCCCCTTTATCCCTTTTAGTAATTTTTTAAATTTGTGTATTGGGGGGTCAGGACCTCATGCCACTGCAAATGAACAGTAGACGCTTGCACCACATTTTGCATCTGACTTACATGGGTGGCTTGGGAATTGAAGCCAGTCAGCAAGGTTTGCAAGTAACCCCTTTACTGCTGAGCCATCCTCCTAACCACCCCCACCCACTCCCGATTTAGCAAAAATGTTATGTTGCTCTACATTTTCAATCCCTTCTTCTCAAGTAGCTATTGTCTGAAAAATTCCTCTGTAACCATAGCAGAAGAGGTGGGAGAAAGAATGTAAGAGCCAAAAGAAGGGGAGGAGTGCTCCCAATACTGTCTTCCAGACACAAAGTGGCTATGGAGCTCATGGCCTCACAGTGACTGATGGGACCTACATAAGACCTGCATAATAGGAGGGAAAGAAATGGTAACATCAAGATAGAACTATGAGACTAGTTGGAAAGAAAGGATTTAGTGGAGTGGCATTTGGGAGGGGGGAAAGGATGGTGATGGGAGGGATTATGATCTTGGTATATTTGTCCATGTTTATGGAAGTTGTCAATAAAAAGTTTTGGAAGCCAGGCATAGTGGTGCACACCTTTAATCCCAGCACTCGGGAGGCAGAGGTAGGAGGATCGCCATGACTTTGAGGACACCCTGAGAATACAGAGTGAATTCCAGGTCAGCCTAGACTACAGTGAAGCCCTACCTAGAAAAAAAAAAAAAGAAAGTTTTGGATAAAAAAAACCAGAAAGTTCCTCTGCATTAAAACAGCAAGTAACTATTGCTAGTTCATCGAAAACAAACGGGACAACTAAAAAGAGACTCACTGTTGACATTCCCCAATAAAAGGAAGGGTCTCATCAGACTCCAACCTGAGTTCTCACCCCCTGTGCCAACTGTGCACGATGATACGTGAGGTCCAGGGTCTCAAGGGGAGACAGGGTACATACAGGGAGAAAGATCCAAGGACAGAGAGCTCCACCTGAGCGGCCATGGAGGACAGGGGTCATCATCCAGCTGAGATGAGCCTTCATGGTGTAGTTGCTTTGGGGGCTCCACATTCCTATAGATAACCCCTCACCCTGCTCTGTAAATAACCCTATTAAACGTAAGGATTCACCAAAACTGGCTTTGGTATAATCATGCTTTGGTCTGCTATCTGGGGTGAACCAGCATGTGTTCGTGTCTCCCCAGGGAAAACGTTTCACACAATAGCTAAACACATCCCCCCAACCCCCCCACGAGTTCACCACATTAACCTTTAAGTGATGAGAGTAGATTTGGCTTTTCTTGGATGCTGTAGTCCCTTTCTTGTTGGTTTAGTTCTGCTTTCTGCCTTTGGCCCTTGCTTGCTTAATTTTCTGGTACAACTGTTGTTGTCCAGATTACAGGCCATTAGCCTCCAGATGTTATTGTTTCAGGAATATCAACAATTGCCATCAATACTGACACTTGTCTCCCACCACCAAACCTTTGGGATTCTAAGAAATGTCACAGTCCAGTCTCTAACCTCCTATAACCGCCACACCCTCCCTCCTGCAAATGTGGCTCAATTCTTTTACACCCTATGGTTCTATGACAGATCAACACCAATCAAGCTCCCCAGCACTCCTTCTCAGTTCTAAATCAGTTCATTTTGCAGTGATTTCACTTTGCTGATCTGAGAGGGGCGTATAAGAGACAAAAAGGCTGAACACAAAATGAAAAATCCCGCACTCTCAGCAATTAGCCCCTGATGTTTGAAACTTGACTCAGTGATGTTTTATGCCCTAGACAAACCATGACATCTTTATGACTAATGACCCCTGATGCCTCACCACAAATGGTGGCTCTCAGAAAGGACAGAGGAAGAGTGTTTAGAATTGACTAACTAGGGGCTGAGGAGGTGGCTCAGTGGTTAAAAGACACTTGCTTGCAAGCCTACCAGTGACGACCCAGTTAGATCTTTCTAAGCACTTGGGTAAAGCTGGATGCCAAGTATCGCAAGTGTAAGTAATCCCTATTCGTCCACAACAATGCTAAGCAGAGTTGGGAGAATCCAGGAATTCACAAGCAGTGGTGGCAAGAGAGCCAGGCGTGGTGGCACACGCCTTTAATCCCAGCACTTGGGAGGCAGAGATAGGAGGATCACCGTGAGTTCGAGGCCACCCTGAGACTCCTAGTGAATTCCAGGTGAGCCTGGGCTAGAATGAGACCCTATCTCGAAAATAAAAATAAAAAATAAAAAAAAAGAAAAGCCTCTGTTTCAAGAAGGTGGAAGGAGAGGAGAACCCCCCCACTTTATTCTCTGACCTCCACATATGCGTCACAGCATGTGCATGCCCCCATACATATTCATATGCAAATAAACAATAAAAATAGAAAACATTAAAACAGTCAGTTCTAAAATAAGTTACTGAAAAGATGGTGAGCTGCCTGCCTCTTATGTATTCAAACACAACTCCATACAAACGTCCCAGAAGACTACAGCAAGAAACTTAACTGCTAGAAAAGAGCCTGATTCTCTCAAGGCCAGATTCTCTCTCTCTCTTTCTCTCTCTGAATTTGTTTTCAGTTCCACAGTATATATTCTTCCTTAAAACTTTAGCATCAGGCTGGAGAGATGGCTTAGTGGTTAAGCACTTGCCTGTGAAGCCTAAGGACCCCAGTTCTAGGCTCGATTCCCCAGGACCCATGTTAGCCAGATGCACAAGGGGCCACATGCATCTGGAGTTCATTTGCAGTGGCTGGAGGCCCTGGCATGCCCATTCTCTCTCTCTCTCTCTCTCTCTCTCTCTCTCTCTCTCTCTCTCTCTGCCCTTCTCTCTCTGTCTGTCCCTCTCAAATAAACAAACAAAAAAAATTAAAAAAAAACTTCAGTATCAATTCTTGCCTGAAAAATCCTTTTACCCCCATGCCTTGGGCTTCTTGTTCCTGGCACCGCATCACCCAAGGCCATATCCTGCGTGCTACTAGGGCTTGTGGGGCCTCTATGGGAAGTTGTTTTTTTGTTTTTTTTTTTAAACATTTTAAAATGGTTGGAAAAACATTAAAGCAGAATAATATTTCTTGAGATGTGAAAATGATGTGTAATTTAAATTTCAGTGTCTATAAATAGAGTTTCCCTGGCTCACAGCCATACCCATTAGTTTCTGCATTGTGTGTGACTGCTTTAACACAAAAACAGCAAAGCTGACAAGCTGCGACACAAACCATGTGACTTGCAAAGTCTAAAATATTTATCTGGCCCTTTGCAGAAAACAAAAGTTTGCCAACTCTTGATTTCAGCATTTTCATTATGTTGTCTCTGTGTTGATGTCCGCGCTGTAAATTTATTAAAAGGCAAGGCCCAGCAGCAATCCTCTATCCACTACATCATGTCACGGTGACATCATAACCCTGGCACAGGACTTTTTGCTGCTGCTGAACAAGATAAACACATGCAGCACTGCAACAGGAAAATAAATAACTTGAGGATAACAACAAATTTATTTCTATTTTGAATATTTATTTGACAGAGAGAGAGAGAGAGGATGAATGGGTTCACCAGGGCCTCCTGCCTCTGCAAACAAACTCCAAACACATGCGCTACTTTGTGCACCTGGCTTTATATGAGTACTGGAGAATCGATCCCGGGCTTTTAGGCTTTGCAAGCAAGCACCTTTACTCACTGAGCAATCTTCCCAGCCCAGATTTCTTATTTCGAAAACTATCCACTGTCTACTGCCATACCACCCTGCATTCGTCCAAGCTCATCTGAAACTATCTAATTATAACCAGTCAGCCCTTTGTGTTCATGTGCTGTGAACCTACAAATTCAACCAGCTAGTGGTCAAAAATAATTGAAAAATATGAGTCTGTACTGAGTATGTCAAGACCTTTATTCTTTCCATTATTCTTTAAACAATATAATAGAGCTATATACTCCAGACAGATGTAGTTCATCTCGAGATGGTTCCAAGTATAGGGGAAGATATGTTTTGTATGCAAATGTGATACCATTTTATATAAGGTATGGGACATCCATAAATTTGGGTATGCACCAGGGTCTTGGAACAAATCTCTGCAGCTACGGAGAGATGATGGTATTCAATAACAACACACTCTCTGATGAGAACTTTGTAGTTCCCAAAACCATAACTATTTGCTAAAGATTACTTCGCAGTGTCCAGTCACTCAACTCAAATACTGTTACCAATCCATTAACTCCAAAAGTTTCATGTGTTTCCAATTTAAGCAAAACCATAACAACCACTTTCAAAGCTGAGAGTGCTTGTCTACTCACTTTTTATATTCTATCATTGCTCATATTTTTCTTCTGATACTAATCAGATTATGAAGCCAAATGATACAGCAAAGAATGCTAGGGTGGGCTGGAGAGATGGCTTAGCGGTTAAGCACTTGCCTGTGAAGCCTAAGGACCTTGGTTCAAGCTTGATTCTCCAGGACCCATGTTAGCCAGATGCACAAGGTGGCGCACAGGTCTGGAGTTTGTTTGCAGTGGCTGGAGTCCCTGGCGCGCCCATTCTCTCTCTCTCAGTCTCTCTCTGCCTCTTTGTCTGTCGCTCTCAAATAAATAAATAAAAATAACAAAAAAATTAAAGAAAAAAGAATGCTAGGGCAAGAATAGGATTCAAAACCCAAATATTTGTACTGAATTTTGGCCCTACCACTTACATTGCAAGAATTGCCTCACATCTTCTAGTACTGAAGCCTGTTGAATGGGAATGAAAAATAGATCATTTGGGACTTCTATGCAGTTATAATAATTACATGAAAGCCTTATGCTTAGATGATGATGATGATGATGACATGGTTCCTCTTATCTTATGGCTCTCTTCCATTCCTAAACCTCACTAAAATAGATTCTCTGCTTTGGGAAAAGCCAATCTCTTTAATAAGTTTCTTTAATCAGTGTGGACAGAAGATCATTAAAAGTATAAATTGGCTAATTTTTTGATTAATTGTTCCTATGCAGTCACTTGACTAATATTTGGTCCTTAAGCAGAAACTAAACAGGTTAAATTGCCTTTATTCTATTTTAATGAAAATGTTCTCATTTTCAGTTAGCAGAATCAAAGATATCTCACTGACAAAAGGTGATCAATTAATTATGAGCCACATTGCTATAAGAAGAAAATGTTTACCTCCCTTACCCAGACTTATTATCCTTGAAAAACATTGGAAGTATATCAAGCACATGCCTTTAATCCCAGCACTTGGGAGTCTGAGGTAGGAGGATCACCATGAGTTCAAAGACAACCTGGACTACATAGTAAGTCCATGTCTCAAACTAAAACAAACAAAAGAGAATTATTAGCTGTTATGAACTTCAAGTAACAATTTAAAACTTTAACTTTTTGTTGACAACCTCCATCATATACCCAAAGTACTCTGATCATAATCCCTCCCTCCACCCACCTTTGTTCCCCTTCTTGATATCCATCCCCTTCACTGAACCCCTTCTTTTTGGCCAACTAGTCCTTCTTCTATTGCAATGTTGCAATTTTTGGCCCTCATATTTTATTATGGCAATCTAGTATAGGCAGTGTCATCCACCATGAGATCTTGAATGCCATGGCCACTTGTTTCTGGAAAACAGCACTCCTTCCCTTTCTTTGAGTCTTACATTCTTTCTACCACTTCTTCTGCAATAGTCCCTAAGCTTTGGAAGGTGTTATCGAGATTTTGCACTTAGTGCTGAACACACCACTGTCTCTTCTTCTCAGACAATTTAAAATTTGATTAACAATTTCCATTAACAACATGCCTGTTAAGGACAATAAAGTGACAAATAATATAAAAACATAGTGGTATACCATGTAATCCCAGCCACTCAAGAGGCTGAGACAGGAGGACTAGAAGACTGGTGCTACCCTGGACAATTTTGTAAGACCTTGTCTCAAACTAAATTATAAACAAATAAATAAATAAGAAAAGAATGTAGCACAGTGGAAGAGCACTTATCTAGCATGCACAAGAGCTTGCATTCTATCTGCAGCAGCCACAGAGAGAGATAACAATAGACTATTTGATCTAGTTATCATTATGAATAATCTAACCAGTTGGGTAAAAAGGATTGTGTTGGTTTGGTTCACTAATGTTATTCTATTTCAATGAAATTCTTTATGCCTTTTGAGTGTCTACCCAAGTTATGGGGGATCTATTTCTTCCTATAAAGATAGTGACTAAAAGCATGGAAGGAAGGCTTTCTTCTGGGCATGACATGGCCATTGCCCTCTTTAACTCCCAGCAACTGAGATTACTACCCCAAAAAGCATACAAGATAAGGGCCACTGGCATTCCATTGTGGAGGTGTAGAGGAGCTCAGGAGACCCTGCCTTTCTGAGAATTTATAGGCAGTTAACAAGTTGCTGGGGGAGGGGTAGGTCAAAAGGCTATTCCCCTCCCTGAGAATATAGAGGAAATTATTGGTTGCCACATAGAAGGGGCTCACAAGACCTTGCCTCTTCCAGGGAATATATAGGCACTTAATAATTGCGGGGAGAGCAACCTTTTCTTAGCTGTATAGCCATTTCCCATATGTCTTCTTTTTTGGGGGGTTGGGGTTGAGGTGGGGTCTCACTCTAACCCAAGCTGACCTGAAATTCACTATGTAGTCTCAGGGTGGCCTAGAACTCACAGTGATCCTCCTACCTCTGCCTCCCAGATACTGGGATTAAAAGCATGTGCCATCATGTCTAGCTAGCATTTCCCATACTTCTATTAAAATCACCTTACCTATGCTCTGGTAAATAACCCTAAAGGAACTCAGGGTTTACCAAGCAAGACTAGTGGACTTGAGCAGGGCATGGTGGTACACGCCTTTAATCTCAGTACTCAGGAGGCAGAGGTGGGAGGATCACCATGAGTTAGAGGCCACCCTGAGACCACGTAGTGAATTCAAGGTCAGCCTGAGCTACAGTGAAACCCTACCTGGAAAAACCAAAACAAACAAACAAAAACAAACAAATGGAAAAACCAATGGACTTGTTTCTTTGATCTGTCATTGGTAGTCTTTTGGAGGCAAAAAGACATTCGTTCACCTCACATAACACTTGTCACCCAACATGAGGCAGGACAGATCCAAAGATGAGTGTGGGAGGAGCACTTACATGGCCTCTGCTGTGAATGATGGAATTCACCTGAAACTAAGTAGCCTGAGAATGGAGCATCCATAGAAGCAATACCAATATAGCTCTCCTCCCCTGTGTGGTATGGAATGCCATGCATTCTTGCTACAGTAGCAGTTGCATTGTCTTTGCAATGGGTGAAGAGGCATGCAACTAAAGCTGCTCTGTCTTAACGTGGATTCTCATGAGGTACGATTACAAGATTGCCCTCATTGTGGTGTGGAATGACAAGTCTTTCTGATGAATGGAGAGTACCAGGTGAATACCCCCAAATATTTGACTACAATCTATATTACAATCCTAGCAAGTATTACCTATGCGATGAGCTCCTAAGTAGGCTGTGATACTAGTGTTATGGCCCTTGTTGTGGGCAATAAGACTTGCAACTGAGGCTGAGCTACCGGCCCAGAAAGAACTTTCCTAAATAAGATAGAAGTTACGTACAGGTGAGCAGTATGTGGATACTGTCCTCTGCACTAGCTTCTGAACTGGTAGGGAGAGTGGGAGGAAATGTGATGGAGATGCTAGCTTGCTGTTTCTTATGGCTGGGGGGGGGGTGAGGGTAGGATGCATAAGGGAAATAGTACAAATTAGATCTATGCTAAAGAGTCCTTCTTGAGATCCCCATGGAAAATATTGGACAGTGAGGAAGGAGTGTGGTAGAAATGAGAGGAGATACCTCTCAGTTCCAACCTTTAATCAGAGGAAGGGAAACTCCATAGAACAGCATACAGATGGGGGCCTTAATAATGGCCCAGTACAAGAACATTGACAATCTGGGAATATCCTGCCTTTGAACTGTTTGAATTGGGAAAGACTCTTTTTTTATTTATTTTTATTAGGTATGGGCATACTTAGTATGTAAATCACACATGTTGGTACATCCTTTCCCTCCTACTTGCCCTTTTTCCAGAGAGGCCCTCCTCACTGGGGATGCAGGTCAACCCCACAGGGATTGTGGGTTGTACACTGTGGGAGCAGCAGTCAGTTATGGGGAGAGGCAATGTCTCTGTGCATAATGTCCCAAGTTGTGGTTCTAACCATCTTACTTTTAAACAAGAAATGAGCAGATCTCTCATAGCCTTGTTTGTGAGGTTATAGGTCTTGTGGGGATCCATCTGAGTACTGTGGAAGCAGAGAAACTGTGTAATGCAATCACTCATAGTTCCTTAAGGCAAAGGCTGCATAATCTGACACAATATGAGAGAAATCAGTTCCAGATGGACTGTCTTATATGAGCCATTAGGAACACTGGGTTATCACCAGCTGAAGTCCCCATGAATACCAAACAGTAGAGGACAACGGAGGAAAGCTGGGCATTAATGTGGGGACTGAGCCTGAGCGAGGTGGTGTTTGATGTCTAGTTCACTAAGCCAGATAAGGCTATGTTAGCAGGAGACTTAAGAAAGAGTTTGATTCAGCTTGGATCTCAGATTGGCATGGATTTTTAGTGGGCTTGTTTAGCCCCATGATAGGAGAGACTCTGGAAGATCTTACTGATTTAGACTGGCATGCAAGTCAGGTTCATAAAGTGCTAAAATAGATGAGAGAAGATGAGAAAAAGAAATAGCAGACTAAGGGGCCTGTCTGAGTCACTTGAAATTAAATGAGGCAAGATTTGTGTTGAGCCAGAGTTTCTAAGAAAAAAAAATGGACAGAAAGCCAAATCCAGTGTTTATGACCATCTGGAAGGCTTTAAAGCCTGGGCATATATTTAATAAAAGTATAAATCGGGGTTGGTGAGATGGCTCAGTGGTTGTTATAGGCATTTGTTTGCAAATCCTGAGTTCAATTCCTCAGTACTTATGTAAAACCAGATGCACAAAGTGGCGCATGTATCTCGAGTTCGTTCGCAGTGATGACAGGCTCATTCTCACTCTCTCTCAACTTAAAAAGGTATAAATGCAGAGTGCGGTGCAGGGGAAAAGACTAAGCTTGCCCCACAGGTGGGAAGTTACCCTCCACCTGACTCCTGTAAGCTTCATTTACTTCCCTTCTGCAAAGAAAATGTATACTCTGGATGGAAATTGCCCAGCCAGGCTCCTCTCAGCAGCCAGATGTGGCCAATATTGAGGCAGCAGTTGGCCTCAGATCAGGCCTAAAGACTTTTAAACCTAGGGAGCCATTCAGGCATAGCAACTGAGCACATGGCCCTCATGGCCATAGGCAGGTCAGAACAACTTAGGGCCAGTCCCAGCGCCAACAAAGCTGTTGGAGATGGGGAGATGAGTGGCAACCTTGTGGCAGCCCCTCCCCCCAAGGTGAAGAGAAGAGCAAGCTCATGGAAAATGGCTGTAGACAACGGGGAGCTAACTAAAGCTGTGATTCTCATCCATGCTCTTGTACCCAACATTGAAATATATATACATACATATGTCAATATATGAAAGAAATTTTTTTAAAAAATGTGTTCATTTGCATACAGACATGTGTATGCGTGTCAGAGTCTCTTGCTTCTGAAAATAAAATAAATAGCAGACACGTGTCAGTTTGCATCTACTAGGGAATTGAACCCTAGACTGGCAGGTTTTACAAGCAAATGCCTTTAACTGGAGAGTCATCTCCCCAGCCCCAACAGTGATCTTTTCAGGAGCAAGTTGATTCAAGCGATGGAATCTTACTAAAAAAATTCTTAGTGTTCCCTTGGCTGCTAACTCCTGAGATCAACTGGCACTTGTTTGGGATATAATAGTGAGCCTTAAGAGATCTGCTCACCTTTTGCAAAATGTTTCATTTAATAGATGGTGCTAAGGTAACCTCTGGACGTTTTACAGATTTAGAAAAGCATCTTAATGATATGCAAGCATCCCTAACAGTAAAAGGATGGGAAGTTACTCCACACAAGGTACAAGGATAAGGTACACCTGTGAAATTGTTGGGGACTTTATGATTAAGGCACAATAAAGTTAGTGAGAAAAATCCTCCAACAGATTGTACTTGTAAATGTTAAAACAATGGTTAGAAAGTTTAAATGGAAACAAAAAAGAAAGTTTAAATGAGGGCTAGAGAGTTTGCTCAATGGTTAAGGATGCTTGCTTGAAAGCCTGATGGCCTGGGTTTGATGCCCCAGTACCCATGTAAAGCCAGATGCACAAAGTGGTACATGCATCTGGAGTTTGTTTGCAGTGGCTGGAGGCTCTAGAGTACCTCTTCTTTTCTCTTCTCTTCCCTTCCCTTCCATTCTTTCCTTCCTTCCTTCCTTTCCTCTCCTCTCCTCTCCTCTCCTCTTCTCTCTCTCTCTCTTCTTGAAAATAAATAATAAAAAATTTTTAAGTTTAAACCCAGGTACCTGTGATCATGGAAAAAACCACTCCCACAAACCATAAGGTTTTAAAATGAAAATCACAGTGCAGGACTGTCCTACCTCCCAGGAAAGTCCTTGAGGCCCCTAAAACAATATAGGCTATTACCACTGCTGTTAGTTGCCTATCAGGGCTGTAAAACCCTGTTGCTGAATACTGCACACTTTGCTTGCAAGCTGAAATCAAGCTGAGAATGAGCTGGAAGATGACTGGTTTTCATAGTGTCAGAAGTTGCTATACAGGTAGGTGGGGGAGACTTTTTATCAACAGTTTTACCCAGCATGCTACACTACTCATTTTTCAGGCATAATGTATCCACTGATGCAACAGTGGTATGACTGTTATGGATGTGAGTCAATTTCTGATTGGATTTGTGGCCCACTTAATAGGTGGGAATCCATGTCTGATAGTGTAAACCTGGTCAAAATTAATAGGACATGATTCTGGAGAAGACAGATGTGACCAAATATTCAGATGAAGACTTACCTTTATAAGGAAAAAAAATGTGTTTTTTTGCAAAAAAAAAAAATCAATAAATCAGTGTGGTGGCTCAAGCCTATAATCCCAACACTTAGGAGACTTAGTGTAGTGGTTTGATTCAGGTGTCCCCCATAAATTTAGGTATTCTGAATGCTAGGTTCCCAGCTGATGGAGATTTGGGAATTAACACTTCCTGGAGGCAGTGTATTATTGGAGGCAGGCCTATGGGTATTATAGCCAGTGTCCCTTTGCCAGTATTTGGTACACTCTCCTGTTGCTATTGTCCACCTTATGTTGGCCAGCGGGTGATGTCCACCCTCTGCTCATGCCATTATTTTTCCCTGTCATTATGGAGCTTCCCCTTGAGTCTGTCAGCTGAAATAAACCATTTTTTTCCTAAAAGCTGCTCTTAGTCAGGTGATTTCTGCCAGCAATGTGAACCTGACTGCAACAGTAATGTTGGTACTGAAGAGTGGTGTCATTTGCTGCTAGACACCTGACTCTGTGGCTTTGGCCTTTTGGAGTTGATTTCAAGAGGCATGTGAAAGGATTTGAAAACATGGCCTGAGAGATGCCTTGCAGTGCTGTAAGCACAGTTTGATGGACTATTCTGGTCAGAGTTGAAAGACCTGAATGCAGTAAGAACTATGGATTGTGAGGTTTGGCTTATGAGGGTGAAAAAGAGCTTTGCTTGGACTGGGCTAGAAGCAGTTTGTGTGAGAGGCTTCCTGTCATGCCCATGTCCTGAGAGTTGTGCAGTGTTGCACTGTGTAGAAATGGACTGGTTTGTGCAGAGGGATATGGCACAGAAAAAAAATCTTTGAGCTGAAACTGCTGCTCATTCAGCTGAAATTGTATGAGAGTTCACAACCATTGAGATTGGGCCAGCTGACCTGCATTGAAACAACAGAAAGCATGCAGTCTTGTGAAGGGGTCTGAATGCTGAAGGAGTATCCTGTTCTTCAAAGTCTGCTTTATTCCCCCAGATTAAAAAATTGGCACCCTAGCTGGTATTATGGAGTATAAGAAATGAAGGAAAGAGAGGGTCATTGAATTTGCAACACGGTCTTATGTTTTGGAATGGCCATGGGCAGTGTGAAGCATGATTGCCTGCATGGAGACCTGATGGAGCTGTGAGGATGAACTGTGGGTTGTAGTGGAGACCCATTGGAGATGCCAGAACCACTGGCCACTAAGGAGAGCTGCTGGCCCTGAATGAACTTTTCCAGGACTACGGGTAGCTTATCTGGAGGGGCAGAATTGGTACTCCAGAGACTTGTTGCTGGTTGGAATTGTCAGACTTGGAAATTTGTCACTGACTAGAGTTGTTTGACTTGGAGCTACAGAGTTTGATGTTTTCCCTGGTTGTTTTAAATCTTGTATTGGTTGAATATTTATTTGCTATGCCCAATGCCATCTTTTGCAGTGTGAATGTTTATTCTGTGCCATTATGGGTTTGGGGGGAATTTTTTTGTAGTATGGCTCATATGGCTCAGTTAAAAGACCTTGGACTATGGGAATGTTTGAACATCATTAAGATTGATAAAAACTATGGGGACTTTTAAAGTTTGACTGAATGTATTACATTTTACATCATGTGTTGATATAAGTTTAGGGGGGTCCAGGGACAAAATGTGGTGGTTTGATTCAGGTGTCCCCCATAAACTTAGGTGTTCTGAATGCTAGGTTCCCAGCTAATGGAGATTTGGGGATTAACACCTCCTGGATGCAGTGTATTGTTGGGGTCAGGTTTATGGGTGTTATAGCCAGTGTCCCCTTGCCAGTCTTTGAAACACTCTCCTGTTGCTATTGTCCATCTTATGTCGGTGAGGAGGTGATGTCCACCTTCTCCTCATGCTGTCATTTTCCCCTGCCATTATGGAGCTTTACTTTGAGTCTGTAAGCCAAAATAAACCCTTTTTTCCTCCAAAGCTGCTCTTGGTCAGGTGATTTCTGCCAGCAATGCAAACCTGACTAACACTGAGGTAGGAAGTTCACTGTGAAATCAAGATCAGCCTGGGCTTCAGAGTGAGATCCAAGTCATCTTGGGTTATAGTGAGACCCTGCCTCACAGAAGGGGCAAGAATAATAAGAGGATGAAAGAAATAGAACAGAATTCTGAAACAGAGAAGACATTTTCAAATGGACAGGAAAGATAAAGGCACATCTGAAGCTGAATAGCCTATCTTTTCAGAGAAGGAAGAAGTAAGAATATATTATAATTAAGATGAAATGTCCTGGTCTGGGGAGATGGCTCTGTAGTTAAAGGTTCTTGCTTGCAACTCTGCTGGCCCAATTTCAATACCCAATACTCATGTAAAGCCAGATGCTCAAAGTGGCACATGTGTCTGGAGTTGGTTTGCAATGACAAGACTCCTTGGCATGTGCATGCTTTCACTGTCTCTCATAAATAAATAAAAATATTTTTTTTATGATGAAAGGTCCTAAGGGCCTCTAGCCACTGCAAATGAGCTCCAGACACATGCACCATTTTGTGAATCTGGTTTATGTGGGTACTAGCGAATTGAACCTGGGTCCTTGGGCTTCCCAGGCAAGTGTCTTAACCATTTAGCCATCCTTCAAGCCCATTCTTTTTTGAGACAGGGTTTCACTGTGTAGCCCTGTGTAGCCTAGAATTCATAATATAGACCAGGATGGACTTCAACTAGCAGCAATCCTCCTGCTTTAAACTCCCAAGTGTTAGGATTATAGGTGTATACTTGCTCTTTTGGAAGAAGTTGAAAGGTTGGCAAGTGATTATTATTCATACTATCTTGAATAATATAGTTATTATTCCTGTTTTTGGTTTTTTATCCTTTTATACATTTTTATTATTTTGATTAAACTAAAAATCTCTATTAAAATTATACATATTCCCCTCCCACCACTCTTCTTCAGCAGTGCTCCTTGCCTCCCTCCAATGAAGCCCCTTTTCTTTCCTACTATTTACTCTTCTATTTTGATATCTTTCCCCCCTCCTCCATCAACCATGACAACCTTTTTTTTTTTTTCTTTTTTGTTTTTTCCAGGTAGGGTTTTACTCTAGTCTAGGCTGACCTGGAATTCACTCTGTATTCTCAGGGTGGCCTCGAACTCACCGCGATCCTCCTACCTTTGCCTCCCAAGAGCTGGGATTAAAGGCATGCGCCACCATGCCCTGCTCATGACAACCTTTTGATCGTCCCAATATTATGCAGATCTTGTGCAGGTAACAGCAGCTGCTGTGAGGTCATGAATGCAATGACTACTTTGTGTTTGGAAGACAGCACTCCAAAATACTCTTCCCCATCCTTTGACTTACATTCTTTCTGTTACCTCTTCCACTATAGTCCCTGAGCCATTGAAGGGTGTGTCAGAGATGCAACATTAAGTGATGAACACGCAACCTTCACTTCTCAGCACATTGACAAGTTTTAAGTCTCCTCTGTAGTCACCATTTAAAAAGAGAAAACTCCATAACCAAAGTGAGAGCAGCACTGACATATAGGCATAAACATAGGTATCTAGAGGGCAATTTGGTGGGCAT
Organism: Jaculus jaculus; assembly: GCF_020740685.1. Taxonomy (NCBI): domain Eukaryota; kingdom Metazoa; phylum Chordata; class Mammalia; order Rodentia; family Dipodidae; genus Jaculus; species Jaculus jaculus. Next base: position 7,519,603 of record NC_059125.1, read on the forward strand.
AATATATCCATGTAGCCAAACTTCTACTCTAGAGCTTATGAGCTTAGCAGCCATAGGCCTTTGGCCATGTTTTCATTATAAGGCATGAATTTCCTCCTGTGGAGTAGACCTCAAATCCAATTAGAAAGCAGTTGGTTATTCCCATAACAGTCATGCCACTACTGCACTAGTGAGAACATCTTGCCTAGGTGACCAGTTGTGAATCTTTGCAAAGTACACTGCTGGTTAAAATCCCTCAGTGGGCTTCATAGCACTTTGTAGCAGTATGAGTACCAGTCAACAGGAAAATTCAATCTTGGTTCTGGCTTGATTTCTTAGTGTCCTGCAACCAAACCATGTGGCATTTTTAGCATGGGTCGTATTATCTACTTCTGCATTTGAGATATATATATCTGTGTATATATATATATATATATATACACAGACCAAGAAATATATATATATATTTCTTGGTCTGTGTATATATATATATATATATATTTCTTGGTCTGTGTATATATATATATATATAGATATATAGATATCTTGGTCTGTATATTTAGTAGTTTAATTATAATATGGTGAGGAAAGTTTCTTTTCTGTTCTTGTGTGCTTGGCTTGTTCTTGTCTGTTCTAAATGCTTCCTGTATCTGTATCATCTCTTCCCTAATTGAGGAGAAATTTCTTCTGTGATTTTGTTGGAAATATTGTCCCTTAGATTGAAATTCTTCTTCTACTATGCCCTGAATAATTAGATTTCATCTCTTCAGTGTCCCAAATATGTTGAAAGTCCCACTCATATTAAGGAAATATAATTCCCCACTTTTGGGAACTGTAGAATTGAGGAACTTTGACGCTGAATAGTTGATCTGGAGACTGACAAACTGCACAGTTGGCTGGGGCTGGACTGCGTACTGAAAGTCCAGCAAGGCTCTGGGAGTTTGGCCAGAATCATTGTTGCTGGGATGGCTCAGTCCCAGCTGCCTGCTGCTTCTAGTGCTTCTCTGCATTCTCTTCTTGCAGGTCAAGCTCACATGTTCTTTCAGCCCTTATTCTTCCAATAGAATTCTAAGTTACCACTAAACTTTCAATAGACAGCCGGTTAGCTGAAGACACTATCAATTATATGTAGAGATGGCCCCAACATACTTAAACCACCCAAATCCAGTCCTCATTTGAGTTTCCCACTTTTAGGGACCCCATGCATGTTAATGGATGCTTTATTGCTTACCTGATGTTTCTGCCTCTTATTAATTCATCTTTTCCCTTGTTCCCATACTCCAAATCCTCCACTTTGCTTCAAGCTCAGATATTCTGTCCTCTCCTTGATTTATTCTATTGGTAAGACTTTCTACGGAGTACTTTTATTTGATTCACTACATTTTTCCTTTTCAATATTTCAGATTGGTTTTTCTTCATTATTTCTTTTTCCCTAGTCATGTATTAGCCTCCTTATTTTGTTAGGTTGATTTCTTCTGTTCCTGAGGAGTTTGTTTTCTTCTTTGATTTTTTTGGGAATATACTTATAATCATTCTTTTGAATTTGCTGTCTATATTTTATCTAATTTAGTCTCACTAGATGTCAGTAGTATAGGATTCATGATTTTTGAAGGGTCATGTTGCCTTGACTTTTTGTGTTTCTTCTATTACTGAGATGAAACTTTTGTATCTTGGATTATTTCCTTGCTTGGATTATCTGTCTCAAGAGCTGCAAAGATGGTTGCCTCTTTGGCTTGTCTCAGCTTCTTATGTCAGTGGCAAGTTTGATCAGATGCTGCACAGAAGTGAATGGGATCTTGGCTTCCTGTAATCTTGGGTGACACGTGAGGGAAGATAGGCCATAAAGTTCTATCTGGGGGCAAAGTGGAGCTGCTAGCCTGATCGCCATTTTTCTCTCCTTCAGGTCATTTTGATCTTGCAGGGTATGAGTGGACATCATCCCTTCCCACTTAGGGCAGAGCAAGGAAAAAAGTTTCCCTGCTGAAGCCCAATCTTCAATCCTCCCTGATTGCCAATAGCACCCTCCTGCCTGTCTTCAGAGGTCTAACCTGGCTTAGTTAGTTCCTTGTGAATCATTTGCAAAAAAAAAGGAATTCTAAAAAGCATATTAGATGTTGTCTTACCTCTTTCCCCTGCCCCAGGTTTCTTTGGGAAAGCTCCATTCCACCATCTTAACCAGAAGTCTCTGGGGTTTAAAAAAATATTTTATTTATTTATTTGCAAGCAGAGAGGGCCACTGAGGGAGAGGGAAAACAAAGAGAGCATGGTGACACAGCGCCTCCTGCTGCTGCAAACAAACTCCAGAATATGCACCACTTCGTGCATCTGGCTTTAGGTAGCACTGGAAAACCAAACCCAGGCTGGCAGGCTTTGCAAGCAAGTGCCTTTAACAGCTGAGCCATCTCTCCGACCCTGATTTTTAAAATATATTTTTTGTACTTTATTTTATTTATTACAGAGAGGGAGGGAGAGAGCGAAAGAGAGAGAGAACAGGCATGCCAGGGCCTCTAGCAACTACAAACAAACTCCAGATGCACCTTGTGCATCTGGCTTTTTTGGGTACTAGGGAATTGAACCTGGGTCCTTAGACTTCACAGACAAGTTACTTAACCAATAAGCCATCTCTCTAGCCTGCACTTTTGTTTTATAAAGAAACTTTGCATTATTATTTGTAGATTTTCAGTCAGAATATTTCCCTTAGGTCAGTGGCTCTCAAGAGAAAAAATATTTTCTATTTGCAAGCAAGCACCTTTAACCACTGAGCAATCTCTTCAGTCCTTGTATTTTCTATTTGTTTCACACCTTTGACTATCTGTATTTGTTAAGCTCTGTTGACAACTTGATCAGATTAAAAATCAAGTAACAGGGCTGATGGCTCAGCTGTTAAAGGAGCTTGCCTGCAAAGCCTAATGAGCCAGTTTCAATTCCCCAGTACCCATGTAAAGCCAGATATACAGAAGTAGCACATGCATCTGGAGTTTGTTTACAATGGCTAGAGGCCCTGGCATGCCAGTCTCTCTCTGTCTCTCTCTCTGTGTCTCTGTCTCTGTCTCTGTCTCTGTCTCTCTCTCTCTCTCTCTCTCTCTCTCTCTCTCTCTCCCTCTCTCTCTCTCCTTGCAAATAAATAAAAATTGTTTTTAAAAATCAACTTCTAAAAAAATCAAGTAACAGACATGCTTCTTGGTAGATGGTATTTCCAGTAAGGGTTAGCTGAAGGAGTAGATAGCCCTACTGGAGGTGGAGTGTGTGTGTGTGTGTGTGTGTGTGTGTGTGTGTGTGTGTGTGTGCGCGCGTGTGTGCACACGCATGCACATGCTCCAAAAGAACAGAGCCCTGTTTTTCCTGGCTGCTCATGCTACTCACTGGTGGGTGCACTTTTCACCTGGCTTCCTGTGCTGCTCATCATGTATGCATCTACCTTGGTTTGGCTACCCTTCCTGGACATTGGAATGAAGTTACACTAGCCTCCCAACGTGGACTGAAAAGATCAGTGGCTCTCCAGGAATTCCTCCAAACTTTAGTGCCAGACTGGGACTTCTGAGGCATCTACCCTTGTGGACTGAGCAGCTACTGGGTTCCTCAAAGCTACTGTTGGGCTGACCAGCTGGTATCCTCTAAACTAATCTAATAAATTCCCTTTATAATACAAATTCATTCTATCAGTTCTCTTCCTATAGAGAACCCTAATATGCTGTCCTAAACAAAATTTCAATCAATTTAAATGCACCTGTAAATCCTTTCTCTACTGCCTTTATCTATCGATCATCTATCTATCTATCTATCTATCTATCTATCTATCTATCTATCTATTTCTTTATAGAGAATGTATGTGGACATGCCAGGGCCTCCTGCCAGTACACAAACTCCAGATGCATGTGCTACTTTGTACATCTGGCTTTATGTGGGTATTGGGAAATCAAAACTGGACCATCAAGCAAGCACCTTTTACCACTTAGCCATCCTTCCAGTCCTATCTACTGCTTTTTTTTTAAATTTATTTATTTGAGAGTGACAGACACAGAGAGAAAGACAGATAGAGGGAGAGAGAGAGAATGGGCGCGCCAGGGCTTCCAGCCTCTGCAAACGAACTCCAGACGCGTGCGCCCCCTTGTGCATCTGGCTAACGTGGGACCTGGGGAACCGAGCCTCGAACCGGGGTCCTTTGGCTTCACAGGCAAGCGCTTAACCACTAAGCCATCTCTCCAGCCCTCTACTGCTTTTTAAAATGTCTGTCCCATAGCTTATTCAAGTTCTGAAATAAATTTTATTATTTCCCCTAATAGCACATTATTGCTCCTTGTAGTAGGAAAATGTCTTTTAATTTTCTTTTTTTGACATCTTATTTTATCCAGTTAGCAGTCTGATCATGCATGATCCAAGAACATATAAAAAATAAATCAAGTATAAGCAGATGTTAAAGAATAGTTTTCAGACATTATAGGCAATAATTTACCTTTGCTTATAATCTGTGTATATAAAATCACATCTAAGTGTGATGGTTCATGTCTGCAATCCCAACACTTGTTAAGACCAGGAGGAGTTTCAGATCAGCCTCAGCTACATAGTGAGTTCAAGAACAACCTGCATTACATGAGATCCTGTCTCAAAATAAAATAAAATAAAATAAAATAAAATAAAATAAAATAAAATAAAATAAAATAAAATAAAATATAAAATTACACATTTCAGAGGCCACCAAACTATTCAGAATAGCTTCCTTAACTGTGAGCTGTTTAAAGCTACAAGTTGGAACACTGCAGATATATTTTTTTCCAGGTCTGAAAAAATTATAGGGATCTCCTCAATGCCTGGAAGAGCCAGCTGAACCTTTGCATAGGACCAAATCAGCCAAGGCTTCTAGTAGGCCAGAGCAGTGTTCACCAGTACCAGGGCCTTCTCTGTGACATTACAAAGGGACTAAGCCATAGCATTAGCATAGAACCCTTCCCCCTTTTTCCTTCTTTCTTTTTTGAGATAGGATCTCACACTATCTCCCAGGCTAGCCTGGAACTCATTCTGTAGCCCAGGCTTGCCTCAAATTCCTGCCTCAGCCTCTTGAGTGCTGAGATTACAGCCATGAGCCTGGTGGTATGGCTTTTATGTTATTTGTAAAAAATTATTATTACTTAAGAAAAATTGGCTGCAGATTGGATCTATTCAATCCTTTCCACAGCAATGCGTGGGCGAAGAACAACATAGAATTTCCAATCTTGCTAAATTTCTTCTTGGCATTGAGAAAACATTGAGCTGGCAGAATAAATAGCTCAAATCTCAGAAACCTATTAGAGTGATATGGACGCCTGTGTGCTCCATAGCCCTAATCATCAACTCATTTATATTCTTGGAGATTGAAGGAAACATATTAAGAAAGGATATTTTTGCCCTGTACAAAATTGTTACAGTCAGCCAGAAAGATTGAACACTGAAGAAATATCTTGGAAGCAGCTACTTGGTTTCCTGCAGCACGTCAGTGGTGCCCAGTATTTATCAAGTTCACAGTTCCTCATCTCAGATAATGGAAATCAACTAGGTAGTGTGCATGGCTTTGACCTTTAATCAATATATTTTTCTATATTAGGAATAATGAATTTTCATAAACAATATTGCTCAAAACAATGTCAATTGGAGAAAATAGCTAGTGGGTTTTAGAAATTAGATGTCAACCAATACTTCAGATGACTTAAGATTCTCTCTCTCTCTCTCTCTCTCTCTCTCTCTCTCTCTCTCTCTATATATATATATATATATATATATATATATATATATATATATAATAGAGCAGTCTATCTTTCCAGCTTTCATACATGACCTACCTGTTCAGGTAAGAAACACTACAATATAGAGCATAAGTAATAGAGTAGATGACAAACCTGAACAGGAGATGTGGTGGTGGAGTGGTCAGGGAGAGGAAGAGAGAGAGAGAGGATAATGAAAGAGAAAACTCAAAACCATGAACTTAAGAGATCAGGGGCAGAAGACCCTATATAGTTCCTCTCATATCAGAACAGCAATGCACAGATAGAAAACAGGAGGTTTTTCAACCAGATAAACTTTACTGAGCAAAATAATAATAGCTAGCTAAATTCACTCTCGATGACCTTTGACAGTAATTTGAAGAATGCAAAAGGAAAAATTACTATAGAAAATGACAGCACCCTCTGACACCAATTCCTCCCTCGGATGGCATTAATCATGAGCTGCTGTCCATAAAGGAATTTTTATTAAGCAGAAAGAGAAAGCAATGCTACCATGTTTGAATGTCTTACTAGACTGTAGTTCTAGGATTCATTTCCATGGACTACAGATGTATGTAGATCCCTTAACTTGATTTTGATGTTAAAAGGATTATTAAAAGGTATCATGAAAAATCAGAGACTTAAGAGAGGTTAAAGGTTAAAGAAGGGTTTATGGTGATTTTCTCTCCTGACTCTTCTTCTTCATTAGTGGTTTTAAAAAATGAGAATAGCTGGGTGTGGTGGCGCATGCCTTTAATCCCAGAACTCAGGAGGCAGAGGTAGGAGGATCGCTGTGAGTGCGAGGCCACCCTGAGACTACATAGTGAATCCCAGGTCAGCCTGGGCTAGAGTGAAACCCTACCTGGAAAAAACAAAAAAAAAAAAAGAGAGAGAGAGAGAGAGAGAGAGAGAATAGTGTACATAAACACGTTTGGAACACGCTTGGTGACCAGAAAACAGTTATTTCCTCCTATTCTTTGGCGAGTTTCCAACAGGTATAGTCAAGGATTTAACATTAGATAGACCTAGCGGGGATGTCACTCATGGTTCTGCCCTTTCAGATCATTCCAGGAGAAAGCTTTGTCAATGGATGGACACAGCCATATGCATCATGTACTTCCTGAGTTCTCTGGCCCCTTGAGACACAGACTCATGGCCTCAGTAACAAGAGAAGGGCCTTCCTTAGTCCAGCTCCAATTCCTGGCAGAGACTAACAAAAGAACAAGGAAAAGCTGGCCATGGTGGTGAATGCATAAAGACAAGAGGTTCAGGAGTTCAAGATCATCTTTGGTTAAATAGCCAGTTTGAGGTCAGTCTGGGCTACATAAGACCTAGCCTCTCAAAAAAAGAAAAAAAAAATACAAAGGAATGAAGGGAGCCAGCTGTGGTGGCAAAAACCTGTAATCCCAGCACTCAAGAGGCTGAAGCAGGAGGATCATGAGTTTGAAGTTAGCCTGGGGCACATAGCAAGACTCTGTCCCAACAAAAACTGAAGTAAAAACAAAGTGAGAAGCAAGTATGGACAGCATTGTGAGGCAAGTCTTCAAATTGTTAACTCAGAGAAAAAATTGGTTCTAGCCCATGAACATTAAGACACATGTTGAAAGACAAGTACAACTTTTATACCCCGGCTTCCTCAACCAGAGCAGGGTAAGTAATATCTACCCCAGTCCCAGAAATATACCATAACCTAATACCATCAGCCTGTCACTATGACCCTTATAAGGCAAAGGGATTTTGTAGATATTATTAAGGGAATTGAGATTGGGAGATTATCTGGATTACTGGGTGGTGACAAAGAATTCACAAGGCTCTTTATAAAAGGAACGCGAGAGCTGGAGAGATGGCTTAGCGGTTAAGGCATTTGCCCACAAAGCCAAAGGATCCAGGTTCGATTCTCCCCAGGACCCACGTTAGCCAGATACACAAAGGGGCACATATGTCTGGAGTTCGTTTGCAGTGGCTGGAGGCCCTGGCATGCCCATTCTCTCTCTCTTCCTCTCTCTCTCTCTCTTTCCCTTTTTCTCTCTATCAAATAAATAAATAAAATTGTAAAAAAGAAAGAAAAAGGGACACAAGGGGAACCAGAGAGAAAAAGGTGTGATGACACAGAGGAACAAAGACAGGAATGGGAAGATGCCACACTGCTGGCTCTAAGGAGAGAGGAAGGGATCAGGAAGCAAGGGATGCAGGCAGTATTTGTAGAGGAGGGGAAGGCAATGGTATGAGTTCTCCCCTCTGGCATCCAGAAGGAATGCAAACTCATTGTGGCTTGTGACCCCCCAGACAGCAGCAAATGGAAACCAACATGCCAACAGCCCAGCAGATGAAATGAGGTCAAGTACTCCTGCTCCCCAAGTAACAATGGCTCAAATCCCTACCCACTTTTCAGTAAACAGTGAGGCTTTTGCTTTGCTTCATCTTTACAGGTAAAGGGGACGCCTTCTCCAAGCTTGCCTTGCTTGTTTTTGGCACAATCAATGCTGCCAATACTCACTCCCATTCCTGCTTCATTCCCTTAGATTTACTTTGCCAAATCCCATCCCGCATTACCTTCCTTCCTCTTCAAAGGAAAGTGTAAAGTATAAACCAAAAGTACTAATCGTTAGTAATCATAAAACTACGAATGAAGAAGTTAACAACTGTCTTAGGTTTGAGGCTTCATGCACATGCGATCGAGTGAGGGAAACCACCGAATGCATGAATGGGGCCAGGGCAGGGGAAGAGCTCTCCCAGAGAGCTCAGCTTCAATCTGATACAATGAGGGAATCTGTAGTACAAATTCCACAAGAGGAACTAGTCCTATATTGACAGCAGGAAAGCCAGCATTTTGCACTACTGTGATCAGTCCATCATTGGCCCCAGTCATTCAGGGAATGGGGGAACATAACTTCATAGAAGAAGAGACTCCCCTTGTGCTGAGGGCGATTTTCCAAAGAGACAGCCATGAGCTGTTGACAGGCAACACCCAATGCAGGGTGTGGGATGACTGACCTTTAAGGGGATTATGGGTGGGCATTAGTGAATCTACTACAATCACATGATATAGCTCCCAGCGGGTCTTGGATGAAGCACCATGGCCTCACCACTGCCGAAAAGAATTAACCTTAGTCTGCATTTCCCCTTCTCCTACCCTGACTGCCAATAAAGATGTCTTTGAGTTCTCTCATCTCTCTCTAACATCAGAGGTCGCAGAAACATTTCTCTATTAAAGACATCAATCAATCTCTATTTCAGTTCTGGGATTTTTGAAGATGATTGACAGCCCCCATTCCTTGTTGCTCCTAAAGCACACTGAACACAGCAAGCCCACATTAGTACATACTGACAATTCTAAGTATGGCTTAGATAAATATGGATAGCATACAGGTACAGTGTAAAAGCCCATTTCATATTGAACTAAGTTCATAAGCTAGGTGCAATTCCCTTCAAAGCCTTTCACTCCTCCAGAAACTAGGAAGCAATGGTGAAGAGCTCTTTCTAAGGAACTCCAGAGCTATCAGGGCTCAGTGGATATTTGATTTAAGCCACATAGTTTGTGGCCATTTATTACAACACCTTAAGGAAGCAAATGCATAGGGTTATTTAACTTCTTCCCTTGCCACTGAATTTTCAAAGATCTTGGGAAATATTTATATGTTTCTGTTTGAATATTCATAACACCTCTGAAAGCATGACCAAGAAACCGACAACTCTAGTTGCCTTTGGAAAAGGGAACTAAGTACCTGCAGGATGAGAGAAGAAATCTTAAATTTCTCTTTGAACTATGTGATATGTTTTCTGTTAAAAAAAAATAAATGATAGCCGGGTGTGGTGGCGCACGCCTTTAATCCCAGCACTCGGGAGGCAGAGGTAGGAGGATCGCCATGAGTTCAAGGCCACCCTGAGACTACATAGTGAATTCCAGGTCAGCCTGGACCAGAGTGAGACCCTACCTTGAAAAATCAAAAAAAAAAAAAATAAATAAATGAAATAAAAATTTTTATTATTTATTTATTTGACAGAGACAGACAGAGAGAATGGGCATGCCAGGGTCTCTAGCCACTGCAAACGAACTCCAGATGCATGTACCCCCTTGTGCATCTGGCTTACGTGGGTCCTGGGGAATAGAACTTGAGTCCTTTGGCTTTCCAGGCAAGCGCCTTAAGTGCTAAGCCATCCCTCCAGCCCTGAAGTAGAAATTTTGAAAGTCATAGGTTCAAACTCAATCTACTTGGCAGTCCTCCTCCTCTCTCCAGAGATCACCATCTGCATTAGTTTGTTTGTTGTTAATATAATAAATTACTTGAAGTGTCCTACTTTAAAAAATATTTTTTGTTGTTTCAGTGTATATACATGCACAAGTAAGAGGACAAACGTGGGTGTTTGTCCTCTCCTTTTGCCCTCTTTTTAAATATTTTTATTTATTTATTAGAGAGAGAGGGAGAGAGAATGGGCATGCCAGGACTGGTAGCCACTGCAAACGAACTCCAGATGCATGTACCACTTTGTGCATTTGGCTTAACTGCTAAGCCATCTTTCCATCACTCCTTTTGCCCTCTTTTGAGACAGGGTGTCCCTTGTTTTTGCCAGTATGTATGTGCCAGTCTAGCTGTCCCATTAGCTTCCAGAATGTCCTGGACCAACCTCCCATTGTCATAAGGTGCATTGGGTTCACAGAAGCATGAGCCACTTTGCATCTGAATTTACTTGGGTACTGGAGAATTGAACTCTCAAGCAAGTAACTTTCACCACATAGCCATCTCTTCAGCCGAAAGCAGGTTAATTTCAAGAAATGAGGTTTATTCCAGTCTATGGTTCTGGTTGAAAGTCACTTTTTTTAATCTTTATTTATATATTTATTATTAGTTTTCTATTCAGCAAATACAGGCAGTTTGGTACCATTATTAGGCTCATCCATGACCTACCTCCTCCCCATTGGCCCCTCCTTGTTGTGGTATATGGGTCATGCATTGTGGAGTTAGCCCACAGTTGTTGGTATGATAAATGTCTCTGCATATCCTAACCCAACATGTAGCTCTGACATTCTTTCCGCCCCCTCTTCCACAAAATTTCCCTGAGCCATGTTGGGTTCATTTTTGGGTCTGCTTCAATGATGAGGTGTTGGGGGCCTCTGAGGCTCTGGCTCTCTGATTTGGTAGGAGTTGATTTTTCTTTGTGTTTGTCTCCTTCCCCCTTGTGCTGGTATCCGGTTCATCAGGAAAACAGCACCCTTGCTTGTTTTGCCAATTGTCCTTAGTTTCAGCCGGGGCCCTTTTGAGGTATGATGGGGTGGCTCTCTCCTTAGGATCTGCATCTACCTGAAAAAGAGAAGCAGATTCTCCAACAGAGAGTAAGTTAGCTCCAGGACAAATAAATAAAACTTATTTTTTTATATATAGAGAGTTTAATAGGTGTAGGCCCTCTTGTAGCCCATGATTGATGGTAGCTTGATATTGGAGAGAGGGCTTATATTTGGATATGGTTCTGACTTGTTTCCCAGCTCCAGCTATGGGTCCCGCACCACTGAGGGGATCAGTTAGCCATATCAAGAGCAGTTGGTTCCCCACCATAGCTGTGTGCCACTATTGCACTTGTGTGGGCATCACAACAGGTTATTTGCTGCTAAGTAGGTTAGACCATGAGTTGCTTGGACAGATATTGGTCATTTTCCCCCAGTCACCCATGTAGCACCTTCTTGCACTAGACACGCTGACTGTCTGGGGACTGACTCTCTCCTGGCTTCCAGCCATGCCATTCCATTTTACGTGTCAGCTGCATATGGTGTCTTCAGCAGTAGGGTCTTACCCCTAACCTTTGGTGGGTCATCAAGTACTCTGACAGAAATCTGTCATTCTTTTAGGAAACCTTGTAGGTTTCTCTGATCAAAAGCTCATTGTGGATGATAGCCCCATGCTGGTCCTAGGAGTCACAGGTCAGTGTTCACTAAGAAGATGCAGAAAAATATAACTAATATACAAGAGTTGGGGGTGAGAGGGAGGGATGGAAGATGTAGAAGGGTTAGGTTAGACTTGATCCTACCCTCCACAGTGTCTTGTGGTTCAGGTGTTTCCTGTAAGGGCCTGGTAAAGGTTCAACCATTTGGTCTGCCTTTTATGAAGTAGATTTTTATGGTACCATTGCCGTTTGGGTCTAGATTAGTGTTTCCCACCCCCTTCGATGCCCTCCCCTCCCTTTCCGTCCATCCTAGTGTCTAGTCCATGAGATGCTTGGTGGGTATGTAAGGTATCTTGGGTAGATTCAGGTTAGGTGCTGTAGATGAGTGAGACTATGTGGCGATTTTTTTTTTCTGTGATTACCATGACTTCCTTGCTCACAGAGTTCCATATTGCAAGGGATAGACAACATGAGTCTGTCTTTCTGGCCTCTTCCTCTTGTAATAAAGACACCAGAATTCAGTCATGGGGGATTGAACCAGAATAATCTATCTAACTCTAATTACTTCCTAAAGGTCCCTTGTCTAAACAGCATAGGTTAAATTTCTACCCTCTTACTATTTCACAATGGGAATTACAGGTCAACTCACAAACCTTTGAAGGAACACTAAATTATATCTAAACTATAGCATTTGCCTGGGGGTGAAGTGGGGCTGAGACAGGGTCTCAACATTGTAGGTAACACTATGTAGCCCAGAGTGGCCTCAAACACATAGTGATCCAGCTAGCTCAAACTCTCAAGTGCTGGAATTACAACTGGGAGATGCCACAACAAGCTCATTCCATTGCTTTTTCAAACCAGGTCCACAATGGACCTTCTTTCACAGAGGGTCATGGTTAACAGCCATTTTCCCTTTTTTCCAAAAACCTGAGATTATTAAATGAATAGTCATATCAAGAAACATCTTTACTCACCTAGGTATGGTGGCACATGTCTGCTATCCTAGCTTTTGGGAAGAGGAGGCAGGAGGATTAGAAGCTGAAAGCATCCTCGGCTATACAGAGGGTTCAAGATCAGCCTGAGCTACATGACACCCTACCTGAATCTTTCTCTCCAGATATATATAAAAGCTGTATGTAAAATGACACATACATCTGTGATCATCCTGAAGTCAGAAGAATCAAGAAACTCCCTGGCCAGCTAATCTAGAATGTGTGTGTTTGTATAAAATTGATCTTTACTCATATTCTTTCAAGTTATTGCTTGAGGATAAAAAATATTCAAGGAAAAGGATACTGAAAGCCGAGATAATGTTCCTGTCCATGATACCCTTTAATTACTGACTTTCCATTGTCACATATCCTCATTAAAACACATTTTATGAGCAGATAGCTTACACAGATGATTTAAGATCAAACTCATCAAATAGTTTGAGACTAAACCCAAAAGGTATTCATAAATGATTATGACATGAGAAGTGTTGGATAAAATGGGCACAAGCATATTTCAACATGAAAGCATCCAGTGGTGAAGGACTTAATATAACTCATGCACTTCAGAGAAATGCTCCATAAGACAACTCTATCCAATAGCACAGAGTAGTGTAGACTTTGCCAATTGAATTAGATTTAAAACATGAAACTGGCTTGATGACTTAGTGGGTAGAATAGCTGCTTAGCATGCACAAAACCCTGGGTTCAATCCCCAGCATCACGTTAACTGAGTGCTGTGATGCACACCTGTATTTCCAGCACCCAGGAGTTGGAGTTAGTAGGATCAGAACTTCCAGGTCATCCTCAACTACATAAGGAATTTGAGTCTGGGCTAAAGGAGACCATGTCAAAAAAATACCGAGAGCTTGGGATTTGGCTCAGAAGTTAGACATGTTTGCTTGCAAGCCTGTTGCCTTGAGTTCAATTCTCCATCAGGGAATAAAGCTGGATGCAAAGTAACACATGTATCTGTGCTCCCAGAGTTGGGAGAATCAAGAAACTCTCTGGGGGCTGAAAAGATTGCTTAGTGGTTAAGGTGCTTGCCAGTGAAGCCTAAGGACCAGGTTCAATTCCCCAGTAACCATGTAAATCAGATGCAAAGTGACACATGTATCTATGCTCCCAGAGTTGGGAGAATCAAGAAGCTCCCTGGAGGCTGGAAAGATGGCTTAGTGGTTAAGGTGCTTGCCTGTGAAGCCTAAGGACCTGGGTTCAATTCCCCAGTAACCTTGTAAGCCAGATGCATAAGGTAGTACATGCATCTGGTGGTCATTTGCATTGGCTAGAGGTCCTAGTATGCCAATTTTCTCTCTATCTGCCTCTCTCTCTCTAATGAATAAATAAAATATCAAAAATATGTTTTTAAAAAAGAAGCTCTATTGCCAGCTAGTCTAGAGCACATACAGTGGAAAAACAAGGGAGACCTTGTCTCAAAAAGAAGGTATAAGGACAGGACAAACACCCTGAGGTGGTCCTCTGACCTGTGTGTGCTTATACACACACACACATTCATTTTTTAAAAAGCAAAAAATATAGAGCTAGGAGAGACTTGGGATTATCAGGCATGCTGTCTCTAAAAAGATCTAAAAATAAGACTCAAGTCAGACCTAAGACTATAGCCCTGGTACTCAGGAGGCTCAGAAACAAGGGTCAAGAGTCCAAGGCCATATGGTAGGGGAGGTCATGAGCATTAGGAGTGTAATGCCTGCTCTTTTTTGGCTAAATGCATATATTTTTTTTTTTTTTTTTTTTTAATTTTTATTAACATTTTCCATGATTATAAAATATATCCCATGGTAATTCCCTCCCTCCCCACCCCCACACTTTCCCGTTTGAAATTCCATTCTCAATCATATTACCTCCCCATTACAATCATTGTAATTACATATATACAGTATCAACCTATTAAGTATCCTCCTCCCTTCCTTTCTCCACCCTTTATGTCTCCTTTTCAACTTACTGGCCTCTGCTACTAAGTATTTTCATTCTCACACAGAAGCCCAGTCATCTGTAGCTAGGATCCCCATATGAGGGAGAACATGTGGCGCTTGGCTTTCTGGGCCTGGGTTACCTGACTTAGTATAATACTTTCCAGGTCCATCCATTTTTCTGTAAATGCATATATTTTGCTCACCAAATTGCCATGTAAGCACTTTACTTAATATAATATTCATACCAATATATTAATGCTGCTTTTACTTTTGGTTAGAGAAGCTTCTCTTTTCAGATGGCAGTGGCCACTGGGATGACCCAAAAGGCACCATAGTGCTGAGAAGACATGACAGAGGAATGTTCAGCACTGAAACATCTCTATCACACCTTCCAAGGCTCAGGGTCCATTGTGGAAGAGGTGGTGGAAAGAATGTAAGAGCCGAAGGAAGGGTAGGACTGATTACAATGCAATAGACCAGATAGAAATTGGCCTTGGTATCCATGACCTCGCAGTGCCTAGCACTATCTTCACAAGTCCCTCATAATAAGAGGAAAAGATGATGACATCAAAATAAAAGAGAGACTAATAGGGAGTGGGAGGGGATATAATGGAGTGTAGATCTGTGAAAGGAAAAGTGGAGGAGCAGAGGGAATTATGATAGTTTATTGTCTGTAAGTATGCAAGCTGTCAATGAAAAGGAAGCCAACCTTGGGCATTGTTTTGGAATATGGTCCTTGGAGCATAGCCATTACTACCTATTTCACTTACTCTCTCATGGCTAGGACAAAGTACCATGGCAGAAGCAGCTAATGGAAGGAAAAGAGTTTAATTCAGCTTACAGGTTCCAAAGGAAGTTTCATCATGGTATACAAGACCTAGCAGGCCAGATGGGTAAATCTTATGTTACATTTCACCAGAGTAAGGAAGCAGAGAACTAACAGAAGTGGAAGCGACAGGAAGCAGGAGTTGGACTATACCCTTCCCTCAAGTTACCCACGGCCTTCAGCAGAGCTCTATCTTCTAAAGGTTCCACAATGTTGCCAAACAGTATCACCTTAATGGAAACAAAGCATTCAAGCACAGGAGCCTAACAAGTCATTTCACTTTCAAACTGCCCACCATCTTAATGAGAACTTGGGTAATGCAACTGTTGTAGGGTCACACACATTTTTGAAAGTAACCTGTTTAGATCAGGCTGTTCCCTGTTCTAAGTGATTCAAATACTGTAGAAGTCACTGTTTTTTCTGGCTGGGCATTGACCTAAGAGACTCCATTTTGCAAAACGCATTTGACTCCATGTTGAGTACAAATACAGAGGCAGAAGGTCTTTACATTTTGTTGTATACATGCCCACTGCCACCTATCCTAAGCCACCCATGAAACACAGACTCTAAAAGCAAAACTGGCCTGTTGCAGACTTTCATACTGCTGACTCCTTTGTCTCTGGAGCATAAAAATTTAGGCACACGAACAACAAGGAGTAAACCAAAGGATATTTACTGACAAAAGAAAAAAAAAAAGGTGAAAAGTCACAAATTACCAGAGCAAACATGCCTAACGTATGCCTGCCTACAACAACTTGAACTTCTGAGGCTATGACCTCCACCTTCCCAGTGCTGTGATACAGGTATGCAGCACCAGCCATCAGCATTCTTTGAAACTTGACTCTAAGTTCTGTTGATCCATTTACAGTGGCAATCACTCAGCTTGATCTTGGATTTTTTTTTTTTTTGAGGTAAGGTCTTCCTCTAGCCAAGGCTGACCTAGAATACACTCTGTACTCTCAGAGTTCTCTCAAATTCACAGCAATACTCCTACCACTGTCTTCCTACTACTGGATTCAAAGGTGTGTGCCACCATGCCTGGCTTATATATATATTTTTTAACTTTATTTATTTATTTAAGAGAAAGACATAGAGGGGGAGGAAGAGAATGGGCATGCAAGGGCCTCCAGCCACAAACTCCATATGCATGAGCCACCTTGTGCATCTGGATTACTTGTATCCTGCGGAATTGAATCTGGGTGCTTTGACTTTGCAGGCAAGTGCCTTAATGGTCAATCCATCACTCCAGACCTAGTTTGCATTTTGTTAGTGCTTCAACTGCGTCTTTTTGTGTTGTGTAACTTTTTATGAATTATTTTTTTAAACTAGGGATGGCTGTAATCCAATCAACTGGGGACTTGTTGAAAAGAGAAAAATGTCTCAAACACACTGGGTGTACATGTGGGGCAAAGTTGTACATAAAGTATGACTTAAGATAAGTGCTCAGTGGATATTGCATGAACAAAATGGAAATAAAAGTCCAGAAGGAACTTGGAGATCATCAGAAAAGGTTCACCTGCAAGGAAGGTGGCTACTCCTGAAATCCCAGCACCCAGAAATTGGAGGCAGGATGATGATGAGTTCAAGACCCTGAATGGTGAGGTGAGGCCAGCCTGGGCTACATGACAGCCTACTTCAAGCCAACAAATGAACAAACAACCAAAAGAAAGTTTCTACTAAGAGTCTGTCAAACTGGGCACGCACTGAACTTGTCCCCAGTGACATCACAAGTTAGCTAAGAATCTGATGCTGAGATAACTGCTCCCTTATGAAGCAGCTAGAGGAGAAGGGGAGATGGCTGAGAGGTTAAAGGTGCAGGCTTACAAGTTGGCCAGACCAATTTCAATACCCCAGCACCCATGAGAGTCAAGTCAGAAACACCCACTTTTGGAACACCAATCTGTAATGCAGTGTGCCTATCACAATGGGAGGCAGAGCCAGAAGACTCCCTAAGCTAACAGCCAGCTACACTTGCAGACACAACTGCAAACAAGAGGGAGTGGATGGGCTGGAGAGATGGCTCAGCAGTAAAAAGCCCTTGCCTGCAAAGTCTGCTGGCCAGGGTTTGGGGCCCCAGTACCACATAAAGCCAGCTGCACAAAGTGACACATGCACCTGGAGTTTCATTGCATTGGCAGGAGCCCCTGGCAAGCCCATTCCCTCTCTCTGTTCTTCTTCCTCTTCTCTCTCTATCTGCTTCGAATCAACAAAGGCATGTTTTAAAGGAGTGGCCCTGCCTCAGGCAAGGTGGGAGGAGAGGACAAACAAACACCCAAGACTATCCTCAAAACTCCACATGTGTGCATGCCCCGTGGCACGTGCATACCCATACACATAGTGTGTTGGAAGGCAGTTCGAGGGGTGGAGGGGCCTAGGTCAACGAGGTGAGAGAAAGCAAATCGCGCTGTGTCAGTCCTGCGGCAGTAAACATCAGTGTCAGGGGTTCCTGACAAAGACTGGGTACCTCAGCTGGTTCCTACTGCATGGCTCACTTGCACACACGGGCTTTCTTCTCCTTTTCCTCGGGCTCTGGGCTCTTCCCAGCGACTGGAAGATCCTGTTCCCATGGAAGCATCCCACTCGGCAGGAAGCAGTGGTGCTCCCTGTGACAAAGCCCGCTCCCAGCACAAGCTGCTCCCTCGGGCCCGGGTTGAGCCTGGCCTCCTCCACCCACCATGCACTCTTCCAGAGCCGCTCTCCTGTCTGCACACGGAGATGCTTCATCCCCAATGGGCTTCGTCCTTACTGTTTGGAGTGCAGCTGGCCGAATTCAGGTAGGCAAGTGCTCTGCTAACGGGACACATCTCCAGCCCTAGTTTTCCTTTTTTTTTTTTTTTGAAACACTTTTGCTAAATCACCCAAGATGGCCTGGAATTTGCAATCCTCCTACCTCAGCCTTCTGAATAGCTGGGATTACAATCTTGTTTGTTATTTTGTTTCTTGCCTCCTCAGCTCCTTGTTCTCAGAACCCAGGGCCCTGCCCCTCAGCTACACCCCCAGTCTCTGGACCTTGCCACACATCCAGACAGAGGGAGAAAGAGAGAGAGAGCTATTCACTCTATGTATGAAAATGGCAAGCTATGGAGGTTTGGAAGGATTCAAGATGGTAGATTAGTCCAGGAGAGTATCTTCTACCCCTAGTCCCAGCAGGTGGGAGACTGAGGCAGGAGGATCCCAGGTTGGAGGCCCCTCTGGGCTCCAGAGCATGGTCCAGGCCTGCCTGGGCTAAGTAAATAACAAGACCTTGTCTCGCAACGCAACCAAACCCACCCCACCGCACTCAGAGGGCAGGTGAGAAGTCACCAGCCCACGAGGCTGCTGGTGCCCTGGAATCCAAGGACTGCAGAGCAGCTATTGGCAGAAGCGGCTGAGGGAGGGACGCTGACGTTCACTAGTGCTCAGAACCTGGAGAAGCCCAGCGAGCGTGACAGTGGACCTGAAGGCGAGGAAGAGGGCCCTGACGCACATGTGTGGGGCACACAGCTCATCTGGGGTTCGCAGGGCAGCCTGCTGCTGGCGAGGCCCTCTGAAGCTCCTGGCTTTACAACACTGCTGAGGAAACACAACTTCTGCTCCTGGGAAATCTGCATCCATCACGTGCCCACTGCCCCCGCTGCTGTCTACCTTGACACCAGTTCGTTCCTTGGGATGTGCAGCTGGAGACTATGTTGCTGGAGTCCAGTGAGAGACAGGGAATGGAGCCACCAGGCTTCCCCTTTAAGGGCTGGGGGCTAGGGCGGGCCTTCTGTGTGTGCCTATCAGCTGGAGATGATCTGGAGCCTGAGCAGACCCTGGGTTTACTCTTGACCTCAGAATGCCTGGGTTGTGGAGGTGCATGCTCCCCTCCCCGGCTCCCACCCTGATCCCAGTAGAAATGGCCTCCACACTACACCAGTGGGTGTCACAAAAGGGTCATGAGCCCAGCTGTGGGAGGGCGGTTGAGCAGTTCTGTCCTGAGTAAATTTCTGCCAGGGGAACTTGCCCTCTGCAAACCACTACTGGGTAGGGTGACTGAGAGGCCCTCCACCTGGCTCCACTTCGGTTTTCAAAGCAATTCTGTTTAGAATTTTCAAATATGTGCATAATGTATTTTGAACACAATCCACTCCGTTTATCTTTTTGCATCTTTCCCCCATCCCCTATGCTCTTTGATTTTAATATTTATTCATTTACTTATTATTTTCTTGTGAAGAAGGGAGGGGGAGAGATAGAGGGAGAGAGAGAGAGAATGGGTACCCCAGGGTCTCCTGCCACTGCCAACTAACTCCAGACACATTTGCCTCTTTGTGCATCCTGCTTTACATTGGTACAGGGGATTGAACCTGGGGCCTCAGGCTTAACAAGGAAGCACCTTTAGCCCCTGGGCCACATTGTTTACCCCATGATTTTAATTATATATATAGCCGGGTTAAAGGCACTTGCTTGGAAAGCCCCTTGGTCTGAGCTCAGCTCCCCAGTACCCATGTAAAGCCAGATGCAAAATGTAGTGCATGTATCTGGAGTTCGTTTGCAGTGCCAAAAGGCACTAATGTGACCATTCTTTCTCTCAAATAAATAAAATATTATATTTTTATTTGTGCGTGTTTGTATGTGCGTGTGTGTGTGTGTGCATGCACCCATGCCAGGATCTGTTATCACTTTAACAAATGTCTGTTTTTATGCAGGCTACTAGGGAAGTGAGCCCAGGCTAGCTGACTTTGAAGTGTCTTTAACCACTCAGTCATCTCCCCAGACCCTCCACTTACTATATATATTTTTTAAGTTTAGAGAGACTTCATTAGATAAGACAAAGAAGAGGAGAGTATGAAGGCCTCCTGCCCATAAGAATGCAGGAAAGTGTTAAATCCAATTTAGCAACCCAAATTGGGGCATTTATAGGTTCTAAATAGGACCTGAACTAACAAGCCCTGCTGCCAAGTTATGGGGGCTGAACTTCCCTGCCCCAATGCCAGCTTCAGGTTTAATCCTTCTGGAATCACAATTCTAGGAAAGGGTCCATTTATCTTTTTAATAAAAGAATAAAGACCCTATGTTTCAAAGCCTAAAATTTATATTATGTGCTACCTCAATCTTTGGCAAAATTTATATTATGTGCTACCTCAATCTTTGGTAAAATTGACAGGACCTTGAATGGCGTGAGGACAAGTCGGCCACTGTCTCTGCCACTAGTTCATCACTCAATAAAGCCATGCACTTTATCCGATGAACCCTGCACAGTTCCTGCTAATCTCTCAGTAGAGGGTGTTAGTAACTTGGTACAAACCTTGTCTTCAAGCCTGCTTTATTTTTTTTTTTTAATTTGGAGTTTAATATATGAACATATTGCAAATTGGTTGCATTCACATCAGGATATCCTCTTATGTCCCTCTTCCCGGCCCCCACTCCCCTGAGGGCCCTCGTCAGTGGGGTATCAGTAATTACTGTGGGGTCTTTTTTGTTGTTTGTTCATTTTTATTTATTTATTTGAAAGTGACACAGAGAGAGGGAGAGAAAGAGACAGATAGAGAGGGAATGGGCACGCCAGGGCTTCCAGCCACTGCAAACGAACTCCACACGCGTGTGCCCCTTTGTGCATCTGGCTACTGTGGGTCCTGGGGAATTGGGCCTCGAACCGGGGTCCTTAGGCTCCACAGGCAAGCGCTTAACCACTAAGCCATCTCTCCAGCCCGGGTCTTTTTATAGATGGTGGCAAACATCTGGGAGGCCAAAGAGCCATTAGAATGACAAGAAGAGAAACTGAATGCCTATCACTAGAGGAGTCATCTTTTATTTTTTTGAGGCAGGGTCTCATTCTAGCCCAAGCTGACTTGGAACTCACTCTGTAACCCAGTTTGCCATAGAACTCAAGATTATCCTCCTATCTCAGCCTCCCCAGTGTGGGATCATAGGAGTGAGCCACCACACACAGCTTAAGCCTTTAGCTCTTTTCTTCTGCTTGATCTAACCTGTTAATGTTGCCTTCAATGGAAGCTTTTGTTTGATTTATTGAATCTTATATTTCCAAAACTTCTGTTTAGTTCTTTGTCAGAATCTATATCTGGGTATTGCTTTTCATTATCTTCCGTAATCCATTCAGCTATTTATTTGCATTCTCTTTGAATTCTTTGATCATTTTAATGTCATTCTTCTGAATCCTTCTTTCCTTATGTTTTCTTAAAGTTTTTAATTATGTATTTGTATGGGGGAGGGATCTCTCGACATTGTAAATGTATGGCCATATAGCTTTACATAGGTGGTTGAGTACTTGAACCCTGGGACATCAGGCTTTGAGAGCAAGGGCTTTTAACCATTGAGCTATCTCCTGAGTTTCTTGGCTTTGTTTTTGAGACCAAGTCTTATGTAGCATGGCTGGCACTAGAATCCATAACCCTCCTGCCTACAGCTCCCCAGTTCTGGGATCACAGTCATGAACCACTGCACCAACTTCTTTGCTCAGAATTTCATCCACTTCAGTATATTAAAAGTCAGTTATTAGAGATTTAGGAAAATTTGGAGAAGTCTTGTTGGCTTATTTTTCATATTTCTGGTGTTACTATGTATCTATTTGTATCTGTTTGGATGGATAGCTCTTCCAATCTTATGTGAGGGTCTTCTGAGGGAACAGCCTTCCCTTAACAATGTGCCCTGGGATAGTGGTCAGTAGAATACCAGCTGGATTTTGTAGTAGCTCAGGCAGGTGTGTTAAAGACAGCAGAGTTATCTGGGGTAAGCCCTCCATGGCTACCTCACCAGTCTTGTCAGCAAGATGTAGTCTTGGAGGGTGTGGTAGTTTCAGTGCATGTCCCCCAATAGACTCAGGTGCTTGTAACTTGGATTTCCAGCTGCCTGGCTGGACAGCGTATCACCGGGGGCAGATCCTGGGATCTTAAGGTGTGTTTGGGAGTGGATCTGGTTTCCAGCTCAAAGGTATGAGAAACAGTCTGAGTTCTGCATGGGTCCCTGCTTCTTGCTAGTTCCCTGCTGCTTGTGCCTGCTTGCTTGTGGTGCTGGCCATGTGGTTGTGTCTGTGTGCTTGGATCTGTGAAAGGGACTCAGCTTCTTCCACCATTGGTAGAATGTCCCCTTGTATCTGTAGACTGAAATAAACTCTTCCTCCCATAAACTGGGTCTATTTGGAAGTTTATTCCAGCAACACAAGAAGCTGACTACAGAAAAGGGGAAGGGAATGACTTATGATAAGGTCCCTTATAGTTGTGTTGTCAACTGTCTTTAAGCTATTGTAACCAGTATTCAGCTTGTGATGCCTGTCACCTCAGGAGCCAGTGAGCAAAGAAAGGAATTGAATCTTAAGACTGTGCTTTATTCAGAGAGCTAGCAATCTGAGAAGACAGTGTATTAACATCTTTTAAACATCTGTTTCTCATCTTATCTTCAGTCAGCAGAAGATGCAGAGTGAAGGGGGAGTAGTCAGGGATTCTGGAGCTCAGTCTTCCCCCTGGTCAGGTGGTTGGGCACATTGTTAAGAATTGTGATGCCTGTTCTTCTCTAGTTATCAGCCCTTGTACTCTTCCCCCATGCTGTGGCTGTTTGAAATGCTAGGTCTAGATGATGTCACAGATATCTGCCTTGTACTCCTCCAGGGTCATCTGGGCTGGGGCAGGTTAACTCAGAACAAACAGTTAACAATGTGCACATGCTAAGCTACTAATAACATGTGCATGCAGATGCCCTCTACAATGTGTAGTACAAGTGTGTCTTTCTACAGAATATGAAAGTGTTTATCCACCTCTTCTGTTCCCTATCACTTGTCGCTATAGGAGTAAATAACTAGAAGTAGGTCTTCAGGACACTTCCCATCCCCCTATCCATGCCAGGTGATCAGCTCTACTTCTATTTAATGTCTTCTTAAAACTGAGACAGACTCTCACTGTGTAGCCCAATGTGGTGGTTTGAATAGATGGCCCCTAATATATCCAGTTTTTTATTTTTAGTTTGCATCTGCAGACAGCTGACTAGAGGCAGTGTCACTGGGTTGATCTTAAGGTGTGGTGGTGGGTTTCAGATTTCAATCTAAAGATATGCAAAGTGTGCCTAGCTGGAGTTCTTGAAGTGTGCTGTGCTATGTGGCTTTAGGCTTGTGCTTCTCTCTCTCTCTGCTTGGGCCTGTAAAGGCAGGCCAGCTTCTTCTGCCATCATGGAACTTACCCTAGATCTGTAAGCTTCAATAAATATTCCTTCCTACATAACTCTGCCTGGTCTGGAAGTTCATCTCAGAGAACCTGAATCTGTCTGATACAGAATTTGGTACCAAGGAGTGGACTGAGATGAACCTGACCATGTGGATGTTGATCTTTTGGAACCTTTATTTTGGAGGAATAGGCATGGATTTGGTGCTTGCAACTGAAGATGGCTTCTAGAGTGGTAAGCCAAGTTTTATGGACTATTCTGATGAGAGTTTGAGAATGCTAAGTGAAGATAATATTGGACTTCGAGGCTTGGTTTATGGGCTTTCTAAGGGGAAGGAAAGACTGCAGAAGACTTTGTTGGAACTGGGCTACTGGCATAAGGGCTGGCTGCGTCCTGCTGCCCAGGCCCAGAGAGTTCGATCAAGGTTAAATTTGTAATGGACTGATGTGCTTGGCTTGAGATATTGGACTGAGAGATTTAAGATTTTAAGCTGGAAAACCTCAAGCAAGTTAAAATTACAGGCACTGAGACTAGTTTTATGTTACTGAATCTGCTATTGTCAAACACATTAGCAATCTTAAAGAAGATGGCCCAATTGTTTTACATTGGAAAGGATGCCTGAGGAAAGACTATCATAGAAATGCAAACACTTTTGGAAAGAGCTGACTGGAGAAGGAACTTACTTTTCAAGGCTATGATTTGTTTTGTTCCTGAATTAATATGGCTGTGACCTGCACAACTGGTATTGGCTTCAGAAGCATGAAAAATACATGGAGTGGTCATGAATTGCACACTGTTCCAGGAGCTGCTGCTGAGATGCGGTATGAGGCAGGGCCTGATGCCCTGATAGGCTGAAAGAGCCTTTGGAAGATGGACCATGGTTTGCATGGAGGCCTCAAGATGTTTTGTATATACCAGGACAATGCAAGGGCTACCATAGAGTGCACTGTTGTTCTAAGATGGAAGTGGTCCCTGGCTACTCTTCCCAGCTGGAGGGGCAGAATTGGAAAATCTGGATACTGTCAGTCCCTGGTTGTATTGAACTTGAACTGCCAAAGTTTGATTCTTGTTTGAGGGTGGTTGAGTTTGCATTGTTTTTAGTGTCTCCTTGCTGTGCCTTATACCAGTTGGAAATGTTTACTCTGTGCCTTATATGTTAGAAGTGTTTAACTTGTTTGATTTTACAGGTCATAATATCTTAAATTGGTCAAGACTGTAGGGACCTTTGAAATTGAATTAAGAACAATTTACAATGTGTGATGGTTATAAATATATTGGGGGCCAGGGGCAGAATGTGGTGGTTTGAATAGAATAGATGGCCCCCAATATATTCAGTTGTTTGTTTGTAGTTTGTATCTGCAGCCACCTGGCTGGAGGCAGTGTCACTGGGTGGATCTTAAGGTATGGTGGTGGGTTTCAGATTTCAATCTAAAGATATGCAAATTGTACCTAGCTGGAGTTATTGGTGCTGTGTTACGTGGTTTTAGGCTTGTGCTTCTCTCTCTATGCTTGGTCCTGTGAGAGCAGGCCAGCTTCTTATGCCATCATGGAACTTCCCCTGTATCTGTAAGCTTCAATAAATATCCCTTCCTCCATAACTCTGCCTGGTCTGGAAGTTCATCTCAGCGAACCTGACTCTGTCTGATACACCCAGGCTATCCTTGAATTTACTATCCCATGCTGACTTCAAACTCACATTCTGCCTGCCTCAGCTTCCTAGCTGCCAAGATGACAGGTATGAGTGGCCATCCATGCTACACTGGTGAAGTTGAAGTCTGCCAACATTTTGCTAGGACATGGGTGGGATAAGGTGTGATTTCTCTTAGCTAAGCTAGGCCCACAGCTCAGAAGTAAAGCATCCGCCTAGTATGCTCAACATGTCAGGCTCCATCCCAACACCATATAGAAAGAGAAAAACAAACAACAACTACCAGAAGAAGGAAAAGGCAACAGTAAGAAACAGACACAAAGTAAAAACTACAAAAATTATTACACTGACAACAGGAATGGCAGGGGCAAAAATAATATAAACTAGCCAAAAAGTTTAAATATGGATTATTCCCAGCACTCAGGAGACAGAGGTAGGAGGATCACCATGAGTTCAAGGCTACCTTGAGACTCCATAGTGAATTCAAGGTCAGCTCAAAAAAAAAAAGTTTAAATATGGTAAAGTGGGGTTAAGTTCAGTGGTGGGGGGCATGCCTAGCATAAATCCCTAGGGTTTAATACCTAGTACTACAAGAAAGAAAAAGTCAAAATAAGAGAAGAAAAGAGGGAGATGAATAGAAAGAAAGATTGGAAAATTCAAAGAGAGGGCTAGAGAGATGGCTTCACAGTTAAAGGCACATGCTTGCAAAACCTCACAGCCTGGGCTAGATTCACCCAGACACATTAAAGTGGTACACAGGTCTAGAGTTTGTTTGCAGTGGCAGGAGGCCCTTCTCTTTCTCCTTTCTCCCTCCCTCTCTCTCTCTCTCTCTCTCTCTCTCTCTCTCTCCCTATCCTTCTCTTTTAAATGAAGAAATATTGTTTTTTAAAAAACAGTATAAGTTAGAGAATCGTTTTTTATTGTTCTTTTTTTTTTCTTTAAAAAAAAATTCAGAAACTCAAAAAGAGAAGAGAAAAAAGGAAGAAAAGGTTGGAACATGAAAGCAATCACAAAGAAGCTGGCATTGCAAATACCTGCAATCCCAGCACTCATGAGACTGAGCCTAGGGCATAAGTTTAAGGCCAGACTAAGCTAACTTAGTGGCACCCTGTCTCCAAAAAATAAAGAAATCCAAAGAAAAAAAATGTGTAGGGCCGGGGAGATAGCTCAGAGGTAGAGCACTTGCCTGACAAACAGGAGGCCCTGCATTCAATCCCCAGCACCAAAATAAATTAAGGAAAAATAAAAATAAATTTACTAATTGAATATTAAAAGAGGAAGAAAACAGAATAAAGAAAAAATACTTAGGGGCTGGAGAGGTGGCTCAGCGGTTAAAGGCATTTGCTTACAAGCTTGATGTTCTGGGTTTGATTCCCCAGTACGTACATAAAGTCAGAGCACAAAGTGGAACATTTGTCTGGAGCTCATTTGCAGTGGTAAGAGAGCGCTGGTGTGCCCATTCTCATTCTCTCTGTCTCCTTGCAAATAAAAATATTTTTAAAAAGAAAAAAAAAATAAGCCGGGCCTGGTGGTGCACGCCTTTAATCCCAGCACTTGGGAGGCAGAGGTAAGAGGATCACCATGAGTTCGAGGCCACCCTGAGACTACATAGTGAATTCCAGCTCAGCCTGGGCTAGAGCAAGACCCTATGTCGAAAAATTTAAAAAAAAATTTAAAAAAAGAAAGAAAGAAAAAGAAAAAAAAATAATTAAATATATATACTTATTTATGAACAAAATAGGAATTATTACAAAAAAGAGAATGAAACATGTCAAGGTAGTGGTATGTGATTCCATCAAGTGGAAGGTGGGGACTTAGGAAGACCTCAAGTTCAGGGCCTGACTCCATAACTTAGGGAGATCTCTCTAAAAAGAGAAACAAGAGAAGGGCTGGGGATGTGGTACCATGGTCAAGGGTATGTCTATTATGTTCCATTTGGGTTCAATTCACAGTGAGACCAAAATCATGGTAACACTAGCTGGGAATGGTGGAATAGCGGCTCATTCCTGTACTCCCAGCATTGAGGAGGCACACAGAAGAAGGACTGGAAGTTTGAGGCTATCCTGGGCTACACAGCAAGCTCTAAACCAGCCCTAGGTTAAATTAAAAAAAAAAACCAGAAAATTCTACCACCATCACCAATAAAAATCAAGAATGTAAAGCCGGGCATGGTGGTGCACGACTTAAATCCCAGCACCCGGGAGACAGAGGTAGGAGTATCATCGTGAGTTCGAGGCCACCCTGAGACTACCTAGTGAATTCCAGGTCAGCCTGGCCAGATTGAAACCCTACCTCAAGAAACAAAACAACAACAACAAAAATCCCCAAGAATATATTGTTTCTACTGGGGGAGCAACTGTGACTGTTTTGGCCTAGTGTGGTGGTATAAGCTTGTAATTCCAGCAGTTAGAAGGCTGAGGCAGGAGGATCCAAAGTTCAAGGGCATCCTTAGCTATTTAGTGTGTCCCAGAGTACCCAGGGATATATAAGACAAGCTCTCAAAAAAAAAAAAAAAAAAAAAAAAAAAAAAAGAAAAGAAAAAGGAAAAGAAACAAACGAAAACAGAGTGGGTGTTCAGCCTATGTAGATGAGCAGAGAAAGCGTTTGTTCATTTCTTTCTCACTTTGTGTGCTCACGGGCCCAGTAGGTGTGCTGTGGGACCGGAGCCAGGTGGAGGGGCCTCACCAGGGCTGCCCACTAGTGGTTTGCAGGCAGCAAGTTCCCCTGGCAAAATTCACGCAGGAGACAACTGCTCAACCGCCCTCCCACGGCTGGGCTCCTGGCCCCTTTGTGACACCCACTGGTGTAGTGTGGAGGCCATTTCTACTGGGATCAGGGTGGGAGCCGGGGAGGGGAGCATGCACCTCCACAACCCAGGCATTCTGAGGTCAAGAGTAAACCCAGGGTCTGCTCAGGCTCCAGATCATCTCCAGCTGATAGGCACACACAGAAGGCCCGCCCTAGCCCCCAGCCCTTAAAGGGGAAGCCTGGTGGCTCCATTCCCTGTCTCTCACTGGACTCCAGCAACATAGTCTCCAGCTGCACATCCCAAGGAACGAACTGGTGTCAAGGTAGACAGCAGCGGGGGCAGTGGGCACGTGATGGATGCAGATTTCCCAGGAGCAGAAGTTGTGTTTCCTCAGCAGTGTTGTAAAGCCAGGAGCTTCAGAGGGCCTCGCCAGCAGCAGGCTGCCCTGCGAACCCCAGATGAGCTGTGTGCCCCACACATGTGCGTCAGGGCCCTCTTCCTCGCCTTCAGGTCCACTGTCACGCTCGCTGGGCTTCTCCAGGTTCTGAGCACTAGTGAACGTCAGCGTCCCTCCCTCAGCTGCTTCTGCCAATAGCTGCTCTGCAGTCCTTGGATTCCAGGGCACCAGCAGCCTCGTGGGCTGGTGACTTCTCACCTGCCCTCTGAGTGCGGTGGGGTGGGTTTGGTTGCGTTGCGAGACAAGGTCTTGTTATTTACTTAGCCCAGGCAGGCCTGGAACATGCTCTGGAGCCCAGAGGGGCCTCCAACCTGGGATCCTCCTGCCTCAGTCTCCCACCTGCTGGGACTAGGGGTAGAAGATACTCTCCTGGACTAATCTACCATCTTGAATCCTTCCAAACCTCCATAGCTTGCCATTTTCATACATAGAGTGAATAGCTCTCTCTCTCTTTCTCCCTCTGTCTGGATGTGTGGCAAGGTCCAGAGACTGGGGGTGTAGCTGAGGGGCAGGGCCCTGGGTTCTGAGAACAAGGAGCTGAGGAGGCAAGAAACAAAATAACAAACAAGATTGTAATCCCAGCTATTCAGAAGGCTGAGGTAGGAGGATTGCAAATTCCAGGCCATCTTGGGTGATTTAGCAAAAGTGTTTCAAAAAAAAAAAGGAAAACTAGGGCTGGAGATGTGTCCCGTTAGCAGAGCACTTGCCTACCTGAATTCGGCCAGCTGCACTCCAAACAGTAAGGACGAAGCCCATTGGGGATGAAGCATCTCCGTGTGCAGACAGGAGAGCGGCTCTGGAAGAGTGCATGGTGGGTGGAGGAGGCCAGGCTCAACCCGGGCCCAAGGGAGCAGCTTGTGCTGGGAGCGGGCTTTGTCACAGGGAGCACCACTGCTTCCTGCCGAGTGAGATGCTTCCATGGGAACAGGATCTTCCAGTCGCTGGGAAGAGCCCAGAGCCCGAGGAAAAGGAGAAGAAAGCCCGCGTGTGCAAGTGAGCCATGCAGTAGGAACCAGCTGAGGTACCCAGTCTTTGTCAGGAACCCCTGACACTGATGTTTACTGCCGCAGGACTGACACAGCGCGATTTGCTTTCTCTCACCTCGTTGACCTAGGCCCCTCCACCCCTCGAACTGCCTTCCAACACACTATGTGTATGGGTATGCACGTGCCACGGGGCATGCACACATGTGGAGTTTTGAGGATAGTCTTGGGTGTTTGTTTGTCCTCTCCTCCCACCTTGCCTGAGGCAGGGCCACTCCTTTAAAACATGCCTTTGTTGATTCGAAGCAGATAGAGAGAGAAGAGGAAGAAGAACAGAGAGAGGGAATGGGCTTGCCAGGGGCTCCTGCCAATGCAATGAAACTCCAGGTGCATGTGTCACTTTGTGCAGCTGGCTTTATGTGGTACTGGGGCCCCAAACCCTGGCCAGCAGACTTTGCAAGCAAGGGCTTTTTACTGCTGAGCCATCTCTCCAGCCCATCCACTCCCTCTTGTTTGCAGTTGTGTGTCTGCAAGTGTAGCTGGCTGTTAGCTTAGGGAGTCTTCTGGCTCTGCCTCCCATTGTGATAGGCACACTGCATTACAGATTGGTGTTCCAAAAGTGGGTGTTTCTGACTTGACTCTCATGGGTGTTAGGGAATTGAAATTTGTCTGGCCAACTTGTAAGCCTGCAGCTTTAACCTCTCAGCCATCTCCCCTTCTCCTCTAGCTGCTTCATAAGGGAGCAGTTATCTCAGCATCAGATTCTTAGCTAACTTGTGATGTCACTGGGGACAAGTTCAGTGCGTGCCCAGTTTGACAGACTCTTAGTAGAAACTTTCTTTTGGTTGTTTGTTCATTTGTTGGCTTGAAGTAGGCTGTCATGTAGCCTAGGCTGGCCTCACCTCACCATTCAGGGTCTTGAACTCATCATCATCCTGCCTCCAATTTCTGGGTGCTGGGATTTCAGGAGTAGCCACCTTCCTTGCAGGTGAACCTTTTCTGATGATCTCCAAGTTCCTTCTGGACTTTTATTTCCATTTTGTTCATGCAATATCCGCTGAGCACTTATCTTAAGTAGTACATTATATACAACTTTTCCCAACATGCACACCCAGTATATTTGAGATAATTTTCTCTGTGCAGCAAGTCCACCACTAATTTGATTACAGGCATCCCAACGTTTGAAAAATAATTCATGAAAAGTTACAAGACAGAAAACACACAGTTGAAGCCTTAACATTAAAATCCAAGAGCAGATTGATTCATACTCTAGATGAATCAATAGGAAGTGGAGAGCCATTTTAAAAGAGGATGTTGGAAGAACTACGGGAGATAGCTCAGTGGTTAAAGGCACTTACCTGCAAAACCTTTTGCCAGGGATAAGTTTTCCAGCACACACGCACATGAAGTCCAATGCAAAGTGGTGGGAGGCGAAGCTGGGAGTACCCCTAAGGTTGTGGGGTCACTTAGTGTGATGTTGATTTTGCCCTAGGCCTCAGTCCCTGCTTTGTGTGTGACATTGGTTCAGATTGCTATGTATGGAGTACTTTTTAAGGAGAAAGTGACAGTAGTCAAGAATGATGTTCACATGTCCCTGCACCCAGTGTGTGCAGGCAAGAATATACCCAGCTTTCTTGTCATGAAAGCCAAGCAATCTCTCGTCTGAAGGCTTGTGAAGGTCCAGTTTGGAGAAATTTCTGCTGGCGCCTTACCAATGAGCTTATCTAGTATATCCAAGATTAGCTCCACCTGCTTCCTTGTATCACACCTGCTACCCTGCATTGAGTCCATCCTGAGACTGGCAGCCCGAGACTCAAAGTTGTGTGTGATGAGTGTTCTGTGGGTCTCAGAAGAGGGGGGAATTCTACAGACATACCTACAGAGGAAGCATTATGTCCACCTAGTGCTGGCAATAAAGCTGAGGCTGGGGTTGCGTCAAAAACTGAGTTTCAGTTGAGAGCTGCATTTGGTCTTGGATGTGTATCACTTCAATAATGTCGATGGAGATTATTTTGTGTCGAATAAACTTGTAGCCAGAAACAGAAAGATGATGCTGAGCCAGGCATGGTAGTGGTAGATACCTGTAATCCCAGTATTCCAGATGTGGAGGCAGGAAGATGAGAGTTTAAGGTAACCTGGATATATAGTGAGCTCAAGGTCAACCTTGGCTACACGAGACCGTATCTTATCTTAAAAAATAAAAATAGAAAAAAAAATAGCAACAATACAAAGGTAATGTTCCTCACAGTAAAGGAGGTTAATGTAGGCTTTGAGGATAAATACCATTGAAATCAATACAGAAGAGGTTCCACATATCCCCATAATGACAGAGAAGAGCATTTCATTCAACAAGTATTTATTATTTATTTACTAACTTAATGGCTAACTTCCCATTTAAGCAGTTACCTTTCTAAATTGGCTGAGTTCCTGTTTGGTTGCACATAATTTTTAAAATTCCAATTTAAGTTAAGTCAAATTATTAGAACCACTACTAAGAGACCCATGTTATTCTTTTTTTTTTTTCAGGAAAGACTTGATTTTATAACTAATGCAGTCCCACCAAGGGTCTTGTTTATTATGGTGATTTTCCTTGGTATTGCCCCAATTCTTAGGCTTCATACTGGTCCCAAGGCTGGCCCCTTCATTACAGCCAAATGGCCACTCAAGTTCCAACTTTATACCCTTACCTCAAGTGACTGAGATAAGTGACGGTCTTTGTTAGCCACCCTTGTCTACTTTCAGCCCCTTGGGAAATCACTTACAACACATTATGGCCCCATTGCCCTATTTAAGATTTGCCATATGTCTTATTCTTATCTCTTTCATGGTACATGGCTTTCCATGATGTAGTCTTTTACTCTTTATCTCAAACTTCACCTTCCAGCTGACATTTTGTACTTCACACTGACCTAAAATAAGTCTTTTTCACCATCCTTACCAACCAAGCAAGGTCATCTGCTACCTGCTCTCAGAACATAGCATTGTTCTCAGAGATGGTTCAGAAGTTGAAGGTGCTTACTTATAAAGCCTGATAGCCACACTTTGATTCCCCGGTACGCACATAAAGCCAGATGCTAAAGTGGTACATGAGTCTGGAGTGCCTTTGCAGTGGCAGGAGGCCCTGGTACACTCATACTCAGTCTGTCTGTCTTCTTTGTCTCTGTCTCTCAAATTAATATTTTTTTAAAGCATAGCATAGTTCTCTTTTATGATGTATATGGTAATACTGATGTTTCTCTCCTCCAGGAGAGTAGAAACCACAACTTGTTTTGTTGATCATTGTGTCTTCAGTATCAATTGTCTGTAGAGTGGATACCCAATAATGTTTGTTTGATGTGTGGATGGATTAATGGATGGGTAGACTGAGATTCTAGCCTTCCATATTTACCTAATTAGCTGTGTAACCATCAACTTTTCTGAGATTCAGTCCTCTCAGCTGTGAAATGAAAAGGTTGGATTAGTTGACCTTTAAGATCCTTTTTGAATTTAAAATACTGAATTCACAGTGTTACTGGCAAATGAATTTCTTTAACTGCAAGTACTATGAAACAAAACCAAAAGTGATGGTCCTTTAAACGGGGCATGGTGGCACAAGCCTTTAATCCCAGCACTATGCAGGCAGAGGTAGGAGGATCGCTATAAATTCTAGGCTACCCTGAGACTATGTAGTGAATTCTAGGTCAGCCTGGGCTAGAGTGAGACCCTACCTCAAAAAAACAAACAAAAAAAGATATTTTTTTTACTCTACTATCCTTTCACAAATGTCATCATGAATCATATTCTGGCTTTGTGTGGTATCAGACCATAGTTATGATCTGAATTAACAGGGATATTACAAGCACCAGAAATTACCCAATAGCTAATAACAGAAAATAACCCTGAATAATAATACTCAAAATAGAAGTTTGATTTGATTTAATGTACTACTAGAAATAAAATATATATCATTGTGTGGTTTTTAATATAGAGCACTATTATTATAAAAAGAATTTATTTTGAGTTTAGAAGATATCCTTGTTGTGTGGTAATTCATGGAAATTCAACTATATCCTAAATGTATGTTTAGTCAAGGTCCAATTCATGGCCAAAGTTTGTCATCTAGCTGTGCATTTAAAAGGGAAATACAATTTGTCTTCTCATGACATGCCTATGAAACACAAGATAAAATTCACTACCTGCTCCTCCGTTCAACATCTGGATCTGAACCATAATCTGCCTATAAATAAGAAATGAGTATTTTGATCAGGCAGCTTTGCAATCTGTTCAAAGTAGTCTGGAAATACTTGATGGCATAACAAATCTCCCAGTAAATTAACTGATGTTAAGACAGTTTAACTACCATGAAATACTTTATTATATTCTAAATCCCCTTTGAAATGGACACTTTTTTAATGAAGTGACACAGCTAGAGTATTGATAAGGAAAAAAGGACTGTATAGAATTGTCACTGTAAAAGGCGATTAGTCTTATTGAGAAAATCAGAGCCACATGGATCCTTAATTTCCTCTTTTAAGTGGTTGTGGTAGGAATGGACTATGTCCTAAATCCGTTTCCACTTCTTCTTGGTTCCCCAAAAGACTATATTTCCCAGTCTCACATGTGACAGATCCCTGGCTGAAAGAATGTAGGCATAACTAATGCACCTTATTTTGGAGCTTGATCCTTAAAAAAGAACCTCCCATGGAACCAAGCATGGTGGCCCACAACGTAATCCCAGCACTTAAAAGGTAGAGGCAGAAGAATCAGAAATACAAGGTCACCTTCAGCTATATAACAAGTTTGAGGTTCCTCTGAATTACATGAGACCCTGTCTCAAAAAAAGAAAAACTGCAAGAACAAAACCTTTCCATGTAAATCTCAACCCTCTTTCTTCTGGCATGTTAAAAAAGGCCTCATTCCTTGAACTCCTTGTGGGGCAGAGCCCTTCTTCGTGTCCTCATTTTCTCAACCATATTATGGCCTAGTATATGAGGGATAATGTTATCTCATCTCTCATTCTTATTTCCTCAGGATTTAGCACAAAGCACACCACCAAATGTCTCCACTGAACATTTCCAATAGATGTTTGGTTTGTTTGTTTATTTGTTTGTGACAAGGACTCATGTATCCCAGGCTGGTGTTGAACTCACTATGTAGCAGAGGATGAAATTGAATTTTTGATTCTTCTGCCATCACTTCTAAAGTGCTGAGATTACCGGAGTATGCCACTGCAGACATTTGACACGGTGGTGATGATCCAATCCAGGGCGTCATGTCTGCTAGACAAAGCAGCCTCCCAAATGAGCTATAGCCCCAACCCTTCATTTTATCTTAACAGTCTTTGGCATTGGGTATTTGGCTCATACCTGTAATCCCAGCACTCAAAAGGAGGGATTGCCATGAATTTAATGCCAGCCTAAACAGCAGAGAGAGAACCTGGCTCACCCCTTCCCTGCACACACACATCCCCACCCTTCAAAAAATATACTGAAGCACTGTGGAAACACAGGACCAGAACAAGCTAGTCTCAATGATAGATCATTCCATGAACATATTAGGGGGAATTCTGGGGATTGAACCCAGGACCTTGTACATGCTGAGAACATGTTCAACAGCTGAGTAATAACCTCAACCCTTGAATTTTGTTTGTGTTTTTTTGAAGCAAGGTCTCACTCCAGCGCAAGCCAACCCCGAATTCACTCAGTAGCTGAGGATGGCCTGAAACTCATTGCAATCCTTTTATCTAAAATTTATTTATTTATTTGCAAGCAGAGAGAGAATGGGCATGCCAGGGTCGAACACCTTAACCACTAAGCCATCTCTCTAGCCCTCATTGCAATCCTTTTAACCTCAACCTCTTGAGTACTGGAATTATACGTGAGAGTCACCACACCCTTGATTCTTTTTAATCAGTCACCATCAGTCAATATAATGCTCCCCATAAAACAGAAACTCCTTTACTAGTTCTGGCCTATATTCAGTTACTAGCTATACAGACAGTAGATAAACATAGCTTAATCAAGACAGAGGGTAATTTTCCTCTCTTGTGAGTATGTAGAGAAGTGTTTATAGTGTAGTGGCTCTGTGGGGTCATCCTGGAGCCAGGTGCCTCCCATATTTATATTCCACCATCCTTAGAGCATAACTACCATGTTCAAGGTCACTTGATGTTCCAAAATGTGTGCTGGAGATCTATTCATCATGTATGTCCTCCAGCCAGGATAAAGGCTCAGGCATGGAGCTCACAAAGGATATTTGATAGCTGTGTGAACCTTTTTGAAAAAAAAAAAAAAAAACAAAACTGTTCCTGGGAAGTCCCACTGTTTGCAGACAATTTTAGCATAAAATTCATTTGGTGACATCTTGCTACATAGGAGGCTGGGAAATGTATTCATTTAGCTGTGCATAAAAATGGTCCCAACTGTTTTCATAGAAGAGGAAAATAAATGCTGGGCATGTATTCTTTGTCACAGCCATTTCTTGAGCTTGGTTCTGAAAGGAAGGTTTTAATTAAAAAAGACTGATGAGGTTTTCTTCCTGTGTTACCAGATGAATGAATATTTATGAGAACCATTGATCCAGCTCAATTGCCATCCATAAATTTGCAAATATTGTTTATTGGTTGCCTCATGTATATACCTCTTTATTTTCTACTTTTCTTTCTGAGCAATAATAAATGCCTCCTTAAAAAAATCTGTACTATCTAGGCTATCTTCACAGCTCATCACCTCCCTTCTCTGAGAACTGTTATCACAGCCAATAGTAGTTAGTACCCAAAGCCACATTTATAATTACCTAACCTGCCCTCTGGCCCTCCACTATTGCCTTACACAGAGAGAAAAAAAAATGAATATGAGTAAACCCATTTCTTTCTTATAAAAATTTGGAAGTGAGCTGGACATGGTGATGCAAGGTTATAATCTTAGCATTCAGGAGGCAGATGCAGGAGGACTGCTGAGAGTTCGAGGCCAGCCTGCATTACATAGCAAGTTTCAGGCAGGAGTGTGAGACTGTCTCAAAAACAAAACAAACCTCCCCAAAACAAACTAGAAAAATAAGAAAGAAGAGAGAGAGAGAGACAGAGAGAAAGCAAGTAGAAAGAAAGAAACTTGGAGCTGGCATCAAAATCAGCCTACATTGGTCATTTGACCAGAGTTGTAAATTCAGAGATGATGGGATAATTGTCATGCTTAAGGAACCAATGAAAAACCAATTTTAGGACAGAGGAGAGGAAAACTGACTATTCCTTATTTTATTTTTATTTTTATTTTTTGCTGTAGTTACAAGGATCACTGCTGTCCACAGATATTTTTCCTAATGTGACATTCAAATGAGTGATCTGGAAGGACCATAAGTAGGTGGTATAGCTAGGTATCAGGTGCTTTCCAATGCATCTTCATTATTACAACTACCCAAGCCTGTCCCTCTGTGGTCCTTCCACATGGTGCACTGGCACTGACATGAAATTCAGTGAATTTTTGTATGTAGTCCCCAAGCCCATTTGAGTGGGTATCTGTTGCTTTCTGACAATTGAACTGTCTTGCTTGTCTTATGCTTACCCAGGCAGTGAAGGTTAAAGGTAATGATAAGAGTTTAGGCAGTTGGTTTGCCTTATTGGATTCAATTTGAGAAACTGAGCTCAATTGGAGTTCCCATGTGCTAAGTCTAGAGAATGCATGGATGAGTAAGTCATGGATTCTGTCCAAGAATTTCAGTATGATTTGTGATTCACAAACTCTTTTGTTCAATATGCACAACAAGCCATATCTAGCAAGACAGAATTAAGATTTTCAGTTGGAAGATGGCTCAATAGTCTAGAGTCACAAAGGACGGAAGGTGCCATTGATTTCTTCAAAGACAGAAACACATGCAAAAGGGATTTTTCTTCTCTGACCTGGTATGATTTACTCCCCTGTTTTTCTGTATTTAGTGTTTAAAGATAGTGCCACTGAGGAGGGTAAAAAGAAAACCACTTACACATAGCTACTTCTTGGTGGTTTTCAAATAAAGAACTCAGAATTAAGTCAGAATTAGGTTATAGAAGTCTATAAAAGTTTTAATACAGGAACAAAAAAAGAGCAATACCCTTTCTTGTCTTCCTTTCACTCTGATATGTGCTGTTATGAAAACAAAACCAGAGGCTGAGGAGATGGTTCAGTGGTTAAACATGCCAGTTTGCAAAGCATACTGACCAGGTTTGATTTCCCTAGCACCCACATAAAGTTAGACACAAAGTGGTACATTCATCTGAGATCCCAGCACCCTAAGTTAATGGGAGGAAGAGCCAAGAGAATCTGAAACTAACAAACCAGACTCTCTGCAGTGGGGTACAGACAGATCTTCTGGCCTCTACATGTGCATGTGACATAGGTGCTTTGGCACATGTGTACTCATACATAAACACACACACACACACACACACACACACACACACACACACACAAATGAAAATTTAAAGGTTTCTTAAAAAAATAAGAAAACTGGCTTGAGAAATGGCTTCATGGTTAAGGTGTTTGTCTGTGAAGTCTAAGAACCCATGTTTGAATCCCTAGATCCCATGTAAGCCAGACAGTTAAGGTGACACATGCACAAAGTTTCACATGCACACAAGGTGTCATATGCATTTGGAGTTCGATTACAGTGGCTGCTGCCAATTCTCTCTCTCTCTCTCTCTCTCTCTCTCTCTCTCTCTCTCTCTCTCATAAAAAAAAGACCAGACTGTTGGGCTTGCCTCAAAAAAATAAATAAATAAATAAAAAGTAAATCAAATACTCTGTCTTCTGAAAAGTCTTTACTAGCAGGAGGTAAGAAATCACATAAACTGCTGAAAATAAATTGTAATGGGCAGTCATTTCTTTTATAATGGGCCATTAGATTATTGTATTTGCATATATCATTAAGATTTATTACAAATCTCTAAAGGAATGACAATTCTGGGGATATAGCCTGTCTAGTTCAATTAGGATATAGGCTTTTGTTGTAAAATTACAACGCATTTTCCTTGGAGCAAAAAAAAAAAAAAAAAAAACATGTATCTTTTTGCTAAAAGAATATCACTGAGAATAAAGGATCTATTCTGAATACCTTTGTCCATTTTCACATTTTCTTTCATAAAAACACGTCTTGTGATTTTCACATTAGCCAGTGGTTTTGAAGCCAAGCATTTTCTGGAGTGATTTTTTTTTTTAATACAGAACACAGGGTAATCAAGATAAGGAACATTATCTTTTATTCTTTGATAGAAAAGGCAAATGATGCTGAGAGCAACTGTTAGTGAAAGCTCAAAAAGGAACTGTAGGAGCATTCACCCGAGTAACCCATAATCCTAGAAGAGGAGAACCAGAAATGGATACAAGTTCCCAAGTGAAAGGGCAAGAGGCACCCTTATTCAGACATGCTTACTCACAGGTCCATCAAAATGTAAGCACAGATTTCTATGAGGAGCTGTCTTTCTCTTTCTTTCTTTCCTTCTTTCTTTCTTTCTCTCTCTCTCTTTCTTTCTTGCTTTCTCCTCTTCCTTCTTCTTTTCTCTCTCTCGCGCTCTCTCTCAATGATCCTCCTGTCTCTGCTCGTAGAGTGCTAGGATTGCAGGGGCAAATCATCATGCCCATCACACAGTTCCTTCTCTCATCAGTACTTTCATCACTCCCCAGTCAACACTACCCCCTCTAGTCCTTAAAATAACTGCCACCACCCTGCATTGTTATCAGTTGATCCAAGAAATAAATGTTAAAGCCTCATGGAAATCAAATTCAATGTGATTCTGCATTAAGAATCATCAGGGACTATACCTCTCCACGCCTATAATTTTATACGCTTTTACTTTTTTAATCCTTGTGTGTATTTTTCTATTTGTTTATTTGATTTTATTTTGAGACAGGTCTTATGTAGCTTAGGTTGGCCTCAAACTTCCTATGTAGATATGTAGCTGAGGATGACCTTGAACTTTGATCCTTCTGTATCCACTGAGAGCTGGGATTACATGGCATACTCCATCACAATCAATTTTATGAAGTACTGTGGATATTGATCTCATGGCTTTTGGCATGCTAGGCAAGCACTCCACCAACTGAGCTACATCCCTAGCCTAGTTTTGTACTAATTTTTAAAGTGAACCTAAAAATATTGGAGACTTCATTTTGTATTGCAGTATTGACTCAACATGCTAAATATTATGCATACATTATATAAAAAGGTGGGAATAATAAAAAGGAAGAAGAATACTTGAATTTAAAAAACAGTGATTTTAACAAAATGAATAATTCAAATCTACCTCCTGGCACCAGAAAAACATTCCAGAATACTTTTTAAGAGCAGTATTTTGGTTGTTTGAAATTTAGTGATATGATAGATTTTATCTATATTCAAGCAAGTACCCTTAACCACTGAGCAATCTTCCCAGCCCATTTTTAGCTATGTTCCAATGGATCATTATAAGAGATGGATAGCTTATTCAGAGGATGTTAGAAGCTTAGAGGAAAGAAATTATTTAAGAAAAATATGCATTTTAAATAAGTTCAGACAAATATTTTTTAACTTACACTTGAAATGCCTGTGGTGTACTATATTACAAATGAGGGAATGGACTGTGAAATTAAGTGAATTGCTGAGTGATCCACCAGTCTGTCAAATTAACCAAGCTGGTAATATAGTGTTAATTATCCTGAAAAGAGCTGTCCTGGAATTCATAAACTTTAAAAACCAACCTGAAACATGCAAAGCTATGTGGATCAATGTTTTCTGTAGGTATTTTCCCAAATATTATACCTAAGTTGGATGAAGCACAAAGACCACAGAAAGCAGGCGGGTCTGGTGTTGTCTGCTTTCCTGACTGCTCTGTTGGAGGACTTAATTTTTGATACATCATCATCATCAATATTATTATTATTATTCTCATCAGCCATTATCCAGGAAAAAGCAATTGACTCAGCCCTCTGAAGTGTATATTGCTGTGACAGAAGATAGAAATTTGCTAGACAGTCAGGGTAACAGAACCCCAAAAGTGAATTTTTAAGTGGGAAAGATTTCTAGATTAAGCTTGCATCCTTCCTAGATGACAGAAGCTCTGATCCTTAATGAAGATTACTGCAAAAGCTGTAAAATCTCATCTTTGTCTGCAGTAACCTATAAACCTGATCTGCCTCTTATAACCATTCCCCCACTAAAAAAAAAAAAAAAAAAAACAGAACTGAGTCTCAAGGTGGGCTTCTCAAATCCCCTCCTACCTCCTTGGGCAAGAACTCTGGTCCTTCTTGCACTGGGGTTCTCAAACCCCCTCTTGCCTTGGTAGGCAAGAGCTCCATCTTTTTAAAAATTTACTTTATTTATTTGAGAAAGAGAAAGAGAGAGATAGAGAATGGACACATCAGGGCCTCCAGCCAGTGCAAATGAACTCCAGATGTGTGTGTCCCCTTGTGTATCTGGATACGTGGGTCCTGGGTCCTTTGGCTTTGCAGACAAGTGCATTAGCTGCTAAGCCATCTCTCCAGCCCCCTTCCTTCTTTTATTTTCTAGGCTTAAACCCCCAATTGCCCCATTGCCCCGGCCAGCGGGGAGTCGAACAAAGAAGCGAGGTGAAAATTTACCTGAATGAAACAAGGCAAACAGACACAAGAAGGAGACCATGCTAGATGTTTGTCACGGCCTCGGAGAGTTTATTCTTACATGTAGGTTTATATAGGGTTGTAGGGGGAAGTGGACGTGGCCAGGGCAAGGAGTTGTCAGGAAACCTAGAGGGGATGTAATTAGGTGTTCATCTAATCTTGCCTCACTGACTTAACATCCTGACTGCACCAGGTTTCACATCCTGACATAAACTGGCCTTTTGCAAAAGATAAGATTCTGTGAGTAGTCTGCTGACCGGTTCCAGAAGTACCTAACAGAAAGCTGGATGGACCA
The DNA here is from genome assembly GCF_020740685.1 of Jaculus jaculus. Lineage (NCBI taxonomy): Eukaryota > Metazoa > Chordata > Mammalia > Rodentia > Dipodidae > Jaculus > Jaculus jaculus. Next base: position 7,560,784 of record NC_059125.1, read on the forward strand.
GCTTTCTGAGTAATGAGTCAGTTTATGAGCAGGCCCAGGCAAAATTGAGAGGCTTTTGCTCCATGGCTCCCGACACCCAATCTCTTCCTCCTCCTAAAGTTTTAAGCTATAATAAAATCTTTCTGAATATTATCCTCTGGTCTGTGATTTCATTATTCAAATACATAGGAAAAGAATCCAGGCACACCTCAAATTATTGGTGTATTGGCATACAAGGAACCTATCAGGTGAATTTGAACTTGAAAGATGGATCCCAACTCATGAAATCATAATGCAAAGAGGGAACCAGTTTCACACTCAAAATAAGCTTCTCTTTTCAGATGTTGGTGACCACTGGGAGACTCAAACCTCAGTAAAATGCTGAAAAGAAGTGACAATAGAGTGTTCAGCACTAAGTGAGACATCTCTATCCCACCCTCCAAGTCTCAAGGAATCATTACAGAAGAGGTGGCAAAAAAAATGTAAGAATCAGGGCTGGAGAGATGGTTTAGTGGTTAAGGCTCTTGCCTGCAAAGTTTAAGGACCTAGGTTCGCTTCCCTAGTACCCATGTAACCCAGATGCGCAAAGTATATCTGCCTCTCTCTATCTCTCTCTTTCATAACTAAATAAAATTATTTAAAAAAATAGGGCTGGAGAGATGGCTTAGCGGTTAAGCGCTTGCCTGTGAAGCCTAAGGACCCCGGTTCGAGGCTCGGTTCCCCAGGTCCCACGTTAGCCAGATGCACAAGGGGGCGCACGCGTCTGGAGTTCGTTTGCAGAGGCTGGAAGCCCTGGCGCACCCATTCTCTCTCTCTCCCTCTATCTGTCTTTCTCTCTGTGTCTGTCACTCTCAAATAAATAAATAAATAAAATTTAAAAAAAATAAAAATAAAAAAATGAAAGAATTTAAGAGTCAAAAGAAGGGGAGGAGAGCTTTGCAATACGGTCTGGCAGACATGAAGTAGCCCATGGTATTCATGATGACACCTACATAGGAGCTGGGGGTGTGGAATACTGACATCAAAAATAGAAGACAGTGCTGGGCATGGGCGTGGTGGTGCACGTCTTTAATCCCAGCACTTGGGAAGCAGAGGTAGGAGGATCACCGTGAGTTCAGGCCACCCTGAGACTACCAACTGAATTCCAGGTCAGCTTGGGCTAGAGAGAGACCCTACCTCAAAAAAAAAAAAAAAGTAGGAGGAGGAGGAGAAGAAGAAGACAGACTAGTTGGAGAGAAGAAGGGATTCAGTGAAGGGGGACTACGAGAAGGGGAAAGAAAGGATGGTGGTAGGGAATTATGATCATGGAATATTGTCTATATGTACAAAAGTCAACAAAAGCATTTTATGTGAGAGTGAGAGAGACAGAGAGAGAATTGGCATGCCAGGGCCTCCAGCCACTGCAATCAAACTCCATATATGCGTGCCCCCATATGCCCATGTGCAACCTTGAGCACTTTTTATCACCTTATGCATCTGGCTTACATGGGACCTGGAGAGTTAAACATGAGTCCTTAGGCTTTGCAGGCCAGTACCTTAACTGCTAAGCCATATCTCCAGTACTAAAAACTTCTCTCTTTTTTTTTTTTTCCCAGGTAGGGTCTCATTCTAATTCAGGCTGACCTGGAATTCACTATGTAGTCTCAGGGTGGCCTTGAACTCACTGCAATTCTAGTACCTCTGCCTCCCTAGTGCTGGGATTAAAGGCCTATGCCACCATGCCTGGCTCTAAAAACTTCTTTTAAAAAGAATTATAGGGCTGGGGAAATGGCAATAAAGGCATTTGCCTGCAAAGCCTAAGTATTCTGGTTCAATCCCCCAGGATCCATGTAAGCCAGATGCACAAAGGCACATGCATCTGGAGTTTGTTTTCGGTGGCTAGAGGCCGTAGCATGCCCATTCTCTCTTTCTCTCTATCTGCCTCTCTTTCTCTCTCTCTCTCATAAATAAGTAAAATATTTTTTAAAAAAGAATCATGATGGGAGGTATATTTTCATTAGAAAATTCATGAGTTAGCAACAAGAGCCCCATTTGTTAGCTTTCAGATACAGATGTAGGATTCAGGAATAATTGCAGGGTGTCCATGGTTATGCAGTCTTGTCAACACTCATTGTTCTATTTATACCTTGGGTGACAAGTCACTACATTTCTATAAATAGAATGGAAATTTAATCATTTCCACCTTAATCTTGTAAATCTCCAATCTTCTCAGTAATCAAGAAACTAGCTATAAAGTGGAATGGGAATATGTGAGGTGATGGGTGTAATGAGCCTGTGAGGAAGAGTCATCACAGCTAAAAAGTAAGTTTATAAGGAGGAAATGGGGCTCCCTAAAATCTGCAGCAGGTGATTGCTTGGGAAGAGTGGCCCTGAAAAGATGAACCACTTTGAACTACTTGCATTTCTTCCTGAACACCCATTCAATTGTATGTATTTAAAAAAAGGCAAATTGGAAGATTTTGGAATAAATATAGCAAAAACATATAAAGCCCGTAAGTTCAAAAAATGAAATATAGCTGGATGTGGTGGCGCACACCTTAAATCCCAGCACTCAGGAGGCATAGGTAGGAGGATCACTGTGAGTTCAAGGCCACCCTGAGACTACATAGTGAATTCCAGGTCAGCCTGAGCCAGAGTGAGAACCTAACTCGAAAAAGCAAAATAAGTTTTTTTTTTTAAAAAAAGAAATATAAAACTGTGATTGATGGCACAGGCATTCAATCCCTGCAACTAGGAACAATAAGACAGGAGAATGTTAAGTTCAAGGCCAGCCTGGGTAACTTAGTAAGAACTTGTCTCAAAATAAACCAAAAACCAAAGTAAAAACAAAAAAAGGAACGAGTTAGTAGATGACAGCCAATGAAATGTGACCATAAAATGTTGATAGCTAGAAAGCGGTTTAGTTGAAGGGGAGTGACTCAGCATAAAGATAAAACTTAAGAATTCAGGGTTATCCACTCCCATCTCCATGCCTTCCCTCCCATGATGGACTATAACTTGGAACTGTAAGCTAAAATAAACTCTTCTTCCTTAAAAAATAAAATTGTGGGGCTGAAGAGAGGGCTTAGTGGTTAAGCGCTTGCCTGTGAAGCCTAAGTACCCTGGATCAAGGCTCCATTCCCCAAGACCCACATTAACCAGATGCACAAGGGGGCGCACGCATACGCATCTGGAATTCGTCTGTAGTGGCTGGAAGCCCTGGCGCACCCATTTTCTCTCTCTCTCTCTTCCTCTTTCTCTGTCTGTCGCTCTCAAATAAATAAATATAAATAAACCAAAAATTTTTTTAAAAAAATAAATAAATAAAATTGTGGGCTGGAGAGATGGCTTAGTGGTTAAACGCTTGCCTGTGAAGCCTAAGGACCCCAGTTCGAGGCTCAATTCCCTAGGACCCACATTAGCCAGATGCACAAAGGGGTGCATGCATCTGGAGTTCGTTTGCAATGGCTGGAAGCCCTGGCACGTCCATTCTCTCTTTCTCTCTGCCTGTTTCTCTCTCTGTCTGTCGCTCTCAAATAAATAAGAATAAACAAAAAATAAAATAAAGTCGTGGAAGAGGTGGCGGAGAGAATGTAAGAGCCAAAGGAAAGGTATGACTCCTTACAATGCAACTGTCCAGACAGAAATCGACCTCAGTGTCCATGACCTCGCAGTGCCTAGCAATACCTTCAAAAGACCCTCATAATAGGAGAAAAAGATGATGACATCAAATTAAAAGAGAAACTAATGGAGAGAGGGAGGGGATATGATGGAGAGGGCAGTTGCGAAGAGGAAAGTGGGAGAGGGGAGGGAATTATCATGGTTTATTGTCTGTAAGTATAGAAGTTGTCAATAAAAATTATACATTGAAAATTAAATAAATAAAAGCAAAAGAATTCAGGGTTGAGTAACGGAGACAAGAAAAAGTCAGTTCAGGATGCATACTCCATGGGATGCTTATGGAATCAAAGGTAGCAAGTACACATGAAGGGTGAGGAGCAGAAGACCAAGACAAAACCACGGCTGAGAGCAAGCACACTATAATAGAGAGAGAAGAATTAAGTCAGCATTCCATTTCCCAAATTTTATCTTTCCAGGCCCTTCCCCCTCTTGGCTGCGAGAACACCAGCAGCCACTCCTTTACTTTCAGGATAAGAAAATGATGCTAAAGATAGATGTTGGGAGCAAGGTAGCCTTCTTTTGTAAGTGGCTAGTTAGGGACAGGGATCCAAAGGAATACAAACGTCAACCCACCCTCAACTTGACTCATCAAGGTGGTGATCAGAGACAGTCCTGCTGTTCGCTTTATTTCCTGGTTCTTCCTCCTTCTAAGAACTTTTGGCCAGCCTCTTTCCCACCAGTGGACCATTTTGAGTCTGTGCTCTTATCTCTGACTCACCAACCAATCAAGCCATTTAAACTTTTCTAATAAAGGCCATCCAAGTCAATGCCTAATTTGCATATAGGTACCGACCAGTAAAAGTGCTTCTTATCATACAAAACCCCACCCCAGAATAGTGGCTGACCACCCATTTTTCCAGCACCTCTCTCCTTCACAGAGAGCTTTGCTGGGCTTGCAATCTTTTCAACTGTCCTTGTCCACCATTTGTTGCAATTGGGAGACAAATAACTCACCCTAAAAACTGGTAATGTTAATATGTGAAGACCCCCAGTGAGACATCGTAGCCGTCCTTAATCAGCTCATAATGAGGTCCTTCCATTGGCAATCCTCACCCATGTGCACATTGATCCCATTAAACCAAGCTTTAATTGAGCCTTTGCTAATAAAATGATTTACTGAGCCCAGGTATATGTCAAGCACATTATATACATTATTATCATTTTGTCTTCCAAATAAAACCAGTTTATCTCTGATCTTAATAAAAGTTGAATAATGTGTGGTTCTTTAAAAAAGGGGGGGAGGGGACTGAGGAAATAGCTTAGCAGTTACAGCATTTGCCTGTGAAGCCTAAGGACCCGGGTTCATTGCCCCGGGACCCACATAAGCCAGATTCACAAGGAGGTGCATGTGTCTGGAGTTCATATGCAGTGGCTGGATGCCCTTGCATGCCCATTTTATCTTTCTCTCTATCTGTCTCTTTCTCTCTTGTAAATAAATAAATAAAATATTAAAATATATACATATTTTAAAAAAGAAAACAACATGCTGTGGAGATAGCTCAGTTAATGCATGAGGCTGGGGATTGAATCCCCATTGCCTTATAAAATCATGTGTAGGGCTGAAGAGATGGCTTAGCGGTTAAGCGCTTGCCTGTGAAGCCTAAGGACCCCGGTTCGAGGCTCGGTTTCCCAGGTCCCATGTTAGCCAGATGCACAAGGGGGTGTCTGGAGTTCGTTTGCAGTGTCTGGAAGCCCTGGCACGCCCATTCTCTCTCTCTCCCTCTACCTGTCTTTCTCTCTGTGTCTGTCGCTCTCAAATAAATAAATAAATAATGGACAAAAAATATTTTAAAATCATGTGTAGTGGGGCAGGGGAGATTGCTCAGTAGTTAAAGCACTTGCGGCACAAGCTGACCACCAGAGTTCAGATCCCCACAACCTACATAAACCTGGAGGCGGCAGTATGCACATCTGCAATCCCAAGGCACCTACAGTAGTAATGGGAGGCGGGTCAAGAGAATTCTAAGCTCACAAGCCAGCTAGTCTGGCCTTTCCAGCAACAAACAATAAGACTGTGCCTCAAATAAGGTGGAAGAAGAGGACCAACCTCCCAAAGTTGTCACTGATCCTCACATGTATACCATGGCATGCATGCATACACACACACACACACACACACACACAATTAGGCATGATGGCACACACGAATCAGTTGAATTGGGAGAAAATAGAAGATTTCGAACACGATGTTGGTGCTGCTACTTTCTCTATTAATTAGCTGGCAGTACACATGCCTACTACATCCCTCCAGTGACGGTCATGCTCCTATTGATCCTAAAAGCTATAGTAACACTTCAACAAATCTATTCCCAAGTACTGCATTCTCCTTTTCAGTTTTCTTACACTCTCCTCACACCCGTGAAAACAGTCATTTTGTTTAAAAACATTCATCAATTTATCTAATTGAAACATGCTATATGCTTCCTTCCAGGGCTTTAGTTACATCTTTTTTTGAAAAGGGGATGCCAGGGTCCCTTGCTGCTTCAAACTAATGCCCACCCAGCTTTACATGGGTATCTAGGGAGTTGAACCTGGGCTAGCAGATTTTGCAAACTCCCCAGCCCCTTAAGATTCATCTGAATCTTGATGGACTAGAAGGTAGAATTTAATAATACTAAGCTCATCATTCAACATTGCTGTGTCAAAATGCTTGAGAAAACAATTAACCTGATAAAAATAATTTATTGAAAGAAGGATTTCTTTTGGCCCCCAGTTCTAGAGCCTTTGGTCCATGGTTTGCTATAGGCCTTCTAGTGTGGCACAGCATCCTGACAGAGAGGGTTTGGTAGAAGGTAGAGTGAAGCATAGCTATTCAGTTCATGGCAGCCAGTAAGGAGAGAGACAGAGGGAAAGAGAGAGAAGCAAAGGAAGAGGTGAGGGACAAGGTCAACCCTTTAAAATCATGCCTCCAGTGACCTCCTTCGTCCAAGCAACCCCATCTCCTAATGGTACATCTGGCTATTAATTCATCAAAGGATTAATCCTCCAGTAAGCTACTTTCACCAACTAGACCCCATATTCTAATAATCCATTCATCTAGAATCAATCAAAGGATCAATCCATTGATGAAGTTATATTCCTCGTAATCCAGTTACCTCTCAATTAGCACCACCAGCTGAATACTAAGTTTGGAACACGTGCGCCCCTGCAGACATGGCGGCTCCCCTGGGCGGCATGTTCACCGGGCAACCCCCCCCCCACCCACCCACCCCCCCCCCCCCCCCCGGTCCCCCGCCGCCGCCGCCGCCAGGCCTCCCGGGCCAGGCCTCGCTCCTGCAAGCGGCGCCTGGAGCTTCCAGATCATCGAATAGTACGTTGGTGGACGAGCTGGAGTCGTCCTTCGAGGCTTGCTTCGCTTCTCTTGTGAGTCAGGATTATGTGAACGGCACTGATCAGGAAGAAATTCGAACTGGTGTTGATCAATGTATCCAGAAGTTTCTGGATGTTGCAAGACAGACAGAGTGCTTTTTTCTACAAAAAAGATTGCAGTTGTCTGTTCAGAAACCAGAGCAGGTTATCAAAGAGGATGTATCAGAACTAAGGAATGAATTGCAACGGAAAGACGCTCTGGTCCAGAAGCACTTGACAAAGCTGAGGCACTGGCAGCAGGTGCTGGAGGACATCAATGCACAGCACAAAAAGCCAGCCGAAGTCCCTCAAGGCTCCTTGGCCTACCTCGAGCGGGCATCTGCCAACATTCCTGCACCTATGAAGCAGACCTGAGTGCCCTGGCCAGCGCGGATTCCTGTCCAGACAGCTGATCACGCTTCCTTCCGTATGGCATTTTGGAAGAACTCTGTTGAAGAATGATAGGCTGGGTGTGGTGGCACATGCCTTTAATCTCAGCACCTAGGAGATAGAGGTAGGAGGATTTCTGTGAGTTCGAAGCCTCCCTGAGACTACATAGTGAATTCCACGTCAGCCTGAGCTAGGGTGAGATCCTACTTCAGTTAAAAAAAAAAAGAATAATTTAATGCTAATTTTATGTTCCCACTGTTATTAAGTTTGGAACACGTAAGTCTTTTTGGAGGACAGTTCATGTCCAAATATCTTCTTCACTAACAATACATATGCATGTCCATTCAGTATTAACCTCTGGAATCCTATTGTTTTGAGGGTATTTTCCCCTACATATATAATCATTATAGAATGATCCTATAACCCTAAGTCAATTTATATTGATATTGTGGTGTGAAAATCTGTAGCAGAGTAAGAATTTGGCACTCTTACAGATATGCCTTAGACGAGGCTCATTATATAGAGTAAGGCAAGATAGTATATGGGAATGGCAAAGCATATGGATCCTTGGAAGATCTAGCCTCATTTAACACTCCCCAGAATGCAACCCTACCATTCAAATCCCACACTTCACTCAACGATAAATTCACAATTTCCATCCCCAAGCAATTATGCAAAATATTCCTTCCAATTGCACATAGTACTGTGAGTGAAAGAAATGCTGTAAATAGAGCTTTCTTCATCTTGGCAGCACTTCCAATGATATTTCAGTGCTCCAACAATCACTCCACTTCTAAACCATCGGTACACTGGGCTAATGTATCCACAGCCTTTTCTCAAAACTAAGCATGGTGCCAAGAGATCACTTCATCATTGTAGCAGTTGTAAAGTCGAGCAAAATCATGAAGTGTAAGTTTCCAACTGTCCTAGTAAAGTGTCAGCTGGTCTTTTTCACAGTCGCCTCCACCAAAGTTTCTTTGAAGTGTTCACAGTCATTAATTTTGATCCATAGCTGACATGAGTGAAAAAAATTAAATAAATGCTTGTACAATAAATCTCTTCATCTGAATGGATGGAATGGATGGACTATCGATTAATGAACCTCATGGACAGACTACTCACTCTTCTCTTTGTGAGGGGGAGGAAGATGGGTACAATCATGGAGTTAGAATCATTGCTTTATAACTTTATCTGTCATTGCTAAAAGCACAGGAGCAATGGTGACATCTTGTGTCAGGTTAAAAAGTAACAAGACCTTAATTCTTTATGGGTCTACTGGGAGTACCTCAGATGAGCTCTGGCTAATATTCATCCATACCTAATCCTTTAAGCTGCTGATCAAGTCATAAAACAGAGACTTTCTAAGGTACAGAGGTAAGTCCTGCAGGAAGGGTGGAAGAGTTCACTTGACACTTGACTCATCTAATTGCCATCTCAATAACTGGACAAGTTCTTAAACTCAGCCTTTCCACTAGGCCAGATAATCCTCAGGAAATCCTCAGGCTCTGGACCAAACCACTGTCAATCCCAAGTAGTTAGAGAGTAGCTCTAGAGCTACTTAGAAATAATATTTATTCTACTGTCTTGGCCATTTTTCAAATCTTATTTCTTTGAAAGCCCTTCAGACATCACATGGCATGACTAGACCTTCTCGAACCCAAACTTAAAGTCACTGATGGCGGTGGTCAGCTTCAAAGCCACATATCCTGTTGAGAATGTTCTCCATGAGAATGGTACTTCTTAGCACTGGCCACAACAATACTGGAGCTCAATCAGCTTCACATTAATGAAATCACAATTTATAGGGGCTGAAGCCAGACACTCTTAAAGTTTCCAAGATGATCCTTCTTGCTCCTCCCTCCCCTTCCCTTCCTGTCTCCCTCCCTTCCATCCTCTCTCAGCTTTCTGAGACAGTATCTCACTCAATATCCCAAACTAGCCTGAAACTCCCTAGTATCCCAGTCTGATCTCCAATTTATGAAGATCTTCCTGTCTCAGCCTCCCAAGTGCTAGGATGAGAGGTACAAGCCATGACACCTAGCTGACCCTGGCTTTCTTGTCCTAGAAACACAGTCACCAACGCTATGAGGAAGCCCAAACCACATGATACTGCTCCAGCCAACAGCCAGCATCAACTACCAGCCAAATGAATGAGTGTGTCTTTGATAATTTAGGTCTCCAACCTTCATGCCACTTCAGCTAATGTCATAGTAGCTCAAAGACAAGTTACCCCCACTTATCCTTGCCCAAATTATAGATGTGTGTATGAAAGATTAATTTTAATGTTGTAAGCCACCAAAGGGCAGTCTATTGCAGAGCAATAGATAACTGAAACAATTTATCTCTGGTTTTGAATGAGGAAACGGAAGCAGAAGGTAAGTTATTTAAATCTAGGCAGACAATGAGGGGCAGAATCAGAATAGCCTGGTTTAAAAGCCTAGGTTCCACTACTGGTATGCATGCCCTATCTCAGCCTGTAAAGGACAATAAGGTGGTGTAAAACCCCAAACTTGGTAGTACACCGAAAATAACCAGGTTATTCTGGTACCCTCAAACTCAGAGTACCAGAAGAGGAGACCAAAGACCTGCCCACCACCACTCTTGGTATAAATAGGAAAAAAAAAAAAAAAAAAAAAACTAGAGAAGTGTGGTTCATACATGTTATTTTTTACAGATTTTATGAGCATATATCATATACATAATAATGGGTGTATGACATTTTCATGCATACACAGCATGTATTTTATATACACCCCATTACCCTGTCTTGTCCCCCTCCCACTCCGGCTGATCCCCTTCCTCTCCCAACTAGAACCCCTTCTACTTTCATTGTCTAATTTTTTTTTGAGGTAAGGTCTCACTCTAGCTCAGGCTGACCTAGAATTCACTATGTAGTCTCAGGATGGCCTCGAATTCACAGCAGTCCTCCTACCTCTGCCTCCCAAATGCTGGGATTAAAGGTGTGTGCCACCACGCCCAGCTTCATTGTCTATTTTTGTTTGCTTGTTTTGTTTGCTTTGTTGGTTTGGGTGACCCAATGCCTTTAATTGGCATTGTTTACAGAAGCACTGGTAAGGGATTATTTTCATGAGCATGAGCAAGTAATTAGGGGCTACCCAACCCCCAGCAACCATTAACAGCCTATAAATCTTCAGGGCCTCAGGAGCCACTCCCTAATGTTATTTCTTTGTCCATACAATCGAGATCACTTTGTAAGTTGGTTTTATAGGCTGTTTTATTTTTTAAGCTATTTAATTTTATATATATATTTTTTAATTTTTTTTATTTATTTATTTGAGAGCAACAGACACAGAGAGAAAGACAGATAGAGGGAGAGAGAGAATGGGCACGCCAGGGCTTCCAGCCTCTGCAAACGAACTCCAGATGCGTGCGCCCCCTTGTGCATCTGGCTAACGTGGGACCTGGGGAACCGAGCCTCGAACCGGGGTCCTTAGGCTTCACAGGCAAGCGCTTAACCGCTAAGCCATCTCTCCAGCCCTAATTTTATATTTTTATTTATATGTAAGCAGAGAGAGAAAGAGAAAGAGAGAGAATAGGTGCTCCAGGGCCTCTTGCTGCTATAAATGAACTTCAGACACACATGTGCCACTTTATGCATCTGGCTTTATGTGAGTACTGGGGAATGAAGCCAAGACTGTTGGGCTTTGTATTCAAGTACCTTTAACCACTGGGCCATCTCTCCAACACAGCCGGTTTTGTTTCATACTTACCATCTTTAGTAATAGTTACCTATTTCACCAATAGTCTTTGAAAAGATTGATTTAATGGCTCATTTTATAATTTTATTGGACACTGAAGTTATGCTATGATGTGCACCCATTTTTAAATATTATATACCTTAGTGTAAATTTATGGATTATCTTTAAAAATAAAAAAAAACTTAAAATTATTGAGTTAGAAGAATCATTTTAAAAATACTGTTCACAATATTGGTTTTTAATATCAACACTTTAATTTCAAAAATGAAATTTATTTATTTTAAATGTATGTAGATAGGAGATGTCAGAGTGGATATACGCTGTGAAACCAAGTAGAAGAACACAAAGGGGGAGCAAATGGTACCGAGGAAGGGTGGGGTGGATGAGCAGACTCTTGTAACAGGAAAGCGGAAGCAAGGCTATGGTGGGGGGGGGAGCGGATATATGGTAGAAAGAGGCCATAGGGAAAAGAGGGGGAAAAGGGAAACAAAACTAAATTTATTTTAAAAATGCCATAATGAGGGCTGGAGAGATTATTTAGAAGTTAAGGCACTTGTTTGCAAAGCCTGAATGCCTGGGTTTGATTCCCTAGTACCCACATATAGAGAGATACACAAAGTGGCCCATGCATCTGGTATTGGTATCCAGTGGCAGGAGGCCCTGGCATGACCATTCTCTCTCTCTCTCTCTCTTTCTCTCTCTCCTTGCAAATAAATAAATAAAAATGTTGACAAAAATGCCATAATAAAACCTAACTACTGTATGCTAATAAAAGTTTTAATTTAAAAAATGTATTTCCAAGCCGATTGTGGTGGTACTTGCCTTTAACCCCAGCACTCAGGAGGCAGAGGTAGGAGGATCACTTTGAATTCAGGGCCAGCCTGAGACTACATAGTGAGTTCCAAGTCAGCCTTTGCTCGAGTGAGAGTCTACCTCAAAAAAACAAAAATAAAAAATAAAAAAGTGTATTTCCAAGTAAATTTCCTGGAAGATAAATCTTTCCTCAAAATAGTTCTCAATTCTGGGCTGCAAGGATTGCTTAGCGGTTAAGGCATTTGCCTGAAAGCCAAAGGACCCAGGTGGGATTCCCGAGGACCCACTTTAGCCAGATGCACAAAGGGGCGCACACATCTGGGGTTCGTTTGCAGTGACTGGAGGACCTCGCACCCATTCTCTCTTTCCGCCCCTCTCCCCCTTTTTCTGTCAAATAAATAAGTAAATATTTTTAAAAATAGCTCTCAATTCCTGATGCCTCAGTTCTCCTTTCATTCTCCCTCACACCCGCTTCAGCCATACTTCTGACCTCACTATTCCAGTGAACCTGCATGAATGGCTTGGAAGTGTTTCCCCAAAAGCTAACATGTTGGAGGGTTGTTTCCCAACTCGTGTCACTATTGGGCAGTCCTGAAACTTTTGGGAAATGGGGCCTGGCAGGAGGAACTTAGGTCATGAGGGTATGCATGCCCTTCAAGAGGATATTGGGACCCTTGTCCCTCCCTGTCTCTTCTTTTGCTTCCCAGTCACCATGAGTTGAACAGCTTTATTCCACCATAGCCTCCTCTCCTTGGTGCTCTGCCTCACAGTCAAGTGACCTTGCATTGAAACAATGAGTCAAAGAACCTTTTACTCCTTTAACTTGATCTCTCTTGGATATTTTGTCACAGCGACAGAAACGTGGCTACTATAACTTCTCTCTGTAGTTCATTAAAAACCACCACATCACCAGATCCATAGTTTACTGTAGCATAACAACAGCACTATTCCCAATTTATCATCGTGTAGCGTTCTCCCCATTTTTTGGTGTTGGTGTTTTTGAGACACAGTCCTATTCTATAGTCCACACTATCCTTGAACAGGCAGCATCAACCTCCCAAGTGATGGATACAGGTGGGTGCCACCATAGATGGCCTAATCCTATATCCTTGGTGCATGTTCTCCACTTGGTGTGTAAGAGTCTATTGTGGCTTGGGTTTTCCCATTTCTCTGGTTTGTCTTCTCAATCTCCTTTGCTGGACCCTTCTTCTACTGGGATATCTAAAGGTTCAATCCTAGATCTCTCTTTTTATTTCTTTTACTTTTCCTGCAGCAACTTCAAATTCCACTTATATGAATTTAGTCCCAATTATATTTCCAATCCAGACTTCTCACCAAAGTCCAGGCTGTCTTTATAAAATTTATTTACTTATGTAAATGAGAGACAGACAGAAACAGACAAAGAAAATGGGTGCAGAATTTGCTGCACATTGTGCATCTGGTTTTACATGGGTACTGAGGAATCGAACCCAGGCCAGCAGGCTTTGCAAGCAACTGCCTTTAACAACTGAACCATCCTCCCCAGCTCCAAATGCCAGGCTCTTAAATCCAATCATATACTCAACAGCTCTGTGTGACAGATACCTTAAAAGTCAACATTTTTTTAATTTCCCCTAAAAAAAGTCTCTATCAACATCCTACCCTATCTCACAGAATGACAATTGCCTTCTAGTTACAGAAGCCAAAAAAAAAAAAAAAATCCCTTTAGTACCTTCTCAGGCTGTCTCATTTTCTGCTATCCTTTTCATTAAGACCCCTTGATGATTTTGCCTTAAAATGTCCAGAGTCTGATTTTTCTTTCATTACTTCATTGGTACTGCCAGAATCCAAGTCCCCCCCCCCCACACCACCTATATTTCTCCTTGTCTAAACTTGACCTTGCACCACAGATTCTAGTACTCAAAGGATAGACTTTTCTGTAACTAAAGTAGGATCGTGTCACTTTCTCCATAAAAATCCTCCAATGGCTCTCCTTTACCTCCCACACTCAGTGTCCCTGACCCTGTTCCAGATTTTTGTTTCTCTATTGCTTGTGTCATTTCTTAGCACACCATATCATTTATTTATTGTATCTTTTGTTTGTTGTCTGGCCTCCTCGCTGGAATATGAGCTTCATAAGAGCAGAAGTGGCTGTACATTTTCTTCCTTCACGAATCCCAGGAGCCCATAGCACTTACCACATGGTTGGTGAGTGAGTGAATGAAGGTAATATTCCTGTTCACCTTGAAATTAATGGACTTGCACGGAAGGACACCCTAATTCTGTCTCCTCCCTAGGGAACTGGCATGTACACACCTTGTCTGCTGGGCCCTCCGCTTCTTCAGGTAGAGGACGTCATCCCCCACTTTCCCTTGGGTTTCTCCAGGATTCCCACTCAGCCTTCCTTCTTTATCAGTAGTTTAGATCCCAAGATTGAATTTTTCTTCTCTCCTGTACCAATTCTGTCAAGCTCCTTCCTTCTGCCTACATTAGCAAGCTTTCAACAGGAAAGCTTAGAGTTAAAGGAATTCTAGTTGAAGATGTTTGTGATGTCCTAACCCCTTCCTCATGTTCTGTCCTTGAGCCTCCAGGCTGAGTTACAACTGGTAATATTATCTAGATTCATCTAATCTAATAGCTCATTAGTATCACAGCATTACTTCCAAGAGACTTCGACACTCCACTTGTTTGTTGGTATCTTTTAGCTTTACTAACATCCAAGGCTGAGTAGTGTAATGGGGTGGGTGGGATCAAGGACTTGGGAGAGCAGGTAGACAGTGCTATCTTATTTATGAAACTCAGGTTCTTACACCGCTTCAAGGTGGAAGAGCTCCTTGCTAACACCCAGGAATGCAGGGTTAGACTTTCAGTTTGATGCCACCAGAGGCAGGATGATCCTATTCCTGTGGGGGTGTGCAGCTCCTGAGTCCTATGTAGGTATGGCCCAAGGCAGAGGAACTACCTGAAAACTGAGCTAAGGTAGGTTCATTTCTCCAATGGGAGACATGGTTGAATGGGGACCGTACAGACTCATCAAGGCCAGGCCAGCCAGCAGCATGCCAGCATCCAGGGATCTCACCAGGCCTAGCAGGCACTAGGCAGGTGCAGTTCTAGTCAGTGATTCCTGCCAGAAGCTTTATCTGGGATGCCCCAGGAGGGGTAGCAGAGGGGGAAATCACTTGAGGCACTTTAGAGAGAGGTGGAAGTAAACATCACAGAAAAAGCTATCCATGAGGCCATGGCCTACCTCCCATGCAATCTTGGCAAGGATAAAGCCCTTCTAACTAATCAAGATCCTTACATGAGATTCTTCAGGCATGCAAGGGTTCTCTTGGGTCACAAGCTACTCACTTTTGCCTGGAAAGCTAAAGGACCTCGGTTCAGTTCCCCAGGATCCACATAAGCCAGATGCATGAGGTGTTGCATGCGTCTAGAGTTTGTTTGTAGTACACGCCCATTCTTTCTCTCGCTCTCTCTTTTCCTCTGTCTCAATATCTCTTGCAAATAAATAAATAAAAATAAAATATTAATAAGAAACAAGATGCTGGGAACCTGGGAAAACTGGGTCAAGCACTGGAGTACCTGGAGGCTGAGCTGAATCCAAGTCCACTTGTCTGACACATCCACAAGAACCATGACGTCAGCAGATTCCATGTTCTTCTTGGATCTTCCAATGTAGGGAACTCCAGGTGGTGCCTCTTCTGTTTAATAGGACTAAAGATGCCAGGTATATCAAGTAGAATTACCTGGGCCTCTTTGTCTTTGATCACCCCCAGAGCTTGGCAAAAAGTAGTATAGGGGCTGGAGAGATGGCTTAGCCGTTAAGCGCTTGCCTGTGGAAGCCTAAGGACCTCGGTTCGAGGCTTGATTCCCCAGGACCCATGTTAGCCAGATGCACAAGGGGGCATACACATCTGGAGTTCCTTTGCAGAGGCTGGAGGCCCTGGCGCACCCATTCTCTCTCTCTATCTGCCTCTTTCTCTCTCTGTCACTCTCAAAATAATAAATAAAAATAAACAAAAATTTGGGCTGGGGAGATGGCTTAGTGGTTAAGCGCTTACCTGTGAAGCCTAAGGATCCCGGTTCAAGGCTCGATTCCCCAAGACCCATGTTAGCCAGATGTACACGGGGGCTCCTGCATCTGGAGTTCCTTTGCAGTGGCTGGAGGCCTTGGCATGTCCATTCTCTCTCTTTGCCTCTTTCTCTCTCTATCTGTTGCTATCAAATAAATAAATAAAAATAAACAAAAAAAATAAAAAATAAACAATTTTTTAATAAGTTGTAGTATATATCTCCTTAGAAACAGAAAACACTTTTTGGCCCAGCAGCTGATTGTAAAGTGTTGACTTGGGCTGGGGATATGGCTCATTGGTGAAGGGCATGTTCTTGGAATGTGTTGACTCCCCTACATTTGCAGGCCAGGAACAGGCACTAGTAGAATCTCTGCATTTCAGGCATGTCGGGATTATGGACCAAGAGGAGATGCTGCGAGTCTCTATGCATGGCCATGACAGGGATGCTAGGAGTCAGTGAATTGTCCGGACCTGGGAAGATGGCTTATCACAGGCAAAGTCTGCAAAGGCTACCAGCCCAGGTTCATTTCCCAAGCCAACCATGTAAGCCAGACACAATAAGTGGTACACGTATCTGGTGTTCAGTTGCAGTTGCAAGAGGCCCTGGCATGCACACACACACACACACACACACACACACACACACACCACACAAATAAAAATTAAAAATATGAAATATATACTTAACTGGTTGGGGGAGGATAACATGATCCTGAAGGTAGTTTTCCCAGGGCTAGGCTTATCCACTGCACTCCAGATGTGCTGACCCCTGTGATTACCCCAAGTGCAGAAAACTTGACTGCATAATTTGTGGTACTGGGGGACTGTGTTTGCACTCTCCCCTGGAAAGACATTTTAAAAAGAATAGAAAAATAAATAAATAAATAAATTAAACATTTCCAGCTATAATAGTATGATAGTAGAAATCAATAGCCAGAAGAAAATTGGAAAGTGAGTGATCAGTGGATCAAAGGAGAAATCATCAGGTATCTTTACACAAGCAAAAACGGAAACATAACACATCAAAACCTATGAAACATGATAAAAGCAGCTGTATGTTTATAGCAATGAATGCCTACAATGGAAAAAAATGAAATCTCTTCTAACTTTATACCTCAAGGAAACTGAAAAAGAACAAACTAAACCTAAAGTCAGCAGAATGAAATAAATAGTTATTAGAGACACAATAAATAGAGACGAGAAATACAATCAAAATGATTAATAAAATGAAGGCTTGTTTTTGGAAACATAAAATTAAACTACTAGATGAAAACCAAATAGAGAAGCCTTGGGGCTGGAGAGATTGCTCAATGGTTAAAGGCACTTGGTTACAAAGCCTGCTGGCCTGGGTTTGATTCTCCAGTACTGATACACAAAGTAACACATGCATATGAAATTTGTTTGCAATGGCAAGAGAGGCCCTGGTGTTTCCATCCATTCTTGATCTCGCTCTTTCTGTCTCCTTGAATAAAAAAAAATAAAAAATAATAATATTTGTTGAAGTGGAAACATGAATACTGCTCTTACTGCTAGCCTGACAAACAGTTCCAGGGTAATAGTGACAGATACAGTTATAAACCAAAACCTATCAAAGCAGAAATCCAGATGCTACAAAGGGAGATAAAAGAGTATAACCTGTCATGCTCTCTCTCTCTCTCTCCATATATATATATATATATATATATATATATATATATATATATAAAATCTTTAAAAAGAGAGAAAATATATTGTCTTAAGAAAAAATAAATCTTAGAAAACAAAATTATAAATGAAAGAGAAGACATAATTGGCCACAGAAGTATAAAGAATCTTGAGACTGCTATGAACAATTATAACTCAACAAGTTGGGTAACATAAAAAAAATAAGTAAAAGTCCAGGTATAGTGGCATGTGAGTTCAAGGCCAGCCTGAGACTACATAGTGAATTCCAAGTCAACCTGTGTGAGAGTGAGACCCTACCTCATAAAAAAAGAAGGAAAGAAAAGAAAAGAAAGGAGATTGAATCATAAACTTACCTAAAAAGAAAAGCCCATGCCAAGTGTAGTGGGCATGCCTGTAATATCAACACTTGGGTGGTGAAACCAGGAGGACCAGGCATTCAGTCATCCTTGGCCACATAAAGTTCAAGGCTAGCCTGGGTGACATGAGAGTCTGTCTCAAAAACAAAAATACGGCTGGGGAGATGGCTCAACCATTAAAGGTGCTTGCTTGCAAAGCCTCCTGGGCCAGATTGGATTCTTCAGTATCCAAATAAAACCAGGTACACAAAGTGGTACATGTATCTGGACTTTGTCGTTTGTAGCAGCAAGAGGCCTGGCATGCTCTCGCTCTCGCTCTCTCGCCTCACCCCAAATAAATAAATGATACTGTTAAAAAAATAAATGAATAAACCAATAAGTAAGCATCTTACTAATTCTAATGAATTAGAATGGAACACATTCTTTTTCAGACAAGAACCAATATAGGCTTTAACTTATTCTTGGAGTAGTTCAAACAGCTGTGAACATGGCAAATCATTTTTTCTTGCATATAACATTTTTTTTAGACTAGCGATGGCAATGATGAAACAGAAAAAGGAAAACTAGATAAATTAATCTAATGTTTACAAAAATTTGACAAAGGAATATTATAAATTCTCATTAGTATGTTTTTCAGCTACATTAATAAAACAACAATACAAACACCCAGAAATGATAAATATCCAAACTGTTCAGAGAGGGGACTAAGGAAAAATGAGCTGTGTATATGTACCACATAGTATATCTGAGCATGAGTAAAAAGGGATGAACTTCAACTATGACTGTAGTGTGGATCTTGAAGGGTCATGTGGTAAAGGCTTGCTCCCCAGGGTTGTGACACTGGGAGATCATGCTGGGCAGTTCATTCCTTGAATCCCAGAACTTAGGAGGCTGAGGTAAGAGGATCTCAGTGAGTTCAAGGCCAGCTTGTGGTACAAAGAATTCTAGGTCAGCTTGGGCTTGACTGAAATCTTACTTCAAAAAATTGTTCTGACCCTATTGCTGAAGACTCCATACGCAGCTGACACGCAAAATGGAATGACATGGCTGGAAGCCAGGAGAGAGTCAGTCCCCAGACAGTCAGCGTGTCTAGTGCCAGAAGGCGCTACATAGGCGACTGGGGGAAGTGACCAAGATCTGTCCAAGCAACACATTGTTTAACCTAAGTAGCAACAATTAACCGGATGTGATACCCACACAAGTGCAATAGTGGTACACAGCCATGGTGAGGAATCAATTGCTCTTGATTTGGCTAACTGATCCACTCAGTGGTACTAGACCCTTAGCTGGAGCTGGGAAACAAGTCAGAACCATACCCAAACACAAGCCCACTCTACAATATCAAGCTACCATCAATCACGGGGTATAAGAGGGCCTACACCTATCAAACTGTCTATCAAAAAAGTAAGTGTTATCTCAATTTTCTGGGTGCTAACTTACTCTCCGTTGGAGAATCTGCTTCTCTTTTCCAGATAGATGCATATCCTAAGAAGAGAGCTGCCCCAACATACCTCAGAAGGGGCCCAACTGAAACTAAGGACAACTGGCGAAATAAGCAAGGGTGATGTTTTCCTGTGAACTGGATACCAGCACAAAGGGGAAGGAGATCAATGCAGAGAAAAATCAACTCCTACCAAATCAGAGAGCCAGAGCCTCAGAGGCCCCCAACACCTCAGCACTGAAGCAGACCAAAAATGAACCCAACATGGCTCAGGGAAATCTTGTGGAAGAGGGGGCGGAAAGAATGTCAGAGTTACATGTTGGGTCATGATTTTCAGAGACATTTATCATACTAATAACTGGGGGCTAACTCCACAATGCACGACCCATTTTCAATAACAAGGAGGGTCTAATGGGAGGGGGTAGATCACAGATGAGCCTAAATAATGGTACCAAACTGCCTGTATTTACTGAAAAGAAAACTAATAAATTAAATTAAAAAAAAAAAGATTAGCTCAGTGAAAAAAAAAAATTGTTCTGGGGCTAGAGAGATGGCTTAGTGATTAAGTGCTTTCCTGTGAAGCCTAAGGACCCCGGTTCAAGGCTCAGTTCCCCAGGACCTACGTTAGCCAGATGTACAAGGGGACGCACGCATCTGGAGTTCATTTGCAGTGGCTGGAGGCCCTGGCGTGCCCATTCTCTCTCTCTCTCTCTCTATATATATATATATATATATATATATATATGTGTGTGTGTGTGTGTGTGTATGTGTGTGTGTGTGTATCTGCCTCTTTCTCTCTCTCTAGCACTCTCAGATAAATAAATAAAAATAACAAAAATTTTTTTAAACAATCATTCTAAATAAAAATATTTTATTTTCACAGGAAGTAAATGCAAAACTCAGAAGATCCATTTTAGTTTTTCGAGGTAGGGTCTCACTCTAGCCCAGGCTGATCTGAGACTCACTCTGTATCCCCATGATGGCCTAGAACTCAATTTGATCCTTCTTCCTCTGCCTCCCAAGTGCTGGGATTAAAGGAGGATGCCACCATGCCCAGCTAAGACCCATTGTTTTGTTGTAAGAAGGAGGAGATATATTGAAGGAGAGCTGAAATTCCAGCCCCTGTGTGTTTATATTTTAGCACTTTTTAACCTATGCACTTATTATATGTTACGTTTATTATTTTATATATAAAATACTACATACTAAAAATTAAGGTAAAAATAAATTTTCTGTCATTCTGCTTTTGCATAAATTCTTAAAAGAGCTCAGGACTGAGTTGGGGGTATAGCTCAGTGGTAGATCACTTGCCCACAGCATGCATAAAGCCCTGGATTCAATCTGTAACCACTAGAAAATATCCTTAGAACCAATCTATTTTTTAACAACTTCAAGGATTTATAAGGCTTGAAAGGGGCTGGTGAGATTGTTCAGCACTTAAAGGCACTTGCTTGCAAGCCTGCTGGCCCAGGTTCACATTCTAGCCACCTATGGAAAGCTAGATGGGTATTTATTTGCAATGGCAAGAGACCCTGGCACACACATACACAAGAAAGAAGGAAGGAAGGAAGGAAGGAAGGAAGGAAGGAAGGAAGGAAGGAAGGAAGGAAGGAAGGAAGGAAGGAAGGAAGGAAGGAAAGAAGGAAGGAAAGAAAGAAAGAAAGAAAGAAAGAAAGAAAGAAAGAAAGAAAGAAAGAAAGAAGGGAGGGAGGGAAGGAGGGAGGGAGGGAGGAAGGAGGGAAGAAATTAAAAAGCTAGACCAAAAAAAAAAATTAAAAAAATTAAAAGCAAAGCCAAGTGTGGTGGCATACGCCATTGATCCCAGCACTCGGGAAGCAGAGGTAGGAGGATTGGCATGAGTTTGAGGCCACCCAGAGACTACATAGTGAATTCCAGGTCAGCCTGGATCAGAGGGAGACCCTACCGTAGAGAAAAAAAAAAAAAGCAAGACCAGGTAAAGTCTACATTTTGGTGCATAGGATCTACAAGACATTTCTCTGTGAATCTTTGGAACAGTCCCTATCAGCTGACACAGCAGTTTCCTAAAGTCCCAAATCACCCTCCCAACTCTGAGCTGACTCATGTTAGCTAGCCAGCTTCCTTCCACAGATAAGACCATTTGACATATTATGTAATCACTTTAAGAGTTTATCTTTGGATTCTCCAGGACAAATCCTCAGTCTGGAGCCTTGGTTAGGACTGTTCAAAGACTGGGAAGATAATGAACACTATCAGCGACTTGCCACCACTCTCTGTGGCCTTGCTGCTCCGCTGTGAGAGTGCATAAAAGAGAAGGGCAGTAGTACCAAACCTTTTGGGGGCCCCGATTTATGACTGGAAGTTTTCCTTCTGAGATTAGTTCTCTACACTGTTAGGATCCATTTTTCAAGGAAAAAATGGGACCATTTAATATGTCTCTGACTTGCTTTTTCATTCTTCATATCCATATGTTAGTCTCAAGAGTCAGTGGAGGGCTGGAGAGATGGCTTAGCAGTTAAGCACTTGCCTGTGAAGCCTAAGGACCCCGGTTCGAGGCTCGGTTCCCCAGGTCCCACGTTAGCCAGATGCACAAGGGGGCGCACGTGTCTGGAGTTCGTTTGCAGAGGCTGGAAGCCTGGCGCGCCCATTCTCTCTCTCTCCCTCTATCTGTCTTTCTCTCTGTGTCTGTCGCTCTCAAATAAATAAATAAATAATTAAAAAAAAAAGAGTCAGTGGAAGTGAAAAGGAGAGAGGCAGAAGACATGAGGGAGAAGAAGGAGTGGAGAGAGGAAAGGGGACGTGGGCAGAAGAAGGAAGAAGGAAGAAGGGAAGACAGGGAAGAAGAGAGAGGGAAGAGGGAAAGCTATAGCATAAGTGGGGACTGAAGAACCACATTTACACATTCTGTAGGTGATCAATTTCATGTACCTCATCTCATTTCAATCTTGCCCTTGTGAGGTAGGCCAGGAAGCTTGAGTATAACTCGGTAAATTAAGACCCCTAAAGGTATGGGAGTGTGGCTCAGTGGTAGAGTTCTTACTGAACCCAGACGTGAGGTACAGGCTTCAATCTCCAGCACCAGCAAAAATGGGGACATAAAAAACGAGAAAAGGAAAAGGAGCCAGGCATGGTGGCCAAAGAACCAGTCCCACCTCATTCTGGCTCCAGGGAAGGCATCTCATCAAGAAAGAGCTGAAGGGGCTGGAGGGATGGCTTCACGGTTAAGACATTTGCCTGCAAAGCCAAAGGGCCCAGGTTTGATTCCCCAGGACCCATATTATCCAGATGCACAAGGGGGTACACACATCTGGAGTTCATTTTCAGTGGCTGGAGGCCCTGGCAGGCCTATTCTCTAACTCTCTCTCCCTCTTTCTCTGTTAACTAATAAACAAATAAATAAAAGAAAGAGTTGAGGGCTGGAGAGATGGCTTAGCAGTTAAGGTGCATGCCTGTGAAGCCTACAGACTCATGTTCAATTCTCCAGGTCTCACATAAACCAGGCAAGGTCACATATGCAACACAAGGGGGTGCGCCTATCTGAAGTTCAATTGTAGTGACTGGAGGCCAGAAAATGCCAACATTCTCATTCTCTCTCTCCCCCTCTCCCTCCCTCCCTCCCTCCCTCCCTCTCTCTCTCTCTCTCTCTCTCTCTCTCTCTCTCTCCCTCCCTCTCATAAAAAGACAGTCTATTGGTGTTGCCTCAAAAAAAAAAAAAAGATAAAGAGCTGAGAGTAGCACATCCCTGGAGCCAAAGGCTATGGACGGAGCACTGAAGACTCTTGAGCTTCTGTTTATGTGTCCCTATCAGAGTGTGCCAGTCATAGATCAGCAAAGCTCTGTCAGCATATGGAAGGGTCTGGGAGAGAGAATGGCCTTTCTACATCAGCTATCCTAGGTTCTGAGGGCAGGTGAGCAGTTGTGGGAGATGAAGGATATGCCAAGCATAGGACTTGATTCATCATTCAGAGTCCTGCTGGGAAACAGATGGCTCCACACAGGGAGAAGTAAGAAGGAGCTAATAAAGAATTCTCCAGAAGGGCAAGGGCATGGGACACTAACAAGGAATGGTGTAGTATCCTGGGGTTTGTCACTCTGAGAAGTAAGCTCTGGGAGAAGGCTGGCGAGACACCACAGCCATCAATATGGTAATAGTAGTGATGGCAACTGTGAGGGTTACTATTGACTATCAGTATGACTGGATCTAGACTCACTGAGGAGACAAACCTCTGGGCATGTCTGTGAGGGAGTCTCTAGATCAGGTTAACCTGGATAGGAAGACCCACCATAAATATGGGTAGCACCATTAGATGGGCTGGGGATCCTGGATTGAATGAAAAAAAAAAAAAGGAGAAAGCAACTAAAACCAACACAAAACAAACAAGAAGTGGACATGAAAGTACAAAGTTGACTAGCTGGGAAGAAGGGGGTCAGTGAGAATAAGAGGGAGATAAGAAAGGGCAATGGCAGTACCAGCATGGGGCTATCACCCACAATGATCTTTTGATCAGAGAAACCTACAAGGTTTCCTAAAAGAATGACAGATTTCTGAGTACTTGATGACCCACCAAAGGTTAGTGGTAACTCCCTATTGCTGAAGACACCATATGCAGCTGACACATAAAATGGAACGCCATGGCTGAAAGCCAGGAGAGAGTCAGTCCCCAGACAGTCAGCGTGTCTAGTGCCAGAAGGTATTACATGAGTGACTGGGGGAAATGACCAATATCTGTCCAAGCAACTCATGGTCCAACCTAGTAGCAGCAAATAACCTGTTGTGATGCCCACACAAGTGCAATAGTGGCACACAGTCATGGTGGGGAACCAACTGCTCTTGATTTGGCTAACTGATCCCCTCAGTGGTACAGGACCCATAGCTGGACCTGGGAAACAAGTCAGAACCGTATCCAAACATAAGCCCATTCTCCAATATCAAGTTACCATCAATCATGGGGTACAAGAGGGCCTACACGTATTAAACTCTCTATAAAAAAGTAAGGGTTATCTCATTTGACCTGGTGATAAGTTACTCTCTGTTGGAGAATATGCTTCTCTCTTTCAGATAGATGCAGATCCTAAGGAGAGAGCCGCCCCATCATACCTCAAAAAGGCCCTGACTGAAACTAAGGAAAATTGGCGAAACAAGCAAGGGTGCTGTTTTACTGATACCAGCACAAGGGGGAAGGAGACCAACACAGAGAAAATTCAACGCCTACCAAATCAGAGAGCCAGAGCCCCAGAGGCCCCCAACACCTCATCACTGAAGCAGACCAAAAATGAACCCAACATTGCTCAGGGAAATTTTGCAGAAGAGGGGGAGGAAAGAATGTCAGAGCCACATGTTGGGTCATGATATGCAGAGACATTTATCTTACCAATAACTGTGGGCTAACCCCACAATGCACGCCCCTTATACCTCAACAAGGAGGGGCCAATGGGGAGGGGGTAGGTCATGGATGAGCCTAAAAATGGTACCAAACTGCCTTGTACTTGCAGAATAGAAAACTAATAAAAAATAAAAATAAAAATAAAAAAAGAAAGGGCAATGGAGGTGAGCATGATCAAAATTATTATATACATGTATCTACATGAAATGAATTATTATACATAATTATTATACATAATTAATATATGCTAATAACAACTTTCAAAAAGAAAAAAAAGCCGGGCGTGGTGGTGCACGCCTTTAATCCCAGTACTCGGGAGGCAGAGGTAGGAGGATTGCTATGAGTTTGAGGCCACCCTGAGACTACATAGTGAATTCCAGGTCAGCCTGAACTAGAAGTGAAACCCTACCTCGAAAAACCAAAAAAAAAAAAAGCAAAATGAAGGCAAGCATTCATCTCTCCCCGCTTCCTGACTACAGACACAATGTGACCACTGACCTCACACTCCAGCCACCACGCCTTCCCACCACGGTGAGCCAAAACAAAACCCTGCTTTCCTTAAGTTGTTTTTGTCATGTCTTTTGTCACAATGAGGAAAGTGACTAATACAATATCCCACAAGGGGCAGGGAGGGAGTCACAATGTATTGTGTACCATTTTCTACAGTGCTTCTCTAATGTTCTGAGTGAGCCTTACTCTGCCAGGGGGGGTAAATAAGCCCACTGATGTAGTCCATGGAATAAGGCAAAGAGGAGCGTAGAGTGACCCAATGGAACAAAGTAGTCAGCACAATCATTTGAAAATTATGAGTGTACACAAAGACCTAGCTATGAGGTTATTTATCACAGCATTGTGGTAAGAGCAAATATGTGAAAATTACCTAAACATTAGACAGCAACAAAGAATCCATGTTATTCAGAGGGGAGCAAAAGCTGTCTTACCTATTTCTATATATAAAATGCAGTAATTGCAATAATGTCTTACATAGAAAATAGTTATTAAACATTAAAGATGCCAGTGTTCATGATTCAATTTCTATTTTAAAAAGGGTCACAAAATTATGTGGTAATGATCCCATCTTGCTTCATAGCTTGCTACTTAGATAAATACAGGATGTAGGTTTGGAAAACATATATGGAAATCCAGTGGCTGATGCTGAATGAGACTATTCTATTTCGTTTGGTATGTGGATGTTTCAGTTTCTGACTTTTCTGTCTTAGATATAGATTGCTTTGTAATCACAAAGGACATCTCTTCTCTTTTATTCATGAAAGTGTTTTGTTTTGGTTTTTTCCTGGTGTTTTCCTTTCCCTCCCCTGTATCAACTCTTGCTCCATAACCTTGAGAGTGGCAACAGATGGCAGGGCAGGCATGTGGCTAGAGGGACGGGAGGGAATCCCACCATATGGGAATCATGAGTCAGAACTTTCACAGCTTGCTGAGCACTGAAGACCAAAATACAAAAGAAGGGCTGCTACTCCCAGGGTTCCTATCTTAGGAACCTTCAGATAATTTTAAGATATTTTGAAACTATGTCAGAGTGAAAATAAAATGAGCAGGAAAAGGCATCATTGCTAGAGAAGACGTCCCATGACAAGGTCATCGGTCGAAAGGGACCTAGTTCCTATTGTGTTCCTATTTTGTTTTCATCTCAGCTGAAAGTAAGACTCATGTTTTCCTTCTTGGCCATTGTCATCATCACCATCAGCAGCAGCAGCAGCAACAACACCAGCAGCACCATTACCAGTCCAATTTTCTCCAAATATCACCTTCTTTATGATTAGCTCTGTTATTGCTAGTAAATTTCCAACAAGCAGGAAATCTGTCACCTGGGTGTATACAATGGAACAGATGCATATGATCTCACATAGTTCAGTAAACATGAGTTAATAAGGATAAAGACATTCTCATTAATGAGCAAGTAACATAATGCTGGTAGGAAGGGCTAATAAACAAGATGGAAAGTTGTTGAACATGTTTGAGGTGAGGAAAGGAAACTTTTGAATTATGTAACACTCAATATGTGTATGTGTTGATTTATAACGTTACATATGTTCGGTTACTATAGTACAAAGTAATAAACATTATAGCATACACATAAATTACATTGTGATGAATAATGTAATAGTTGGGAAGAGTGCATACTCTGCACAGGAAACCACTGTCCTGTATGACAGTAGCAGATTCAATAGTTACAAAAGAAGCTACAATGACCTGTAGAAGATGAAATATAGATGAAGGTCAAGTGTTACATTTGGGTTCCAAAACGTGCCCAAATCAAGGAATTTAACATACAGGTACACCCTTGTAATACCAACATATCACCACCAGATGACTTCAAACTCTAGTAATCGAATATGGGTGGACTGAGCCACAAGCAGCATTTAAAGAAAAGCTAACCTTGACAATTATTCAAATGTACCATATGGTGCCCCATTCTTGCTACTATCACTGTTTACCTTGCTGCATTAAATTATTGTATTTACTTTCTAGGGAATTCTTGGAACAAAATAAGGTTTCCAAGGGCAGGAGCAATATGTGCTTGTTCCCATCACTTTTGAAAATTGCCTTAATGCCAAAGCTGGCATAAATTCTCAATTACCCTAGAGAGCCTGTATCTCATCCTGAGAGGAATAGGGGGCATACTCTCCTCTTGATTTCTGGTTATAAACCACAAGATGAGAAGAGAAAGGAGGAGGAATCCTTGTCCATCCACTGGTCTGGTTTCTTTTTGTTTAACATTTTTTGTTGTTGTTGTTAAACACTTCCATGATTATAAAAAATACCCCGTGGTAGTACCCTCCCTCCCACCACTTACCCCTTTGAAACTCCACTGTCCATCATACACCCTCCCCATCTCAATCAGTCTGTCTTTTACTTTTGATGTCATGATCTTTTCCTCCTCTTATGATGGTCTTATGCAGGTAGTGTCAGGCACTGTGAGGCCATGGATATCCAGGCCATTTTGTGTCTGGAAGGAGCATGTTGTATGGAGTCCTGCCCTTCCTTTGGCTCTTACATTCTTTCTGCCACCTCTTCCGCATTAGACCCCGAGCCTTGGAAGGTGTGATAGAGATATTGCAGTACTGAGCACTGTGGTCATTTCCTTCCATCATCATACTTTCTGAGTTGTCCTAAAGTCACTGCCATCTGAAAAGAGAAGATTCTCTACCAGAAGCGAGAGTAGCATTATTATAAGGGTGTGAACATTAACAGAAGTACTTACTGGGCAGTTAAGCATAGTATATACATTTTTCCAGACCTCAGCAGATGTTACACCCCTACGGCTCATGACTACCCTTGCTTTAAGTTTTCAGTATCAGAGATGTATTCCCTTCCCATGGAGCAGGCCTCCAGTCCAATTAGAGGGCAGTTGGATTCCCCAATGACAGATGTGCCACTATTGCACCTGTTGTCTCATTTGGCCTGGCTGGCCAAATATAAGGCTTGCAGTGTCCACTGATGATTATCTTCACTGGTGATTTCTCTTTCTCCCATTGAACTGCATGCAGAATGGCTTCTTCCAGCTTTCTGTCAGCTGATCTACATGGAGGACGTTATCAGCTCACATCCAGCACGATTTCTCAGTGGCCTTGCAGCCCAAGTATATGGAGTCTTTAGCAATAGGGTCTTACCATCTATTCCTAGTGGGAAACCAAGGGCCTCAGCAATGGCCTATAATGTTTGGGGGGGGCTCGGGGACCTCTCTGGCCAACACCTCACTGGAAGATATCCCATCCCTGGCACTGAAAATTTTCTAGCAACAATCTACAGTACAATTCCATTCAAACCTGGACATTGATGTCATAACCTCAGATCAGATTAAGACATTTCTTTAGAAACTGTCACCAGCAAAGAATGTCACCCCCTCAAACACACACACATACAATGGTAGGATTGAGGCAACCAGAATATGCACTAAGTAAACCCTAAGACTGCAACAGCTTTATGAAAAGTAGGATGATATCTTGAGACTCAAAAAATGATACCTAAGATATGGCATTTTGGTGAGCTGACACGTCACACTGCAAAAGCAGCAGATGTAGGGATGGACTTGCTCTGAAGTTCCTCTATCCAAAGGATGATCCCCCAGAAGGTGCTCAGTGGCTATGAATCCCTTCCCAAATATTTTATCAACTGGAGGAGATTGATAGACGCAGCAGGAGCACAAGAATTGACATCATACCCATAGCCCGAGTGAGCTCTGTCTCAGACTACAGTCCTTTACTCAGATCCCTTAAATCATCCTGAAGTCATTTCAGCCTAACTCTAATCCCCCAACACACACTTCCCTCACTGATGAAGTGACTACGTATCACTGGGTCATCAGGTACTCACTTTACTGTGATGTTCCCATGGTAAATTCATATGCCTTTCACCTGTTAATCTTTCTGTTGTTAATGGCAGCACTTGCCCATGTTGCTTTGTTCAACTTTGCTGCAGCCTTGGTTCTGAGCACACAACATGCACAATTTTTACTGTGTATGCTGTCATCCCATGCAATACCAACAAACATGGCCTGAAACACCCAGAATCAATACTAGTGTGTGTCATGAATTGCACTATATTGCTGTCACAATGGTTTAATTATGGAAAACAAACTTTTAATATTTTCCTATGGTTATCATTCAGCATGTAAGTATATAACAGTCTATCTTTGGATTGTAGTGTGATAGAATGTTTCATTTTAAAAACTGCTGCTTGATAGGCCTGTTGGCACAGGCCTATTATAGTAGCAACTTGGGAAGCTGAGACAGGAGGATCACCAATGATAGCCTGACTCCACACTTCTAAACCATGTAACTTTTAAATTGCTTGGTAGAAACAAGTACATCGTTTTAATTTGAACTGTGTGTGGTATTTTCTCTTTTGTTTGTGTTTTAAACAAATAAGATGTTGTTTATAGACACCTTTTGGTTTCTTTATTAATCCAAATAGTCCAACAGGTCTCTCCTAAAGTTATTGTTGGTATTTGAAGATTAATCAATTTGGTGTAGTTTCTCTTAATAATAAGAAAGATGACTAATTATAGGGTGGGATGAGTTGATTGAAGAAACTGGGAAGGAATTTTTCAATGTTGGACACAGAAAGCTTGTTAAAAATGCTTTTCTTGAGCAGAACTTAGATCAGAATGTTAAAGTATGTTGATGAAGGTGTGCATATGTAGAAAGGATATAGATCTAGAAAGACCAAATTTTGCCTAAAATTAATTTCCTTTTATAAGGAACAGAAAGCTCATTTTCAGGCTAAATGTAGATGAACACCATGACTAAAGATGAAGATTTTTTTTAAGTGTTTACAGACTTTTAAGGATGCTCTAGAAGTTTTATATAGGGACATAGACTTAATGTACATTCAACTTACATTAGACACAGGTGATGTCCTATGCTATGTGGGTCACAAAGTCATAAACACAGGTGTAATTCATATTCTTTGGAGGTCTAACCAGGTTAGACATAGACAAGACCTTATGTATTACAAAGGGGTAAAATAAATTTCTTACTTAAAAGCAAGCAACTTCAGAGTAAATACAAGGAATGTCTCTCTGCTCTGTCATTTCCTTTTTCTCTTGCTTACTGTTATATGCTATTTAAAGTCATGGCAAGCTGGACTCTGGAGAAAGGGATGGTGCCCCGTTTATCTCAGACCCCAAGCAAGTTTAAGCCATGTGTCCCCCAGACCTTGTCCTGAGAAAAAAAAAAATGGTCAATTGTCTCTGACAAGGAAAAGGGAATGACAAACAGCGTATAATTTTGTTTCTTTTTATAGTTCTTCGGTTTTGAACATCTAAAGTCACATCTGTTAGATGAAATTTCTCACTAGACAAACAGGTCAAATAGGTCAAGGTATTTGATCATGTTACAAACTCCTTACATAAGACAAGCATAAGGCTTACCTATAAATGTATATCAGGGTATAAACAGATATGAGTTTTAAAAGGCATCAAGGGCTGGAGAGATGGCTTAGCAGTTAAGCGCTTGCCTGTGAAGCCTAAGGACCCCGGTTCGAGGCTCGGTTCCCCAGGTCCCACGTTAGCCAGATGCACAAGGGGGCGCATGCATCTGGAGTTTGTTTGCAGAGGCTGGAAGCCCTGGAATGCCCATTCTCTCTCTCTCCCTCTATCTGTCTTTCTCTCTGTGTCTGTCGCTCTCAAATAAATAAATAAATAATTTATAAAAAAAAAAAGGCATCAAGTAGGTGATGGCTTAGTGGTTAAGGTGCTTGCCTGGGAAGCCTAAGGACCTAGGTTTGATTCCCTAGCACCTACGTAAAACAGATGCACATGTGTCTTAAGTTGGTTTGCAGTGGCTAGAAACCACGGCACACTCTCCTCTCGCTCTTTCTCCCCACCCCTCTCATATCAACAAAGGGTAGGATCACCATATTTAAGGTGATAAAACCAAAGGTTATCTTTAAAATAATACCCTTTAGTCCCTAGACCATTCTGAAATATTGTCATGTGAGGGAACCCATATCCCACGCTCCCACAGAGCAGAGAGGGGAAAGTGATTCCAGAAAACTCCTCCCGCAGAAGGGCATATAGGCTGTCAAGACAGGAGTAGATGCAGAAGTCTTCACACTTGGGCCTCTCTTGCCAATGGCACTGCTTAGATGTCGTGATGTAAGACATGTGCAGAGCTGGGGGAATGCTGGATGTACTTGGGCTTGGATGCTGGCCAGACAAGATGAGCGCAGTTATGTTCTGGAACTTCTTGCTCTGGGAAGCACATGGACTGCACTATGTGTCCCCATTTGGTTGGGGAGAAAACAGGGAAATTTGGGTGAGGACTCCTGTAAAGCCCTAATTTCATCTCCCAAATCTGGTCCGGAAGTATGCCCCCCTTTTTCGAGAAAATGCAAGTCAGGACTGGACAAAACCTGACTCTATACTCTTCTTTTCACTTCCCTCCACTTTGTTTCGGATGGGACAACCGGCTTCCAAGACAGCCCCAAAGCCTCTGCCAGCCTGTCTCCTTAAAAACTGGGCTTATTTAGATAATACAGGGAGAACAGAAATTGTCCATTACTTCTCTCCAGAGACTCAAAGAGACAATTAGAAAACATACTAATATAACTCCAGACACCATAGAGGAAGAAATTCTTCTTATAAATTCAAACCAGATAAGAACTTTAAAACAGCTGCTCCAGGTGGCATCTTCTGTTTTGTTATAATCAGGAAGCCAAGAAAAAAAAAATGGGGACTAGAGAGGGAGAAAAAGGGGCAGATGTCAACAAGACATCATAATGGTAATGAAAGTTGCTCAGAGCAAGGCATTTAATTGGATAAAATATAAACTATGTTTACCTGGGGCCAAGGTTTTAATCAGTACAGAAACTGAATCTTATGGCTAAAACCTCACTCATTAACAGCTCACTGATGCTAATTTGTTAAGGTTTAAGGGTTATAAAAACTGGCTTTAAGACTCTCAGTAAAATAAATTAGGTTCCTTTGTTCGTCAAGGTTTTAACCAGAGAAATTGAGTCTTAAGATAAAGGTTCACATATAAGTGTTTAATTTCCAAAGATGAGGTACTAATACCTAAAGACATTGTGACTTTAAACATAGCTTCTGTTTTATTTATGCTAATTCTACTGAATGGTCATCACTAGGTTTAATCACTTAGGTTTAAGTGATTTAATTACAGTAACGATAACTTTCATCTTCCTGTTGGGTAAAACATGTTGGGATAGCTTGCCTAAGCCTTATCAATTTTAAGTCATGGGTAAAACATAAATTTGTTTTATGTTAATAAAAGTTTCTATGTTACCTAAGATCAATCGCTATCAAGATTAAGCTAAACACATTGGTTGTCAAATGGTATTTTCTCTTCCAAAACAGATTTGTCAAGGGTTGTATAGGAGCTTAGCTGTTTCGGCTCAACAAAGACCAGATTCTGCTCTATTTTATATAAAGTAAATGTCTCATTTCTGGCATCTCAAGTCCCATGCTTATAACAAACTTAACTCTTAAGACATATTCCCCACTTTAGGGCACAGCTTCATGCTCAAACATGTTCCTCATCTGAGAGAAATAATTTCAAGTTGTGGTTCTTTTTCCAGTATTCTCTGTGTAATTGGTACTCACACAGGTATCTGAACCAATCAAAGATGTTTTCAAACACAGATGCTAAGACTTTTTACTGTCTTGTCCTTTTCTGACAATGTCTAGGTTAAATTAATTGGTTTAGATTTATATTGTTTGCAAGACTGATAACAGGTTCTGCCTGTATTTATATCTACCCTCCTTCATTCCTCCCTTGTCCTCTAACATCAGTTAGAGTGTCTTCTCATGAGAGGGAGGAATGAAGGAGGGTAGAGTTAGGATGATTGGACCCCTGAGAGTAAAAAGGACAGGGAAGTTTTTCTTATCTCTTGCCTAGTTCCAAAGAACTGGTTTTCCACAAAGAGTCAGGACCCCTCCTAGGAGGGAGGTCTTTCATAGGATTTAAACACTGTCGTTGGTCAAGTTCAGCCCCTGGAGCTAATCTCTTCCTGAGACAGTCCCTAGCCCTAACCAAAAAACAGCCCACCACCTTAACTACCTTTGCAAGGGGAGGGCAGGCTCTCTTGCTCTCTGATCACTTGGGAACTTCCAGCTATGGATGAGTTTTTTCCCTTGGCTGTGCCTGAGCTGGCTTGGCCCAGGCCCAGCAGGAAGGGACTCAGCCTAGGCCTTAGTAGGCCCAGCCACGAGACCTCCCTTAGCCCTTACACTCCACATGGGCTCTTTATCTCCTCCAGCTCCCCACATGGCAGGAGCTCCTTGAACTTTCTTTTCTCTTTTCTTTCCACACTCCCCTCCCCCGCAAGATCCCCTATCTGGTCACATGGACTCCTGAGCCACATGGGCTGTTGGCCTCCACATGGTATACTTCTCTTCTCCCCACTTTATCTCCCCTTAACTTCGAGCCTTCCCCTTTCCACACTTCTTTGTAAAATCTGAATAAAATGTGTTATTATAAAAATCAAAAAAAAAATTGCTGTTTGAGTTCTTGGCTTGAGTTTCATTTTTAAAAGTTCAGTGAATTTTGTCTTGGGATCAGGATATACTTTCTAACAATTTCTTGAAATGATCCTAAACCAACATCTGCCATTTTGTACTACAGATTTATGTGAAGCAGTATTCTCAGTA
The DNA here is from genome assembly GCF_020740685.1 of Jaculus jaculus. NCBI lineage: Eukaryota > Metazoa > Chordata > Mammalia > Rodentia > Dipodidae > Jaculus > Jaculus jaculus. Next base: position 7,594,703 of record NC_059125.1, read on the forward strand.
TTGATTATTACAGAAGCAAAACATCAATCAACTCTGAAAAGCACTGAAGAGACTATTCCTGTAGTATCAAATATTTAGCCAAAATTCAGTTTTCTTGAGGTAGTGCCTAATATATGCCAGGCTGGTCTTAAACCTTCTATGTAGCCAAGGATGAACTTGAACTTCTGATCCTTCTGTTTCTACCTCATCAGTGCTGGGATTGCAGACATTGGCCACCATGCTCTGTTTATGGGATTCTGAGGATGAAAACTTCATGCAGACTAGGCAGGCACTCTACTCAGAGTCAAATACCCAGCCTCTGTTTTCTTTTTTTCAATTTTTTTTTTGAGAAAAGTTCTCATATAGCCCATCTGACCTTGAACTTGCTATGTAGCAGGGGATGACCTTACATTTCTGATCCTCCTGGGTCTGTGATTATATTGTACTAAAGACAGAACCCTAGGCTTTGTGCATAGAAGTACTCTAGCAACTAGGCTGCAACCCCAGCCCCAAGGTTCAATTATTCATGTAAAAATAGTATACAGATTTGCTTTTTCCTTTCATAAATGGTAAAATTATATGTATATAAAAGAATTATTTTAAAATAACTATTATCAATAAATGTTTGATTTTAATACTTATTTCATATAACCATATATCTAAGATCATGCAAAAATTTCTTGGCCACCACAAATATTACCTCCAATATTCAGTAATCCTAAATCAGAGCTTTATAACCTGTTTCCACTCATGATTCCTTCTTGTGCCACAGGCTCCAGGCTCACCATTAACTTGATCCTTCTAGTGTATGTAACTACTTGAGGCATTGACACAAGGTCCTGGGTCCCAGGCTGGCATTGACTGCCCAGAGAGAACCTGCATTTTGAAAGAAATAACCCCCCTCTCCCAAGTGATTCTAATTATCAAGCAGGCCAAGTGTGGTGGGACATACTTTTAATCTCACTACTTAGAAGGCTGACATAGGATGGTCACTGTGAATTGGAAGCCAGCCTACTCTTGATTTGGCTAACTGATCTGCTCAGTGGAAAGGAACCCGTAGCTGGAGCTGGGAAACAAGTCAACCATATCCAAACATGAGCCCGCTCTCCATTATCAAGCTACCACCAATCGTGGGCAACAAGAGGGCCTACACCTATTAAATTCTCCATAAAAACAAATAAGGGTTATCCCATTTATCTGGTGCTAACTTTACTCTCCATTGGAGAATCTGATTCTCTTTTTCAAATAAGACGCAGATCCTAAGGAGAGAGCCACCCCATCATACCTCAAAAGGGCCCCAGCTGAAACTAAGAATAACTGGCAAAACAAGCAAGGGTGCTATTTTCTTGGTGAACCTGATACCAGCCCAAAGGTGAAGGAGGTCGACACAGACAACAATCAACTCCTACCAAACCAGATATCCAGAGACCCAGAGGCTCCCAACACCTCATCACTGAAGCAGACCAAAACTGAACACAACATGACTCAGAGATTTGTGTAATAGGAGGCGGATAGAATGTCAGAGTTACACGTTGGGTCATGATACGCAGAGACATTTCTCCTACCCATAACTGTGGGCTAACTCCACAATGCATGACCCATATACCTCAACAAGGAGGGCCCAGGGGGAGGGGGTAGGACATGGACAAGCCTAACAATGGTACCAACTTGACTGTATTCACTGAGTACAAAACTAATTAATAAAAAATTAAATATTTTTTTAAAAACATACAAAAAACTAATTGTCAAGCAGCTCTAGGAACCTCTGCACCAACACACATTTACCAATATATATTTCTATGGCCATTATCATTGGCATTTTGGAACTTCCTGCCCAACATAGCTTGCTGGCTCCAGGGTCTCAAGGTTATGAATTCTGCCCAATTTCTTCCACCAAAGATGCTGTGCTGTCTACTCTACTTGTCCTCTTATCCTCATTTCCAGTCACCCAGGGCTGTCATCTGTCCAGTGGCAAATGTCTTAATGTGTGGAATCCAGTAAAGGCTTTGAATTGAAAAGAAATTGCTGAGTTACCTCCATACGTGCCCAGGGATATTTCATCAGAAGTGGCATAAACCAGGGAAAGTCACCCTAAATAATGGCAGGCCTAGCCAGCGGGAGATGTTTTGAAAAGAGAAAACTCTGCTACTTCTACCATTGTGCCTACTTACTGACTGGAGAACTTGTTAAAAGGCATAGTCTAAGCCAGGCGTGGTGCCGCAAGCCTTTAATCCCAGTACTCGGGAGGCAGAGTAGGAGGATCACAGTGAGTTTGAGGCCACCCTGAGACTACATAGTGAATTCCAGGTCAGCCTGAGCAGAGTGAGACCCTGCCTCAAACAAACAAACAAAAAAAGTGCATAATCTGCTCCTTGTTTTGTTGTTGTTGTTGTTGTTGTTTGTTTGATTGTTTTTTGTCCCAAAGGGTCTCACTCTAGCCCAGGCTGGCTTTGAACTCACAATTCTCCTACTTCTATCCCCCAGTACCAGTATTCAAGGCGTGTGTCCACCATGCCTGGCATTTCTTTGTTTTTGTTTTCAGATTGTTCTCCCTATATTGTCCAGGCTGGCCTTGAACTCACTATACAACCCAGACTAGCCTTCGATTCATCATTTTCCCACCTCCCCCTGAGTTCTAGGATATAGACTTGAGTCACCACCACAGGGTAAAGACTTGTGTGTGTGTATTGCTAGAGATTCAAGATAAAGCTTCTACCATTAAGCTGCATACACTCCTAGCCCAGATTCTGTTATTTTTTATAGTCAGACCTCCATTCCCAGTCTATAAATTCAACCAATCTCACGTAAAAAGTATTGGGAGGTGGAAATTGCATCCATACTGAACACATACAGACTTTATTGTTATTGTTTCCTAAACAAAACGGTACCACAACTATCTACATAGCATTTATACTGTAATAGGTATTGTAAGTCAACTAAAGAGGCTGCAACCTCTAAGGGAGGACATACATAGGTTCTATGGAGACAGCAAATCATTTTACAGAAGAAGCATAAGAATCTGTGGATTTTGGTATCCAAGGATTTTGGCAGCCTGTCTTATCCAAGACTGTATTCTCCATGTTGACTGAAGGATGACTCTACAATACAGGAAGAGAGCACCAATCTGATGATCCCAGGAAATTTTGACTGTCAGGGGTACATATTGGTGAAGAGAGCTCATGGGAAACTTGCCAATTTCTTCAGCCCAAAGTGACCATGAATACCTAGTTTCCTAATTTACTAAAGACCTCTAAGAAATAGGCCTGTTCGTAGTACACACAAAACACCAAATCCAAATATTTCAACAACTTTAAAAATCATTATTGGGCTGGAGGGATGGCTTGGCAGTTAAGGCATTTGTCTGCAAAGCCAGAGGACCCTGGTTTGATTCCCCAGGACCCACATAAGCCAGAATCACAAGGGGACACACACGTCTGGAGTTCATTTGCAGTGGCTAGAGGCCCTGGTGCACCCATTCTCTCTCTCTCTCAAATAAATAAAAATTAAAAAATTAAAAATAAAAATAAAACTCATTATTTCCACTGTCTTTGGTTACTTTTATTTGTTTGAGAGTGACAGACAGAGTGAGAAAGAGGCAGAGAGAGAGAGAGAGAGAGAGAATGGGTGCACCAGGGCTTCAGCCCTGCAAACGAACTCCAGATGTGTGTGCCCCCTTGTGCATCTGGCTAACATGGGTCCTGGGGAATTGAGCCTCAAACCAGGGTCCTTAGGCTTCACAGGCAAGCGCTTAACCGCTAAGCCATCTCTCCAGCCCTTCCACTGTCTTTGGGACTGTTGCACTCCCAAATTTACAGCAGCTGTGGTTACCTGCACAAGGCTGAGCCTGTCAACATTCTGTCATGGATGGGAGAGGAGCTCAGCCTTCCCTGAGGAGCTGTTGGCAGGTCATGGTTGCTGAAGGGAGGTGAATACATTTTCTTAAGTGATGTAGCCATTGTTAAGTTGCTCCACCCATGCTCAAGCAAGCAACCCTAATTCAACTCACTGGATCACACCAAAAGAAAGCAAGACACGAAAGTAGAAAGACTAGTTGGGAAGAGGAAAAGGATCAGCAGGAATGGGCAGGGGAAAAGAGAGGGTAATGGTGATAAATATCTTCAAGATACATTTTACACATGTATGAAGTGATCAACAAAAACAAAAAAATCATGACTTTCCATAGTCAGGACACAGATGGTAAAGAGCTTCAAACTTAATATTATTTTCACTTATGCTTTTATTTATTTATATGCCTATTTATTTATTTTTTTATTTTTGGTTTTTTGAGGTAGGGTCTCACTCTAGCTCAGGCTGACCTGGAATTCACTATGTCGTCTCAGGGTGGCCTCGAACTCATGGCAATCCTCCTACTTCTGTCTCCCAAGTGCTGGGATTAAAAGCGTGAGCCACGACACCCGGCCCTTATTTATTTGTTTTGAGACAAGAAAGATCTCATATATTCCAGGCTAGGCTCAAACTTGCTGTGTAACTAAAGGTGACCTTGAAGTTATCCTGTCTCCATCTCCCCATACATTCCTCTACTCCTTAGCCCCCACTGATAGGATTATAGGTGTCTGCCGCCACCACACCCAGTTTATAAAAACAATTTCTAAACATTTCAGGTATTTTTTATTTTTATTTATTTGAGTGAGAGAGAGCGATGCAGAAATAGGCAGGTAGAGAGAAAGAATGGGCACGCCAGGGCCTGCAGCCTCTGCAAATGAACTTCAGATGCGTGCACCCCCTTGTGCATCTGGCTAACGTGGGACCTAGGGAGTCAAACCAGGATTCTTTGTTTTTGCAGGCCTGCGCCTTAACTGCTAAGCCATCTCTCCAGCCCAGATATATGTGTGTGTATATATATAAATTAGGCCTAAATTATCATAAAAGGTAAGTAGAGATAGATATGTTTGTTTTACTCATGATAGCTCACACAGGATAATCAAGATAAAGGTTGACAACACAGCCCTGAAAACACGGGATTTCCATTAGTCTGTCACACTTTAAACTCTCCAAATTTAAAAGCTTAAAAAACCACAAACATTCCACTGGCTACTGATGTTAGTGTTATGTTGGAAGTTAAGGCACAATGTGAAACACTAAAATATGAATGGGAGAGCTGAAAATGATGGGAAATTCATGGCATTCTAGAATGTGACAGTAACTTATTCATAAACCAGAAATGCCTCTCTGAAGCCATTGACTGTTCAAAACCATGTAAACAGTGCTAATTCCTTTGCTGTGATTGTTTTAGGAAAAAGAGCTCTCCACCTTAGGCATGTAAAGGTGAAACTTCTAATGGCATTGATAGCAAGAGCCTTTCAGTTCCACCCACCACCTATGAGAGCCAATTTTGTCATTTGCACAGATCCAAAGCCCCTGGCCAGGGTAGCTGGAACCTTCTAGAACACAATATACTAACGTTTGTTTGCAAGTTAATTAAAACTGCCACTTCCCTTGAGAGAACCCTAATTATGTCCCTTGCCTGAGTCTATATTGCCCCCTGCCCAGAAAACGTTCCTCCTCTCCCTGGAAACCTGGCTTTTTAGCCTCCAGCCACTAAGCTACTAGGCTGGGAAACTGCAGCATCAGGCCATGCCAGGCAGAAATTCCAACTGTGTCTGCAGTTCTGCTTATGCCTCCGGGAAGATAAGATTGTGCTCAACTACAAGGCTAGTACAACTCATTAGATTTTTACCTCTTGTGACTGTGAGCTAGAAAGGACAGAGGATGAACAGCCTGTTTGTTTAGACTATGTAGTTTACCTCTGATGTTAAATGGATCACTCAAATTTGGTTTTCTTTCATGCCTTACCTTTTTCTTCCCCCCCCCTTTTTTTGCATGGGTATAGGTATACATATGAATGTGGGTCACATATGTGTATTCCTGTGGAGTCCAAAGGTCAATGTGGGTTTCTTCCTCAATCTCTTTCCTTTTTTTTTTTTTTTTTTTTTTTTTTTTTTTTGAGGCAGTGTCTCTTGCTGAACCTAGAGTTCACTGTTTAAGTTAGATTAGCTGGCCAGCCAGCTCTGTCTCCATCTCCCCAGCCCTGGGATTACAGGCATGAGTCATCACACCCAGCTTTCACATGGGTACTAGAGATCTGAAGTCAGGTCCTCATGCTTGCATAGCAAGCACTTTACTGACTGAGCCAGCCCTCATGCCTTAACTTTTTAAACTATTTGTTTATGAGAGAGAGAGAGAGAGAGGGAGAGAGAGAGAGATAATGGGCATGCCAGGGCCCTTAGCCACTGTAAACGAACTCCAGACATATGCCCCATCTTGGGCATCTGGCTTGCATGGGTTCTAGGGAACCAAACCTGGCTCCTTAGGTTTGCCAGGCCTTTAACCACTAAGCCATCTCTTCATCCTGTGCCTTAATTTTTGATTAATCTTGTTCTTACATATGGGAAAGTACACAAATTATGTATGAACAGATTACTGAATATTTCCAAATGGAACATACCAGGGTAATGACTATCCTAATTTTATATTTATATTTACCTTTTTATTTATTTTTGCACTTTTATTTATTTGTGCATTTGTATGGGGGCATGCTAGGGGTCTTTTGCCACCAGAAGCAAATGACTGTCCAGCTTTATGTTAGTTGGAAATTTAACCCAGAATGGCGCTTTGCGAGCAAGCACCTGTAACCTGTAACTGCTGAGCCATCTTCTCAGCTCCTATTTTTTTTTTTTTGAGGTGGGGTCTTGCTCTAGCTCAAGCTGATTTAGAATTCACTATATAGTCTCAGACTGGTCTCAAACTCACAGCGATCCTCCTATCTCTGCCTCCAAGTGCTGGGATTAAAGACGTGTGACGCCACACCTGGCCTCTATCTTGACTTTTGATGTCCCATTTGTTGCAGTCAGGTTTGCAATCCTGGCAGAAAACACCCAACCAACAGCAGCTTTGGGGAAAAAAAATGTTTATTTTGGCTTACAGACTCAAGGGGATGCTCCACCATAGCAGGGGAAACAATGGCATAAGCAGAGGGTGGACATCACCCCCTGGCCAACACCAGGTGGACAACAGGAACAGGAGAGTGTGCCAAACACTGGCAAGGGGACACTGGCTAGAATACATACAAGCCCACCTCCAACAATACACTGCCTCCAGGACACATTAATTCCCAAATCTCCATTAGCTTGGAACCTAGAATTCAGAACACATAAGTTTATGGGGGACACCTGAATCAAACCACTATACCATTGATAAGTTTGTATTTTCTAACTTACAAATTCAAAACCTGGGACTGGAGAGATTGCTTAGTGGTTAAAGAACTTGCCTGCAAAGACTAAGGACCCAGGTTCAATTTCCCAATACCCATGTAAACCAGATGCACATGGTGGCATATATGTCTGGAGTCTGGTTGCAGTACCTCTTTCTCTCTATTTCTCACTCACTGTCTCTCAAATAAATAAATAAAATATTTAAAAAATTCAAAACCTGGGCTGGAAAGATGGCTTAGCAGTTAAGGTGCTTGCCTGCAAAGCCAAAGGACCCAGATTTGATTCCCTAGTACCCATGTAAAACCACACAGTGGCTCATGTGTCTGGAGTTCATTTGCAGTGGCTAGTGGCCCTGGTGCCCCCATTCTCTCTTTCTTTCTCTCATAAATAAATAAAATATTTTTAAAACTCAAAACCTGTTATATTTTGAGACATGAAATTAAAAGGTAATTGTGGTAGTTTGAATGCATGTCCCCCCATAGACTAAGATGTTTTATTAACCTTGTAACTTGGATCTCTAGCCACCTGGCTAGAGGAGGTGTCACTGGGGATGGATCCTGGGGTCCAGCCCAAAGATGTGTTTGGGGGTGGATCTGATTCCAACCCAAAGGGTAAGAGAGCAAGTCTGTGCTCTGTCTTGTATATATGTTTTCTGGCTGGTGGTGGTGGTTTCTATCTCTGCTTGGATTTATGAATGGAAGCCAGCTTCTTCTGTCATTGATGGAACTTTCCCTGGATCTATAAGCTTGAAATAAATTCCTTCCTCCCATAAAACTGTTTGGTTGGATCATCCCAGCACTTTGAAATTGTCTACAACAATAATATTGATACATATTTTTAAAAATTAAATTTTACTTATTTATTCACTATTTAGTTAGCTATTTAGGTTGTGTGAAACACGGTTTCACTCCAGCCCAGGCTGGCCTCCAACTCCCAATAATACTCCTGCCTCAGTCTCTGGAGTGCTGGAACTAAAGGTATGTGCAACAACACCTGGCTTAACACAACGTTTTTTTCTCTTTGTTTCTTTATTAATAAGTAAAGATATACAAAGACTTGATAAACAGTTACATAAAAGGCTCAAGCATTGAGATGTTCAGGCATTACTCTCATTTCACGACAATGGCCACCTGTTAATACTGTGTAACAGAAGCTGGGCACTCGAAGGTGGTCAGTAATTCAAGTACTGGCATTCTAGGTAAACCCAATATGGAATTTCCAACCCAGTGGAAGGGACTTCTCTGTGGCTCTGGACTTACTATAGCATGCCTAAGGGTTAGAGTTGCCACATTAACACAACATTTAAAAAATTTTTGTTTGTTTATTTATTTATTTGAGAGCTACAGGCAGAGAAAGAGGCAGAGAGAGAGAGAGGGAGGGAGGGAGGGAGAATGGGTGCGCCAGGGCTTCCAGCCACTGCAAAGGAACTCCAGATGCGTGCGCCCCCTTGTGCATCTGGCTAACATGGGTCCTGGGGAATCGACCCTCGAACCGGGCTCCTCAGGCTTCACAGGGAAGCGCTTAACCGCTAAGCCATCTCTCCAGCCCCAACACAACATTTTTATGTTGGACTTTTTCACAGTAATTTGAAGGTTCCAGAAGTGTCTCTTCTTGCTCATTCATATGCTCAAGCCTCAACACCCAGAGTTCTATATTTGTAGTTAGACACTTATGGAATTTATTAAGGTTATAAGTTCATAAGTATGGGTCCATAATCAAAAAGTACTGTGGCCTTATAAAAGAGAATAAGGCTCCTTCCTGCCCATCCTGTTCTAAGTTAGGACACGGGTAGAAGGTGGCTGCCTACATACCAGGGAGAGAGCCCTCATCAGGAACTTAATCTGTCCAGGCGTTGGCCTTGGACTTCTCAGGTACCAGAATTGTGAGAAAGAATTTCTGTTGTTTAAGCTTCCCAGTCTATAGCATTTTGTTATGCCGGCCTAAATTGACTAACATATTAATTTTCTTTTATTAAAAAATGTACTTTCTTTGTTTCATTTTGCAGTAGAGATTAAACTCAGGACCTACCACATATTAGGCAAGTGCTCTACCCCTGAACTACATCTCAGCTCACTATTTTAGTTCTTTATATTTATTTATTTATGAGCAGAGAAAGTATAGGCATGCCAGAGGCCTTTGCTGCTGCATACAAACTCCAGACCCATGTGGCACTATGTGCATCTGGCTTGTGGGTTCTGGGGAATCGAACCTGGGTCCTTAGGCTTCCCAAGCAAGTGTCTTGACCACTAGGCTATCTCTCCAGCCCTCACCTTCTTTTTTTTTTTTCTTTGAGGTAGGGTTTCACTCTAGCCCAGGCTGACCTGGAATTCACTATGTAGTTTTAGAGTGGCCTTAAACTCACTGTGATCCTCCTATGTCTGCCTCCTGAGTGTTGGCATTAAAGACACGTGCCACTACTCCCAGCATCACCTTCTATTTTTAATGCGTGTTTCCTTCTATTAGCATTGGTACTATCTACTATTAATTAAAATATAGATAAATAGATTTCAGGATTGATGTAAAAGAGATAACATGAAATATTTCATTTGTGTGTTTAAAATGCATTAGTTTTCCTCTACTCACTAAGTTTACAAATGAATTCTAGTTTAAATAATCATGCTATTTGGATACTGGAATCTAACTCAATTGGTGGAGTGCTTATTTAGAATGGATGGAGCCTTGGGTAAGATCCCAAGCACCACATAAGCTAGGCATGGTGGCACATACCTGTAATTCCATAACTTTGGAGGTAGAGGAAGAAGTCAGGGTCCTAAGTCCAGTCTGGACTACAGGAGAGCCTGTGTCAAAAGAAAATAGTGCTCTTTATCACTGCTGAGGTGGTCACAGGTATGCATTGCATCTTGATGGGAGCCAGACCCTGCTGAGGCCTGGTAGTGAGGGCAAGACCCTGGCCCCAGCCTGGGCTGTGGGAGAAGCCACTGAAGCCCAGGATGCTGACATGGCATCAGACATCACGGGTGCTGACCATCCTTCTGAAGTAGAATCTCCATGGCCTGAACATCTCTTGAACACAATTTTGAGTGAAATATCTATTTAATAACATGACAGCCACAGCCACATCAAGATAGTTGGAAAACTGAAGCAGAACCAACTACTGGCCTGCCTGGTGATTAATGCTAGGGTGGTGTTTTACTTGGGCCAGCATGCCACCAAGTGTCATCACCAAATAGAGGAGCATAGCCAACCAGTCAGATTGGAGAATGCAAGAAGTACTGTGTCATCTGGCCTGGACTTCAAAGCCAACAAAACCTTTGCCTGTCACAAAGATATGCATTTAATATTTGTTGGAGGTGTGCCTGGGAGTGGAACCACACTCTTGAAGGCCATATTAGATGTATACCCCCATACTGACTGTGGAGAAGAAGCCAGGGTAATCCTTTGCATCCCAGCCCTGAAGCTAATGTGGTCCCGGTCCACTAAAGAGAAGATTCTGCTGACTTCACTCTCTATGGGAAAATCTGTTCTTTTTCAGAAGATAGCGAGACCAGAGGAGATAAACTCCCCCTTGCACTTCAGCCAAGCCACAGCTGGCTCCACAGAGGAATATGGGTGACATGCAAGAGTGCTGCTTTCGTGCTGTTCCTGATAATCAGTGCCAGGGTGAAGGAGACACACCCTGAGGATACTCCACACCTAACAAAGCAAAGATCCAGAGGCTCCTAAGAGCTCATCACTGAAGTAGACTTAAAACTCATGCACCACGGCTCAGGGAATTTTGTGGAAGACAGAGCAGAAAGATTGTAAGAGCCACAGATTGATACATCATGCCCAGAGGCATTCCTCCCCCCCCAAAAAAAATAACTGACTACTGCTCCCACAGCATAAATTACAACCCCATGGTGAATACTTGCAACCCAATGAGGAGCAGCCCCAACAGAATGGGGGCAGGGACAAGGGAAAAGAGGGTACCAACACATGATGTAGCCATACGAAACATCGTGTTAATAATAATATACATTTTTTTTAAAGAGAGGATCTGAGCCGGTCGTGGTGGCGCATGCCTTTAATCCCAGGACTGGGAGGCAGAGGTAGGAGGATCATGGCTGTGAGTTTGAGGCCACCCTGAGACTCCATAGTGAATTCCAGGTCAGCCTGGGCTAGAGTAAGACCCTACCTCAAAAAAAACAAAAAGAAAAAAAAGAGAGAGAGAGGGTCTGCCTAGAAGAGGGTGGTGTCCCCGATGAAGTGCTGGATTCCTCCATGCAAGCCTTCTTACTGGAGATCCTTGTCAAGCATTGGGAACCAACTATTATTTACTTTAACAAAGATCCTTTGGCCCTGAAATCCTTGACTTGCTTTTCTAGGTTATCCCCCAATACCAAATTCCTCCTGATGATCTGGGATTGCCAGGAGTCAGTACATTCAATCATCTCTCGAAAAGTTACCATAGCTGAATTTGACCTGGACAGCTCCAGGGACTGTTTGACCAAGTGGGACTGCTCCATAGAGACCGTGTATAACCAGTGCTTGGAGGATGGTTATAAAAAGTGCATGTTGGTGCACTATGAACAGCTCCTCTTACATCCAGAGCTGTAGATGAGAACAACCCCCAAGTTCCCTGGAACTATTCCTTGTTGCACCATGAAGAGATGATGGAAAATGTGGGGGAGAACAGGCTGGAGAGATGGCTCAGCAGTTGAAGGCACCTGTTTGCAAAAGCTGAGATCCAGTTCAATTCCCCAGTACTCACATAAAACCAGATGCACAGGGTTCATTTTCTGGAGTTCAAATGTAGTAGCAGAGGCCCTGGATTGCCCATACACACACATTCTCTCTCTGTCTCTCAAATAAATAAAATTGTAAGAAAAGCAGAGACATCGACAGACAAGATCATCACTCCTGTCAACGCGGGGGGGGGGGCGCTCTATCAAAGTGGGGCGGGAAGGTCCTGCAGATGTTTCACAGGACATGGCAGTGATGGCTTCCATGCTTGGAGAGCTTAGATAGGACCCATATGACAATCCTCCTAATAAAAACCAGACTCCAAGACCCTTGAAAGCACCACAAGCGTCTGTAAAGGAGAATTTCCACGATCTGACTTTGTTAGATAAAAGCCCCAGACTGAACAAGGGAAGTAGTGGAGCCTAGAAGTGCTGCTGGCCCCTGCTGGGAGCAGCGGAGGGTCCACAGAAGGTAAAGCTGGTATGCCTGTTCTCCTGGCCATTCTCCTCCCACTGAGTGAGGAGGCGTGGCGCACTTCTGGGCCTCTGCTGAGTGACCCGCTCTGGATGCCAAGGACACCTATAGCACATGGAGGAGGAACTGAGAGAGGACACCTGCTTCTGTTAGACCAGCTCATGTCCTTGTCTTTTCTTACCAGATTCCAAACTTAGATTTCAAAGGGAGGGTTTAAAATGTTATTTTTTAAGCAAAATTGAGATGTTTAACTTTTGAATAGGTTGTCTATACATGTTTCAATGTTTCACAGAACACTTGTGCCTATTGAAATGTATTTCTATGAATACCACTAAATGTCTCAATTGGTTATGGGCTAGAGAGATTGCTCAGGGATTAAAGACACTTGCAAAGCCTGATGGCCCTAGTTCAATTCCCCAGTACCAGCATAAAACCAGATGCTCAAAGTGGTGCATGCAGCTGGAGTTCATTATCAGTGGCAAGAGGCCCTGGCTCACCCATTCATTCTCTGTTGTTCTCGCTCTATCTGCTGCAAATAAATAGGTATTTTTAATTGTCTTAATTATTTAAGTAATTCCTTGTATTTTTTTTCTGAGAAGTTGGGAAACTGCCATGTACATTTACAAGTTAATGACTTTGTATTTTATTTTTCAAAATAAGAACTTTATATGTGAAAAAATCATACTGTAGTCAGATTTTGTTATAAGACACAATACAGAGCAAAAAGATAATTAGGCATGTTATTAACCTAATAACATGCATGTATTTTGCCATCCATTTATTTATTCATTCAGCATTTAGTGTCACCTGTATGCCAGGAACTGAAGAAGGTACCAAGAATACTGATTCATTCTCCAATCAACCAGACTTTAAGTAAGAACTTTTCTCCGCAAGTTCTGCGAATGAAACCCAGGGCCTTACTCATGCTAAACCAGGGATCTACCACAAGCAAAAATATCTGAGCGAAATTTGCCTACAAAAACCAGCCTCTACAGTTCAAAATAATGCATCAAGGTTTTTCATTTTCAATATGAAGAGAAGTTGGAATACAAAGCTAATATCATACTGTCCAATAAGAAAATTAGTTTGAACTGGAGAGATGGCTTAACAGTTAAGGTGCATGCCTGCAAAGCCAAAGGACCCAGATTCAATTCTCCAGAACCCACATAAGCCAGATGCAGAAGGTGGTGCATGCATTTGGAGTTTATTTGCAGTGGCTGGAAGCCTTGGTGCACCCAATCTCTCTCTTTCTCCATCTCTTTCTCTCTCACACACACACACTCACAAGTAAATAAATAAATAAAAATTTAAAAGACCATTTTAAAAACAAAAAGAAAATTAGTTTTATTAGACCTACATGTTGGGGCTGAGGAGATGACTCAGTGGCAAAAAAATAAAAATAAATATATTTGCTGTACAAGCCTGGGACGCAAGCACCACATCCCAGTGAACTTAAGGCAAATAGGAGGCAGAGTCAGGAGAGTCCCAAAGCTCCTAGGCTGGCTAAACTGGCTTTAGTAGTGGCAAAACAAGAGAAAGTGAGGACCAATATCCCGAGGCTGTCCTCTGATCTCTACACATGTGTGACCATAGTACACACATACATACACATTCACATGCACACACACAAAATCTATGCTAAGAACTGGGCATGATGGCACACACACTAATCCCAGCACTCAAGAAGTGGAGGAAGGAGGATCAGAAGTTGAAAGTTATCTTTAACTATATAATGAGTTAGAGGGCAGTCTAGGATACATAACGCCTTGTCTCAAAAAAATAAAAAATATATCAGAGGCCAGGTACAGTGGAGCATGTCTTTAATCTCAGCACTTGGGAGGCCATGGTAGGAGAATCACTGTGAGTTTGAGGCCAGCCTGAGACCACATAGTGAATTCCAGGTTAGACTGGGCTAGAGCAAGGCCCTACCTCAAAAAAAAAAAAAATCAGGCCAGGTAGATGGCTCAACACTTGAGGGTACTTGCTTGAAAAGCATGCCAGTCTGGATTCAGCTCACCAGCACTCACACAAAGCTGGATACAAGCATGGCACATGCAATCTGGTGTTCACTTGCAATAGCAAGAGACCCTGACATGTTCCTGCATACACACTCACACATATGTACTCTGATAAATAAATATGTTTAAGTACTATGTGCTAATGTTGGGGTGCAAAGACAAACACGCAAGATTTCACCTATGAATTTCACACTTTACATGGGATGTTTCAATTATTCCATGTCAAGGGCAGATATTAACACTGTCTTTAATGTAGGTTTAGGTGCCTTGACTTTGAAGTAATGCATTCAAATCCTGTCTTGCCACTGCCTGTGAAATTGGGGTGGTATCTGCAGTGTTTCACACTAAAAGTAGACAACCAACACATGCTATTGATTCAAAGGGCAACTGGAGGAGTTTGAAATGTTGCTGGAGTGAAGGCAGTGCCAAGAGGTAGCTGTCTTTAATTAATACTCTGTCAGGAAGAGTCCCAGACTCCCACTGGAATCACCCATCATACCCAGAGGGAGAGCAGTGATTCTATTCGCTAGCCAGTGTAACAAGAAGTGTTTCCACTGAGTCATATTTTCAAAAGCCATCATTTTCCCCTCCTGTAAACAAATGCCAATTAATGTGTAGGATGTGACTTTCTTAGAGTGGAATAAAAATAACACAGTAACTGGGTGCTATGCAATTTGCTACTTGTACTTTTAATTTACAAGCCCAATGCATGTGTCAGGCAAAGAAATAAGAAATAATTAGGAGGGTAGAGTAATGGGGGAGAATAAGATATCCATGGTATCTGGGGCCTCCTCATAGCTCAAAAGGCTTGTTTGTTATACTGGGTCCAAACGTAAAACAAACGATCTGCCTCCAACCTAAACTGTTTAGACTGAAAATCAGCCAAATAAAAGCAGCTGCCACGAGATTCCAAAGTCATCTTCTCAGCCAACTAGAATTAAACAAGAAAACTTTTATTAACATATTTCTTCAATGCAAACAGATTCTTATTACTTTGCATTTCAACTGCACATAAAAATAAAAACAGCATCTCCTGGCATGACCATTTGCTAGAAATTTAATTTCAGATAAACAGATGGTGTGAAACTAAAAATATTAGTAAGGTATCAGCTGTAAAGTTCAAATCATCTTAGTATATTTTGCCTTTAGTCTTTTTAACAAAGAAGTTTCTTTCCGTGAATACATGACACCAAAATGTATTTATTCTGATATTTATTCGAGCAAGACCAGTTGGCACTTCTCTTGTGTCCCCTATCTATCTCCAGGGAATATTAATGAAAATTAAACTGAAAACATAACTGTTCATTGTTTTCCTAAGGAGCCTGAAATAAATAGAGAAACAAAATTTTAAAGACAGGCTGGAGAGATTGCTTAGCAGTTAAGGTGCTTCTCTGCAAAGCTAAAGGGCCCAGGTTCAATTCCCAAGGACCCATGTAAGCACAAGGTGGCGCATGTGTCTGGAGTTCATTTGCAGTGGCTTGAGGCCTTGACATGCCCATTCTCCCTCTCTCTCTCTCTCTCTCTCTCTCTCTCTCTCTCTCTCTCTCTCTCTCTCTACCTGTATATGCCTCTCTGAAATAAATTAATAAAAATAAAATGCAAAAAAATTAAAGGCTATAAATGGAAGTTAGAATTCCCTTCACTGGTCGGTGTACTTGTTATTAAAGGCTTGGGCACACTTTGTATGCCTGAGGGTCCAAGTTCTACATGGCCAACTTCAGGGAAAAGGCATGGATGCAGATACAGGACAAAAGGGGTTGCATATCAAACAGCTGAAGGTCAAATTCCCTTAGTTTCAGGAGTAATTAAAACAAAACAAAAACAAAAAATTAAAGCAGTACCTCCAGCTGTTCAGTGGAAGTTTTTGTTTTGTTTTGTTTTCTACCCCAGGATCAAAAGCTCCAGCAGCTCTTAGGACAAACAAAAGCTCTGTGTGTGATTTCAAAGCATAGATGGGGTGACAGTCTTTCCCACACAGCACACATCAGCTGGGACATAGGAAAGCGCCAGGATTCAACCAACTCAGATCGCTATCTACCTCAACCAACTATCTGCCTGTTTCCTGAGTTGACTTTATTTCTGACTTCTCCCAGTATAAAGGAAGAGCATTACTTAATAAATATAATGAAAGACACGACTATCCTATTGTAATACAAATACTTGTTAAAAGTGAGTGTACTGGCCAGGCGTGGTGATGCACATCTTTAATCCCAGCACTCAGGAGGCCGGGGTAGGAGGATTGCCGTGAGTTCGAGGCCAAAGGAAGGTATTATGCTATGAAACACAGTGAGACTTCATCTTAAAAAAATAATTTAAGAATGTTAGTTACATTTCAATTTTAAATAATTTTTCAAATAAATAACAAATGAGTTTTAGTATAATTACACTTCAGGCGTTCCTAAGTATTTAATCTGGTAACCTTATTTTCCATGAAATACTAATAAGTAAATTACTATGAATTGGTGAAAACTCAATTAAACAGATGACAATGATAACATGGTTCACAGTCAATGGGTTACAGCGAAAATAACACATACTTAGGAACCAGGCAGCTCTGAATTGCAACCCTACTCTTTCATTTTAGAAGACATGACCTTGGAAAAGCTAACTTCGAAGTCTCCATTTCCCTTTTTCTTACAAAAACATGGTGGGGGGTAGGAAAAAAGAAGGGATTATAATTCTTTGGCAAGGCACCATTATGAGATATGTGTGTAGCTCTTTAAAGATGAAATCATATTTAACAAAGCCAGCCCCTCAGGGTTCTTTGGATGTAATGGACAGGCAGTTAAGTGCCTAAGAACATGACAGGCCTGTACCTTCAGGGGTCTCCAAGTGCTCCAGGCAGCACCTGTTGAGGTCAAGAGGGGAAGAAGAGAGGACTGATGTTGCCTGGGCAACAACAGCAGAACCATTCAGTCAGGGCCCCTGGAACCAGACTAGCAGCCAGCTCTTAGCACAGCAACGGGCAATAGCCCAGAAAGAGAAACATGGCCATATATTGTCAGGGCTATGGGGCACTCTTAAATACCCTTCCTTTTTGACTTCTTTACTCAAGTTTTTCATTTGTGATACAACTAAAATGACAATGTAGAAAACATTGTGCTTTTTATGCACAAAGGTACTTCCCTATGTGTCTGTTTCCACACCTGCGAAAGGAAAGGGTGGAGCACATGAATGTTAACATCCATTTCAGCTCTTAAACACTAGGTAGTTCCTCTTTGCCAAGGCCCAGCTGCAGTCTGACCACTTCTGAAAGCAGCAACACCCCTCACCGTAAAACACCTTGAATATACATTATTTTGTTTTAAGTACAATATGAGAAAAAAACTTATGCTAGAGAAGTACAAAACAGAAAAGTTCACTGTGCTATGACAGCTAGAGAAGTTAAAAAGGGTGTATCACTAATCAGTAAGCATGGGACTAAAAAGATAGCTCAGTGGTTAAAGGTGCTTGCTTGCAAATCCTAATTGCCCTGGTTCAGTTCCCCAGTACCCACGTAAAGGCAGATGAACAAAGTAATGCATGCATCTGGAGGTTGTTTGCAATAGCAAGAGGCTTGCTTGCTTTCTCTCCTTCTTCTTTCTTTCTCTCTGTCCCTCTCTCTGTTTCTGTCTGTCTCTTCCTGTCTCATCACAAATAAGTAAATAAATAAAATATATTTATTTATGTATTATTATTTGCAAGCAGTAGAAAGAGGGGGGGGAGAATGGGCATGCCAGGGCCTCTTTCCATTGCAGATGACTGGGGTCATCTGTAAGTACATTGTAGGTACTAGAGATTCAAACCTGGGCCATCAGGCTTGCAAGCAAGCACCTTAACCACAACCACCAAGCCATCTATCCACTCCCAAAATATGTTTTAAAAAAGTAAAAATAAATAATCAGTAAGCATGAAACAAAACCAAATTCAAAATAATATTTCTAGCTAAGTGTGGTGGTACACACCTTTAATCCCAGTACTCAAAATGCTGACATCGGGAGCTGGAGAGATGGCTTACTAGTTAAGGTACTTGCCTGCAAAGCCTAAGGACCCAGGTTCAATTCCCCAGTGCACATGTAAGCCAGATGCACAAGGTGGTGCATTCATCTGGAGTTTGTTTGTAGTGGCTAAGACACCCTGGCATGCCATTCTTTCTCTCTCTTTCAAATAAATAAATAAAACTTTGATTAAAAGGCTGACATAGGAAGAGCATCATGAGTCTGAGTCCAACCTAGGCTACAGAGTAAGTTCCATCTAGGTAGCCTGGGCTAGAGTGAAACTCTGCTTCAAAAAATTCAAAATAGCCAGTCATGATGGCACACACCTTTAATCCCAGCACTCGAGAAGCAGAGGTAGGAGGATTGCTGTGAGTTTGAGGCCAGCCTGATACAACAGAGTGTATTCCTGGTCAGCCTGGGCTAGAGCCAGACTCTACCTTGAAAAGCCAAAAGTAATAATAATAATAATAATAATATTTATAAAAACAAAACAAACCTATCATGAACCTCCTCATACATGTTAAAGATTGTATTACCTATATAAAATTTATAGAATAATAAAATATCTGTGTCCACTACACAGTTGAAGAAATATGATGCTACTGTTTTAAGATCCTTATTGCATGCCACTCACTATCCACAATAGCTGTTGTCTTGAATTTTGTTCATTATCTTCTTGTTTATTACCCACTTTTCTTCTCTTCCTGCCTTTCTCTCATTCTTTCATCCTTTCTGTGGTACTGTGGATTGAATCTAGGCAACACTCTACCACTGAGCTACATCTACAGCCCCCATTTATTTTCTTAATGGTTTCACAGTGTAGGTTTGTATTTCTGAAGAATATTTTTTAGAGTTGCTTACATTGAAATGTATATATGGTGCTAGAGAGATGGCTAAGAGTTAAAGGCATTTGCTTACAAAGCCTGCCAACTGGTGTTTATAAAACCAGATGCACAAAGTGGTTTAAAAAAGTGCATATATATATATATATATATATATATATATATATATATATGTTATATGTGTGTGTGTGTGCACACTTCTGTGACCTTTAACCAGTAGTGTATTTGGTGAGATTCATCCATGATGATGGGAGAAATTATAATTCAATCATGATAACTGTTCTAAAGTTTTCCATTGAAGGAATTTATTGTTAGAACAGATGTGTTCATTTTAAGAGGCCCCTGCTGCTCATAGGCCAGGTCGGATTGGAAAACAAAACCAGCACCCTGTTGCCAGAGAGAGTCAAGGCCACCTGAGTTTTGACTTAAGTTCCCATCAGTGCCTCTCTGGCTCCTAGCATGCAGGGTAAGTCACATGGAGTAGGAATTCCCCACTCCTCCAGAAAAGTAAAAGTAAGAAAATTCTCTTTGTTCTTCAGATTTTTGGAGCATCTCCCCCCTCTTACGGCCTCACTTCAGGACCGCACCATGCCACATGGAATGGTGCCACTACAACTCTCATAATAAGGTTTTAATTCTAAAAGAGTAATTTGTCCCAGCTGCCCCTTGTGGAATCAGCCTGTTGCTCTCCCTCTTTTCTTTTCTATATCATTTATCACAAGTCACCCATTTATCCTGTCTATGGGCTGTTGGGTTGTTTCCAGCTTACTAGGATTTTGAATAATGTGGCAGCGGCCAATTTTTATGTCTTGTGATGCACAGAGACCAGAGCTTCTTAAAAGTATAGAAAGCCATGGAGTTCATCTTCACTTTCCTATATGATGCCAAACCCTTTTCCAAATAGGTTGACCTATTCACATCCTTGCCTGCATAATAGAAGAGTTTTCCTTGCTGCACATCTTCCACACTGACCTTATAAGGATCACTTAAGATGATTTCCTTCATTTCTGCATTATTCACAAGAGCCCAGATATGAAATCAACGTATGTCTATTAGTTGATGAATGGATTAAAAATGTACTATACACATATATAAATTGTCAATAAAAATATATTTTCTAGGGCTGGAGGGATGGCTTCATGATTAAGGCACTTGCCTGCAAAGCCAAAGGACCTAGGTTTGATTCCCCAGGACCCATGTTAGCCAGATGCATGGGGGGCACATGTGTCTGGAGTTTGCAGTGGGTGGAGGCCCTGTTATGCCCATTCTCTCTCTCTCTCTCTTTGTCAGATAAATAAATAAAAATAAAATAAGATAAATCAGTATATATATGTGTGTGTGTGTGTGTGTGTGTGTGTGTGTGTGTATTTATTTAAAAAAAAGAGGCCATCTGGGGCTAGAGTGAGACCCTACCTCAATAAATAAATAAGAAAAATTATTAAATATACACATTAAAATATAATTTAGATTTAGTACATGAGGAACCTCTGCCATTTGTGACAGCGTGGGTGAACCCAGAGGATGTTATATGAAGTGAATTAGGCCATGATAGAAAGACAAACATCACAGTATTGCAATTAGATGTAGAATCTAAAATGGTTGAGCTCACAGAGACAGACTAGAAGGATGATTACCAGGAGCTGGGGGCAGTGGTGCAATAGGATGAGGAGATGTTAGTCAAAAAGCATAAAATCTTGGGCTGGAGAGATGGCTTAGCGGTTAAGTGCTTGCCTGTGAAGTACCCCGGTTCGAGGCTTGACTCTCCAGGACCCATGTTAGCCAGATCCAAAAGGGGGCGCACGCGTCTGGAGTTCGTTTGCAGTGGCTAGAAGCCCTGGAGCGCCCACTCTCCCCCCCCCCATCTCTCTCTGTGCCTCTTTCTCTGTCACTGTCAGATAAATAAATAAAAATAAACAAAGAATTTTTTAAAAGAAGCATAAAATCTCCATTAGCCAGGAGGAATAAACACAGATCTAAAGTGCTACATGGTTGAACATAGCATGAATGATAGTCTTTCAATCACTGTCCCACACATTTATAATTTTCACCAAACAGCATCTGTGATGATTTGGATCTGATGTTCCCATAAACTCATGTGTTTCTGAGTGGTTGATCCCCACTTGGTGGCAAGTTGGGAGGTGGAGCCTTATTGGAGGAGGTGTGCTTCTGGAGGTGGACTTAGGGGTGTTGCAACCAGTTCCCCCTTACCAAAGATCAGCTCACTCCTGTGCTACTGTTTTCCACCTGCTGCGACAGAGCTGCTGGGATGTCCAGCCTCTGCTCACACCCTGCTTTCCCCTGCCATCATGAAGCTTCCCCTCAAGACTGTAAGTCAAAATAAAACCTTCCCTTCCATCCGCTGCTTTTGGTCAGATGCTCTGTTCCAGCAATAAGAAGGTAACTCCAACAGCCTCCATTTGCAGTGGAAGTCAGAGATGGTGTGTGATGGTTTTGACCAGCACAGGGTTCTGCTCCTGTTGAGAGTGCCACCCATGTATTGTTTCTTTCTTAACAGTAACTTATCCAAAGCCAGAATTTGTCTCCCGGAGTCAAAAGTGACAGTGTAATCTCACTGCATTAAAGCAGTCTCATGCACAGAGCTTTGTGCACATACATCCTAAAGGGGAAAATTTCTGAATATTTTCAGAAGCAGCCTTAGATTGTTTTTCATGTTCTTTCTTTTCCTTTCTAATTTGTGCTCTGCAGTTACAATGCTTCACACGACCGCAGGAGATAATATGTCCTCAAACCTTGAATCTGGAAATGTGGCATTGGAGCAAGTAATTGGTTCTCAAGATGACAAAATTACCTCAGAATTTCCACATGCATCTCACCTTTCAGTGCATTCACACCAATTTAAGCATCTTCACTGGAGAAAAATGATAGAGGCAGGCTTCCTTCCAGCAGGTTATGAAGGAAGAACTTGCTATCTGGTTAACTGCTTAAACAGTTTCCAGCAAGTGATCTTTCACTTGGAGTAACCAATGCTTGTTAATAAGTCCAGCTACAGGGTAGGGGAGATTAATAAAGCACTTGGCACACAATCATGAGTAGTGGAATTGGGATTTTGGGAACCCATGGGGAAGAGGGTACCAATGCTATATAGTGCCAGCATCTATAATCCCAGAGGGGCTACAGCAAGAGGGGAGGCAGTGACAGAGAAATCATCTGTAAGCTCACAGCAGTGAACTTTGAGAGACCCTGCCTTAAACAAGGTGAAAGGTGAGGACTGACATCTGAAGTCTTCTGAGCTCCACATGAACACACATGAACACACAGAAAATAAACCCAGGAATGTGGGGGATCATTACATGTAAAATACAGAATTAAGATTCCTTTATCCAAGTATTATTTGTCACACTTCAGTTATTGCTGATTATCTATCAATCATCTATCTATCTATCTATCTATCTATCTATCTATCATCTTCTGTCTATCTGTTTCTGGATAACAGGCATTCTATTTATGAAAATCCATTGAGCAGTACATATAGAACTTTTCACTTTTGCATGTATATTTCTGTTTTATATTATTGAGAAATTTAATACATACACATACTTTAACTTGATCACATTCCCATCCTATTACCTACCTTCTTCTATCCCCCACCCCATTTCTATGGAGCACCCCTCTTTACAAGTAGTCCTTCTTCTGTTTTGATGTTCCATTCTTTTTGTTCTCCTCCATCATCTATGCGAAAATGTGGATGGACAGAATTAGGCAGGTCTTGTGAGGCTAAAGATAGCCACTATGAGGTTATTAATGCACTAGTCAGTTTATGTCCAGACAACAGTGCATCAAGATACTCCTTCCTATACTTTGGCCCTTACATGATTTCCACCCACTCTTTTGCAATGTTCTCTGAGACTTGAAAGGTGAGACAGAGATGTCACTTCCAGTATTGAGCTCTCAACAGCCTCTTGTTTCCAGCTTCGTTGAGTTTTGAGTCTCCTTAGTATTTACTACCATCTCCATAGAGAAGCATCTCTGGCTAGTAATGAGAGAAACAGTAATATTATTTCTGCTACCTCCTCTGCAGTGTTCCATGAGCCCTGGCAGGTGTGATAGAGTTGACTCATCCAGTCCTAAGCAGTGGGCTTCTCTTCTTTGTATCACCTTGATGAATCTTGGGTCTCCCCAGGATTTACCACCATCTGTAAAAAGAAGCTTCACTAACCAAAAGTGAGAATAGCATTAATGACTGGGCATGAAAAGATACATTTAGAAGTCAATTGATGTGCTCCACATATCAATTTAGCCAAAGAGCAGTGGTAGCTTCCTTCTAGGGCCTATGTCCTTCTAAGCCATAAGCTTTTATTTTAGTTTTTAATAGCAGGCATGAATTCCCTTTCAGTGAACAGACCTCAAATCCAATCAGAGAGCAGTTGTTTACCCCATAACTTATGTGCCACTACTGCACCTGTGGGCACATTTTGCCTGGCTGCTTGATTGTGTAGCTGCTTGTTAGGATTGTTGATGACTTTTCTCTTCCGGAAGCTTGCATGACACTTCCCAGCACTATGGCAGCTAGCCCACAGGGAGGTGACTTCCAACTCAGTGTGAGCTTGAAATCACAGTACCCTGTTACCACAACATGTGGTGTCTTCAGCAACAGGATCTTATCAGTTAGTTCAGGTGGATGATCAAGAGCACTGGCAATAGCCTGTATTGTTTTGGAGGTATCAGGGGCCTTCGTGACCAACAGCTCACCAGGAAAAAGATACATCCCTGGTACTGGGGTTTACCTGCAATAAACTGGGCTTCAGAACAAAGCATTCTCCAACCTATCAGAGTAATTATGCTAAAACTCTCTCTAGCTGTCTATTTGTGTGTGTATGTGTATACATATATATGTTTGTATACTAATAAAGAATTAAGCTTCAAGTATTGATTCATACCACCTTTACTTTTGCGTATCCCTACCTCTAGTCCTTCTCCTACTTCCCTTTGCCCTGTCCCACTTAGATCTTTACACCCCCTGCATTCTGTCCCTCTGTTTATATGGTGGTTTGGATGTAAATGCATGTCTCCCATAACCTGGGGTACTGTTGATTAAGATTGAGATTTCAACTTGAGTATCCAGCAGCCCTGCTGGGGAAGTGTCACCGGAGTGGATCTTTAATCAAGGTGTATAGAAGGCAATTTGAGCTCTGGTTGATCATGTTTGCTGGCTGTTTGGTGGTGTCTCTGCTATGGGTCTATGGAAGTAAGCCAACTTCTTCCACCACTGAAGGTGTTTCCCCTGGATTCTATAAGACTTAAAGAAACCCTTTCTTTACATAAGTTGCTTGTGGTCAGATGTTTGTCCCAGCAATGAATAGTAACTGCATCATCTTACCTGTTTACTATCCCCTCCCATATTCTTTCTCAATTTCTCCTCCCAATGAGCCTTGTTCAAGCTTCCTGGCCTCTATTTCTGACTCTTATTCCAACTTACAAACAAATCTACATATTCAGAGATAGGATCTGAATATGAGAGAGAACATGCAGTGTTTGTCTTTCTGAGCCTGTATTATCTCACTTAGTATAATTTTTCTGGACCATTCATTTTTCTGCAAATTTCATAATCTTATTTTTTACAGCTAAATAAGACTCCATTGTGTATATGTACCATATCTTCATAATCCATTCATCAGTTATTAGGCATCTAGGTCTATTCCATTTCCTAGCTATTGTGAATAGAGCTGCAACAATTATGGCTGATCAAGTATCTCTACCATAAAGTTTAGAGTCTTCAGAGTATCTGTTCAAGAGTGGTATAGCTGGGTCATATGATCATTTAGGTTTTTGAGAAACCTCCAGAATTATTTCTATAGTGACTGTGCCAGTTAACACTCCAACCAACAGGGGATATTTTATCTTTCTCCACACCCTCACCAGAATTTGTTGTCATTTGAGTTTTTGATGATAGCCATTCTGAATGAAGTGAGATGGAATCTCAAAGTAGTATTTTGAATGTGTAGAGAGATTGTATTAGATGATAAATAGAACACTTATACACTTAAAAGAAAGAAAGAGGAGAGAGTACAGAGAGCTCCTGCCCATGAGAAGCAGGAACAGGGCAAAGTCTATATAAAGACTCAGATTGGAACCTTTTCTAGGTTCTGGATGGAAGCTGAGTTAACCAGCCCTGGAACCTGGACAAATAGTATGTTTTTTAAAATATATTTTATTTATTTATGTATGTATTTTTAAAGATAGAGGGGGAGAAAGAGTGAGTGTGGGCATACTAGGGCCTCTAGCCACTGCAACTCCATACACATGCACCACTTAGTCCATCTGTCTTTATGAGGGTACAGGGAAATAGAACTGGAACCATCACCTTTGTTTAGTTTTTTTTTAATCATTTAAAAATTATTTTGTTTGTTTACTTGAGAGTGACAGACACAGAAAGAGGCAGATAGATAGAAAATGGGTACACCAGGGCCTCCAGCCACTGCAAACGAACTCCAGATGCATGCACCACCTTGTTCATCTGGTTTACGTGGGTATTGGGGAAATCAAACCTCGAACGGGGATCCTTAGGCTTCACAGGCAAACACTTAACCACTAAGCCATCTCTCCAGTCCCCATCACACTTTGCAAGCACCTTTAACCACTGAGCCATCTCTCTAGCCCCCAAACAGATTTAATTTGCATTTTCCTAATAAACAAAGATGATGAACATTTGAAAAACATTTTTTTATATTTTATCTTTATTTATTTTAGAGAGAGAGAAAGAGGGAAAGAGAAACAGAGAGAAAATGTGCATACCAGGACCTCTAGCCACTGCAAACAAACTCCAGATGCATGCACCACCTTGTTCATCTGGCTTACATGGGTCCTGGGGAATCAAACCT
Organism: Jaculus jaculus; assembly: GCF_020740685.1. Taxonomy (NCBI): domain Eukaryota; kingdom Metazoa; phylum Chordata; class Mammalia; order Rodentia; family Dipodidae; genus Jaculus; species Jaculus jaculus. Next base: position 7,620,747 of record NC_059125.1, read on the forward strand.
AAGTCCTTAGGTTTCACAGGCAATTGCTTTAATTACTAAGCCATTTCTCCAGCCCAATGATGTACATGTTTAAATGTTTATTGGACATTTGTATTTCTTCCTTTAAGAACTCTCTGTTCAGTTCCCTGACCCATTTTTGGACTGGGTTGATTGATTATTGTTTTTTTTTTTTTATTTTGCTTAGTGTTTTGAGTTCTTTGTATATTTTAGATACTCAACCTCTGTCAGATGTATAGCTGGCAAAGATTTTTCTCCTGTACTGTATTTTGTGTGTTGACTAAGTTGATGGTTTCATTAGCTATACAACAGCTTTTTAGTTCTACAAGATCCCATCCATTGATTGCGTGATTCCTTGGACTACTGAAGTCCTATTTTGAAAGACCTTTTCTATCCCTAGATCTTGGAGTGTTCTTCCTATGTTTTCCTCTAGTTTCAGGATTTCAGGTATTACACTGAGGTCTTGGATCCACTTAAAGTTGTTGTTGTTGTTGTTGTTGTTGTTGTTGTTGTGTGTGTGTGTGTGTGTGTGTGTGTGTGTGTGTGTGTGTGTATGTGTGTGTATACAGTAAAAGAGAAGTGTCTAAATTCATTCTTCTGCATATAGATACTCCAGTCTTTCCAAAACTATTTGTTGAAAATTCTGTCTTTTCTCCAGCATATTCTTTGTCAAATTCAGGTGGCTATAGTTACATGAACTTATATCTGGATCTTCTATCCTATTCCACTGACTTACATACCTGTTTTTATTAGTATATTTCTACAGTATAGTTTGAAATTGGGTATGGTGATATCTCCAGCAGTGTTCTTTTTTGCTGAGAATATTTTTTGGCCATCAGAGGCTTTTTGTGCTTCAAAATTAATTTTAAAATTGTTTTTTCTATTTTTGTGAAGAACATATCCGGAATTTTTAGTGGGATTGTTTTATAAAATAAGGTACACTTGTGTTTGGTGTGTATCTGTTTAGAATGGTAATGCCTTCTTCGTGGATTGCTCCTTTGATCAATAGGAAGTAACCTGCTTTATGTCTTCTGATTAATTTTGGATTGAAGACTATTTTATCATATATTAAAATGGTTAAATCCACTTGTTTCCTAGTTCTATTTCCCTGAAATATCTTTTTCCATCCTTTCATCCTAAACCAATCTCTGTCTTTGATTGCAAAGTGAGTTTCTTGAAGGTTGTGAAAGGATAGGTGTTGTATTCTGCAAGTGTGGGTTTTTTTGTTGTTTGTGTTTGTTTGTTTTTAGTGATTTCAAGCTAGGGTCTTACTCTAGCTCAGGCTGACCTGGATCTCACTTTGTAGTCTATGGTGGCTTTGAACTCATGGAAATCCTCCTATCTCTGCTTCCCAAGTACTGGGATTAAAGGTGTATACCACATGCCCAGCAAAGTTGTATTCTGATCCAGCCTGTTAGTGTATGTCTTTTGATTAGGGAGCTGAGACCATTAATATTCAGAGTTACTGTTGGAAACTGTGTATTAGTCCCTGTTATGTTGATGACTTTGTGGAGTTCTGTGTTTTCTTGGTCTTCATTTGCTTAAGAAATGTTCTAGCATTGGTTACTGTTTTTGCTCTTGTAACTTCTTGAGTATGTTTATTCTTCTCTATAATGTGTAATATTCCACTTACTATTCTCTGTAGAGGTACCTTAGTGCTTATAAATTATTTTTGCTTTTTTTATCATGGAATACTTTTTTATTTCTCCTTCTATTACCAGAGTTAATTTTCCTGCATATAGTACTTTATCTTGGAAGCTATGACCTTGAAATAGCTGGGAAGATGGTTCAGTGGATAAAGTACTAGCTGCACAAAATTTGAAATACATCATTCCATACCCTTCTATCTTTTAGTGATTTAATTGAAATAGCCATTATTCTGATGGGTAGGCCTTTGTATGTGACAATAAGTTTCTCTCACAGCTTTCAGTGTTCTTTCTTTAAAAAAAATATTTTATTTAAACTGCATTCCTTCCTTCTCTCAGCCTAAGTGACAAAATAAACACTTATTTTTAATAAAAAATATTTTATTTATTTGAGAGAGAGGGAAAGAGAGAAAGAGGCAGGTAGAGAGAGGGGTAATGGGCACGCCAGTGCCTTCAGCTACTGCAAATGAATTCCAGACACATGAACAATCTTATGCATCTGGATTATGTGGGTCCTGGGGAATCAAACCTGAATCCTTTGGCTTTACAGGCAAGTGCCTTAACCACTAAGCAATTCCTCCAGCCCCAGTATTCTTTCTTTATTCAGCATATTTAGTGTAAATAATCAGGGAAACAAGCAAGAGTGCTTGTGTGGTAAACCTGGTACCAGCACAAAGGTGAAGGAGAGAGACACAGAGAACAATCAACTCCTACCAAATCAGATATCCAGAGACACATAGGCTCCCAAGACCTCATCACTGAAGCAGGCCTAAAATGAACCCAACATGGCTCAGGGAAAGTTGTGGAAGAAGGGGTGGAAAGAATGTCAGAGCCACACGTTGGGTCATGATACACAGAGGCATTTGCTCCTACCTATAACTGATGGCTAACCCCACAATGCATGACCCATATACCCTAACAAGGAGGGTCCCTGTGGAGGGGGGAGGACAGGGAGGAGGCTAACAATGGTACCAACTTGACTGTATTCATTGAGTGAGGAATTTTTATTCTGGCCCTATTTCAGCATTCTGTACGCTTCTTGTACCTAGATTGGCAACTCTTTCTCCACATTTGGGAAATTTTCTTCTATAATTTTGCTAAAAATATTTTCTATGCTGTTGGCCTGAAGTTATTCTCATTGCATACCCATAATTTGGATATTTTATCTCTTCAAGGTGTCTCCATTTCTCTCATGCTCTGCTTATGTGTTTGGTTTTTTTTAAAACATCTCATTAGATTTGACTAGTTGATCCAATTCCTCTTCTAAGTTTTCAAGGCCTGATATTCTGTCTTCCACTTAACCCATTCTATTGGTAAAGCTTTCCATGGAGCTGTTTGACTTGTGTTTGTCTTTTCTACCTTTTTTAGTTAAGTTTTTCTTCAAGACTTCTGTCTTTGTTGAGTAATATTTTCACATCCTGATTAGACTTCCTCATTTTATCTGTTTGTGGTCTTTTTGAACTTATTTTGGATTTAATTCACACATTTATCTGTGTCTTACTTGGGTTCTTTGTACCTATTTTATAATGATTCTTTTGAGATATTTTGTCTGGTGTTTCTTTAGGCAGTTCTCATGGGTGTGCTCAGCTATGGACTTGGTATGTCTATGGGGAGAGTGTTGGCTTAGATTTTCATGTTAAGTTGAGACTTACCCATCTGACAATAGCACTTTGGTCAGGCCTTCCCTGTCACACCTGTGTTAACTAGGTACTTGGAACAGGGCTTGTTGTTTCTTTGTGCTCACTCATCTGTCCTCTATTTTGTGGTGCTTGGAGTTCAGTCCTGGAAGTATGTTCTATGCTTCCTGGATAAGGTGTCTCAATTCACTTGTTGCTGTGCTGGAACTTACACTTTGTTCCCAGTCCAAATGGGAAAGATCCTCCCCCCCCCCCCACCACCACCACCATGCCCAGAAGAGGATTATTGAAGGGAATCTGAATGTTGGACCTCAGCTGGGATCCTAGTGCCAGTCACAGGTAGACTGCATGTAACCCAAAGGGTGTATAGAAGTGGATTTCTAAATGGAATCCAGTTGCTAGAACTTAAGCACTTTGTCCCAGTTGGGTTTCAGTTGAGAAACCACATCCTGGGGTGTCATGAAGTGAAGGTTAGGGTGCTGTGACTTACTAGCACTGTCTCAGAAAATATGGCAGGTCCCTTTTCACCAGTTGATGAGAAGGAAAAGTTTGCTGAAGGGATCGAGCTGTAACTTATGCGTGTGCTAGGTCAGCAAGACACACACACACATACACACACACACACACCAGATGTAACGAGGAATGACTTTAACACCTGATTTTTTTTTATTTTTTTGTTCATTTTTTATTTATTTGAGAGCGACAGACACAGAGAGAAAGACAGATAGAGGGAGAGAGAGAGAGAGAATGGGCACGCCAGGGCTTCCAGCCTCTGCAAACGAACTCCAGACGCGTGCGCCCCCTTGTGCATCTGGCTAACATGGGACCTGGGGAACCGAGCCTCGAACCGGGGTCCTTAGGCTTCACAGGCAAGCACTTAACCGCTAAGCTATCTCTCCAGCCCTGCCTCCATATCTTGAGTGCTGAGACTATAGGTACTTGCCATCACACCCAATTTATGTGGTGCGGTTGATGGAACCAAAGACTCTGTGCATGCTAGGCAAGCACTCTACAAACTGAGTTACATTCCCAGTCCTGGTTTTACATCTTGTTTGACCTGCATTTCCAACAGCACCTGAGTAACTGGTAGGTAAGGAATTATGGTTTATCGAAAGCAACAGTGATTTAAATTAGTGCTTTTTAAGCTTTAGTGATCCCAGGAGATCCTAATTTGGTAATCTGGGGTGAAACCCAAGAATTTGCATTCCTTTTTTTTATTATTATTATGTAGTATAAACTTTGAGCCGGGTGTGGTGGTGCATGCCTTTAATCCCAGCACTCAAAGGCAGAGGTAGGGCTGGAGAGATGGCTTAGCGGTTAAGCTCTTGCCTGTGAAGCCTAAGGACCCCGGTTCGAGGCTCGATTCCCCAGGTCCCACGTTAGCCAGCTGCACAAGGGGGCACACGCGTCTGGAGTTCGTTTGCAGAGGCTGGAGGCCCTGGCGCACCCATTCTCTCTCTCTCCCTCTATCTGTCTTTCTCTCTGTGTCTGTCGCTCTTAAATAAATAAAAATTTTAAAAAAAGAAGGCAGAGGTAGGAGGATTGCTATGAGTTCAAGGCCACCCTGAGATTACATAGTGAATTCCAGGTCAGCCTGGACTAGAGTGAAACCCTACCTCGAAAAACCAAAAACATAAAAATAAATAAAGTATAAACTTTGTATGGACACATCATGTGTTGTTACCATCATTTCTTTCCTCCCTGCCCCCATTCCACTGAGGGCTTTCCTCCATGGGATTGCTGGTATTCCTCATGGAGTTATGGGTTATGAGTTGCGGAAATATTTGCATTTCTAATGAGTTCCCAGGAGATGTAGCTGCTGGTAAGGAGTTCATACTTGGAATACCTCTGAGTTAGAAAATAATCTTGTTCTTGGGGCTGGAGAGATGGCTTAGACGTTAAAGACACTTGTTTGCAGAGCTGAGAGCCTGGGTTTGATTCCCCAGTACCAAAATAAAGCCAGATGCACAAAGTGGAGCATGCATCTAGAGTTCCTGACTTGACCATACACATTCTCTTTCTGTCTGTCTCTTTCTCCCTGTCTCTCAAATAAATAATTTATAATTTTTAACATTTTATTGACAACTTCCATAAATATATATACCATAATTATAATCCCCTCCCACCACTCCCCTTTTCCTCCTCCACTGAATCCCTTCTTCTTTCCAATTAGTCTCAAAAATATTTCTTAAAGAAAATGATCTTACTGTCTTTAGTTGTTAGTCTATATCCCTAAAGGAGTGTTAACCTATTTTTCTAATTTTATAAGTTTCTAAACGTTTCACAGAAAGTAGTCAGTCCTCAGTTGTTGTTTTGTTTTGTTTTTTAAAAACCTGCATTATGGGACTGTGGTTTTCAAACCATTTAGTTTTTTGTTAAAGTGTACAATTCAATTTTGTGGTGGGAAGGGAGTGCACACGTGTTTGTGTATGCCTGTGGAGGCCAAAGGACAACCTCAGGTGTCATTTCTCAGGTCCCATCCACATTTATTTTATTGTTGTTGTTGTTATTATTATTATTGGTTTTTCAAGGCAGATTCTTGCTCTAGCCCAGACTGGCCTGGAATTCACTATGTAGTCTCAGGGTGGCCTTGAACTTATGGCAATCCTCCTACCTCTGCCTCCCAAGTGCTGACATTAAAGGCATGTGCCATCATGTCTGGCTTCCAGCCACGTTTTTTGAGGATCTCTCATTGGCCTAGTACTTGCCTAACTGGGCTAGACTAGTTAGTCAGTGAGCCTGTCTCTACCTCCCCAGCTCTGGTACATTTTTTATTTGTTTTTACATGGATTCTGGTGATCAAACTCAGATCTTCATGCTTCTAAGATATTTACCAACTAAGCTATTAGTATATCCGTTTAGTAGTATATGCATTCTTATATAACTGCTATGGTTTAAATGTATTCTCTCCAACAGTAGGTGGTAAAACAATGTGCTAAGATTAAGAAGTGTCTACAGCCATACCCCCCTGAGTAAGCCTAATCTCGTCTGATATCAGAAACTAAACAGGGACAGGCCTACTAGTGCTTGAATGGAGGATTAAGGAATGAGACCTTTAAGAAGTGAAATTTCCTCCCTCATTAATGGGATTGAAGCCCTTAAAAAAGAATTTTCACACAGTATCTGGGCTCTCTTGTCCCTTTACTTTTTGCCATGTAAAGTCACAATGATCCTCCCCTCTGGAAGATGAAGCTTTCATCAATCAAATCTACTATAGCCTTGAGTTTGGACTTCTCACCCTCCAAATAAGCTTTTCTTCTTTATAAGTTATCATCTGTGATATTGCATTATGCCAGAAAAAATGGACTAAGACTATCACCACAATTTAAAAATATTCCCATAATCTTATCATCTCCAGAAGAAACTGTATCACTTACGTGAGGATGTGGTTTGTATTCCAAGGACTCATGTGTGGGAAGTTTTGTCTTCATTGTGGTGATATGGAGGGGACAGAGCCTTTAAGAGGTGTAGCCAACTGGGAGATGAATAGGCCTAGAAATGAGTCCTCTAATGAGATTGAAGCACTTCTCATGGGGCCTCAATACAGTCCCATGAGAGCAAGTTATAAAAGAGCAAGTTTGCACAGAGGAGCTATTGGCAGTTATTGTTTACTGGGGCAGGGTGGGAGGGTAGTCATGCTCTTAGTTGTGTACCAGTGGTAATTTACCTGTGCTCCAGTAAATAACTCCTCCCCATGCACATGCAAGCAATCCTAACTGATCTCAGTGAGTTACCAAAATAAAGGAAAGGGGTTAATTTGGAAGTTTAGTGGGAGGAGGATGAGAGAGTAATGGGGAAGTGGATAAGATCAATATGCATTATATACTTGCATGAAATTCTTAATAAGAAAATAAAAATGATAAATACATAGACAAATGAGCCTGGCTCCTATGTGCTCTCTGGCATCCTGTCTTACTATGTCACTCCTTTCACATGCACTCCCTCCATGATGGCCATGATGAGACCCACATCAGAGGCTGATCAAATGGGACTGTTTAACATTGAGATTTCAGTTTCCAAAGAGTGAAAGAAATAAACCTCTGTATTTATATATTACTTGGTCTCCAGTGTTTTAATAATATCAGAAATGGACTAATGGCCCCATGTTCCTTAGCTATTACACCTTCACCTACTAATCTTCCAGCTGCCCAGCTATGGGCAGCCAATCATCTACTTTCTGTCATGAATTTGACTCTTCTGTACATTTCTGGAGAATGGAAACCTATGGTCAGTCACACACTGTTCATCAGTGTTTTCTTGGGGGAACAGAAGCCAAGCAATATTTGTGATCATTACCCAGCTTATCTGAATATAAATCACTCACGATGCTGTTTGTGCAAAATAGAACTAGATCTACCCATATCCACTTGGAAATGTTGGGCTAGCATGGTACAAGTTAAAAAAATCAAACAAAGCCGGATGTGGTGGTGCACACCTTTAATCCCAGTACTCAGGAGGCAGAGTTTGAGGCCACCTTGAGACTACATAGTGAATTCCATAGTGAATTTGAGCTAGAGCCTCAAAAACCCAAATAAATAAATAAATAAAACAAAAGAAACTCAATTAGAATTGGTTCACCTAATTGAAAAAGTCCAATGGTAGGAGTTCTACCTCCATGTATTTTGATCCCATTCCCTACATCTTGCTGCATACTTACCTTTTGTTGCAGTTACTTTCTTATTACTGTGATAAAGCACCCAACCAGAAGAAGCATCTGAAGTGAGGAAAGAGTTTATTTTGGCTTACAATCTCAAGGGGAAGCTCCATGATGGCAGGGGAAAGCATGGCGTGAGCAGAGGCTGGATATCGCTATAGCAGGCAGATAACAGCAGCAGGACAGTGAGCCAAACTCTAACAAGGGGAAGCTGGCTATAACCTCTCTAACCCCCTCCCCAAAACACACCTCCTTCAGCTAAACTCCACCTCACAAATTGCTACCACCTAGGGGCCAAGCATTCAAACCACATGAACTTATGAGGGACAACTAATTCAAACCATAATACCTTTTTAAGACTAGCATTTTAAAAAATCATCCTATTTCATGTATTTAAGGTACACAACATATATATATATATATATATGGTGTGTAATGATGTAAAGTGATAATTATACAATCAAGTAAATCACAGCAACAATCTCATATACTTGCCTTTTTCTTTCTTTTATGGTTAGCAAAAGTTCCTAAAATACACTCTTAGCAAATTTCAATTATATAATTCAATATTATATTATCAACTGTAGCCCCCATATTAGACATTATTTGCTCTCTAGATTAATTCATCCTATATCATTTCAACTCTGTTCCCTTCAACCTACATCTTCCCTTTCCTTTGCTCTGATAAACATCTTTCTACTACTTTCTGTTGTTCTGTTGCTGTGTACTCAATTTTTTGTCTCGTGTAAGTGACATCATGCAGATATATGTCTGTATCTAGCTCACTTCAGTTAGCATAATGTCCTTTAGTGCATTTGCATTGTTAAAAATGGCAAGATTTCTTTTTATGAGGCTGAATAATATTCATTACATATACACATAATATGTCAATCAGGTTATTCACTCATTCATCCATAATTAAAACTAGTTTCCACATCTTGGCTACTGTAAATAATGCTTCAATGAACAGAGGAGTGCAAGTATCTCTCTAATAGGGTGATTCCACTTCCCTTCAGTTATACACAGAATTTGCTGAATCATGTGGTTTACAGGAGGAAGGGCTTCTTTCAGCCCATAGATCCAAGGGGGAGTTCCATCAATGGAAGAAGAAGCTGACTCCCATTCATAAATCTAAACAGAGAGACACTATCAAGCATCCAGCACCACAAGAAAACACAAATCCACAGCTAGTAATACCCCCGGTGCTCAGACTGATCTGCATACACTTGGTCTGGAATTCAGATCCACCCCTAGTAACACCTTAGGGCTAGACGACAGGATCTGCCCCCAGTAGCAGCTCCTCCAACCAGGGGGCTTCTGGCATGCTTTAATAAAACACCTGAGAGCCAGGTATGGTGGCACAGGCCTTTAATCCCAGCACTCAGGAAGCAGAGGTAGGAGGATTGCTGTGATTTTGAGGCCACCCTGAGACTACAGAGTGAATTCCAGGTCAGCCTGAGCTAGAGTGAGACTCTACCTCAAAAAAAAAAATCACCTGAGGGCTGGAGAGATGGCTTAGCGGTTAAGCGCTTGCCTGTGAAGCCTAAGGACCCCAGTTCGAGGCTCGGTTCCCCAGGTCCCACGTTAGCCAGATGCACAAGGGGGCGCACACGTCTGGAGTTCGTTTGCAGAGGCTGGAAGCCCTGGCGCGCCCATTCTCTCTCTCTCCCTCTATCTGTCCTTCTCTCTGTGTCTGTCGCTCTCAAATAAATAAATTAATTAATTAAAAAAAAAACTATAAAAATAAAAAAAAAATCACCTGAGTCTACTAGGAGATATACATTCAAACTACAACAACCATATATTAGGATATACAGCAAATCTTAACAAATATAGGAAAATTGAAATAATTCCTTATACTCTATCTGATCACAATGGGATTAACCTATAAATCAACAGTGAAAAGACTATAGAACATACACACTCATGAAAAACAAGCAAAAAACCAAATAAATAAATAAAACCAAAGAAACTCAATTAGAATTGGTTCACCTAATTGAAAAAGTCCAATGGTAGGAGTTCTACCTCCATGTATTTTGACCCTATCCCCTACATCTTGCTGCATACTTACCTTTTGTTGCAGTTACTTTCTTATTACTGTGATAAAGCACCCAACCAGAAGAAGCATCTGAAGCGAGGAAAGAGTTTATTTTGGCTTACAATCTCAAGGGGAAGCTCCATGATGGCAGAGGAAAGCATGGATAAATGAATGGGTCATTGAAGAAATCAAGAAGGAAATTTTTTTTTAAAAATTTTTATTTATTTATTTGAGAGCGACAGACACAGAGAGAAAGACAGATAGAGGGAGAGAGAGAGAATGGGCATGCCAGGGCTTCCAGCCTCTGCAAACGAACTCCAGACGCGTGCGCCCCCTTGTGCATCTGGCTAACGTGGGACCTGGGGAACCGAGCCTCGAACTGGGGTCCTTAGGCTTTACAGGCAAGCGCTTAACCGCTAAGCCATCTCTCCAGCCCAAGAAGGAAATTTTTAAAATATTCATAGAATCAAATGATAATGAAAACACAACATACCAAAAAATATGGGATACAATAAATGCAGTCCTAAGAAGGAAATTTATATCATTAAGTGCCTATATTAAGAAATTAGAGGGCTAAGCCAGGTGTGGTGGTGCACGCCTTTAATGTCAGCACTCCAGAGGCAGAAGTAGGAGGATTGCTGTGAGTTCGAGGCCACCCTGAGACTACATAGTGAATTACAGGTCAGCCTGGGTTAGAGTGAAACCCTAACTTGAAATAAACAAAAAAGAAAGAAAGAAAGAAAGAAAGAAAGGAAGGAAGGAAGGAAGGAAGGAAGGAAGGAAGGAAGGAAGGAAGGAAGGGAGGGAGGATGGAATAAACTAGAGGGATAGGGAGATGGCTCAGCAGTTATGGTGCCTCCCCATAAAACCTAACAAAATGAGTTTGATTCCCAACTACCCACATAAAGTCAGATGTACAAAGTGGTGTATGCATGTGGAGTTACTTTGCAGTGGCTAGAGGGCCTGATGTGCCTATTCCTTCTGTCACACTGCCAGGCGTGATGGTGCACCTATTTAATCCAAACATTTAGACAGCCAAGGTAGGAGAATTGCTTTGAGTTCAAGGTCAGTCTGAGACTACATAGTGAATTCCAGGTCAGCCTGAGCTAGAGTGAGACCCTACCTCAAAAAAAACAAAAACAAACAAACAAAAAGTCCAGGTGCAGATACATTCACTGATGAATTCTACAACATTTCATAGAAGAACTAACACCAATGCTTCTCAAGCTTTGCCACAAAATAGAAAAGGTACAAATACTACCTAACTCCTTCTATGAAGCCAGCATTGCCCTGGTTAAAAAAAAAATCAGAGAAACACATTAACAAAAAAGAAAATTACCCAACAATCTCCATCATGAACATGGATGCAAAAATTCTCAATTCAATACTGGCAAACAGAATAAAAGAATATATCAAAAAGATCATTCACCCTAACCAGGTAAGTTTTATCCCAGAGATGCAGGGATGGCTCAACATATGCAAATAGGTAAATGTAATACACCATATAAATGGACTGAAGGACAAATATCACAGGATCATGTCAATAAATACAGAAAAGGCATTTGACAAAATCCAACATCCCTTCATGGTAAAGTCCTAAAGAAACTGGGAATAGAAGGAACATATCTCAACATAATAAAGGCTATTTATGACAAATCTATAGCCAAAATAATACTAAATGGAGAAAAACTTTGTTTTGATTAATAGAAAGAGAGAGAGAGAATGGGTATACCAGGGCCTCCATCTGCTGCAAATGAACTCTAACCACCATGTGCATCTGGCTTACGTGGGTCCTGGGGAATTGAACCTGAGTCCTTTGGCTTTGCTGACAAGTTCCTTAACCATTAATCCATCTCTCCAGCCATGAAAAAGCTTTTTGAAGTATTTCCACTAAAACCAAGAATAAGAAAAGGAGCCGGGCGTGGTGGCACGTACCTTTAATCCCAGCATTTGGGAGACAGAGGTGGGAGGATCTCCATGAGTTTGAGGCCACCCTGGGACTACGTAGTGAATTCCAGGTCAGCCTTTGCTACAGTGAGACCCTACCTCAGAAAAAAAGAAGAAGAAGACAAGGGTATCCACTGTTGCCGCTTTTACTTAATGTAGTATTAGAAGTTTTAGTTATAGCAGTAAGAGACACAAATAAAAGGAATACAAATTGGAAGGAAAGAGGTCGAATTATCATTATTTTTAAATGATAAGATTCTATACATAAGGAACCCTAAAGACTCTACCAGCAAACTGTTAGAGTCAATAAACACTTTTAGCAATGTAACAGCATACAAAATTAACACACAGAAATCAGTAGCCTTCCTATATGCCACACATACCAAGGATTAAATCAGAGAAACACTCCCATTCACAATGGCCTCCAAATAAATAAAATATCCTGGAATAAACCAATCCAACGAAGTTAAGGATATCTTAAAAAAGGAAAGAAAAAAATACTTTAAGATACTTGAGAGAAATTGAAGAAGATGCTAGGAAATGGGAATGAGTTGGGTTGAGGGGACAACAGTGTATAACCTATAATAATACATATATAATAATTTTTTCAAAAAAGAATGTTAAGAGCCAAAGGAAGGGTGGAACTTCTTAAGATGAAATCTTCCTGATACAAAATGACCTTGATATTTACGAGCATATAGTGCTTGATACTACCTAGACAAGACATTCATAATAGGAGGAAAAGGACTTGAGAGTTGGCTTAGGGGTTGAGGTGCTTGCCTATGAAGCCTAAGGACCCAGGTTCAATTCTCCAGTATCCACATAAGCCAGATGCACAGGGTGGTGTATGTGTCTAGAGGTCATTTGCAATGGTTAGAGGTCCTGGCTTGCCCATTCAATCCCTCTCTCTCTCTCTCTCTCTCTCTCTCTCTCTCTCCCTTTCTCTCCTTCTGTCTCTCTTTCAAATAAATAAATAAATAAATATGACATAAAAGTAGAAGAGAGATTAATTGGAAAGAGGAGGGGACTCAATGAAGGGTAGATTTGAGAGGAGGAAAATGAGGGTGGGGTGGGAATTATTATAATTTATTATCTATACTTAAAGAAGCTGTCAATGACAAGTATTTTTAGGGCTGGAAAGATTCCTTAGTGGTTGAAGTGCTTGCCTGCAAAGCCAAAGGACTCAGGTTCAATTCCCCAGTACCCACATAAAGCCAGATGCACAAGGTGGCACATGCATCTAGAGTTTGTTTGCAGTGGCTAGAGGTCCTGGTGCACCCATTCTCTCTCTCTCTCTCTCTCTCTCTCTCTCTCTCTAATAAATAAATAAAACAATTTTTTAAAAAAAGTTTTTTTTTATTAAAAAAAGACATGAAAGTAGGATGGGGTTTAGTTTGAAAGAAAAGGTTTCACAGGAATAAGAGGGGTAAGAGAGGGTAGTGGGATATGATAATGAGATGATAAAAATGCATTGTATACATGTATGAAATTGTCAAAAATAAAATTAAAATTAAATTGAATAAAACAGAGCTAGAACAAATTATACTTGTGTGTGCTGCCTCTCAAACCATAGCAGTAAATCTTATTAAACAGCAGAGGTTAGACAGCACTTCAATCATGGCATCTAAAAATAGCTAACAAAGGCCAGGCGTGGCGGCACATACCTTTAATCCCAGTACTTGGGAGGCAGAGGTAAGAAGATCCCTGAGTTCGAGGCCAGCCTGGGACTACAGAGAGAGTTTGAGGACAGCATGGGCTAGTGAAAACTTACATTGAAAAGAACAAAAAATAGCTAACAGAGGTTGCATTATTAAAGGAAACAAGGTAATTTTACATAGGACACTTCATTCATATGACGTGTTTATGATAGGTCAAGATGAAGACAGACAGCACAGATAAGTTCTACAGATCTGGGCTCAGCTCTGCCAGTGAGTCTGGCTGTCCTTCCTGACTTGGCATCCCTGCCAAATACTCTGCCTGGTGTGCCTTGACCCATCCTGGGGGAGGAGAAGTCATTGGCAGCTACTGGAAAAGGCTGTCTGACCCAAGCAGACAGCTTTTTCCTTAGGAAATCATCAGTGTTTATCTACTTGTCGGCCTATGGCTTTCTCCAGCACCTTTGGAGCTGCCCAGGCTGTACCCAGGGTTTCCAGAAAGTGCATGAATTGTATCACCTCCAGAGTCAGCCCCTCACCAGTGAGAGGTGGAAATCAATGGCTAAATACCTGTGCTTTCTAGTCCTCCATGGGGCTGTTTGGAAGCTGCATGGATTAGCTCCATTTGCCTATGGTTATAGTCAGTAACTTCCTTTTGTGTGGCTTCCTCCCATGGCCTGATCAATACTTCAGGCTCTCTCCATCAGGCTTCCCAGGATCACCTCACCAATTAAGTCTCAGCAACCCAATCAGCATGTCAAAATCTATTTTCCAGGAACCAAATGGCAACAACCTCCAGGTGTCTCATTTAGACCTCAGTTCTAAATAAGCATAGAACTACAGTGGAAACTAATTCATAGATGAATTGTCCTCTGGAGCTTTCAAAGAGCTTTCACCAACACTTTCCTTTTGGTCACTAAAGGAAAACAAAAAATCTCCACCAGCACTACTAGAGAATGTAGGATAGATGCCGTGGCTTTGATTTCTTGAGAGAAATGTGTACTGTTATCATAATGAAGGCAAGTATAGATTAATTTTTTCCCTCTATGCACTCTACAGACTCTTGTTAGTGAGTTCTTCATGAGAAAAATAGTCTAAGCAAGGAAATATTAGAGATCATTCTATTGTTTATACAAAGGATGCTCAAGTAATTAATGCAACATTGTCAGGTTTTTTTCCTTCAAGTTTTACCATGAATAACCCATTCATGTTTCATCATGTAAAATGTTCTGTTAAGAATGTGTCATTAAAACATTTTTCACCAAGGAAAAAAACAATTTAAGATGGGTCACAGGCCAGCAATGGCAGAGGAATTCAATATTCTTTTTCTGTCTTGCTACAATTTAAATAAAAATGAAATAGAAAAGGGGAGATCATTGGAGTTGCATCATAAAAAGTAATATATATAGCCATTTCTTTGCAACATACAAAAGAATCTTCTGGGTATTATAGCTTATAGGAGTCTTAGCTACAGAGAATTTTAAATAAAATTGGCTCAATGATAGGATATTATTACTTTGAGAATAAGAATGAACAAAAAATGCATTCCTTTCTCTGAGTTCAAATCCCTAATGCAATGGATAATCCTGCAGTAGAAGAGTTTGATTTAAACTACAGTTTCCCATTTGTGACAAGCCAGGGCTGTCCACCTTGCACATTTCTTCACACAAAGCAGGTCTCCTCATTAGTACAACTAAGAATTTTTTCTCTATAATTTAGGCCCTTTTGCTCCTCATTGGATATCTAGTGTTTGTATTAAAGCATCTCCTTATAAACAAATTCATATGAGCCATGTAGTCATGATTCTTTTAGTCCTATATGTAAGGTTCGGGAGTGACCAAGACCACGGAGACCTCTCTGAGGGAAAGATGGAAACTTTTATGCAGGAAAAGCACAAGCTGCCAGGACTGACTCTCAAGAGTGGAGCACAGTCGACTTGGGATCACAGACAGTGGACTATATAGAGCTCTTCATTTGGGGGAAGGTGAGGAAGGGGGAAGTAAAAAAAAAAAAGTTTCTTTAGGAGAGATCTAAGATAGCCAGGGTGTGACACCAGAACCATAACCAGGTGACTTACAAGATGGGAGGGCAGGAAATCATGACCTGAGTGGGTGGCATTATTAGGCAAGGAAGGGATAATGACTGGGTGGTTTCTTAAAGAATGTGTACAATCCACTTCCTGGTGTCTGTCGCCATCCTCCTGTCTTTGGTGACTCCATTTTGGGAAGCCCATCTTGACCTAACATTATATTTACTTTAAGTTTTACATTTATTTTTTTCAAGAAAATATAGATGAGTTCTTTCACATGTGTGTGTTTGGGATATGCATGTATATAAGGATGTTTGTGTATCAGCAGGCATGTATGTGGACATGAGGAGGCCAGACATTAATGTCAAGGGTTTTTCTCAGTTGATATCCACCTTACTTTTTTTTTTAATTTTTATTTATTTATTTGAGAGTGACAGACACAGAGAGAAGGACAGATAGAGGGAGAGAGAGAGAATGGGCGCGCCAGGGCTTCCAGCCTCTGCAAACGAACTCCAGACGCGTGCGCCCCCTTGTGCATCTGGCTAACGTGGGACCTGGGGAACCGAGCCTCGAACCGGGGTCCTTAGGCTTCACAGGCAAGCGTTTAACCGCTAAGCCATCTCTCCAGCCCGATATCCACCTTACTTTTTGAGGCAGGGTCTCTCACTGAACCCAGGGCTCTCTGACTGGATTAGACTAGCTAGCCAATAAATGTCAAGGATCCTCTTGTCTCTGCTTCCCTGATGCTGAGATTACAGGCATGCATAGGCTTTTACACTGGGGTTTCAAACTCAGATCCTATGCTGGTGTGGAAGCACTTCACCCACCGAGCCATGTCCACAGACTCAGATTTCTTAGTCTAGCTAACCCAAACCAGGTACAAATGAAGTCACCGTCTTCCAGAATGTTTTCCCTTAACCCCTTGGTTCCTGACATTAATTAAAACAAGCAATTTCATATCTGCATATCTTGGGATCAGGATTAGGTCAAGGACATTATGACAAAGGTGGTGCAAAGCTAGATGTTTCCTGATGAAGTATGACAGAGAAAGAGGGCAAATTGTTTCGGTTGGGGGGGAAAGAATAGAACAGCAAAAACAGGAGGAAGTGCTGGTCCTAATTCATGACTGAGGGAGAAGGAAGGCCAGATAACAAAACAACATCTGGAACATTCCTTTTGGCTCATTTAACAGAAGCATGTAAACTGAAGAGGCAGGAATTTGGGAACACTAAAAGAAATTTGAAGACTAGGAAGCAGGTATGTAGAATAAAAGACATTGAAAATCAGTGGAGCTCCCAGGGACATGCTGGATTTGTTGGTAACTACACATTAGACTTCCTCAATACAATCTCATTCATAACACACACACACACACACACACACACACACACAGCTCCACTCATGCTCCATGCTTGTGTATGGGGAGACCAGAGAACTGAGCTTGGTCTATGAGCTAACATTTTCATTCCTGAAGACAATAATGATAGTATGGGCATGTTTGTTACTGGAGATATGGTTGGGTCCCTGACCCTAACAGTCCCCCAAACATCTTTAATATGCCAGTTCAAGAGACAAATCAACAGTGAAAATCAGAAAAGGAAGAATTATTGAATGTGACCACATTGGGAAGAGGAACAAAGAGGTGCAGTGATTCTCCAAGTTTATTTTTGGAATGGTAAACATGAGATTTAAGTTTAAATAGATGGCCAGAGGTCTAAGCAGCTGTGGGCATGTGGAGGCCCTGTCCATCCTCATTCTCTCCACTCCAGTCTCTCCTGCAAGGTGGTCTGACTAGTCTTGTAGATTTTCTCCCCACCTGGCTCCCACAACAGTATGCCCACTGTGGTAGTTTGATTCAGGTGTCCCCCATAAACTTAGGAGTCCTGAATGTTAGATTCCCAGCTGATGGAGATTTGTGAATTAACACCTCCTGGAGGCAGTGTATTGTTAAGGGTGGACTTATGGGTGTTATAGCCAGTTTCCCCATGCTAGTGTTTGGCACACTCTCCTGTTGCTTTGGTCCACCTTATGTTGGCCATGGGGTGATGTCCATCCTCTGCTCATGCCAGCATTTTCCCTGCCATCATGGAGCTTCCCCCTGGAGCCTGTAAGCCAAAACAAACCTCTTTTTTCTCCCACAAGCTGTTCTTGGTTCGGTGATTTCTACCAGCAATGTGAACCGAAGTGGTACCGAGGAGTGGGATTGCTGCTAGACACCTGACTGTGTGGCTTTGGCCTTGTGGAGCTGATTTTCAAGAAGAATGTGGAAGGATTTGAAACATTGGACCAAGAGATGCCTTGCAGTGCTGTAAGTACAGCTTGATGGACTATTTTGGTCAGAATTGAAAGACCTGAATGCAGTAAGAACTATAGACTGTGAGGTTTGGCTTATGAGGGGGAGAAAGAGCTTTGCTTGGACTGGGCTAGAGGCAAGTTGTGTGAAATGCTTGCTGTTATGCCCATGTCCTGAGAAGTTGTGCAGGGTTGCATTGCATAGAAATGAACTGGTGGGAGCAGAGGGAAAAGAAACAGAAAGAAAAATCTTTGGGTGAACTGCTGCCCTTTCAACTGCAATTGAGAGATTGCAACCTTTGTGAGATTGGGTCAGTTGACCTGCATTGGGGCAACGGGAAGAATGTAGACTCTTTTGAAGGGGCCTGAGTGCTCAAGGAGTGTCCTATTCTTCAAAGTCTGCTTTATTCCCCCCTGGATTAACACATTGGGACCTGACCTGGTATTGTAGAGTATAAAAAATGCAGGAAAGAGAGGGCCATTGAATTTGCAACAAGGTTTGTGTTATGCTGGCCCTGATGAAGTTGTTCTGGACTGTGAGTAACCTAACTGGAAGGGCAGAATTGAAATTCCAGACTTGTTGCTGGTTAAAATTATTGGACTTGGAGATTTGCCGCTGGCTAGAGTTGTTGGGGTTGGAGTTGTAGAGTTTGATGTTTGCCTTGATTATTTTAAATCTTGTATTGGCTGAATGTTTCGTTGCTATGCCCAATGCCATCTTTTGCAGTATAAATGTTTATTCTGTGCTATTATGGGTTTTTTAGGCTATATTTTGGTATTATGGCTCAGTTAAAAGACCTTAGATTATGGGGATGTATGTACATCATTAGAAGTGACTAAAAAATAATATGGAGACTTGCTGGTCATGGTGGTACATGCCTTTAATCCCAACACTAGGGAGGCAGAGGTAGGAGGATCACTGTGAATTTTAGGCCACTCTGAGAATACAGAGTAAATTCCAGGTCAGCCTAGAGTGAAACCCTACCTCAAAAAAAAAAAAAAAATATATATATATATATACACACATATATATATAATACATATGTATTATACATACATATATATGTATGTATATAAAGTTGGACAAAATGCATTGTATTTTACATGATGGAAGGTTATCAGTTTATGAGGGGCAGGGGTGGAATGTGGTGGTTTGATTCAGGTGTCCCCAATAAACTTAGGTGTTCTGAATGCTAGGTTCCCAGCTGATGGAGATTTGGGAATTAAAGCCTCCTGGATGCAGTGTACTGTTGGGGGTGGACTTATGGGTTTTATAGCCAGTTTCCCCATGCCAGTGTTTGGCACACTCTCCTGTTGCTGTTGTCCACCTGATGTTGGCCAAGGGGTGATATCCACCCTCTGCTCATGTCATCGTTTTCCCTGCCATCATGGAGCTTCCCCTCGAGCCTGTAAGCCAAAATAAACCCCTTTTTCCCACAAGCTGCTTTTGGTTGGGTGATTTCTACCAACTATGCGAACCTGACTGCAACACCAGCCTTTTCCTTTGCCTAGTAAGAGATTCCTGGGGAAATTCCAACTTCTTGGAATCCTTTGTTTCAATAGTCTGATCATTAAAGGGAGGAACACAAATGTTTCTAGAATATCTTCATTCCAGGGGCTGGTGAGATAGTTTAGCCTTTAAAGATTGTTGCTTACAAAGCCTGAAACCCCGGTTCACTGCCCTAGAAGCCATGTGAAGCCCCTTTGTTTGCAGTCTAGAAATTTGTTTGTAAGGCAGGAAACCCTGTCTTGAAAGTGGAGCATAGACACTTCAAAGTTGTCCCCTGACTTCCATATATGCACTGTGACACATGTGCCCATAAATTTTTTTTTTGAATGGCTACTGAGAGCATACTCTGTTAAAAAATTCCTGCCAGTATGGTTCCGTGTTCACATATTAATTAAAACTGTAACAGCATTCCAAATCGTGACGCTAATTACTCCTGCAGGCTTAAGGATCAACTTCAGAGAGGTAGACTATAAAAATACTTAATTAATCTGCTTTCTGGTGTTAACTAGTGACTTTTCATTGTGAAATGGGAAGATATAATCCTTTCAACTTTTTGTTTATTCACTTATTTTTATTTTATTTTATTTTGGTTTTAAGAGATAGAGTCTAGGCCAGGCTGACCTGGAATTCACTATATACTCTCAGGTTGTCCTTGATCTCATGGCAATCCTCCTACCATGGCCTCCCAAGTATTGGGACCTGAATTATTGGGAATAAAGGCATGTGACACCATGACCAGACCCCTCTTTCAAAATTTTTTGTGTTTTTGAGTTAGGGCCTCACTCTTACCCAAGCTGACCTTGAACTCACTCTGTAGCCCAAAGATGTCATTGAATTCACAGTGATCTTCCTACCTCACCCTTCTAAGTGCTGAGGTTAAAAGTGTTTACCACCACATCAGCTGTCTCAACAATTTTTATTTATTTTTGCCCATATTAGGAATGGAATTTAGGAGTTGACATATGGTAGATAAATAGTCTACCACTGAGCTAGCTACCTCCTCTCCCCAAATCTCAATATTTTGGGAGAAGGCAGGGGCTTTTTGTCTTTGCCATTTGTTTTTAGACTGTGGATGACAGTAGTCTGGGGGAAAAATCTTTGAGGAAGATTTTAAATTAAAAGAGTTGGTTGGGCTGGAGAGATGGCTTAGCGGTTAAGCGCTTGCCTGTGAAGCCTAAGGACCCCGGTTCAAGGCTCGGTTCCCCAGGTCCCACGTTAGCCAGATGCACAAGGGGGCGCACGCGTCTGGAGTTCGTTTGCAGAGGCTGGAAGCCCTGGCGCGCCCATTCTCTCTCTCTCCCTCTACCTGTCTTTCTCTCTGTGTCTGTCGCTCTCAAATAAATAAATTTAAAAAAAAAGAGTTGGTTGGTCTCCAGAACTCCAAAAATATTTGTAAGGAAGCCTGGTGTGGTGGTGCACACCTTTAATCCCAGCACTCAGGAGACAGAGGTAGGAGGATCACAGGGAGTTTAAGGCCACCCTGAGACTACATATTGAATTCCAGGTCAGCCTGGACTGGAGTGAGACTGTGGTGATTTGATTCAGGTGTCCCCCATGAACTTAGGTGTTCTGAATGCTAGATTCTCAGCTGATGGAGATTTAGTTATTAATGCCTCCTGGAGGCAGTGTACTGTCGGGGGCAGGCTTATGGGTGTTATAGCCTGTTTCCCCATGCCAGTGTTTGTCTCCTGTTCCTCCTGTCCACCTTATGTTGGCCAGAGGGTGACATCCACCCCTCTGCTCATGCCATCGTTTCTTCCTGCCATCGTGGAGCTTCCCCTCGAGCCTGTAAGCCAAAACAACCCTTTTTTCCACCAACTGTTCTTGAATGGGTAATTTCTACCAGCAATACGAACCTGACTGCAACAGTAAAGTGGTACCGAGGAGTGGGGTTGCTGCTAGACACCTGACTCTGTGGCTTTGGCCTTGTGGAGCTAATTTTCAAGAGGAATGTGGAAGGATTTGAAACCTTGGCCCAAGAGACGCCTTGCAGTGCTGTAAGTACAGCTTGATGGACTATTCTGGTCAGAGTTGAAAGACCTAAATGCAGTAAGAACTATGGACTGTGAGGTTTGGCTTATGAGGGTGAGAAAGAGCTTTGCTTGGACTGGGCTAGCAGTTTGTGTGACAAGCTTGCTGTTCTGCCTATGTCATAAGAAGTTGTGCAGAGTTGCATTGTGTAGAAATGAACTGGTGTGAGCAGAGGGATATGGCACAGAAAGAAAAATCTTTGGGCCCAGAAAGCCAAGCGCCACATGTTCTCTCTCATATGTGGATCCTAGCTACAGATGATTGGGCTTCTGTGTGAGAATGAAAATACTTAGTAGCAGAGGCCAGTAAGTTAAAAAAGAGACATAAAGGGTGGAGAAAGGAAGGGAGGAGGGTACTTAATAGGTTGATATTGTATATATGTAAGCACAATGATTGTGATGGGGAGGTAATATTATGGAGAATGGAATTTCAAAGGGGAAAGTGGGGGGAGGGAATTGCCATGGGATATTTTTTTATAATCATGGAAAATGCTAATAAAAGTTAAAATAAAATAAAAAAATAAAAGAAAAAGAAAAAAAAATCTTTGGGTGAACCGCTGCCCTTTCAGCTGCAATTGAGAGATTACCACCTGTGAGATTGGGCCAGCTGACCTGCACTAGGGCAACAGGAAGAATGCAGACCCTTTTGAAGGGGCTGAGTGCTCAAGGAGTGTCCTGTTCTTCAACGTCTGCTTTATTCTCTCCCCCCCCCCCCACCGAATTAACAAATTGGCACTCTACCTGGTATTGTAGAGTATAAGAAATGCAGGAAAGAGAGGGTCATTGAGTTTGCAACAAGGTCTTGTGTTTTGGAAATGGCTATGGACAGTGTGAAGCAGGTTTGCTGGATGCCTGCAGAGATCCCATGGGGCCATGAGGATGAACCCTGGATTGCAGTGGAGATCCAGAGGGGATTCTGAGACCACGAGATGGCTGCTAAGGACCTGCTGACCCAATGAAGTTTTCCAGGACTGCGAGTAGCCTAGCTGGAGGGGTGGAATTGGAACTCCAGAGACTTGTTCCTGGTTGGAATTATCAGACTTGGATATTTGTCACTGGCTAGAGTTGTTGGACTTGAAGCTACAGAACTTGATGTTTGCCCTGGTTGTTTTAAATCTTGTATTGACTGAATGTTTTTTTGCTATGCCCAGTGCTATCTTTTGCAGTGTGAATGTTTATTCTGTGCCATTATTAGTTTTGGGGGGATTTTTTGGTATTATGGCTCAGTTAAAAGACCTTGGACTATGGGGATGTATAAACATCATTAGAATTGATAAAAACTATGGGGACTTAAAAGTTGGACTGAATTCATTGTATTTTATATAATGTATGGACATCAGTTTATGGGGGCCAGGGGCAGAATGTGGTGGTTTGATTCAGGTATCCCCCATAAACTTAGGTGTTCTGAATGCTAGGTTCCCAGCTGGTAGAGATTTAGGAATTAATGCCTCCTAGAGGCAGTGTATTATTGGGGGTGGCCTTATGGGTGTTATAGCCAGTTTCCCCACTCCAGCATTTGGCACACTCTCCTATTCCTGTGGCCCACCGTGGATGATGTCCTCCCTCTGGAGGTAGGTCTACAGGTGTTATAACCAGCTCCCTTTCCCTGAGTTTGGCCTACTCTCCTGCTACTGTTTTCTACCTGCTGTGGCAGAGGTGATATTCAGCCTCTGCTCATGCCACGCTTTCCCTCGCCATCATGAAGCTTCCTCTCGAGACTATAAGCCAAAATAAGCCTTCAACTCCCATCAGCTGCTTCTGGTCAGGTGTTTAGTTCTAGGTATGATAAGGTAACTACAATAGTCCTCATCTTTTATAGCTTATTCAATGCCAACTGAAAAGTTCAAGGCTTAAGATCAGAGGTCCAAGATAGACTGTTTTTTCTTGGGCCCAAGATTTAAACACCAGTAGAGACTGGTGGGATCCTAAGTGAAAGGGCAAGAGGCATCAAAGTGCTGGACTGTCATGGTCACACATTGCCGGGGTCAGTGACCTCCAGATCCTCATCTTATGAATTCAAAGACCAGAAATCTACAGACCAAGGGGTAAAATTAAGAAAGATTTTATTAGAGAAGGAAGGAGTGCAGAGCTCTTGCCCAAAAGATGGCAAGAGGTCGTTCTAAAAAAGGGAAAGGCATAGAATTTAAAACAAGGAAGGAATGTTCATAAAGCTCTTGCCCAAGAGGTAGCAAAGGGGGTTTTCCAGAAATGGAAAAGCCTACCTAGAGATGCAGAATGAGGTTTTTTGCTTGGTTCTGAATAGGGACTGAGCTAACCAGTCTCATGCCAGGTTTCTACATAGCAGATCAGCTTTAATCCTCCCAGGAATCCTAATCCTTCAGAGAACTCCTTTGTAGGGTTGAATTTAAGGAAAAAGAAATCTAGGGAGGGAAGTCCTTCTAAGGAGAAGTCAGAGCCTTCTGTGACCTTAGGAGAGTGAAGACTGCTCAGGGACACTCCGGTTGAAAACACTGTATAACTCATAACTTCATGAAGAGAACTTGAAGTTTCCAGGGAAGGACTTGAGTAGAGCCACAAGCATATGGAAGATAGAACTTAGGTGTATGTGTACGGAAATTTAGAAGAAACACACATAGCATCAACCTTGTGCTTCCCCATGGAAGGAAGTTGAGGGCAAACCGTGGAAACTTAAGGAACAATAGCATGGGGAGGGGTGCTGGAGAGATGGCTTAGTAGTTAAGGTGCTTGCCTGCAAAGCCAAAGAACCCAGGTTCAATTCCCAGTACCCACATAAGCCAGATATGCAAGGTGGCACATATGTTTAGAGTTTGTTTACAGTGGCTAGAGGCCCTGGCATGCCCATCCCTCTCTCTCTCTCTCTCTCTCTCTCTCTCTCTCTCTGAAATAAATAAAATAAAATAAAGAATAGCAGAGGGAAAATATCAAAGCAGAGACCAAGAAATTCAGATGAGAAATGAAAATTAATGAGGGTTATGCCCATGGCTACTCTAAGTTTAGAGAAGTTACACAAGTCATAGACCTAGAGAAGCCACCCAGGTGGTACATTTGGCATATAAGGGAAATATGCATGTGGTAGTTTTAGAGACCAGAGGAAAAGCATGCATGTCATTAAAGTGAGGAGTTACCTCAAGGGAAAAAGCAGAGGCAAGCAGAGAATTATTCAGACCAAGAAACTGTACCATGTTGTCCCCTCCACTCAGCCAGGCTGGGTTGGGGGTTAGGTCAGACTCACATATATCCCTGTGGCTAGAGTGAGGAGAGGCAGACAGACAGAATGATAGGAAGAAGGCCTCATTGATTGAAGATGCATTTTTTCATAAGATTCAGGCACTCGAGGGGAAGACCCCATTGGTTTGTAAATTCGGAGGGCAGACCCCAGAGTCAGCCCACACCTAGGTAGTATGCTAGGCTGTGGACAAGGAGCCCTGTAACTAGTTGTTGATTAGTCATGATCAAACACAAGTTGCATTCTTGCCATGAGTTCCATTCATGCCAAGAGGGATGGCATATGGGTGTAATCACCTTGTTCTCGCTGAGCCTCAATTTCTGAAACTGCCTAACAGTAGCCAGATTTCTCCTTCAAGGCTCCCGAAATCCCAGAGCTGGTTTGAACATAGCTGTTGGGAAGGGAGAGGGTGGAGGTAGCTTGCAAGCAACTTCAAGAGGAAAAAAAAAAAAAAAAAAAAAAAAAAAAAAAAAAACATCGGTTTGAAATGCATAGTCCTCCGTTTGAAAAGATAGATTTGATGTTTTCTACAGAGCCTTGAAACTCTGCTTAGAATCATCCAGTAGCTCCATAGTGATGTGAATATTATCTATGTTGCCCGAGAAGATGCTATCTCCGCCAGATACATGAGTCAGCCTTTATTCTGTATTTTATAAAGACTGTTGTCCTTTGGATAGAAATGTTTGAGAGGAATTTGTATTTGGAACAAGTTTTTAGTGATCAGTTTATGTGCCAGCATGCCGAATGCTTGCTTGTGTTTTCAAACATTAACTTCTACTTTAAATTCCTGTCTGTTGTAAATGCTTAGATGAGTTTTCTTTCAACACTTGGAAATTATGATATTCTTGGGTATTTTCCCAACTCCCTTTTTCCTCTTATTTTAGGCAATCATACTTTATACTTGGAGGTCACTGAAGGATGAGCACCACCTTTTGTTCCCCAGGTAACATTAGAAAGGGAAACATCACAATTGCCCCTCAATAGGATTTAAAACAGCAAATGAAATGAAAGAGTCAGTTCCTATCAGAGAACAAAGTCCCCTGGCCCAGGGTAGAAATTACATTACCTCCCCTAAGTGTAAGTCTAGGGCTGGAGTGATGGCTTTGGTGTTTAAGGTGCTTGCCTGCAAAGCCTAAAGACCCGGGTTCGATTCTCCAGGTCCCATGTAAGCCAGATGCACAAGGTGGTGCTGTGTCTGGAGTTCATTTGTAGCAGCTGCTGGACCTAGTGTACTTATTCTCTCTTTCCCTCTCTCCCTTCTAGTCTCTCTGTCTCAAATAAAAAAAAAAGTTAAGGGGCTGGAGGGATGGCTTAGCAGTTAAGGCAATTGCCTGCAAAGCCAAAGGACCCAGGTTCGATTCCCCAGGACCCACGTTAGCCAGATGCACAAGGGGGCGCAGGAGTCTGGAGTTCATTTGCAGTGGCTGGAGGCCCTGGCTCTCTTATTCCTTTCTCTCTCTTTCTCTCTCTCCCACTTCCTCTGTCAAATAAAAATAAAATATTAAAAAAAAAAAGCCGGGCATGGTGGCTCACACCTTTAACCCAGCATTGGCGGGGGTGGGGGTGGAACAGAGGTAGGAGGATTGCCGTAAGTTCGAGGCCACTGGGAGATGACACAGTGAATTCCTGGTCAACCTGAGCTAGAGTGAGACCCTACCTCAAAAAAACAACAACAAAAAACAAACAAACAAACAAAGAGTAAATCTAACGGAGCTTGTCAATTATTCATTTGGTCAAGAGACTACCCCTCACCTAAAGACATGCTAAGGAAGTGGGAGAAATAGTCATTCCTTTAATGAAATAATGGACTATACCCAGAAGCCCCTTCCTTGGGACAGTTGCTCTCAAATCCTCACTGCAGAGCCTGTCTCCTTCTCTGAACTCTAACTTAAAACGTATCATCTTTTCCTTTTTTTTTTTTTTTTTGCTTTTTCTTTAGATTCTGTCCCCAAATACCAAACATGTTTGCCCTGACACTTTGGGCCTTCCCCCGCCCCATTTTTCTTAATAAATTTCTTAATAATTCTCCCTTCCTCGTCTTTTGTGTACCTAAATTTTTATTGTCCTGAGACAAAGAACTCATGAAAATCTGCACCACTACTGTTGAAGGAACAGTGCAAACCATCAAGCAAATGGTATAAATAGTAGACATCAGAGTTGAACAGGCAGAGTAGATAATCAAAGGTCACTTTAAAGAGATTCATCTTCTGTGTCTTGTTAAGAGTTGGATCCTTGCATATCAACTAAAGCTGTGAAAATTGAAGCCTGGAGAGACATTCTTTACCTGAAAATCTCTAAGTAAAATTCTACTATCCAGGTCCCAAGGAAAAAAAGGAGGCCAATATGGCTTTGGAAGAACAGGTTCCCAATTGGAAACAAATCACTTTTATTACCTTTTTTTACATTTTTCACTTGCAATTTGTGGACTCATAAATATTATATTCAGTTAAATTTTGAATGGATTCTGATTTATTTTTTCATAAATTTTTTAGAAAGTAATTGGCTTGTTCTCTGAAGCTCTCATGATATTGAAGATGAAAATATTACATGAGCATTCTGAAGTTTGGAAAAATATGTGGTGGGGGAATAGTGTGGTCACAGATTTCGTACCTAATTTGTACTTTTTTAGCCCCCCACTCTCACTCTCACACTCCATTCATTAACCAAATTACAATTACACATGTCCCCTGAGGGCTGCAGTACATCAGTCTAAATTGTTTTGTAACCCTTAGCTTGTAGCCTTTGAGTTTGCTGATTTAGAAAGAGACAGGTTGCTGAAATTTTAAAATTCATTTGTTATGGGAGGTTGGAAATAAATCCAAACACCTTTAGTGTATGCACTGGTTGATTTATTACTACTTGGGAAATCTCTGGGCTGTAGTTAAGAACACCAATAAATAGCAAGGACTGTGAATATAGCTCAGTGGTAGAGCACTTCTCTAGCATGGTGAGGTGGGTACTAACAGCTATTTTCATGTTGATTTTTCTTAAGTGGGCATTTATTCTTTCTAGCTTCTCATAACTCTTTGAAAGGAAAACTAAGTCCTTTATATAGTTCATTCCCTCTCTTCCTCCCTCCTTCTCGTGCTTGCTCTCTCTCTCTCTCTCTCTCTCTCTCTCTCTCTCTCTCTCTCTCTTTTTCTTTCTCTTTGTGTGTATGTATTCACTAGCCTAGAAAAGAGATTTTTCCACAGGTGATCAATCTCATTTACCCCAAACCTAAGATGTTGGAGTATTTAAATATACTTACAATAGAAGAATAGAGACAGAGAGGGACAGAGGAGGTATGGGGAGCCAGCAGTGGCACAGGACAGGGGAGAAAAAAAACCTCACAAATGTCATCTCGTTAGGTTTTGCTCAATTTTCTGGCTTGCTGTGATGTTTCAAAATCATGATTCTGAATTTAATATCCCTTTCACTCCGATGACATCTAAAAATTTGGTAAGTTTGCCTTCTCAGAAGAAACAGATGGTGCACTGGATCACCTTGCTCCTCCCTCTGGGAACCTAGCAACAGGCTGACTCATAGGAGTGGCTTCAAGATTTTAGCTTAGAAGAGTAAGTTATTTGAAAGCTGAGGTGGCAGAGTTAGGGAGATGGCTCAGTGGGTAAAGTGTCTTGCAAGCATAGGTGCCTGAGTTCAGATCTTCAACAACAGTATAAAATCTGGGTGTGGTGGCAAATGCCTGTAATCCTAGCACTCAGGGTACAGGGCCAGGAAGATCTTCCTTCCAATCTGTGAACTCCAGGTTTAGTGAGAGCCTTTCTCTCAAAAAGTGAAGTGAGCTGGGCATGGTGGCACACACCTTTAATCCCAGCAGAGGTAGTAGGATCACCATGAGTTTGAGGCTGCCCTGAGACTACATAGTGAATTCCAGGTCAGGCTGGAATAGAGTGAGACTCTACCTAGAAAAAAAAAAAGTGAAAGGAAGAATGATTGAAGAAGACACCCAGCACTGACCTCTGGCTTACATGTGTATGTACATATGCTTCTACACACATATGAACATGCATGTATACATTACATACATGCATGCATACCAAACACATATACACAAAGATGGGAAAGAAATTCAAGGTGGCTCCCATCCAGGATTTGAATGATCCTTATGTCAGCAAGGCCATTCCACTATCCATTAACCCAAGTCCTTCTAATTCCTAATAACACATTTCTAACTGGGTGTCCCTTGCTCCCTCCTAGCTTCCCTATAAGTCTGGAGAAAAGTCCTTGTCATGGAGCCAAACGTTTGTGTTTCTAACTATGTCCTGCTCCAAAATGCTTGCTCAGGAAAGAAAAGAATTGGAGGCTAAGGCCAAATACAATTCATATATGACATCTGTCATGCATTCAGTGGCCCTCAGCCTCTAAGTTTCCTTAACCAATGGTTTACCCGTGGTTATGTACTGCTTATGCCATTTGTTCTTATCCAAGGATCCAATAACTGGTGCTGAACACAAGGCACATATCACTTATCCTAATGCTATAGTGTTTTGCAAAGTCAGGATTCATCTCCAGAAGAGATACATCTTTATTAAGATGACTAACATTTAATCAGCACTCATGAGGCAGAAATACGAGGATCGCTGTGAGTTCAAGGCCAGCCTGAGAGTACATAGTGAATTCCAGGTCAGCCTGGGCTAGAGCGAAACTCTACCTCAAAAATCAAACAAGCCGGGCATGGTGGCACATGCCTTTAATCCCAGCACTTGGGAGGAAGAGGTAGGAGGATCGCTGTAAGTTTGAGGCCACCCTGAGTCTACATAGTGAATTCCAGGTTAGCCTGGGCTAGAGTGAGACCCTACCTCAAAAAACCAAAAAAACAAACAAACAAACAAAAAAGATTGGCTGGAGACATGCTTAGTAGTTAAGGCACTTGCCTGTGAAGCCTAAAGACCCATGTTTGACTCTCCAGGTACCATGAAAGCCAGATGCACAAAGGTGAGGCAAGCACTTAGTCACACATGCCCATTAGGTGGTGCAAGCATCTGGAGTTCAATTGCTGTGGCTGAGGCCCTGGCATGCCAATTCTCTGTCTGTCTGTCTGTCTGTCTGTCTGTCTGTCTGTCTCTCTCTCTCTCTCTCTCTCTCTCTCTCTCTCTCTCTCATGCGCTCTCTCTAAAAAATAATTGTTTTGTAAAGACAACTGGCAAGTTATTTGGCTGAGTAGGACTCACCACATTGGAATGAACAATGTCTAGGTAGTTCCAAGTTATCAAAGACCATAGAAGTCCTGGAGGAGCATATCTGTAATGAAAGAAAACTAATGGAAAATAAAACCTGCCCATAATTCCATTCCATGACTCCTCCTCAGCAGTTTGGAAATCCCTTCAAGCCCTAAAGATGACAAAGGAGGTGTGGAAAGGCAGAATAATGTTCCTTTACCCAAGGCATCTTTGTCCTGGGGCTGGAACATTAGCTCAGTAGATAAAGCACAGGTATAAAGATTGCAGTTCAGATCTCCAACACTCATGTAAATGGCAAGTAGCCATGGCACCCTGCCTGTAATGCCAGGGCTTGGGAAGTGAAGGTAGGGGATTCTTGAGGGAAAGTGGTCAGCTACACTAGCCAAATCAGAACCCAACACTGACCTCTGACCTTCATGTGCACCCACATGCACAAATGAACACACACACGCATGCACACCATGCACACATGTACATGCAAAAGAATTTTTTTTTCTTTTGGTTTTTCAAGGTAGGGTCTTGCTAGTCCAGACTGAACTGGAATTCACTATGTAGTCTCAAGGTTGCCTTGAACTCATGGCAATTCTCCTACCGCTGCCTCCCAAGTGCTGGGATTAAAGGCATGCTCCACCACGCCCAGGGAAAAGAAATTTTCCGAAGCAGGGACTCATTCTAGCCCAAGTTGATACAGAGTTCACTCTGCAGCCCATGATGGCCTTGAACTAAAGGTGACCCTCCTACATCAACTTTATATTAAAGGCATGAGGCACCATACCCAGCTCAAAAAAACTGAGATATCTATGTCCTAATTCATAGATTCTATGAATATGTTACCTTCCATGACAAAGGGGAATTAAAGTTGCTGATAACTGACTGTAAGATAAGTTTACTTGACTTATAATTATAATTATTATTATTTTGGTTTTTTGAGGTAGGATCTTACTGTAACCCAGGCTGACTTGAAACTTACTATATAGACTCAGGGTGGCCTTGAACTCATGGCGATCTTCCTTCCTCTGCCTCCCATAGTGCTGGGATTAAAGGTGTGTACCACCACACCTGGCAGAGTGTATCCTGAATTATTGAGTGACCCTGATATAATGGCAGAAGTTCTTTAAAGGAATAAAAGAAGGCAGAAGAATCAGAGTGCATTGAAACCCCATAGCAAAGAGAGGAGCCTATGCAGAGGTTAATATCTCCTGCTCTGTCTGATCATTATGCCAGGCCAAGTCAGGTAGTCCTTGCAATGCCTGGGAAAATAGCCAAGTGGATCCTTCTTGGGATCTTGTCTCAGCATTCCTTACCTATGTGTGCATTGAGAGCACCCTGCAGGGCTTCATTATCAGCTCTGTATTACTTTTTTGGATTCTGCCCATAAACACAATGCTTTCTATGATCTCCGATGTACTGGAAAAAAAAAAAAAACTCCTTAAAATTCAGCTATCTGGGGTTGGAAAGATGGCTTAGCAGTTAAGGCCCGTGAAGCCTAAGGACCCAGGTTCAATTCTCCAGTACCCAAGTAAGCCAGATGCAAAGTGGCAGATGCATCTGGAATTTGTTTGCAGTGGTTACAGGCCCTGGTGCACCCATTTCTCTCTCTCTCTCTCTCTCTCTCTCTCTCTCTCTCTCTCTCTCTCTCTTTCTCTCTCTCTCTTTCTCTCTCTCTCTTCTTCCCTTCCTCCCTCCCTACCTCCCTCAGATAAATAAATACCATTTTTAAATACAGCTATGTGAAAGAAAACTTGCATCTGAAAGAAAACTTGAATGTAATGAAACTCTGAAGATGATGTACAAGGTCTGATTGAGTCCTTATGAAGCTAACTGCCCTTAGTGGGCTTCCATTAGGTGGCTGTTCCTCTGACTAGGAGTCATTCACCTGACTGACCACCCCAGGACTTCCCACAGTCATATAACATATAGTCATGAACATAGATCCATGAACACATAAAGTTCCTGTGAGGGAGGGACCCTAAAACTATAAAAATATTGGGAGAGAATATATGTGGTAAATCTTCACACTAGATTTTAAGCATGACACCAAAAACACAACCAAAGGAAAAAATAAGCATCTTTTACTTCATCAAATTTTAAAACATTTATGAATTATACTATAAAATGTGATAAGTACACAACGGAAAAAAATATGGTCAGATCACATATCTGATAATCTAATACCAAGAATATAAAAAGAGGCCAGGCATGATGGCACATGCTTGTAACCCCAGAAATGGGGAAGGGGAGACAGAAGGACCAGGAGTTCAAGACCAGCCTGGACTATCTGACAAGTTAAAAGCCAGTTTGGACTACATGTCTAAAATAAAGTAAATAAATTAAAACAGTGACTAAAGTGAGTTGAGTGTAGTGAAAGTAGAGGCATGAGGACTTCGAGTTTCAGCCTAAACAACATAAAAATATGCTTTTTCCACAAAAAGGTCATTAAAGTGGAAAATGTTGCCATATATATCTCCACAATGAAAGGAATAAAGTGAAAAAGAACAAAAGTTGAATGTGGTGGTGAATCCCTTTAATCCTAGCATCCAGGAGGCTAAGGTAGGAGGATCACCATGACTTCAGGGCCAGCCTGGGTTATAGAGTGAGTTTCAGCTCAGTTTGAAGTAGAGAGAGACCCTGCCTCAAAAAAAAAAAAAATAGCCAGCATGGTGGCACATTCCTTTAAACCTAACACTTGGGAGGCAGAGGTGGGAGGATCAATATGAGTTGGAGGCCAGCCTGAGACTACATAGTGAATTCCAGGTCTCCCTGGGCTAGA
This sequence comes from Jaculus jaculus, assembly GCF_020740685.1. NCBI lineage: Eukaryota > Metazoa > Chordata > Mammalia > Rodentia > Dipodidae > Jaculus > Jaculus jaculus. Next base: position 7,653,343 of record NC_059125.1, read on the forward strand.
GCAAGGCCCTACCTCAACTCCTTCCCCTCACAAATAAACAAAACTAAGTAAATAGATAAATGAGAAAATAAAGAAAGAATAAAGCCAAAAAAAAAAAAGCAAAGCGTGTCTGTCCATACTGTCTACAGGATGCCAAACCTTGCCAAGTGCTATGCAGATGTCTCTGTACCCTACTTTGATCCCACACTTTGATCAGCCAACCATCAGTGAAAGTACAGGAAAAAGATCGAGTGACACATGATGTTTTCTGTGATCCCACTGTCCCAGTTTCCACAGCTTACTGATCTCCTGTGTGCACGCTTCTAATCATTCTTTGAATATTATAAATCATTACCTGGGAATGACATCACTTAGAGCCAACAGGTGCTGCGTCTTTCATCCGTGTCTTCTATTTCTTTCATCTCCCCCCCCCCCCACCACCACTCTCCTCTCTGCTTACTGTACTCCAGCCACACTGGCTTCTTTCCAATTCCGTATAACAGAAATGTCATGCTTCTTCCAGCAAGCTCTTAGACCCAGTTCCGTGTGGCTGGAAAGCTATGGTATACACTTCAGCCCTCGTGTTTTAGGGGTAGTGCTGGGGAAAGATCTAGGGCCTTGTTAAAGCTAGGTAAGCACTCTGCCACGGAGCTACAGGTGTAACCACAAAGATATACCAAACTCGCCTCAAACTAACCATCCTCCTTATCCCTGCCTCATCCTTTGTTTTTAATTATTTATTTATTTATTTGAGAGCAACAGACAGAGATAGAAAGAGGCAGAGAGGGAGAGAATGGGCGTGCCAGGGCCTCCAGCCACTGCAAACGAACTCCAGATGCGTGCGCCCCCTTGTGCATCTGGCTAACGTGGGACCTGGGGAACCGAGCCTCGAACCGGGGTCCTTAGGCTTCACAGGCAAGCGCTTAACCACTAAGCCATCTCTCCAGCCCCTGCCTCATCCTTTTTATCAAATTGATTAACCTCATGCACCACTATGACTGACAGCGCTCACATCTATGCTCAAACATCACTTTGCCCACTTTGCCTGGGAGGCTTATCTTGACCATGCTATCCAAAACAGCACCAATGATAGCCCATCTCTGGCATTTTCTATTTATTATGTGCTGGCCTATTTATTTATCTACTTATTGTATATCTCTGCTGATTACTCCTTTCCTCTTAACCTCTTGGAATTCCTCACTATCTACTTTTCTATTATCTGGCACTTGTGATACATTACAAATCCAGATTGGCCTTCCAGTCTTCCTTTATCCACCCAAACAATACAGAGCAACACTGATATTCTAGGCTGCATTAGGTCTGACTGGCAGGAAATGAAAAGACCTGGTCCCTGTTTACGGAAGTCCTCTAGTCTAGGAGAAGTGGGTAGACAACACTTAGCAATCGGCAGGGCTGTGAAGACTGATCTCTGGAGCAGTGGAATGGCTGAGATTCACTCAGAAGGCCAAGGAAGATTTCCGCGGGTCTTCAAGAGTGCCCTGGGATGAGAGGACACAGCTCATGGAGAGTCTCTCATTACTCTGGAGATTCTCACTGCACAGGAGAAGGGGTAGCATTTCTCATCCCCTTACTGTTCATCAGTCTATGCATTCCCCCATCCCACTCTTTCCCCTTACCTCTGGGGTTTATCACATTTTTTGGAGGGGGAGGGTTTCGAAGGACAGTCTCACTCTAACTCAAGCTGACCTGGAATTCACTATGCAGTCTCAGGGTGGCCTTGAACTCGCAGCGATCCTCCTACCTCTGCCTCCCGAGTGCTGGGATTAAAGGCGTGTGCCACCACACCCGGCTAGGTTTATCACTTTCTGAGAAAGGCCCAAGAGCCTGATGCTGAGGAGCCATCACTCCGACTCTAGCACCTGTGGGTGGAGGGAGTGATGGACAATGTGCTCAAGAAAGACGTACAGCAGAGGGACAAGGCCGGGAGCCCTGTGACTATGCTATTTATATAAAGTTCTCATTATGCCCGCTTGCAGATGGCCACGGTACTTAAGAAAGCTGCCAAGTGAGATTAAAATCAATCAAGAATGTAGAATATGGGTCTTAGGTTCAACAGACAGAACTACTGACGAGGGAGTAGTTGCTAGACAAAAGCCTCCCTGTTTCAGCGTAGGTTGGAGCAGGGCAATGTTCTGGAAAAGGCTGGTTAACCAACTCAGCATGTAATTGAGTCTGTTCTTTTCTCTGTTCTACTAATGATTCATTAAGCAGAGTGTACCGCTCACTGCGATCCAGACTCCTAACTTCAAATCAAACAGAGGAGGCCAATTTCTGCAATGTGTAGGAAGGAAGCAGTCAGTGCCCCGAGTTTGGTTAGAGCAGACTACAGAGGCAGGAACTTTGCAATTGCTTTCATCTAGGCAAAGTATTTTTGGAAAACTATACCTTCCCACCTATACAAAGGACAGGTAGTAAAAATGCCCTAGGCTACTGATAAACACATGCCTTAGACATGGCTGGCATCATGTCAATTATTTTTTAACAAACCTAACAGTAATAATGAAGTTTGTACCTTTTAGCTGCAGTTAATTAGTTGCACTAGAGAAGTAAATGCACAATTGCCATTAAACATTTTAAATACAAATATCACAGTGTTGTGAAATTAAATTTGATGCATTACTTTAAGGAGAGTTGAGAATTGTTGGAAGGTAGGAAGTTCATAATATTCACATTCCATTTAGGCCTGCTGCAAATTAAGCTTTATGATCTGTTCTTGGCAAACTGCATCTTATTTCATCTTCAGAATGACCTTCTAGAATATATGTGCTATTAAATTACTTGACAAATCAGGAAACTGAGGTCCTGAGAAAGAAAGCTGCTGATCAAGTTATATGGAGAAGTCAAGAATTAAAACCTGAGTCAGCCTAACTTGAAAAGCACACTGTTGTGTATGCTTCCAAAAAAGCTCTTTCAGATTTTTGTAGCAAAGATCAAGTACCTTCCAAAACACAGCCCTGAGTGGCGCATGTCACTGGTACAGCACTCACCCAGCCTGGGCAACAAGGCTCTATGTTCCATCTCAAGCTCTGTGAAGGTCCTGTCAGAAAAACAACAGACAAAAAGGGTGTTTTCACTCACTGTGAATAATATGCATGGTGAGGAGGTAAAGCTGTGTGTGTGTGTGTGTGTGTGTGTGTGTGTGTGTGTGTGGGTGTGGGTGGGTGGGTGTGTGTATGTGTGTGTGTTTGTGTGTGTGCGCACGCGCGCAGAGATCAGAGAAAAATGTTGTGTCCCCCTTTATCACTCTTCCACTTTATTTCCCTGAGACAGGGTCTCTCACTGAACACCAAGCTCCTTTCTCCTTTTCTTTTTTCTTTTCTTTTTGTACATTTTATTGATTTATTTGAGAGAGAGAGAGATGCAGAAATAGGCAGGTAGAGAGACACAGAGGGAATGGGAGTGCCAGGGCCGCCAGCTACTGCAAACGAACTCCAGATGCGTGCACCCCCTTGTGCATCTGGCTTATGTGGGTCTTGAGGAGTTGAACCTGGGTCCTTTGGCTTTGCAGGCAAGTGCCTTAACTGCTATGCCATCTCGTCAGACTTTCTCCTTTTGAATTAGGCTGACCAGGGAGTCCCATCAGCAATGGGTTCACAGACATGCATAGTCATGCCCAACTTTTGATGTGGGTATTGTTGGGCATGTCAACTGGGTCCTCAAGGTTGCACAGCAAATTCTCTTACCTGATGATCCATCTTCACATCCTTAGCTTCTTAGTAGTTGAAAAATACACAATCCTCAGCCAGGTGTAGTGGCACATGCCTTTAATCCCAGCACTTGGGAGGCAGAGGTAGGAGGATCACCGAGAGTTGGAGGCCACCCTGAGACTACATAGTTAATTCCAGGTCAGCCTGGGCTAGAGTGAGACCCTACCTTGAAAAAAGAAAAAAAAGGACACAATCCTCTACTGTTTTTTGGGGGGTGAGGTAGGGTCTCACTTAGCCCAGGCTGACCTGGAATTCATTATGTAGTCTGAGGATGGCCTCAAACTCACAGCAATCGTCCTACCTCAACCTTTCAAGTACTGGGATTAAAAGCTTACATCACCATGCCCAGCGGGGAGAGAGATAGAATGGGTGAATCAGGACCTCTAGCACTGGGGTCAGCAAACTCTACTAAACCATCTCTCCAGCCTCTAATTCTCTACTTTTAAAATTAGAAGATATGGGGCTCTAGAGATGGTTCCACATCATAACCACAGTTAAAGGCACTTGCTTGCAAAGCCAGATGGCCTAAGTTCAATTCCTCAGAACCCATGTAAAACCAGATGCACAAAGTGGAACATGTGTCTGGAATTCATGTCCACAGGCATGAGGCCCTGGAACACCTATTCTCTCCCCTACTCTCTTCAAAAATAAATAAATAAAAATTAAAAATAGCCAGGCATGGTGGTGCATGCCTTTAATCTCAATACTCGGGAGGCAAAGGTAAGATGATCATTGTGAATTTGATGCTAGCCTGAAATGTCAGCCTAGGCTAGAGTGAAACTCCACCTTGATAAGCCAAAATAAATACATAAAATAAATTAAGAGATATCCACAGGGCAAAGAAAACTACTGAAGGAAAGTCATGTGTCTGTGTGTGTCTGCATGTGTGCATGTGGTCATGGAACATGTATGGCGGACAGAGGACCACCGCCAATGTCAGTCTTCACTTTCCCCCTTGTTTCTGAGGCAGGGTGTCTTATCATTCAGCACTATATTCACCACCTTGCTAGTACGAGAGCTTCAAGGTTCTCCTACCTTAACTTCTCTTCTTTACATTTGTGTTCTAGAATTACAGATTCTTATTCCCTGGCCTAGGGAGAGACTTTTAAGAGGAAATCCACTTCATTTGAGGTTAAAACATGAATATAATTGAGGTATACAATAAGGAGGCATCCTCATGAGAAACATGGAGAAGCCTCAGAAATAGGAGCTCCAGGCTTAGTGGTTAAGGCACTAGCCTGCAAAGCTAAAGGACCCTGGTTCAGTTCCCCAGGACCCATGTAAGCCAGATGTACAAGGTAGCACATGCTTCTGGAGTTTGTGTGCAGCAGCTGGAGGCCCTGGCCCACTCATTCTCTCCCTCTCTTTGCCTCTCTCTCTCTCTCTTGCTCTTGCTCTCACTCTTTCTCTCTCAGACATAAATAAAAATATAATATGAAAATATGAGGAACCAGGCATGGTGGTACATGCCTTTAATCCCAGCACTTGGGAGGCAGAGGTAGGAGGGTCTCACTGAGTTTGAGGCCACCCTGAGACTACATAGTGAATCCCAGGTCAGCCTGAGCTAGAGTGAGACCCTACCTTGAAAAACCAAATATATATATATATAAGTTCTCTCTTTGTGAATGTGTGTATCAAGTGTTTGATAGATAATTTTGAGAGAAAGAGCAGTGGGAGAGAGATTGGTTTGATGAGAAGCACTGAAATGAAATGCTGTTTTAGAATTAAAGCTTTATAGCCGGGGATGGTAGCACACACCTTTAATCCTAGCATGGGCTGAGGTGTAGGAAGATCTCCATGAGTTCAAGGCCAGCCTGGAGCTACAGTTAGTTCTAAGTCAGCTTGACCTAGAGTGAGACCCTACCTTGAAAAACCCAAAATAAAAAGAATTAAAGCTTTATCACGAGGGTTGCACCACCATACCATAGGCAGTATGGTGGGGCCCTAATGTGGGGGGAGAGAAAGAGAGAAACCAAAAATCCAAGATATAAGAAAGGTATCCTTTTTGATGAATTTCTGGGGGAAGGGTGTATCTGGACACAGGCTACATGAGAAAAGTCATGAAGACATTGCTGGGGAGAGTGGAAGATAAGGAAGGCCTCAAGTCTCTAAGGGGCATAGGCTATTTGGTTCTGCTTGGGCCAGGAGGGGGAACAGGAGGCACATAGATAAAAGAGAAAAGTTACAATTCAAAGTTGCCTTGGTTGAAGCATCAGTTTCTCTTAAAGTGACTGCATTTGTGTCTAACAGTGTTATGGAAACAATTTTAAGGACTATCTCCAATGTTTCATAAAAATTCATGAAACACTTCATTTCATGCTTAAAGAAACGTGCACCCTTATTCACCACCAAGAAAGCAGCATATTTAAGGTGGGCTTTCGAGAATCCTTGTGTTGAAAGTACTCTTAAGCTTCTGGCTGGCCAGCCTTCCCTTGAACACCTCCAATAACTGGGAGCTCACCTACTCCAATTCCTATCCCTACTGCAATTTCAGACACCTAATTACTACACAGTATTCCTTCTACTTCATCTGAAAATGTTAGTTCCTTGTTTTTGTCTTGGAACTAAACAGACATCTACCTTCTATACTAGCTCTAAAAGCCTTTTGCCCCTAAATATTTCATTTCCTGAGCAAATCATCCTCCCTCATCTTGGCTGTGGCTCATATGTTATGATTTATAACACTGTATGATATGACTCTTGTGAAGGAGTCGAAATTGGTCTATGTACTCATGAAATATGCTTCCAAGAACTGAACATAATAAATCAAAGTATGGTAAGATTCATCATCAAAGCATAGAACAGTCAGAATAGTATATTTCTATTTAAATGGTTTAGAAATGCCTTGCTTTGGTTGCTGTTCCCCCTCTGTACTTTGAAGCCTTAGCATGCTCTTGGATGTTACTGAAGTCAGGACACTCATTTCCTCTACTCCTTTTCCCCCATGCTATTGTTTACTGTATTCTCCTTATGACCTGTACTTTGGTTGCAAAGATAGAACACTAAATGGTACCTGAGTTAGATTTCACCTTAATCGTCATTACTGTTTATATGCATGAATCCTGCTTTATTCCAAAAGATACTAGGTGGGCCATTGCCATTTCAGGTTTTGCCTTGTTAGCTGATTTATTTGCATTACTTTACAGCTTCATGATCTCCATACATTGGTAACCAAGTTCATTTAGCCCATATCTAGTTTACTTAAAGAAGCATTGAAAAAGACTATGCTAGAAAAAAATGGGAATGATCTGTATGGACCATTGACAACATTTGCAAGACTTGATAGATCCATTTAAGCAGAATCCTAAGGCTAGAGTGGTTATGCTGTTAAATTATCTTAGCATCTATGCAGTGTATCTGACTTTTCCACAAGAATGCCAAGAAAGGCTTTGAAAATTCCTTGTGAAAATCCTGAAACCAAGTCTCCAGGATTCCTTTGGTCTACTAGTATAATAAATGTATCACCAAAGAATCCAACCTGCTTGTCATGCTCTTTGTAAATTCACACTGATTTTTTAAAAGAATCATCTCTCTCTTTATAACCCCCCTTCTTCCCTCCCTCCTCCTTCACTTGTTTTCTCATTCTGTTTGCACAAATCCAATTTGATTTTGGGGTACTGGTGCTTGAACCCAGGGCCTTGCATATGCTAGCAAGTGCTCCACCACTGAGCTACAGCCTCATCCCTAAAACATACTAAGGAGACCAAGCCGCTGTCAAGTACATAACAGAGAATTAACATTGAAATCCAAGGTTAACATTTGTGTCATCTACCTTCTCCCCATATTTAAAAGACAAGGGCTGGAGAGATGGCATAGTGGTTATAGCACTTGCCTGCAAAGCCAAAGGACCCAGGTTCAATTCCCCAGTACCCATGTAAGCCAGATGTGCAGCATGCATCTGTAATTCTTTTGCAGTGGCTAGAGGACCTGGCACACCCATTCTTTCTCTATCTCCTATCTCTCTCTCCTTGAAAATAAATTTTTAAAAGTTTTTTTTTAAAAGACAAGATGGGCTGGAGAGATGGCTTAGCGGTTAAGCACTTGCCTGTGAAGCCTAAGGATGCCAGTTCAAGGCTCGAGTCCCCAGAACCTACGTTAGCTAGATGCACAAGGGGGCGCACACGTCTGGAGTTCATTTGTAGTGGCTGGAAGCCCTAGCGTGCCCATTCTCTCTCTCTCTCTCTCTCTCTCTCTCTCTCTCTCTCTCTCTCTCTCTCTCTCTCCCTCTCCCTCCCTCCTTCTTTCTCTCTGTCTGTCGCTCTCAAATAAATAAATAAAAATAAACAAACAAAATTTTAAAAAAAGACAAGACATTTACCCATATTTGTCCTCAGGAAGTGTTTCTATTTCCCATGGACTACAGATGAGATTTTATGAATCTCTTTTTGAAATAGTTTTCATATTCTTCGATATTGTTTCTCCAAACCTCAAGACATATTCTTCTTAAAAATATTTTTATCTATTTATTTGCAAGCAGAGAGAGATAAAGAGAGATAGAGAGAGAGAGAGAGAGTGAGAGAAAATGGGCACACCAGGGCCTCCAGCCACTGCAAACAAACTCCAGATGCATGTGCTACTTTGTGAATCTGGTTTTGCATGGGTACTGGGGAATCAATCCTGGGTTGTTAGGTTTTGCAGGCAAGTGCCTTAGCCATTGAATCATCTCTCCAGCACAGGACTTATATTCTTTTGGGTGTTTTTTTATTTATTTGCAAGGAGAGAGAGTGAGAGAGAGAGAGATTTCCAGAGTCTGTTGATGCTCCAAATGAATTTCAGATGTACATGCCACTTTTATGCATATGAACTTTTATGTGGGTACTGGAGAATCAAACCTGGGCTCATAGGCTTTACCAGCAAGCACCTTTAACTGCTGAGCCAGCTCTCCAGACCCTTTCAGGTATTAAATTTTTTTATTTTACAGTTTCAGATATGTATATAATGTAGTTTGAATTTGGTCATATTCACCCCCCCCATTACCCTCTCTTATCCCCTTTCCTACTCATACTGAATCCTTTATTCTTCCCAACTACTCGCAGTTTGATGTCTTTTTATTTTTTTTTTATTTTTCGGTGGTCCACTGAGTTTTAAAAGGGTAGTTTACATGAGTGAACATGAGGGAAGGGTTATTTATGGGCAACTTACCAGTGGTTGCGCCACTGAAGAAAGTGACTCCCCTCTCCCCAAACAACCATCAACTGCCAATAGTTCCTCAGCAAGGGATAGCGCTTCATGAGTGCCTTCCCCCATTCAGATTTTTTTAATTTTGTTTTGTTTGGTTTGGTTTTCTCTGTGTGTCTGCTCAATTATCTTGAAGTGCTGAGAATGGGATACAAGGAATCGCCTATGGTAGGCAATTACATATTCCATTGTGCTATACCTCCACCCCAAACATTGAATTTCTAAAGGCCAGTTCTGGGTCACTGGTTTAGTTTGCAACATTGGAGTGAAAATGGTAGTGGTAGAATTAGAGCACAGTTTCTCTCAAATAATAGGAGTACTGTTTTCACAAAAAAAATAAAAGATACTGGGTAAACAGAACAGTTCTGGAGAGAAGGCACAGTGGTTAAGGCCAGAAAAGCCTGATGTGGTGGTTCAATTCAGGTGTCCCCCATAAACTTAGGTGTTCTGAATGCTAGGTCCCCAGCTGGTGGATATTTGGGAACTAATGTCTCCTGAAGGGAGTGTGTTGTTGGGGGCAGGCTTATGGGTGTTATAGCCAGTTTCCCCATGCCAGTGTTTGGCACACTCTCCTGTTGCTATTGTCCATCTTGTGTTGGCCACAGGGTGATGTCCACCCTCTGCTCATGCCATCATTTTCCACTGCCATTGTTGAGTTCCCCTTGAGCCTGTAAGCCAAAATAAACATCTTTTTCCCAGAAGCTGCTCTTGGTTGGGTGATTTCTACCAACAATGCAAACCTGACTGCAACAGTAAAGTGGTATCAAGGACTGGGATTGCTGCTAGACACCTAACTGTGTGCCTTTGGCCTTTTGGAACTGATTTTCAAGAGGAATGTGGACGGATTTGAAACCTTGGCCTAAGAGATGCTTTGCAGAGCTGTAAGTACAGCTTCATGGACTATTCTTGTCAGAGTTGCAAGACCTGATTGCTATAAGAACTATGGGCTGTGAGGTTTGGTTTATGAGAGTGAGAAAGAGCTTTGCTTGGACTGGACTAGAGGCAAGTTGTGTGAGAAGCTTGCTGTCATGCCCGTGTCTTGAGAAGTTGTGCAGGGTTGCATTGTGTAGAAATGAACTGGTGGGAGCTGAGGGATAAGAAACAGAAAGAAAAATCTTTGGGTGAACTGCTGCCCTTTCAGCTGCAATTGAGAGATTACAACCTTTGTGAGATTGGGTCAGTTGACCTGCACTGGGGCAACAGTAGACTCTTTTGAAGGGGCCTATGTGCTCAAGGAGTGTCCTGTTCTTCAAAGTCTGTTTTATTCCTTCCTTGGATTAACAAATTGGCATCCTACCTGGTATTGTGGAGTATAAGAAATGAAGGAAAGAGTCATTGAGTTTGCAGTACTGTCTTGTGTTTTAAAAATGGCCATGGGCAGTGTGAAAGCAGGTTGGCTAGATGCCTGTATGGAGACCCCCATGGAGCCATGAGGATGAACCGTGGATTGCAGTAGAGACCCAGTGGAGAGGCTGGGACCACAAAATGGCTGCTAAGGAGAGCTGCCCTCCCTGATGAAGTTTTCCAGGATTGTGAGTAGCCTAGCTGGAGGGGCAGAATTGGAATTCTAGAGTTGCTCTTTAGAATTATTGGACTTGGAGATTTGTCACTGGCTAGAGTTGTTCAATTTGGAGCTACAGAGTTTAATGTTTGCCCTGTTTAAATCATGTATTGCTTGAGTATTTCTTTGCTATGCCCAATGCCATCTTTTGCAGTTTGAATGTTTGTTCTGCACCATTATGTGTTTCCTGAGGTTACTTTTTGGTATTATGCTAAGCTAAAAGATCTTGGACCATGGGGATGTATGAACATCATTGGAATTGATTAAAAAAAAACAACTATGCGGAATTTTAAAGTTGGATGAATGCATTGCATTTTATATCATGTATGGTTATCAGTTTATGGGGGCCAGGGGCGGAATGTGGTGGTGTGATTCATGTGTCCCCCATAAACTTAGGTGTTCTGAATGCTAGGTTCCCAGCTGATGGAGATTTGGGAATTAACACCTCCTAGAGGGAGTGTATTGTTGGGGGTGGGCTTATGGGTGCTATAGCCAGTGTCCCCTTGCCAGTGTTTGGCACACTCTCCTGTTGCTATTGTCCACCTTATGTTGTCCAGGGGGTGATGTCCACCCTCTGCTCATGCTATTATTTTCCCCTGCTATTGTGGAGCTTCCCCTTGATCCTGTAAGTCAAAATAAACCTCTTTTTCCCAAAAGCTGCTTTTGGTTGGGTGATTTCTACCAGCAATGCAAACCAGACTACAACACCTGATGATCTGGGTTTGATCCTCCAGTACCTAAAGCCAGATGCACAAAGTAGTGCACACATCTGATGTTCATTGCAGCAGCTGGGGGCCCTAGCATGCCAATTCTCTCTGTCTCTCTTCTATCTCTCTGCTTATGAATAATTTTTTAAAAAGATGAAAGGCTGGAGAGATGGCTTAGCGGTTAAGAGCTTGCCTGTAAAGCCTAAGGATCCCATTTCAAGGCTTGATTCCCCAGGACCCATGTTAGGCAGGTGCACAAGGGGATGTACATGTCTGGAGTTTGTTTGCAGTGGCTGGAGGCCCTGGCATGTCCATTCTCTCTCTCTCTCCCTCTTTCTCTCTATCTCTCAAAAAATAAATAAAAGTAAACAAATAATTTTTATAAGATGAAAAAATCTGGGCATGGTGGCACACACCTTTAATCTCAGAACTCAGGAGGTAGAGGTAAGAGGATGACCGTGAGTTTGAGGCCACCCTGATACTACACAGTGAATTCCAGGTCAGGCTGAGCTAGAACAAGAGCCTACCTTAAAAAAAAAAAGATGAAAAAATAGATTCCATTGCAGCAGTGAACCCTTCACATGCAAATAATCTTTATTAAGACTCAGCTCAGAAGGGCTTGGAGTGATATATTCCAAGTTCTGAAAGATAACAACTGTCAACCAAGGTTACTTTATAATGCAAATTTATCCATTCAAATAGATGGAGAAATAAGGACATTCCATGACAAAAGCAGGTTAAAGGAGTATTTGAAGACAAAACCAGCTCTACAGAAAATACTTGATAGAATCCTCCATGCTGAAGAAAAGGAAAAGCACACATCTAAGGAACCTAGAAAAAACAAGAAATACTCAAATACTAGTTAACACAAGAGAGCACAGGTAGAACAGGAACCACAAAAAAAAAAAAAAATGGCAAACATAAATACATACATTTCAATAATATCTCTTAATATCAACGGCCTCAATACCCCAACCAAAAGACATAGGTTTGCAGACTGGGTTAAAAAGCAGGATCCTACAATTTGTTGTCTCCAAGAAAATCACCTTTCTACAAAGGATAGACATTATCTTAGGGTGAAAGGTTGGAAAACGGTGTTTCAAGCAAATGGGCCTAGAAAACAAGCAGGGGTTGCTATCCTAATATCTGACAAGGTAGACTTTAGTCCAACCTTAGTCAAGAAAGATAAGGAAGGTCACTTTATATTGATTAAGGGAACACTCCAACAGGAGAACATTACAATCCTAAACATATATGCACCTAATATGGGGGCTCCCAAATTCAACAAACAAACACTATTAGAACTAAGGTCACAGATAACACCAAACACAGTGGTGGTGGGTGACTTTAACACCCCACTCTCATCAATTGACAGGTCATCCCAGGAAAAAATAAACAGAGAGGCATCTGGACTAAATGAGGTCATAGAAGGAATGGACCTAACAGATATCTACAGGACATTTCATCCAAAGGCTGCAGGACATACATTCTTTTCAGCAGCACATGGAACATTCTCTAAAATAGACCATATATTAGGACACAAAGCAAATTTAACAAATTGAGGAAAACTGAAATAATTCCTTGAATTCTATCTGACCACAATGGAATTAAACTACAAATCATTAGCAAGAAAGGCTATAGAGCATACACAAAATCATGGAAACTAAACAATACACTACTAAATGATGAATGGGTCAATGAAGAAATCAAGAAGGAAATCAAAAAATTGATAGAGTCAAACTATAATGAGAACACAACATATCAAAATCTCTGGGACACAATGAAGGCAGTTCTAAGAAGTAAATTTATAGCCTTAAGTGCCTATATTAAGAAATTAGAAAGGTCGCAAGTAAATGACCTAATGCTTCACCTTAAAGCCTTGGAAAAAGAACAAGGCAAACCAAAAATCAGTAGACGGGAAGAAATAATAAAGATTAGGGCAGAAATTAATGAAATAGAAACAAAAAAAATCCAAAGAATTAATGAAACAAAGAGTTGGTTCTTTGAAAGGATAAACAAGATTGATAAACCCTTACCAATCTGACCAATAGAAAGAGAGAAGAGACACAAATTAATAAAATTAGAGATGAAAAAGGTAACAACACAGCAGATTCCAGAGAAGTTCAAAACATCATAGGGACATACTATAAAAGCATATACTCCACAAAGTATGAAAATCTGAAAGAAATGGATGACTTCCTTGATTTATATGACCTACCTAAATTAAATCAAAATGAGATTAATCACTTAAATAGACCTATAACAAACATGGAGATCCGAACAGTTATCAATAATCTCCCAACTAAAAAAAGCCCAGGCTCAGATGGATTCACTGCTGAATTTTACCAGACTTTTAAGGAAGAGCTAGCACCATTGCTTCTTATGCTTTTCCAGGAAATAGAAAAAGAAGGAATTCTACCAAACTCCTTCTATGAGGCCAGCATCACCCTGATACCAAAACCGGGCAAAGATAGAACAAAAAAAGAAAATTACAGACCAATCGCCCTCATGAACATAGATGCAAAAATTCTCAACAAAATATTGGCAAACAGAATACAAGAGTATATCAAAAAGATCATTCACCCTGACCAAGTAGGCTTTATCCCAGAGATGCAGGGCTGGTTCAATACACGCAAATCTATAAATGTAATACATTATATAAACCGGTTGAAGGACAAAAATCACATGATCATCTCATTGGATGTAGAGAAAGCATTTGACAATATCCAACATCCCTTCATGATAAAAGTCCTACAGAGACTGGGAATAGAAGGAACATATCTCAATATAATAAAAGCTATTTATGACAAGCCTACAGCCAACATATTACTAAATGGGGAAAAACTGGAAGCTTTTCCACTAAAATCAGGAACAAGATAAGGGTGTCCACTGTCCCCACTTTTATTTAATATAGTTTTGGAAGTCTTAGCCATAGCAATAAGGTAAGAGACACACATAAAAAGGATACAAATTGGAAAGGAAAAGATCAAGTTATCATTATTTGCAGATGACATGATTCTATACATAAAGGACCCTAAAGACTCTACTAGCAAACTGTTAGAGCTGATCAAAACCTACAGCCATGTAGCAGGATACAAAATAAATACACAGAAATCAGTGGCCTTCATATATGCTAACAACAAACACACAGAGGATGAAATCAGAGAATCACTCCCATTCACAATTGCATCAAAAAAAAATACAGTACCTAGGAATAAACCTAACCAAGGAAGTAAAGAATCTCTACAATGAGAACTTTAAAACACTCAAGCGAGAAATTGCAGAAGACACTAGAAAGTGGAGAAACATCCCTTGTTCCTGGATTGGAAGAATCAATATTGTGAAAATGGCAATCTTACCTAAAGCAATCTACACATTTAATGCAATCCCTATCAAAATTCCAAAAGCATTCTTCATGGAAATAGAAAAAACAATCCAAAAATTCATTTGGAATCACAAAAGACCTCAAATATCTAAAATAATACTGAGCAACAAAAATAAGGCTGGTGGTATCACCATACCTGATTTTAACCTATACTACAGAGTCATAGTAACAAAAACAGTGTGGTACTGGCACAAAAACAGACATGTAGATCAGTGGAACAGAATAGAGGACCCAGATGTAAGCCCAAGTAGCTATAGCCACCTGATATTTGATAAAAATGCCCAAAATACTCATTGGAGAAGAGACAGCCTCTTCAGCAAATGGTGCTGGGAAAACTGGATATATATCTGCAGAAGGATGAAAATAGATTCTTCTCTCTTGCCATGCACAAGAATTAAGTCCAAATGAACTAACGACTTTAACATTAGACCTGAAACTCTGAAGCTCCTAGAGGAAAAAGTAAGGGAAACCCTTCAACATATTGGTCTTGGCAAAGACTTTCTGAATACAACCCCAATTGCTCAGGCAATAAAACCCAGATTAATCAATGGGACCTCATGAAATTACAAAGATTTTTCACTGCAAAGGACACAGTGAAAAATAGCAAAGAGGCAACCTACAGAATGGGGAAAAATCTTCACCAGCTATATATCTGATAGAGGATTAATATCTAGGGTGTACAAAGAACTCAAAAAGTTAAATAATAAGGAATCAAACAAGCCAATCAAATCAGGCTATGGAGCTAAATAGAGCATTCTCAAAGGAAGAAATACGAATGGCATATAAGCATCTAAAAAAATGTTCTACGTCACTAGTCATCAGGGAAATGCAGATTAAAACAACATTGAGATTCCATCTCACGCCTGTCAGATTGGCCACAATCATGAAAACAAATGATCATAAATGTTGGCGGGGATCTGGAAAAAGAGAAACCCTTCTACACTGCTGGTGGGAATGCAATCTGGTCCAACCATTGTGGAAATCATTGTGGAGGTTCCTAAAACAGCTAAAGATTGATCTACCATATGACCCAGCTATAGCACTCCTAGGCATATATCATCTCATTTCCTTAGAAGTACGTGCTCAACCATGTTTATTGCGGCTCAATTTATAATAGCTGGGAAATGGAACCAGCCTAGATGTCCCTCAACTGATGAGTGGATAATGAAGATGTGGCACATTAATACAATGGAGTTCTAATCAGCGGTAAAGAAAAATGAAGTTATGAAATTTGCAGAAAAATGGATGGACCTGGAAAGGATTATACTAAGTGAGGTAACCCAGGCCCAGAAAGTCAAGCGCCACATGTTTTCTCTCATATGTGGATCCTAGCTACAGATGATGGTGCCTCTGCATGAGAATGAAAATACTTAGTAGCAGAGGCCAGTATTTTAAAAAGGAGACATAGGGCTGGAGAGATGGCTTAGTGGTTAAGCGCTTGCCTGTGAAGCCTAAGGACCCCGGTTCGAGGCTCGATTCCCCAGGACCCACGTTAGCCAGATGCACAAGGGGGCGCACGCATCTGGAGTTCGTTTGCAGAGGCTGGAAGCCCTGGCACGCCCATTCTCTCTCTCTCTCTCTCTCTCTCTGTCAAATAAATAAATAAATAAATAACTTTTAAAAAAAAGGAGACATAAAGGGAGAGAAAGGAAGAGAAGAAGGTATTTAATAGGTTGATATTATATATATGTAATTACAATGATTGAGATGGGGAGGTAATATGATGGAGAATGGAATTTCAAAGGGGAAAGTGTGGGGGGAGGGAATTTCCATGGGTATTTTTTTATAATCATGGAAAATGCTAATAAAATTTTTTTAAAAAAGAAGAAGTAACCAATCAAATACTGCCAGATATGATCAACATTCCTGTATGCTGTTCTTCAGTATAAAAAGTGTGACGTGTGGAAAACCTTGGATGAGGTTTAGGTTTTTTGGGAGAATTACTCTGCCTGAGTCTTAGCTGGTTAATAAAGCTGTTCTCTTGTGATCTTGGGGGAAAAAAAAAAAAAGACTCAGCTCTTTCTATTTCTCATTACTGTTTCAGGTCTATGCTATTCCTGTGGTTTGAATCTGGAACTCTTATCTCCTCTTTCCAGGCTGTTTTGTATCTTTATAATCTGAGCTCCTAAGAGAACCTCAGCCCCTCTCACCAGCAATTTTGGTCTCATGGGTTGGTTTTTGTATGCTATGTCTGTGCCCCTTTAAAATTTATATGTTAGAACCTCAATATAATCTGCAATGTGATGATACTTGGAAATGAAGCCTTAGGGATATAATTAGGTTCTAATGGTAGAGCACTCATGATGGAATTAACGCCCTTATAAAAAAGGAGGCTCAACAGAGCTAGCTTCCCCTCTGTATATATTGTTAGGATGCAATGAGAAGACAGGTGCCCACAAACCAAGAAGAGACCTCTGATCAACTGACACCTTGATCTTGACCTTCCCAGATTCCAACACCATGAGAAACAACTTTTTAAAATATTTTGTTTATTTTTTTTATTGCGAGAAAGAGGCAGAGAGAGAGAGAGAGAGAGAGAGAGAGAGAGAGAGAGAGGGAGGGAGGGAGGGAGAGAGGGAGAATAGGCAAGCCAGGGCATCCAGCCACTGCAAACGAACTCCAGACGCATCTGCTCCCTTATGCATCTGGCTTACGTGGGTCCTGAGAATCAAACCGGGATCCTTTGGCTTTGCTTTTGATGCTGGGGATTGAACCCAGGGCTTGGTGCATGCTAAGCACACGCTCTACCACTGAACTATAATACTAGCCCAATCTCTGTTGTATAAGCCATCTGATAGGTTGTTTCCTGTTATAGCTGCCCAAATGGGGAAGATACTCCATTATCATTACTAAGGGTACCTTTATACACAATAGTCCTTTATGCTTGTTTGTAATACACATTACATTTCTTGGAAATAGATGCATGCATTCAGTTTTATTACTTTTAGTAGGCTCTGATCATATTTCCACGGTTTTTGTTACCATCATGGTTCAAAATTAGCCAGAGACCAGAGAAGCCACTGAGGGCTTCTGAGGTCAATGGGCTAGGAAATAAATTATTCCATTTATCAGGATGAAAACTAAATCCTCATATTAACCTTCCTAATTGCTTGCTTACCTTGTTTTTATGCTTTCTAAGTGAACAGGAACAAAGCTACTTGCTGCTGTTCTCATTAACACTAATGATCAATAAGTAGAAAAAATTTGCTGATTCTTATATTTTGTTCAACATTATGTATGCTTAATTTAGAGCTTATTAGGGCATTGCCAGTTTTTCTCATTATCTCCTCTACAAGATGAATGTGTTTCTTAGGCAAGCAGTTAACATGAAGCAACAATGACTGACGCGGTTTTTGTGCGCAAGCAAGGCTTTCAGTTATATTTGCTGCTGGGGGGTGGGGAGGGAAGAAATAAGCACTTTTACTCACAAGAGAAAGAGGTACTTTTAACAAGGTAGCACTGAGTACGAATGACCAGAGTCAACTCGGTGTCCAGGGGAAGTGTTTGGCTTTGCATCCTCCCCTAGTTTACTCTGAGGTTCTGTCCATCCATTAAAATTAGGGTCTTAAATGAAATATTGATATATGCTACTACATGGATAGACCTTTTAAACATTCTCAGAAATGAAAGAAGCCAGGTACAAAGTACCACATATTGTTTGATTCCACTTACATGGAATCACCAGAATAAGAAAATCCATAGTCCGGGAGCCAATGAGTGGTTTCCAGGACCACAGGACAGGGTGACAGAGTGATGGCAGAGAGGCCTGGGGTCTCTTTTTGAGTTCTTCCATTGACTGTGCCTGTGGATGCACAGCTCTGTGAATATTCTATCAGCTCTTGAACCATATACTATAAATGGGTGAGTTGTATGAGATGTGAATTATATACTAATAAAACTACTTATGAAAACCATGACCCTGTACTTTTCCTGGTACCATCATGTCACCCTCATCCTTTGTACTGTTTAGCAAGTGGATCACTGTCATTATTTCTATCAGATTATCATTGCTACCATCCCAGTGACTCTGATGTCCACAGAGATAACCCACCATCCAGTCTCCCACTGAGTCATTTGGCATTTTCCCTTCTCAAGTGACCTTTCACCTCCTTTCCCATTCAGTCACTCACCTCACCCTTGTTTGTTGCACACCTCAGCCTGACCCGCCCCCCAGACTCCCTTCCTATGAAATACTGCATTCTTCAGAAACCTGACTTCTATACTTCCACATGATCCCTGCAGTTGCTTTAGCTATAACTGGACCTAGGAAGGGAAGGGGTCTTTCTCAGCTCCACTACTTTCTCTTTCTCTGCCTTGTTAGCACCCATAACCTCCCTCCATGCACTGCAACCCAGTGGTGTCCTTCACACCACTTTCTTCATGTTGCTTGAATTCTATGCTTTGTCACTTCAGTCGCTCATCCTTCCATTGTGATCATTTAACACATCTCAATCCTCTATCAATGCAACTATCCACACAGGGTGACCCAGTCCTAGTCTTCTTTACACTATATTCTCAGTGCTTTCAGTTTTCCTTCCATGTTTCTCCAGTTCTCTAAGGTCTCTGGTAAAAACACGACCCACGCTTCTCAACTCTTCTCCACCCTCTCCCTCCTCACACCCAGCTCATAACCTTCCCCACTGCCAAACTGAACCTACACCTTCTGTGTTAGTTATGTTCTCATCACTGTGACCAAACATGTCACAGGAAGCAATTTAAGGGAGAAAGGATTGACTTTGCTCACATTTTGAGAGGATGCAGTCCGTCATGATAGGAGCTGCTCACACTTGTGGCAGAAGGAATTTGCTCACATCTGAGTGGGTCAGGAAGCAGAGAGAAAGGAAGGCCAGTGCTCAGCCGAGTTTCTCTTCATTCAGTACAGGACCCCAGCCCATGGGATGGTGATGGTGCTGCCACATTCAGGGTGTGTCTTTCCCCCTTAGTCAAACCTCTGGAAACATCCTCACAGACATACCCAAAGGTGTGCCTCACTAATGTCCTAGGGCCTTTGCAATCTAATCAAGTTGCCAATCAAAAGTAACCATCACATTTCCCTACCATTCATTGTTCTTAGCCAAATGGAAGAAATGCTCCTCCTCTTAAAGTTTCTCTATCCATCTGTTTTGGTTTGTATCACCTCCTCACTACTACTCAGTATTTTTATAGTATTGCTTTCTCTTTTCTTCAATCTCTCCGTCTTCATTCCTTCTCTTCAACATATCTCATCCTGCCTAGGCAGCAGCAGCACTTTGGCCTTCATGTCCTATGAACTTCTTTAGCTCCTTCCCTACCTTTTGGCTACTCTTTAAATGCAAACATTCTGAAACATCTACCTCCACTTTTCTCTTTCCGCTTTTTATTCCATATGCTGCAATGGGTATTTCTACATGTCACTTCGCTGAAATGGCTTTTAAAAGATCTAGTGAGGGGCTGGAGAGATGGATCAGCAGTTAAAAGTGCTTGCTTGCAAAACCTGATGACCTGGGATTGATACACCCATACCCACATAAAGCCAAATGCACAAAGTGACACAGGCATCTGGAGTTCGTTTGCAGTAGTAAGAGGTTCTGGTGAGCCCATATTCTCTTTCACTCTCTCTGACTCTTTCTCTCTGTCTCAAATAAATGAATGAATAAATCAACAAATAAAATATTTTTAAACCAGTGAGTTCCTTTCTTTTCCTGCCTGAATTCTTTGTAGTGGTTAGTGCATTAAAAACTTTTCCCTGCTGATCAAGATCTCTTCCCTTAGCTAAGCTTATGCTATACATGTGATCTATTTATTAACACAAGCATAGCAGTTTAAAACAACATTGATTGATTCTCTTTCAGTTTCTGTGGGTCAGGGGTCCAAACACAAGTGAGCTAAGTCCTCTGCTGAAGTCTCACAAGGCTGAAACCAAACTGTCAGCTGGGGTTGCTTTCTCTGAGCTAGAGTCCTTTACTAAGCTTATTCAGGTTACTGGTAGAATTCAATTCATTGTGAATGCATTATCAGTAGCTTGCTTTGGACTTCTCTTGGTTCCCCAAAACTTGTGATATTCATTGAAAGAATTTAGTTAAGCCATACAGAGCATGGTGTTGAAAGAAATAGACAGAGTATAGTAGAGTACCCTCAAGGGCTGGGAGTGGGCAATAGCCAAAGGAACTATTGCAGAGATTACTGTCACAGAGAGTAGACAGTAGCCATAGATAACATTGTGCCAACCTACATTTTAGGTTGGTTTGATATTATTTCTTTTTTTTTTTTTACAGAATTCTTGTTCATTTATTTATTTATTTATTTAGGAGTGACAGATAGAGAGAGACAAAGAGGCAGATAGAGAGAGAGAGAGAGAACGGGCGTGCCAGGGCATCCAGCCACTGCAAATGAACTCCAGAAGCGTGCTCCCCCTTGTGCATTTGGCTAACACAAGTCCTGGGGAATCAAGCCTCGAACCGGGGTCCTTAGGCTTCACAGGCAAGCACTTAACCGCTAAGCCATCTCTCCAGCCCTGATACTATTTCTTAAAATATAAAAAATATCAAATATAAGGGGGAGAGTTCCTGCTCAGTTCATTGACAAGACCATTTGGATTAACTGTTAAGGGAAGGGACAGTGGTGTCTCTTTGTTCTTTTTTCTTTTCTTTTTAAAAATATTTTTATTTATTTATTTATGTGTGTGTGTGTGTGTGTGTGTGTGTGTGTGTTTGTGCACATGCACAAGAGAGAGAGAGACAGACAGACAGACAGACAGACAAACAGAGATAGAGAGAGAGAGAGATAATGAATATGAATGGGCACACCAGGACCTATTGACACTGCAAATGGATGCCAGGCATATGCACTGCTTGGTGCATCTGGCTTTACATGGGTACTTGGGAATTGAACCCAGGCCAGCAGGCTTTGCAAGAAAGTACCTTTAACCACTGAACAATCCCCCTAACCTTTTATTTGTTTTCTAGTTATTTTTTTGCACATCATGTATTATGTGGTATGGTGCATACATGTTGTGTGTGCAGATGTGCGTGCCCCATGTGCATGTGTAGAGGCCAGTGGAGAAGATAGGTATCCTCCTCCATTTTTTCCCTTTTCTGAGTTATTTGCTTGACATGGAGCCCCACTGAACCTGGAACTGCCATTTCCAGTCAGACTGCTTGGTTACTGAGCCTCAGTGATTCTCCTGTCTCTGATCTCCATAAGATGGGGGTTACAGGCATGAGTGGTCATAGCCTTTTACATGAGTGCTGAGGATTGAGCTCAGGCCTTCTCAGGCCCACCTGTTTTGAGATGGGGTCTTTCACTGGCCTAGAAGTTGCCAATTAGGCTAGACTCATTGGCCAGTGAGACTCCAGGATCTGTTTGTTTTTGCCTACCCAGTGCTGGGGTTATAGGCACTTACCACCTTGCCCAACTTTTTTTTTTTCTAGGTAGAGTATCACTCTAGCCCAGGCTGACCTGGAATTCACTATGTAGTCTCAGGGTAGTCTCAAACTCACAGCAATCCTCTTACTTCTGCCACCCGAGTGCTGGGATTAAAGGTGTACATCACCACACCCAGCCATGCCCAGCTTGTTTACATGAGTACTGGAGATGAAACTCAGATTCTCATGCTTGCAAAGCAAGCACATTACT
This sequence comes from Jaculus jaculus, assembly GCF_020740685.1. NCBI lineage: Eukaryota > Metazoa > Chordata > Mammalia > Rodentia > Dipodidae > Jaculus > Jaculus jaculus. The sequence goes on from NC_059125.1 coordinate 7,675,495, forward strand.
GAGACATCTCCTGAGCTTCCTTCTTATTATGATTTAGATTAAGATTCAAAGATGGTTTTGTTGTTTATCAGAAAACCTCCAGGTATATAGTAATCTTATGATCTTTTTGGTAGTTAAGAATGTCATGTCTCTTGGCCAGAGATACAACTCAGATCCCATTCTTTTAACCATTACTCAAAGTCCTGTACTTACAGCTACAGGTTTTACAAAATGTTAACTATGAGGGAAGGGTCCATCCTATGACCTTTAAGCTTAATAGCTGACTGGATACCTAACAATGCTCTCTTAAGAGTTGAGACTGCTAAAATGACTTACAGGATGAGCATTGATCCCCTATAGGTACTTCTGGATGAAATGGGATTATAAAAGTATTTAGGATCTCTACTACTACTGAGTTTCAGGCCTTGGATGATGTTCACGAGACCTAGCTGATGGAGTTAGTCATGGGACCATTTGAGGGTGGACCAATTGTAAACAAGAGGATAGTGGTATTTGATGTGATTTGAATCTGGTTTTATAGATTGTTTAAGGCAAATGAAACACTAGTAGAATTATCAGTAATATACACACAGCATTTAACCTTGTTGAAATGACATTATCTAGTCTTGTATATGAGTAAAAGCAGAATCCAGATGATTATTCTAATGGAAAGCACTTTGAGTCTGGTGACCATTGTAACATGGGTGAATCAGTAAGGTGATAATAGAGATTTTTATCTTGGATACAAGGCAGAAATGAAAGGCTGGCCAGAACCTCAGAACCAAAGACAAGCACAAAGAACGAGCAAACAGTAAAACTTTTATATATCTGTTCATGTGAAAAGCTATTTAAGGTCACTTAGGAGTTGACTTTCTTAAAGCTCTGGAAGAAATGTTTCCTTGGGAGAGAGGAGAGTCTCCTTTCTAAGGTTTAACTTGTGAATAGTGAATCCAGCTGGCAATCCCCAGCACTTTGATGGCTTTAGTACAGGATAAAAGCATGGGAAGAGAGCTTTTCCAAAGAGGAGTTAACTGCTGGCCTTGAGGACCCTTCCTGGAAGTTTTAATTAGCACCTATTCTCTGGGTTGAATTTTCTTAACAGGCTAGATGCCCAAATTCTTTGATAGTCTAGTGAATTATTGAGTCTCGAGGTAAATTGCCTTATACTTCATCATCTAGGAACAGATCTGAAAATACAAAAAGGTGTCCATAAAGCACCTCAAAAGGACTTAGACCAGGGCTGTGAAGGTTGCTCAGTGGTTAAACACATTTGTTTGCAATTCCTAACAGCCTGGTTCTATTCCCTAATACATAAAACCAGATGCACAAAGTGGTACATGTGTCTGAAGAACGTTTGCAGTAGCAAGAGGTCCTGACATGCCCATTTTCTCTATGTCTGTAATAAATTCAAAAAAATTAAGAGGGCTTAATGGATGAAGAGATAGCTCAATGGTTAAAGGCACTTTCTTGCAAAGTCTGATGGCTTGGGTGTCATTCCCTAGTATCCATGTAAAATCAGTTACACAAAGTGGCACATGTGTCTCTAGTTCATTTGCAGTGACAGGAGGCCCTAGTGTGTTCATTCTTTCTCCCTCCCCTTCCTCTTCCCAATAAATATTTTTAATTTTATTTATTTATTTGAGAGACAGAGAGAGAGAGAGAGAGAGAGAGAGAGAGAGAGAGAGAGAGAATGGGTGCACCAGGGCCTCCAGCTACTGTAAATGAACTCTAGACACACATGCCACCTTGTGCATCTGGCTTACAGGGGTCCTGGAGTATCGAACCTGAGTCCTTTGGCTTTGCAGGCAAGCACCTTAAACCATCTCTCCAACCCAAACAAATATTAAAAAAAAAATAGATCAAGGGCTGAATGAAGGCTTAAGTGGGCTCTAGGGAGGGCTGTTGGTAACATTGCTCTGTAGATAAGATGTGTTTCCTGGCAAAGTTTTTTTTTTTTGCAATAACTTTTTGTGTATTTTTATTTATTTTATATGAGAGCAACAGACAGAGAGAAAGAGGCAGAAATAGAGAGAGAATGGTCACGCCAGGGCCTCCAGCAACTGCAAACGAACTCCAGACACATGCGTCCCCTTGTGCATCTGGCTAACGTGGGTCCTGGGGAATCGAGCCTCGAACCTGGGTCCTTAGGCTTCACAGGCAAGCACTTAACCACTAAGCTATCTCTCTAAACCCTGGCAAAGCTTTTTTAATAGATCATTGTAGGGTCTGATTAACATGTTCCACTTTTCCAAAGGACTGAGGTCTCCAAGAGAAATGAAAGTAATGTCTAACTCAGCTGGGAAATAAAGGATCATTACAGCTTTAAGGACATCTTAGGAGGCTGTGGTAGTTTGAATGGATGTCTCCCAATAGATTCATTTTATTAAAGCTTCTTAGATTTCCAGCTGCCTGGCTGAGGTATCACTGTGGGCAGATCCTAGGGTCATGCCCTAAGGTCTGTTTGGGGCAGATCTGGAACCCCGGTCTAAAGATATGCAGAGTGCTTGAGTTCTGCCTGGGATTCCTAGAGTGTGCGTGCTTATGGTGCTGGTGGTGGTATTTCTCTCTGCATGGACCTGGGAAAGCAGGCCAGCTTCTTCTGCCATTATGGAACTTCCCCTGGATCTTTACTTTTCAATAAATCCTGTTCCTCCCATAAACTGTGCCTGGTTTGGAAGTTCATCCCAGCAACATGAAGCTGACTGCTATAGAAGTCAAATGGAGGAATAATTTTGAAGGCCAGAATTGGGGCATTAGAGGGTGAGTGACAGGATTAAAAGCCCATAATAGAGAGATTACTGATTAGAAGCTGAAGTCCTGATCAAGCTTTGAGCAAGAGGAAACACTGTTCTTACGAAAAGCAAGAGAGAGTCGTTGAATCTTATTTCAACTTAGCATATCAGTAGCTATACTTGGGGGTCTGACTCATTGTCCCTTCAGTAGAGGTGATTGATCAGGGCCATTGTTGTGGGATTTTGCAGAAGGTTGAAGATAATTTGAGATCCCACTTTTTTCTTTTTTTTTTCTTTTTTATAATTAACAACTTCCATGATTGCAAACACTATCCCATGGTAATTCCCTCCTTCCCCCCACTTTCCCCTTTGAAACTCCACTCTCCATCATAATCCCTCCTCCTATCAATCAGTCTCTCTTTTATTTTAATGTTATGATCTTTTCCTCCTATTAGGATGGTCTTGTGTAGGTAGTGTCAGGCACCACCTCTTCAGCAATGGAAGGTTTTTTTAAAAATTTATTTATGGGCTGGAGAGATGGCTTAGCGGTTAAGCGCTTGCCTGTGAAGCCTAAGGACCCCGGTTCGAGGCTCGGTTCCCCAGGTCCCACGTTAGCCAGATGCACAAGGGGGCACACGCGTCTGGAGTTCGTTTGCAGAGGCTGGAAGCCCTGGCGCGCCCATTCTCTCTCTCTCTCTATCTGCCTCTTTCTCTGTCTGTCACTTTCAAATGAATAAAAATAAAACAAAAAATATTTTTTAAAAAATTTATTTATTTATTTATTTATTTACAAGGAGAGAGAGACAGAGAGATTGGGCACACCAGGGCCACCAGCTGCTGCAAACGAACTCCAGATGCATGTGCCACTTTGTGCATCTGGCTTTACATGGGTACTGGGGAATTGAACTCAGGTTGTTAGGCTTTTCAGGCAAACACCTTAACTGCTAAGCTATCTCTTTAGCCCAAGACCCTATTTTTGTTAATAGGTTCCAGCCCACTAAAAATAAAAAGTGATAAAGTATTTTGAGAATGGCATAGCCTCTCTCAGCACAGATGGGCTGGACACAAGTGGCTAAGACTCTCAAGTTACTGTTGCATATTGCAGAAGAGTTAAGTAATGCAGACAAAGATGTGAAGTGAGCAAAAGTTGACTGTATTAAGGAAAATTTAGAAAATGACTCCCAAGAGTGAGCATTTCACATAAATAAGAGAGAGGGGGGACGCTGGATAAGGGGATTGGAGCTGGGAATATATAGATGAAAAAGCTCAAAGTGTCAGGACAACCATGCTTAGGATTGCTGCCAGTGTCAAAAGAAGAGGAAGAAAGGGAAAAGAAAATAAAAATGTTAGAAGTCAGAAAAGCAGGCGCCTCAGCTGTGAGAGTCTACAAGCAACTTCACCCAGAGGCTTTTGTAGGTTTCAGTACAGTACCTCATTAAGGAACTAGCTATTCCTGACATCTCTTTAACATGTCTGTAGATGTGGGGTGGTCTCTTGACCAGGTGAGTGATTGAAAGACTCCTAGGGCCAGAGGATCTTTACCTGTCTGGAGGAAACAGAAGGTGGCATCCTTCTTTCAATGACCTCTAAGCCTAATGTCTGTTTATCTACAACAGTCAGTCACCCATCAAGAGTATAGACCCTAAAACCATTCAGGAGGTGGACAGCAATTCAAGGCTGAAGCAGGGCATAGAGGAATTATGTGACTGTAGCTTCTGTAATCCCTACTGCAATCTTGGAGGGCAGGTGGGCATCTATGTTGTCTTGGACCTGTGTCCCTGACTATGTACAAAAGAAAATTACCTTACAGCCAATCTCTGTTATGAGGACATTCAGGCATTACTTTAAAAGTATGGGTAGGCTGGGCATGGTGGCACACGCCTTTAATCCCAGCACTTGGGATGCAGCGGTAGGAGGATCGCCATAAATTCGAGGCCACCCTAGGACTACACAGTGAAGTCCAGGCCAGCCTGGAATAGAGTGAGACCCTACCTGGAAAAAAAGTATGGATAAAGAACAAATTATGCTATAGACAGCATAAAGGCAGAATGAAACATTTGGTTACAGGACTCTCATTGAAGCCCATTGCTCACGAGTCAGAGGCCAGTTTTCTGGAGTCCTATTTACAAAGTCTTTACCTATGCCTGTGTCTTAACACGCTTCCCCTGGTTTTTCTTCTAGCATATTTTATGTTAAGGTCTTTGATCCATAAAAAATATAGAATGCTTAATGAATTTGTATGCTATCTTTGCACAGGGGCCATGCTAATCTCTGTATCATTCTTACTTTAGTGTATGCACTGCCAAAGCAAGCACCCAATTGTCCAGAATACAAAGCAAGTACAGAACTGAAAACCCCACTACCAAGGAGAAAACTTATGTTCCTCTCTATTACAGTAAGATTTACCCAGAGCTCCCTTTCATTGATGTTGATTGCTGTGTTTGAAGCCAACTGGAGCCAAAGGCTTCCTCTATCCAGGGACATCTGGGGCTCGGATCCTGGAATCCTTTGATTCTCAGGACAGAAAGCTTTCCAGTGTCCTATCTTGCCACACTGAGGGCAAGGAGTCTTACGAGGACAACCAATGTTTTGGCAATATTTTTCCCAGTGGCTTGCCTGCTGCAACATTTGTTAATTTTCTCCAGGACAGGAGCCAGAAGAGCTCTTAAGTTGCCCTATAAGGCTTCAAGAGGCTATGCATATCTCCTGTTACCTCTCTCTCTCTCTCATCTCTCACCTTGCAAATAAATAAATAAATGTAAAGGCAATGTGGTTTTCATTAGGTTCCTAGTGAATAGTTGCCAGTTATTGGTCATATCTTTCTTTTTTTTTTTAATTTTATTTATTTATTTATTTGAGAGCGACAGACACAGAGAGAAAGACAGATAGATAGAGGGAGAGAGAGAGAATGGGCGCGCCAGGGCCTCCAGCCTCTGCAAACGAACTCCAGACGCGTGCGCCCCCTTGTGCATCTGGCTAACGTGGGACCTGGGGAACCGAGCCTCGAACCGGGGTCCTTAGGCTTCACAGGCAAGCGCTTAACCACTAAGCCATCTCTCCAGCCCATATCTTTCTAACATCTAATCTAAACTGCCTGGCTGTGGGGTTTGAATAAAGCCTTCTGGCTACCTAACAGATAAAGAATGGAGATGAAGTTTTATTGTTTGTTTTTGTTATTGTTATTGTTGGGTATCAGCTGGGTTCTTTTCACTTTCTTTCAAAAAATATTCTATTTAGGAGATAGAATGGGCATGCCAGGGCCTCTAGTCACTATAAATGAACACCAGACTCATATGCCACCTTGTGCATGTGGCTCTTTATGTGGGTGCTAGGGAATTGAACTCCGATCATTAGGCTTTGCGGGCAAGTGCCTTAACTACTAAGCCATCTCTCCAGCCCTGCTTTTCACTTTCTGTAAGTTACTCTCTTGTATTGCCCTTCATCTCAGCAATGAAAAAACTCTATTGTTGAATCTCTCTTATGCTTCAAATCTCTCACTTCTATCAGTTAGAGAGCACACTTTTCTTAGAGATTAGGTTGGGACTACTCTGTATCTTAGGGTTAACTGGTTAGTAACCTTAATTATATATGCAAGTTCCCTTTTACCATGTAACAAAACACAATCTGGGCCAGGCATGGTGGTGCATGCCTTTAATCCCAGCACTCAGGAGGCAGAGGTAGGAGGGTCTCCATGAGTTTGAGGCCACCCTGAGACAACATAGTGAATTCCAGGTCAGTCTGGAGTAAAGTGAAACCCTACCTTGAAACAAACAATCAAACAAAATTATAGCAGTAATACCAGATAGCAAATGTCATGGGAATAAGCTAATAATTCTGCTTTTCACCTTACTTGAAAAAATAAAACATATGTTATTATTATATACACTCCTGTGAGTGATCTCATCCTTCTACTCAACTTTATTTACCAGCTCAAAGTTGCTAATGACTCACAAATCTTTAGCTCAACTTCACTCTGGAGACTTCAGACGTATATCAACAATTCTCAGTGTCCAATTAGAGGCCCTACACATACCTGGTTCGGAAGGTTGAAAAATGAGTTCATCATTTCACCGCCAGCCTGCCTTCTTTCTAGGTTTCTTCTCTCAAGGAGTCATTCCCCAGCATATTCTTGACTTTACATCTGTTCACACTGCTGTCATATCAAAGAAACTACATTAGTTATTTTTCTCACTGCTGGGATCACATACTTGATACAAAGCAACTGAAGGGAAGAAGGATTTGTTTTGGCCAGGCCATCATGGTGGGGGAGATGTGACAGAGTTCATGGCGGCAGGAGTATGTGGCTGAGGCTCCTTACAACACAATGGATCAGGGAGCCCAATGGGGGATTCTGGCACTTAGCTGGCTAATTCCTTTTTCCATTTTTATTCAGGCCATGGGATGGTGTTGCTCACAATTAGGGCAGGGATTGTCCCTTCAGTCACTCCTCTCTGGAAGAGCCCTCATGGACACACCCAAATGTGTGACTCGCTAATGCCCTAGGTAACTCTTAAGCCAATCATGTGGATGATTGAAATTAACTACCATAGCAACTTGTACCGATCAGTTGTACCTGAAAATTCTCCAGTCTATAGTCTTCTTTTGATTCCTTGTTCAGGGTACTTTCACCTCTCAGGCAGTGTCCTCTAGTCTAGTTGGATTTCCATTCCAACCATGTTAAAGTGTTCCTTTCAAAAAACTACATTCCTTCACTGGGCTTCCAGTTGTGATGAAGAGTTCAACAATCAGATGAACCCATGCCTGATTTGGAAGGTTGAAGTGATATATCTTGAAAAGAGAGCCTTGCTTCTTTTATTTCTATTGGCAAACAGAGTTATAGAGTAATTTGGCTTTCAGTAGCTGTTTGTAGAGTGAGTCCAATGTGCAGTCCCTAGCTACATGAGTGAAAAAAAAAAAAAAAAGCAAAAGGGCACCCACTTTGCTGGCAGCAGCTGGTGATTTCCAGACCATGGCAAAGGAGAGAAAGTCCTGGAGCCAACAGTTATATGGAAACAGAGTCTTAATATTCCAGCTCACTGATCACAGCAGAGGCAACAGCTCTCTGGCAGTCAACTTCTGCAGTGTCATTCTGGAAGGTTTTCCAGGATGTTCAGGATAGATTTTGCTCCTCTAACAATTCATTGTTTTGTTTTGTTTTTTTTTATACTGCTTCTGTTTGTACCAGCTGAAGTGGTATGTTTTCTCTGCAACTGAATTCCGACAACAGTATATCCTACAGTGAATCACATTTCAGCCAGAGTGATATTTTCAAACTCCTAATACTCAAAATTAATGATGGCACCATCCTTGCTTAAAGTCTTTCAATGGTCCCAATATTCTTTTTAAATTTTTTTCTGATTTATTTTTATTTATTTATTAGAGACAGAGAAAGGGACACAGAGAGAGAGAGAGAGAGAAAAAGAGAAAGTGTGGGAGACTGGGCATGTCAGGTCCTCTAGCCACTGCAAACACCAGATGCAGGTGCCACTTTGTATATCCAGCTTACGTGGGATCTGGAGAATTGAACCTGGGTCCTTAGGCTTTGTAGGCAAGTACCTTAACCCTTAAGCCATCTTTCCAGCCCTGTCACAATATTCTTGTATTAAAATCTAAACTGTTTTCTTTTTCTGGATGTTCAATATAGGGTCTCACTCTAGCCCAGACTGACCTGGAATTCACTATGTGGTCTCAGGCTGGCCTTGAACTCACAGTGATCCTCCTACAACAGCCTCCCAAGTGCTGTGATTAAAGGCATGCACCAACATGCTCGGCTAGTCTAAACATTTTAATTTTATGTGAAAGGTCCTACATAACCTGATCCTTTTATCCTCTGCAGATTCATCTATATCCACGCTCTCTCAGCCCATGTTCACCTTCCATTTAAGCCCCCAAGATGATCATAAACCCATCTCTTTGTATTAGTACCTGTTGTTTTCCCTTTGTGAAACTCTCTTGCTCTGTATTCCCTTGGGTACTTCTCCTTTTTTATTTTTTTAAAAATTGGACTAAATGTTATATTCTTCAAGAAATCCTCTCTGACCCCACAGACTATTATTATCACCAAAGTTCTAGAATATGTAATCTCCTATGACCTCACAAAGCATCCTGCCTCTGCCTCCTTCAAAACACTCCAGTGAATTATGATTTATAATCGTAAATCATACCTTCCCCTATCATGTCATATGAACCTTGAAGAAGGGTCCATGTTTAAGTTGCTATCTATCCTTAGTATTCAATGACAGTCTGGCCCAGACTGGAGTATATACATAGAGTAATAAACTAGTGGAAGTTATTTTATTTTATTGTTTTTGTAGTGCTGGGATCCAACCCAGGGCCTTAGACATACTAGGCAAGGGCTCTATCATTGAATTCCACTCCTAGTCCAAAAGTATGTTTAACAGAGGGTCTAATCTTTATTGTATTGGTATTTTAGAAAAGCACTCATATAGGGCTGGAGAGATTGCTCAGTGGTTAAATGTGCTTGCTTACAAAGCCGGTCAACCGTGGTTGGCATAGTTTCAATTCCCTAGTACCCATGTAAAACCAGATACACAAAATGGAGCACACATTTGGAGTTTCTTTGCAGCAGCAAGAGGCCCTGGTGTACCCATTCACTTTCTCAAGTAAATATTTTTTTTTAAAGAAAAACACTCATGTGTAGAAGGAACTTTTTGCATCAGTTAGAGGGAAGGGGCTGAGATAGAAAGTCAGGTTTGTGTGCTGGAGTAATAACTTAGCAGTTAAAGCCTTGCCTGCAAAGCCAAAGGACCCAGGTTCTATTCCCCAGGATCCATGTAAGCTAGATGCACAAGGTGGCAAGTGTATCTGGAGTTTGTTTGCAGTAGCTGAAGGCCCTGGTGTGCCCATTCTTTTTCTCTCTCCCTCTTCCTATCCCTCTTTCTCATTCTCTCAAATAAATAAATAAATAAATAAAAGTCAAGTTTGTTGGTCTCACATAGTACAGTATTAGTGGCAATGGAGAGAAGACTATTCCAGAAAAACTGCTAACATTCAAGGAGTAATAAGGCAGAGAATTATTAAATCTTCTGAAATTTGGACTGGAGAGATGACTTACTGGTTAAAGTGCTTGCTGACAAGGCCAATGGACCCAGATTTGAGTCCCTAGTACTCACGTAAAGCCAGATACACAAGATAGTATATGCATCTGGAGTTCATTTGCAGTGGCTGGGGGCACTGGTGTACCAATTCTCTCTCTCAAATAAATAAATAAATAGATAAATAAATAAATAAATCTTCTGAAATTTTAAGTCAATTTAATTCACATTTACTTAGTCTTTGCAAAGCATTGTACCAGGTTACAAGATATAAAGATATTAGAATATTGGTAAGATAACTCGATCCTGAAGGCTTCAGGGGTTTCAGTTAGTGAGTAGATACACAAATAATTTCATATCAAGTAGAGAAACAAGAGGTGGAAGAGTTAACATTTTCAGGGCTAGTGGGTGTTGTTCCTAAGTTTTTTACTTGATTTGTTTTTAATACAAAGCTAATGGGCTAGTCAACAGGTGCAATACACACAGTGTACCTTGGTGGGAAGAACACTGCCTAAAGAGAGAACATAGAAACCTTAATTCTTAACCTGCTACTAACTGACTGGTGGGTATGATCTTGAACAATTATGCTTAACTTCTTTTTTAAAATATTAATTTATTAATTTGAAAGAGACACACAGAAAGAGAGTGAGTATGGGCATGCTAGGGCCTCCAGCCACTGCAAACAAACTCCAGACACACACACCACCTTGTATATCTGATTTATGTGGGTACTGAGGAATCAAACCGGGGTCCTTAGGCTGTGCAAGCAAGTGCCTTATCCACAAAGCCATCTCTCCAGCTCATGCTTAACTTCTCTAGGCCTTAATGTCTTCATTTATATAATAAGGTTTTTGAATGAAGTAACATTTAAAATCTTATTTTTTATATTTGTTTTTTTTTAAAGTGGGTGAAGTATTAATTTTTTCAGTCATCTAACTAGAACACTTACATATTGTAAATAGTGAAGAGTATTTTGGAATACGAGTTTTAACTTATTTAGAAGATAAGGACATAATATGGTCATGAATAGACTGCAACTTGATTTCTTGATTCTAAGAGATGGATGGTAATATTCATCTTTGCCAACGATGGACAGTTTCCCAAACATGCCTCCCCACTCCACTTCCTCAGCTCTTCCAAGCTTATGCTTTTGTTTTTAGTTTGCCTTATCTATTGCTTTCTATGAGTGCTAGTGTTTGTCAGAAGAATGCAAAGAGAAGCCTCAAATAAGAATGTTTTTCTGCTCTGATAAGAGCTTTAAATTCTGGGCTCAGATGGTGTGACAATTGTCTTCAAATATCAATGGAAAGGAGCATATGAAGGAACACAGAAAACAGGATTAAAATCAAGAAACAGAGCTATTCACTTGAACATTCACCTGTTCTCCCCTCTATAGCTCCTTCTCTATGTAACTAGACATGCAACAGCTTGCAAGAATGGCCACTAATGCTAACAGCTGTAACAGGCAAACCCAGAGAATGCAGGGGCTTAAAAGGAAGCCATTTCCCTTTCATTTGAAGTATGACTGATGGTAAGAATGCTGGTGATAGTGTATGCCTGCTCCATTCAGCCAGTCATTCAGGACAGCTTCAGATACTCACACACACAATACATGACTTCCAAGATTACCTGAAGTGTCAACATCCAGGTAGCAAAAGCAAAGTTGGAGAGGATGGGAGACAATAGGCTTTCTTGTTGGAGGTTTCTGTGACAAGGCATGGTATCACTTCTGTCCACACTCTATTAATGCAGCCTCATCTCCAGGTCCATGGACATACCTAATTTCAGTGTATGCTGAGGCACAGAGTCTAGCTGTGTACTAATGAAAACAAGGAGCAGATTTTCATTACTACATGCTAGTCTCTGGTCTTTGACTTACCCACGGATATTGGTTATGTCTAGCTGTTCCCTCCGAACTCCCTTTCTATCATATTTCTATACTTGCTGATAAAATATTTCAGATGTGGGGGGGCAGCGGCTGGAGAGATGCCTTGTCAGTTAAAGTTATGTTTGCAAAGCCTGGTAGCCTAGATCTGATTGCCCAGTACTCAACTAAAGACAGATGCACAAAGTAGCATATACATCTGGAGTTTGTCTGCAGTGTCAAGAGGACCTGGTGCATGTCTATTCTCCTATTCTCTGTCTTTCTGCTTGCAAATAAATAAATAAAACTTCAGGAGTAACTCCTACTTGACACAGACCATTAGAAAATAGTTTTACAGTGGTGATATTCATCAAGTAAGCATTACTTTTATGGTGCAATCTTCAGGTTTTTCTAAGAATTCTAATTTCTGCCTTACAGTATAAAACATTAGACTAATATTGTACAGGGTATAGAATGATCATATGTCACTCTGGGTTATGCATATAGATTTAACTTCAGGTGTACATAACTGGGAATATTACTCATCCAATGTTATCTGGTTTAGTAAGGTCAATGGTGGAAAAAATCATACTTCAATTTTCCTTTGGGTCATTTATCTAGGAAATTATAATTGCTCACTTTAATAACTATTTAGTTGTATATCATAGCTTTTATTTGGTATGAACTGGTGTTCCTCAAAATATGGTCCCTAGAGTGACATCAATATCCCTGGGTAACTTGCTGGAGATATAATATTCAGGCCTCACCTCAGACTCTGTCTTTCCTGAAACTTAGGGAATGAGTTCCAGTAATCTGCTTGCACTTGTCTCTAACAGAACACAGAACTAGAAACACTAGTATAGCCATTTAGTTGAGTTACATTATCTCTGAATCATTTCATTTCTCGTGTGTATTTTTGTGATGTGGTGTTTGGAGTATACACCTGTATGTGCTCACGAGGTGCCCCATGTGCTGGCCTGCAGTGGAATGCACTCACCTGTGGTGGCCAAAAGGGAATATCCACTGTGCCCCTCCATTGCTCTTCTGCCCATTTTCACTTGTTGGGTTTCGTATTGATCCCAGAACTTGTCTCTTCCCCCCCCCTCGTGGTTTTTCAAGGTAGGGTCTCGCTCTTCTAGCAAAGGCTGACCTGGAATTCACTATGTAATGTCAGGGTGGCCTCGACCTCACAGCAATTCTACCTTTGCCTCCTGAGTGCTGGGCAGGCTTTGATTTTTTTTTTATTCCTTATGAGCTCTGGCGATTATCTGCTCCCTGCTGTCTATAGGACTGGGGGTTACAGACACGTGTGCCACTAGTGGTATTTCAGGCCTTTACGGGCCTTAATGCTTGCTCCTAACCTCCTAAGCCCTCATTTCTTTCTTTATACGTGTATATAATGTATTTTGATCATATTTACTCTTACTGCCTTCTCTTGTCTTCTCTCAACTAGTCCTACTTTTTACTTTGATGTCTTTTTTGTGTGTGAATGTGACTAATTAAGTTTAAGTAGGGTTGCTTCAATGCACATGGGTGTGGGGGTTATTTACCTGAACATGGGCAACTTATCAGTGCGCATACACTGTTGAAGAAAATATCTGTACCTTCCCCAATAATTATTAACTGCCAAGAACTCCTCGGAGGGTTTGGACTTCATGAGCCCCTCCCCCATCCATGACCCAGCACGGATGGGCCCAATATTGTGCAGGTAACCACTGCTGCTCTGAGTTCATGGATGCAAGAGCCATGCCATGTATGGAAGACAGCATTCCACATCATGCCATTCCATTTTCTGGCTCTTACAAATTAATTCCCTTTTCCACAATGTAAATTGAGCCTCGGGAGGGCGGGGTCTGAATCATTTCATTTCAAGAACCAAGTTAAAACATTATTTCAAACTTTTTTTAGAGTGATATAGTAAATTCACAAAACAGAAAAAAAAAACATTGTTAAGAGTCTGAGGAGGTCACAAAGGCATAATGCTCAAAAGAATCAGACACACACACACACACACACACACACACACACACACACACACACTAAATAACAAATCAGTCACAAAAATGTAAAGTTCTAAGGAAGCATTTCCACTGGTTGTATAAAAGAAAATGCAGTCCTGTATGTGATTGGTGACTATTCCTTTGGGCCTCTAGGGTTTGTCTCAAAACACAGGCATGGTGGCTCATGCTTAGAACCCAACTCTGGAGCATGAAGCTGGAGGAGTGCTGTGAGTTTAAAGTCAGGCTGGGCTATATAGTTCAGACCAGCCTGAGCTATTGTGACACCTCGACTCAATACAACAAATCACTAAATAAAAAGGAAAAGGAATTCAATGTTTGGAGATTAATAACTGAGTCAATATTTAATTCATCTTTGTACCCACGTTATGTTCCTTAATTCATCTTTGTACCCACATTATCTTCCAGCAAGGATACATAATGATTTATAATAAATCAATAGACTGGTGGAATAGTCATTTTACAGATTCAAATTAAATAACTTTGACTAAAGTTCTGGAGTTACTTTTAAAATTTTTTCACTTGGATAACTAATTCTAGTTATTAAAAATACTGATGGGTGTGATGGCACAAACCTTTAACACCAGCACTCTGGAGGCAGAGACAGGAGGGATCACTGTCAGTTCGAGGCCACTCTGAGACTACACAGTGAGTTCCAGACCAGCCTGGCCTAGAATGAGACACTACCTCCAAAACCAAAAAAAAAAAAAAAAAAAAAAAGATTACTGATGGGCTGGAGAGATGGCTTAGCAGTTAATGCACTTGCCTGCAAAGCCAAAGGACAAAGGTTTGATTCCCCAGTACCCACATTAACCAGATGCACAAGGTTACACATGTGTCTCGAGTTCGTTTGCAGTGACTAGAGGCCCTAGCATGCCCATTCTCTCTCCCTGAAATAAATAAATAAAAATGCTGATTACCTTAAGTTCTATGGCTAGTCTTGTGTGCATGTAAAGATTTTATCTGTGCCGGGTGTGGTGGCATACGCCTTTAATCCCAGCACTTGGGAGGAAGAGGTAGGAGGATCGCTGTGAGTTTGAGGCCACTCTGAGACTACATAGTGAATTCCAGGTCAGCCTGAGCTAGAGTGAGCCCCTACCTCAAAAAACCAAATAATAATAATAATAATAATAATAATAATAAGAAGAAGAAGAAGAAGAAGAAGAAGAAGAAGAAGAAGAAACTTATCAAAAATTAGGAATAATTCTTGCAACTCCTCCAATAGATGCAGAGCAAGCCTTATATAATGAAGGCTTTGCTTGTTCCAGGATTGGAAAGGCCTATAAATAATGTTAGGGCATGCTAACATTTGCAGTGACTAACCCAGACTTTCTCACCTCTGTACTACTGACATTTGGGGCAGGGTCTTCTTTGCTGTGGGCCTGTCCTGTATATTGCACGATGTTGAATTCCATCTACCTAAGCATATAGCATCATCTCCTCCCAGTTGTGACAAGCAAAATGTTTTTAGACACTGCCAAGTATCCCTTGGAGAACAAAACTGTCCAGGCTGAGAATAACCTAATATTAATAGAGTAGTAATTTTCCTGTATTCTATTCAAAGATATAGAAAGAGCATAGTTCTACATTTCACTTTAGCTCTTTGTTGAGGACTTTGGCAGTGACAGCTCTATCTATTTTTAAAAAATCTGGTTCACAAACCCTCATTATTTTGTCCAGTTTTGTCTTTGGAGCAACTTTATCATAGGATCTACAAATTTACAAACTCTAAGCATAATTGTTTTCTGGAGTTCACTTCATGGTATGTAAGGAACACACTAATTCTACGTTTCAGTTTACTTCAAATATTTTCTAGTTCAGCATTATTCCAACTTCTCCTCACTTCTACTTCTCTATATTTTCTGTTTTTAAAAAATATTTTTATTTATTTATTTTAGAAAGAGAGAGAGAGAGAGAGAGGAAGAGAGAGAGAGATTGAGAGAGAGAGAGAGAAAGAATGGGCGTGCCAGGGCCTCCAGCCACTGCAAACGAACTCCAGACGCACATGCCACCATCTGGCTTAAGTGGGTCCTGGGCAATCAAACCTAGGTCCTTAGACTTTGCAGGCAAATGCCTTAACTGTTAAGCCATCCATCAGCCCTCCTCTTTATTTTCAATCTATTACACTTTTTCTTCATATCATCAGTGTTGAAATGATATGTAGACATTGTACCCTGACACTCTTACTGACATCCTCATATTAATGTTCCATTTTACTGTCTATGTGGATATTTTTTAATTTAGTGGTGTTTTGAGAGGTAAAGAGCACAAAAGTATATGAGGGTCATATATTTCTTCAAAAATTCTATTTATTTGTTTGCTTATGAGAAAAGCGAGATTAAGCATGCCAGGGCCTCTTGCCCCTGTAAACTAAGTCCAGATGTATGTGCCACTTTGTGCATCTTGCTTTACATGGGTACTGTGGAATGGAACCCAGGCCCTCAGGCTTTGCAGGCAAGTACCTTTAACCACTGAACCATCTCCCCTTCTTGGCCATCACATATTCAATAGCAAATTAAAATTATTTTTTAAAAATTTAGATGATTTAGTTGAAGGGTGGTTTAGCTGATAAAGGTACTTGCTTACAAAGCATGGTGACCCAGGTTTGATTCCCCAGTACCCATGGAAAGCCACATGCACAAAGTGGTGCATGCATCTGGAGATTGCAGTGGCCGGAGGCCCTGGTGCACCTATTCTCTCTCCCTCCGTCTAATAAATATTTAAAATTTTAGATAATTATATAAAATATCAATTTTTATCTCTTTGTGGTTGTTGTTGCTGTATGTGTGTGTGTGTGTGTGTGTGTGTGCGTGCGCGCGCGTGTGTAGGTGGTTGCATACCACAGCATGTATTTGAAGGTCAGAGGACAACCTCAAAGTATTCATGTTCCATCTTCTTTTTACTCAGGGTCTCTTGCCAGGGATTCTCCAGGCTCCACCTCCCATTGTTTAGGTATTTTGGGATCACAGATACATTCACCATTTGGGGTTTGGCTTTATGTAGGGGATCAAATCCAGGGAGGCACCTTTAACCACTGAGCCATTGCCTCAGCTCTGAATCTCAAAATTTTGTTATAATGTTGGAATCCACTTTTTTATCCTCAGTTCTTGCATTTAGCATAAATATCAGTGTGAGGGTTAGGGATGTAGCTCAGTTGGTAAAGGGCTTATCTAATATTCACTATGGCCTGCATTCTACTCCCAGTACTGCATACAACTGGGAGTGATGATATATGTCCATAATCACAGCACTCAGGAGGTAGAGGCAGACAGATCAGGAATTCAAGATCATCTTGTACATAATGAGTTCAAGGCCTGCATGAGAGCTAGATTTTATGAGGTCCTATCTCCAAAAAGGAAAGGAAAGAAAAAGACGGGGGAACTTTTTAAAAATTAACAAACAAGTATAAAATCTGATTTTTAATTTTTTATAAAATGATTTTTTGCTTTTTGTATCATTAATACCAAGAGGCCAGGATTAGGCTGAAAACAAAAACAAAGCATTAAAAAGATAATATATTGACATGACAGATGAAAAAGATATTAAGTGAGAAGAAACATGTATATAACAAAGCCTATAATTTGGAAATTGTGGGAATCAAAGTCAAGCTAGTTAATTACTAACAAAGATGGCAGCCGTGTTTCTTTTTGTCTTTCACAGTGAATGCACAATTAGTACTTAGTACTAAGACTGGGGAATAAACCATCTATAATCTACTGAAAAAGACCATCTGCTTCTATAAATTTTGTTCTCATACACTTGCCAAAAGAAGAGAACATATTAACAAAATAATGGGCCCTGCACTGTTAATTGTAGGTTGCTTGCAGTTTTGCTGTTGCTATTAGAATCTAATAAGCCATTCCTTCTGCTAAATTAATAAGCAGCCAAGATTATGTAATAGCTGCTTTCAGCTGCTAATTATTTTCCCATAATTCCTTCCCCTCCCTACCCTTCCCCCACCATTTTTTGGCTAGGAACACAGAGATGAGACTGCCAATATGTCATCTGCAAGTCTCCCATATTCATTTTCAGAGCCATCAACCAACATTAGGAGCACATCCAGTGAGTTTATACTTCAATGTGGCTATCTCAGGAACCTTGAGGATATGTGTGTTTTGTATAGAATAAAAGGCATCATTTAGAATCAGAGGGCAAATTTTCATTATGTAATATTAGAGCTATCTTTGAACTGACTAATGGCATCTGTTTTATGTGGTAAGGGAGAAATAGAACCTTGACTAGCAAGCACCTTTGGGACATGTTTGGACAAGAAGAGAGAAATCTGAGCTGGGGACCTAAAAACAAACCAAAAGCCAACTCTGCTGACCACTTTCTTAATATTCCAGTGTATACTAATCATACATGTTAGTAGGAAACTTTCCAAGCAAAACAGTAGTCCTGAAAAGGGGAAGTACTAGACACTTATTTTGCTAAACAGTCATTAAATATGCCCCCAGGGGCTGCAGAGATGGCTCAGTGGGCTTGCTTGCACAGCCTGATAGCCTTGGTTTGACTCCCCAGTACCCACCCAAAGCCAGATACACAAAGTGATGTATGTGTCTGGAGTTTCTTTGCAGTGGAAGGAGGCCCTGAGGTGCATATTCTCTGTCTGTTTATGAATATAAATAAATGCCCTCAAATTCCCATTATATAGGCACTTTGACACACAAAAATGAACATAATCTGTAATAAAGGATTCCTTTAAATCGAGTATATAAAGCTTCATAAAAAAATGTAGCATGTCGGGAAGGAGAGATGGCTTAGTCGTTAAAGTTACTTGCCTGCAAAGCCAAAGAATGCAGGTTCAATTCCCCAGTACCCACATAAAGCCAGATGCACAACGTGGTGCATGCATCTGGAGTTAATTTGTAGCAGTTAGATGTCCTGGAGTGCCAATTCTCTATATTATTTCTCTGTGTCAAATAAATAAATAATGTAGCATTTCTTTGATACTTTGGTCCATTAAAATTTCTGGTAACTATGTTTAATAACCTCTGCCAATGAGGATATGGCCCACCCAATGTACTTTTCTAGCTTCCTTTGTATGAACGTAGGTGGCTGGGGTGAATAGCATTGGATATTAGAAGCCCGTGGTTGTTCAAGCAAGGTCATGTAATCCCACGGGTCTCTTCTCCTCTATCTATAAAAGATGAGTTGAACTAGATGATTCATCCAGTGTCATTGAAAAAAATATGAACAATATGTGTCCAGAAGTAACTCAGCATCACAGCTTCTAACAAACCTATCATGTTATAATCTTATTAGTCAACTTAAATTTACACACCAGGGTCTATAACTAGACTAAGATGCTAAATGAATAAAATCCCACACGCGCTAAATAAAGGCAAGTGGGCATGTGGGTGAACGAGGGATTCGTTCTCATAGAGCTCCAGGGTGAGGTTTCATAGATGTGACTTTAAGGAGGACAAATCAGGCAGACGACAGAAGTCGTCTGGAAGGCTAAAGTGGAGCCCAGGTGGCTCGCGGGCGTGAGCCTATGTGAAGGAATGGAGATCTGGAAGACGAAGTGCAGCACGGGCTGAAAAGCCCAGCGCGGACAGTAACTCATCCGGACCGCAGCCCTGGCGGGTGAGGCCAGCTCTGCGAGGAGACTCAGAGGAAGCTTGGGGCAAGAGGTGGCTACCCGAGCTAGGGCTGCAGCAGTGCGTTGGAAAGGAAGGGCTTCCCTGTGAATGCGGGACGAGCTCCACCAAAGAACCGACTTGTCCCCAGAGTTAGCACTACTCTCCTCCCACAGTCATCACCGACAGTCACACTTCCTCACCCATCCCTGTTGGGGGGGGGGGACACTGATGGGAGCTCAAACTTGGCTCTTTGCGATCCGGATCTTCCCAGCTCTGCACCAGGGAGGTCACTTCAGGGCGCTTCTGCACCTCAACCTCCTACCGCTAAACAGCCAGGACTACCGCCCGCGCGCGATCCGGAGGCACGGGCAGAAGTACGCAGTCGCGCTAGCCGCGGCAGTAGCCGCTTCCGGGTCACGTGCCCCGACTTCCGGATCACACCACGCCTCTCTGTGGCCATCTGGCCAATCCGATTACTCAGGCTGCCCGGTTTTGATGCTGACTCCAGTGCAGTTGGCGACCGCTAAGCAAGTTGGCGCGCGACTCCGGATCCGCCCCTGGGCTCGCCGCAGCCCTGGCTCCTCCCTTCGTCCAGCCTCCGGGGCGGGGCCTGTTGGCTCGCCCTACCCTCGCCGCCTAAGCCTGCCCTCCGCCAAACTGGTCCCCTCCCCACGGCAACACGGCTTCTCTTCCAGAGCTCAGCGATAGGGGCTGCCCCTCAGCCGCTGCCGCCGCCACCGTCGCCGCCGACAGCCCAGCTCCGTCGCGTGCGCGACCCGCGGCCGCCGTAAGTCTCGGGGGACGAGTTGACCGGCCAGGGATGGGTAAGGGAGGGTTGGCCGGGCGCGCCCCCCGCTGCTCCTCGCCGCGCGCCCCCACGACCCCACCCCGAGGCGTCGGGGCACGCCGCGCCCCGCAACTCACTTCTGCCCGCGTCGGCGCGCCGCGCGCCACTTCGGCGCTGCGCCGGGGGTGCGGGGCCGGTCCGGGGCTTCGCGGGGGTTCCGCGGCACCTGTGGTTTGCAAATCGCCTCAAGTTTGGCGGGGCGCTTTGGGGAGGGGACCGGGGGCACGGCGGCGGCCCGGGACTTGGCGCCCCGTGCGCGACGGCGGATGCCATTGTCTGCTCCACTCCTAGACTGTCACCTCGCCCGGGCTCGCTCAGTGATGGAGTGTGGCCCCGGGAGGAGGGGAGGTGTCGGAGCCGGCGGGACCCAAAGAACGCTGGACCTGAGCCCACTCCATTGTTTTTAGTAGCAATCTTGAGGAATTGTGGTGCCCTGTAATTTGCGGCAAAAATCAGAGCATTGGATTTTAGAGAGACGGAAGGGAATACTTGGGACTTACAACCAGATTTCATCCCATGGTAGCATATAATTTATTTTAAGGTGAAGACATTGTTTTTTTCGTCCTCCAAGTGTTAGGGCAGATACAGGACCCCGCTACAGATAGCCCGGAGCCCACTCTTTTCTCCAGCAAACCCTCACTCCTCTGGGTCATTAAGATCTACGAATACCGGGATCCATTCTTTTCCAAGTTCCGGTAACGGTTTGCATTAAATGTCCAGTTGATGCTTGACGTCTCCTTCGAAATGCCGCTATCTTCAGGACTTCCAAGGAAGGCACTTTGCTACACTGAGTTATATCCGTGTATTTTGTGCTACTGAAGCATGTTGAGTGGAGTAATCGGCAATTTTAACTTTATTAAAGTTAGATGGCCACGGCATGAATTTCTACATACCAGGTTGAAGCTTTTTCAGTTATTCAGGAAAGCGACGTTAATTTCCTATTCAAATTTGGGCCCGTTTTATTCTACATTAGTTGTGTAACTTCCTCCTGCCTGCATTCAAATTCAAGATGATGTAGTGAATATTAAGAATTAGGTTGGAGCCGGGCGTGGTGGCTCCCGCCTTTA
Source organism: Jaculus jaculus (assembly GCF_020740685.1). Taxonomy (NCBI): domain Eukaryota; kingdom Metazoa; phylum Chordata; class Mammalia; order Rodentia; family Dipodidae; genus Jaculus; species Jaculus jaculus. The sequence goes on from NC_059125.1 coordinate 7,696,642, forward strand.
ATCCCACCATTGCACTCAGGAGGCAGAGGTAGGAGGATCGCCTTGAGTTCGAGACCACGCTGAGACAACATAGTGAATTCCAGGTCAGCCTGGGCCAGAGTGAGATCCCTACCTCGAAACACCAAAAAAAAAAAAAAAAAAAAAGAATTAGGCTTGGGTCTTACTTGAGGTAATACTGTTAGATGAACTTAGAAGGATTAAAAAAATATTAAGAAAAATAGCTTAAAAACAAAAGAAAAATAGATATCTGAAGTTGCACCTTTAAATTGCGTTTGTAAATACAATGTTTATCACTTGTAGTTGGGACGACTAGTTGGATTATAACATGCTTGCCTTAAAACCTAATGTAGACTAATTGACAGACTTTCAGATACTAAGCAGCTTAAATATAAAACACACTAGAATTCTGTAAATGTTGTTCTTTATTGTTTTAAATTGAGTATCTTACATAATGTTTCTTATATGTTTAACTCTTAATTTGGCTTTTGAGACTTCTGTTCTTTTTCATAGTATTTCATTAACTCAGTTCTTTGCTGCATATTTGTGTTGGATTTTTTTTTAATTGTGTTGTTCTTTTTTAAGTGAGATACACACATAAAAATGGACTTTTATTAAGGAAAACGTATATTTGTGAAATATTTTGGATTGATATTTTCTTCTATTTTCCTTTAAATATGCTAATATAAATTGAAGAGAGCATTCTAAGCTTATGCAGTCTGTCTGCAAATAATTCAGCCTGGAACTAACTAGCCTCAGGGTGAAAAATAGTAGGTCTCCTGTTTCATTGAAATGTATCTAAACCAATTGATGTGTCTAAAATCCTCTTTTGATGCATGTAGCATGCTGTGTGTATAGCCCAGGTAGAAAATTGTTTCTTAAATTACCAAAGTAATCTTTTTCTTTGAAAATTTCACTCCAACTTATTACCTGTTTTTATTTCCACACACTTTGCTTCAAACATAAGTGAACAGGGTGGGAAGGAAAGGTTTGCATTTACTAGGAAGATCTTTCCAAAAGAATTTCTTGCTATTTTAACCTTCATAGAAATATTGATAGCTAATAATTACTTGTCAGTTAAATGCCCTACTCCCAAAGCTGCTCTGAAAATCATGTAATCTTAACTATTAACAATAAGCATTGTATGTAATCTTGATTTATTTCTCTTAACAGATGCAGTTTATGTTGCTTTTTAGCCGTCAGGGAAAGCTTCGACTGCAGAAATGGTATGTCCCACTGTCAGACAAAGAAAAGAAGAAGATCACAAGAGAACTTGTTCAAACCGTTTTAGCACGGAAACCTAAAATGTGCAGCTTCCTTGAGTGGCGAGATCTGAAGATTGTTTACAAAAGGTATAATTTTTTTTATTTATCAGAAAGATGAAATAGAACCAAATAGTAAGTAATTTGCAATAAAGGAATTGCAGACTTTGGAGTAGTAACATTTATAAATAATGATTAATAAACATTTATATGAAATATGTTTAAAGGAATGCTTCATATTTTAAAATAGCTACTGTTTGATTCATTACCTAGGCTCAAATGGCAGGAAAATCATTTTAAAACAAATTATATAATCATAAAGAAATGATTGTTCATTCCTAATCATCTTTTTAGAAAAAATCCAGTGAATTCATTTCATTGCAGGGGTAAATAGGGTCAGTATTTAAAAATTTTAAGTCATTCTCTGACTTCAGGTACAAATAGATTGCAATAGCAATCCCTTCTCCCAAGAAATCTGTAAAGTAATAATTCATATTTGATATGCCTTTGATCTGACTTCTAGAATGTTATTTACAAACATATTAGGAAAATTCACCATTCTAGTCATATAGCTATTTAAATACTTTGCTTAAATATAGGATCTGTTACTATTAATTTGAAATACACTTGTTGCTGTGGTGGAGTTGTGTTTAGATATATTTACCAAGGATAGATTAAAAAAAAATTTGGTATGTAAAATGAGGACTGGAGAGATGGCCCAGCTGTTAAGGCACTTCCCTGATATGTAAAATGACTCAGAGGTTGTTTTTTACACAAAAATTTTCCAAAAATGCTAGACATTATTATTTTAATGATATCTAAAATTTCAAATACTTAAAATTTTTAAAGATTGTTCTAGAGTTGGATGGCTCAGTCGTTAAAGTGCTTGCTTGCTTGCAAAGCCTGACATGCCTGGGTTCAATTCCCCAGTACCCACATAAAGCCAGATCCTCAAAGTGGTGCATGCATCTGGAGTTTGTATGCAGTGGCAGAAGGCCCTGGTGTGCCCACATTTACTTACTTTCTTCATTTCTTTCTCCTTGTAAACAACTAAAAATAATTTTATTTATTTAGTTTGGTTTTTCAAGGTAGGATCTCGTTCTAGCCCAGGCTGTCCTGGAATTCACTAGGTAGTCTCAAATTCATGGCAGTTCTACTTCTGCCTCCCAAGTGCTGCGATTAAAGGCGTGTGCCACCATGCCCGGCTAAGTAAAAATATTTTTAAAAGGTTGCTGTAAGCAGCTTAAATGAAGTAGCTTCATTTTTATGGAACTTAACTTGTTTCTTCCTCATGTCTGTTCCCTTTTTGGATAATTCACTGCATTTAAGGTAAATACAAGCAATTCTCTTGTATAGCTAATAAGCAGGAAAGTCTTGGGATAGAATGTAGTGAAGGTGGAAGAGAAGCCTAGTTCCCCCCCCCTTTCCTTTATTGAATCCTAAGTATGGATGCGGGTTTTGTGGAGGAGATGACAGGGAAAGAATGGGAGATTATAGAACACAGAGTATTTCTTAAATACTGCAGATTCCTTTTTATTACAGAATTTAATTAGTTTAGGTGATTATTTAAAAAATAATATATTTGAATTCATGTGTGTATATGTATGGGTATGCCAGAGTCTCTTGATGTGGGTGCTGGGGCCAGAAGTCTTTGCAAGCAAGTGCTTTTAACCACTGAGCCATCTCTCCAGTCCCATTTTTTTTTTTAATCCATAGCTTGGTTTAGTACTTGTTGAGAAAGAAAGATCATAGAAGAATCCCACCATTTGGGATCTAGGAGAGGTCTTAGAACAATCTACTCAAATTGGGTGGAACCTTAAATAAAACAAGTGGAAGTGGAGGCACTCTTGTGGAATCAGAAACAATATCCTGTTTCCTGCCCAATTGGTCTCTGCCCTCTACACAGGAGATAGTTCCTGAATTTGAAAACCCCAGTTTTTGATCAAATTTCAGTTTTATAAAATGTGAGAGTTTGTGAATAGTGGCCTGTCCCCAGTTGTATGTTGGTGTACATAGGGCTACATCTTACACTTTTAAGTGTGGAGTCAAAGCTTTTAAAGGCAAAGGGGTGTGTGTGTGGATTTGCATTTCTTAGAAGATTGCCAGAAGACAGTGGCTGAGAAGTGAAAAGGGCTAAGACTGGCACCTGCTGGATCAATAGGAGACTGCATGGTAATTCTATCCTGAACCTTGAGGCCGGAAAGGAGAGCTGTTGCCTAGGAAAGTTTGAGAAGGCTTGCTCACCATGAGAAATAGCAAGAGCTGCCAAGGAAAGGGACCAGGGTAATCTCCAATTTTTCACTTTGACCTATGGGATGTATAGTGAGCTAGAGGAGGACAGAAGAGGTGGTAATCACCCGTAGACATGGACTCCTGGACAGAGTTTACAGAGTCTCAAAGAGGAAAGCTTATTTCTAGTGAAAGGAGTCCCCCATGTGGAGGAGGAAAATCCTAGCAAGGGAATCAAAGCTATATGACTGGACCTTTAAAAGGAAGAAGGGAAACAGCAAGTGCTTCATACAATTGCCACTCAACCTGTCCCTGTGGGGCTCCTACCTTTTCTCTTAGATTAGTTATAAAGGAAACCCTAACCTGGCTAATATTTAGATTGAAACCCTTTTAAATAAAAGGTGGTTTAAAAATGATGAACTGCTTTATGGAGATATTTCATATGTAATTCTAAAGCTTACAATTTGTTTTTCTGTACATTGCTTCCTTTTTTTTGTTATGATCAGGTGACTTGTTTTCATTGCTCCTGCCAGAAGACCTGTTAAGCCAGAGGATTTCTGTGTAGCTTCTGAGAACAGAAGTAGAACTTTGTTGTTCATATCAGCAAGTGTCTTTTTCTTTTCTTTTCTTTCTTTTTTGTTTTGTTTTGTTTTGTTTTGTTTTTCCAGGTAGGGTCTCAGTTTAGCTCTGGCTGACTTGGAATTCTTCTCTATGTAGACTCAGGGTAGCCTGGAACTCACAGTGATCCTCCTACCTCTGCCTCCCAAGTGCTGGGATTAAAGGTGTGCGCCACCACGCCCGGCTCAAGTGTCTTTTTCTTAATGCTTTTGTTCACTTGTCTCATCTGCATTTTTCATTCTGAGCATTTGGCATACATATTTCCCCTTTGGGGGAGAAAACAATACAGGGATGAGGATAATACAACTGAAAACAGACCGAAAATCTGAGCACTGAAGTTTTGTCCCTGTGTGCCATTAGTTAGTGTTATGACCTTGAATAAGTCACATTGCTTTTGTTTCCTCATATCTAGAATGCTCTCTTGAAGATCTTTAAAGACAACATTGTATATCTTTCTGATTCCCAATTCACAATTTGTGGCGGGGCCAGTGAAGTAAAGTCTTTTAAAATTAATTTAAAAATACATTCCCGCACTGCTAGCTTGAGAATTTGTTGAAGGGTACTTACTGATTTTCTTTACTAACAAAAGTATTTTTAGTGACATACCAGTGGGTATTGAGAAGAGTTTAACTGTGTTCACTCAGTCAGCTGATAATTAGCTGACTGCAGAGAAGTCATGTGTTTTGAATGTAAGAATAGGAACTTTCAGATGTTCTGAGTGCCAGTAATTAGAGTAAGCACTAATCCACTGTGCTAAAAATAACTATAAACATACCTTTCTTCTTACTAGTCTATTATTAATTTTACTTCAGATTTAGACTACAAATATGCACTAAGAGAACAAAATGAATGCATTATTACATTTTTAAAGCACTACTCGGTCCCAGAAATAAGGAGTACACTTCAGGTTCTCCTTTACTAAATGAGTATGCCATTTTTTTCTCTACTTCAGAGCTCTTAAAATATTGCTTTGCACATATTTTATTTTTTGCCAGGTGCAGGATTTTTTTCTCACTTTTTAAGTTTGAGACAGAAAGGGAGAGAGAGAGAGAATGGGCATGCCAGGGCCTCTGGCCATTACAAACTCCAGACTCAAGCACCACCCTGTGCTTACGTGGGACCTGGAGAATTGAACCTGGGTTCTTAGGCTTCGCAGGCAAGTGCCTTAACTGCTAAGCCATCTCTCCTGCCCAGGATTACTTTAATATTGCTGGCTTTCCATGGTTTTTAATATAAAACTGGGCCTCCAGGGTCAAATTGCTCTTCTGGGCTGGTCATTCAGGCCTGGGTCCCCTATCAATGCAAGTAATAATAGAATCTTGGTAGAGGTGTAGTGAAGGATTAAGATGGTAAAATGAGCCATAACTAACTCACTTGGTGTGAGTGTTGCTCAGTGGCACGTGTTGTGCTTCTGTTTCTTTTGTCCTTCAGCTTTCGGAAGAAGGGTATTCCCACCATTCTAATAGCTGACATGGGTTTTTTTTTTTTAATGGCTCTTTTGAGAGAACTGAAGGTATAGCTCAAGGAAGCCCTGGGTTTCTTTCCCAACAAGAAAATAATAGTGTTTGGGAGGTTCTTATTATTTTTATTTTATTTTAATATTATTGGTTGGTGCCTAGACATACCAGTGCTGAGAATTGTAAAATCTGTTCTTCGGAATGGTTCCTATAACATAGGACCTTTGGCTCTTGCTTAAGTACTTCTTGCTTGTAAACAAAGAACACAATTAAATGCATACTCTGTAAGGCATAAACCCAACATTTTAAATAACTTACTGAATATGTAAGTCAGGTAGAATCAAGCAAAAGATATGATATGTATGACAAAGGCATAGGCTTACTAGAATGGAACAGTTCCTGGAGTTCCTCTTGTCCTAGTAGTATTTTAGGTCTCACTGATTGTATTTTATTTTATTTTATTTTAGTTTTTCGAGGTAGGGTCTCACTCTAGCTCAGGCTGGCCTGGAATTCACTCTAGTCTCAGGGTGGCCTAGAACTCATGGTGATCCTCCTACCTCTGCTCTGCCTCCCGAGTGCTGGGATTAAAGGCATGTGCCACCATGCCCAGATGATTTCTGTTTTTATCTGTAATCAATCATAATAGAAATTTGAAAAGATCAAATATAATACAATTTTTTGCTAATACTGATAGTGGTAGTGTTGGGTAGATCCAAGATTATTTTTATATTGGAAACCAGGAATTTATTGAATTCCTAAGTTGAAGTTGTGTTTTTCTGTATATTTTACATTAATGTTAAGAACAGTAATTGCCCAGTGTGTTTTCTAGAAGTCATTTGTTTCTCAGTCAAAATTATAGTATCAACTGAGACTTGTTTAGAATGTCAGGTTTTTCTTTCTTTTCAAAGCTTTAAACACTGAAACCATTTCAAAGTGGTGTTTTTGTTCTCGTGATGAGGCAGGGCTTCACTGTAGCTCAGGCTGATCAGAAATTTGCTCCAATCCACACTGACCTCACACTCATGGCAATCCCCTAATTCAGCCTCCCAAGTGCTGGGATTTTAGGTATTAGCTGCCACTTGGGGACATAAAATGGTCTTTTTTTTAAGAGGTAGGGTCTCGGTAGCCCAGGCTGACCTAGACTTCACTCTGAATTCTCAGGGTGGCCTCAAACTCATAGCAATCCTCCTACCTCTGCCTCCTGAGTGCTGGGATTAAAGGTGTGTGCCACCACACCCAACTATAAAATGATCTTTTAATTTACCTAAAAGGACTTGCTATGCTTCAATAACTGTGATTTCCTTAAGTCATGCATAAACTAGTCCCATAATCCTAATTTGAAGGAAAGTATGAGCTTCCCAACGTTATTCTTTCTTCTAGGATAAATAACCTACACTTCAGTTCTATAGAACTTGGAAAATTTGAAGACAATCCTCAATTTCTTAAGTGATAGAAACTTTATTTTCTCTTTGTCTAATTTTTCTAACAAGTTGAAGCTGTTCTTTTCTTGGAGTTTATTCCACAATCTTAGAAATATCCATTTTAGAAACTTTTTTCTTTTTTTGCTGTAGAAGCTATTGTAGTAGTTGCCCCTGTGGATGTGAGTTTGTGACTGGAAGAAGGTATAGGAAGATGGTCTTCAATTGTGATATGGATGTTGGTATACCAATGGGTTCCTCATGAGCTCATTGAACTCATTAAGTTCTTATGACAAGATTTCTGTGTCTGTATTATATACTTCAATAAAGTGTACCAAAACATTGACCTTGTATTGACAGCATCATCAAGACCTTTATTTGGAAGATAATGAAGGGTTATTTTCTTCCCTTTATAGCTGATTTTATCCTAAACTTTGAACTTTTAAAAGCCCGAGTCAACTGTGTTTTGTAATGCTCATGGAAAGGTATCTAAAAGGAAGAAGAGCAAAATCAGTTACTCCTTTTAGTTGGCATAATTGTTTTTTGCCATTTTGCATGTATTACCTTTGTAATATGAGACAAAAAGAATCTCTTTTAAAAGAAGAAATGGGGGCTGGAGTGATGCCTTAGTGGTTAAGGCACTTGCCTGCAAAGCCAGAGGACCCAGGTTCAATTCCTCAGGACACACATAAGCCAGATGCACAAGGTGGTACATGCATCTGGAGTTCGCTTGCTGTGGCTAGAGGCACTGGTATGTCCATTCGGTCTCTGTCTGCCCCCCCACCAAATAAATAAATAAAAATTTAAATAAATTAGTAAAAGAAGAAACAGGAGCTGGGAAGGTAACATCATGGTTTAAGTGCCTGCTGTGGAAACTTGAGGATATGAGTTCAGATTCCCCAGAACCATATAAAAATGCTGAGTGTATACCTGTAATCCTAAGGCTGGAGAAATGGAGTTAAGAAATCCCTGGGGCTTGTTGACCAGCTTGATTGGACAAATCCTTGTGTCCTTAGGTATGCAAGAGACCTTTGTCTCAGCAAAGTGGAAAGTGACCCAGGAATATACCCAATATCAACCTCTGTCCTCCATATGTATCTGAAAACATTTGTCCATACACACATACAAAAAAATGAAAATAAACCTTAAAATAAGAAGTAAACATGCTTATAGCATGAAGTCCTTCACAATATGACATGGAAATATATTTAGAAAACATGACTGAGAGAAGGCTCAATGGTTAAGGCACTTGCCTGCAAAGCCTAATGACCTGGGTACAATTCCCCAGTGCCCACATAAAGTAAAATGCACAGAGTGATGCATGCATCTAGAGTTTGCAGTGTTTGGTTGGTGTGTTCATCCTCTGTTTCTCTGTGCTTTCAAATAATAAAATATTTTTTAAAACAAAAAACATGGGTCAGGGATGTAGCCCAGTAGCAGAATGCTTGCTTAGCATATGCAAGGTCCTGGGTTCGATCCCTAGCACTACAAATAACACACACGCATACTAAATGGTTTTGTGACCTTAAAAACAAACATGATTATGGGGGTAAGATTTCTTCCACACTTGTGTTTTGTTATAGATATGCTAGTCTGTATTTTTGCTGTGCTATTGAGGATCAGGACAATGAACTAATTACCCTGGAAATAATTCATCGTTATGTGGAACTACTTGACAAGTATTTTGGGAGCGTAAGTAGTATTTTACTTTTTGTATTTTCCTTAACAAGTTTATTATTTGTCTCAAGGATTCTAACTGTAAGGAGAAGGCAGGGATGACTTCCTTTCTTTCTTTCTTTCTTTCTTTTTTTTTTTTTTTTTTTCTTGAGGTAGGGTTTCACTCTATCACAGGCTGACCTAGAATTCACTATGTAGTGTCAGGGTGTCCTCGAACTTCTAGTGATCCTCCTACCTCTACCTCCTGAGTTCTGGGAATAAAGACATGCAGCTGTTAGTTCTTCTAGTCCACTTTCAGAACCTCTAGCTCTACAGACCTACTTGTTTAATTATGATGGTGAGAATGAGTTTTAAAATAGTAAGATAGGACTTATACTGCAAGAATTAATATTCTGGAAGTGCATAGTATAGAATTTTGGTTTGGTTAGCAGTTGAATCACATTCTGAAAAAATGTAAAAATCAATTTTTATGAATAGAAAATTATTAAATTTCCCACATTGGGCATATGCAGAACAGGTCTTACTTATCTTATAGGCATTATATTGCAAGCACTTGTAATAGTGCTTGGTCAACATGATTGCCATTTTGAGAAAGAATTCAGATTGATTTTTTTTTTCTGATCAGATTTTACCACCACTTAATAGTGAATATACATCTTTGTTTTTGTTGTTTGTTTTTCTATTGGGGCTTTTCAGGTGTGTGAACTTGATATCATCTTTAACTTTGAGAAGGCTTATTTTATTTTGGATGAGTTTCTTTTGGGGGGAGAAGTTCAAGAAACCTCAAAGAAAAATGTCCTTAAGGCAATTGAGCAGGCTGATCTACTTCAGGAGGTAAGCTACTCGTTCTCCTGTCAAGGCACTGGCATGTTTTGCTCTTGCTAGGGAAGCCTCGGTCATCATTTCTAGAGCTTCAGAAGTTACTCCAAAGCATGCTTGGCATGTAGTGTCCATGTGCAGTTTATTGATCATAACATGTGTCAGTCACGTCAACTCAGTTATCTATGGATGGGTAGTTCACTTTGTAGATCGTCTGTCAGTTGGGCTGATTTAAAGGACAGATTATTTTAAGGGAAAAGATTGGGGGAAAATAATAAAATGAGAACTCTCCATCCATGTTTTGAATTACTTAAAGCAATCTCCTTTTTCATTAGTGTGTATAATTAGAAGTTGACTGTGAGATTATGGCATTTTGATTCCAAAGTGGTTCATATTTTCACCTCATGTCCATTAAGTGTAAATGTACTCAAGCAAATGTTAGTGATTTCTAATTGCACTTTTTATAGAACCCTCTGGCTTTGTGTTAACAAAATTAACAAAAGAAATGTACTTCTCTGTGCTCTTCTTAACTAACAAACCATGTTCTGTCAAAATTATTTATTCTTGTCTTAACCTTCATATCCCAGAACTGTAACAACCCCTTTCCTTTCTAATTGCCACAGTCATGCTGGGCTAATCATGTGTTTGATGCTTATGTACTTTGTATTTCTGAAGTTTGAAATTTAATGATATGTTAATTCAGGGACCAAATTAAATTATGCTTTAGAGCTAATTGTGTTATCACATAGAAAGTTTATAGCATGAAAATGGATTAGTAAATATAAAAAATAGTGTTTTCTTTAAGGTGGTAGTATATATGTGTGAGTATATATAATATATAAGATGCATATTTGAGTATTTTTGATTACTACTCTCATTTTCCAGAAGTGCTAAAAGTGCTTTTCTTTTTAATTTCCTGTTATGAGTGTGTGAATGTGTGTGTATGTGTATATGTGTTCACATGTGTAGGTGCATGTATGTGCACAAGTCTGTGGAAGCTAGAGGCCATATTGGATGTCATCCTCAGGAACAACATCCACCTTTTTCTTTTCTTTTCTTTTCTTTTTTTTTTTTTTCCAAGACAAGGTCTCATTCTAGCCCAGGCTGACCTGGAACTCACTCTGTTATCTCAGGCTGACCTCAAACTCATGCCGATTCTCCTCCACCATACCTGGATTTGTTTTCTTTTTGACAGTGTTTCCTACTAGCCTGGAGCTCACCCATTAGGATTAGGCTAGCTAGACTAGCTGGCTAGTGAGCCCCAGGGATATTCCTGTCTCTGTCTTCCCAGTGCTGTGATAGGCATGCACCACCATCATGCCCAGCAATTTTCCATAGGTACTGAGGATTGAATTTAGGTCCTCTATCTCCATAGCTAGAGAGTATGGTTTTGTGTTCCCTAACCTATTTTCATCCCTCCTTGTCTATTACATATTTATCAGTTTTAAAATTATTAAAACAGACTTTAAATTCTAGTTTTTAGCATTTCTGAAATAGTGAGCTACAAGGGGCAAAGAATGACTCTAATTTCCCATTGTAATTACTTTTGGCCTCTGAGGGAGGAGGGAACCACTAAGGAATCTGTCGGTCCCTTCATTAGTCAGCAGTGGTGATTGCTTGAAGTTGTGGAGTAACAAATGTTAAGTGTGAGACAATGCATTGTGCATTTCATGATGTAGTAGTTCTGAAAGGAGTGGTTAGTGTGCCTTTAGAAGTGAAGCATTTCAGTGGCAGCCCTCATACCATCTGCTGTTCAGTAGAAATGAGCATAGACCTTTCTCCTTGTGTGTGCAGTTTTCCATGGTGTTTTATTGATCACAAACATGTCATTTTGGAGATTTTAAATTTTAACATCAGATATGCTGGCTATAAGAGTATATTCTGTTACAAATTTGGCTTTAAAGCTAGCATGTCATTGTTTTGTTATTCACTAATTGAGCTTTTTTTTTTTTTTAAATAGGTCAAAACTAGGACTAGGCATTGGGAATCTTTCAAATTTGTCTCTTGCTTTTTTGATGTAATTGTTCCATTAGAACTTGGTATTTCTTCCAAGTTTTCATCATTTTCTGATTAATTACATTTGCTTTAAAACAATTTTAAAGTTACTTGAAGTTCAGCTTTTACTTTTAATGTGTTTCCTAGAGAGTAATGATAGGGCACTGATAAACTCCCTGTGCCTGGATTACTTTTTTAATGCTCCTGGGAAATTGCTATATACTTTTTGAGAACAATAGTAGGTTCACTTAATAGGGTATAATGAGTAAAATAAAATAAAATAAAAATAGCTAAATATAATGACTTTTTTGGTCTTATTGTTTGGAATATAGTATTCACTTAGTCAGTGTCCTGAAGTGATTTTGCTTCTTTAATTGAAAGTATAGCTGCAAAGATATTTAGTAAAATGTAGCCTTAACTTTCTAGTAGCATAAGTAATAACTTGATTTTATTCTTAGGTTTCATGTATTGCAACTTCCCATTTAGTGTCAAGTATTACTTGGATTATTTCTAAGCACTTAAAATGACTTTGAATTTATAATGACATTGTATCTTTTGGCTTAAAGATAGAGGAAATCAGAGTAACTTTAATTTGAGTTCCTTTAAAATTTATCTTTAAGAATGTTTATTCAGAAAATTTACTGGAAGTTTTACTTTTACTCAATTTCTATAAATGTGATATAATTTAGGTAGTCTTTAATTTATAAGCAAACAGGGCAGATGGTTGGCTGTAAAGTAGGTTTTCTATTAACATATCATAGTAAGAACATAAGTAAAATATATTTGAATAATAATTAAAATTATTCATATATCATATCAACAGTCAATGTGATTTAATGATACCTTTTTCATTATGATTAGTTACTTGGTAAATAAAGGATCATTTTTGGCATTTGTTGACCAACTGTTTTTATAGCTTTTGGCATTTGGTTGTATGAATGCATAATTAGATTTAGGTATAAAGCCCATAAATGGGTCCTTTATCCAATTTTTAGTGTTTGACTGTTGGAATTTAAAAAATGTCATCTCAACATGCCACTGGTACTAAAGTTGATTCTTAAATTATTAAGCTATGACATGCTGAGATTACTAAACTCATATCCTTTATAGTGCTTGGTATATTTTCCCCACACATACCTATTTTTAGCTAGATTTTGTGGAGTAGGGTGGGGAATGAGGATGTAGTTGTATTTATTTTATAAACACATATGTATAATGGCAAAGAAATTAATACTGTGGCAGTTTTTTCAATGTAAAGGTACACACTTACCAGTTTTTCTCTGCTCCTTAATTTTATAGAGCCAGAATGAAGAATGGGGAGGTTTGTCTGAGGATATCTTATGATAAAGAGCAGTCTAAGGCTTTAGTTCCTTTGACCCCCATCTTATGTATTGGTAACTACTAAATTTACCATTTTTGTGGCATGGATAAAACAGCACTCTGCAGACTGTTGCACGTGAGATGATTTCAAGTCCTTGCTTGATCTGTGCAGATCAAATAGTTAAATACTAGTTATTGGGCTTGTTATAACCCTCAGCGGTAGATGCATGATGGTGTTGATCAGTGCTTTGAGATGTGTCGATCTTTCTTTTTCATACTAACAGCATCATTTTGAAATTTGTGGGGTTTTTTTCTTTTTAGCTTTGTTTGCTGTTGGTATTGTTTCTCACTAAAGTAATCTGTGAAATGAGAAATAAGTGAGGTACCAAAAGCAAGCGTTGTACTTGTGAATTTGCTTCCATTTCAAACATGATCCACTTTTTGAATAGATTTACTAGATTTTGCAGATGTTTGTTTATCTTGTCTACAAAGTGGTGCTTTATGAAGAATTACTGCTGCTGAAATTGATTTGTTTTAGGGCTGAGGCCTGCATGAACTATCTCAATACTATGCTATATCTTTGTAAAAGTAACAGTTAATCTGTGGGACTACATAAAAATGGAAAGGTAAGAATCTTGGAAGAAAAGTAAAAACTTTAAGGAAATGAAGCTTTTATAATTTAACATTAAATAAATAAATATTTCTTGAAGTCTCTAATAACAAGGCTTTTTAGTATGAACATTTGAGTTTTTAAAAGTTTAAACCTTGAAAATTAAGAATATTTGTGTATGCTAGTCACATTCAAAAATATCTTAAATTGTTTCAAAGCAGTAGATGCTTTCAAATATATACAATAATGCCATTTAATAGCAAAAAACATTTTTATTTAAGTCCTTTTAGGATTTAATCTAGTAGAAGAAAGTTCCTATAATTCTTTTATAATCACCACTGTTTAGCATTAAAGCATTAAGTCTAAACTTCATAATGTTAACAGGGTTAAAAGTTAGGCTGTCATCTTTAATGCCAATGTATTATAATTTTTCATGGGTAAACTTACTTGAGGTTTGCCAGAGCAAATTCTGGATAAATGAGGGTTGGTGGAATAGACAGTCTGGAAGGAGGCAGATACAGAAGGCAGAAGACATAAAGCCTTTCACTTTACTTTTAGTGCCATATAATTTGACCAGTGTCATTGATCACTACATCCTAGTTGTAACTGCTCTATGTAGTCTTTGCCCTTTTTATTTTGTCTGCTCTTCAAAATTTTGAGAATTTCCTTGTGTTCTTATTTCAGTAGCACATTGTCAACCAGTTCTTTGTACTCTGAGCTATTTGGATTTTTTGTTGTTGTTCTCGAGGTAGGGTCTCACTGTAGCTGAGGCTGACCTGGAATTCACTGTGTAGTTCCAAGCTGGCCTTGAATTCATGGCCATTCTCCTACCTTTGCCTCTTGAGTGCTGGGATTAAAGTTGTGCACCACCATGCTTCACTTGATTGATGTTCTTATTTATTTATTTATTTTGGTTTTTCAAGGTAGCGTCTTGCTCTAACCCAGGCTGACCTGGAATTCACTATGTATTCTCAGGGTAGCCTTGAACTCACAGCTGTCCTCCTACTTCTGCCTGGGATTAGAGGTGTGTGCCACCGTGCCTGGCTTTTATTTTTTTATTTTTGGTTTTTTGAAGTAGGATCTCACTCTAACCCAGGCTGACATGGAATTTACTATGTAATCTCAGGGTGGCTTTTCTTGTTGCAGAGCTAGAGACAGAACCCAAGACCTTGTTTATGTTACAAACGTGTTCTACCACTGAGTTACATCCCCCGTTGTACTCTGGGATATTTATAATGATGAAAAATTAGAATAACTTAAAATGTCCAATAACTGTAAATTTTATCTTCAAAATGTTTGTTTAAAATGCACAGTAATAATTGCAAGTTTAGATAGTATATGTTGCCGAAAAAATTTTCATTCCTGTTTGACAATATCATACTTTCCATTTTGTTCTATTTTTCTTTGTCAAAATGTTGCTATTGACCTACTTGACTGATCTCATGAGCCATAGGGTTGGGACTTGCTAAGAACATATCCTGAGGGCTCAGTGGTGATCTTCTCATTAAGCATGAAAAGTTTCAGGTGTGAGGTTTTCTCCTACTTCTTTGTTTCTTCTGTTATCTTCAATTAATAAAATATTTCCATAGAAAAATTAAATTAACACAGGTAAAACCACTAGAATATGCTACTAGAATATGCTACTGACATCTACTAGGTGGAGATCAAGAACACTGCTAACTAACCCATGGTGCACAGGACAATAACTCCTCTTTCAGGAATCATCTAGTCCCAAATGTGAATTGTGCCCAGTTTGAGAAACCCTGGCTTATTTTAATACTATAGACTGAAAAATATTATATGTAGTTTATACCATAGTATGAAAAAGTGGCTAAAAACTAATTAAAATGCAAAGGAAGATGGGATGGCAAAACCTTTAAAATTGTGGAAGGAGGACCTATTTGTCATAGAACACATAAGTGGCTGTAAAAAATCACTCCTGTGATTCACCCAAATTATTTTTGCCCAATAACTCATGACTGAGGAGATAATCTATGGTTGACTTTAGAATTTTACCCATAGCAAAGCTATTTCCTCAACAACCAGATCTGTTCCCTTCTGTTAAGGTAATTGAGTTTTTGTGTGGAAATGGGATTGAGTCTACCTTGAAGGCAGGCAGAACACTTAAATTTTCTGCAGATTTCCCACCCACCTTAGGGGCTTGATCTTCAAGGAAGAATAAAGTATTCAGAATTTACACATGCAGACTTTACTTTTCTTATATAGATAGAATTTCTTGTTGTTCTTTCTTGTCCTGTTAGCCATAAGTTTCTTTAGTGAAGAGATTTAGAATTTGCTTGAAATTCTGTGATTCTAAGAACTCTTTCAGGTTTAGAAAGCTGATTAAATTTGGTCTATTTCAAGGCAAATACAAGTACACAAGAGTAAGTTTAAAATATTTCTTTATGAAGCTAGGCATGGTGGTACATGTCTTTAATCCTAGCACTTAGGAGACAGAGGTAGGAGCATTGCTGTGAGTTCAAGTTCAGTCAGTGATTACAGCATTCCATGTCAGCCTGGACTAGAGTAGAGACCCTACCTCAAAAAAAAAAATGAAATAAAAAGAAAAATATCTCTTTATAGCCAAAATCATATTCACTAAGCTAATTTTTCTGCCTTTTCATTTAAAAAGTGCAATTAGCAACCAGAGAAAGTAATTTGTCCTGAGTATCTTATAATTAACAGGTTGTCAAGTAGCATAGATATATAGTGTTATAGTAGTTATTCCAATTGTCATTTTTTTATTCTTTTTTTTAATTAACAACTTCCATGATTGTAAACAATATCCCATGGTAATACCCTCCCTCCCCCAACTTTCCCCTTTGAAACTCCATTCTCCATCAAATCCCTTCCTCCTCTCAATCAGTCTCTCTTTTATTTTTTATGTCATGAGCTTATTATGATGGTCTTGTGTAGATAGTGTCAGGCACTATGAGGTCCTGGATATCCAGGCCATTTTGTGTTTGGGGGGGGTCCACTTATCATTTTAAAGACAAAAGTAATAGAACAAGATCAACAACACAGAAGGAAAAGGCAGCAGAAAATATGACTATGTAATCTATTGCAAATTAAAATACCAACTAGACCTTTTGTTTTGAAGCAAGGTCTCAATCTAGCACAGGCTGGCCTGGAACTCACTCTGTAGCCCTGGCTGGCCTTGAATCTACAAAGATCCTCTTACTTCAGTGCTAGGATTAAGTGGTGTGCCACCTCGCCTGGCTAGACCTTTTTGTTTGTTCTCATAAGGGGAGGAAGTACTCTTCTTCTTGCTTATGAACATTTAAATTTGTATTTTATTTTAAAGGGGACATTTTGCAATATCTATTAATAATTAAACATGAATTATACCTTTGGTCCCATTAGCTACACATCCATTTATCCAACAGAAATATATATATATATATATATATATATATATGGGTTGGAGGGATGGCTTACTGGTTAAGGCTTTTGCCTGCAAAGTCAAAGGACCCAGGTTCGTTTCCTCAGGACCCACATTAGCCAGATGCACAAGGGGGTGCACACGTCTCGAGTTTGTTTGCAGTAGCTGGAGGCCCTGGTGTGCCCATTCTCTTCCTCCCTCCCTCCCCTCTTTCTCTGTCAAATGAATGAATGAATAAATAAATAGATAAATTTTATATATATATATATATATATTAATATATTATATTAATATTTATTATTATTATATTTATATTATATTATTTTTATTATAATAATATATATTGATATATATATATAAATGCACCAAGACATATTCAGTATAATATTAAGCCATTGGAACTTACCCAAATGTCTATCAAGGGGTGGGATTATAATTCATTTTTTAAAAAGATTTTTTTTTGAGGGGGGATTGTGCCAGGACCTCCTGCCAGTGCAAGCAAACTCCAGACACATGTACCACTTTGTGTGTGTGTGTGTGTGTGTGTGTGTGTGTGTTTGTGTGTGTGTGTGTGTCTGTCTGTCTGTCTGTCTTTATGTGGGTATTGGAGAATTGAATCCAGCCCTCATTTAACATTTTGTTGCTGGGACAAAACCCCTGACCAGAAACAGCTTATGGGAGAGAAGGATTTATTTTAAGCTTACACTTTTGAAAGAAGTTTCATCGTGGTGGGGAAAGCATGACATGAACAGGAAGCTGTCACATAACTGGGTTGAAGTAGTCTCAGTACTGGGCTTGGAGCTGGGCAGAGGCTCTCCCTCCAATGCCACACCTCCCAGCTTCCAGATTTTGCCACCAGCTAGGGATCAAGTATGAGGCTTAATCACAGATACATGAAGCTATGGGAGACACTTTATATTCAAAGCACCACAATGGAAAATAAGAAAATTGGGCTGGAGAGATGGCTTAGCGGTTAAGCGCTTGCCTGTGAAGCCTAAGGACCCCGGTTCGAGGCTTAGTTCCCCAGGTCCCACGTTAGCCAGATGCACAAGGGGGCGCACGCGTCTGGAGTTCGTTTGCAGAGGCTGGAAGCCCTGGCATGCCCATTCTCTCTCCCTCTATCTGTCTTTCTCTCTGTGTCTGTCGCTCTCAAATAAATAAATAAATAAATAAATAAAAAGAAAATAAGAAAATTACAACATAATCATATATGCAGCTGTTAAACATCTGTAAAAGAAAGGAGATCAATTTTCTGTGTAATGATATGGAAAGATTCTTAAGGTATATCAAATGGAAACAATATAGTAGCAGGATATTGACTAACCTCTGAAAATGTTAAAGGTCTTGTGTTTCAGAAGGATAAGACAAGTATACATTTAGTAGTAATTTTTTTTTCCTTGTGTCTCGGGCTTGCCTGCGTCCCGGAGGTTCGAACCGGGGTCCTTTGACTTCAGAGTCAAAGGCTCTGACCTCTAAGCCATCTCCCGCTTCCCAGTAGTATTTTTTTTTTAATGGAAGAATATTGCTATGTGAATGAAAACGTTCACATTGTGTCGCTTCAGATGTGAAACCTGAGTAGAAGTACTAAAACAAAGTCACAGCACGGAGAGTAAAGCCCTGTTCTCTTGTGTCCATTTTAGACACTAACCATCTGGTGCAACCATACATACATATCCTGCTAACTGAATGTTAAAAAAATCACTAGATTTTCTCAGAAATTCACAAATGCTCATTAAATGACTGACATCATGAGCGCTGTCATATAAAAGGTACTTTATATTTCCAATTATTTAAAAAAATACTTTGAGAGAGTAAAGGAGAGAAGCCTTTTGCAATTTCAGACAGACTCCAGGTGCATGTACCACTTTGTGCATCAGGTTTTACGTGGATTCTGGGGAATTGAACCTGGCCCATTAGGCTTTGCAAGCAAGGACCTTTAACTGTTAAACCATCTCTACAGGCCTCTAATTCTTTTTTAAAAATTCATTGCTGACCAGGCATGCTGGTGCATGCCTTTAATCCCAGCACTCAGGAGGCAGAGGTAGGAGGATTGTTGAGAGTTCAAGGCCAGCCTGGGAATTATTACACAGTGAGTTCCAGGTCAGCCTGGGTTAGAGTGAGACCCTTCCTTTAAAAAAAAAAAATCACTGCTGAAAATAGATCTTAGTGAGTTTGGATATTCTATGGCCCTTTTGGGCTTTAAATCAAAGAATAAGCTTTTCGAACTGAGTGTAAGAACTTTGTATGCTTTGCCCTGGTGGGGGGGGGGGCAATAAAAACATTGTGTTTTAAAAGGAGTGAGGGAAGAAGCCCCTTTACCAAACAAAAAAAAATAACATCAACAAAAAATCCTGAAATAGAGCATTAACTTGAAATTAAACTTTAAAAATTTTTTTTCATTTATTTGCAAGCAAAAAGAGGAAGAGAGGAAGGAGTAAGAGAATGGGCACACAAGAGCCTCTTGCCGCTGCAAATGAACTCCAGATGATTTTGTCACTTTGTGCATCTGGCTTTACATGGATACTGGGGAATTGAACCCAGGTTGACAGGCTTTGCAAGCAAGCACCTTTAACTTCTGAGCCATCTCTCTAGCCTGAAATTAAACTTTTTAAAAAATATTTTATTGGGCTGGAGAGATGGCTTAGTGGTTAAGCACTTGCCTATGAAGCCTAAGGACCCTGGTTCGAGGCTCGATTCTCCAGGACCCACGTTAGCCAGATGCACAAGGGGGTGCATGCATCTGGAGTTCGTTTGCAGTGGCTGGAGGCCCTGGCGCGTTCGTTCTCATTCTCTCTCCCTCTCTCTCTCTCCCTCTCTCTCTCTCTCTCTCTGCTGCACTCAAATAAATAAGAATAAACAACAAAAAAAGTTAAAAAAAAATTAATGAAGCCAGGCATGGTGGCATATGCCTTTAATCCCAGCACTCATGAGGCAGAGGTAGGAGGATCACTGTGAGTTCAAAGCCACCCTGAGACTACACAGTGAGTTCCAGGTCAGCCTGGGCTACAGGAAGACCATACCTCAAATGAAAATGTTTTATTGGAAACCAGGCTTGGTGGCACACACCTTTAATTCCACAATTCTGGAGGCAGAGGTAGGAAGATTGCCATGAGTTCGAGGGCAGTCTGAGGCTAAATAGTGAGTTTCAGGTCAGCCTGTGTAGAGCAAGACTGTACCTCAAAAAAAAACCCCAAAATGTGTTTTATTGGTCTGGAGAAATGGCTTAGTGATTAAGGCACTTGCCTGCATTATAAGGTTCGATACCCCAGGACCTGTGTAAGCCAAATGCACAAGGTGGTACATGTTTCTGGAGTTCATTTGCAGCAGCTGGAGGCTCTGAAGCACCCATTCTCCTCCTTCCTCTCTTCCACGACTCTCAAATAAAGATATATGAAAATGTTTTTAAGCTAGTCATGGTGGCGCACGTTTTTACTCCCAGCACTTGGAAGGCAGAGGTAGGAGGATCAGAGTGAGTTTGAGACCACCCTGAGACTCCATAGTGAATTTCAGGTCTGCCTGGACTAGAGTGAGTCCCTGTCTTGAAAAAGCAAACAAAAATTATTTTTATTTACTTTATAAGGCAGAGAGCTTATGGGCGTGCCAGGGCCTCTTATTGCTGCAAATGAACTCCATATGCGTGTGCTGCTTTGTCCATCTGGCTTTAATGTGGATACTGGGGAATTGTACTTGGGCCAGCATTCTTTGCAAAGAAGCACCTCTTAACTACTAAACCATCTCCTCAGCCCAAACTTACACTTTTGTTTGTTTGTTTGAGGTAGGGTCTCTAGCCCAGGCTGATCTGGAATTCACTATGGAATCTCAGGGTGGCCTCGAATTCACGGTGATCCTCCTACCTCTGCCTCCCAAGTGCTCGGATTAAAGGTGTGCGCCACCACGCCCGGCTACAAAATTACACTTTTTAATGTTTATGTTTCATTGTATGTAAAGTATTTTCTCCTTTACCACATTGTGCTAGAGTCAGGAGAGTAGACATCAGATATCTAAAGTACCTTTAGTTTGCATTATCACTTCTCAGTTCAGTAAGATTTAAGTCTATTTGTAATTGCTAGCTTACCAGTGTTACAGGTTTGCAATTGATTTGTTTTTTCTTCTTAAGTCATGAGCCTAGCATGGTGAATATCTAGGAAATTTCATGGTAGTAAGGTTTGTCTTTTCTAAGAAAGATAGGTTTTGAAAACATAATGTAACTTGTTAACTTTTCTTTTTCTTTCTTTCTTTTTTTTTTTTTTTTTTTTTTTTTTTTTTTTTTTTTTTTTGGTGTTTCAAGGTAGGATCTCACTCTTGGTCAGGCTGTCCTGGAATTCACTATGTAGTCTCAGGGTGGCCTCAAACTCATACCAATCCTTCTACCTCTGCCTCCCAAGTGCTGGGATTAAAGGCGTGCCCTGCCACGCCAGGCTCCTTTCTATTTTTGACATCTTAAACTTCTCACTACCTCTGATCCTTTTTCTAGATCAAGAACAATATTCTTAATGCAGAGGAATGTTTAATGTGTGTAGTATATTAAGGAGAAGGAGCTAATGGAAAAAGTGAAGACATGTAGGAGTAAAGGGAGAAAGTATACTATATTGGAAGGGAGATAGGAATGGTTTTATGTAAGAAGCATCTCCTTTGTTATGAGGCAATAATGGGGTAAGCTGTAGGGCTTTTTGAAAATTTTTATTTATTTATTTGAGAGCGACAGAGAGAGAGAGAGAGAGAGAGAGAAAGAAGCAGAGACAGAGAGAGAGAATGGGTGCACCAGGGCCTCCAGCCACTGCAAACGAACTCCAGATGCATGCGCCACCTTGTGCATCTGGCTAACATGGGTCCTGGGGAATTGAGCCTCAAACCAGGGTCCTTAGGCTTCACAGGCAAGCACTTAAACACTAAACCATCTCTCCAGCCCTGCTGTAGGGCTTTTTCTTCATGAGTTAAATGAACAAAATAGAGAAAGTTGTCATTTTGGGGGGCTTGAGAAATGACATCACCTAGAAAACTATAGGAGACTGGGGAATAGAGGGAAAGGTAACTTCAGGAAAGTATGAAGGGGTTGGTAATAGATTCAGGAAGGAGCAAATTAGTGATGAACAATATGATTGCTCAGGAATGAAGGCCTATTTCAGTTGAAAATATAATACAAAAAGATATTGCTTTAAAGAATCTCTGCCATGGAAAACTTGTGTAATTTTTTACAAATTATTATATAAATGATTATTTGTATAATACAATTTGGTTAAAATTGATTTCTCATTACTTGGTCTTTGTTATTTAAATTACTTGCATTTTTGCTTTTGTAAACTTACAATTTGCTGAGTAAAAATCTGACTATTTTTAAAATTTTTTCTTTATTTTTATTTATTTATTTGAGAGTGACAGAGAGAAAGAGGCAGATAGAGAAAATGAGCGTGCCAGGGCCTCCAGCCACTGCAAATGAACTCCAGATGTGTGTGCCTCCTTGTTTATTTGGCTAATGTGGGACCTGGGGAATCAAGCCTTGAACTGGGGTTCTTAGGTTTCACAGGCAAGTGCTTAACCACTAAGCCATCTCTCCAGCCCTAGTAAAATATATGACTTTCTAATGTACCCTTTAGAAGAGCAAGATATTAGGCCTAGTCTTACATTGACAAGGTCCCTTGTATGGTATGGCAGACTTTACTGTCATCCTCTTCTAATTCTTAAATAATTTTTCTGTGACTCAGAAAATATACTGGTAGATGAGGGCCCCAAATACCAGAGCTTATACTAAAGCCATTAAATATCCTTTGTATATGAGAGAAAACATGTCTTGGCCAGTTAGGAGCATATCTTTATCATCTAGCTAAAAACCAGCCTTAAGGTTAAAAGGGTTATTAAGGCTCTTATTTATAGTAGAACTTCTTCAATCTGAGCTAGGAAACTACATAGGACATATTATGGGAACCTAAAAGTGGTAGTAAAGGATACCACTTATACCACCATTTATTTTTATGTATTTTAGGGCTTCTTTTCTTGAACAGTGCTTTTCTAGGAAGAGGGCTTTCTTCTTATGAAGAATATTCTTCACATTATGGATGCTAAAAATCTTGTTTAATTACAGTAATATGGATCTTTTGGCTATAAAGAATAGTTTGGGGCTGGAGAGATGGCTTAGCGGTTAAGTGCTTGCCTGTAAAGCCTAAGGACCCCGGTTCGAGGCTCGGTTCCCCAGGTCCCACGTTAGCCAGATGCACAGGGGGGCACACGCGTCTGGAGTTCGTTTGCAGAGGCTGGAAGTCCTGGCGCGCCTATTCTCTCTCTCTCCCTCTATCTGTCTTTTTCTCTGTGTCTGTCACTCTCAAATAAATAAATAAAAATTAAAGATGCACACCAAAAAAAAAAAAAAAGAATAGTTTGAATGCTGAAAACCTTGTTTAATTACGGTAATATGGATCTTTTGGCTATAAAGAATAGTTTGGTTTATCAACTCTTTCCTTTTCCAAAGGTAGTTAAAGACTGGTGGGAATCCCATTATCTTAAGTCTTCTTTGGTGCAAAGTGACTGTATATTCAGCTCTGTTGGGAAGACACCTTTCTCTACTAATTGGTATAAACCACTGCATGGTTTGTCTTCACATGATGTGATATCTAATTGAGAAAACAAAGAGATTAAAAACTGTTACATAAAGGCAAAGAACTGGTATTGAAGTGAAAGGTTATTTAAGACTTAAAAACTTTTCTTGTTCTCTCTCCAGAACACAGAGAATATATATCACAGCAAGAGTATCATTGGGTATAAGACAGCATACTAGAATACGTGCTGGAGTACTGACATGCATCAAAATGTAGTAGGAGATATGAATTCAGTTTTATTTACACTTTTGTAAAGTCTGTTATTTATATTTTAGCATTATTTGGAAATTATAATTGTATTTACATCCCTAGAGATAGTTCCTATTATTTCAGTAAGCTGATGTTTTTATAGGAAATACTGCTCTATAATAACCTTTAGTTGAAGTTATGAGTTGCTTTTTATGCAGAATGTTGAAATAGGTTGAGGGTGATTGACAAAGAGCTTCTAAATATTTTTATGTAATGTCGTTAGTATAGACCTAGAATTTCCTTATGAAAATGATAAGGAAATTAAACATTGGGGATTTTTTATTAATATTTTAATTGCTTGATTTATTATTCTAAATGGGAAAAAGGGAAGCTTTCTCATTAGGATGTTTAAGAATTATCTGAGGACTAAAATACAACTGGCTTTTTTTTTCTCAGATACTTTTGTCATTTTTGTTTGTTTTATCGAGGTAGGATCTCACTCTGGTCCAGGCTAAACTGGAATAAACTATGTAGACTCAGGGTGGCCTTGAACTCATGGTGATCCTTCTACCTCTGCCTCCCAAGTGTTGGGATTAAAGGCTTCTCAGATACTTTTTACAATAGTTCTAGGGATTTTTGTAATAGTTTACATGCTCTTATAGTCTAATATTCGAGTCCCAATGAAAACCTGTGGGAAACTAGGATCCATTTAAGGCCCTACCTCAGGTTACTTTGTTACCTTGTTATTAAGAAAGCATCTTATTAGATATATTTGTATGCATAGATATTTTAAAATTTGGAGAATTCTTCAGGATCTATTTTGAGGATTTTTGTAAAAAAAAATTTAAATCCTTAGTTTCAAAGTCATATTTTTGTAGCTAAATAAACATTTAAAAACCTTTTTTGTTACTTAAAATATCATAAGGATGACCAGTTTTACTTTTTTCTTAAAGATTTTCCTCTGAGATCTCTACTTTTGTGTACTAGCATCCTAATGAACTTATGATACTGGTATAAGGGAGTGTTCTAATTGAACTTTCTGCTAACTCAGCATTAACTTAAACTGACACTCTTTTCAGATTATTAGTAAATCTGTTGCTTTAGAAATTTTTTAAATGTGGGTAATTTTGTTTACTATGATATACCATAAACTTAAAACAGATGAATCTAAACTGGGTATTGTTTAAAAAGTTAAATATTCAGCCATAAACCAAAGAAAAAAGCAAACACAAAACCTGAAGTTCTAGCTAACTTAACTGTGAACTGAAAATTGTGGAAATCTGATTGTACTTGCATCAGTTTGTATACTGTGTGTAAGAATGTATGCATTTCTTTTGTAGCCACGTCATGAATATTTTAATGTCCCTGTGTACTAAATGACTGCTCATCGAGTATGCAGAATTTCACAGAGGAAATAGAGAACTGGTATACTTATGAAGGAAAATATCCTCAGCTTGGTGACTATCTTGTAAAATAATAATAGAACATTTTAGAATCAGTACCTTTACAATTGTATGTTTTTCTGTTCACAAGACTCTTTCCTAATTTTATTCTACATGTGATCTTGATACATAATTTATTCTGGTCTGTTATTGATTAAACTCAGTTTCAGAATATGCCCTGTGAATATTTTAAGTAATTTTAACCCTAAACACATACATGTTATCATTAGTGAATCAACGTGAGAAAAACCTGACAATCAAGTGTTTACCAAAGAAAATAGAGCTGAAGAGCTCAATCCTAAGTAGCAGTGCCATAATAGTTAGTTTGAGTTGGTCTTCCATTGTTGACAATTTGTATGAATTAATATGTTCTAATATATTACATAAAAGTATATGTTGAAATAATATAAGAAAATAAAGTTAATTTATACTATTACACTTAAGGTTAAAACATTCAATCTTTAAAAAATTTTGAAGTGCCAAATTTATTGAACTACATTTGTGCTGTACATCAGTCACTTAAAGAACTATCAGAAAGTTATGTCAAAAAAGTCTCCTGCAACATCTGTTTAGGAGTCACCCTTTCCAAAGTGTTGATATGGTATCAAAATACTAATATCTAGCTCCAATACCGAATGTTCAGTACCTAATAATTTTGGCTAATATATTGTCTTCATTTAAAATATTTAATGTTTTGTTAACTATGGTTGTATATTTCTAAATATTAAAACTTTAATGTTGGGGGATACTATATAGCTTAACAAAACTTGTAGCATATTTTATTTCAAAAGAAAAAGCACCAAATACTTCATTGTTTTTATCTAGAGTTAAAGATGAATTAAATAAACTGTCATTAAACAGTAACTTCAAAGCCAGGCATGGTGGTGTGTGCCTGTAATCCCAACATGTGGGAGGCTGAGACAGGAGGCTGATGGGTTCTAGGCCAATCTGGGCTACTGGGTTACCTAAAGAGACCCTGGTAAACCAAAATTGAGGTAACTTAGAAGATACTTAAACCAATTTACCTGAAAGAAGACCTTGAGCAAACTTAGTATTTGGCAGATACACAGATCAGTTTCCTCCATTCTTGCTGTAATGTGCTACATTTGAAGCATTGTAAAACAGTCTTTCATTTCCATTTTTCCATCCCCACCACCCTGTAACATGCTGTTCATCTGATTTTAATGTTGCATAAATATGCATTGTCTCATGCCTGTTTGTTTGGAATGCTATGTGCTGAGCTGTAACAAAATGTTGCTTTTTGTTATCTGTATATAGCTGCTTGCTTTAAATTAGTAATTCTGAAATAGCTTTTCTTGCATGTCTAAAATAAAGTATTGCATGTACTTTGTCTCATGTGAATGACTCTTTTCTTCTTCATCCCTTTGATAAAATAACATTTTATATTTTCATTTATCTAGGTAGCTTTTTAATTAATAGTTAAAAATAACTTAATTTGCATTCTAGCCATTTCTAAGTCAGTTCAGTAGTATCCCTATTGTATTATATTGTATATTCACATTGTAGTGTGACAGATCAATAGAACGTTTTCATCAAGCAGAACTAAATTTCTGTAACCCATCAGACAAGCACTACCCATGTCATCTCTCACCATGCCCTGGTAACCAACAAACTGTTTTAGGTAATCATTTTCCTAAATAATGTTGATCTACAATTTCAGTGTAAACTTAACATACTATAAATAATTTGTTAAAACATTTAATTTATACAGTCTTAAGGGAATAAAATATAAACTAGGCCTTTTAGGAAAGGCAGATATTCTAAATAATGCATATTTAGGATGCAACAAATATTTATGTGGTTCAGATGTCATGCTCTTAATGTTAATAGTTACAGGGCACCCAACATTCTACATGGAAGAGATTGACCTATGTCATTGTTGGGAAGGTTTTCATTAGATTTCTTAAAAGAAAAACTATCATGAAAACATAAAGACAAAAATGCAGAGATTACTACAAAGAACCTTTATTTACATATTACTCAGCTTTTGTCATCATGAACTTCACATTCTGCTTGTGTCCTACAATCCGCTTTTTGTTGTAGTGTTCCTAGAGCAAGCCCTAGACAAACTCATCTCAGCTTTAATACTTCAACATGTATTTCTACAGATAAGTACCACACCCAACAAAATCTTCCATCTTTATTTATATCTGTAACTTGACTAAAGTTCATTTTAAGGGAGGAAGTATACTTCATAGATTAGACTGCCTTATTAAAAATAATGTCTAGCTGGGCATGGTGGTGCATGCCTTTAATCCTAGCACTTGGGAGGCAGAGGTAGGAGGATCGCCATGAGTTCCAGGCCAGCGTGAGACTACAAAGTGAATTTCAGGTCCTCCTGAGCTAGAGTGAGACCCTACCTCAAAAACCAAAAAATAAAAATAAATAAAATAATGTCTTTTCACTAATGCTGATTTTTCCCAAGTTTTCATTACTAGATAAACATACTAACAAGTCATCCTATGAACTATTTTGGTTATTGTCTTTAATACTCAATAACAATTACCTTCATTTAGATCTCAGTTGTATAACTATCAGCTAATATATTTTGAAGCACTTCCTTTAAATCAGGCACTGAGCCTTAAACTCACATTATCAGCATATGAAGGTAAGTACTGCTATTCTTGTTTTCCAAATAAGGAAACAGTCTATAAAGCTTAATTTAAGATTACACTGACATGCCATTCATACAAGTAAATCTAATATTCTAAGGATTTATGCTTTAATATAATTTTTTCTTTTCCTTGTTTTATGCTATGCCATGATTAGGATGCAAAAGTAAGTTTATTATTGTATACCAAACATTTACAATCTTTTCTTCCATTTTGAAAACGTTGCCTTTTAATTTTAAGATTGCTAGTAATGCCTAATAGCTGACTTACTTGCTCCTTTTTTTGGGATGTGCATGTGTAAAGGTAGCAACTTTGAAATATTTTAAAATGCTTTTCTAGATAGGGTTGATTGGGTTTGCATTGGTATTTAAAAATATACATTCCTTATTACATTGTGGCAAGTGCCTTTTGTCCTAGAGCATTTCTTCTGGATGTCATCACCAATGCCATTGGTTGCCCAGTGGAGGTCTGGGAAGGTGGCTCTTTCTAAAGCATGGCTACTGTGGACAGTTAAGTTAAAAGTCCACATGGCATAACAGAGGCTATGAAACTTTGGGCGAAGCATTAGAAAGTGGGGGAAGGGGTCTGCTTTTTATTTGGAGATTGTGAGTTTTGACAAAATAATCTTTTTTCACACATTGATAGTGAGTTTGCCATGGGCTTGATTGCTTTTTGTGTTATAGCAATGGTGCCCAATACAGTGGTTGGTAAGTAGTAAATATTCACTAAATTCTGGAAACATCTTTCTGTGATATTAAATGATTTGGGCACAGAACCCTAAGCACTGGTTGTCACTGGTAGAATGCTCCTGTGACACAGGCTTGCTTGCTTCTCTAAAGTGGGTATGGCTTTCATGTCAGTTTTTCACATTCATAAGACTCCCATGGATCTATTTACCAGAGTCTCACATTTTCCCTTCACAGGAAGCTGAGACCCCACGTAGTGTTCTTGAAGAAATTGGACTGACATAACTCTCCTCCTTTGTTGATGACTCCTTGTGGCATTTCACATACTAGATGGTCACTGCCTTCATGTCCATGTTAGCTAATGGTGTAAGATGATGTCTTGTCAGTATTACTGTTTTGCTAAGCTGCTTCATTCAGGCCTGCACAATTTTTTTAAAGGGAACTTTGGTTAAACTAAATGATAAATTAAGGGACTTAAATATGAATTAGAAAGAAGTTAGAAAAGAATACCATTTCTGGATATTTTAGTTTATAGGTCAGTTTTTCATTATGTGCATACATGAAAATGACACATCTGTATATGTGTATATTAATCTTACAAAATACATTACTGTATTTGATAAAGGAATTGCTAAGTTACGGGAAACATGGTTTTATGAAACCAAAGAGTAGAGCAGCATTTCAGTACTTAAAAAGAATACAAAAGGGAATTAACATGTCACAGATTAAGCAAATGAAAAAAATTATTGAAACTTTAAACAAAAAACCAAATTTATACCAAAGACTTCTATTGGATACAACATAATTTAAAACAAAGGGAATATACATTATTTCAGAGGACTAACTTGGAATGATGCTATTTTACACAAACAAAATCATTAAGTACTCTGAATGAATGGGACCAGAAACAAAGACTGATAATAGCACATAATTTTTAAAGACAAGCAACATTTGACTCCTGAGATGAATTTTTAGTGGTCATAATTAATCATTTAGTTACTTAGTTGGATTGTTTTTGATGCCCCCAAATAAAGTGGGAATGTTAATTTACCAGGAATTCTTCCTGACAGTATATTATGGAAATGGGTTACTCATCACCAAGTCATTATCTAAAGCATGACTGTTCCTGCTGGGGTGCTTATTAAAGCCAAATTCACTTTGCTTCCCTATTGCTTCTTTCCAATTAGAAGTGCTGCAGACTTTACAGCAGCTTCCTTTCCTGTCATGAAACCTTTCATGTAACAAAGTTAGAGTTGAATGAAGTAAAATGGCATTGTTGGCCCTATATTTTTTCAAGCTATATAAATGCTCAGCATCACTTTTATACATACTTAATGCATATCTGACTGTGTCTTCATAGTGTATATTTTCACTTGCATATGCTGGGCTGGGTTAAGCTTTGTTGTGACTGTGAACATTCAGGCCACATGAGCACTGTCTCAACACATTGCCAATTAGTTGTAATAAATGTTCGACATACAAATACTGTAGTGTGTTTTTCTCTCTTTCCAAATGTTTTGTCAAACTGGCGAGAGCTACTGCAAGAAGAATTTCTTTTTTTCCAACAAAAATACTTCATTTGGCCCCCACACCCTTTCCATTTGAATGTGGTGGTAGTTCTAAACATATGCAAAAATGGTAGATTTAAGGAATTTTCATGTACTTCAAGCTCATTAAAAAGTCATATGGATTCCATGCTATCAAGAACTTATCAACACATTTATTTTCAATTAATAAATGCCGCTTTAAAAACCATGATGCAGTTGATTTTTATACTGTTTATTGAAGTCAAGATCTCATGTATCCCTGGCTGGTTTCCAAATGTAACAGGGCATGACCTTGAAGTTGATTTCTGTCCCCTACCTCTCAAAGGACTGTAAATATGGATTACAGATGGAATATGTGGGTACACTAGGGCCTCTAGCCAGTGAAAATGAACTCCAGATGCATGCATAACTGTGCATCTGGATATATGTGGATACTGGGGAATCAAACCTAGGAATCGAACCCAGGGCATCATGCTAGGATAGACCCTCTACTAACTGAGCTATAACCCTAACTTTATGAATAAACTCAGATCATTCCAAGAAGTCATAAAGTATCCAAATTATGATTGCTCTCATCTTCCAGGTACTAGAAAGTGCTAGCACATATGACATAAACAGACTAAATATGCTAAATTTGCCAAACATGCTACCTAATGTAAGCAACAAACCAAAAATTTACTTCTAGCCGGGCGTGGTGGCGCATGTCTTTAATCCCAGCACTCGGGAGGCAGAGGTAGGAGGATCGCCGAGAGTTCAAGGCCACCCTGAGACTACATAGTGAATTCCAGGTCAGCCTGAGCCAGAGTGAGACCCTACCTCGAAAAACAAAAACAAAACAAAAAACAAAAATTTACTTCTAGCTTCCTGGTTACTGCAAATAGGAATTTTTACATTTTAAAATTGGGATATTTAGGGCTGGGGAAGACGGCTCAGTGGTTAAGGGGCTTGCCTACAAACCCTGAGAACTCGAGTTCCATTCCCCAGTACCCACATAAAGCCAGATGTACAAAGTGGTGCATGCGTCTGGAGGCGCTGGTGTGCCCATATATTCATTTTCTCTCTCAGGTGTGGTAATGCACACCTTTAATCCCAGTATTGGAGAGGCCAAGGTAGGAGGATTGCTGTGAGTTCAAGGCCAGCCTAAGGCTACATAGTGAATTCCAAGTCAGCCTGGGCTAGAACTAGATCCTACCTCAAAAAATTAAAAAAAAAAATAAAAATGGGACATTTACAAACAAGAAAAAGCCTATTTATAAAAAGCCAGAAGCTGGATTTGGTATTGCACACCTTTCATCTCAGCACTTGTGAGGATGAAATAGGAGAATGGCAGTAAGTTCAAGGCCAGCCTGGGCTAGATAGAGTAACAGTGCCTCAAAAAAGTGTGTGAGAGAATGCCAACAAGTTAAATTGCTAGTCTACTAAAAAAAATTCTAGCTTTTAATTTTTTCTTTTGTAAGCAAAGAGAATGGGTAGGCCAAGTCCTCTTGTCACTGCAAACAAAATTCTAGATGCATGTGCCACTCTGTCCATCTGGCTTTATGTACGTACTGGGGAATCAAACCTAGGCTGTCAGGTTTTGCAAGCATCTTTAACTGCTGAACCATCTCCCTAGCCCAGTATTTCTAAGCTTAACAAGCCTATTAATGAAGCAATTTCCCAAAAAGCATGTGGGCTTCTGACAGTAATCTAGTTATAACTTTTGAGTCATAAATAGTAATCAGGCTATACACACACACACACACACATATATATGCATATAAATTGAAAAATACTGGATTGGGCTAGAGAGGTGGCTCAGTGGTTAAGGTGCTTTCCTGAAATGCCTAATGACCCAGGTTTGATTCCCCAGTATCCATGTTAAGCCAGATGCACAAAGTTATGCATGCATCTACAGTTCATTTGCACTGGCTAGAGGCCCTAGTGTACCCATATATTTTCCCTTCCCCCTCCTCTTGCACATAAATTATTTAAAAAGAAAAATACTGAATTTACTAAAAATTATTTAGTTATTAGTGAGCCCAGTGAATCTACAAATTTTCAGTTATTTTAAATGTGAAGCAGGCATTTAGAGTTTGGAACTACTATATATATATATATTTAAATTTTGGACCACAGGTTTGGGGATTTTGCTCACCAGTAGTGCTTGCCTAGAAAGTGCAAGGTCCTAGGTATAGTCCTCAGCACGAGGAAAAAACATCCAGGCACACATTTATAGATCAGGGAGCTCTGACCCTTAATGAAGAACATGTCTTTTAGAATGTTTTAGAATGTTTGCTTCCTATTTATTTTTTGTCAACTTTTCAACATTGTGCACATCTTTTGCTTTTAAAAATGAGACGGGGTGCCTGGAGAGATGGCTTAGTGGTTAAGGTGCTTCCCGCAAAGCCTGAGGACCCAGGTTTGATTCCTCAGTACCTATATAGGTCAGATGATGCACAAAGTGGTGCATGCATCTGGAGCACACTGTCTGCTTCTCTCTTTCTCTCTCTCTCTCTCTTTTTTGTTTTTTTTTTGTTTTGTTTTGTTTTTGTTTTTTTGTTTTTCAAGGTAGGGTCTCACTCTAGCCCAGGCTAACCTGGAATTCACTATGGAGTCTCAGGGGGGCCTCGAACTCACGGCGATCCTCCTACTTCTGCCTCCTGAGGGCTGAGATTAAAGGCGTGCGCCACCACGCCCGGCTTCTTTCTCTGTCTTAAGTAAATAAATAAAACTTTTTGTTTTTTTTTTAATGAGACAGGGTCTCACTCTGTAACCACAGCTGGCCTTGGAGCTTTTATCTGTCATCTTGGCCTTCCAAGTGCTACTGTTCCAGGCAAGAACCACCACACTCAGCTTGTGCATCATTTTATTGTCAAATGTCAAATTTCCCATATAACACTGAAATTCAAAGGTGTGTCAGTGAAGGAGTTACGTGTTAGGAAGATTTCCTCATGTCTATAATTTCTGGGGCTTGCTTTCTGGTGAAAATGGCAGGTGTGGGTTGAGTGAAACTGTCTTAAGAAAATAGGCACAGGGGTGAACATGGGACATGACATGCTGTGGCCTCCACATGTGCGTAAAGTGTGTGCATCTGTGTAAACAAGCATATACTACATGCACGTCACATTACACATACTATACATGCACACCAGGAAGTATATCAATAAAAAATTATAAAAAACAAAAAACAGTATGAGAACTGGGTAGATGGCTGGATGGTTAAAGTGCTTGCTTATAAAGCCTATAAGCCAGGACTCAATTCCCCAGTGCCCACAGAAAGCCAGACGCACAATATGGTGCATGTGTCTGGAGTTCCTTTGCAACATAAGAGGCCTGGGTCCAGTCTCCCTCAAATAAAAATACCTTATGCGGGGTGTGATGGCACACACCTTTAATGCCAGCACCTGAGAGGGAAAGGAAGGAAGGTCACTGTGAATTCAAGGCCACCCTGAAACTGCATAGTGAATTCCAGGTTAGCCTGGGCTATAGCAAAATTCTGCCTCAAAAAACAAACAAACAAAAAATCTTAGCCGGGCGTGGTAGCACACACCTTTAATCCCAGCACTCAGGAGGCAGAGGTAGGAGGATTACTGAGAGTTCAAGGCCACCCTCAGACTACGTAGTTAATTCCAGGTCAGCCTGGACCAGAGTGAGATCCTACCCTAAAACAAAACAAAACAAAAAAAAAACTTAAATTATGAAAGCATCTTATTTCTACTACCTAATGTTAATATGCATGAGCTTTTTCTATATTATGTTCTCTAATCACTTCCCTATGATTTTTATATCATAATTGATTTACCAGTAGAACATTCAGGAATGATAACTAATTTTCCAAGAAATGACTAAAAGGTTTACCTATATATAAAATCTTCTAACATACTTTTAAAAAGTATTTTATTTTTATTTATTTACTTGAGAAAGAGAGAATTGGGCATGCCAGGGCCTCCAGCCACTGCACACGAACTCCAGATGCATGTGCCCCCTTGTGCACCTGGTTTATATGGGTCCTGGAGAGTCAAACCGGGATCCTTTGGCTTTGCAGGCAAACGCCTTAACTGCTAAGTCATTTCTCCATCCCCTAACACATTTTTTTTTTCGAGGTAGGGTCTCACTCTAGCTCAGGCTGACCTGGAATTCACTATAGAGTCTCAGGATGGCCTCGAACTCACGGCGATCCTCCTACTTCTGCCTTCCAAGTGCTGGGATTAAAGGCGTGCGCCACCACACCTGGCCCCCTAACACATTTTTTAAAAAGATACACATCCTGACAAAAAGCCCCTAATTGAAGGGGAATTGCATACATGGGAAAAGGGGGAATAGAAATGGACTATTCTGTACTTTAAAACAGAAAAAAAATTATAACAAAGTAATAATAATAAAACTTAGCTTTTACAGGTAGACACTTTTTTTTTTTAATCAAGGTAGGGTCTCCCTCTAGCCCAGGCTGACCTAGAATTCACTATGTAGTCGCAGGGTGGTGTGGAACTCACAGCAATCCTCCTACCTCTGTCTTCCAAGTGCACCACCATGCCTGGCTTAGAAAATTTTAAAAGAACTAAGAATGGATAGCCATTAATTTTTAAATATAGTATAGAAACACTTAAGTACGTAAAATTTACCAAACTGGCAAAAATTAAAACAATAATTTGATACTGTGGGAATAGTAATTGTTAATAGAGTAAAAAATAAACCCCCACACATCACAGAGTAAATTAAAAAAATATTTCTATTTTATTTGAGAGAGAGAGAGACAGAGAATAGGCATGCCAGGGCCTCTGGCTATTGCAAACAAACGCTAGATGTGTACACCCCCTTGTGCATCTGGCTTATGTGGGTCCTGTGGAGTCAAACCGGGGTCCATTGGCTTTGCAGCCAAGAGCCTTAACCACTAAGCCATCTCTCCAGCCCCCAGAATAATTTTTATTATAGTAATCTTTCTGGAAGGCAATTTGGATTGCTTTCTGTTGCAGTCAGATTTGCATTGCTAGTAGAAGTCACCCAAGAGCAGCATGTGGGAAAAAAAGGTTTATTTTGGCTTACAGGCTTGAGGGAGAAGCTCCATTATGACAGGGAAAATGAAGGCATGAGCACAGGGTGGGCATCACCCCCTGGCCAATATAAGGTGGACAATTGCAACAGGAGAATGTGCCAAACACTGGCATGGGGAAACTGGCTATAGCACCCATAAGCCCGCCCCCAACAATACACTGCCTCCAGGGAAGCGTTAATTCCCAAATCTCCATCATCTGGGAACCTAGCATTCAGAACACCTAAGTTTATGGGGGACACCTGAATCAAACCACCACACTTTCCTTCATGTAATGTATTCTAAGGAAATGACCAGAAATATGTAGAAATAGTTAAGGAAATCTATTAGAGGGTCTTTTTTTTTGAGACAGAATTTCACTCTTGCTTGAGCTGACCAGGAACTTACACTGGAGCCCCAGGCAAGCCCCAAACTCATGGTGATCCTCCTACCTCAGCCTCCCCAGTGCTAGAACTATAGACTTGAACCACCTCACCCAACTAGAGGGTTATTTTTAGCACAACACTCTTTAATAGCACAAAGTCAAAGTTCATCTGGAATAAAGGTAAATAAATACATGATATACATGTCATACAATGAATAAAAATAACAATTATGTGACATAATTGAGATTGATGAAATGTGACAATTATATGAAAGGCATTACACTAAAGTTATTATATGCAATCTGTGATTTAAGAAAATGTGTAAACAGCCATAAGAAAAAAAGACTAACTCAATGCTCTAGAATTAATTAGTCTTTGCAGGGTCATTATTACAAGTTATATCATATAATTTATACAGTTTTGTTTTCTAGGTTTTCTATACTAAACACATTTCGTGATTATCAAACAATGAACATTTTACAAAAGATTTCAGGCCACAGAGCTCAGTTACACTTGCAAAGCCGTCAGTATACAGTGTGTACATTTAAGACAGAGGCTTATTTGGATTTGGGGCTCTGAATGACTCTGTCTCTACTGTCCGACCTCCGCCTTCCGCGACTCCTAGACCTCGATGAGCTCCGGCTCCGGCTCCGGCTCCGGCTCCGGCTTCGGCTCCGGCTCCGGCTTCTGCTCCTGCTCCTGCTCCTGCTCCTGCTCCTGCTCCGGCTCCACCGGTTCCTTCGGCTTCGGCGCGGGCTGCGGTCCCTTTTTCTTCCTTTGTTTGGCGAACTGTGCCTCTCACGACTCTTTGCAATGTGCTTGTGAGACTTCTTCCCCCTGTGACTGCTACTCTTCCTTTCAGACTCACCATTTCTCTTGTAGGTGTCGGGACTAGGGCTCCTCCTTCTTCTCGACCGGCCATAGTAGTCATCATGGTGGCCTGGCCTTTCCCTCTTCTCCGAGGTCTTATTAAAAGAGGAGCCAGTCCAGTCTGGGGACAGGTAGATGTCTCTGTTGGCTTCCCTAAATTCATTGTTGGGATTTCTGAACACATGAAGAAAGTTGCAGTGCTTTCCTCTAGGGCACTGTTGTACTTCGAACAAACCTGTGAATCAGGCACAGTTGGTGAAATGGCAGTTATCAACAGGCATTAGGAAGATGGCATTTCATCTTTTGAGGAAGTAAGAAGGTACTTTTCTGAAGTTTGGAACTATTTTTTTGTTGCATATTGTTTAAAAAATACTCAAATGCTCTAACAAGACACTGAAGCTGGCCGAGGTAGCTGTGCACGCCTTTAATCCCAGCACTTGGGAGGCAGAGGTAGGTGGATTGCTGTGAGTTTGAGATCACCCTAAGTCTAAATAGTGAATTCCAGGTTAGCCTGGGCTAGAGACCCTACCTCGAAAAACAAAAAGCCACAACAAAAGGCACTCTGAAAGGTAACAAATCAGAAGTTTTAATTCACCAGAATTTCTGTGCCTTGTTGTATTATTGGAGTGCAACTGAAAAAATTGTAACCCTGTCACCTCTCCTAAGGTTTAACCATTCATTGATTGCATTTACATCCCTAATTAACACAGAAGAATCAGGCTTTGGGGTCCCTGTGGTAGCATTGTTTTTGAGGGCAGAACTACTGGTCAGAAAAGAAGGCCCATCATATGTGGAGGGTCCTATATTTCCTTTACACAGTAACATAATCACTGGGTATGGTAGCGAACACCTATAATCCTATTGCTTGGGAGGCTAAGGCAGAATTGCCACAAATTCAAGACCAGCCTGGAATACACAGTGAGATCCTATCTCAATAAAAGAAAGGAGGGCTGGAGAGATGGCTTAGCCGTTAAGGCGCTTGTCTGCAAAGCCCAAGGACCCATGTTAGACTCTCCAGATCCCATGTAAGCCAGACATACTAAGGTGAGGCAAGCTCAAGATCACTCATGCCCACTAGCTGGCACAAGCATCTGGAGTTCTATTTCAGTGGCTGAGGTCCTGATGTGCCAATTCTCTCTCTCTAAAATTTAAAAAAAAAAATAAAAGATAAAAAAGAAAGGAGGGGCTGAATGGTTAAAGCCATGCAACTTTGAGTACTTGGGTTCAGATTTTTGGACCTCACATAAAAGCTGGAATCTGGTGGGCCCAGGATCTGAACAGGTATCTCTCCAAAGATATACTAGTAGTTAATAATGTCACAGAAAGATGTTCAACGTCATTACTCACAGAGGAAAATAATAAAGCTGTTATTTTTTTCCAAAAAAAATTAAAAAAAAATAAGAGGGTAGAGAGATGGCTCAGTAGGTAAAGACACTTGTGTGCAAAGCCTGATGACCTGGGTTCAATTCCCTTGTATCCACATAAAGCCAGATGCACAAAAGGGCAAATGCATCTGGAGTTCGCATGCAGTAGCAAGAGGCCTGGTGTGCCTATACCCCCACCACCTCTCTTTCGCTGTCTCTCTCCTTGTAAATACATTTAAAATGTCTTTTAAAAAATTAAATAGACACCTGCTTTGGGGACATCAAAGCCACTCAGAAACACATCACTGGAATCACACCATGTTTCCAGGAACCAGCAAAAGAAACTACCTTAGGAAACATCCCGCAAACCTGTAAACAGGATGTAATGGTTTTGGCTTTCCTGAGCAAGGAATTATAAAATCTCCCCTCCATAAGTGGTTTTCTTTTCATTTATTTACCTAGAGACAGGGTCTAGCTAGGTAGTCCCAGCTGGCTGGCCTCAACACTCCTCCCACCTCAGCCTCTGTGGTGCTGGGACTGCAGGTGAACATCACCACATCCAGCATAAATTATTCTAAAATGACATCATCCATTAAGACACAGTCTTTATAAACTGTGGGGTTTTTTGATTGTTTGTTTTGTTTTTGATAAGTTTTAAGCACTCGAGAACACAGGGCAGAGAACGCAAGGCAAAGGCAGGATATATATCATGCCAAGGCATTAGCACTTCATTTCTCTTATCTGGGGAACTTCCATGCTGATGTGACTAACCCACCTTTAGAAGTCAGAAAGTGACTTGGCCTTCAAAGCTGCTAGTTACATTGTGCACAGCCCTGAATCACTTCCTGGTTTGGCTGCGCTGTCTGATGAGTCAGACTAACTGACCCCACACCTACCCAAGGGCTCATGCACAAGAGCATTACTTCAAGTACAGTGAGGAATGCTACCCATAGGTAACGCTTGGGGTAGCAATGATGTTGGTAGATTTCTTAGGGATCAAGATGGAAACAAACAGCTCAAGTGATGAAAGCCAGTCAATGGAAAAAAACTCTTGCAAAGTGCAACAAGGCAATGTGAGTACATTACACGCAGAATCCAGGACTGAGGATCCGAAGACTGAAACTCAAGCCCCATTGCTGTCACCAATATAATGTGACTTCAGTCAACTCATTTATACAGTGACCCACAGAGTTTTTTTATACACCTAAACTGCAGTGTCCATTATATGACAACTCTGGTCATCTGCAGTTTGAGACAAAACTGCACCTGTCCCTTTAAAATATTGATTTTTTTTCCCTAAAAGTTTTCCTTTGTATAGCTTTGTATAGAAGGATAGAGGTGGGGGAGGAGGGACTGCTATATTGCTTTTACCACAAATTGCCATTTTCCACCGAGTCACTGGGCAGAATTCACACTGGAGCTGTCGTCCTGCATACCATCGGCCATTAAAGACAGAAAAGGCTGCTTGGCATTCTTCTTCCCTTTGAACCGAAAACCAAAGGAAGTGCTTAATAGTAAATCCAATAGAGTAAACCTACGACTAATTAGCCCTTTTATTCATTTATCATAGGACTACCAAGTTTATAGCTTTGTTTTTTTGTTTATTTGTTTGGTACGGACTAGGAAGTTTTCATTAGAGCATTCAGGTTCCACCAGTCGATAATTTATCCAGGTACCTTTTTTACTAACTATATGAGAAGTTTTGTTGCATGGAAATTGGCTGGAGCCAAAGCTTCTTAATCCACATGACTGGACCATGAAGTATTGAACTGTTTTCCCTTGTTGGAACCTCCTGTTTCTCAGCTAGGACTGCTGTTCTTACTACAAATGGCTAAGTGAACCCATTAATCATGGTGCAGCCTAGGCAAATTCATGGCAAGACAAGCAGAAATAATACAGGAAGTACTCTCCTGGCTCGTCATTTGCACAATAAGAATACATGGGGCTTCAACCCCTTGATGCTTTTGATTTAAACTTTACATTCTATCTTCTGGTTATCCGTATTCAGTTTGAACTTTAGCTATTAAAATTATATAATAAACCATGCCACAAAATATTCAAAACTACATAACTAGACAAAGAACAATATAAGAATGTATCATGTTCAAATCTTGTCTGTTTATCAGCTCTTAATATTCACATTCTGAAAAATGCCATTCATATGAAAGCTATACAGCCAGTGGGAAAATCCCAGATATGAAAGAAACAAAATACCCTAACTATGACAAAATATGAAGATGTGTATGTCCGTAATACTTACGACTGGTACTGAACATATACGTTGCCCCTCAGATGAGGTTCCAAGTTGCAGCTGACCTAAGGAACAAGGAAAAATGCTAACATAAAAATTAAGCAAACAAGTAAAAGCCAGGCATAGTGGTGCATGCCTTTAATCCCAGTACTTGGGAAGCAGAGGTAGGAGGATTACTGTGAGTCTGAGGCCAACCTGAGATTATGTAGTAAATTCCAGGTCAGTCTGGGGTAGAGTGAGACCCTACCTCAAAGAAAAAAAAAAGTTAAACAAAAGAAACCATCCCATCAACAAACACATTTTGTCCAGGCCAATATGCCAAAGTGTAGCTGATGTTCAAAGATTCCAAAATAGAGACATGATTCCACTTTGCTATTTAAGGTATACATCAACACATAACAGCACTGCAGGCCTAAAATGTCAGATCCCTGTTGACCCCAGTCTGTTTTATATATTTGTCCACCATTAATATTAAGTGTTTCACACATATATAAAAAACACAGAGCAGGATTGGTGAAATGGCTTAGTGTCTAAGGCGTTTGCCTGTGAAGCCTAAGGACCCCGGTTCAATTCCCTAGGACCCACATAAGCCAGATACAGAAGGGGGTACATGCATCTGGAGTTCGTTTGCAGTGGCTAAAGACCCTGGCACACACATT
Source organism: Jaculus jaculus (assembly GCF_020740685.1). NCBI lineage: Eukaryota > Metazoa > Chordata > Mammalia > Rodentia > Dipodidae > Jaculus > Jaculus jaculus. The sequence continues at coordinate 7,737,051 of NC_059125.1, forward strand.
CTCTCTTTCTATCTGCCCCCCTCTCTCTCAAATAAATGAATAAATAAAAATAAATAAACAGAGTATAGTGCTTGGCGTGGTGGCACATGCCTTAAATCCCAGCACTTAGGAAGCAGAGGTAGGAGGACTGCCTTGAGTTCAAGGCCAGCCTGAGACTATATAGTGAATTCCAGGTCAGTCTGGGATAGAGCAAAAAAGATGCTACCTTAAAAAAAAAAAAGAATATACATCAATCTATAGATATCCTATACGTATTTAGTAATAAAAATTTCCATTTTCCATTTTGGGAATGTTTAAACAGTGCTTTACTGTTTGATCTACTTGAAATCCTCCCATCCTATTCTCCCATCTCAGTAACTTAGGTAAGCACTGTCAAGAGGCTGAGTGTACCTTTCATGTTCCAAACAGAAACATGCATACATATATATAGACCTTTGAAAACATGGGCTGGTCCTGGGTGTGGTGGTGCACGCCTTTAATCTCAGCACTCAGGAGGCAGAGGTAGGAGGATCACCATGAGTTCGAGGCCACCCTGAGACTACATAATGAATTCCAGATTAGCTTGGGCCCCAGTGAGACCCTACCTCGAAAAACCATAAAATGGAAAATTAAAAAAAAAAAAGATGGGCTGGGTAGATAGCTCAGAGGTTAAAGGTATTTACTTGCAAAAACCTGCTGGCCTGGGTTTGTTTCCCTAGTACCCCATAAAACAAGATGCACAAAGTGGCACATGTGTTTGGAGATGGTTTGCAGGGGTAAGAGGCCCTAGTGCCCATATTCACTCTCTTTCACATTCTTTCTCCTTCTAATAAATTGAAATATTAAAAGAAAAACATGGAAATACAAATGTGTGGTAGCATACACACACCAGCTGCATGCCAGAAAACATATACAGATAAATGTGTATCATGCAAAATGATGTACACATTTATGTTTATGTATACAAAGGAACATGCCTATGTGCTAATAATGTATAGTATTGCTTTGTACATTTAGACAGCATTTTTTGCACGTGTGTGTGTTTGTGTAGACCTATGATGTATATGCATGTATGTGTGTAGATGTGCAGGCCTGTGCATACACAGAAGCCAGAGGAAAACACAGTGCCTTTGTCTATTACCTGCAAGATTTCCTTGAGACAGAGTTTCTCCCTCAGCCTGAAGCTGCTATTTTTAGGCAGCAAGTTCCAGTGATTCTGCAGTTTCTGCCTCTTCACAGAGCTAAGGTAACAGGTACGTGTGGTCACACTCAGCCGTACATATGGGTGCTAAGGAATTGACCAGGTCCTCTCAGACCTTCATGTCTAAGCCATCTCCCCAGGCCCCATTTAGAAATTTTACATAAACGGTATTCTATATTTTTTCAAGATGTAATGTAAGGGCTGGAGAGATAGATGTCTTAGCAGTTAAAGCATTTGTCTGTAAAGCCAAAGGACCCAGCTTCAATTTCCCAGTACCCACATAAAGCCAGATGCACAAGGGGGCACACGCGTCTGGAGTTCATTTGCAGTGGCTGGAAGCCCTGGCGTGCCCATTCTATCCTCTCTCCCTCTATCTGTCTTTCTCCCTGTGTCTGTCGCTCTCAAATAAATAAATAAAAAATGAAGAAAAAAATATATATAAAAAATAACTTAATCCCATGGTTCCCAAGGGCCTGTTAACTTTTCCATAATGAATTCAATATTCTAAACATTTTTTCTCCACAAATTTACTAAATAGCCTTTTATTTGTAACTGCCAAATGTGACTAGCTTTCCAAAATCTAAAAAAAAAAAAACAAAAAAAAACAAAAAAAAAATGTTGTAGTTAGTGGGTACAATTTGCCATAGTAACAGTGTAATTTCCACTAATCTTCCCCACAAAAGGCCTCCCTCCCCCATTGTATGGTGCTGAGGGTAGAATTCAGGGTGCTGCACATACCAGGCAAGTGCCCTGCCACTGAGCTACATCTCCAGCCACCGGTCTGAAGTTCTGAAAACTTTCCACCATTTTGCTGCCACTTTATAGAAGTAGCATGAGCTAGTGGCCACGAGGGAAAGCACTGATGGAAGCCAATCTGCTGCTGGGGCAAGAAAGAAGCACTTGCAGGAAAAATAACATTTAAGAACACAGGGTGAATGAGACCACACTGCCTCCTAGGCTGCTGCTTGCCTTAATGTGGCATCATGCAAGCCTGACCACAAACATCTATTTCAGTGCTTACTTGTACTCAGAAAACAGGAAGGTGCATGCCACAGAAATAAAAGGTTACGGGGTTTTTTTTTTCAAGAATTTTTAAATCCTACAATCAACAAATAAAAAGCATAGCCTTGAATTCCATAAATATTTTGATCCTTGGCTATTGCAACTGCCATTTGCAATAGCAGGAAAATCCCCACAACTTTAATCCTGTTTTTCTCTTGCCTAATATAGCAAGCTTATTCAGGTTCAGATGTGATCGAGTCACAAAGTACACCTCTGTTAGGATTCAACTCATGTATTCCACGAGCAGCAGGGACCCCATCTAGCTTCAGGAATATTTTCCTTGCCTTAAGGAATATTTAAAAATGTGTCATCTGGGGCTGGAGAGATGGCTCAGTGGTTAAGTGCTTGCCTGTGAAGCCTAAGGACCCTGGTTCAAGGCTCAATTCCCCAGGACCCATGTTAGCCAGATGCACAAGGGGGCACACACGTCTGGAGTTCGTTTGCAATGGCTGGAGGCCCTGGCGTGCCCATTCTCTCTCTCTCTCTCTCTCTCTCTCTCTCTCTGTGTGTCTGTCCCTCTCAAATAAATAAATAAAAATAAACAATAAAATAAAGTGTCATCTGCATACCCCTTTTCACCTAATGTGTCATCAATAGTATAAAGTACTGGCTTGAGGGACATTATAAGTTCAGTACTGAAAGTTCCCAATGAGGGGCTGGGGTGACGCCTCAGCACTAAAAGGTTCTTGGTTGAAAGTAGCCAATGAATAAAACTAAAGAAAGGAATCACGATCTACCTAGGAGCTTAAGTAACTCCAAAAGAAAACCCTGTGTGCCTTGAGCAGAAGCTACAAGCCACTGCCAACACAGGCCATGAACATGCTGAGTGAGGAGTGCCCAGTCACAGCCTGTACAACACAGCACTAGGTAAGGAAGCCACAGAGAGAAGGAAAAGGCCGGCTCTCCATCACAGGCGGCATCTACGTAAAGGCGTGTATGGCAAGGTACAGAGGACCTGGCAGAGAACGGAAATGCTGGGAAGAGCTGCCACACAAAGGCACTGCCTAAGTGAGAGCTCCTTTCCAACTCAGACCTGAGCATTTGGATATTACACCAGACCCTGCTTAGGATTTCCTCCTGTATCTCTATGGCATTGGCCAGAGGGAGGGTGGAAAGGAAGAGAAGAAAGTGACATGACCGACTCCAGACTAGGCACATACGGGTACATGGCTCTGTTTTCTACTTGGCTTTGTGTATTTCAAAATCAGGTGTGCCCGTCCCCTTCTCATACACACGCAGACCTTAAATTGAACCACTTTTCCCACGTTCTTGAACTCAGGTAGGACATCGTGATAGAAGTCTAGGAACTGCTGGTAGGTTTCCTCCTCACTGTACTCCAGGCTGGCGTCGGGGTCATAGTCATCTCTTCTGCACTGCTCCATCCCAAATGTTGTAAACATGCTCTTAATAAGAAGGGTGGGACTTGACGTAGGGAAATTATGTCTACGAGAACATCTGCATAAGACAAGCAAGATCATTTGTGTAATACTTAAAAAGCACATTAACAAAAAAGTACATTAACATACACAATAAAAGCTTGCCTTGGGGGCCAGAGAGATAGCTTAGTAGTTAAGGTACTTGTCTGAGAAGCCTAAGGACTCATGGTTGACTCTCCTGGTCCCACATAAGCCAGATGCACAGAGACTCAATCACACAAGGCCACACATGTGCACAAAGGGGCGCATGGGTCTGAAGTTCGATTCCAGTGGCTGCTGGCCCTGACGCACCAATTCTCTCTCTCTCCCTCTCTCCCTCTCTTTCTCTCACTCTTGCATTAAAAAAAAAATTAGTGGCTCAGCAGTTAAAGGTGCATGCTTGCAAAGCCTGCTGGCCATTACCCATGTGTCATAGTTATGTTTGTATGACTGGATAAAGAACCTGACCAAAAGCAGCTGATGGGAAGAAAGGTTTCTGCTTTGGCTTACACTCTGGAGGGCAAGCTTCATGATGGCAGGGGAAAGGACAGCATGAGGGGGCTGGACATCACCTCTGCCACAGCAGGCGGAGAAGAGCAGCAAGAGAGTGAGCTGAGTTCTGCCAAAAAGGAGCAAACTACAACACTCCTAAGCCCACCCCCAACAACATACCTCCTCCAGTAGCCTCCACCTCCCAAATTGCCATCAGCTGGGAACCAAGCATTCAAAACACAAGAGTTTATGGAGAACGCCTAATTCAAACCACCACACCATATATAAAACCAGACACAGGGCTGGAGAGATGGCTTAGCGGTTAAGCACTTGCCTGTGAAGCCTAAGAATCCTGGTTCTAGGCTCCATTCCCCAGGACCCACGTTAGCCAGATGCACAAGGGGACACACACACCTGGAGATCATTTACAGTGGCTAGAGGCCCTGGCGCGCCCATTCTCTCTCTCTGTTACTTTCTAATAAATAAATTAAAAATAAACAAACAACAAAAAAAATCAGATGCATAAACTGGCACATGTATCTGTAGTTTGTACGTAGTAGGAAGAGGTCCTAGCATGCCCATACTCTCTCTTTCTCTGCTCACAAATAAATATATTTTTTGAATAGCTTGCCTGCGAAGTGGCACACGCCTTTAATCTCAGCACTCAGGAGGCAGAGGTACAAGAACTGGTGTGAGTTGAAGGCCACCCTGCGACTACATTGTTAATTCCAGGGCAGCCTGGGCTAGAGCTAGAACTTACCTTGCAAAAAAAACTAGCTTGCCTTATCTGGGTGTGCTGGTGCACACCTACATAATCCCAGCACTTAATGGGTTTAGGTAGGAAGATCACCATAAATTCAAGGTCAGCACAGGGACTACAGAGTGAATTCCAGTCTTGGCTAGAATGACACCCTTACTCAAAAAAAAAAAAAAAATCTTGCCTTAAATTCTGGATTAAAAACTCAAGTAACTAAGTTGTTTGGACTTTATTGTAAGACAATAAACCCTACTTACATACCAAGCTCTACCACGTGAGAAAACTGTTGGAAGACCACCAGGCTTCCCATTAAAATGTAAGATTGCAGTGGCTGGAGGCCCTGGAGTGCCAATATTCTCTCTCTCCCATAAAAAAAGGCCAGTCTGTTGGGCTTGCCTCAAAAAAATGCAAGATTGGGACTAATTTCCAAGTTCATTTGTCAGTAAAGAGCCTTTGCATAAGTTTAGAAAGATTTCAATGTGTTGAACCGTAAGTAAAAAGAAGGCACACTAGGGCTGGAGGGATGGCTTAGTGGTTAAGGCATTTCTCTGCAAGTCCAAAGGACTCAGGTTCGATTCTCCAGGACCCATGTAAGCCAGACGCACAAGGTGGCACATGCGTCCGGAATTTATTTGCAGTGGCTGGAGGCCCTGGTGTGCCCATTCTCTCTCTCTCTCTCTCTGTGTGTGTGTCAAATAAATAAATAATTTTTTTAAAGTTTAAAAAAAGAAGGCACACTAGTGTGACAAAGGGCAGTTACAGGCATAAAATGCCACATGTGGGACTCAAGAAGAAAGTGAGAACTAACAATATAATCCTGGTTCCACACAGTTTCCAACTGACTTGCATGCTGAAGAATTATAACTGCATGCACATACAGCATATGATACTTTCCATGCATTTGGGTATTTTTCCCTCTGATCCCTTAAACCTGGTAGGATAGCTGATGCTAGTACTTTCCCTGTCTTGCAAGGGAAACAGAAACCAGAAGCAGCACTGACTTCCCAAGCCACATGACTGAGAAGAGATGGATCTAAGAGATCTGAGTTAAACTCTGGTACCTGGTCACTATGAAGCATAAAAAAATACATATTACAATTTTTATTGACCACAAGTGGCTAACCACGGTGAAGAATAATTTCGTTTCAGAGTTTAAAGTAAACTAAGGTTAAGATGACCAGGTTATACTAGGGTAACTTTGTTACTCCCTATATGAGTTTTCTATTTCATTTACTCCCTTTGCCTAAGAGGACAGAGTCTAAAGAACAAAATAGACCAAAATTTCCTGGTTAAGGTTTTTGTCCAAATCTTATTTGTTTATTTGTGTGTGTGTGTGTGTGTGTGTGTGTGCGCGCGCGCGCACGTGCATGCGTATGCACTAGAGTCTCTTATAAGGAACACCCATCCAGTTTAATGTGGGTTCTGGGAAAATGATCCTGGCTGAAAAGCTTTATAAGCAAGTGCCTTTAACTGCTGAGACTTCTCCCAAGCCCCTTGGATAGGATTCTAATTAAAAATAAGTAAAAGCCGGCATGGTGGTGCATGCCTTTAATCCCAGCACTTGGGAGATAGGGGTAGGAGGATCGCTGTGAGTTCGAGGCCACCCTGAGATTCTGTAGTGAATTCCAGGTCAGCCTGGGCCAGAGTGAGACCCTAACTCGAAAAACCAAAAAAAGCCCCAAAAAACAAAAAACAAAGTAAAGTTGAGCATGGTAGTGCACGCCTTTAATCCCAGCACTAGGGAGGCAGAGATAGGAGGATCACTGTGAGTTCAAGACCACCCTGAGACTCCATAGTGAATTCCAGGTCAGCCTGGGCTAGAGTGAGACTCTACCTTGAAAAACCAAAATAATAACAATAATAAGAAGTTAAGACTTTTTTAGGGAAAAACAAGCTTGGGAGGCAAGTATGTTAAATATTAGGGCAATAGTGGGGGAAAGAAAACAGTGGATGTAATCTACTGACCTAAACAGCTGAGAAGAGCCCACAGTTCACCAAAGAGGAAAACAGCCTCACTCAACTTAGATGAGATAAGAAGCTACCCCAAAAGGTAACAGGACTGTTTCACACTGACTGGGACAATGCCTACCCCAAGGCTAGGTAAGTATATAGGCCTGCACTGGAAGTACTGATTTCACTTTCCATATCCAGGCAGGTTGCTACAGAAAAGAATCCCAGAGAGGGAAAATATTCAAAACCTATCCCATTAATTAAAAATACTAATGTGTTAGATTTGATAGATGTACTTTTAGTCTAAGTTACCATTCTTAAATAAATTGTGTTTTGGGGTTGACTTTTGTTGCTTTTGATATTTCTCTTTCCCAAGATAGGTCTCACTCTAGCCCAGGCTGACTTGGAACTCCCTCTGTAGTCTCAGGGTGGCCTCGAACTCACAGAGATCCTCCCACCTCTGCCTCCCAAATGCTGGGATTAAAGGCATGTGCCACCACGCCCAGTTTGACATTTGTTGATCTATGCTTTTATTTCTTCTGTTTTATCCTGGGGACAGGGTCTCACTCTGGCCCAGGATGAACAGAAACGCATTGCAGCCTAGGAATCTCAGTATCCCAGTTGACAGGATTAAGGGTGTGAGCCAAGAAGCCCAGCCAGTTTGGGGCATTTCACTTTGTTAGCTTGCTGATTTATTTTAACCACGTTCATGCATAAATACTCTTTGGTGGCTTTGGATGCGTGTATGTATATTGCTCAGTGGGCTTTTGGAATTGTTCTGCACTTTCCTCCAGGTATCACCATACCTGATTTTAAGCTATATTACAGAGCCATAGTAACAAAAACAACATGGTACTGGCACATAAACAGATATGTAGATCAATGAGACAGAATAGAAGACTCAGATATAAAACCAGGCAGCTATGGACATCTGATTTTTGAGAAAAATGCCAAAAATAAAGAAAAGACAGCCTCTTTAACAAATGGTGCTGGGAAAACTGGATACCTAGGGTAGAAAGATATAATAGATCCTTATGTCTCTCCAGGTACATGAATCAAGTCCAAATGGATCAAAGACTTTAATATCAAACCTGAAACTCTGACACTGCTAGAGGAAAAAGTAGGGGAAACCCTTCAACATCTTGGCTTAGGCAATGACTTTCTGAATATAACCCCAGTTGCTCAGGAATTAAAATCACTAATCAACCACTGGCACTTTATGAAATTAAAAACTTCTTGTACAGCAAATGACACTGTGAATAGAGCAAAGAGGCAACCAACAGAATGGAAGAAAATCTGTCAGCTATACATCTGACAGAAGATTGATCTCCATTATATACACAGAACTCAAGAAAACTAAATAATAAGAAATCAAACAACCCAATCAAAACATGGGCTAAGGCTGGAGAGATGGCATAGTGGTTAAGTTGCTTGCCTGTGAAACGTTAAGGACCCAGGTTCGACTCCCCAGAACCTATGTAAGCCACATGCACAAGGTGGCACATGTGTCTGGAGTTCATTTGTAGTGGCTAGAGGCCCTAGTGTGCCCATTCTCTCCCCCCCATAAATAAATCAAAATAAAATAAAACATATACATACGTATATGTAGTTACATAGGCTCTAGGGGTCCGGAGAAAAGGCCTAGCAGTTAAGGCACTTGACTGCAAAGCCAAAGAACCCAGGTTTGACTCTCCAGGATCCACACAAGCCAGATGCACAAGGTGGCACACACGTCTGCACTTCTTTGCAGCAGTCAAAGGCCCTGGCATGCCTGCCCATTCTTTCTATCTATCTGCCTCTTTCTCTCTCCCAAATACATAAAAATAATAAAATAAAATTTTTTTTAAATCGGCTACAGGGTTGGAAAGATTGCTCAGTGGTTAAGGTGCTTGCCTTCAAAGCCTAATGACCCAAGTTGATTCCCCAGTACCAACATAAAGCCAGATGCCCAAAGGGGCACAACATCTGCTGTTTGTTTGCAGTGGCTCCTTTCCTCTACTCCCTATGATTCTGTCTTTCACACATGGCCCTGTCTGCATGCCAAATTGGAACAATCCTACCTGGGCCCAGTGTTTGCCACCAAAAGATATTCTGACTGCTCCCAATCACTTCAAACATTATTGCTCCATCCAAATTGTCCTCCAGGGACTCATATAAGCATGGAAGAAACCAACAGGTGAAGTACCCATTCAGCTAAGCCCATCCAAGGAACAGTTAGAGGGAACAGAAAATGAAGAGCTGGACTTCTAGTTAAGATGGAAGACAAGGAGCCTTGCCAAAGAGCACACTGGGAAGTGCTTCTCCTGGTTCCCAAGGCTCTGAGAAAGCCTTGGACACTGTAGAGAAGGACTTCTCCTCATCCACATCAGCCTTGCAAAATCAGAACTAGAAGGAGAGGGCTAGGGTACCAGCTGAGCTCAAGAATACCCTCAGACAGTATTTTAAAGCCTCACCTTAAACATAATTTTAGCACCAGGAGCACCAAGATTACAGGAAGCCAAAAGCTGCCACCAGCCTCTCCCTACCCCTCCACAGCGCCCTGCCCCAGACTAGCACATAATACACCAAGGAGGGAACCACTCAGTGTGAGATAGAACCTCACCTCAAAAGATGGCAGGAAGCCAGGTCTGGGCTATAGTGAGACCCTGCCTCGAATCTCCCCTCCCCCCCAAAATAAGGTGACAAGGAGCTGGGCATGGTGGTGCCTGCCTTTTATCCTAGCACTCAAAAGGCAGAGGTAGGAGGATCAATGTAAGTTCGAGGCCACCCTGAGACTACATAGTAAATTACAGGTCAGCATGGGCTAGAGTGAGACCCTACCTTGAAAAACCAAAAAAGAAAAAAAACGATACACGGCTTGGGTGTGAAAGGATAGCTCAGCACTTAAAGGCACTTTGCTTGCAAAGCCTGCTGGCTCAGGTTCACTTCCCAAGCCACTCATGTAAGCCAAAAGAAAAAAAGTGGCACAAGCACCTGGTGTTCTTTTACAGCACCAAGAGGCCCTTGTGTACCCATACACACACACACACACACACACACACACACACACACATACACACACAATTTTTTTAAGAAAAGGTTAACAGGATTGATTGCCGAATGTGATTAGATAGGTTTCAACTGGAAATACTAATCATGCCTCCTATATCAGGGCAGGTTGCTAAAGAAACTTCACAGACATCACAGAGAGGGAAAGAATTCAAAACTATCCCACCAAGGCAGATAGAGTTACTGTTACATTCATTGTATCTTGGGTACATTATGACTTAAGTCATTTATGACTATATGTCTGTTCAAATAACTCAAAAAGCCAGGTGTGGTGGCAACGCCTTTAATCCCAGCACTCGGGAGGCAGAGGTAGGAGGATCACCGTGAGTTTGAGGCCACTCTGAGACTCCATAGTGAATTCCAGGTCATCCTGAGCCAGAGTGAAACCCTACCTCGAAAAACCAAAAAAATAAAAAAGAAAAAAAGAAACAAAAATAAATAAATAAAATAACTCAAAAGAATCAAGAAAACATATTCCTAAAGAAATTCCAAGAGAGCCAGGCATGGTGGCACACACCTTTAATCCTAGCACTCAGGAGGCAGAGGTAGGAGGATTGCCGTGAGTTCGAGGCCAACCTGAAACTCCATAGTGAATTCCAGGTCAGCCTGGGCTAGAGTGAGACCCTACCTCAAAAAACAAAAACAAAAAAATCCCAAGAGAACACAGAAAATCAATTGAGTGAAACAAGCATGTCAATATAAGATATAAGTAAGGAAATAGAAGTATGGAAGAAAACCCAATCTGAAATACAGGAAATGAAAAAAAACAAATTAATTAATTAAATGAAAAACTCCAGAGTCCTTGGATATGATGGCTCATGACTGTAATGCCAGCACTCAGGAGGTTGAAGTAAGAGGATTACCATGAGTTCAAGGCCAACCTGGGATAGAGTGAGACCCTACACCAAAAACAAACAAACAAACAAAAAACAACCTCTATAAAAGCCTCATCAATAAAATTGATCAAGTAAAAGACTGAATATCTGAGCTTCAAGACAAGGTGGGGAATTTGGAGCATTCCAATAAGAAGGAAGACAAATTAATCAGAATATATGAGTGGGACTTTCAAGCCCGTCAGAATACTGTGGAAGTCAAATCTAAAAATTCTGGGCACAGAAGTGGAAGAATTATGGGGTAAAGGTACACAGACAATGACAAGGTGCCATCTTGGAAGCAGAGAGCAGTCCCCACCAGACAGCCAACTGGATGCTATCTTGCTTGATCTTAGACTTCCAGCCTCCAGAACGATGAAACATATGTTTTCTTCTTTATAAGTCACCCGGTCTCAGGAATATTGTTATAAAAACACAGAGCCAAGAGATACATCCATAGAAATGAGGGGGGCTGGAGAGATGGCTTAGTGGTTAAGCGCTTGCCTGTGAAGCCTAAGGACCCCGGTTCGAGGCTCAGTTCCCCAGGTCCCACGTTAGCCAGATGCACAAGGGGGCGCACGCATCTGGAATTCGTTTGCAGAGGCTGGAAGCCCTGACGTGCTCATTCTCTCTCTCCCTCTATCTGTCTTTCTCTCTGTGTCTGTCGCTCTCAAATAAATAAATAAAAAAATTTAAAAAAATAAATAAATGAGGGGCTGGAGAGATGGTTTAGCAATTAAGGTGCTTGCCTACGAAGCCTAAAGGACCCATGTTTGATTCCCCAGTACCCATGTAAAGCCAGATGCATAAGACAGTGCATAAGTCTGGAGTTCGCTACACTGGATAAAGGCCCTGGCATGCCCATTCTCATTCTCTCTCTCTCCCTGATCCTCACCAAATAAATAAATAAATCATTTTTTTTTAAAGAATAAATGTGCCAGGTGTAGTGGCGCACACCTTTAATCCCAGCACCTGGGAGGCAGAAGTAGAAGGAATACTGTGAGTTCAAGACCACCCTGAGACTACATAGTAAATTCAAGGTTAGCCTAGGCTAGAGCAAGACCCTACCTTGAAAAAGCAAAAAAAAAAAAAAAGGAATAAATGAATTCTATATTAAAAACAAAATGGGCCAGGTGTGGTGGCACAAGCCTTTAATTCCAGCACTTGGGAGGCAGTAGGACTGCTATGAGTTTAAGGCTAGCCCAAGACTACTCAGCCTGGGCTACAGTCAAAGAGATCCTACCTCAAAAGAAAAAAAAAAAAGGTTGGGAGATGGCTCAACAGTTAAAGGTGTTCGCATGCAAAGCCTGCAGGCTCTGGTTCAATTCCCCAGTAGCCATGTAAAGTCAGGCACAAAAGTGTTGCATGCATCCAGAGTTCATTTGCAGTGGAAAGAGGCCTTAGCACACACCCATTCTCTCTCATTTTTTCCCCTTGCAAATAAATTTTAAAAAAATGTTTAAAAGATGAAAAAGTGGGCTGGAGAGATGGATTAGTAGTTCAAGCACTTGCCTGAAAAGCCAGAAGATCCAGGTTCAATTCCCCATGACCCACGTAGGCCAGATGCAGAAGGTAGCACATGCAGTTTGGAGTTCCTTTGCAGCAGCTAGAGGCCATGGTGTGCCCTTTCTCTCCCCCCCCCTTTCTCTCTCTCAAATAAATGAACAAAAATATATTTTTTTAAAAAAAGATGAAAAACTGGAGATGGAGAAGAGCAAGAAAGCAGCTCACCTCTGATGATGAACATCTCAAACTTAAGACCATGCCTGTTCCAAAAGGAGAACTCTCAAACCTTGACATCTTAAATCCTTGCATTCTGACAAGACAAAGCAAAATTCCTTACCTGTCTCCAAATCTGCAGGCTCCTGTTTTACTGTAGAATGGACAATTGGCTCGATCTTTCTCCAGCACTCTCATATCCACCGGTGGTTCTGGGTTCTGCCAGATGCCACCATTTTCCAACTGTTAAAAACAAACAAGTAACAGATAAACATGACTTTATTGCTGGTATCAAAGCCCATGAAAGACTAAATGATTCCCAAATACTCTAATATTTTCATCAAAACTAGAAATGAGCCGGGTGTGGTGACACCATTAATCCCAGCACTCTGGAGACAGAGGTAGGAGGATCTATGTGAGTTCGAGGCCAGTCTGTGACCACATGGTAAATTCCAAGTCAGTCACTGTGGACTAGAGCGGGACCCTACCTTGAAAAACAAAACAAAAAGCAAGCAAACAAAACCAACTACAAATGGTTTCACATAAGAACATTCATGTTTCAGTTACAACACGGAATCCAGACTTACAAGCTAAGTCTCTGAATACTCTTGGTTCCAAGTCACTGAAGGCAATCACCAAGGCCTTTCTGTCTATCCATTCTGAAAAGGATCCTGTGACTCAAGGAGCCACCAGAGAGAAGTCCAAGTACTCTGAATAAAGGGAAGCCGACAATTGGGGGGGGGGGGAGGCAGTAGTAGGTAATGTGCTTACACACACGTTAAAGACTCTAGACAAGTAGTCTTTGGGGCGATTCAATACCATTTGCTTCTGATCATCAATGAACTGCTGTTGCCACATTCACTGAAGGGCCACAGAAGTGACTCCAGGAGTGACTTAAATAGCCTCCCATAAAACTTATGTGACTGGAGCTACTGTTTCTAATGAAATATCACGTGTCCTCAAATTCCTTTTCGTTTTGTGAGACCAGTTTTTTCTATGTAACCCAGGCTGACCTCCAACTTATAGCAATTCTCCTGCCTCAACCTCTGGGCTTACAGGAGCACCCCACCACATCCAGCTATGGAGGACAAGGAAGAAGGCTAAGGAACTATCTCAAATTCTTAATGAAAAGTTTTTCCAAATACCTCATTTTCAGCATGATCCAGCATCTTCTGCACAGCTTCCTATAAGTGGTGCAAACATAGGACTAATGAAAACCTGGAAGTCAGGTAAGTCATGTCTGGTTTCTTTAGTTAAGAATCTAAGATATCACAGTTAACACACACACACACACAAACACACACCTCTCAAAAGGCTTCAAGTTCCTATTACTTTATAAACACATATCTCCTGAGAAGCTTTCAAAAGATATATAGCTTAGAATATTTATTCAAATACAAAGTTTGAATAGTTCACACTGCAAAATATTTAAGTATTTTAATAGTTCCAATAACAGTATTTAGTATATTTCTACATAAGCAAATCACGTTCTTGTTTGTAATATAAGGCATTAATGACTATTATAAAAATGTTAGGTTAAACATCCTATTTAACAGAAGCTAAAACAGGACATAATTAGGATATAAAAAATATTTTAGGCAGGCGTGGTAGCTCATGCCTTTAATCCCAGCACTTGGGAGGCAGAGGTAAGAGGATCACCATGAGTTCAAGGCCACCCTGACACTACCAAGTGAATCCCAGGTCATCTAGGACTACAGCAAAACCCTACCTCAAAAAAAAAAAATCATCCAGGTATGTATATGTATGTATATATTTCAAACTTGCAACAAAATAAAGAAAACCTTGCAATATGGCAGTAAATTTCTACCTAATTGATACGTTCAGTTACGTTCTACAGACCTTTCTTCCCTAGCTCCTCAAAGCACCCTGAAAGACTTCTGTCTAGCTGCAGACTTCATAGCTCTGCCTGGTCTATAAGGGTCCTGGCAACTTAACATGCTCAAAACAGAAGTCTTTTTTGGGGGGCGGGGGGAGTTGCTGGTGATCCAACTCAAGGCCTTACATGTCTTTCCTTTATATTTTCCAGAGAGTCTCACTCTAACCCGGGCTGACCTAGAATTCACTATGTAGTTAGTCTCAGGGTAGCCTTGAACTCACAATGATCCTCCTACCTCTGCCTTCTGAGTACTGGGATTAAAGGCATGTGCCACTATGTCCAGCTCATCAAGGCCTTACTTACACTAAGTATGCACATTTACCTCTAAGTTACACCCCCCCCAAAATAAAACTCTTGTTTTCCTTTATCTACTCATCCCTAACATCTACCTAAATGCCCTTCTCAATAGCTGGTACCGTCTGTCATTTGCCTAAGTGTCCAAAAAAAAAAAAGCACCAAAAAACTGTGACTTCAATTCCCCTCCTGTTCCTTCTCCTCCCTCCCATTCAACCCACCAGCTGGATTCCTGTTAACTGCCTCCGACACTACCTAATCTGTATAACCTAATAGTTTTTTAAGCACCACCCACATCTAAGCCACAGTTATCTACTACTCAGCTTTGTAACTGATCGTGCTGTTTCCTCTCTTGGCTATTCCCTGTATATGAAGTGAGGATGATGTGTTGGAGGTAACAATATGAATGGGATAGAGGCACTCCTTGATTCACAACTCCTCAACGTCTGTTCAGTACACTAGCCATAAAGTCCAACTCCTCCTACCCTTTCCCACTCTCCCGGCCTCCTCCCATGCCCTTGCCCCACTGCCCCGTGCTGTGTGGTATGTAAGCTTCAGCACTTTGGTCTTTGCGCCTCCAGATCTCTTCTTCCCAAGATCCCTGTACGCAGGTATCAGCGTAAGCATAGCCTCCTTAGAGCTTTCCTTGCCCAGGCAAAATCTAAATACTTACTCCCCTCTCCCCTAACTTTATGACATAACCTTGCTTTGTTTCTTTATGGCACTTAACATTCTCTTACTCTTTGAAAAGATATGTTTTTCTTGCTTACTCTCTGACCCTCCCATCGAGGAAAGTAGCTCAATGGGAACAGGGGCTGTTGCTTTTCACTGCTGTATTGCTATCCATAAGAAAGGCGTGAAGCACACAGCAGAAATGGGCATCCCATACGCCCCTGACATATACTTAGCATGGACCTCACTTTACCTACTGTTGTTTCTGGCCTCCCTAAGTGGCCTTTAAAACAAAAGCATTAAAAAGAAGCTTTAACTTTGGTTGGTCCCTGAACAACAAAATTAAAAACTCAGTTAACAAATATTCTAAACTTTTTTTTTTTTCGAAGTAGGGTCTCACTCTAGCACAGGCTGACCTGGAATTCACTATGGAGTTTCAGGGTGGTCTTGAACTCACAGCGATCCTCCTACCTCTGCCTCCTGAGTGCTGGGATTAAAGGCGTGCGCCACCATGCCTGGCAATATTCTAATCTTAAAATGGAACTCATTCATCTCTGTAAAATATGTCAAACTCTAACTAATTTTTATACCCCTAAGAACCTGACATGATGTTGCCTCATCTGGAAAGCAGTGCTCAAACAAGGGCTCAACACTGCATTGGAACTACCTATGACACAAAAGACAAAAACTGACAGCTGCTGATACTCTACTGTGACTAAGTTGTAAACATATTATAAGGTGAACAAGTATGGAATTTTATGCTATTTAAATGTAGCAATATTCCAGAAAAAGATACATCCTCATGAATCAGTCAAGGAAAGATGAGCTGTGTTATCTCTGAAATAATACACCGTTAAGGAATACTAGCAAAACAAACCAATTAAAAAAAAATCCTGAAAGAGATACATTTAAACATTATAGAATTTCCTACCTTCCTTTTTATGCTATGGATATTATTATGGAAAATGAACATTAACCAGGAAGAAAAACATATAACAGAAACACAATAATACCCACCCAAAAGTGGGCATGTACTTCTCAAAAAGAATCCTTTCAAACAACCAACTGTCATGTCTTTATAGCAAAGGTTAGAAAGGAAGCCATGATTTAATAACAACAAAGATATTTCTTAATTCCTTAACATTTCAAATCCTGAAAAAAACTCAGTAGCAGAGGCCAGTAAGCTAGAAAAGACATATAAAGGGAAAAGAAAGGAAGGGAGGGGGGTACTTATTACGATGGTATTGTATATATGTAAGTAGAATAGATTAATGGGGGTGAAAAGGGCCAAAGTGAAGTCAGGGGAAGAGATCGAGTAAAGGAAAGGTGGATGGAGGGCTAATCAAAATCTAAGAGGATATAAATAAATCACATGGAATCCTACTTTTTTGGAATGGAACACTCAGGAGCCAAAGATTGTTGCTAGAAAATGTTCAGGGCCAGGGTTGGGATACCTTCCAGTGAGCTGTTGGCCAAGGAGGTCACTTATGCCACCAAAACATTGTAGGCCATTGCCAAGGCCCTTGGTTTCCCACCAGGAATAGATGGTAAGACCCTATTGCTGAAGATTCCACATACTTGGGCTACAAGGTCACTGAGAAACCCTGCTGGAACTGAGCTGATAACCTCCTCCATGTAGACCAGCTGAAAGAAAGCTGAAAGAATCCATTCTGCATGCAGTTCAATGGCAGAAAGAGAAATCACCAGTGAAAATACTCAACAGTGGACACTGCAAGCCTTATATTTGGCCAACCAGGCCAAGTGAGCCAACAGGTGCAATAGTGGCACGTCTGTCATGTTGGAAACCAACTGCCCTCTAATTGGACTGGAGGCCTGCTCCATGGGAGGGAATACATCCCTGATACTGAAAACTTAAAACAGGGGTAGTCATGAATCCTAGGGGTGTATTGTCTGCTGGTGTCTGGCTAAATGTATATATTATGCTTATCAAACCACCCAGTAAGCCCTTCTCTTAATGTTCATACCCTTATATTAATGCTACTCTCACTTTTGGTAGAAAATCTTCTCTTTTCAAATGGCAGTGACCTTGGGACGACTCAGAAGGTATCATAGTGCTGGAAAGAAGTGACAGGAGTGCTCAGCACTGCAATATCTCTATCACACCTTCCAAGGCTCAGGGCCTACTGTGGAAGAGGTGGCGGAAAGAATTTAAGAGCCAAAGGAAGGGTAGGACTCCTTACACCGTGCTCCTCTAGACACAAAATGGCCTCAATATCCATGACCTCACAGTGCCTGACACTGCCTACACAAGACCATCATAAGAGGAGGAAAAGATTATGACATCAAAATAAAAGAGACTGAGATGGGGAGGGATATGATGGAGAGTGGTGTTTCAAAGGGGAAAGTGGGGGGAGGGAGGGCATTACCATGTGATATTTTTTATAATCATGGAAGTTGTTAATAAATATTTGGAAAAAAAAAAAAAACAAAAAAATAAAAAAATAAAAATTTGAAAAAAAAAATCCTGAACCAGTTAAGTCAAGTGATTCTTTCTAAGGTATCTATAAACTATTATATTTCTTATGAAGTAAATAAATATGAAAACTGCACAACATATTCATCTTTAAAGATATCAACACACATGCAAATGAATCTCAGAAAAACATTGCTTGCTACAGAGTGGTAAGAATGCAAAGTGGAGGCCAGCTGCCTAGTCGACAGAAATGTTTTGCTGAAACACGGCCCATCCGTTCCCTTGCTTAGTATGCATGTCCTCTCTGAGAGTGCACTGGCAGAGTTGGACGATAGCCAGAGGCCATTACAGACCTAGTATATCAAAGCCTAGTACTTGCTATCTGGCTCTTGAAAGGAAATGTTTGCCAGTCCCAGAAATAAAGAGTCACTTGGAAAAAGCAGAAGAAAATCTTAATCTAAGAAATTTCCAGGCTGGAGAGATGGCTTAGCGGTTAAGCGCTTGCCTTTGAAGCCAAAGGACCCCGGTTCAAGGCTCGGTTTCCCAGGACCCACGTTAGCAGATGCACAAGAGGGCGCACACATCTGGAGTTCGTATGCAGTGGCTGGCGGCCCAGCCACACCCATTCTCTCTCTCTCTCTGTCACTCTCAAATAAAGAAATAAAAATGAACAAAAAAAAAGTTAGAAAAAAAGAAATTTCCCACTGAACAGATCCTAAGAAGAGTATCATAAGAAAAACCATCTATTTTGAAGTGAAACCAATGACTCTTTTCAAACAAATGAAGCAACAACCAAAAAATATAACAATCAAAGCCCACCCCAGGAAGGCCCACCCCTGCACAGTCTTCAAACGCACAAGGGAACACTAAGAAGATACGGCAGGAGTCACCTCTCTCTCTTTCTTCTCCTGCAACTTCTGTTCCTCCTCCTCTCTCTCCTTTCTCTGTTGTTCTTCCCATTCTTCCTTTAACTTTTTCTTTGAAGGACAAAAAGAAAAAGAAAAGATAATTTTAGTTTCACACTCACTCTTTTCGAAACATTTTCAAAACACTGAACATACAGAATAAACTAGTGGAAAATGTTAAGAGCAACACATAGCAGCCATGCCCCTCTGCTAGGGGCCTTGCAGATGCTAAGCGAAATTCCCACTGTGAGTTGTATCCCGGCCCCACAACCTGCGACTCGTAACAGGAAGCAGTTCAGTGAGCTTACTGGCCATGTCGTACCTCTTGTTGTTCCTTCCGTTTTCTAGCAGCTTCTTCTTTCTTCTTCTTGATTCTGAATTCTTCTTGTGCCTTCTGCTCCCTCAGCAGCCATTCTTCATGTAATCTTTGCCTATTAACATGAGCCAATCAAGAAAAGAAATGAGCATACATAGAAGATGGCAAACAAAATTCACGTGTTTAGGGAATGACTAAAATATCGTGAAAGGTATTTTCTGCCTCTGGCTTTACATGGGTGTGGGGGAATCGAACCCAAGATGGTAGGTTTCACAAGCAAGTGCCTTTAGCTGCTGAGTCATCTCCCTATGAAAGGTATCTTCTAAGAAAGCAGGGAAGTCAGGGTAAGAACCAGAAGGCAGAAGGAAAGCTTTTGGGAAAGAAACTGTCTTTCCAGAGCTTAATAAAGTTGTAACTGACTACTTCTCTATTTCACAGGCACGTATGGCTGTGACATTTTTTACATAAGAAAATGACAGTGACTTTCCTTTTAGGTGATCACAGTAATGTTTAGGTTCCAATAAGGTAGGTAATAAATTTCAAGGCAATATTTAGCCTTTCATATTCTGAAAGCTTAATTCTCCGTATGGTATATATTCTTTTCCCACTCATATTACTTCTTGTAATTGATTTATTAAAAAAAAATAGGCAGGCTAGAGAGATGGCTTACAGGTTAAGGCACTTGCCTGCCAAGCCTAAGGACCAAGGTTCAATTCCCCAAGACCCATGTAAGCCAAATGCACAAGGTGGCACATGCATCTGGAGTTCATTTGCAATGGCTAGTGGCTCTGACATGCCCATTCTCTCTATATGCCTCTTCCTCTCTCTCTCCCTCTCTCTCTCAAATAAATAATTATTTTTTGAAAAAGAGCTGGGCATGGTGACATATTCTTGCAAAGCCAGCTGAGGTCCAAGGATGTCCAATTCAGGCTAGCCTAGAGTACACAGCAAGATTCTGCATCAAATAAATCCTAGCTAACTAAATAAATAAATCTGTACTTATTTTTATAATCCCTTTTCATCTTTTCTTAGAACCTTTATTCTATTATTTTAAAAAAATATTTCATTTATTTATTTGAGAGAGGGAGACAGAATGGGCACACCAGGACCTCTAGCCACTGTAAGCAAACTCCAGACACATGTGTCACCTTGTGCATCTGACTGTTGTGGGTACTTGGAAATTTAACCTGGTTCCTTAGGCTTTGCAGGCAGTTTGGATGTTTGAAGGCACATTCCAAGAATTTCAGGACTCTTTTGACTGTAAAGAGTATGAGAGTCCAAAGGTTTATAATGAAATATGCCAGGCTTTTACAGAGCTGAAGTCACAGAATTAATTTTTCAAAATGCAGAGTACAGTCAGGTTATACATGTTAATGATCTCAGCACTCAGGAATCTGAGACAGGAAGATTGCAATTTTTAGGCCAACTTGGGCTACACAGCAAAATCTTGTCTCAAGAAAACAAAACAAAGGTAAGGTTACCTTAAACTGGTAAGTCTCCGACATCCAATATCACAAGTTTCTAATTTAAAGAGGGCTTATGTGAGTGCTAGTCATCATTATCAACTTGACTGAACTTGGAACCACTTAAGGGACACTCTTAAGGGCACGTCTGTGAAGGAGTTTCCAGGGAGGGTTAGCTGGGGAGGAAAGACCCATCCTGAACATGGGCGGCACCATCGTCTAGCCTGGGCTCCCAGCCAAATAAGAAAGGGAAGGAGAAAGCAAGCAGCACACCAGCATGCATCTCCGCTTCCTGCCTGCAGATGGGATGGGATCAACGGTCTCATGCTGCTGAACATTCAGCTAGAGCTGCTCCTGCCACCAAAATTTCCATCATGATGGACTGAACCCTAAACTGTGTAGTGCCAAGTAGTACTAGGTACATTCCCATTGGTACATGCCACATTTTAAAAAAGATAAAACAAAACGAAAAAAGAAACACACACACACGCGCACGCACACAGCACTACCCCTTGAAAAAATAGAATACTTTCATCATCTTACAAGACAAGAAATCTGTTAAAAGTTGGGCAACCGGGCCAGACATAAGATGGCTGATGACATGAAAATCAAATCAAATCAGAGGTAGGAGAATCGCCATGAGTTTGAGGCCACCCTGAGATTACATAGTGAATTCCAGGTCAGTGTGGGCTAGAGCAAGACCCTACTTTCAAAAGCAGAAGAAGAAAAAAAAAAAAAAGATATCTACTTTTAGCCCATCAGCTACAGATTTAAATAGTTTATTCAAGTTATTTTGTAAAACCCACTTGGAGCAAGATTTTATACAGAAAACCAATGCTAGTTGGTTAAGGCTGATAAAATTCCAATAACAGTTCATTTTAGGTGTCTCAATTAGTGCTGACCTCTCTTTCTCCTCCAACAGCCTTTCTTTTTCTAATTGTTGTTCTTCAATAAAAGTGTCTTCTTCCTCCTCCTTCTGTGAGACTCCTGAGGAAATTCAAATAGTTTATTAAACTGAATATTACAAATCCTTGGTCAATAATTCAGGAAAAACTACACAAAATCTTTGATTTTTACAATTATGGTAAAAATCTAATACTTTCACTGTGTGTGTGTGTGTGTGTGTTTAAAATGCATTAAATGGGGCTGGAGAGGGCTGGAGAGATGGCTTAGCGGTTAAGCGCTTGCCTGTGAAGCCTAAGGACCCCGGTTCGAGGCTCGGTTCTCCAGGTCCCACGTTAGCCAGATGCACAAGGGGGCACACGCGTCTGGAGTTCGTTTGCAGAGGCTGGAAGCCCTGGCGCACCCATTCTCTCTCTCTCCCTCTATCTGTCTTTCTCTCTATGTCTGTCGCTCTCAAATAAATAAATTAAAAATTAAAAAAAAAAACAATGGGGCTGGAGGGATGGCTTAGCATTTAAGGCACTTGCCTGTGAAGTCTAAGGACCCAGGTTCAAATCTCCATGACCCATGTAAGCCAGATGCCCAAGGTCACATATGCATCTGAAGTTTGTAGTGACTGGAGGCCATGGTGTACCCATTCTCTCTCTCTCTCAAAGAAATTAAATGTATTTATGTACATGTGTGTGTTTGTGGGTGTATGTATGGACATGCCAGAGCATTTTGCCACTGCAAAGGATACCAGATGCTTGTACCACTTTTTGCATCTGATGGATGTGGATGGCTTGGGAATTGAACCCAGGCCTGTAGGCACTACAAGCAAGTGCCTTTAACCATGGGGTCATACTCTCAGCCTTTTTAAAAAAAAGTATTAACATTTATTTATTTAAGAGAGAATATCGGCACATCAGGGCCTCCTGCCACTACAAACAAGCTCCGGACATGTGCTATGTTGTGTATCTGGCTTTATATGGGGATTGTGGAATTGAACCTGGGTCAGCAGGTTTTGCAAGTAAGCACCTTTAACTGGTGAGTCATCTCACCAGTCCCCCACCCCCAAACCTAATGCTTTCAAGTAATAAGACCTTGGGGCTGGAGAGATGGCTTAGTGGTTAAGGCACTTGCCTATGAAGCCTAGGGACCCAGGTTTGATTCTCCAGGTCCCATGTAAGCCAGATGCATATGGTGGCACATGCATCTGGAGTTCGTTGCAGTGGCTAGAGGTCCTGGTGTGCCCATTCTCACTCTCTCTCTTCCCTCTCTCTGTCTCTAATAAACAAATAAAAATTAAAAAAAAATCTAAAAACAAATTTTTAAAAAGACAAATAATAAGACCTTGAATTGCCCAAATTCAGGTACATCAAAATAGAATAATGGAAGTGGATAGCACTTAAATTTTAAAAAAGCAAACAAACAATGGTTCCATCATGACAGTGTAGGAAGGAGCATCACCTCTAGAGAAGAATGGCACCTAACAAGTGTCCAAACACTAAAGGTAGAGAAATTAGCACTTTTGCAACTCACAGTGGTTTTCCCTATTATCCCTGAAGCTACATCCTGCCTCTGACCAGTTTTCAAGTGCTAAGTGAGACCCTACCTCAAAAAACAACAACAATAAAAAATACATGTTGCAAGTAAACACACTGCTCCTTCCTTCCCAAATACTCTAAGTACTGCTACTAAAACAGCAACTGAGAAGTCCAAAAGTGAGTGAAAACTCCACAGCTATGTATCTCAAGGCCAGATAATCCTACTGACTTGAGGAAAGCATCTCTGGACTGACATCCTCTGAACATTGTCTACAATAATTTAGTAAGCATATTTGGGTGATAGACTGACACCCTTCACAACCCAGATTTGCTGTGCTATTTTAATGCTCGTGCCTGCATTTATAACTACTTTATCACTGTATAAAATCCTAATCCAATTAAACAGGTGAACAGAATATGTGTCATCAAAGTGGCCATTGCATTTATATTCTCATAATGGCTCATGAGAGGGGCTGGGGAAATGGCTCAGTGGTTAAACACACTCGCTTTGGAAGCCTGCTGGACCTTGTAATTTTTTTGGAGGGGGGTGGGGCAGGTTGACCTGGAATTCATTATGTAGTCTCAGGCTGGCCTCGAACTCACAGCAATCATCCTACTTCTGCCTCCCAAGTGCTTAAAGACACGTGACTCCATGCCTGGCCCCATGTTTGATTCCTTAACACTCACATAAAGTCAGATGCAAAAGGTGGCACAACCACCTGACATTTGTTTCCTGGGACAAGAGACCACACACACACACACACACACACACACACATACACACACAAAAATAATTTAAATATATTTTTGAGTTGGAGAATGGTTTAGCAGTTAAGGTGCTTGCCTGCAAAGCCTAAGGACCCAGGATTGATTCCCCAGTACCCACGTAAGCCACATGCACAAAGTGGTGCATGTGTCTAGAATTCATTTGCAGTAGCTAGAGGTCCTGGCATGCCCATTCTCTTTCTATATCTTCTTCTTGTTCTTTCTCTCAAATAAACAAAATATTTAAAAAATTTTAAGTGGGCCGGGCATGGTGGCACATGCCTTTAATCCCAGAAGTTGGGAGGCAGAGGTAGGAGGATCACCATGAGTTCGAGGCCACCTTGAGACTCCATACTGAATTCCAGGTCAGCCTGGGCTAGAGTGAGGCCCTCCCTCAAAAAAAAAAAAAATAAGTGAATAAATCAAAATAATGGAGGAAGGGGTAGGGAATGGGGAACATTGGAGATTGGTGGGAGAGGGTTATGATCAGGATAGATATTATATATTTATGGAGGTTGTTAATAAAAAGTTAAAAAGAGGCCAGGCCTGGTGGCACACGCCTTTAATCGCAGCACTCAGGAGGCAGAAGTCAGAGGATCACCATGACTTTGAGGCCACCCTGAGACTACATAGTGAATTCTATGTTATCCTGGGCTAGAGCAAGACCCTACCTCGAAATCCTCCCAACCCCCGCCAAAAGAAAAAAGAAAAGCAGGTATCAGGTTCTGTCATAGGAAGGATGTGAAGGCCAAATGACATTGGGGTTGGGCTAGCTGCACAGAACATCAACTTTGGGTAGGAGCGGTGGAAACAATTTTATTTTCAAGCAAAGTAGACAAGGAATGTACTTACCATCTGAGTCTCTCAACCGAGCGAGTTCCTGGCGGCGTTTCTTTCGTCGCTCCTTCTTCAGGGCAGCCCGGAACCTTTTGTGGCTGGAAGATTGCAAAAACATCCATCAGGGTGTCAGCGATCTCAAGCTCAGCATCCCTCTTCTCCTCACCCAAGGTCAGGAAATCTCCCAGGTGATGGGGAGAGCCATCTCGCTCCCCATGTTTTGTGGTGGTGGTTGTTAAACTTTTCATTGACCACCTCCATACAGACAGACGATGTATCATGATCATCCCCTCCCACTACCCTTCTTTGCCCCACTCCCCAGCCTTTTCCATTGATCCCGTATTTCTCCATCTAGTCCCTGTGCTTCCCTCCCGTGTTCTTAATGACGACTATTGTCATCTTCAGCCTTAGATCTCCAAGCAGCCACCTGTTCCCCTACTCGGCATCCCGAGCCTACAGGGCCAAGGGCTAGGAGCTACAGCGGTGGCTCAGGTCCCCTCCGCGCCTGAGCGTCCTCCAGGCTGTCCCGGCCCCAGATTCTCTTGTCTTCATCACCTCTTCCCCAGCGATACTACCTCGGTTTCTCGGGAAATGCCGCCTCCTGCGGCGCGGCCATGTTGCCACACTGCCCTTCCCCCACTAGGAACCTAACCGGAAGAAAAGGAAGTAACCTCACAGATGACGCAACCGTTGCAAGGCCAGCCTCTGCCAGGGCGGAACCAAAAGGCCAAGGGATACTGGGCAGCCTAAGTAAGTGTCTGCTCGCGGTAAACGCCTCTGCAACACCCTGAGCCGGGGGCGATCCTTTCCTCCCAAGCCGCTAGCTCCGAGCATCAGCAACACCCGTCGCCCCAGGCGGCGTCCGGGACCTAAGGGGTTAAAGCCATGCGCGCGCCCCCCCTACGACTTTGTCCTCATTCAATTTCCCTGGAATTGCCAGCCCTGTTTCCCGTGGATTTCTCCAGGCTCCACCTTCCCCCTCGGTTCCACCAGTCAACCTCAGGCAAAGTTTCAGATTCCACCCCCTTCTTGTGACGCCTTTGGGCTAGGGAGGGCGAACTCAACGGGAGGGGGGCGGTGTCCTGACACTAAGGAGTTTACTGTTGACACTCGGCAGCGAGGGGCGAGGCGAGGTAGCCCACGACTTTAATCCCAGCACTCGGGGGGGCACAGCTGGGAGGATCGCCAGCCTGAGACTGCATAGTGAATCCCAGATCAGCCTGGGCTACAGACCCTACCTTGAAAACACACACACACACACACACACACACACACACACACACAGACACAGACACAGACACAGACACAGACACAGACACAGACAGACAGACAGACAGACTGACTGACTGACTGACTCAGCCCCGGCCAAATACATAGGCAAAGGTGACCTGGACATTTTCTGCTTGAGATCTGAAGGAGCGAGGCTTTCCCTAGGGGAAAGGGTAGGAACAAAATTCCAGTCTAGTCAGCACATGCGTAGGCGCGGGGAGGTTAAGCCTGCTTCCCCAGTGTGCTGGCGCCTGCGGGAATTTGCTTAGCGAATTCAAACTGCAAATCTAGGGTATCAAGGAAATCAGAGGGCTGGGGAGACAGCTAGGCAGTTAAAGGTGCTTGCTTACAGAGCCTGCCCTGTCCAGGCTTAATAGCCCCAAAAGCCAGGTGACGCACAAAGTGTCGCATGTCTGTAGTTTCTCTGCAGTGGCAAGAGGCCCAAGGGCTCTCATACCCTCTTTCTTTTCTTTGCTTTGCTTTTCGAGGTCGAGGACAGCCTGAGACTAGCGAGTGACTTCCAGGTCAGCCTGGGCTAGAATGAAACCCTACCTCAAAAACAAACAAACAAACAGAAAACAGTCCAGGGCTAGAGAGATGGCTTAGTGGTTAAGCGCTTGCCTGTGAAGCCTAAGGACACCTGTTCCAGGCTCGATTCCCCAGGAACCACGTTAGCCAGATGCACAAGGTGGCGCATGCGTCTGGAGTTCGTTTGCAGTGGCTGGATGCCCTAGCGTGCCCATTCTCTCCCTCTCTCCCTCCCTCCCTCCCTCCCCCCCCCTCAACTGCCTCTTTCTCTGTCATTCTCAAATAAATAAATAAAAATAAAAATAAATTTAAAAATCCAAAAGATAAGAAAAGAAAGATGTAGGTAGAAGTGAGCTGACATTACATAATGGAGAGCCGGGTATACTTTGGAATGATTATATTCTATAGACAATGGTAGCAACCTGTGGTGGTGCTTGTATTCTAGGTAAATTGTAGTTTGAAATATAAGGGCTTAAAAAATAAAACTAGGGCGTCTGTGGTGCCACACACCTGTAACCCCTCCACTCTCAGCGCTTGGTAAATGGAGGCAGGAGGATTGCGCTTATCCTCAGCCACATAGAGAATTTGAGGCCAGCCTGGGTTACACGGACCCTGCCTCAATGCACCCCCTCCCCCCGTAAAGAAAACACTGGAATGTGCCAGGAATGGTAGGGCATGCCTTTAATTCCAGCACTGTGAATTCGAGGCCAGCCTGAGTCTACATAGTGAATTCCAGGTCAGCCTGGGCTAGGAGCTACCATGTAAAAAAAAAAAAAAAATCTGGAATTCACTATCACAATAATCTAGGTGAGGTGATGAGAAAACAAATGGAGGCACCAGAAACTGAGAACAAAAATAAGCACTTCTGGGCTAGAGATATGGCTTAGTGGTTAAGCGCTTGCCTGTGAAGCCTAAGGAGCCCGGTTGGAGGCTCGATTCCCCAGGACCCACGTTAGCCAGATGCGCAAGGGGGTGCATGCGTCTGGAGTTCATTTGCAGTGGCTGGAGGCCCTGGTGCACCCATTCTCTCCCTCTCTCTCTCCTGCCTTTCTCTGTCACTCTCAAATAAATAAAAAATGAACAAAAAATAATTTTAAAAACCCTTCTAATAATCAGACTAACGTACACATTCAAGATCAGAAACACGGACAAGAAAGCATTTCTACCATCCACAACCACACATGAAAAAACTCCATCTTTTGAGGAACAGAAACTGAGTAAGCTTTGTTCCTTTTCTTTCTTTCTATTCATTTATTTATTTTTTCTGTGTGTATATGCTGCCAGTGCCTCAGCGTGCATGTGGAGGTCAGAGGACAATCTCTGGGTGCTGGTTCTGTTCTCCCACCTTGTTTGAGTCCCTAAGGCTGTTTTCCCAGTGGGGAGGTCAGACTAGTTAGCCCTCAAACTTTTGCATTCTCTTGACTCTGTCTCCCATTGCCACAGATTTCTTGAGCAATCTCTCTAGCTCTTTTGCTTTGTTATTTTAAAAAAAAATATTTGGGGGGCTGGAGAGATGGCTTAGCGGTTAAGCGCTTGCCTGTGAAGCCTAAGGACCCCGGTTCGAGGCTCAGTTCCCCAGGTCCCACGTTAGCCAGATGCACAAGGGGGCGCACGCGTCTGGAGTTCGTTTGCAGAGGCTGGAAGCCCTGGCGCACTCATTCTCTCTCTCTCCCTCTATCTGTCTTTCTCTCTGTGTCTGTCGCTCTCAAATAAATAAAAAATTAAAAAAAAAATATTTGGGGCTGAAGAGATGATTAAGGTGTTTGCCTGAGAAGCCTAAGGACCCAGGTTTGACTCCCCAGTACCCACGTCAGCCAGTGGCACATGTGCCTGGAGTTCGTTTGCAGTGGTTGGAGGCCCTGGTGGGCCCATTCTCTCTCTCTGTCTTTCTCTGCCTCTTTCTCTCTGTCTTTCGCTCTCAAATGAATAAATAAAAATAAAAAACAGAAACAAACGAAATTTAAAAATTATTTAATTTACTTATTAACAAGGAGAGAGAGACAGGAGAGACAGGATGGGTTCACTCTAGACGCAGGCGCCACTTTGTGTATTTAGCTTTATGTGGGTACTGAATCATGGCAATGGAACCAGGGCCATTGCAAGGAAGTACCTTTACCCACTGAGACATTTCTCCTGCCCTTCTTTCTTTTTTTGTCTTTGTTTTTTACAGGTAAGGCCTCGCTGTAGCCCAAGCTGACCGGGAACTCACTATGTAGTCTCAGGTTTGCCTCGAACTCATGGCGACCTTGCTACCTCAGCCTCACTAGTGCTGGCATCAAAGGCATTCGCCACCATGCCCAGCTTCTTGTCTTTTTTAACAGGGTCTCAAGAATCCCAAATTGCCAGAGTGTAAACTTTAACTTCTGAAACTCTTGTCAGCACATCCAGAATGCTGGGATTACAGGTGTGTCCCGCTACATCGTTTATAGCTTTGTTCCTTTCATCTCTGTATTAAAATTGTGGGGGTAGGAGATGGAGAGATGGATGGCTCAACTATTAAAGGTACTTGCTTGAAAAGCCTGTTACCTCAGGTTTGACTCCCCAGTACCCACCTACATAAAGCCAGATGCACAAAGTAACACATGGGTCTAGAGTTCATTTGCAGTGGCAGGAGGCCCTGGCACATCTAGCCCCCATCCCTCTCCCTCAGCTTGCAAATAAATAAGCAAACATATTAAAAAGAAAACATTGTGCAATTGCAGATATGCACAACTACTAAACTGTTCCTGCTCCTCCAAACTTCTCCTTTGAGTCTCTCAGCTGAAAGCTAAGCTCTGCATAAAACCTCACCATTTTCCCTCTTCCTAAGATACTTGGCAACGCGTTTCCCTCTAACATCCAGGTGATCTTGTCCAGTGCAATGTATCCATAACTGTAGAAATAGGCTTTGGAATTAAAAGCATTAGGAAATTCGAGCTCTTTCTGGTCTTGAATAAATTCCTTCATATTTAGTCCTTGGCTTCATCATCTGTAAAAATAAACATAGCAATAATAATTCCTATCTTGTGAAGCTTTTCTTAAAGATTGTACAAAACAAGAAAAATATCCAACATATTATGGTATAATACCCTTCATTTGCTTCACATGCTTCTTGCACTAAATCTTCTTCATTAGTGTGGGGTTTTTTGGGAGGGGGGAGAAAGATTCATGAAACCAAAACTGGCCTCAAATTAACTATGTAGTTAAGGATGACCTTGAAGTATTGATCCTCCTGCTTCCACCTCTCAAGGGCTAGGATTCCATGAGCCTCCGTTCTGGGCTCTAGCACTAAATCTTAAATTTTTGTAAGATTTGGCAATTACAGCTCCAAACTAGAGAAAGCTCTGGGTGACACAGATTATGACAACTTTGACTATGACTACCAATTTTGCCAGTCCCTAAGACTAGGGCTTATTCCAAGAGTTACTGCCATTCTGGAAGCATCATGTTTGTCTGCTGTAATCTTTCTTATGCATCAACTTTCACTTCAGTGCACTAAGGGTGTCTTCTGAGAGGTTACAGCCTGACGTGGTGGTGCACTCCTGTGATCCTAGCACTCAGGAGGCTGAGGTAGGAGGAGTGCCATGAGTTTAGGGCCAGCCTTGACTAAACTGTGAGTTCCAGATTGGCTTGGGCTACCTCAAAAACCTCCTAAACTTACAACATGCTCCCCCGAGACACAACGTGACCTGGATATCCATGCCCTCACAGTGCCTGACACTACCTACACAAGACCATCATAATAGGACAAAAAGATTGTGACATCAAAATTAAAAGAGAGACTGATTGAGATGGGGAGGGGATATGATGGAAAATGGAGTTTCAAAGGGGAAAGTAGGGGGAGGGAGGGAGGACATTACCATGGGATATTGTTTTCAATCATGGAAGTTCTTAATAAAAAAAAAATTGAAAAGAAAAAACCTCCTAAAATAAGAACTAAAAATATATACAGATGGAAATTTTGTCTTATTATGACTGATTTATAAATGAATGTAAATATACTTTAATAGGAGTGAGGCATATATTTGCAAGTTAACTACTAAATTCGTTTTCATAAAAAAGTTTGAATGGTTCAAGTTAATGTTATTACTGAAGGAACACAAAGTGCCGATTCCATTTCCAAACTCAAACTAAGACTGCTGTCATTTGAATTCCAATAAGGAAATTCATTATCTTACTAAACTTTTTTTTTTTTTTGAGGAGATGCATCATTTTAGAAGAGACAATGTCATCCTAACTGATGGACAGGATAGCTCTCTGGGTGGCTTTGAGTCAACCCAGTTCTCTATTTTGCTTGTAATTTCCAAGAAAACTGTAGAATATGCTGGCAATGCAATTTCTTGCCTGGATCTGGTTCCTGCCCTTCTTAGGAACGTACCAGACTTCATTCTACTCTTTCTTGGAAGCAGGATGGGCTCTGAAGTTTTGTCTGTTGAACCTCACAGCCCTTGAGGGTGTACAACCTGGGGACAAAGGGGGACCCTAAGCTACGATGCAAGTGGGACAGTGCACTGCAGGAAACTTCGAAGAACCAGTTTACAAATAAGCCTAGGCTTCATTCGTCTTCCGGCCTACCTGTGAATTAATAATATATGCTTTGCATAACTTATGCATGAGTATTTTACTTATTTGAGAAGGGGGGAAATGGGCACAGCCTATTGCTGCTACAGATGAATTCCAGACCCATGCACCACTTTGTTCATCCAGCTTTATATGGGTACTAGGAAATCGAACCCAGGCCTTTGTAAGCGAGTGCCTTTAACAGCTGAGCCATCTCCCCAGCCCCCATGACTTGCACATGAATGTGTTCTGGCTCATCACTCAGACAGGCTGGAAACCACCACATGGTGATTCTGCTCCACATCATGTAGCCCTGGGAAAGAAGAAAGGCAGTTTCAGAAGTTGTGATGTCTGCAGACTGTACAGTGGGCTTGCATAGAAAGAGGTGACCCATGAGAAGTTAGCTGGCCTTTCCCATGGCTAACTGTATAAATTTAGAGAGATTCTATTAGTTTAAGAGAAGGAAAGAGGACATAGTATGAAGGGCTCCTGCCCATGAGAAACAGAAAGGGGTAAAGCCTACCTAGAGAACCAAGTTGGAGTCATTTAAAGGTTCTGAATGGTGACTGAACTAACCAGCCATGACACCAACTTTGGGGACTGAGCGCCCATGACTACTTCTCTAGTAAATCCCTTGAGTTTTCCAGTTGCTTTCTGGGCTATATGCTAAAGGGTGTCTCACTAATGTCAAACCTATTTTATATGCCAAAAGAATAGGAATAAAAAGCCATTTGCCAGCTATTAACATTGTTTAAAATAAAATGGTTCAGTGATATACTACTTTTTTGTTTGTCTTTTCTTTTTTTTTAAATGACTTATTTAATATTTTATTTTAATTTACTTAATTTTTTAAAACTTTTTATTAGCATTTTCCATGATTGTAAAAAATATCCCATGTTAATTCCCTCCCTCCCCCCCACACTTTCCCCTTTGAAATTCCATTCTCCATCATATTACCTCTCCATCACAATCATTGTACTTACATATATACAATATCAACCTATTTGTTTTTTCGAGGTAGGGTCTCACGCTAGCCCAGGCTGACCTGGAATTCACTTTATAATCTCAGGGTGGAGTCAAACTCAGGTGATCCCCCTACCTCTGCCTCCCAAGTGCTGGTATTAAAGACATGCACCACCATGCCTGGCCCAAGCTACTATTTTTTTAACATTTTTTATATTTATTTATTTATCAGAGACAAGGAGAGAGAGAGAGAAAAAAAAAATTAAAGAGAGAATGGGTGTGCCAGGGCCTCCAGCCACTGTAAACAAACTCCAGATGCTTGCACCCCCTTGTGCATCTGGCTAATGTGGGTCCTGGGGAATCAAACCTGGGTCCTTTGGCTTTGCAGGCAAATGTCTTAACCGCTAAGCCATCTCTCCAGCCCCAAGCTACTGTTTTCTTTCTTTCTTTATTTATTTGAGAGTGACAGAGAGAGAAAGAGGCAGAGGGAGAGAGAAAGAGAATGGGCACGCCAGGGCTTCCAGCCACTGCAAACAAACTCCAGATGCATGTGACCCCTTGTGCATCTGGCTAACGTGGGACCTGGGGAATCTTGCTCGGTCGAAGAGGATGACCTTCCCAGAATAGAGGAGGACCGGTCTTCGGTCAAGGGCATACGAGTAGCTGCGGTCCCCTGCTAGAACCTACAAACAAGCTCCCAAGCTACTGCTTTTAATAAACACGAACAACAGTTTTATATGTACCACATTTTCTATTTTTTTATTTTATTTATTTTTTTTTTAATTTTTTTTGTTCATTTTTTATTTATTTATTTGAGAGCGACAGACACAGGGAGAAAGACAGATAGAGGGAGAGAGATAGAATGGGCGCGCCAGGGCTTCCAGCCACTGCAAACGAACTCCAGATGCGTGCGCCCCCTTGTGCATCTGGCTAACGTGGGACCTGGGGAACCGAGCCTTGAACCGGGGTCCTTAGGCTTCACAGGCAAGCGCTTAACCGCTAAGCCATCTCTCCAGCCCACATTTTCTATTTTTAATTATTTTTTATTAGAGAGAGCGAGAGAAGCTGATAGAGAGAGTGCACCAGGGCCTCTAGCCATTGCAGACAAACTCCAGATGCATGTGCTACCTTGGGCATCTGGCTTATATTAGTCCTGGGGGATCAAACCTGGTTCCTTTGGCTTTGCAGGCAAGTGCCTTAACCACTAAGCCATCTCTCCAACCCTATGTGTACCACATTTTTAATTTTTAACGCTGCCTTAATATTTTCTCATTAATATTTCTTGAAAATTTATATATGGGTCTGGAGACATGGCTCAGCAGTTAAAGGCACTTCCTTACAAACTCTAGTGGCCCAGATCCCATTCCCCCCACATATACCGAGATGCACAAAGTGGCTCGTGTGTCTGTGATTTGTTTTCAGTGGCAGGAGGCTCTGGTGTGCCCATACTCACTCTCCCCCTCGTTCTCTCTCTCTCTTTCTCACACACACACACATAAATAAAATATGAAAAAAGAAAATTTGGAAGCCAGGTGTATTGATGAAGGGGGGAATAGAGTTAGGTTGACCAGACCTCTGAAGGTAAAAAGGGCAGGAAAGATTGCACTTGCCAGAAATCCAAGATCATCTGACTTCTTATCTCTTGCCTAGCTCTGTAGAACTGTTTTTCCATAGTCAGAACCCCTCCTAGGAGGGTGGTCTTTCATAGGATTTAAACATTGTGGTTGGTCAAGTTGAGCCCCTAAAATTAATCTCTTCCTGGGACAGCCCCTAGCCCTAACTAGCCAGCGGGCCCTCTGGTTCACCTGGGTCAAAAGACAGCCCACCACCCTAAGGTTATAAATACTTTTCCAAAGAGAGGGCAGGTATTTGCTCTCTGATCACGTGGGAACTTCCAGCTGTGGGTGAGTTTTTCCCTTGGCTGGGCCTGGGCTGGCTCAGCTCAGGCCCAGGCCAATGCCCAGCTGGGTGGCCCCCCAGCCATTACTCTCTGCATGGGTTCCTTATCTCCTCCAGCTCCCCACATGGCACCAGCTCCTTCAACTTTCTCTTTACTTTTCAAGCTTTTTTTCCTGGATCCATATCTGGTCATATGGACCCCTCATCTAAATGTGGCCCACATGGGCTTTTGGGCTCCATATGGTGTAGTTCTCTTCTCCCCACTTGATCTCCCCTTACCTCCCAGCCTTCCCCTTTCCACACTCCTTTGTAAAAATGAATAAAATGTAAGTACCACAGAACTCCAATTTCCCCACTACAATGTCACACACCTTTAATCCCAGCACTTGGGAGGCAGAGGTAGGAGGATCATGGAGAGTTGGAGGCCACCCTGAGACTACATAGTGAATTCCAGGTCAGGCTGGGCTAGAGCAAAACCCTACCTCAAAAAAAGAAAAGAAAAAAAGAAAGAAAATTTGGTCTGGAGAGATGGCTTGGTGATTAATGAACTTGCCTGCAAAGCTTAAGGACCCAGATTCAATTCCCCAGTATCCACATAAGCCAGATGCACAAGGGGGCACATCACATGTGTCTAAATTCGTTTGCAGTGGCTAGAGGCCTTGGCACACCCATTCTCCCTAATAATAAGTAATATAAGTAATAAAAGTTTCATAAAGAAAGTTTATGTATGTAAAATGCATTTAAATTTTATCCTCTTCTGCCCCTACTTCCCCATGCTCCTTCTACTGAACCCCTTCCTCCCTCCAACCAATCAATCTGCTATTTTAATAACTTTATTTTTGCCTTCTTTTAATCATCTGTGATGCCATGTTGGCAGGTTTGATATTGTACAGGTAAAGACAGCCTCTGTGAGGTTATGAATGAAACAACCACCACATGTCTGCAATACACCAGTCCAAAGCACTCCCCTGCCCCCCGCCCATCCTCTGGCTCTCACATTCTTTCCACCACCTCGTCCACAATGTTCCCTGACTTTTGTCAGGTGTGATGCAGATGTCACATTTAATTCCAAGTGTTCAGCTGTCACTTCTTAGCTCTTTGATGAATCTGAGTCTCCCCTGTACTCACCACCATCTGTAAAAAGTTTCTTTAGTCAGTCGGGCATGGTGGCACACACCTTTAATCCCAGCACTCACAAGGCAGAGGTAAATGGATTGCCATGAGTTCAAGGCCACCCTGAGACTACATAGTGAATGCCAGGTCAGCCTGGGCCAGAGTGAGACCCTACCTTAAAAAACAAGTTTCTCTGGTCAAAAGTGAGAGCTACAGTGATTAAGGCATTTGCCTGCAAAGCCTGACAACCCAGTTTCAATTCCCCAGTACCATGTAAAACCAGATGTACAATGTGGTGCATGCATTTGGAATTCACTTGCAGTGGCCAAGGGCCTTGGCATGCCCATCCTCTCTCTCTCTCTCTCTCTCTCTGCTTGCAAGTAAATAAATAAAAATATTAAACATACACACCCACACACAAAAGTGAGACCTACTATATGAGCATAAATGAGAGTATTGAGAGGGAAATTTGATGGATAAAACATGTCCTGTTAGCCAAACAACGGTAGTAGCTTTTGCCCTAGTGCCTATGAGCTCTTAAACCATAGGCTTTTGAACTAGATTTTCAGTACCAGACTTGAATTCCCTCCTGTGAAACAGGCCTCAAATCCAATCAGAAGGCAGTTGGTGACCCCCATAACATCCATGCCACTATTATACCTGTGGGCTCATCTTCCTGCTGGTTAAGACTGTTAACCATGGCTGGAGAGATGGCTCAACAGTTAAAGATGTTTGCTTGCAAAGTAGGACAACCCAGGTTTGATTTCCCAATACCCTCATAAAGCCAGATACACAAAGTAGAACTGGAACACATATTTGGAGTTTGCAGTGGGAAGAAGTCCTACCCCACTTGTTCTCTCCCTCTCTCTCTCTCTTTGCACATATATTTAAATTTTTATTTTTGATATTTTATTTGTTTCAGAGAGAGGCAGATAGAAAGAAAGAGAGAATGGGTGCTCCAGGGCCTTTAGCCACTGCAAACAAACTCCAGATGCATGCACCCCTTTGTGCATCTGGCTTACGTGAGTCCTGGGGAATCAAACTGAAGTACTTAGGCTTTGCAGGCAAGTGCCTTAACTGCTAAGCCATTTCACCAGCCCTATTTTTTTTTTGTTTTTTTGAGGTAGGGTTTCACTCTAGTCAAGGCTGACCTGTATTCACTATGTCATCTCAGGGTGGTCTTGAACTCATGGTGATACTCATAACTCTGCCTCCTGAGTGCTGGGATTAAAGGCATGTGCCACTATGCCTGGCACCAGCCCTATTTTTTTTTCAAAGACTGTTAACCAGGGCTGGAGAGATGGCTTAGAGGGTAAGGCTCTTACCTGCAAAGCCAAAGTTCCCAAGTTTGATTCCCCAGGACCATGTAAGCCAGATGCACAAGGTGGTGCATGCATCTGGAGTTTGTTTGCAGTGGCTGGAGGCCCTGGCACACCTCTTCTCTCTCTCTCTCTCTATATATATATATATATATTTTTTTTTCTGCCTCCCCTTGCAAGTAAAAATAAAAATAAATTAAAATTAAAATAAAAAAGACCAGGCTTGAGAGATTGCTTAGTGGTTAAGGTGCTTGCCTGTGAAGCATAAGGACCCAGGTTTGATTCCCAAGGACCCACATAAGCCAGATGCACATGGTGGCACATGCATCTGGAATTCATTTGCAGTGGCTAGAGAACCTGGTGTGCCCGTGTGCATGCTCTCTCTCTCTCTCTCTCTCTCTCTCTAATAAACAAACAAATAAATAAAAATATTAGAAAAGAAAAAAATAAAAGACTATTAACCAGCTAAACAACCTGCTTGGGACTTTCTAGCACTATGGCACCTAGGCAGCAGGGAGGAAGCCTTCCTGACCAACCCTGGGATTGGAATTT
The DNA here is from genome assembly GCF_020740685.1 of Jaculus jaculus. Lineage (NCBI taxonomy): Eukaryota > Metazoa > Chordata > Mammalia > Rodentia > Dipodidae > Jaculus > Jaculus jaculus. Next base: position 7,773,740 of record NC_059125.1, read on the forward strand.
TCTTTGACAATCTCTACCTTAAATTTTATTTCTAGTTATCTAACAAACAAGTAGGTTTCAGTTTGGCTTATTCATGTTGTCTTCAGTTTTGGTTAAATCTTGCCCTAACTCCTCATTTCTTCCATCTCCTTCCCCTAACCCCCCTTAGATTTTTCACACCTCTAGTACTCTGTCCCTCTACTTTCATATCTGCTGTCTCCTTCCTTTATGTCCTCCCTTCCTTTCCCTGCATGGCCCCTTTCAACCTTCTTAGCTTCTAGTATTGACTTTTATTCCACCTCACATAGTAATATAAAAATTCAATACTAGAAGCTACATATGAGAGAGAACATGGGTTTGTATATCTGCACTTAGTATATTTTTCTATGTCCATTTACTTGCCTACGAGTTTCTTAATTTCATTTTTCTTGATAATTGAATAAAATTACATTGTGCATACATACCACATCTTCATTATCCAATCATCAGTTGATGGACATCTAGGTTGATTTCATTTCCTAGCTATTGTGAATAGAGCAGCAATGAATATAGATGGTGTCTCTATAATAAAATTAGAGTCCTTAGGGTATATTTCCAGGAGTGGTATAGCTGGGCTAGATAGTAGATCTGTTTTTAAGGTTTTGAGGAACCTCCACACTGATTTGCATGGTGGCTGTGCTGTATAAAGGTTCTTCTTTTCCCACATCCTCACTAGCATTGGATTTTTTTTTTTTATGATAACCATTCTGACTGCAGTGGGATAGAATATCAAAGTAGTTGTAACTTGCATTCCCTTGATGGCTCAATATGCTGAACATCTATTTAGATGTGTTTGGGGCCATTTGTGTTTCTTCCTTTGAGAACTCTTTGTTCAGTTTCCTGCCCCATTTTTTTTTTTTTTTTAATGAAGTAAGGTCTCACTCTAGCTCAGGATGACCTGGAATTCACAATGTAGTCTCAGGATGGCCTCGAACTCACAGTGATCCTGCTACCTGTGTCTGCAATTAAAAGCATGCACCACCATGCCTAGCTCCTGCCCCATTTTTTTGAGTGGGTTGATTAAGTTTTTATTGCTTAGTTTTTTGAGTTCTTTATATATTCTAGATATCAAACCTCTGTCAGATGTATAGTTGGCAAAGATTTTTCCCCATTTTGTAGATTGTCTATTGACTCTATTGATAGCTTACTTTTCTGTACAATAGCTTTTTAGTTTCATGAGATCCCAGTGGTGAGTGTATGTCTAATTCCCTGTGCTACTGGGGAAAGTCCCTAGGTCAATATCTTGGAGGGTTCTCCCTATTTTTTTCTGCAGTCATTTTTACACTTTCAGGTCTTTTGAAAAAATATTTTATTTGTTTATGAGAGAGAGAAACTGAATTGGCATGCCAGGGCCTCCTGCCACTGCAAATGAACTCCAGATGCATGTAACACTTGGTATATCTGGAAAAGAGAAACATGAAGCACAGATGCCTCTGTGATTAGTAGCAGAGCATCCACCCGAAATTTTTTAAAAAATTTTTATTTATTTATTTATTTGAGAGTGACAGATACAGAGAGAAAGACAGATAGAGGGAGAGAGAGAGAATGGGCGTGCCAGGGCTTCCAGCCTCTGCAAACGAACTCCAGACGCGTGCGCCCCTTTGTGCATCTGGCTAACGTGGGACCTGGGGGACCGAGCCTCGAACCGGGGTCCTTAGGCTTCACAGACAAGCGCTTAACCGCTAAGCCATCTCTCCAGCCCCCACCCGAAATTTTAATGTCATGGTCCATCACATTGTGATTATGTACAAGTGAGCTTTATATTAACATCGAAAGGGAAGACAACTTGATGTCTGGCTCTGTGAGGATATTGGCCACATAGTGATTCATTTGGTGTTCCCAGAAACCAGAGAAACTTATGAATGAGAGAAACTATGGACTCTATGTTTTTATGAGGACCCATTAGCTTAGATACTACAGCAGACATTACATGAAGCCTTTACTCTTGGAATAGAAGTTACTACTTTATCCTCGATTCTTGTGCAGTGAATAAAACTAAATGAACTACTTTAGTAAAAATAAAAATAAAAACAAAAATCATCAGGCTGGAAAGACGGCTTAGCAGTTAAGGCACTTGCCAGCAAAGCCAAAGGACCCAGGTTCTATTCCCCAGTAAGCGCATAAAACCAGATGCACAAGGTGATGCATGTGTCTGGAGTTCATTTGCAGTGGCTGGAGGCTTGGTGTACTAATTCTCTCTTTTTTTCTCTCATCTATCTGTCATCCACCCATCCACCCACCCACCCATCCATCCATCCATCCATCCATCCATCCATCCATCCATCCATCCATCCATCCATCCATCTATCTATCTATCTATCTATCTATCTATCTATCTATCTATCTCCCTCCCTCCCTCCCTCCCTCTTTCTCTCCTTCTCAAATGAATAAAAAAGTAAAATCCATAAAATGTTTCTTTGCTAAGATGTAGTTGTAGGGCTGGAGAGATGACTTAGTGATTAAGCACTTGCCTGTGAAGCCTAAGGATCCCGATTCAAGGCTCAATTCCCCATGACCCACGTTAGCCAGATGTACAAGGGGCGCACACATCTGGAGTTGCAGTGGCTGGAGGCCCTGGCGCACCCATTCTCTCTCTCTCTCCCTCTCTCTGTCTCTTTCTCTCTCTCTCTCTCTCCTTTTTTCTTTCTCTGCCTGTTGCTTGCAAATAAATAAATAAATAAAAATTTAAAAAAAGATATAGTTGTAGCCAGGGAATTCCCAGTATCCCTTGGAGGGTCATATGACAAAGACATGATGAGCTAGACATGGTTGCACGCCCCTTTAATCTCAGCACTTGGAAGGCTGAGGTAGGAGGATCATTAAGTTTGAGGCCAACCTGAGCTACAGAGTGATTTCCAGGTCAGCCTAGAATCTTACCCTGCCTGGGGTGGGGGAAGCATGATGGGAACTATAATCTCAATGCAGTTTTCATAATCTTCCTTGCATAAAGTTAAGAATTTACCATGCAAACATGGTTGAGAGTGAAAAAGGACTGCCACTATAATTACACCACCACACCAGGAAATCAGTAGTAGGAAGGTAGGACACAGTCACCTTATAAATATATTTAGATTCTCTCACTTCCCACTCTCCCCTCTGGAAGGGAACCTAGCAGCATTAAGTAGGGAGTAAGAATTGCTGAAAGGGACAGGCATGGGTAGGGAATACAAAGGCAGTTATTTCAATGTATATGACTTTCTAAAGAAATAACACAGTGGTCCTCCTGCAAGGCCAGTTGCACAGTGGGTATCATAAATGGCTAATTCCAGAGCCAGATTGCTATGTATACCCAGTAAAAGTGCCAGAGGAAGAGAAGGAACATGGTTGGTTAATGGGTTATTCACATTGAATCATCTTTCCCCTCTGGTATTGCCCTCTAGTCTCTTCAGGCATTACTATAAAAAGAACCCTTAGGCTGGAGAGATTGCTCAATGGTTAAGGCACTTGCCTACAATGCCTAACGACTCTGGTTTGATTCCCCAGTACCCACATAAAACCAGATGCACAAAGAGGTTCGTGCATCTGGAGTTTGTTTGCAGTGGCTAGAGATCCTGGTGCACCCATATTTCCTCTCTCTTTTTCTCTTTCTCTCCTTGAAAATAAATAAATAAATAAATATATATGAAGAACCTCCTGGGCATATTGGCCCACACCTTTAATCCCAGAACTCTGGAGGGAGAGGTAAGAGGATCACCATGAGTTCAAGGCCACCCTGTAACTGCATAGTGGATTCCAGATCAGCCTGGACTAGAGTGAAACCCTACCTCGAAAAACCAAAATAATAATAATAATAAATAAAATAAGAAGAACCCTAAATGGCTCAAGTGATGTCTTAGCGGTCAAGGTGTTTGCCTGCAAAGCCAAAGGACCCATGTTAAATTCCCCAGGACCCACATAAGCCAGATGCACATGCATATGGAGTTTGTTTGCAGTGGCTGGAGGCCCTGGCATGCCCATTCTTTCTCTCTCTCTCTTTCTCTCTTTCAAATAAATAAATAAAAATAAATAGTATACTATAAAAGTCAACTCCTTTTCCAAGTTCCCTAAACTCCACCAGTCACCCTATATCCAGAAAATTGTGGATTTTATTTGAACCAGGCTCACTACTTGCTATCATTCATCATAAAAAGATTGGGGGGATGTAACTTTTATAAATGAGTGAGGAGAGAAGAGGTAGGCTTTGGAAAAAGAAGGAAAGAAGGGAGAAAGAAAAAGAGATGGAGAGAGAAAAAAAGGAAAATGTTAGTAATTTTTGCACATTGATTCTTGTTCCAGTCTGAATGTGATGATTAATCTCTGGTTGTCAAATTATAAGAATTTCGAATCATCATGAAAGTAAATCTCTGGTCATGTCTGTGAAAGATTTTTAAAATCTTATTACTCAAGGTGGGAGAACCCACCCTAGATGTTGGTGGCACCATCCCATGGACTGGTTTCCTGGACCATACAAGAAAGCACATTCACCATGCTTTCTACTTCCTCCATGCTGATGTGACAATGGGAGCCAGCTTCCTACTCCTTCTGTGATTTCCCCTCCATGGTGATGGAATTTCCTTTGAAACTGTAGGCTGAAAATAATCCCTTTCTTCCCCTAAGATGCTTCCAGTTGAGAATTTTGTCCCAGCAGCAAGAAAGTAACTGACACACTGGAGTAGTCACTGCAATAGGATTCTATATAAAGAGTTTGCAATCCACACACCTCTACTTCCCAAGTCAAGCTGGACAGCCCAGGATTGATTACCCAGTACCCACTTAAAGCCAGATGCACAGAGTGCTGAGTACAGCATCTGGAATTTGTTTGCAGTGGCAAGAAGCTCTGGTGTGCCCATTCACATACATACATACATACATACATACATACATACATACATACATACATACATACAATCTATCTATCTATCTATCTATCTATCTATCTATCTATCTATCCTCTTGTCTACTTGCAAATAAATAAAAAAAATTATCTTTTTTTCAGAGTGAGAGTGTTCAATCTCCAGTGAAGTTTACCTTTACAAAAACATTACGGTATCTGCCAGGTATGGTGGTGCACGCCTTTAATCCCAGCACTCTCAAGGCAGAGGTACGAGAACTGCTGTGAGTTTGATGCCAGCCTGGTATTACAGAGTGCATTTCAGGTCAGCCTGAGTGGGACCCTACCTTGAAAAGTAAAAATAAACACACACACACACACACACACACACTGATATGTTTGAATATATGACACATATTATTCAAATCCAAATACTTTTTGTTGATGACTGTTGCATACCCAGGTGTTGCCAGATCTTGAGACACACTAATTTCAAGTACCTAGCCAGGCAGAGTTCAAAGAGTCCAGAAGGTTACCTGCAGTAACAATTATGGGAACTTTTAACTGAAAAATAAAACTTATGCCAGAAGGATCCCTTTGTCTATCACATCACAGATGTGGTGGCACACACCTTTAAACTCAACACTTGGGAGGCAGAGGTAGGAAGATCACTCTGAGTTCGAGGCCACCCTGAGACTACATAGTGAATTCCAGGTCAGCCTGGACTGGAGTGAAACCCTACCTCAAAACCAACCAACCAACCAACCAACAAACAAAAACCCATAAAGCCTAACTTTATTGTCTAGAAATATATATAAAATCCCCCCCAAAAGATGGTATTCTCTTATTTTCCATTCTTTTTCCTCACCTCTGATATAAAGGACTTTACCAAACCTTATTTAAATGTCACCCAGATGTCCAAGCAGTGCTCTGTCTACATATTGCTGTGTATTTTCAAGCTATATATTCATGTAGCCATCTATAGATACTAGGTAGCCCTTGTACTTCATTCCCCACTCAAGTTTCACTATTACTGGTTTTCCTGTTAGTGCATTGAGGAAAGGTTTGGAATTAAGGGGTAAACTCACTGCAAATACTGGTGAATGCTATAGGCTACTGGTGGCCTATCTAGCCGCTGCCAGGTCTGAACTGCTTGAGGAAGTGAGAGGAACTTTATTTTTTTCCTGCCTCTGCACCCAGGCATCCATGTGCACATCCTGCACAGTGGTATCTGTGGTTGGGTCTCCTGCTATCCAGGATCATGCCCACTGGTGGTGGCCCTTAAGGTTCAGTGTGTCTACACGAAAGTCATGAATGAATGACAAGAGGCACTGGATTGGGACCCTGTTTCCTGACATCCATAAAGATCTAAATGACACCCGCTGATCTCGGGTGCCTGCTGACATTAGGCAATCAATGGCACCAGTCAGTCATCAGCAGTCATGAGTCCCCCGTGGACTCCACAATGCCCTGAGTTGTCCTTCTGTCCATCGCACAGGCTATGTAGTCCAATTGTAGAGGGTCCACTGCGACCCTTGTCTTTCAGAACTGACGACTGGGACTGGCACATTTGCATCCTCCAGGCCTTCACCAGAGCCAGAGGCCTAGATTGTGCAAGGGACCAACGTCCCTCATCCTGCAGAGCAGAGACTGCGTGTAGACCCCTGCGCACTAAATGAACTGTATGTATCACAGTGCGTGAGCCTGTCACACAGTGACCCCTTAAGGCCACCATCAGAAGTGCATCCTGCCCTGTGCTAGCGTCCCAGCTCCCATCATAATGCTCAGCGTGTGGGCGCCCATGGAGGCCAATGGGCAGGTAATGGACTAGTGTCCAGGCGCGGGCAGGTCGCAAGAGGACAGGATCCGGATATCCCCTTGGCAATCGCGTGCCCCAAGCCCAATGGTCACTCGAGTTCTGTGCCCTTCTCTGCCAGCCAAGTTTTCAGGAGGAGATCTGCAGATCTCAGCTTACAATTGTGTCCACATCCCTGTGCCACTGTGATCCAGTTCTCAGCACCAAGGAGATGGAGTTCCCAGTGCACAGGAGATCCAGTGATCAGTGCCAAGGAGACTCCAGATCCCAGTGCCCAGGTGATCCAGTTCCCAGGGCCCAGGCATTCAAGTTAACAGTGCCAAGGTGACTCCAGTTCCTAGGGTCCAGGAATTCCAGTTATGAGCACCTAGGAGACTCCAGTATTCCCAGTTCCCACCACCAAGAAGATTCTGGTATTCCCAGTGTCCAGGTGATCCAGTTTCCAGGGCCCAGGCATTCAAGTTAACAGTGCCAAGGTGACTATAGGTCAGAGTACCCAGGCATTCCAGTTATCAGTGCCGAGGTGATTTCAGGTCACAGTGCCCAGATGATCCAGTTCCCAACACCAAGGTGACTCCAGGTCACAGATTTCCAGTTCTGAGCACTAAGGAGACTCCAGTATTCCCAGTACCCTGGTGATCCAGTTCTGATCACCAAGGAGACTTTGGTATGTCCAGTGCCAAGGTGGTCCAGTTCCCAGGGCCCAGGCATTCAAGTTAACAGTGTCAAGGTGACTATAGGTCACAGTACCCAAACATTCCAATTTTCAGTGCCAAGGTGTCTCCAGTTCCCAGTGCCCAGGTGGTCCAGTTCTGAGCACCAAGTAGACTCTGGTATTCCTAGTGCCCTGGCAATCCAGTTCTCAGTGCAAAGGTGACTCCAGGTCACAGTTCCCAGTTGATCCAGTTCCCAACACCAAGGTGATTCCAGTTTCCAGGGCCTAGGTATTCAATTTATCCATGCCAAGATGATTCCAGGTCACATTTCCCATGTGATCCAGTTCCCAGAACCAAAGTGACTCCAGGTCACAGTAAGCAGGCATTCTAGTTCTGAGCACAAAGGGGACTCCAGTTCCCAGAGCCCAGGCAATCTAGTTCTCAGTGCTAAGTGACTCCAGTTCCCAGGGCCAAGGTGATCCAGTTTCCAGCATCAAGAAAACTCCAGTTTCAAAGGAGCCCTTAGAACTTCCCTTCTCTCCAAGAGGGCCTCAGACCTTCATTTTCTGCTCAAGTGAGCATCTTCACACCTACTCCTTCAGAACCAGTTTTCTTTTGCCCAGTGGCATTTCAGATAACCCCCCTCTGTTCCATTTAAGGGTACCTAAGAACTAACCCAACTTAAATAATGCAGGCTGGGGCCTCCTCCTCCTTCTTCTTTTGGTTTTTCAAGGTAGGGTCTAGCTCTAGCCCAGGCTGAAATTCACTATGTAGTCTCAGGGTGGCCTTGAGCTCATGGTGATCCTCCTACCTCTGCCTCCCAAGCTCTGGGATTCAAGGCATATGTCACCATGCCTAGCTAAGGGCCTTCCTCTTCTATATAAGGGGATCTTATACTTGGGCCTCAGATACAAGTGAAGAAAGATTGTTCTTTAGACTGTGGGATTCATAAAATAGTAGTACTAGTGGGGGTTCTGTTAGCAGCTGAATGGAATAACCAGCAATGAGTTTGGAAGAAGAGCCCTGTATACTGTGTGGTAATGAGAAATCATTGAGTGTGGGAGGAATATACAGTAGACTGTGGCTTCAGTTGACTGGAAGTGGATGTAGGACAATGTGAACTTGGATGGAATGAAGGGCAGTGAATTTGGGAGGAGGGTCCTGTAGACTGTGTGACATAAAGGCAAACAGTGGATGTGGGAAAAAGTCATTGCAGACTATGAGGTGCTGTGATTAGCACTGAATACAGGTGGGGTTGGAGGGTGCTATGAGTGTGGGTTGGAATGTCCAGGAATGAGTATGGGTGGAAGGGCTTTTAGGCAGTGGGGACTGAGTGTGGAAGGGTAGTGCTCTGGACTGTGAGATGGGGTGACCAGCAGTGTAGGAAGAGTGTCCTCTAGAATGGAGAAAAGAAAAACAGTGATTGTAAGACACCAATCCCTTGTGCTGTGTGCTGTGGGTTGCAATTACTAGGAGTTAATATAGGATGAGGGCTTTGTAGACTGTGGGGTGCAGAGATACACTGAATGCAGGCAGAGGCTACATGACCCTGTGAAGTTGGGAGAACAGGAGTTAGTGAATGAAGGAGTGTGGTGCTGTAAATTAGGAGGTGTGGTGCACAGCAGTGAATTTTAAAGAAAGGTCCTGAGTTCTGTGGGCAGTAATCAATGGAGTGTGTGAGGAGGGCTCTGTAGACTGATGGTAGTAATAAAAGCAGTGTGTGGGAGAAGGCAGCTGTAGATTGTGGGGTTGGTTGAACTGCAGGGAATGTAGGAGGAAGGCCCTGAGGGCTAGGAGAGGAATGTGTGGTATACTTTGATTAGCAGCAAGAGTACCAGAAGTGCACTGTACATTGTGAAGAGTAATGAAAACCAGTGAGTGTGGGAAGAGGACCCAGCAGACTGTAGAGGGGACTGACTGGAAATGAATTTAGGAACAAGATGATGTTGTCTATGGGACTGTGATGATAGGCCATGTGATCACAAGGCTCTTTACTTCCTTATGTGGGTAATGGAAAGTGTTTAGTGTGGTAGGTGGACACTGTAGACTATTGAGTGGAGTGAGCATCAGTGAATGTGGATGAAGGGACGCAGACTTTGGGGGTAGTGACTTTGTGAGTGGGGGTGGTGAAAACTGTAGATTGTGACTATATAGAAATGAAAAGCAGTGAGTTCGAAAGGTGTGTACTATATCCTGTGGGGGGCATGGCAAGCAGCAGTGAATGTTGGAGAAATATTGAAAAATTATGAGCATGGGAGGGATGTGCTGTAGACTATGGGGTTTGGTGATGGGAAGAGAAGGTAGGAGCAGGACCCTCTGGACTATACGGAGTAATGGAAAGTAGTGACTGGAGAAGCGCTGTGTAGACATTGCAGTGGGGTTACCACCAGGGAATGTTGAAGGTTGTCCAAGAGAGTTCTGGGAGTAAAGAAAATCCATGAATATTAAGGTTGGATGCTGTGGAGTGCCTGGTTAGCTGACTGGAACTGAATGTAGGTCAAAGTCTCTTTAGACCTCTGAGGGTTGCATGACTGGAGGTAATGGGGAAGACGAGTCATGTGGTGTTGGGGGAGAAACAAAAGGACCCTTTGAACTGTGGGGTGGGGTGGTGAGCAGTGAATGTATGAGTAGGATTTATGACTTTGGGATGGGGTGTATAGGGGAGAATGTAGCAGAAGCATGCTCTAGACTTAGGAGCGGGGTGACCAACATTGAGCAAATTTTGAGGGCCATGGCAGTGTGGGTATTAATGGATCATAATGAATTCAGAAGGAGGGACAAGTTGTGTGGAATAGTGGAAATCACTGTGCATGGAAGGAGTGTGCTTCGTCCTGTGCTGTGGTGTAACCAGTACTGGAAGTAGGATGAAGTGTTTATGCACAAACTATATATGGTTGAGTGTGGTGAACATCAGGGGATATTCAAGGAGATTTCACTGCTGTAAACTGTGGGGAGTAATGAAAATCAATGCATATGTAGGAGAAAACTGTAGATTTTGAGGAGAAATGCAAGCCACAATAATGGATGAAAGAGCACAGTAGGGAGTTGGGCTTGTTGACCAGTAGTAGATTGCTAGGATGACTCTGTAAACGGTAGGGAGAGATGAAAAGCAGAGTGTGGAAGGGCATTGCCAATAGAGATGAAGGGCCTAGAATTAAATGCAAGAGGAAGGCATTGCAGATTGTGGGGTCGATGAGTGGTAGTGAATGCTGATGATGAATGCTTTGATTGTGGGTGAGTTGATGGCAGTGGAGGAGGGCACTTGTAAACTGTGGTGGGGTAATGTCTATGAGTGTAGGAGGATGGCTCTGTAATCGGTTCTTAGAAGTGACTGGTAGTGAATGTAACAGGAAGGCCCTGTCATCCCTGAGAAATAATGAAAAGCAGTGAATGCGGGCTGACCAGCATTGAATTTTGAAGTGTGTTTTGGAAGGCCCAGTAGACTAAGGCAAATAATGAGAAGTAGTGAATGTGGAAGGACTTTAACTCTATGGGGAGGGGTAAGCCAGCAGTCCTGCACATGCTGCATGACACAAGCCCATTAAGTGTGCATTGGCCTCCATGGGTGCCCATGCACTTCAATGGACACAGTTGTGACTACCTTGTAGGCTGCAGCTCTAGCAGTGACCTTGAGGGGTCAAGATGTTAGCTGCAGAAGTCATGACTAAAAGACACAGGTGATCTGGACCCTCTGCTATTCGACAGCCATGGACCCCACTGCTGACAACAGGTCATTACCAAGCCTAAAGGTGGAGACCCTTGAGTGAAGGTGAAGGGTTGTTCCTGCCCTGTTCCTTAGGGACTCTTCAGGCCTACCCTCTGCCCACCACACACACAACAGACCATGGGATGTGGGATGAGTGTGAACAAGAAGGGAGGACCTGGACTCACTACAGGGGGTATTTGTGGCACAGAGGCAGAGACCCTCACACAGGGCCAGCTCAGACACAGACGGTGTCCATTACAGGTCAATGTGTGAAGCACAGAACTAACTCATCAGTGGAGGACCAGGGGCATTCCTTTGGATCCTGTATCCTTAGATCCATACACATCAGGCTGTAAGGAGCTCCATATTCTCTCTTAGTGAAGAGGGGCATTAACACCCTCTGTTTGGACATACTCTTGGCTGACAAGAGGTCATCATAGGGCCCAGTTGTAGCCACAAGAGACCCAGGACAGAGGGAAAAGTAGTGCTGGAAACCCTGTGTCTTCCAGTACTCATTGACAAGAGGGTCATTACCAGAGCCTTGACATCCCCAAATCCCCATGTTGGCTGCATCCAAATGGTCGCTGGGCCCACACATAGTGCAGGCTCACACTGGCTGATGGTGACCATCAGTAGTCCATGTGGGAGGACCAGCAGATGTCATGACCAAATGACAAGAAGTGTTGGATCAGATGCTGTGTCCTCAAGATCCTGTTGGCACCTGGCAATCAGGAACCATATCCTCAGAATGAAGAGGACCTCTCAGGATCTTGTGTTCTCTGATATCTGGCACATACTAGCCCTTCCCTTCATGGCTGACAGCAGGCCATCACAGGGGGAATATTCTTGAGTGGGAATAACAAGAGACTCTGGACCTTCTGCAAGAGGACCACAGGGAGCTTGTCTGTTCGCATCAGATCATCACCGGGTACAATGACCTCATGGGTGAATGAGAAGGGGTCAAACTGTGTTTTCCTGGAAGCCTTCAGGCCTAACCTGCCTTTATCAGAGAGCTAGGGAGTGGATGACTGAGGTAGAAGTGAAGCAGGGAACCTTTAAGCTCTCTAACCTCTGAATCCTGCATGTGCAATGGTTCCACGCAGGAGCCCTGTGGTCTGAATGCTGAGGAACAGCCTAGCCCTCTGGCTCTGAAGGAGACCTGGAGGAGTCAAATGCTTCAGTCCCAGAAGTCATGACTGAAAAGGAAGGGTGGCTGTGGCTCCTCTACAATTGGAGCACATTTCATGTGCCTGCTGACAGGAGGCCCTGGCAGGGCGCCAGGAGTAAACATTCTGAGTGTGGATGAGAAGCTCTATGTAGCAATCAGAAACACGGACCTGGCCGGCTGACATGAGGCCATCACAAGGCTCAGGAGCAGCCTCAGGAGCACTGTGTCTGAATGGGAAAGGGTGCCGTGAGCCTGGGTCTTCAAAAGCCTTCAGGCCAGCACCTGCTGACATCAAGCCATGAGGATGGGGAAGACCCTGAATGATTAGTCCAGGAGCCTCTAGTCCTTTTAACCTCTGCACCTCGCACCTGATTGGCTCATGGCATCTCTGGGCCTGCAGCCACACTGTGTGATGACTTCTTGTCAGCTAAGTGGTCTCACGCAGTGGAATAGCAGAGGGGCCACAGTGCCCCTCCTCATCTTGTCTTGACACACTGAACCCTGATGGCCTACTTCATGGGACACTGACCCGTCCTCTGCCCGGGACTCTGCACCTGTCCTTATGCGAAGCACAGATGCCAGTGTTGCTGTACTGACAAGGTAACAGGATAGCGGGAGCCTTGAAGAGAGGGGAAGGCGCGTGGAAGGCAGGGGAGAAGAAGAACGGAGTAGGCGGTGTAGGGCGTGGGGCCTTGGTTGGGGGTGTGTCCCAGAGAGGGGAAGGCACGCCCTGGAAGGTGGAGATCCGGGAGAGAGGGGGAGGCGGGGGCCTGAGAGAGGGAGGGCCTGCGAGACCAGGCTGCCCGGGCCTATGTGCCTTCTCCATAGACTGTGAGCCTTCCTGTCTCCCGGACTCCAGCCAACCAGCCAGCGGCTCTCTCTCCACACCACAGCAAATTCTGTGCCTTCCTCTCCCCATCCCCGCAGACTGTGCCTTCCCCTCTCTCCGGGACCAGGGCCTGTGCCCCATGCCCTCTCTCAAGGACCCGCCCCATCCCCGCGCCTTCCCTTCTCTCTGGGACACACCCCACCCAAGGCCTGCGCCCTTCGCCTCTTCCCTGGACCACGCCATACAGCTGTCTTCCCCCCTCTCCCATACCCCCGCCCACAGGCGCCCGTGCCCCGTCCCTTCTCTCAAGGACCCTCCGCAGATTGTGAGCCTTTCTCTCTGCTGGACCCCCGTAAACCAGGGCCCACGGGCCTTCCCCACGGTCCCTCTCTCCAGGACCCCCACCAGCAGACCATTCCCTCTCTCAAGGACCTCCATCACTCCCGCGCCTTCCCTCTCTCTCTGGGACCCACCCCAACCAAGGTCCGCGCACCTTCTCCACCTCCCGGACCCCATCTTCCTCCTGATTTCCCTTCTCTCCCGGACCTCCGCCCACCGGGACCCACCCGCCCTCCCCTCTCTCCTGGACCTTCACTGTCCGCACGCCTTCCCTTCTCTCCCAAACCCTGCGGGCGGGTCCTGAGTGCCTTCTTCCCCCTTTCAGACCCCCAAAGACTGTGCGTCTTCCCCTCTCTCCCAAATCCCTGCGGATCAGGGCCCTTGCACCTTCCCCTCTCTCTTGGACCCCCACAGACCGGCGACTTCCTCTCTCTCAGGACCCCCGCTGACCTGGCCTGTGTGCCTTGCCCCTTGTCCAGGATCCCCGCAGTCCAGGTGCCCTCCCCTCTCCTGGACGCCCGCCAACCACACAAGAAACAAACCTACCGAGTGTAATGAGCATGTGCTGTAAACTGTTGAGTGGGGTGACTGGGAATGTGTGTAACAGGAGATCTCTGCACATGGGCTGGAGTAATGAAAAGCAGTGAGTTTGGAAGGAGTTTGTATACAATGTGTGTGATGTAGTAACCATAGTGAATGTCTGAGGGTACTGTAACTGTGGCGAGTAAAGGAAACATTGAATGAAGAGAATAAACTGCCCTGAAGACCCAAGTTCAAGCCCCATTGCTCATGTAAAATGGGTAGTGTCGTGTTGTATGCACATGCATGTGTACAATATCGGTATAAAAGAGAATCCTTCCAGGGACTGAGCAGATGTCTCAGAGGGCAAGAATGCTTGCTGCACAAGCAAGCGTAAGGCACTGAGTTGGACCCCCAGGACCCTTCTACAGAGGTGGCCGTGATTACACTTGCTGTACCCCCAGCATTGAGTGGGGTGTGCACAGGATCACTGGAGCTACTTAATCATCATACTTAACTGAAATCGTGTGGAACTCCGGCTTCGGTGAGAGTCTGTCTCAGGAAAATTAGTTGGAAGTTTGTTATTGAAGGACACACAGTGTTATTACCTGTCACACACACACACACACACTCACACACTCCAAAATACAGAGAGAGCTATGTCGTTCTTTTAAAAAATATTTTATTTTTATTTATTTATTTAACAGAAAGAGGGAGAGATAGATAACAAGAGAGAGAGAGAGAGAGAGAGAGAGAGAGAGAGAGAGAGAGAATGAGAGAATGAGAATGGGTGTGCCAGGGCTTCCAGCCACTGCAAACGAACTCCAGATGTGTGTTCCCCCTTGTGCATCTGGCTAATGTGGGTCTTGAGGAATAGAACTTGGGTCCTTTTGTTTGCAGGCAAATGTCTTAACTGCTAAGCCATCCTCCAGCCCTCATTCTTTTTAAAAATATTTTAAAATTTATTTTATTTTTATTTGAGGAGGTGAGAAAGAGGGAGAGTGATAATGGGCACACCAGGGCCTCCAGCCACTGGAAACAAACTCCAGACACATGCTCTACCTTGTGCATCTGGCTTACATGGTTCCTGGGGAATCAATCTTTTGTCCTTTGACTGCACAGACAAATGCCTTAACTGCTAAGCCATCTCTCCAGCCCTATGCCATTCTTGAAAGAGGTATGACTACCCTCCATGCCTGCACACAGTAATTCTAAATTGATCCCTTCTTGCCATGTAAGCAGTAAGCAGATTCCTGATGAATTCATTTATATTCATGATCAAACTTTCACAGATGAGTTTCTCTCTTATCTTCTTGACATTTGCTTGATGGTCAATAAATCTGGTAACACAGGATTGCCTTCTGTTGGCATCTAGAAATCAACCCTTACAAGGAAATGGCCTATTCTATTCTATTCATTTATTTATTTGGCAGAGAAAGGGGAGGGGAGAAAGGGAGAGGGAAGGGGGAGGGAGGAGAGAGAGAGAATGGGCGCGCTAGAGCCTCTAGCCACTGCAAATGAACTGCAAATGCGTGCGCCCCCTTGTGCATTTGGCTAATGTGGGTCCTGGGGAATTGAACCTGGGTCCTTTGGCTTTGCAGGCAAACGCCTTAACCACTAAGCATTCCCACCTGCCCAAATGACCTATTCTGTGTCACACCCCAAGGCTATCTGAGCATACCATACAATGATCAAGTAGAACAGCAGCAGCAGCTGTTGCTGCTTCAGGAAGCAAAGGCTTCTCCCTCAGCCCTGTCCTTGTTTACTTCCAGTTTTAACCCTATCCTCCCCAGTCCTCCTATACAATGAGCTCTGTGATTTCTGCACAGATGCCCACATGGAGAAATGGGTTTATCTTAACTATTCCCTAAGTCCCTTTTGGGAGACCTTTTGCCAATATTCTCATTCTAACATATTGTTTTGTTTTGATGTATTTACAACAATACTCAAGTTTGAGGTTTATTTTGTTGTGTTTACCATTTCCCTGGTTCATCAATAACGCAATGGAATAATCATAGCTACCGTTTTATTTGTGTAGTGTCAATGCAGTTCGTGGGCCACACTACATGTCTAAGTAACATTTTGTTATAATTTCTCTGTAAATAGAAGCCAGATTAAAATTCTCTATGTATTTAGTCCTTTAAGTATGGCATTAGGGGAGATCACCACATGGACAAAGCATGTGCAGCCCACACATGAGGACTGGCATTTTAATTCTTAGCACTCAAGTAAATGTAGGGTGGGTATGAGACACCCTATCTCCAGTACTCATGAGGGTGGATCAGAATCCCCAGGGCCAGCTGGCTAGGTTGAGTAACTTATTATGCATGTTCCAGATTGAACTGAGAGACATTGATTTAGTAAATAAAGTAGAGAGCAATCAGGACACTGAACATGTACCAGAGCAGAAATCTAGAAGCTGCTGAGAGCTCAACTCTAAAGTAGATTTAAAATACACCCACCATGGTTCAGGGAATTTTGGGGAAGAGGAGACAGAAAAGAAAAGGTAAGAGTCACAGTATGGGAGGGAATATCCAGAGGCATTGCTCCCCCACACAATGAGTGACTGATTCTCCTACAACTCATAGCCTGTGACTCCATAGTGAATACCAGAAATCCACTAAGGAGGACCTTCAGTAGAGAGGGGTCAGGGAGGAGGGGAATGATGGTACCAATAAATGATGTATCCATACAAAGTTTCATCTTAATAAATGATGGGATAGGAAGACATCCAACCTCAGGATCCGGCTGCCACACGCATGTAACATACATGTGCACACTCACTCTTTATCTAAAGGACTGATCAACAATGCCTTTAGGGCCTTCCTTCTACACTCACTGCTGATGTCCATATGCCACAGTCTTCTGGTCCCTTTCTCTGTGCTCACTGCTGTTCACCACACTGTAGTTCAACACAGTCCAGTCACTTCCGGTCAGCACACCTTACAGTCCACAGTGAGCTCCTTCATATGAACTCAGGGCATTTCATTAATCCCCCATGTCTATAAGGCCTTCAACCTGCACTCACTGCTGCTCACCCCACCATAGAGTCGAGAGTACCCACACTCTGCTTATCATTGCTCTCCTGGGAGTACAGGGCTCTCTTCCCATATTGACTGTCATCATACAACAGTTTTCAGCACACTCATACTTTCACTAGTGATCCCTGTATGCTAGAGTCTACACGATCATCCTGTACTCACTAGTTTCCATTACTTCTCACAATGTATAACCATCACTTATAGATTCATTGTTGACTACCCCTCCTCATTGTTTTCAAGCCACTCCTCCCACAGTCATTGCTTTCCATACTATTCCCCATAGTCTACAGGGTCCTTCTACATTCACTGCATGCCACTTCACCACACAGCTGTCTCCTCACAAACTCACTAGGTTTATTGGTACTTTCAGTCAACAAAGCCCTCCATCCACTACACTTTCTCCATCTACTACTGCCTTCAATCTACAATCTCCTCCTACATTCACTGTTGTGCACTCTACTCCACAGTCTACTGCTCTCTCCTCTCTAACTCACTAGGTTTATTATGACCTTTGGTCTACCAAGGCCTCCATCTGTTACACTCTCTCCATATATTACAGCCTTCAGTATATGGGACCCTCCTGTTACATTCACTGCTGTGCCCTACAATATACGACATAGTTTATAGCTCTCTCCTCTTCCAGTAACTCCTGGTCTCTTAACTCCACAGGGCCATCTTCACATCCTTAACTGCTGATACACTGGACTCTGTCCTACAAAACTCTCAACTCTTTGTTTCCACACACATTCTATAACATTGCTCCCCCACACTTCCTGTTGTTCACCCCGCTGCACAGATACAGCTAATGCATCTTGCATTCACAGTTGCTCACATCACCCCACAGATGACAACACTCTTCTCCTACGTTCACTGCTGTTATCTCTGCCTTAGAGACTATAGCACCAGCCTCTGATATTCACTGATGGACACCAACCACAAAGATTACAGAATGTTCCTCCTACATTCACTGATCTACATTGTACTGCATTCACTTCCTATATTAATTGCTGGTATCCACATCCAACAGTCTACTGTGTCCTGCTCCCACACTCATTGCTTTTTATTAATCCCCACAGGCTACATGGTCATCCTATATTCCCTGTGGGTTACCCCACTACACAGTGTACAGAATCCTGGAATATTCACTGTTAGTGAACATACCATACAGTCTCCAGTGCCTGCCTTCTTTGCACATTCACTGTTTTTTATTATTCTCCAGTCTACAGCACAATCCTTACATAATGACTGCTAATAAGCCCACCCAACAGTCTGCAATACACTTCCTCAAAACTCTGTCACTTAATTACTCCCTACTGTCTACAAGGCTCTGCTTTTACATTCTTTGCTGGCCATCCCATCCCACTATGTAGAGCAGACACTTCGACAATAACTGTTTTTATTACCCTTCAAGATATATCACCATCCTTATACTTTCACTGTAAGTCAACCCAACCCAGAGTCTCCACTGTACCCTCCCACACTCATGGGATTTCATTGCTTACCAATGCCTCATGCGACATTCATTGGTGGTCACAATGCCTTAAAATCTATAGCACACTCCTTTATATTCAACAGTTTTCATTTTTTTCCATCATCCACTCCCACATGCACTTCTGGTTACCACACACCACAATGATTCAACACCCTCCTCCCACATTCACTGCTTTTCACTGATGTCTACAGACTGCAACACCCTCAGGTGACATTCAGTACAAGTTCCCATACCCCACAGTGTACAACACACTCCTAAAATATTCAGTAGCTTTATTATTATCTACCAGAAAATGGTTCTCTTCTTACATTTACTGCAGGTAATCCCACCTCAGAGTCCACAACACCTCTACATTCACAACTGGAAATCAGGCCCACCAACTATAATCACATTTGCACATGTTCATGGCTACTGCTATACATCATTCGTCTCAGAGAAGACATTTTCCCACATTGAGAGACATAACATAGCCTCATATTCTACATTATCCTCCATTCACTGCTTGTCATGCCACCCCAGAGTCTATGGGATCCTCCTCCCACATTCATTGGTTTTTATTGCTCCTCACATTGTACATTTACCTCCTGGTACATTCACTGTTTATTGCAACACCATCCAGTGTGTAGCACACTCCTTCCAATTTCACTGTTTTACCTTATATTAGTCAGGGTTCTCTAGAGGAAGAGAACCTATAGAATGAATTGTATTCAAAGGGAATTTATTGGATTAGTTTAGGGCAGTCCAACAATAGCAGGTTGAATGAATTGTATTAAAAAGGAATTTATTGGATTTGTTTATGGCAGTCCAATAATAGCAGTTTGAAGGCCCGAGAGTCAAGGGACCCAGTAGGTGCTCAGTCCATGAGGCGAATGCCTCAGCAGTCCCAATCTGGCACTGAAATCCTGGAGGCTCCCTGGAGAGATGCTGCTCTTCAGTCCATGCTGCTCTTTAGTCATGCTGCTCTTCAGTCCATGCTGGTAAGCAGCAAGCAGCACAGGCAGCCAGGTGGGAGGAAGGGATACTTTCCTTCCCAGAACTTCCTTAGGTAAAGCCCCTCCCCTCTCAGAGGGGCCGCCCACTCTGGGGAAAGGGCTCACCCTGGGGGAAGGAGTCCTTCTTTAGTTAATCCTTCCTTGAAGCAACCTCAGAGAATTACTTATGAGGAATGTCTGTGGATTCCTCAACAGATCAAGTTGACACAAATTTAACCATCACATCCCTTATTTTTCACAGTCTGTTCTGTCTTCTTTCTACATTCACTGCAGGTCACATTACCCCAGTGGGTACAGCATCCCTCTCCCACACTCACTGCTTCTCAACTGTCACAGTCCACAGGGTCATCTTCCTACACACTGCTCATCATCTCACCAGAGATCACACTCTTGCTTTTTCACTTCTATCCACATTCCACACTACTAATAATCCTCTCTCCCCCATGGCTGGTCAATGCATCACTCAATTTACAGCACCCTTCAACACTCACTGCAGGGCACCCAATCCTTCAGTCAACATTGTCCCCTTCCCACATTTCCTGCTTTTCATTATTCCCCACAGTTTACATGGCCTTGCCCCTACAGTCACTGATGGTCACACTATTACATGGTATATAAGATTTTCCTGTAATAACTGCAGAACACCACAGCCCACAGTTTATGGCACTATTCTACAATGTTCACTGCTTTGCATTCCTCCCCACAGTATAGTGCTCCATCATCTCATACTCACTAATAGTTACACCACCCCAAAGGTTACAAGTTTCCACTTTGTCACACCCACAGCCTACAGTGTGGTTTCTGGTAATGAATTAGGAGGTTGATGCTATAGTCAGAGGTGGGGGGGAGAGTGTGGCAATGAGTGTGCAAGGAGGGTGCTGTAATATGTGGTATTGGATGACCAGCCAAAAATGTAGAAGGAAGGCCCAGTAGATCATGGTCAGTGATGAAAACCAATGAGTGTGGGAGGAGTGTGCTATAGATGGTGGGGTATATTACCAACATGGGGGGAAGATGAAGACCCAATAGGCTATGGGAAATAATGATAATGAATATCTTTGTGGGAGAAGGGTGCTTCTGTAGACTGTGGTAGGACATGATCAGAAAAGACTATAGGAGGAAGACCTGTAGATAAGTGTTCCTAATGACAAGTAGTGAATATAGAGCAGGGAACTCTAGAGTGTACTGAGTAGTGAAAATCTGTAAATGTACTTGAATGACACTTATAGATGTGGGAAATAGACTGTACAGTGAGGTGATCAGCAGTGAATGTATGAATGTGGAATTGAAAGCTCTCAGGTGGGCTGCACATTAATGAGTTCAGGGTAATTAGGCTGTACTCTGTGATGGGATGATTAAAGGTATTGAATATGGAAGGAGGACAGTGTACAGTGTGGTTATCAGCAGTGAATATATAAGTGTGCTGTACACTGTGTGGTGGGTTGACTATAGGAGAAATGTGTTTTAATCTGTGAGGAGGGGGAAACCAGCAAAAAATGTAGCAGGATGGTATTGTAATCTGTATGGGTATGTGGCCAGTGGTGTGAGTGAGAGAAGGTTCACTGTAGAATGTGTATGGAAATGAAAAACAGCCATTTTCAGAGGGGAGTGTTGTAGTGTGTGGGGTGAGATGATCAGCAGGGAATGTAGTAGAAAGAGTTCCTGTATTCTGTGAAATGCCACCACCCACACTGGATTTAGAAAGAGTGTTTTAATATATGTGGAGGAAATATTCACAGGGAATGAAGGAGGAGGATTCTGTAGGCTAGGTTGGGGATACCAGTAGTAATATAGAAGG
Organism: Jaculus jaculus; assembly: GCF_020740685.1. Taxonomy (NCBI): domain Eukaryota; kingdom Metazoa; phylum Chordata; class Mammalia; order Rodentia; family Dipodidae; genus Jaculus; species Jaculus jaculus. Next base: position 7,794,924 of record NC_059125.1, read on the forward strand.
ACGGTGCATTAGTCTGCAGAGTAGAGATAGAGGATTGAGTGAGGGAAGAGCTTGCCATAGAATGTGGATAGAAATGACAGTAGAGAGTTTGGGGGAGGAAGTTTTAGATCATGAGGTGAGATGACCATCAGTGAGTGAAGGAAGATGGCTCTTTAGACACTATAAGGATTTATAAGAAGCGGTGAGTGTGGGAGGGGCATGCTATAACCAGTGGAGCAGAGTGACCATCTGTGAATGTTGGAATAAAGGGCCTTGTAGACTATGGGGAGTAATGACAATAATTGAGTTGGAAGAAGGTAGAGTACACTGTCGTTTCATCGGGCTGTCATTTACTAGAGGAGTAAGGTGAGATGAGATATCCAGCTGTGAATGGGTTAGGAGGATCGTGTTGCTTTGGGAGTAACAATAAGCAATGAGTGTATGAGGCAGGTGCTTTTGACTCAGGCGTGGATTGAACAACAAGGACTATAGCAAATGGACCCTGAGGACTGTGGAAAATGAGTGAGTGTTGGAGTGCAATGTAGACTGTTGGCTAGGAAGAGGATCCTATAGAGGGTGTACAGTAGTCCAAGCAGTAAGCACTTTAGGTATGTGCTTCAGGATTTTGGATTCAGTGACTATTATTGAAACTAAGAAGTGGGGACTATCAAGTATGGAGTGGGATGGTGGCAGTGAATATGAGAGGAAGATGCTATAGACTGTAGTGAATGAGAGCAGGAGGAGGGCACTGCAGACTTGGAGTATTGGGCCAGTGGTAGATGTAGGAGAAGACCTGTCTGGACTATGAGGAGTGAATATGGGAGCACAGACCTGCACTGTGGGGAGTAAAATGAAATGACCCAAGTGTGGGGAGAGATTTCTGTACTGTAGACTGTGTTGACCACCATTAGTTTACAAGGAGAGCCCTGTAGGCTGTGGAAAGTAAAGATAAGCAGCCAATTCATTAGAAACACCCTTATACTGATGGATAATGAAGAGCATTGATTATAGGAGGAGGAGGGTGCAGTTGACTTGCAGGTGGGCTGACACAATGAGTGTAAGAGTTGGGTCTATACACTATGGTTGTGGTTACCAGTGTGAAGGTAGAAAGAGGGCAGTGTGTACTGTAGAGAGCAATGCAGAGTACTGAGTGGCGAAGAACCTTGTAGATTGTGCAGTGTGGTCACCAGCAATGGATGTAGGAAAAGAGTGCTGTAAGCCATGTGGTTATAATATAGCTATCTGGGGAATGTGAGCAATGTACTAAGGGAATAATAGGAAGAAGTAAGTGGAGAGGAGAATACTGTAAACTGTAGACGTGGGTTTCTAGCAGTGAATGTAGGATAAAGATGCTATAAACTCTGGGGTTATGTGAATGCTGTCAGTGTGAGAAGAGGGACCTGAACTCAGGGAATGTAATAGAAGAAAGTGGGAGAGGAGGACAATGTAAACTGTGATTTCCAGTAGAAAATGTCAGATAAATATACTGTAAACTATTGGGTTGTATGAATGCTATAAGTGTATCAAGGGCCCTGTACTCAGGAAGTGTAATAGAAGCAAGTGGGAGAGGAGGACACTGTAAACTTTGAGCTTGGGTTTCCAGTAGTAAGTGTAGGACGAGGTGCTGCAGATGGGGAAATGAGGAAAAAAGATGATGTGTTCTGTGCTAAGCAATGAAAGGTCATGAGTGAAGAAGGAAGGTGTGTAACGTGTGTGTGTGTGTGGGGGGGTCATAGTGAACATAGGAGGAAGGTCCTGCTGATGGTAGTGACTAATGAAAACCACTCAATGTGGGTGGAATGTGGTATTAACTGAGGGTAGAGGTGAGCAGCAGTGAATGTCAGATGAAGATCTACAAGACCGGGGAAGAGAAATTATTAGCAGTGTTTTAGGTGGAGAACCATGTCCTTTCTGAAGTGGGATGACTGGCACTCAATATAGTATGAGGATGCTGTACTCCCTTTGGGTACAGGGTCCTGTTCCCTAATTGATACTTATCACATAATCCCAGTTTACAGTACCCTTCTCTTATGTTCATACTTTATATCACAGTATACAGGGCCCGGCTACAACCTCTGTCAGATGCACAAACCCAAAGTCTAGTGGGTCCTCCTCCTATACTCCTATACTAACTGCTTTTCATTACTCCTCACATTGTACAGCTCCCTCCTGGTATATTCACTGGTGATCACACCACCACACAATGTGTATCACCCTGCTCAGACACTTACTCCTTTTTGTTATTTCCAGTTGTCTGCATGACCATGTTCCTACAATACAGTCCTAAATTCAATGTTGAGCAACCTACTCTACTGACTACAGCACACTCTCAATACATTCACTTTTGACCTCACCCCACAGTTTACACTCTCCTCCTCTCACACCCACAGATTATCATGATTTCCTGCAGTCTACATGGCCTTTCTCTTATATTCACTGTTGGTTGCCCCATGTGTAGTGACTTCACTGCTAGGGACCACTCCAGTGTACAGTACCCTTTTTCTACATTCACTAATTTCATTACTCCTTTTAGACTGCAGGACCTTCCTGTGACATTCATTAGTGGCCATTTTTCCCAACAGGTCACAGCACTTTCCTGCCATATATACAGTCATGCTGTACTAGAGAGTCTGTATTTCCCACCTCTTACATTTAATGTCTGGCACTCCATTCCACTTTAGGCAATATTCTCCCACATTTACTGCTTGTAACCTTACCACAGTTTCCAATGCTCTTTCACCATACTCTTGTTTGCATTTCTCCACAAATCCTACAGTTTTCCTCCTCCAAAATTCAATGCTTTTAATTGCCCTTCACAATCTACAGCAGGATCCTTGTACATTTCATGATGTTGAACACACCACATAGTCTATAGAGTGTACATAAGTCCTTTATCCTGCAATCATTGCTAGTCACTGCACATAACAGCATACAGCCACCCCCTTCCACACCCACTGCTTTTCATTATTTCCCCCCATCTATAGGTCCCTCACTGCTTTTCATTACTACCTCAAGACTCTCAGCCCTCTTGACATATTCTATGCTGGTCATTTAATCCAACTTTCTACCAACTACCCTCTAACCTTCACCACTTTCATTTCTTTCCACAGTCAGTGAGGCTCAACTCTTACACTCATTGCTTTTCATCACTCCTATCAGAAGTTATTAAAAGGAGTTTTTAGTTGAAGGAACTGCACACTGTTAGGTGAGTTGAGAGGTGGGAATAGATGAGGATGCACTGCAAATTGTGGGGTGAGATGAAAAGCAGTGAGTGGTAGAGTAGGAAAGTGTAGAATTTGTTGTGTGGGGAACATCAGTGAATATATGATCAGAGTGAGTTACACTCCAGCATGCTGTGACTCTTTATGAGTGTATTCAGTGGCGCTGTAGACTGCACTGATTAATGAAAATCAGTGATTGGAGAGGAGGATTCTATAGATGATGGCAATCCACAGTTATAATAGAAGAGTCTATGATAACTGTTGAATGTGGGAGAAAATTGCAAGAGTGTGTGGGAGTGATGTTGTGTCTTGTCAAAGGCCTTCTCTGCATCTAGCAAAATGATCATGTGGTTTTTATGTTTAACCTTGTTTATGTGGTGTATTACATTGACAGATTTCCATATGTTGAACCACCCCTGTGTTCCTGGGATGAATCTCACTTGGTCAAGGTGGATAATGCTTTTGATGTGTTGTTGGATTCGGTTTGTGAGGATTTTGTTCAGGATCTTTGCATCTAAGTTCATCAGGGAAATAGGCCGGTAGTTTTCTTTTCTTGTGGCATCTGTGCCTGGTTTTGGAATTAGGGTGATACTAGCTTCATAAATGGAGTTGGGTAACTTTCCCTGTTCTCCATTTGTGTGGCACAGTTTGAGGAAGATTGGTTTGAGTTCTTCCATGAAAGTTTGATCGGATTCAGCTGGGAAGCCATCTGGTCCTGGACTCTTCTTTTTGGGGAGGTTTTTTTTTTTTATTATTATTACTTTTTCATTCTCCATGAGTGTGATGGGTTCATTAAGATGATTAATCTGCTATGAGTTTAGCTTTGATAGATGGTATGCATCCAGGAATTTATCCATCTCCTACACATTATCCAGTTTTATGGAGTAGAGGATTTGAAATAAGTCCTGATGATTCTCCCAATTTCACTTATGTCTGTTGTGATCTCTCCTTTTTCATTTTGAATTTTGTTAATTTGAAGCTTTTCCTTTTTTTTGTTTGATCAAATTGGCCAGGGGTTTGTCAATCTTGTTTATTTTTTCAAAGAACCAGCTCTTTGTTTTGTCAATTGTCTTAATTGTTTCCTTGGTTTCCAATTCATTAATTTCTGCTCTGATTTTAATTATTTCTTTCCTTCTGGAGCTCTTTGGGTTGGATTTTTCTTGTTTTTCCAGTGCCTTTAGGTGGATGGTTAGGTTATTGATTTGGGATCTTTCTGTCTTTTTTATGAAGGCATTGAGTGCTATGACTTTTCCCCTGAGGACCGCCTTCATTGTGTCCCATAAGTTTTGGTACGATGTGTTCTCATTGTCATTCAATTCCAGGAATTTTGCTATTTCATACACTATCCATTTATTGTTTAAAAGTGTGCTGTTCACTTTCCAGGTGCCATTGGGATTCTTGGTGGGTCTTTTGTTGTTGATTTCTAGCAATACAGCATTGTGATCTGATATCATGCAGGGAATTATATCAATCTTCCTAAATATGTGGAAGCAGTCTTTGTGACCCAACATATGATCTATTTTAGAGAATGTTCCATGAGCTGCTGAGAAGAATGTGTAGTCTGTGGATTTGGGATGGAATGTTCTCTAGATGTCCATTAGGTCTAAGTGATCTATGGTTTTGTTGAGCTCTCTTACTTCCCTGTTGAGTTTCTGTTTGGATGATCTGTCTAATACTGATAATGGTCTATTGAAGTCCCCAGCATGAGGGTGTTGGTGGTTATTTCTGTTTTATTGTCAAGTAGGTTTTAATTTATGAACTGTGGTGTCCCTGTGTTTGGTGCATACAGACTTATGATTGTAATATCCTCTTGATGGATCGTTCCCTTGATAAGTAGAAAGTGTCCTTCTTTGGCCTTTGCCAAGATACAACATCACTTCGTGGTCAAAACATTGGAGAGAATTGGCATAGTTGGTGCATATTTTAACATATTAAAGGCAATATACAAAGCTCTGAAGGCCCAAGTAATTTTTAATGGACAGAGACTAGAGGAATTCCCATTAAAATCAGGAACAAGACAGTGTTGTCCAGTCTCACCTCTGCTTTCGAATATAGTAATGGAAGTCCTACCTCAAGCAATAAGACAGGAGAAGGAAATAAAAGTGATACAATTTGGTAAGGAAGAAGTTAAGTTAGCTCTATTCACTGATGACATGATTGTGTATGTAAGAGACATGAGAGACTCCATCCCAAAACTCCTGGAGGTGATTAATTCCTATAGCAAAGTAACAGGATACAAAATCAATGCACAAAATCAGTAGCCTTTCTATATGCAAATGATGAAGATACAGAGAAAGAAATAAGAGACATAGTCCCATTTTCAATAGCAAAACAACAACAACAACAAAAAAAAACCCTTGTAATAACATTAACCAAGGAAGTGAAAGATTTATACAATGAAAACATAAAAACACTCAAAAAAGAAATTGAGGAGGACTTAAGAAGACCTCCCATGCTCCTGGGTAGGCAGAATTAACATTGTGAAGATGACAATCCTACCAAAGGCAATATACAGATTTAATGCAATTCCAATTAAAATCCCTACAGTGTTCTTCACAGAGATAGAAAAAATGATCTCAAATTTCATATGGAAGGGCAGAATGCCTCGCATGTCCAAACATACCCTCAGCAAAAGAAATACCTCTGGAGGCATCACCATACCTGATCTAAAGCTATACTACAAAGCCATAGTAATAAAAACAGCATGGTACTGGCATAAAAACAGGAGTATAGACCCATGGAATAGACTTGAGGACCTGGGCTTTGGGCCAAGCAACTGTAGCTACTTGATATTTGACAAAGGCCCAAACATTATAGGCTGGAAAAAACACAGCATCTTCAACAAATGGTGCTGGACAAACTGGATAACCATATGCAGGAAACTGAAACTTGATCCACACATTTCACCATGCACTACACTCAAATACAAATGGATCAAAGACCTCAACATAAGACCAGAAACTCGAATACTACTAAAAGAAAATTTAGGAAGTACTTTCCATGATATAGGAATAGAAAAAGACTTCCTGAACAAAACCTCAGTAGTTCACGATCTTAAACAGTCACTCAACCAATGGGATCCCATGAAGTTGAAGAGTTTCTTTACAGATAAGCACACAATAAGCAAAGCCAATAGATTACCCACAGAATGGGAGAAAATATTTGCATGTTATCCAACTGATAGAGGCCTAATCTCTAGAATCTACAAAGAACTCAAAAATCTAAACAGTAAGAAGTCAAACACCCCACTCACAAAATGTGGCAAAGAGCTGAACAGGCAGTTCACAGAGGATGAAATACAAATGGTAAACACACACTTAAGAAAATGTTCATCATCCCTAATCATCAGAGAAATGCAAATTAAAACAACTATGAGATTCCACCTTTCCCCAGTAAGGATAGCAAACATCAAAACATCAAATGAAAATAAATGCTGATGAAGATATGGAGAAGTAGGAACACTCATCCACTGTTAGTGGGAATGTAGTATGGTACAACCACTTTGGAAAGCAATATGGATACTCCTGAAAAAGCTGACTATATAAATACCAACAGACACAGTTATTCCCTTATGGGGTATCTACCCTAAAACCTTAAAACCACAGGCCAGAGAGATTTGCTCTACTATGTTTGTAGTGGCTCTCCCTCTCTTTCTCTCTCTTCTCTCTAACTCTTGTATATTAGTTAACATTTTTTCCTCATTTTCTTAGTAAGCACTGACCTGTAACTCCCAGTGCCAGCATGGGGTATCATCCACAATGAGCTTTTGATCAGAGAGACCTACAAGGTTTCCTAAAAGACAGACAGATTTCTGTCAGAGTACTTGATGACCCACCAAAGTTAGTGGTAAGACCCTACTGCTAAAGACACCATATGCAGTTGACACATAAAATGGAATGGCATGGCTGGAAGCTAGAAGAGAGTCTGTCCCCAGACAGTCAGTGTGTCTAGTGCCAGAAGGTGCTACAAAGGCGACTGGGGGAAAATGACCAATATCTGTCCAAGCAACTCATGGTCTAACCTACTTAGCAGCAAATAACTGGTTGTGATGTCCACACATGTGCAATAGTGGCACACAGCCATGGTGGGGAACCAACTGCTCTTGATTTGGCTAACTGATCCCCTCAGTGGTACAGGAGCCATAGCTGGAGCTGGGGAACAAGTCAGAACCATATCCAAACATAAGCCCACTCTCCAATATCAAGCTACCATCAATCATGGGCTACAAGAGGGCTTACACCTATTAAATTCTCTATAAAAAAAAGTAAGGGTTATCTCATTTGTCCTGTGCTAACTTATTCTCCATTGGTGAATCTGCTTCTTTTTCAGATAGATGTAGAACCTAAGGAGAGAGCCACACCATCATACCTCAAAAGGGCCCCTGCTGAAACTAAGAAAAATTGGTGAGACAAGCAAGGGTGCTGTTTTCCTGATGAACCGGATACCAGCACAAGGGAAGGAGACCAACACAGAAAAATCAACTCCTACCAAATCAGAGAGCCAGAGCCCCAGAGGCCCCCACCACCTCATCACTGAAGCAGACCAAAAATGAACCCAACATGGCTCAGGGAAATTTTGCGGAAGAGAGGCCGGAAAGAATGTCAGAGCCACATGTTGGGTCATGATATGCAGAGACATTTATCTTACCCATAACTGTGGGCTAGCTCCACAGTGCACGACCCATATACCTCAACAAGGAGGGGCCAATGGGGAGGGTGTAGGTCACGGATGAGCCTAATAATGGTACCAAACTGACTGTATTTGCTGAATACAAAACTAGTTAATAAAAAAAAATTTAAAAAGAGTGTGTGAGAGGCACGTGTTGTATTCTGGCATGTTATGTCCTAGAATTAATGCAAAAGGAGGGTGTTGAAAATTTGGAGGAGTAAAGAAAAGTTGTGCATTGTCACAATTGCTGTGTGGTGTTGGGCTCCTTCCTGCACAGGTAGTGCCGAGGGAAGAACCAGGCCTGCTGGTTCCTCCCTAGGGATTGAGGGGATGATGAGTGTGGGATGACCCAGAAACCTCTTCTGGCCACCGGAGAAAAACCACACTGAGTCAGAAGTCCTTTGGAAGCAGGAACTCACTTTATTGTTACAGGGGGGTGTTTATATGTTGAGAATGAAGGCGGAGACTTTAGGGTGGGGTGAGATGTAAGGGCCAATAGCATGCGCGACCTTTGAGATGATTGGTTGTAAGCGGGCATGAGCGGGGGACTCTAACTTCCTGTGCAGAAGTGGCAGGCCAGAGGCCATTTGGCCCCCTGCTGAGTCATAGCTGGGTGGAGGCAGTTAGGCTCAGGAAGTTCCACTAGGCCTCACATACAGGCCTCTCAAGGCCCAACCGTGTGGTATCCAGTTGTAAATGTATGCACAAATCCCTGTAGGTGATGTGTGTAATAAAAAGGAGTTAATGTAAAAACAGCTTGTCCCACCTTTTGATGGGTTGAATTTATGCTTAGGGGAGTAATATAAAGCAATGTGTTTGGAAGGTGAGTGGTATTAACGTTGTGTGAGGTGACCATCATTGAATGCCTGAGGTGGGGAGGTAAACTATGGGGAGTAAAGGAAAGTGCTGATTCACAGAGGATGAAACTGTGGAAAGTAGGTAGCAATCATGACTACTGAATGTGCAAGGACACATCTGTAGCCTAATGGGCAAGGGTACCAGCTGGAAATACATGAGGAAATACTGAAGAATATCTATGGCATTCACAAGCAGTGAATGTGGGGAGTATACTGTGGAAAGCGGGGTTTAGTGACAAGCAGTGAATGTCATGGGAAGTCATTGTACTTTCTGCTGAATAATGGAAATCAATTAATGTGTTATCAGGGTGTTGCAAAATATGTGTTGGGACCAGTAGTACACTTTGGAGGAGAGACATGTAGATCACAGTCTATTAGTATAGGAGGCAGACACTGTTGTCACTGGGGAGTAATAAAAAGTAGTGGGTGTGAGAAAAAGAAGGCATTTGACTTCTGGTTAAGATGTCGTCTGCCTAACTGCACCACACCTCCCCGGGAAGGAAAGGCAAGACATTAAGGGTTCACTGGGTCTTTTAGGGAAGAGCAATCTCTAAGAGATCACCAGTAGGCGGGCTGGGGGGGCACGGAGAAAGGGAATCAGTTGATTCCCTCGCTCCTGGACAGCCCACTAGTTCCCCAATCCCCCCGAGAAGCTGCCCTAGAAATAGTCCCAGCCTCAGGATACTCCTGCACTTACTGCAGGAAAGGGGACCCAGGTCAGCATAGTTTCATTTGCCTCACTGTGCAGGGAAGATCGTCCTGCTGCCCTTACCCACGCATGATCTCAGGGCAGCTCCATCAGTGTGCCTGAGCAGCTCAAGCTCCATCCATCCATCTACCCACTGCGCATGCGCCTGAGCTTAGGCCAGCACTGCCAATCCGCCCATGTGGGCTCAGTCTGCTCTGGCCATCTGCCTACTTGCACCTCCAGCTGCCCATCCCCACTCAAGCTCAGGCCCATTCCCCCATCTGCTGGCCACATGTGTGAGCTCAGGCCATGTCGGCTGCCCACCCATCTGCTTGCTACAAATGAGCTCAGGCCCACTCTGCCTGTCCACCATGAAAGATCAGGCCAGCTTTGCCAGTCTGCCTGTGAGAGCTCAGGCCCAATACCCCCATCTGCCGGCCACATGCTTGATCTCAGGCTGATCAGCCCACCCACACATGAGGTCAGGACTGCTCTGCCTGTCTGCTTACCCACCTGTGAACTCAGGCCCACTCCGCCAAGAGGTCCCACTTCCCCCGCCCATCGAGACCACAGTCCTACTCTCCCTGCCCATATACTGTGATGGGCAGACCACAGCACAAATGAAATAACATGAAAAATCAACTGCAAATAAATCCAGTAAGATCACCCAGCCCTACAATGAATGTCTCTAATCAAAACAGAAGAGACATTAGGATCAAAACACCAAAATGAAGCTATGAGCAATGCAACCCTGACCAAGCTACTGGTAGAATTTTCAGAAAACCAACAAAGGACAGATAATCGTGTGAATGCTGCCATCACTAGACTAGACCTAATAGAAAAGAAAATGGAAGGAGTTCAAAGCCAGTTAAGAGATATGAAGGAGCATGAAATAAAAGAGGAACTCAAAATCAGCTGGCCATGCTAAATGAAGACATTAAGAAATGCAAGGATGAATTCCAAGAAGCATCAAGAAAATCAGAAAATGATGAGAAAAGGGAACTTGACAGAGGAATGGAAACTATACATTAAAAAGTAGTAGAAAATGCAAATCTAACTGAACAAGCCCAAAACTCCTTAGAAGCTCTCAAGAATAGAGTCAGCCATGAGGAGGATAGAAACTCAGATCCGGAAGACAAGACAGAATAAACAGTTTGAGGGGAAAAAATTTTTCAGTAAGTTCAAACATTTCTGTGCACAGAACATGAGGGAGTTCTGGGAAACCCTTAAATGTCCTAACATCCAGATCATGGGAATGCCAGAAGTGGAAAAGATTCAGACCAAAGGCATAGAGAACTTATTTATTTATTTTTGCTCATTTTTTTATTTATTCATTTGAGAGAGAGAGAGAGACAGATGGGCACGCCAGGGCCTCCAGCCACTGTGAATGAACTCCAGACACATGTGCCCCCTTGTGCATCTGGCTAACATGGGATCTGGGGAATAGAGCCTCAAACCAGTGTTCTTAGGTTTCACAGGCAAGCACCTAACCTTTAAACCATCTCTCCAGGAGAACTTATTTAACAATATAATAAAGAAAACTTTCTCACTCTCTCAAAACAAAGGCCCATCAAGATACAAGAAGCTAACAGAACTCCAATCAGATTGGACCAAAGGAGACACTCTCCAAGACATATTGTCATTAAGACTACACATTGAAACCAAAGGGAAAATCCTAAATGCAGCTAGGGAAAAACAGCACATCACTTTTAAAGGTAACCCTACCAGAGTTACTTCAGACTTCTCAATGGGAACCCTGAAAGCCATAAGGGCCTGGAATGGAACACTGCAAATTCTAAGAGCCTATGGCTTCCAACACAAACTACTTTACCCAGCAAAACTATTCCTCATAATAGATGGTGGAAGAAAAACTTTCCACAACAAAACTCAGCTTTACAATTATATGAACACAAAACCAAACCTACAGAGAGTATTTCAGGAAATTCTCCACACAGAAGAATCAAATAATCAACCACAGATGCCTAGAAGAAGCAGATCACAATAATCAAACACAGAGAAGGCACAAAAATCTTCAAAGTCCATGAAAACACCAAACCACATATACCAACACAATATGACAGGGATCAAATCAAACCTCACAGTCATTATCCTAAATATTAATTGCCTTAATTCACCCATCAAGAGACATAAGCTAACAGGGTGGATCAGAAAATTAGATCCCTCAGTGCGTTGTCTTCAAGAAACCAACCTCACCACTAAAGAAAGACACGTCTTCAGGGTGGAAGGGTGGAAAATGTTATTCCAAGCAAATTGGAATAAGAAACAAGCAGGTATAGCTATACTAATAATGGATAAAATAGATTTCAAACCAAAATAATAAAAAAAAAACCAAAGAAGGCCACTTCCTACTTATGAAGGGAATGATCCATCAAGAGGATATCACAATCATAAATCTTTATGCACCAAACACAGGGGCACCACAGTTCATAAAGCAAAACCTACTTCACAATAAAACAGAAATAACCACCAACACCATCATAGTTGGGGACTTCAATACACCATTATCAGTAATAGATAGATTATCCAAAGAGAAACTCAACAGGGAAGTAGATCACTTAGACCTAAATTGACATCTACAGAACATTCCATCCAAAATCCACAGACTACACATTCTTCTCAGCAGCCCATAGAATATTCTCTAAAATAGATCATATATTGGGTCACAAAACTTGCCTCCATATATTTAGGAAGAATGACATAATTCTCTGCATGATATCGGATCACAATGCTATATTTCTAGAAATTAACAAAGAAAGACCCACCAACAATCCCATTGGCTCCTGGAAACTGAACAGCACATTTTTAAACAATAAATGCAAAGTGGCACAAAGCCATGGTGGGAAACCAACTGCTTTGATTTGGCTAACTGATCCGCCTAGTGGAACAGAACCCATAGCTGGAGCTCAGAAACAAGTCAGAACCAGATCCAAAAATGAGCCCATTTTCCATTATCAAGGTACCACCAATCGTGGGCTACAAGAAGGCCTAAACCTATTAAATCCTTTCTAAAAATAATAAGGGTTATCCCATTTATCTTGTGATAACTTTACTCTCTGTCAGAGAATCTGCTTCTCTTTTTCATATAGACACAGATCCTTAGGAGAGAACCACCCCATCATACCTCAAAAGGGCCCCAGCTGAAACTAAGAATAACTGGTGAAACAAGCAGGGTTCTGTTTTCTTGGTGAACCTGGTACCAGCACAAGGGTGAAGGAGATCAACACAGAGAACAATCAACTCCTACCAAACCAGATATCCAGAGACACAGAGGCTCCCAAGACCTCATCACTGAAGCAGACCTAAAATGAACCCAACATGGCTCAGGGAAATTTGCGGAAGAGGGGGTGGAAAGAATGTCAGAGCCACATGTTGGGTCATGATACACAGAGATATTTCCTCCTACCCATAACTGAGGGCTAACCCCACAATGCATGACCCATATACCCCAACATGGAGGAGAGAAGATAGGGAGGAGGCTAGCAATGGTACCAACTTGATTTCACTGAAAATAAAACTAAAAAAATAGTGAAATGCTTAAAAAGAAGGCATTTTACATGAAACCATACTAATAAAATAATCAGTATATAAAAAAAATAACTAGTGGGTGTGGGGAGAGATACCTGTAGAATGTGAGGGGGTATCACAGTGAATGTAGGATGAGGACCTAAAACACTGTGGGGAAAAATGAATAGCAGTGATTTGGAAGGAAGACCATGTCATCTGTGGAGTGGGGTGAGTAGCATTCAATGTAGTAGAATGGAACTGTATTCCCTTTGAGTAGAGTCCTGTTCCCTTTTGACAGTTATCACACAACCCCATCGTTTAGAACACCTTCTTCTTATGTTCACACTTTACATAGCAGTATTCAGGGCCCTACTATATCCTCTGTCATGTACACAAAACCACAGTCTAGTGGTTCCCCCCCTCTACACTTAATGCCATTTTATTACTCCTCACATTGTACAGTTCCCTCTTGGTATGTTCATTTATGTTCACACCATCGGACCATATGCATCGCCCTCCTCATACATTCATTACTTTTCATTATTTCTGATGGTCTAAGTGGCTATCTTTCTATCACACCCTCTTAAATTCAATGCTGATCAACCCACTGTGCTGACAACAGAACCCTCTTAGTACATTCACTATTGACCCCATCCCACAGTCTACACTCTCCTCTTCTCATGCCTATGGCTTCTCATGATTCCCCACAGTCTACATGGATTTCCTCCTATATTCACTGCTGGTCACCCCACATATAGTGTAGAAGATTCACTGCTAATCACCACACCAGACCATCTGCAGTGCCCTCTTTCTACATTCAGTACATTTCATCACTCCCCTTGCACTGCAGGGCCTTCCTCCAACACTCAATAGTGGTCATTTCTCCTGACAGGTTACACACCCTCCTCCCACGTTCACAGCCTTACCCCACCCACAGTCTACAGTTCCCTCCCCTCACACTTGCTGCCTGCACTCCATCCCGCGATTGACAGTGTTCTTCTCCCACATGCTCTACCCTTCATTATCCCCACAGTTTACAGTGTCCTCCTCAGACATTCACTGCTGATCACTTTATCCATCCCACAGTCAGCTGTGCCCTTTTACCCCACTCAGGTTTGCATTTCCCCTCAAAATCTACAGTTTCTTCTCCTTAGTTGAAGGTTTTTTTTTTTTTATTGTCCCTCACAGCTTACAGCATCCTGCTTGTACATTTCCTGATGCTGAGCACACCAAACAGTCTATAGCTTGTGCATAATTCCTCCCTCCTACATTCAGTGCTCATTATCCCACACTACAGGATACAGAAACCTTTCACACTCACTGTTCCCTCCACCTTCTTGATTGTAATTTTTGCCCACATTCTGCAGCTAACTTTCACTCAAACTTAATGCTCATCATCACTACAGACTACAGCACTCTACGCCTACATTCAGTGTTAATTATCCCCCCCCCACTGTGTACTGAATATTCCTATTTTAACTGCTGGTCTCCACACCCCTGCAGACAGTGGTGACTATTGAAACCATTGAATGTGAGTGGGGTGTGGTAATAACAGAGAGGAGAGGTGACTAGCAATGAACGTTGGATGAGGACCTAAAAGACCGTGGGGAGAATTGAATGCAGTGATTTGGAAGAAGCACCGCGCCCTCTGTGGAGTGGAGTGACTAGCAGTCAACACAGCAGGATGATGCTGTACTCTCTCTGAGTACAGGGTCCTGTTCCCTAATTGATAGTTATCACACAAACCCAATTTACAGCACCCTTCTCTTACAATCACACTTTATATTACAGTATACAGGCCCTGCTACATCCTCTGTCAGATACACAAACCCACAGTCTAGTGGGTCCTTCTCCTACACTCACTGCTTTTCATTACTCCTCACATTGTACAGTCTCCCCTGGCATATTCACTGATGATCACATCACCACACAATGTATATCACCTTCCTGAGACTTTTACTGCTTTCATTATTTCTGATTGTCTACATGGCCATGTTTCTGCAATACACTTCTAAATTCTGTGCTGACCACACACTGACTACAGCACCCTCTCAATACATTCACTTTTTATTTATTTTTTTAATTTATTTATGCTATTAGTTTTCTATTCTGCAAGTACAGGCAGTTTGGTACCATTATTAGGCTCATCCATGACCTACCTCCTCCCCATTGGCCCCTCCTTGTTGAGGTATATGGGTCATGCTTTGTGGAGTTAGCCTACAGTTATTGGTACAATAAATGTCTCTGTATATCATGACCCAACATGTGGCTCTGACATTCTTTCTGCCCCCCTCTTCCACAAAATTTCCCTGAGCCATGTTGGGTTCATTTTTGGTCTGCTTCAGTGATGAGGTGTTGGGGGCCTCTGGGGCTCTGGCTCTCTGATTTGGTAGGCGTTGATTTTTCTCTGTCTTGGTCTACTTCCCTTGTGCTGGTATCCGGTTCATCAGGAAAACAGCACCCTTGCTTGTTTCGCCAATTTTCCTTAGTTTCAGTCGCGCCCTTTTGAGGTATGATGGGGTGGCTCTCTCCTTTACATTCACTTTTGACCCCACCCCACAGTGTACACTCTCCTTTTCTCGTGCCCATGGATGGCTTCTTATGATTTTCCCCAATCGGCATGGCCTTCCTCTTATATTCACTGTTGGTCACCCCACATGTAGTGTACCAGACTCTTTTGTCTTCACTGCTTCAGCTAGACTACTTGGCCAGTAATCCCCGGGCATCCCCTTGTCTCTACCTCTCCAGTGCTGGGAGTGCAGCCATGTGTCATCATGCCAAGCTTATTTTTTTGAGTTTTAATTCTATATTTTTATGTTTCTTAACTTATTGATAATTTTAATAGATATAGACAATATGCCATAATCATAATCCCCTCCCACTATCCCTGCTTTCCCCATCTATTGCAGTCAACTTCACTTACTAGTAGAAAACACCCAACCAAGAGCAACTTGAGGGGAGAAAGGTTTTTTTTGGTTTACAGCCTTGAGGGGAAGCTCCGTGATGGCAGGGGAAAACAATGGCATGAGCAGAGTATGGACATCACCTCCTGGCCTATATCAGGTGGACAACAACAAGAGGAGAGTATGCCAAACACTGGTAAGAGGAAGCTGGCTAAGACATCCATAAACCCGCCCACAACAATGCATCACCTTCTGAATGATCCAATTCCCAAATTGCCATTAGCTGAGGTCCTAGCATTCAGAACATATGAGTTTATGGGGGACACCTGAATCAAACCAACTTGGCCTCCCAAGTCCCCCCTCCACTGAATCCCTCCTTTCTAAGTAGTTTAACTTCATTGCTTTAAAAAAAATTTTTTTGTTTAGTTTATTTATTTGAGAGTGACAGACAGAGAAAGAGGCAGAGAGAGAGGAAGAGAGAGAGAATGGGCGCACCTGGGCCTCCAGCCACTGCAAACGAACTCCAGATACGTGCGCCCCCTTGCACATCTGACTAACGTGGGTTCTGGGGAATCGAGCCTCGAACCAGGGTCCTTAGGCTTCACAGGCAAGCGCTTAACCGCTAAGCCATCTCTCCAGCCCTTAACTTCTATTTCAATGTCATCATTTTTCCCTCCTGTTAAGCAGGTCTTGTGTCGTAGTGTCAGCTATTGTAAGGTCCTGAATGTCAAGGCCAATTTGTGCCTGGAAAACAATATTGTAAGCAGTCCTCCTGTTCCCTTTTCATGGTAAATTATTTTATGCTATTGACACTATTATTTACATTTTATGATTAATTTTGCAGTTCTGCAAGCCTTTATGTAAGTTAGAAAATGACAATACCTATAGACTTCTTTCACAATTATGTACTTCTGAATTTTAAATAGTATGCAGCTTGTTGTTTTAAAAGTTAATATAATAGCTTAATATGGTATTGTCTAATCTTAATTCTAATTTTTTACAAGTATTTTCATTATATTTTATTTTATATGTATTGTATTTATATTCCTTTCTACCAACATAAATGAGATTCTTTTGCATAAAATTATAGAGGACACATAATTACTGATTTTATACTGAATATTACATTTATATGTAAATTTGTCTTCAGTGGTCATCATAATTAATGAGTCTCTTGTTTGTTTATTTATTTTTCATTATATGGAATCAACTAAGGGAGAAAGAACTATCTTGCATGCCCAATGTCTTCAGAGGATTCAGAGCATCATCACTTGGCAAAGCAGAGTGAATCCACTCACTTCATGGCAGCCATGAAGCAAAGAGAAAACACAAAGGGGCCAAGGAGTCTTTATATACTCTTCAAAATAACTTTCTTAGTGACCTGCTTCCTCCCACTAGGCTCAAGCTCCTAAGAGCCCATTTAGTTATGAGGTCATCAATGGTAAGCTATGGATACCATCAGAACTTTCACGACCCAGTTATCTCTCAAGAGTATCACCATCTACATAGTAAGCCTTCTATGCACGACACTCTTTAGTGGGCATGTTGCCTCTAAACTGTAACTGTGTACCTGATGGTAAAACTCATGTTTTTCAGCAGGAACTCCTCATAGACTGTATCAATACATAAATGCAAATAAATGAGTAGATATCCTAAAAGTGAAAAACAGATCATATCTGGTAATGCTTGGATCTTATTATGCTAGAATTACATAAATTATTCTTGCCAATCCAACTTTTCTTGCAACTTGCAACTTAATTCCTTGAAATTTACTGCCTGTAAGGTGAATTTCAAATGATTAGTCTTGTTAACAGTCAGTTACAGGGGCTGGAGACATGGCTTAACAGTTAAAGGATTTTGCTTGCAAAGCCTTCTGGCCCAGGTTCAATTCCACAGTACCCACAAAAGCCTGGATGCAAAGTGGTGTCTTTATCTCTGATCCCAATGCACATGCCTATGACAAAAGGAGGCATTGTTAGTGGAATCTGAAGCTTGTCAGCATTCAGTTGTAGGTTAGCAGCTAATTCACAGAGGTGAGAGAAACGGTCTCAAACTAGAACACACACACCTCAAAGCTGTTCTCTGACCTCCACATGTGTGCATGCAAACACACACACAGAGACACACTAAATAAAATAAAATAAATAAAATGAAAGTATTGAAACAAGTCAATCACCATAGACCTAACAATAAAATGTAAAACTACATAGTTTAAAACTAAGTAAATAAAATAAAAATTAAGGAGTGAATGTTCAAAGTCAGTTATCCTACATGATTATTCCTTTCAGCAGTTCTTCTCTAACCCCTTCTCAGCCAAGTTTTGAGCCACTGATCCATTTTTCCCTATCTTGGTTATACATGTCATTGTGTTTGAAATGCCTGCATGTTGTGTCTAAGTTTAGTTTTCCCTAAAGGTACTAGCCTTGGCTTAACCCTTGTGTTTCTCCATGGTGTGAAATACAGACCACTGCTCAGCTGAAATATCTTAAATCCCGTTGTTTGAGGGGGACAATGTTTCCAATTTGTGAACTTCAAGTATTCATTTATGTGCTTTGATAACTAATGAAGGAATTATAGTATTATTAGAAACTAACAGGTTGCACAACGTGGCATGCATCTTATAAGTATAATCCAGCATTTCAGATAAAGTGAAAATAGTTTTGTTGACTAGAACTGTAATATGTTAACACATATTACAAAAAAAAATCCAAGCTATTAACTAGAAAACAATGAATCCATTTTTTTTTAAATTTTTAAATTGCCTATTGCCCAGATTAGAATGTGGAATTGATAGGCTTTTCCTAAAGGCTGTAAAACAGATCCACTTTTACACTAATTGTAGCATCTTGCAGGTTACTTTTGATCCAGAAATCTTAGCTGTTCTGACCTAGTCTATAGTCCTGACACAATGCTGTCATAACTTCTTTGTGCCATAGCTCTTTGGGAAAGGCCACTAATATTCTCTTCCTAGTTCTACTCTTCACACTTTCTCTTCCTGATTCATGAAATTGGTGGCATTTTCAGACCAGGAAAAATTGTGAGATTTGCTCCACTCAGTTTATAGGTAGAAGGTTAGAAACCATTTTAGGGCTGGGGAGATGGATTAGGGGATAAAGTACTTGGCACCCAAGTACAGTTTTGTTCCCCAGAATTCACCTGGTGTGGCAGAGCCTGTCTATAACCCCAAAACACTAGGAAGATGGGGCGGATGCCTGGTAAAACTGGTGAGCTATAGTTTATTGAGAGATCCAGTCTCAAATAAAAATAAAAATAAAAATAAATGTGGACTGTGATTGAAGAAAACAACCTCTGGCCTTTACATGGGCACAATGTGTTATTTGCACAGTGCATGTACACACATACAAACTTGTATACACATGTGCACATACATGATGCACATGCAAAAGAAGGTATAAAAATAATACTCCTTTCAGAACACTTTTGTAGTATGCAGATTTTGTTTGGACATACTCTGTTCCCATTCTACTCTGGGGATCTTCTTTTGATCCAACTACTTGGACTCTAGTTTTCTAGTATGGTGGAAACTTGCCATACCAGTTCTTCCCAAAGGAAGTAGTAGGTTGTACAACAGCCTTAGGACAATGATTCCCAACATTACTGCCATCTGGAGCTGAAAATCCTTTTTGGCAGGGCTGTCATGTGCATTGTTTAGCTGCATTTATGATGGTAAGAATACTGTGCTTCTTAGCAGGGACAACTAAAAGTATGTGGAGACATTGTCTAGCTACCCTGGGACACCATTGCATCCAGTTGAGAACTACTGACCTAGATGTATGTCCTCCTTATATTCTGACGTTGTTAGCCCTGATGTGGGAGACAGGGCAGATTTTATCAGAAGAATTTGCAGACTGATGGAAAAAGGGATCTTTCTGGTATAAGTTTTATTTTTCAGTTAAAAATGCCCATAATTGTTACTGCAGATAACCTTCTGGACTCTTTGAACTGTACCTGACTAGGTACTTGAAATTAGTATGTCTCAAGATCTGGCAACACCTGGGTATGCAACAGTCATCAACAAAAATTATTTGGATTTGAATAATATTTGTCGTATATTCAAATATATCAGTGTGAATGTGTGTGTGTGTGTGTGTGTGTGTGTGTGTGTGTGTGTGTTTTGAATACTTTTACTTTTGGAGGTAGGGTCTCACTCAGGTCGACCTGGAACCCACTCTGTAGTCCCAGGCTGGTGTCACACTCACAGCATTTCTCCTACATCTTTCTGGAAAGTGCTGGGATTAAAGGTATGCACCCTAATGCCTGGGAGATACCTTGATTTTTTTTTTTAAAGGTAAACTTCACTGGCTGTGAGTACTGGATAATCAAACCTGTGCTGTCAGGCTTGACTTGGGATGTAGAGACGTGTGGATTGCTGCAAGTTTGAGGCTAGCATAGGCACTGTATAGGAAAATCCAGGCATGCCTAGGCTATGAGACTGTCTCAAAAAACCAATTTAGTAATTAAACCCACTGCTAGGGAACTCACTGTTACTGCGATCTCCCTGATGCTGTGGAGATGTGATGTCTAGGTTCTGCTTCTGCTATATTTTCCAAGTCATGATAGGAATGTCCCTGAAAACCTGTAAGCCAGAAATAAACCCTTTCCTTCCATAAGCTGCTTCCAGTTGGGTGTTTTGTCTCAGAAATGAAAACATAACTGTTGCAGATATCAAAAGCCACTGATACTCAACTCTTATGTAACATGGCACAGCATTTGCATATAACCAATGCATATCCATCTGTATACTTTAAACCTTTCTTCATGACATAATACCTGATATGTAATGCATGTTGTACGAATGGGTAATGTAATGCTTAAGACATAATGGCAAGAGAAAAATGTTTACTTGTTCATAACAGATGCAATTATGGATATTTTATTTATTTATTTGCAAGCAGAGAGTGAGTATGGGCACACCAGTGCCTCTATCCACTGCAAATTAACTGCAGATGCATGTGCAATTTTGTGCATGTGGTTTTATGTGAGTACTGGGAAATCAAACTTGGGTCATTATGCTTTCCAGGCAAGTGCCTTAACTGCTGAACCATCTGTCTAGCACCCAGATGTAATTTATTTTATATAATATATGGTATGTCTTCATGTGTATATGTATGTTTGTATGTGGGTGAGTTCATGTGTGTGTGGGTATGCATGTCAAGGAGGCCAGCGCTCAATATCAGATGTCTTCCTCAATCTATTTTCACGTAATTTTTGAATTAATTAATTAATTTCCTTGAGAGAGAGGGAGAGAGAGAGAGAGAGATAAAATGGTTGTAGCAGGACCTCCAGCCACTGCAAAGGAACTCCAGACACATGCATCACCTCTTGCATCTGGCTTATGTGGGTACTGGGGCAATTGATCCTGGGTCTTCAGGCTTCAAAGCCAAG
Source organism: Jaculus jaculus (assembly GCF_020740685.1). Classification (NCBI taxonomy): domain Eukaryota; kingdom Metazoa; phylum Chordata; class Mammalia; order Rodentia; family Dipodidae; genus Jaculus; species Jaculus jaculus. The sequence goes on from NC_059125.1 coordinate 7,816,171, forward strand.
TGTTTTAACTGCTGAGCCATCTCTCCAGCCCCAATCTATATTCTTTGAGGCAGGGTCTGTCGATGGACCTAGAGGTCACTGATTCAACTAGACTATCTAGCCATTTTGTCTTTGGGACTTTTCTGCTTCCACCTCCTCAGCACTAAGATCACAGATGTGTATCACTGCTCCCACCATAAAGTTGTGTCTTAGACGGCAAGGTGGGTTTCTTGAAGATAGCAAATGTATAGATACTAATTTCTGATCTGTTAACTTTTATGTTTTGATTAGAAAGTTGAGTCCAGTGTTATTCAGAGGTATTATTGAAAGATGTCAGTAAATCCCTATCATGTAGACAATCTTTTTGGAGTTTGGGGTTTTCTTGACCTTTATTTCCTTTAAGAAGTGTTCTAGTTTTAATTGTTGTTCTTTGTATGTAGCCTACACAGTATATCTATTCTTCCCTTCAGTGGCAACTGTTCCATCCAGTATTTTCTGGAGGGCTTGTTTTGGGCTCATGTATTCACATTGCCTGCATTTGTCATAGGATGCTTTTCTTTTTCCTATTATGAGGGATTGTTTTGCAGGGCATAGTTGACAGCCATAGTCTTTTAAAAACATATTTTATTTGTTTATTTTATTTTTTTGAGGTAGAATCTCACTGTGCCCAAGTTTACCTGGAATTCACTATATAGTCTTAGGGTAAACGTGAACTCAGAAATACTCTTACTACTGCTTCCCAAATGCTGGGATTAAAGTTGTGCACCACCATACCACACATAGCCCATATATATATATATATATATATATATATATATATATATATATATATATATATATATATATATATATATAGAGAGAGAGAGAGAGAGAGAGAGAGAGAGAGAGAGAGGAGAGGAATGGACACACCAGGGCCTCCAGACACTGTAAACGAACTCCACATACATGCTCCACCTTGTGCACGTGGCTTTCTCGGGTCTGGGAAACAAAAACTGGGTCCTTTGGCTTCACAGGCCAGTGCCTTACATGCTACGCTATCTCTCCTATCTGCCATAATCTTTTAATATTGAAATATTCCATTCCAAATTTTATGGCTTTTAGAGTTCCCATTGAAAAATCAGATGTTATTTCGATTGGCTTGTCTTTATCAGTGATAAATTTCTTTTCTCTTGCTACTTTTATTATTTGGTCTTTTTTTCTGTGTTTACCATTTTAATTAATTTCTGTTGTGATCATGTCTAGTTGGTGTTCTGTATGATTCTTATACCTTGATGGATTTCTCTTTTGTAAGGCTTGGATAATTTTCTCCTGTAATGATATTGAAAATATTTTCTATGTCATTGCCTTGAAGTTCTCCTCCTGAAGTTTTTCTCCTAGTATGCCTATGGTTTGATCATTTTGTCTTTTTGAAGTGACCTACATTTATCTCATGCTCTGTTGAATTGTTTTTGATCCTGTCATTGATTATGGCTTCCTCTGCTTTATCCTCAAGTCTTCATATACTGTCCTCCACATGAACTGTTCTATTGGTATGGCTTTCCTGGGGCCTTTTTAATTGAGTTACTTCATTTTTGATTACCTGTAAGTTTTCTTCAGTATCTCTATCTTTGCATTGAGTTCCACTTTCATTTCTTGGTTTGAATTTCTCATTTTACTTACTTATTTGTGTTGTCTTGAAATTTATTCAGCTATTTGTTCCTGTCCTCGTTGAATTCATTCAGGTATCTATTGAGTTCATTCAGTTGATGCTCTTTCATTTCCTTCGGGCCTAAGTACATGCTCCCTTTAAGTCTGGTGTATATGTGTATCATAGCTGTCTTTTGGAATTCTCTGTTTATAGTCCTGTAAGTAGTTATCACTGGAGGCACACTTGGACTATGGTTCTTGGCATAATTGCTGTGAATACCTTGCCTTGTTTCTTGGATTTTTTTTTGTGTGTGTGTGTGTGTTTATGCTGGGGTTTGTCTATCCTTATGTTTAGATGAAACACCTGAAATAGAGTAAAATGGCATCAGAAAGGAGCAGCTCAGTCTCAGCATTGGGGTAGTCCCAGTTAATATGTCATCTGTGGATTCTCTGGTTCCTTATGTTCCTTGTAAATGGTTGTTGCTTTCATAGGCTGGGAGGTGAGCTGAAGATGAGTAGTGATGGATAAAAGAGGCTTTTTTTTTTTTTCCTTAGGTAGGGTTTCACTATAGCCCAGGCTGACCTGTAATTCACTATGTAATCTTAGGGTGGCCTTGAACTCATGGCAATCCTCCCACCTCTGCCTCCCAAGTGCTGGGATTAAAGGCGTGCACCACCATGCCCATCTTAAAAGAACCTATTTTTTATTATAACAACTTGTTATTTGTGTAAGATGGTGATCATTTGAACACAAAGTATAGTGGTAACTGATCTTCCTTTCCTAGATGAATAAACATATGCAAATGATTAAATATTGATGGTAGCATCCAAATGAGCAGTGTTTGTCTACTGCTTCTGTTTGAAGTGACGGTGTGTTTTGAATATGGTCTGAAGCTTTGAAGCACTACTTGGCATCCATTTTCTTCCTCAGAGCTTTAATCATCTACACATTTTTTAATTAAAGAAAAAAAGGCAAGAAATAGTGTGTATTGGGCTTACCCTCATCTCTTTAATAGCAGGTTTATATTGCCTGTCTCTTGGAGTTTGGGGAGCTGTCCAATGATATGGCTCATGCTTTCCGGTTGTGCTCAGCAGGGTGGTCAGATATAAATGATTGGTTTGCCTGTTATTGGGAGAAGACAGTTTTCCACATGCTACCTTTCAGATGTGTTGCAGGTTTTGTTTCTCTTATACACAATTAGATTTATAGTTGTGTCTGTAGAAGTGTTTTAAGGAAATAATTTGCCCAAGCAATGGAGTTATGCTATCATTATTTCTTTTATGTACTCCAATTAACTTTCCCTAATTCCACACATATGCCAACCACCAATTGTGTTATAGAGGCCCTTATTGAGATATACATAATTACCCTACATAGATGACATGGTGTTGCAGAAAGCCCACCTAGAGAAACAGGTTTCTGTAGGTTTATACCCAAAAGACAACCTGGGACAAAGAAAAATTCTAGCTTTTTATACCCACTGATAGTTCCCCTTGAAGTCCAGGTTCTTTGCCTTCCATATATGTTAATATGTCTTAATAGGCATGCCCTATGGTATAGTGTCTTGAAGATGGAACTCTGTAGGTGCAAGCAGGCAGGAGTGAGTAATGGCTGGAGGGCACAGATCTTAAGTTCATTAGGCCCTTTTCTCTTTATAAATACCTGTGTGGTTTGATGATGGAGAAGCCATATATTAAATTTGAATACATACTGACATATATTCTTGCTGCCACTTGGCAGATCTGGGTGAGCACAGTGTGTCCTCCTTCTGTGTTCATGTCCCTTTGGGGAGAGATTTTGCCTCTATGCTGGCATTCAGGATCAATACAGAGCACCCAACATTGCATTTTCTTCCCTTTTTCATAAACCTGCTGCCATCCGTTAACTACTCAGAATCAGGGTCCTTGAGAGGCTGGTCTTTTTGTCCAACCAATTGGAAAATACCAAATTCATGATCGTCAGTGCAGCCATGACCTGGCTGATCTGGCTTAACGGGCAACAGGATTGTAATGTTTAGAGGATGCACTACTTAACTGTGAACACATAGATTCTCACATATCATTCCTTGATATTTGATCATCCTGGTTATTTAGCCTGTATTGTCCCTTATATTCCATTAGTCATGACTACATGTGAAACTTGGATTGTAAGCTCTTTTTTTCATAGTCATTTATCAGCCTCAAATATCAGAAAGTCCATGACTGTGCATGCCTGCTGGCAAGACACTTTGCCCTGGACTACTGACTGAATTTGTTTGGAGAGACATGCCACTGGCTGGTGCCATGACCCTAACATTTGGGAGAGGGCTCCCACCATCATGCCAGTATGTTTACACTCATGTATATATAAGAAGAAACTATGCCCATGTGTACATAAGAAAGAGTTGAACATACCTAAGAGTCCCAAGCCTGATGTGTTGGTGGCGGCTAGCTTAATATATTCAAAGGCCTTCTGTTGTGCTTGTTACCATAACCAGTGCCTTTTAGCCTTGGTGGTTTGTATAAACCCTAACATTTAGATCCGTCTGGTGAGGGCCACCTTAAGCCTTCAGAGGATCATTATGGACATGTGGATCAGGACTCCAAACTCAGCTTATTCATTCTTTTTCTTACATCTACATAATATTGTCCAAATAACCTCCCATCGCCTTGGAGTTACAGTTTCATCTCCTAAACTGTGAGACTCCTCGCATAACTCAGTCACCCCTTCTGCTAAGAGGCAGGCCCGCCAATATGAATGTGGGTTCTTACCACACTGACATTCGGCACTTCCCAGCTGGTCCCTAGGCCTCTCCAGGTTCTGATGTGTTCCTGGGGTCCTTGTCCTGGCAGGCCTAGAGGTTTAGTGTCCTATGGCTCAAGCAGCTACTGTGTGCGAGGCGAGGTCACTGCTTCAGGTGCCACAGAGATCACACCCTAGGACAATGGAGATGAAATCACTGTTTCTGAATCTAGGATAGTTGCATAGAGAAGCAGGGCACTGGGGTCTTCTGCCAGGAAGCAGCTTTACTTGTGCAAGCATGTGTGACTCCATGGGTTTGTACCCAAAAGACAGGGCCCGGGACAAAGCAGAAATCTATCCTGCTACAGGGTTGTGACACATGCTGGCAGGGACAGCCCTGGCTGCATTCTCTCCCCTTTGTTCTGGTTTTCCATCATTTGTTAAGTAGCATTAGTATTCGCAATACCACATACACTGCTTTGCATGTTGTTCTAGGGACTGTCATTTGCATCTTCTACTTAGGATATTATGAGAAGTAAAATTCCCCCAGCTAAATTATAGTTATCCTCCCCTTCCTTTATAATATGTGTGTATGTTTCACAAGTGATACTAAAACTTAATTATCGATTGTAATTTATACTTTACAATTTTGGTAAAGGAATTTGACTCACACCTTACTCATACAGTTTGTAGAATATTTCTACATATTGTTTTCATATAGTTCTCTTAACTTTTCAAGGATTGTGTCTTTTAATGAAATAATACAAAAATATTTTCATTATTTCTTTGAGTCCTCTTTATTCCTTCTTGAAATTCCCAGATTGTCTCAGGTGCCATTTCCCTTCAGTCAGAACACCTTCCTGTTGCATTATGTGCATGCCAGCCTAGCCAGCAATAGTTTTTTTTTTAAACTTTCTTTTTTAAAGTTTTTTATTTATTTATTTGAGAGCGACAGACACAGAGAGAAAGACAGACAGAGGGAGCGAGAGAATGGGCGCGCCAGGGCTTCCAGCCTCTGCAAACGAACTCCAGACGCGTGCGCCCCCTTGTGCATCTGGCTAACGTGGGACCTGGGGAAGCGAGCCTCGAACCGGGGTCCTTAGGCTTCACAGGCAAGCGCTTAACGGCTAAGCCATCTCTCCAGCCCAGCAATAGATTTTGAGTTGGCTTTGTTTTGTGACTGTATCTTTCTCACACACTCATGAAGAAATGTTTCTGTTAAAGATTTCTAGCTTAAATGTTTCCTTTTTCAGCATTGAGAAGATGCTGTGATCTTTTCTGTGCTTCTTTTTTTGCCCTGTTGAGAAAGCATCCCTCATTTAAATCAACAGTTTTGAATATATGCAATTTTGCTTTTATTTATTTAAATTGTAAGTTGACATATATTTATTCAACAGTGTTCTCTATACTTCACATTGAGAACTGTCATCTGTTAGTGAAATCATTGAAAATATCAATGGTTGTCTTGTCAATCCAAATGGTCTCTCATTTAGTTGAGTGAACAGTAACACATTAGTCTGGCAAGAGCATCAAATAAAGCTAAATAAAATGTATGTCATATTAAAAACTTAAATGTTAAAAAGCCAGGCGTGGGGGTGCACACCATTAATCCCAGCACTCAGGAGGCAGAGGTAGGAGATGGCTGTGAGTTTGAGGTCACCCTGAGACTACATAGTGAATGCCAGGTCAGCCTGAGGTAGAGTGAGATCCTACCTTGAGATAACAAAGAATATTAAATCCCAACTTATTTTAACATAAATAAAGTTTAAAAATCACTTTGAAACTGAAAGAACTGTTGAAACCAAAAATGTCTAAATAATTTACTGTAATTTTTGATTTTTTGTTAATGTTGATTTCATGAGAAAATATATAAGGACATTTTAAAAAAGTACAAAATAATGACATGTAAAAATGATAAATGTCAAATATTTTATGTGTTCTTTATTTAAAAAATGTGCAACATAATTTTCCCTTGGAACATATTTTATATTGGAAATGACTATATGTATAAATATCAATACCTAGGAAATATTTAGCACATAATTGAAAATAATGATGCAATTCAAATATTTAAGTTTAATGTATAAAAAGATATTTGATTCAAGCTTTTATAAGTGATCATAATGATCTCGAACATATGCAAGTATTAGAATGCTCCAAGAATATATAGAAAAATCATGTAGAGATTGTTTGTATACTAAAAATTTTAAAGACCTAGTGAAAATTAAATCTCTAATAAGACACTCTGATTAATTTTGACAGAGAATTGTGAAAGGATAATCAAATTGTACTATGTATTTGAAATTAGTATGGTATTATGTTAGCAATATTTAATTTTTTTCTTCTGCTAGTATTTTCTTTCTGTCTGTATATGCCTGATTTTGTTAAATATGTCTATAAAAGAAAGAAGTATTTCATATAACATAGAGACTGTTAGAATGATGAACAGTATGTAACACTTACAACCAGGAAACTAGTTTTTATATTTCTCCTCAAGATACCACAGACATGTTGAAAACAAAAATGAAAATATATTACAGTTTATTTATTTTTAAAATTTTTATTAGCATTTTCCATGATTATAAAAAATCCCATATTAATTCCCTCCCCCCAACACTTTCTCCTTTGAAATTCCATTCTCCATCATATTACCTCCCCATCACAATCATTGTACTTACATATATACAATATCAACCTAAAAAATGAAAATATATTACAGTTTATTTCATTTGTTTTCACAAATATACCATTGTGTTTCCCATGGCAATATTGTTGTATACAATTGTTCATGTACATATCTCACTGCTAATAGTAGTTAATGCCAAGGAACAATATTAAGTGGCACATTTAAGAAATTTACACTGAGAGCATAAATACTGAAAGATGCATTTCTTTGTAATCTATTTTATTTTTAGCATACATAATTAGTTCAAAAATTTTTTATCATGACATATTCATTCAATGTGTTTTGATCCTACCCAACCCAGGCCATGCTTTCTTGTCTCCCATTGGTCTCCCTATCCCTTGACTATTTGACTATGTCCTCTTTTCCTTTCTTTTTTTTTTTCTTTTTACTCAAGAATCTGTATTTAAGAGCAAACATGTTCTTTTTTTCTTTTTTTTTTTTAATTTGGTTACTTTTATTTATTTGAGAGCCACAGACAGAGAGAGAAAGAGGCAAAGAGAGAGAGAGAGACAGACAGAGAGAGAGAATGGGTGGGCAGGGGCCTCCAGCCACTGCAAACAAAATCCAGATGCATGTGCCCCCTTGTGCATCTGGCTAATGTGGGACCTGGGGAATTAAGCTTCCAACCGGAGTCTTTAGGCTTCACAGGCAAGCGCTTAACTGCTAAGCCATCTCTCCAGCCCCATGTTATTTTTATCTAAGACCAGCATATTTAACATACTATGGTGAGTGTCATTTTCATCCATTTTCCCTTAAAGGACCTAATTTTGTTTTTAAAGTATTTATATATCAGAATTTCTTTATTTAAGTGTTGATGGACATCTAGACTGACTGTAATAAGTTGGCAGTTGTAGATAGTGTTCTGATAAACCTGGGTGTGCAGGTATCCCTGTGTTATATATTAACTTAGATCTTTTTCTTTGTACCTAGGAGTGCTAGAGATAGATAATGTGGCAGTTCTAGATTTTAGTTTTAGATGAAAATCCCTATTTTTTCTTATTATTAATATATATTTTCATTTATTTGCTTGTGACAAGAGAGAGAGAATGAGAATGGGCATACTAGGGCATCTTTCTGCTGCAAACAAACTCTAGACACATGAGTCACTCTGTGCGTCTGGATTCATGTGCGTACTGGGAAATCAAACCCACACCATCTGAGGCATGTAGGCTTTGCAAACAAGAGCCTTTAATGGCTGAGCTATTTCTCCAGCCCTCCTTTTTACTTTTTTAAATTATTTTTTTCATGAAATAAAAATTTAAATTTTTTCCCATAAATTCTTTTTGGAGTGTATTATTATGGTACTTATTTTATGGAAAAATTTAAATATATCCATTTACTGAGAGAGAGAGAGAAAGAGGGAGAGAGAGAATGAATATAAGCATGCCAGGGCCTAGAGCCACTGCACATGAACTCCAGACACATGCACCCCCTTATGCATCTGGATTATGTGGGTCTTGGGGAATCAAACCTTGTTTCTTTGGCTTATAGGCAAGTGTCTTAATCACTAAGCTATTTCTCCAGAACTTTATGGAAAATTTTAGGAACAATTTCTCAATCTTGTAGAAAGGAGAACAACATGAGGGGCCAGGATATGGAGTTTCAGCAAAGTAAAGGAATATTTCTGATTACTGTTAAAACTATTTCATGAATATTCAATGAATATATCTTCTCCTTTACATCATGACATTTCAAATGTAATAGATACAATTACCTCCACTTTTATGTCTATATCTCTAGAATGTAGTGATGTCTTCTTACTCCTAGTATGAACAAACTGTACAGTCTACTTTTCTGTCTCATACCATTGAGATATTTATGAAATACATTTACATTCATAAAATAGAAAATCATTGGCATTATATTCTCATTGTACCTTTTGAAAAATCCTTTGATTTTGTAATTCATGGGAAGATTTTATTTCCTAACTTTACTATATGATTTACTTTCTTTTTCTCTTTTCACATTGCTGTATCAAATTCTCTGGATGAGCTAGGAGATTCAACATTCTCTAGCATTTTCTCTTTCACATACAATGTGACAACTTTACCTATGTGCCTATTTAGCAATTAATATTATGGAATTGAGAGCAGATTTATTCAAGTGTAATTGATATGCTAAGATAGAAAATTTCAAATGTGGACTACAACACAATTTTCATTGTTTAAAATTGTTTCAGGGTAAGGTCTTACTCTATCCCAAGCTAACCTGTAACTCTCTATGTAGCTCCTGGGCGTCGGGTGGGTGGGGGTTGAATTCACAGTCATTTTACAATCTCAGTGTCTGGAGTGGTGGACTAAAGTCATGTTCCAACCATGCCCAGCACTTTGTCTTTTTGTGTACAAGTTTTTATAATATTTTTTGTTCATTATTTATTTATTTATTTGAGAGCAACAGACACAGAGAGAAAGACAGATACAGAAAGAGAGAGAGAATGGGCCCACCAGGGCCTCCAGCCACTGCAAACGAACTCCAGACGCGTGCGCCCCCTTGTGCATCTGGCTAACATGGGTCCTGGGGAACTGAGCCTCGAACCGGGGTCCTTAGGCTTCACAGGCAAGCGGTTAACCGCTAAGCCACCTCTCCAGCCCTTTGTGTACAATTTTTATATGCATACCAATTCATTAAATTATGAACAATAACAAAAGTTAGTGTATCTATTAATTGCATATTTTTCCTAGTCAGCTCTATAAGCAGACTTCTTTGACACTTGGTAAGAGTTTAGTTGGATATATTTGAATCTTTTATCCTTACACAGTATTCGAGAAAAATTTGTATATGTGCAAGTACACACACATATTTGAAGCATAATCACTATAGGGAATACAATACCCACATATTTCTGTCCAATCAAGATTTTTCCCCTTGACGGAGTTATGGCTATTTGTTACTAGCCTATGTATAGATGTATTAATTTGTTTCTATTCTGGAATTATCTGATCATGGAATGGAGTTAGGAGATTACTGATATGGGCATTTTTCAGGTGTTTCAGAGAATACCTGTTTTCCTTCTTTGTTTCTTGGCTGTTTTATGCTAATTTGCTGAGTATGAGTGTCCTAGTTTTTTTTTTTTTTTATGTCTCTGCTCACTGTTGTTATGGTGATGATTTTAAATGGTAGCCCTTTTGATAGGCATGTCGCTCATATCTGTGTCATTGTAGCTTCTTGCAAACTTGGCAATACAAGTAGACAGAAAAAATAGATTACAGGTGTGAAGCTAATCTTTCTTTGAGTTTGTGCTTTGTATTTGTGCTAGTTTTTGATGGAACATAGTGATTTGTGGTTGAAATGATAAAAAGTATATTGGAGACTGTTTTTTTTTTCTTCCTCCATTAAAGCATTTTTCTTTGTGTTGCGAGAGAAGTTACATGCCTGCAGGGGCAAAGTGGATTGTTGAGATATAGATGGTTCATGTCATCAAAACCAGAGATTGGCTCCTTCTGAAGCCGAGTCTTATGCCTTGACATTTGTGTTCTGTTCCTGGTTCTTACTGACATGGGGAGTGTAATTCCTTGGATATATTTGTTAAACTCTTGGACTGTTTGCTGAATCCCTTTTCCCTGGTGGGTCCTGAGCTCTCATTTGCATGCCCCTGGAACCTACGGCTGCAGAAAACTGGAGGCTGTTTCTCAGCTACACAAAGACTTGTTCTTTCAGCCTCCTTCTCTGATGTGAGATACTCTGTGGGAAATGAGAGTATCAATAATGGTTCCTATTATGAGGACTCCTACCAGATGAGCTTAGTTGACATAATTTCAAACCTGTCTTGGCTCAATCCCAGTTAAACTAAAGCATATTAAGATGTTAAACATTTTATATTAGGTATGGTGGACGTGATCATAACCTCAGCACTTGATTGATTGAGGCAAAGGATAAGGAACCAACACTAGTGTGATCTACAAAGAGAGTTTGAAGCCTGTCTCAAAATAACATTAAATCATTAAACCGTTTTAAGTATACTTTCTGTGTTCTGATTATTCTACCTAAATTTACACATGTAATAAATAATGCAGAGATGTCTCATGCACCCTTTGCCCATTTTAATCCTATTTGATCATCTTACAATTCTTTCTTTTTTTTTTTCCTTTGGTTTTTTTGAGATAGGGTCTCACTGTAGCTCAGGCTGATCTGGAATTCACTATGTAGTCTTGGAGTGGCCTTGAATTCACAGCAACCCTCCTACCTCTGTCTCTCAAGTGCTGGGACTGAAGGCATGCACCACCACACCTGGTGTCATCTTAAAATTCTATAGAGAACAATATTTCAGGCAAAGTATTAACATAGATCCTGTGTAGTTAAGTATGGTCCATTCCAGTCATTGTAAATATCTTTGCACTGCATGCCTCTTGTATTTGAATGTCCATCTCTTTCCATAGATTTAGGAAGTTTTCATCCATACTTTTATTAAAAATATTTTCTATGATATTGGTTGAAGTTCTCTTCCTTGTATAGCCATAATTTAAACTTTGTTCTTTTCAAACTTTCTCAACATTTCTCTCATGTTCTGTTCATATGATTTTTAAACTTCTCTTTGGTTCCTACTAATTGATCTAATTCCTCCTCCCTGTCTTCAAGGCCAGATAGTCTCTCTTCCACTTGATTATATAGGTGAGAATTTTCATGGAGATTTGTGTTAGACTAGCTGTACTTCTCATTTCCAGGTTTACTTCAATTTTCTTTTTTCATTTTGATTTCTGTCTTCATTCAACACATTTACATATCTTGGTGTGATGTCTTTAATCTGTGTTCTCTTAGAGTTCATATAGGTGTTCAGATTTGTCACCTTTGAATTGATTCACAATATCATTTATGTGTTAATCTATGTCTTCTGTGTGATCATTGTAAATATTTATTATCATTCTTTTGAATTTTGTCTGGAATTTCCTTTGTGTAGATGTCATAGGGGTTATCTGCTATGCATTTGGTTTCTTTTGGTGGGCAGGGACACGGTGTCTTGGTTTTTTTTTGTATATATATATACATACACACACACACACACAACTTCTATACTTACAAACAAAAAGCCATGGTATTTCTCTTCCCTTCCCCACTTTATCCTTCATAACTCTGCTCTCTGTCATATCCCCTCCCTCTCTCCATTAGTCTCTCTTTTAATTTGATGTCATCATCTTTTTCTATTATGAGGGTCTTGTGTGGGTATTGCTAGGCACAGTGAGGTCTTGGATATACAGGCCAAATTCTGTCCAGACAGTTGTAAGGAGTGGTACCATTCCATTGGCTCTTCCATTCTTTTCCACCACCTCCTCTGCAATGGACCCTGAGCCTTGGAGGGTGTGAGATGTTTCAGTGCTGGACACTCCTCCATCCCTTCTTTTCAGCACTATGTTGCCTTTTGGATCATCCCAGTGGTCATCACCATCTGAAAAGAGAAGCTTCTCTAACCAGAAGTGAGAGTAACATTAATATATGAGTATGAACATTAAGTGTAGTGCTTTCAGGGCAATTTGGAGAGAGTAACATATGCATTTATCCAGACAAGAGCAGGCTTTATACCCCTAAGGCTCATGACCTCTCCTACCATAGGATTTTGATTAGGTTTTCAGTACCAGGCACGTATTCCCTCCCATAGAGAGGTTCTTTAGTCCCATTAGAGAGAAATTGGTTTTCCCCCCAAGCAGGCATACCACTATTGCACTCGTTCAGTTATTTGGCCTGTCTGGCCAAACTTGAGGTTTCCAATGTCCACTGTTTTCATCACTGATGACTTCTGTCTCCCACAAGGCTGCATACAGTGCAGCTTTTTTTCCAGCTTTCAGTTGGATGCTCTACAGGGAGAAGGTTTTCTGCTCAGCACCACCTTGATTTCTCAGTGACTTTGACTCTCAGGCATGTCATGTGAAGTCTTCAGCAATAGGGTCTTACCAACTCTTTCTCACAGGGAACCACAGGCCTTGGCAATGATCTGTATTGTTTTGGAGGCAACAGGGGCCTCCCTGGCCAATGACTCACTGGAAGCTATCCCACCCCAGGCACTGAAAATTTTGGTTTTTGGATGTGCCATTATTTAAGAAAGTAGATTTTCATATGTCTTATTCAGAATATCTTGAATTTTGATTGGCCCTCACCCTCTACCCTTCTTTTATACAATCTCTTCTCCTGACTTTGCATAGGCCTTTCCCCTCTCTGTAATCTGTTCTTCTACTTACATATATACAATACCATCCTCTTAAGACCTTCTCTTTCCTCCCTTCCTTATAGCCTTTTTCGAGCTTATGGGCCTCTGCTACTGATTTTTGGTTCCAGATCACACATAAGTCTATATATTTGTAGCTAGGCTCCACGTATAAGAGGGAACATGCAGAGTTTGGCTATCTGGGCCTAGGTTACCTCACTTAGTATAATCCTTTCCAAATCCACCCATTTCCCTGCAAATTTCATAATTTCATTTTTCATTACTGCTGAATAGAATTCCATTGTGTAGATATGCCACATCTTTATTAGCTATTCATCTGTGGATGAAAATCTATGCTGGTTCCATTTCCTAGCTATTGTGAATAGAGCAGCAATAAACTTGGTTGTTCAAGTAAGGTAAGTAAGTAAGTAAGGTAGTGAGAAGGGTCATTAGGATATATGCCTAGGAGTTCTATAGCTGGATCATATGGCAAATCTATGTTTAGCTGTCTCAAGAACCTCCACACTGTTTTCCACAATGGCTGTACCAGATTACATTCCCGCCAACCGTGCAGAAGGTTCCCCCTTTTACCACATCCTTGACAACATTTATTGTCATTTGTTTTCTTTTAATTTTTTTTTTATTTGAGAGCGACAGACACAGACAGAAGGACAGATAGAGGGAGAGAGAGAGAATGGGCGTGCCAAGGCTTCCAGCCTCTGCAAACGAAATCCAGACGCGTGCGCCCACTTGTGCATCTGGCTAACGTGGGACCTGGGGAACCAAGCCTCGAACCGGGGTCCTTAGGCTTCACAGGCAAGCGCTTAACCACTAAGCCATCTCTCCAGCCCTCATTTGTTTTCTTAATGGTAGCATTCTAATAGGAGAGAGGTGGAATCTCAAGGTAGTTTTAATTTGCATTTCCCTGACGGCTAAGGATGTAGAACACTTTTTTTAGATATTTATATGCCATCTGTATTTTTTCTGGTGAGAACTCTATTTAGTTCCATAGCCGCCCCCCTTTTTTTTGAATGGGTTGTTTGATTTCTTATTGTTCTCTTTTTTGAGTTCTTTGTATATTCTGTATATTAATCCTCTGTCAGATGGGTAACTGGCAAAGATTTTCTCCCATTCTGTAGGTTGTCACTTTGCTTTATTCAGTGTCCTTTGCTGTACAAAAGCTTTGTAATTTCATGAGATTCCAGTGGTTGATTAGTGTTTTTTATTTGCTGAGCAATTGGAGTTATGTTCAGAAAGTCATTACCTATGCCAATATGTTTAAGGGTTTCCCCTACCTTTTCCTCTAGCAATTTCAGAGTTTCCTGTCTGATATTAAGGTCCCTGATCCACTTGGATATGATTCTTGTGCATGGAGAAAGGCAAGCATATATTTTCATCTTTCTACATATAAATATCAAATTTTCCTGGCACCACTTGTTGAAGAGGCTGACTTTCTCCAATGAATATTTTTGGGATTTTTGTCAAAACTCAGATGGCTGTAGCTGCCTGGATTAACATCTGGGTCCTCTATTCTTTTCCATTGATCTACATGTCTGTGTTTGTGCCAATACTATGCTTTTTTGTTGTTGTTGTTTAACTATGGCTTTGTAATATAGCTTAAAATCGGGTCTGGTGAAGCCACCAGCCTTATCTTTGTTGCTGAAAATTGTTTTGGCTATTTGAGATTTTTTTTGTTGTTGTTGTTTCCAAATGCAATTTTGGACTTTTTTCTATTCCTGTAAAGAATGACATTGGATTTTAATGGGGGTTGCATTAAACATGTAGGTTGCTTTTGGTAATATTGACATTTTCACAATGTTGATTCTTCCAATCCAAGAACATGGGATATCTTTCCATTTCCTTGTGTCTTTTGCAATTTCACTCTTGAGTGTTTTAAGGTTCTCATTGTAGAGCTCCCCTTCACTTCCTTAGTTAAGTTTATTCCAAGGGGCTTTTTTTTTTGAGGCAATTGTGAATGGAAGATATTCCCTGATTTCATTCTCTGCACGTTTGTTTTAGTATATAGGAAACTATTGATTTCTGTGTATTTATTTTGTATCCTGCTACATTGCTAAAAAGTGTTTTATCAGCTCTAACAGTTTTCTGGTAGAGTTTTTAGGGTCTTTTATGTATAGAATCATATCATCTGCAAATAGTGATAATCTGATCACTTCCTTTCCAATTTGTATCCCTTTTATGAGTGTCTCTTGCCTTATTGCTATAGCTAAGACTTCTAATAATATATTAAATACAAGTGGGGATAGTGGACACCCTTGGTTTGTTCCTGAACTTAGTGGAAAAGCTTCAAGTTTTTCACCATTTGTATTATGTTGGCTGTAGGTTTGTCAGAAATGCTTTTATTATGTTGAGATATGTTCCTTCTAGTCCAAGTTTCTGTAATACTTTTACTACGAGAGGATGCTGGATTTTGTCAAATGCCTTTTCTGCATCTATTGAGGTGATTATGTGTTTTTTGTCCTTCAGACCATTTATATGATGTATTACAATTATTGATTTGTGTATGTTGAACCATCTCTGCATCCCTGGGATAAAGCCAACTTGGTCGGGGTGAATAATCTTCTTGATATATTCTTTTATTCTGTTTGCCAATATTTTGTTCAGAATTTTTGCATCTATGTTCATGAGGGAAATTGGTCTGTAATGTTCTTTTTTTGTTCTGTCTTTTCCTGGTTTTGGTATGAGGATGATGCTAGCTTCATAGAAGGAGTTTGGTAGAACTCCTTCCTTTTCTATTTTATGGAAATGTTTGAGAAGCATTGGTATTAGTTCTTCCATAAAGGTCTGGTAGAATTTGCCAGTGAATCATTCTGAGCCTGGATTTTTTTTTTAGTTGGCAGACTTTTTATAACTGCTTGGATCTCTGTACTTCTTATAGGTCTATTTAAATTATCTATCTCATCTTGATTTAATTTTGGTAGGTCATATGAATCAAGGAAGTCATTTCTTTCAGGTTTTCAAACTTAGAGGCATATATATTCTTAAAGTATGTCCTTATGATTGTCTGAATTTCTTTGGTATCCATTGCAATGGTGCCTTTTTCATCTCTAATTTTATTAATTTTGTCTCTTCTCTCTTTCTTGTGGACAAATTTGCTAAGGGTTTATCAATCTTCTTTATCCTTTCAAAGAACCAACTCTTTGTTTCATTGATTCTTTAGATTGTTTTTTTTTGTTTCTATTTCATTAATTTCAGCCCTAATCTTTATGACTTCTTCTCATCTACTGCTTTATGGTTTGCCTTGTTCTTTATCCAAGGCGTTAAGGTGGAGCATTAAATTGTTTATTTGTGAATGCTCCAATTTCTTAATATAGGCACTTAACATCATTTGATTCTATGAATTTATTGATTTCCTTAATGACCCACTGATCATTCAATAGTGTACTGTTTAGTCTCCATGAATTTCTGTATGTTCTGTAGCTTTTCTTGTTGCTGATTTGCAGTTTAATCCCATTGTGCTCAGATAGAGTAGAAGTGATTATTTCAATTTTCCTATATGTGTGGAGATTTGCATTGTGTCCTAATGTATGGTCTATTTTAGAGAATGTTCCATGGGCTGCTGAGAAAAATTCTGCAGCATTTGGATGGAATGTTCTGTAGATATCTGTTAGGTCCATTTATTCCATGTTATCATTTAATTCAGATGTCTCTCTGTTTATTTTTTGCTGGGATGACCTGTCAATTGATGAAAGTGGGGTATTGAGGTCTTCCACTACAATTGTGTTTGATGTTATCTGTGACCTTAAGGCTAATAGTGTTTGATGAAACAGGGAGCTCCCCCTGCTGGACAGTTGCTTTAATCAATATAAAATGACCTTTATCTTTCCTCACTAATGTTGGTTTGAAGTCTATCCTGTCAGTTATTAGGATAGCAACCCCTGCTTGTTTCCTAGGCCCATTTGCTTTCAATACCATTTTCCATCCTTTCAGCCTAAGGTGGTGTTTATCTTTTATTGAGAGATGAGTTTCCTGAAGGCAACAAATGGCAGGATCCTGCCTTTTAATCCAGTCTGCAAGCCTGTATCTTTTGGATGGTGTATTGAAGCCATTGATATTAAGAGTTATTATTAAAAGATATACATTTATTCTCGCCATTCTTCTTATTTTGCAGCGTTTCCTGTTTTTGCTTTACTTGTTTGTTTTAACTGTTGAGTGTGGTTTATATTTTTCCTATTTCCTCTTGTGTGTGTTTTGCTTTCTCTTTGGCATTAAGAATTACTTCAAGTATTTTCTGTAGAACTAGTTTAGTTGTCATAAATTACTTCTTCCTGTTTTGTTGTGGAATATAAAACAGTCTCATTGGTGATAATTTCTGATGGATTTATAGTTTTTGGTGGGACCATATTGTTTTGATTTTTTGAGTTTCTTGTATTATATTGTAGCAACTTTTGCATCTTCAATTGATTTGATGCTTGGGTTTTCTGCTTATTTGCAGTGTTCCCAGACATTGCAATCCACCTCTGTATACCTTCAGGATATGAGTTGAAGGTGCCAGGTGTAGCTCTTGTCCCCCAATAAAGCCACAGAAGTAATCCTAGGTGTTGAGTTTGCTTGCTAAGCAAGTATTCTAGTGGACTGGGTGGAATAATTTACTGGAAAATTCTAAACTTCAACTGAGTAACATACACATTCAATAAAAACCAGCACAAAGTATGCAATTGTGGGGGTTAAAACAAACAGATAGTCATATAAAGCCAAAATCCCTAAGGGTGTGTGTTGTTCTACACCCTTAATCTTGTCAGCTGGGAGGTAGAGATTTCTGTTCTGAATTGGGTTTCAGGTCAACCTAGAAATGGATCAGAGCATGCCCCCCAATAATGACAGAAGAAAAAAGCAAAGGCCCTATGTATATGAAAGCACCAAAGGCAATAAAATTCAATCCCCAAGTACAGGTTATTTGAAAATGGTAAAGCCAACAAAGAATATATACCCCATAACCTGCCCTGACAAGAAACGAGAGATTAGCTCTTGCAGGACCGTGTACCTGTTTGGTTTTCTTTTTTCTTTTTCTTTTTTTTTTTTTCATTTTGTGGTCAGTCAGCCTCATTATCTTTTGGGGTGGCTTCCAATCTCACCAATGGTGAGTGCCCACCTCGATCCTGCCCTGTTGTGCTGCGCAGTTGTACCTCTCTCTGATCCGCTCTGCTGGCTACCCTGCCACTGGGGCCTGAATGCTGGAGGCTCGCATTTCTGATGGTGGGCTGATGGGAGAGTTCAGACTTCTGGGTTACTTGCACTTTCAGTAGCTCTTTAGTTGATCTCAGCCATCTTTCCTTTGGATTTCTTAACTTTGCAAGAAGGCTGATGGAGTTGAAAAATCTGTTGCTTGGTATTTGCTGCTGCCGCTGTTTGGCGCACCTGATGGGACTATCCCAGGTAGGCATGTGGATTGCAGGGCTGTAATCGCCTCAGTGGGACTCTGGCCATTTTCCTCCTCTCTGGTGGGTCTTGGTCTCTATGACTTCTCTGCTGTGTCTAAGAATAAGCTATACTCCTTCACTTTTCAGAAGAAGAGTGCATTTTGCTGGGGCTTTGCTTAAATCCATCCCTAGGCTGTTTTGATGTGGCTCCTAAGCTGCCATCTTACCCAGAAGATGGTGTCTTGTTTTTGCCTGTTACATTGAGACCCATCTGGAGACAGTGCATTGGTCAGGTCTTTCAACAATGAGGCTGTTTATGCTCATTTGTCTTGGTTTTCTTTGTGATACTGAGTCTTTGAAGTATTTCATATGGCTTCATTGATGGGTAGGTGAGTTGGTCTCAATGTGCTCTTATCTTTGGTTAAAATTCACATAGCTCCAGTATCAAATAGGTAGATATTTGGTTCCCCTTTCCCCTCCTTATTGTTTGTGAGGGGAAGAGGTTTTCTAAAGGCAGTCTGAGTGCTAAAACTCTGTGTGACCCTAGCCACCAAGGCAGGTTTCCTTCTCCATCATTCTTCCATCTTATTTCCTTTCTGTCACAGAACCTGCCTCTGTCATTTCTCCATCAGACTGGATGATCAGATAGCTACAGAGAGGCTCCTGTCTCTAACCTCTAAGCTCTGGGGTAATAGGCATGTGGAGCCATGCCCAGGTTTATGCATAGGTGCCAGGATCACCCTCAAGTCCTCATGCATATGCAGCTAGTGCTTTTGCCCAGTCAGCAATCTCCCTATGCTCCATGATGTCCTTACCCCACTGCAGTTGCTTATTTATTTATCAATAACACTCAACTGTTTTCTGCAAAGTTCTGTGGAAAGATTTTTCTACATCTTTTTTTTAAACATCCTAGAAATAGTCTGTCCTTTGGTGTTTGTTGTTTCTCCATAAAGTTAGTTTTGATATTTAACACTACTTATTTATGGTATGTAGAAATACACTGGTTTTTCCTTGAAGTTTTACCTATTTCTCTTTCTAAATTGATTACTTTTTAATTTTATAGTAATTAACTAGTAAATAGTAATTATGGGAGTTGAAGGCCTTTTGCCCCCAATATTAAGTCTTTGTTTTAGCCTTATGCTTGCTATTGTTCTTTTACTAGGATCCCAGCAAATGTTGAATAATGCTGGTAACTGATGGCTTATCTTATTACTGAAATGAAGTGAGAAAGATTTTGGTAATTTAGTGGCATAATATCTGCATCAGTATTTTAAAAATACTTTTTATTTATTTATTCATTTGTTTATTTGACAGAAAGAGGCAGGGGGAGGTATGGGAGCACCAGGAACTCTAGCCACTGCAAATGAACTCCAGACGCATGTGCCACTTTGTGCATCTGGCTTATGTAGGTACTGGGGAATTGAACCTGAGTCCTTAGGCTTTACAGACAAGCACTTTAAGTGCTAAGCCATCTCTTCAGGCCTGCATTAGTATTTTTAATCAGTCTATTTTATTGGAGGTACCTTTAGCAAAAGAGTGTGGTTATTTCCAGTGGCATTTCTGTATATCCTTTACAAATCCCAGGACTTTTTGTCTTTATATGTGGACTCTTAACTTTGAAATAGTAACACATCATGAATATATTATTGGGTGAAGCATGATTTGCCATTCCTGTTATAGTATATCATGTATTCAGTTTGTTCTGAGTACCTCTTTTTTCTTGGAATTACTCATTAAAAATCATTTAAAATTATTTTCCTCTAAATTCTCAGTATTTTATTAGATTCCTGTAGGTCCAGTAAATATTTAGAGATTATTTTTACTATTCCTGTTTTCTGGAAAATTGTGTACGTGATTTGTATTCTTTTGAAAGATTTACAATGTTAAGGAACCAAGTTGTGTAATAGGAACAAAGTCCAGGCAATTTTCTCATTATAGGTGCAAATATTTTATGAGTATATACTAAATACATAGGTGTTTATATGCTATGCTGACATTTGCTCGCTTTTTCACTTTACTTCAACTTTAATGTATGAAACTACCTTATATATGTATCTACAGAATTTACTAATGAGGTCAGCACCAGTGACAGAATGAGTTACAGGTCAGACTGGGCTAGAATTCCAACTTCTGAAATAAGTACATGAATAAAAGAGAAAGCAATAGAGAGGGATAGAAGGTGTAATGTGGGAGAGATAATCAAATGATGGATGGATGGAAGGAAGGAAGGAAGGAAGAAAAAACAAATAATCTCTTAGGATGCTACAGAATTTCTTATGTTGAAATTACAGCCAGCCATGATTTCCTGCTTGTGATCGACAGAAGGCACCATTTTGACCATCAGCTTCATTGTGTGCGTGCCCTTCTGGCATCGTTTTGTTTCTCATTTTCTACCTAATATCATTTCTGATAAGAATGTAGAGCTTCTGGAAGCAAAAGAAAGCATACATAGGAACACTTTGTCTCAAATTGGTCAGGTTTGATTTCACTTTTTAATCCCAGTATGAAGAGAGAATCTTGATAAATACAAAATTCTGTTCACAGTTTCACAATTCCTTTCAGCATTGAAAATATCGTAGCTCCATCTGTAACAGTTCTTCTTGGTGGATTCTGTGGAGGAGTGGAAGATTGCTAGTACAGGATTTACAAAGGTCTCAGTTCCATCCCTATTATGTTCAAGAGAGAGGGAGAGAGAGGATTGTGAGATTGGTGAATTACCAATATATATTTATATCCTGAAGATGTAGCTTCATTAGCATCCCTAATACTCTTCAAAATATATCTTACATTTAAAGGTAAAAGGTAATTTTTTTTTGAGGTAGGGTCTCACTCTAGCCCAGGCTGACCTGGAATTAACTATGGAGTCTCAGGGTGGCCTCGAACTCATGGTGATCCTCCTACCTCTGCCTCCCAAGTGCTGGGATTAAAGGCGTGTGCCACCACGCCTGGCTTGGTAAAAGGTAATTTTGTTTACTGTTGAAACAAAGCCATCAAAAGGCAAAATTCATAACAAGGAAAACAAGAAAAGAACATGGAAACAGAAAAAGAAAAAGTTCACTTTGTATATTTTAATAATTTACAAAATCTACAATACACACACGTTACATATTTTATAAACATCATGTAAATGGTACTACAAAATCATTTGACTGATGTATTTTCATCTACTGTAGAAAATACTTCCTATGTATACTGAGTGTTATATGTGTTACTATCAATGCAGTTTTTCTGCGACCCTATTCACTATTTTTTTGATTTTAAGTGGATTTAAAATTATAAGCACTTGTGGGCTGGAGGGATGCCTGCAAAGCCAAAGGACTCAGGTCCAATTCCCCAGAACCCATGTTAGCCAGATGCACAAGGAGGCGCATGTGTCTGGAATTCGTTTTCAGTGGCTGGAGGCTCTTGCATGCCTATTCTCTCTCTCTCTCTCTCTCCCTCTTTCTCTCTCTGTCAAATAAATAAATAAAAATAAAATGTTTTTTAAAATTATAAGCACTTGTGATAGGTGTGCAGTACAGAGATGGGAATCTCAGAGTCACTGTGAATTGTATGGGTGAAATAAGCAAACAATTCTCTCAAACCCAGGAAAGGCTGGGAAATGAGAAAAACAGACTACATTCCAGATGACCTTTCCAGTTGCGTTTTACATCTGAGATATGTTTATTGGAAAAAATTTGTTCATGAAATAGTATAAGTAATTAGAGGTTATGTGTGAATCTTGTCTCTTGAGAATGTTTGTAAATTTAAGACAGTTTGGGTGTAGCGGTGGTAATTTGGGGAGTTGGTATCATCTACCTATCTCATCAAAACTAAAGATGAACTCGTTTTGAAGCTGGGACTATGGGATGAATGCTCTGTGCCTGCTTTATTAACTGGTCTTCCTTTTCACTGATTATGGCTTCTTTGCTTTTCATGTTTTTTTTTTAATTTATTTAACTTAAGAATCTTCATTTGAGAAAAAATGTGGCATTTTTTTCCCCTGGGTCCTGCGTATTTAACTTCTCTGGTGGTCTTCATTTCCATCCATTTCCTTCAAATGACCTAATTTTACTTTTGTTTTGGCTGAATAAAAATTCACAGTATTTATATATCATGATTTCTATATTTAATCTGTTGATGGGCATCTAGTCTGACTCTATAACTTGACAGTTGTGGACAGTGTTCTGATAAACCTGCATGTACAGGTATCTCTGTGGTAGATATTAACTAAGATATGTTTTGCTTTGCATCTCAGAATGCGAGAGCTAGATAACATGATAGCTCTCATTTTAGGGGGTGTTTTTTGGTAAGAAATTCTATACTGTTTTTCCCATTTTTTCATGGTTTTAATATTGTTTTCATTTATTTATTTCTGAGGAGACACAAACACACATGGGTAGGGGGGAATGAAAATGGGTGGGCCAGGCCCTCTTATTGTTGCAAGCTAATTCCAGACACATAGGCCCATTTGTGCAACTGTATTTATGTGGGTACTGGGGAATGAAACCGAGGCCAATCTAGGACTGTAGGATTTACAAGCCAGTGCATTTAACCAATAAGAAATTTCTTTAGCCCTCCCCCACCCTTTTGGCCATTTTTCACGAAACATAAATTTCAGATTTCCTCTCCAACTACATCATTTTCACATCATAGTAAAAGTTAATCTTGGTATTATTATTTATGGAATACATTTTTAGAGTGTCTATTTTCTGGACATTTTGGTGAATGATTGGTATTATATCTTTCTCAATCTTGTAGAAAAGTGTACAATATGAGGAGCCAGGAGATGGAAAGTAAACAAATTAAATGAATATTTCTTATTACTGTAGCAATTACTTTCTGAATATTCAATTAATATATCTTTTCTCTGTTACTTCATGACATTTCAAATGTAATCAATTAACTGCCTGCACTTTTTTATGTGTGTATGTGGGGGAGAATTGACATTCCAAGACCTCCAGCCACTGCAATTGAACTCCAGATGCATGTGCCACATGCTGTGCATGTGTGACATTGTGTGCTTGCGTCACTTTGTGTCTGGCTTACGTGGAACCTGGATATTCAAACATGAGTCCTTATGCTTCACAGGCAAGTGCCTTAACTGTTAAGCCATCTCTCTAGCCCCATCTACACTTTTATGTCTGTATCTCTAGAATGCAGTGATAGCTCCTTCGTACTCCTGGTATGAACAATGTGTGCATTCTATTTTTTTCTGTCTCATTCCATTTAAACATTTATGAAGTTAAGTTACACTTATGAAAGAGAAAACCAGTGGCATTATATTCTATTTGTTCCTTTTGAAAAATCATTAGTCTTTTGCTATTGATAGCAACATTTTACTTCATATTTTTACTGTACATTTTACCTTACTTTTATGTTACATTTCCATGTCAAATTCTCTTGATGAGCTAAGAGTTTCAATATTCTCTAACATTTTCTTTTTCACATATCATGTGACAACTTTTATTCATATGCCTCTCAAAACATTCATGCTTTAAACTTGAAAGCAGATTTACTTTATTATTATTATTATTATTATTATTATTATTATTATTATTGGTTTTTTGAGGTAGGGCCTTGCTCTAGCCCTAGCTGGCCTGGAATTCACTATGTAGTCTCAGACTGGCCTTGAACTCATGGCGATTCTCTATCTTTGTCTCTTGAGTGCTGTGATTCAAGGTGTGTGCTACCACACTCAGGTTGAAAGAAGCTTTACTTAAGTATAATTGATTTACTAAGCTGAGAAACTTTCAAATGTGCTCTGCAACACAGTTTTCCTTTAATTTTTTTTGGGGGGTGGGGAGTTAGGGTGTTGTTCTAGTACAAGCTGACCTGTAAGTCACTTTGTAGCTGCTGGCTGGTCTAAACTCTCAGTGATTCTCCCATCTTAGCCATCTTTGCCTCCTGAGTACCAGACTAAAGGCAAATGCCACCATGATCAGCTCTTTGCATTGTTGTTTACAATCTTAATATGCCTACAAATTAATATAATTATCAACAATAACAATACTAACTTCTCTATTAATTGCCAAAATTTTTCTACTGAGTTGTATAACCACCCTTTCTATTTTGTTGTTGTTTGGTTTGTTTTTTTGAGGTAGGGTCTCACTCTAGCCCAGGCTGACCTGGAATTGACTATGGAGTCTCAGGGTGGCCTCAAACTCATGGCAATCCTCCTACCTCTGCCTCCTGAGTCCTGGGATTGAAGGCGTGCACCACCACGCCCGGCCACACTTTCTATTTTGAATTGTAGGATTATTACCAATATGGTTTTTTTTCTGTTTCCTTTAATTTTATTCATTTATATTTTTATCAGCTTTTGCCTCTTGTTGTACTAGACTTATATTTAGATATGCAATTCATTCATATCTCTCCATGTGTTTCTGTGTATGTATTTTTTGATTCAATTAATATATTGGCATGCAGTTTTTGTGTACTTTGTGTATTCTGTAGTAAGATAAATGATATTCCTGTGAATTACAGAATTCATCAGTTAGGATGCTTCAAAACTTCCTAGGCTGAAATTTCGGAAACTGTAATTACCCAAACTGTAATTACCCATTGTGCCCTTCTTATAAGAAGTCCCCATCTGTCTGCAGCAATTTGAGACTCACTCATCATTATGTTGGGACTAAGATGCTGAGATTCCCTGTGCCTGTAGATCTCCCTGGCTCTGCAAGACAAGGGAGCCAAGAAAGCAGAGCCATCAGAGATTTCTTTGGGGGTGGTGTAAGCCCAGAGGTTTGTGCCTTGTCCAACAATGAGACTTGTGTGTCAGGTTCCCCCTCCTGTTCCAGGGCCATCTGCCTTGGAGAGCTGTCCCAGCTGCAGCATGTGAGAGCAAGACAGATTTTCCCCAAGTTTCCAGAATTTGCCTGGGACTCGCCCCAGAATTTAGCTATTCCTGATTGACCTTTTGCCCCTGGGGAACACAACAGGACAGCATAACCCTTCTCTGCAAGTATAGAGGGGCTCTCCCTCCTCTTCTGGTAGGTATATGGCTGGGTTTAGGGACTGAGTGACTTTCATCACATTCATTTAACTCAGAAGCATTTGTAAAACTCTGCAGTGAGACTTTTATCTTGGTTTGTCTTTTCTGTCACTTAATTTCTTCCTCAGCATCAGGCACTGGAGTGGTGGAATTTCCCAGTAGCCCAGACATTATCTCCCTTTACTGCCCACCCCCTTCTGTGGCCTTGAATTTTGCCAATTTAAAGTTCTGCCAGCCAGTACCGCATTGCTGGAGAGTGTGTTAGGAAGCAGCGGTGTGGGGGTGATCTCTGGCCTAGAAGCTTCTGGTCTGACTCTAGTTGAGTGTTCTTTTATATATATATTTTTTTCTTTTGTTCCCCAGGGAGAGTTTTAGATTTCTCTCTGGGCTACAAGGAAGCAACCTGTTCTTGTCACTTTATAACTTTTAAGACTAGGAGAATCTCATATTTTTCCCTGTCTATAACTTTAGTTACTTTCAGTGTTTCTTCTGGGGGCTATTCAACATTAAAAGCTGGCCTTCCTAAATTACAGAGGACTTTAATTTTTCTGGTGTCAACTTAGTATTATAATTTCCTGAATATTCCATTCTGAAGTATGGTTTATTTTTGACCATGCAGTCTAAAACAGTGGGCTTGGTGGAAGACTTCCTCCACAATGAATTTCCCTCTGTGTTAGTGCTGCAGAACAGACACAAAGGCAAATGCATGGGGCTGTGAGCCACATGCATTCTTGTACACACATTCATATCATGTGCACTTTTCATGAAGACTATAGATGATCATCTCTCCTTCACACATTCCTTCATTCAGATTTTAAACAGTTTTTCTTATCTACTCCCATTCATAACCCTGATGGAGCTAGTTACAGAAACCTGAGCAACATCATTCTGTATCTAGCTAGTTACCCAGAACAGAATGCCATCGATCAAACTGATGGAAAGAGGGCCATCATTTCACAGCAGCACCAAGGCTCTGGGATTTTGCTTCTGGTGAGGATTAGTCCACACAGGCTCCTCCAGACCTGACTAGTCACAATCGCAATTTCCAGTTTCCCTAGGGAATTCTTAACTGGACCAGACATCTGACTCAGCCTCATCTACTTCCACTCAGAAACTTGGGTCCGGGGTTTCACAGGGACCATGCAATCATGTAAGGGGCATGCACTTACCAATTCCAGGGAACTTTCTCAGGCTGGGAGGCCCAGAAGCAGCAGGCCTTCCCGACCAGCTGGAGTCATGGTGAAGAAAAATATCACTGGAGCATCCAGAGATGTAGAAATTCTCCATAAAGATAACTCCAATGACAGTATGAGTGAAAGTTGAGGGGTTTATTTCCCAGGGACCAAGGAGCTTGAGGTACCCCTCCAAAGAAGCTCTAGCCTCAAGCTGAGATTTTATTTCCATTTTATAGTTTTCATAGCCAAGGGGAGGGGTATGTGAACAAACAAGATGTGGCAATTTGCATATCAATCATTTCTGTAGTCAGGCCACCATAACAATGAGCTCCATTTTACTTTGTTTTAGCCTAAACTGTCTTTCCTTCTTATCATCCCTCTGGGCCCTTTCTGGACAGTTCCTTCTTTGGGATTTTTTTCCATCTGCTGACAAAGATAAGTTTTAGCTCCTCAGCAATGAACTCTTACAGTAATTCAGTGAATCAGCTCAACTTTCAGCTTCTTTTCTACCACATTCCCTCCTCTTTATCATCATAACACCTTGTGATTTTGTATGTAATGACTGGTACACCTGGTGTATCACCTGTATTTTAATTATTTCCATCCTCAGTTTGGTTATTATTGTGTAGATAAATCATATTGACTTATTCCATACATGTAACCTAAGTGCCTTCTGTATTTAAGCACTGCTTTAGGTTCTGACTTTATATTAGTTAACAACATAGTATCCCTGCTTTCATACAGCTAACACTGGAATAGGGCAGGAGATTCCTTCAAAAAATAAAGCATATCATGATAATTGCTGTGGTAAAACCCCTATGAAGTAATGGGGAAACCAGTGATAGAGTCAGATTTTCTTATTTTACATAGTGTGGTCAAGAAGTTCTGGGACAGTAAAAGATGGTAATATGATAGGAAACTGATGAGCTGAGGGAAGTTTTCAGTGGGCAGCAGCAGTGTGAAGCCCGCACTACTTTGGCACAGTGAGCAGGACAGTAGCTCCCTGTAAGTGGGCAGAAAGGGAGGAAGTAGGAAATAGGGACAAAAGAGGATGGAAGTAAGAATCTGTCTACCATGCAAGGAGGCCCCCATTAGATATAGCAAGAACTCTGGAAGGTTCTCAGCAGAGGTATGACAAGATGTATCTTAAACAGCAAGAGAATTATTTTGGCTACTGGGTGTAAAACAGATTCAAAGAGGCCAAGGATAGAAGCAAAGGGTCTGATCAGAAATGGGGAAGATGGGCTGGAGGGATGTTTTAGTAGATAAGGCATTCATCTACAAAGCCAAAGGACCCAGGTTCAATTCTCCAGGACCCACATTAGCCAGATGCACAAGGTGACACTTGCTTCTGGAGTTTGTTTGCAGTGGGGGCTGGATGCCCTGGTGCACCAATTCTCTCTATCTGCCTCTCTCTCTCTCTTTCTCAAATAAATAAAATAAAATAAATACAAAAAAAACTTTTAAAAAAGAAATGGGGAATATTAAGTGCAGTTAGGAGAAGAAAGAAGTAGTAAAAATTAATGTATTTCAGAAGCAGAGCTGTAAGAATTTTTGGCATTTTAAACATAAGATTAAGAGAAAAATACTACAAATTGCCAAAATATCTTTGGTTTGAGCAAAGGGAAGGAAGAAATGGCCATTTGCTGAAGTGAGGAATAGTATGGGAAAGACAAACTCAAGGAGCAATTAAATGTTTTGGATATGTTAAGTTTGAGATGTGTCTGAGCAGAATGTGAAGTATGCAGCTAGCTAGAGGTCAGTGGGTTAGGCACGAGGACTGATTTGTTATATAATTCCTGTTCTATCAAAACACCAGACACAATTTTATAAGGGAAACAAGTATAGATAAAATATGGAAGGTGGAAATATATTTTATTCCTCCATAGCCTATGGTGTCAAAAATATCTCTTACAGAACAAAAGAAGAAAAGCAAAAATCCATTTTCTATAGTAAAATCACCCTCATTTTTATTTTTAAATGTGTGTAAAGATAATACATTTAACTCATATGTATGAAGACTTGCAGTGTAGCCTATGTAAATGTCATAAAATCACCGTGTTATGGTGAAGACCCCCAAAGAAAACCACACAGACACCAAGTAATAGGAAAGGAATCTTTATTAGCCAGCTGACGACAGGGCATGAATGCAGTACCAGGCTGTACTTCAGGGATCCTTTTAAAGGAGAAATCCATAAGATTTCATATCTTAGCTTTAAAGTTCAGAAGTTCAGCAACCACAGCCTTACAAAACCAAGAGTTAATTTCAGTTGATTTTAGACAAAAGAGACACTTTTCTGGAATCTCCCCTCCCAGCATTTTCCTCTCCTGCAACTGCAAGCAAACAGCAGTTAATATGGAAGCTAAAAACTACATTTAGCAACAGCAAGAAAAAACATCTTATCTTTGGGTAATCCACTATGTTAAAGCAAGCCAAACATAAAGTTAAAGTGTAGGTGAGACCATATTCTGAGGTACCATCTAAGCTGGGCTTCCTTGTATAAGTTCACAGAATGGAGTCACTCATGTCTTCCTCCACTCCAGCTTAGGCCCTCATCACAACTATATTTCAACACATATTTAATAAACTTCTACTTTTCCAAGGTTCCATGTCAAAGTAAAGCATAATGTGAAACAAAGCCATGAAAGATGAGAAAGCAAAGGAATTATTAACAATATAGCAAATGACAGATTCAGCACACAACTAATCAGGCATTCAGGTTGGAACTGCATACTGTGTACAGGTAGACTTACTACGCAAGCTATACAAAGCTTATCATTCTTATTGTTAGAATAATACTCTTGGTCAAATGTTCAAATTTTGAATTACAAGCTGTGACTCTGCCCACAAAATATTTTATTTTCTGTGAAATTCCTTCCAGGGTGTACTTTCATCTTCTTACAACACAGTACCAGCAGGTGGCACTAGAATACCATCTTTGGAAAATCTGTAGCCATATTAATTTCTTTTTATTTTGTTTATTATTAACAAGATGTTAATTCACATGGATACATCATGTGTTGGTACCCTCTTTTCCCTCGTCCCTGCCCCCATTCCGTTGGGGACGCTCCTCAGTAGGATTGCAGGTATTTCCCCACAGGGTTGTGGTTTATGCTGTGGGAGCAGTAGTCAGTTTTAGGAAGGGATGCCTCTGGGCATGATGTCTCATCCTGTGGCTCTTACAATCTTTCCCTCCCCTCTTCCGCAACATTCCCTGAGCTGTGGTGGGTGAGTTTTAAGTCTACTTCAGTGGTCAGCTCTTAGGAGCGTCTAGATCTCTGCTTTGGTAGGTGTTGAGTATCCTCAGGGTCTGTCTCCTACACCCTGGCACTGATTGTCAGTTTCAGTGTGGAAGCAGCCCTCTTGCTCATCTCCCCAATTCCTCTGTGGAGTCAGCTATGGCTTGGCTGAAGTGCTAGGGGTAGTTTTTCTCCTCCGGTCTCACTACCTTCTGAAAAAGAACAGATTCTCCAATGGAGAGGGAAGTCAGCATAGTTTAAATGGAATAAGCAATACTAATTTAGGGAGAATTTGATGTATGTACCCCTCTTTTAGCTAAAGACTAGTGAGAACTTGACACTGGACAACATAATCTCCCTGGACCTGCTGACATACCTGATAGGCAACTCAAGGGATGGGAGAGTTTGTGGGGAGGTGAGGGAAAGAGGAGTGGGGGAAAACAAACACAAAATTAAATCCAAAATGAGATGATACCATAGAAACCTTTATCCTTTGAGATAGCCTAAAAGATATAAGCCTCCAAAGGAGTAAGGGGGGAGCACCTGAAAAGTAGGGCTGTGGTGAGGGTGGGAGGAAGCCTAAGCTAAAAAGGGATTTTTTTCTGTCTTTGACCTGTAACTCCCACCAGAGATTGGTTGCTACCCACATTGAGCTGTTGATCTGAGAGACCTATGAGGTCCCCAAATCAAGAGAGCTTTCTGTCAAAGCACTTGATTACCTGCCTGAGGCAAAAGCTAAGACCCTGTTGCTGAAGACAGGGCTAGACTGCTTATGTTCTGTAAGACAGGAAGAATTACAAAGTCACTTCCTTCCCAACATCCGCTTAGGACTGGACAGTTCAACGATCAATCTTTTTGCCGTAAATGAATAAAAAGGAACAGAGAAGTTTTGCTGGGTGTGGTGGCACATACCCTTAGTCCCAGCACTTGGGAGGCAGAGGTAGGAGGATTGCCATGAGTACAAGGCCACCCTGAGACTACTGAGTGAATTACAGGTCAGCCTGGGCTAGAGCGAGACCCTAACTTGAAAAACAATACAAACAAAAACAAACAAACAAAAAAGAACAGAGAAGTTTGTCTTCCATCCCTTCTCATAAATAAGTCCAACTAACCAATATTTTGACTAATCTGTTAATAAAACAGAATATATTTTAGGTAAATGTATGAGATATTACTTTAGAGCAAGGTTTTACTCTAAATCCATGAAGTAATCATGGCAATAGCAACCACGATTTCTTTCCTCTCCAAGTGAGTTTTGTATTATTGTATTACTGCTATCACTGTAAGCCATACATACATATGGACTATGCAAATGTGTGCATGTATATATGACAGCTTCTAAAATACCACTAATACATAATAATTAGAAGCATTCACATGTATTTATATTTCAATATTTTCCAGACTTGAGAAAATTGCTAAACACTAGCAAATTTTCTCAAAAATAATTAATGTCCAATACAGGTAAATGATGCAGATAAATACATCTGTTTAATAAGAAATAATTTAATACACTAGGAAAAGTTAGAAAACATTATCCAGAAAGGGTATTTTTCTTTTGTTCATGTGCCCATATGTGTGGTGAGCAGATATATTTGAATGTGTATGGTTAGGTGTACATGCACGAATGCACACACATGTGTGCAAACACACATGGAGGCTAGAGGTTGAAGCTGAGAATCTTCTTCAATCATTCTCCACCTTAATTTCTTAGACAGGCTCTCCACTTGAGGCCAGCACACAGAGACATGGAAAGACTAGCTGGTTAGAAAGCTGATGGATCTTCCGAATTCTACCTTCCCACCTCTGGGATCACATTTTACACAGATGCTAGAGACCTGAATCCAGGTCATCATGCTTACACAGTGAGCACTTTACCCACTAAGACATTTCTTTGATCTAAGAAAGGGTCATTCTAAAATTTTTTGGCTATGTAGAGAATGAAGCTTCAAATTAAATCACAAATCTGTTCAAAACAAATTGTGTGTGTGTGTGTGCATGTGTGTACATGCACTGTGTGCATGCATGCACACACACACACAATCACACAGACATACATAGGGGAAATGATTTGGAAGACAAATTATAATGCCAATGATTTCCAACAATATTAAGCACCAGTCCTTGAACAGATGAAAAACTGCAGTGTTATCATTACTGAGCTCCAAAGAAGACAGTCCTTCATAGAAGTAACATAATTCATTTGACAGAATTTTAGTGGCCAAGGGTGGGGGGAAGGGTGAGGAAGGTGAAATTGTTACTCTTTATAGACATGAAATTTTTTGGAACAAAGATAGGTCTGACTCATCAAGAGCATATGTAAGTTTAAGATCCTTAACTGTAAACAGTGAGATACAAGCCTGGGTGGTCTGTATTATGTCCAGTACTCCATAAATTGGCTTGTCCTCAAAATAAATATTTTTTCTTTACTATTCTGATTCATGAAAACATTCATATATATATATATTTGAGAGAGAAAGAGGAGAGAGAGAGAGAATGGGCTTGACAGGGCCTCCAGCCACTGCAAACAAATTCCAGACACGTGCATCCTCTTGTGCATCTGGCTAATGTGGGTCCTGGGTAATTGAACCTGGGTCCTTTACCTTTGCAGGCAAACACCTTAACCACTAAGCAACCCCTCCAGCCCCAAAACATTCAATTTTTGTTCAAAGACAAAAATGTTTCAATTAAATCTTTAGCTATGTGCCTACATTTCATATAGATAATTCAGAATTCTCCTACTCATTGAATGTATGTAAAGAGATCCTACATGGCTTTCATGGTATCTTAATGAACATTCTATTGAAATGAGCAAACTGGAAAGATTCCTAATGAGAAATAAACTAAGTGTATGTGAAGATAACTTAAATTTTCTGCATAGTGTTTAAGACCAAGACTACAGGATAAAATATAATACAAAACTCCCTGAGCTCCTCTTTAATCTGATCAAGCCACTGAAAGCTATATATATTTAGTTGTTGCTGTTGCTTATTTGAGGTAGAATCTCAATCTGGCCCAGGCTGACCTGGAATTCACTATGTAGTCTCAGAGTGTCCTCAGACTCACAGCAATCATTCTACCTCTGCCTCCCAAGTGATGGGATTAAAGATGTATGCCACCATGCCTGGCTGAAAGCTACTTTTAGATTGAGTATGACTTCCAATTTTCTTTAAATAATTACATTGAAATGATAGCTGATTAGGTATGTAAGAGAACATATGATGATTTTATTAAATATATTATTTTCTAGAAGTCTTCTGAACCCTATTAAAATTTGTCAAAAGTAGTATTTAATGAGTTGGGATAAAAGAAATAAAGAAGGAAAATAAAAACAAGCTGTGAAGAATAATACATTTTATTTATGTGGTATGTGGCAATATGGCTCCTTAAATTAATTCAAATAATTATTCTCTCTGAGCGACAAAGAAGTACAATATTGTGCATGGAAGACAGGACCATGACCTGAGTCAAGATTGCCTATATTTGGGGGCTTGTGAGTGAGGGCAGGCGTGGGAGCGGCACAGCACATGCAGAGGTCAGACAAAGTCCAATCACAGTTGTTGGTTCTTCCCTTCCGTGATGTTTGTTCACTGCTACATTCACCAGACTAATTGGCTTGCTAGCTTTTTGGGGGTGTTCTCCTGTTGCCACTTCCCATCCTGACATAAGTTCACTGGGATGTCAAACATTCACACTACAGCATCTGTCTTGGACTGGGTTCAAGGGATCTGAACTTAGGTATTAAGCATGCATGACAAGTGTTTTGAATATTTTGCCATTCTGGAGAGATGGCTCAATGGAACGAGTTATTTCATCAGATATAAAGATACAAAAACCTTCATTGCTGGGTCTGGTGACACACACACATTTAATCCCAGCACTTGAGATGCAGAGGTAGGAGGATCGCTGTGAGTTTGAGCCCACCCTGAGACTACATAGTGAATTCCAGGTCAGCTTGAGCTAGAGTGAGACCCTACCTTGAATAAACAAAAGAAACAAACAAATAAAAAGAAATCTTCATGACCAGTTGTGTAGGAATGAAAATGTTGGCTCTGGCTAGATTTCTCACTACTGGTTGTAAAGTGAGCATTAAATGTTTTCTCTGCTCTAAATTTCTTCCTTTCCAAAGAACTGACCTAAGTGTGAAACATTGTCTGTGTGGAAAGTAAATGAACTATGAGGGAATGCTTCAGATGCCTGTTTTCTGTGAAGTGCATATGGACACAGATGATCACTCCCTCCCATGTAATTCATTTCTTAGAAGAACAGTTGTGGAATGCCAACACTACATTTTCCCCATACATCAGATATAATCCATTTTACTCTATTATTTAGATGCTAGAATTTTTAAAATTTTACAATTAAGTAATATTGTAGTTATTCATTAGACAGAGCAAGAGCAAGAGTGAGAGCAAGAGAGAGAGAAGTGGCACACCAGGGCCTCCAGACACTGCAATCAAACTGCAGACACATGTGCCAGTGGCACATGTGTGACCTTGCATGCTTCTGTCACTTTGTGCATCTGGCTTACATGGGTCCTGGAGAGTTGAACATGGGTCCTTAGGCTTTGAAGGCAAATGCCTAACTGCTAAGCCCTCTCTCCAGCCCCGTACTGCACTTTTTATAATATGAAAATTGTAACCAGTAGCTAAGCTCTCCTATAATTTTTTATTTTTTGTGAATAACATGGCTGTAGAAAACTATTTTCTGTTAATATTGAGTAAGATAAAACTTACCATAAATTTAAATGTAAACATGATTCTACCAAATTGAAGTAATTTAATAAGTATAAATAAATGCAATCTAATATGTTAAAAGTAAAAAATTAGAGAATAATGTTCTTTTCAAAAAGCAAAAGCAGGGCTAGAGAAATGGCTCAGTGGTTAAAGTGCTTTCCTGCAAAGTCTAACAACCAGAGTTCAATTCCCCAGTACCTATCTGTAGCAGATAGCTTCAGATTCACTGAGATGAACTTCCAGACCAGGCAGAGTTATAGAGGAAGGGATTTATTGAAGCTTACAGATCCAGGGGAAGTTCCATAATGGTAGAAGAAGCTGGCCTGCTTTCACAGGGCTAGACACACACACAGAAAAGCACAAGCCTAAAAGTCAAAAGCCACACAGCACAGCACACTTCAGGAACTCCAGTTAGGCACACTTTGCATATCTTTAGATTGAAATCTCAAACCCACCATCACACCTTAAGATCTGCCCAGTGACATTGCCTCCACCCAGGTGGCTGTAGATGCAAAGTACAAACTAATAAAACACTGAATATATTGGGGACCATCTATTCAAACTACCACACTATGTAAAGCCAGATGCACAAAGTGACTCATGCATCTGGAGTTTGATTGCAGTGGCTGGAGGCCTTGGCATGACCATTCTCTCTGTCTCCCTTCTCTCTCTTCCTGCCTGCAAATAAATAAATAAAAAAGAAAAGGTACATACACTATCTTAAATTAGCCTAGCTATGATGAAAATGAGAAACAGTTTTTTTTTTCTTTCTCCATATAAATCATATTAATTACCAAAAGTCAAGCCGGGCGTGGTGGCACATGCCTTTAATCCCAGCACTTGGGAGGCAGAGGTAGGAGGATCACCATGAGTTCGAGGCCACCCTGAGACTCCATAGTGAATTCCAGGTCAGCCTGGGCCAGAGTGAGACCCTACCTCAAAAAAACAAAACAAAACAAAAGTCAATAGGATATCATATGGGAAAACTTATATTTTACAAGCATTACAATTTTCAAAGTTATAATTTATTGTTTTATAGAACAAATAGTTGGGCAACCCTTGTGTGGTGGTTTGATTCAGGTGTCCCCATAACCTTAGGTATTTGGGTACTAGGTTCCCAGCTGATGGAGATTTGGGAATTAATGCCTCCTTGAGGGAGTGTATTGTTGGGGGTGGGCTTATGGGTGTTATAGCCAGTTTCCCTATGCCAGTGTTTGGCACACTCTCCTGCTGCTATTGTCCACCTTATGTTGGCCAGGGGGTGATGTCCATCCTCTGCTCATGCCATCGTTTTCTTCTGCCATCATGGAGCTTCCCCTTGAGCCTGTAAGCCAAAATAAATCTTTTCCCCAGAAGCTGCTCTTGGTTGGGTGATTTCTACCAGCAATGTGAACCAGACTCAGCAAAAGGCATTCATGTACTGTTAAAATTAACATGTTTTCTATTATAATTTTGTTGTTGGTGGTGGTTTTTTGAGGTAGGGTCTCACTCTGGCCCAGGCTGATGTGGAATTTACTATGTAGTCTCAGGGTGGCCTTGAATTCATGGCAATCCTCCTACCTCTGCCTCCCAAGTGCTGGGATTAAAAGCGTGTGCCACCATGCTTGGCTCTCTATTATAAATTTTTAAATGATTGTGTTCTTTAATATTTATGCCACTCACACTCATTTCTGTTTAATATGAGAAAGCCAGATATAGCATTAAGTATCTTAGAGATGGGTCTAGTTAGGTAGCCTAGCCTGGCCTTGTACTTTTTATGGGGTCCTGTGTCACACAAGTAAGACCACTGACTCATGGAATGTGAGGTGAAGTTTTATTGGGTAAAAAGAAAGAAAAAGAAGAAAGCTGATGTATCAGGTCTGCATTCCAGAGTTTGGAATCTTAAGACGCAGCCCTGATCTGTTCAGAATGTCAGCTTTTATTGGAAATAACCACATGATGTTTATAGTAAATACAGGATTGGGAGTTAAACCAAAAAATTACATACTGTTAAACAAGGGGAGGGGGAAATATTATAAGAAGTCACAAGATTACATAGGTCACATAGGGAGAACTGAGGCAAGAAACAGTTTATGCTATGTAATCACAAAGATATTTAGAAACAAAGAGATACAGGGAGGTCATGGTCCATTGCACAGAGGGATCATCCCATTCCTTTCATATTCCAGCACTCATGGTGATTCTTCTGCATTAGCCTCCAAAGTGCTATAAATACAGACTACATCAAAATGTCTGGGTAGAATTTTATTACAATTTTTTCAGATAATTCAAAAATTCAACTTTATATACATACATATATATATGTGTGTATATATATAATAATTTTTGTATATATAAAGTATATACTCATATACTTTATATAATTCTGTATATTAATCAAGGACAGCTTTAAGCAATTCTGTAACCCTAAATTTTGATTATCAGGCTACACAGTATGAAACCAATTCTTTTTTTTTTTTTTAAAGCCATAATAAGCCAGGTGTAATGGCTCACGCTTTTTTTAAAAAATATTTTTTGTTCATTATTTATTTATTTATTTATTTATTTATTTATTTGAGAGTGACAGACACAGGGAGAAAGACAGATAGAGGGAGAGAGAGAGGATGGGCATGCCAGGGCTTCCAGCCACTGCAAATGAACTCCAGACACATGTGCCCCCTTGTGCATCTGGCTAACATGGGCTCTGGGGAACCGAGCCTCAAACCGGGGTCCTTAGGCTTCACAGGCAAGCGCTTAACCACTAAGCCATCTCTCCAGCCCTTAAACCAATTCTTATATGTCATTAAATTCATGAAATATATTATATTGGTGTTCCAGCAAAAAACAAGGCTATTTCTAGGACTAAACTAAAATTAATTGTAAACTTTTCATGCTGACAGGTTTTTCATCACTCCAGATGTTTGAACTATATATTATTAAGTGTATGGACTTTGCCATTCCTACAGAATCTAACAAGTTATATAAGGTCTCTTTATGTGATCAGTATAAATATGCAATTGTGGAATTTTTAAAAAATATTTTATTTTTATTTATTTGCTTGAGAGAGAGAGAGAGAGAGAGAGAGAGAGAGAGAGAGAGAGAGAGAGAGAGAGAGACAGAAATAAGCAGGTAGACAGAGAGAATGGGCGCGCCAGGGCCTCCAGCCACTGCAAACGAACTCCAGACGCGTGTGCCCCCTTGTGCATCTGGCTAACGTGGGTCCTGGGGAATCGAGCCTTGAACCGGGTCCTTAGGCTTCATAGGCAAGCGCTTAACTGCTAAACCATCTCTCCAGCCCAATGACTTTGTTTGTTTGTTTGTTTGTTTCTGTTTTTCGAGGTAGGGTCTCACCCTGGCCCAGGGTGACCTGGAATTAACTACGTAGTCTCAGGGGGGCCTTGAACTCACAGTGATCCTCCTACCTCTGCCTCCCGAGTGCTGGGATTAAAGGCATATGCCACTACGCCCGGCTGGGATTTTTTAACCTCTACTGCATTTTCAGCTAACTGCTACCTCTAATCTCCGGCAGCAATGATCCTCAGTAACAAAGAAAGCAATGCTTTTCAAATGTAAAGTAATAGAAAAATGGAATTTGGTATAAAAATATGTTGGATCAATAATTCTGGATCATCAAATAAATACAAATCAAATAGCATTCTGGTATCCTTCCAAAATCCAGAAATTCTGTTAATAGCATTAAAAAAAAATGCTTCATTTATTTTAGTTAAGATGATTAAGAAAGTGCTGGTATAGTGGATCCTCCCTGTAATTTTAGCACTCAGGAAAGTTGTAGCTTGAAGATCTTGAGTTGACAGCCTTCTTGGGTCTACCTACATAGTGAGATGCTATCTCCAAATTAAAAAGAAAATTCTTACCACAAAGGGCAAGTTTCTTTTTATCTCATGATTTTCAAAGAAAAGTAAATTTTTAGAGTATAACATATAATAGTAAAGAGTTACATTCAAAGGACAAGTGTCTGGACTTGACGTCTAGGTTTCCATCTTTTTTTTTTTAATTTTTTTTGTTCATTTTTATTTATTGAGAGTGACAGAGGGGGGGGGAGTAGATAGGTAGAGAGAGAGAGAATGGGTGCGCCAGGGCTTCTAGCCACTGCAAACGAACTCCAGACGTGTGTGCCCCCTTGTGCATCTGGCTAACGTGGGTCCTGGGGAATCGAGCCTCGAACCGGGGTCCTTAGGCTTCACAGGCAAGCGCTTAACCGCTAAGCCATCTCTCCACCCCTAGGTTTCCATCTTAAGAGGTGTCTTTGGTAACTGAATAGTTAGCTACAGTGTCTGATCAATAAATACCTTGTGCAGCATGTCAGAAAGGAATACACAGTTCACCATTTATCCAGGTCTCTTCAATGTATGGTTTTTCCTTGTTGTTATTGTTGTTGTTGCTGCTGTTGTTTGTTTTTTGAGGTAGTGTTTTACTCTATCATAGACTGACTGAGAATAGAATATGTGATTGCAGGATAGGCTCAAACTCATGGTAATACTCCTACCTCTGCCTACTGGCTGAGTGCTGGGATTAAAGCCATGTACCACTACATCCAACTGCAATTGTTATTTAGCTAGTAAGTGCCTATTCATTAGTGTTTAAAGCTATAATAGAGGCTATATACTTAAAAACACATGCATACCCAAAGCTATAATTTGGCATCATAAACTGAAAGAAAATTGGGCCCATAATGCTTTAGGTACAGTTAGGTCTTGTTACCATCTGAAGACACAGTGAAATGAAATTGAAACACTTGTGAAAGATGTTCAGTTTCTTCCATATCCACCTATGAATACAAAATTTCAATATAAACATACCATTCCAATTGAAATTCACTGCATTCTCAATGATTACTAAACACAGATTATCTGGTTTTTTTTTTTTTTGGTTTTTTTTTTTTTGGTATACAGAGTAATAACATTACAAAAAACCAGAAGAATTCAAAATTAGTAAATAGATACCATTTGAAGTAGAGGGACAATAGTCCTTTACCTGTCAAGTGCCAGGGTCCAGCCCTGGCTTGAAGGAGGGTCCCTGAAGAGAGGTGTGAAAGGGAGAAGTCAAGTTCTGGTGCAAGCTGACAGGCTAATGCTGAAGGCAGCTGAGTTTTTGCATCTTTCTCTTTCTCCTTCTCTGTTTCTGTTTTTTTTTTTTTCTTTTTCTGTTTTCCTATATTTTTTTTGTCTTTTTCTCTGTTCTCAGTTTTTCCCTGCTTCTATGCTTCCATGCTTCTCTGCTGCCACAGCTCTTAGCCTCAGTCTTTTATTTTCTGAGCATGTCATGCAAGAACAAACTTCAAGAAAGGTACAGCTTCTCAGAATTCATCAAACAATTCCATAATTATTCACCTCAAGTAAAGTCATCAGGGCCCTATAATGATTAACTGTTTTCACACTTTCCCCATGTATGTGCGGTCAAGCACTTGTGATTTCCTGAACTTCTACTTTCAATTACTATATTAAAGGTGAGGGACAAAACAACCACAAATGGGGCTTCCCATAATTAATCACTAATCCAGTAGATCCACTTATCCTTCAATCATTTATTGTGAATTTTCCTTTTCATGTCTCTCCAATACTTAGACATTGGTCCCCCAACTGAACTCTTTCTGACTTCAGTTTTTTTTGTTTGTTTGTTTTTTGTTTTTTTCTGTAAGGTTTCTTGGTAAAGAGTCATAGTTTGCTGCAATTGCCACCATTTAGAACAAATAGTTGTAGAACAATTTTTACATTGTTCCAGTAGGTTCATTGTTTTCTCCAAAGTGTGCTGTACTCCATGCCTGGCTTTAATTAAGGCCTTTATGGAAAACAATTATCTCCGACCCATTTTCTTGTTTTTTCCAATTCTATGCCAGCGCCTCTTTCAGATATATTGCCAACACTTCACTAACACCAATTTTTACTGGAAAAGTAAACTTAGAGATTGGGAGACCAAGTGAAAGACAGAGAAAGACAAACATTATACAGAAAACCACAGATATCTATCGTGTAGAGAGCCAGAGATTCTTCTATAGAGGGGCCACATTGGACTTCAAGGAAGAGACAGCTGGGCTGGAACTGTGTCATGCAGCTCTTCAGCGCTCAATTCCTCGTGATCCTGAAATGGCATGCTTGCCATCTCCGGCAGTCAAGTTTTTCTTCTTTCTCTTTTGAGACAGTCTCATGTGGCATTGTCTGGCCTTGAATTCCTGATCCTTCTGCCTCAGCTTCCCAAGTGCTAGAATTACAGGTATGGACTACCATGCCTGGCTGTATTAGGCCTTTTTTCCATGGTTCTGTATCATGTGTATGAGGTGTATGTGCACATGTGTGCAGATGCATGCCTTGTGCACATGCATGCAGAATATGGAGAAGGTTGGGTGGCCTCTGTTTATCTGCAGGTTTTCGTTACATGGATTCTCTCATGGAAACTAGAGCTGCCATTTTCAGTTAGACTGGCTAACCAGTAAACCCCAGCAATTCTTCAGTCTTCACACCTCAAAAGGACTTGGGTTAAAGCTGTACATGGACATACCCAACTGTTTATGTGGATTCTGGGGGTACTGAACTCAGAAAATCAGGCCTTTAGGCCATATGTGGCAACCATTCTTACTCACTGAGCCATCCCCCCAGGCATCTGTAGCAAGCTTTTTGGCATCTAATTTAGTGACCTCATTTTTTGGGAAATGAAAATACTTCAAAAGGGAGATATTTAAAGGCAATCATCTATTCACTCAAAACTTATCTCAAGTAATAACAAAGACTTAAAGGGAACTTGGATGTAGAAGTAACATTAGAAAGTTTGTATTAGGGGCTGGAGAGCTGACTCAGTAGATACATGTGCTTCCTGTGCAGGCATGATAGCCTGAGGAGTCCAATCTCTAGAATCCATGCAATGACCTGGCTCCTGAAATGCAGCAAGCGCTGAATGGAGCAGGATCCCCAATATTCTGCTCTGGCCACCACAGGCAAACACAGAAGCAGGAAAAATAGTAAGACTTTGTGAGCAACATGGTATGGTGATAAAAGAAGAAAAAAAATTCCATCTGTCTCAAGTAAATGACTTGAGATTTAGACATGGTGAAGAAAAAGATGTAAAGGCATTTTACCTTTATCCCACTCTTTGTCACAAGGAGGGCATTGCCATATGCTCTTGGCCGGAGTTGTTTTTTTTTTTTTTTTTTTTTTTGTCCAGGGTAACTGGTTGGGTTGACTGCTACACAAGAGATTTACATGTAAAGGAGTTACTGCCAAGATGCTGTGCAAATGGTATTAGAGCCTTAAAGGCTGCTTTGTTAAAAACATGGTTAGAATAAAAGTTGACAAGACAAGAAAGGGAAACAGAAACAAAGACAAACATCACATTTAAGGCAATAACAGAAATCTATAGATATAGATAAAGATATAGATCGATACGTATATAGATATCTAGATGTAGAGATAGGTATATAGATTGAAAAGGAAGCCTGTAGTCCTGGAGAGTGTCAAATTCACTATGTATCCAAGGATGACCTGGAATTTCTTGATCCTTCGGCCTCCACCCTCAGTCTTCACATCTGATTCACTTAATGCTGGGGATGAAATCCAAGCTCTGATTACTCAGGCCTGTAATCCCAGCTAAATTACTTGAGGGCTGAAGTGAGAGAGTGGAAACTTCAAGGTCTTCTTGAACTGCAATGTGAGATCAAGTTTAGAACATGCAACTTATTGAGAGCTATCTCAGAATGAAAGGACTGGATATGTAAAGGTCA
This sequence comes from Jaculus jaculus, assembly GCF_020740685.1. NCBI lineage: Eukaryota > Metazoa > Chordata > Mammalia > Rodentia > Dipodidae > Jaculus > Jaculus jaculus. Next base: position 7,858,530 of record NC_059125.1, read on the forward strand.
ATGGTACAGTACATGCTTAGCATGCACAAGACCCCAACTCATTCCTCAGCACTGTCAAAAAAAGACAAAACCACAAATCAACAACTTCTCAAAGTAGGAATTGTCACCATTTTTATAAGATATAGTAAGCATTCAATTCAAAGGTTTATTTTTAATGAATTGTTAATTTGTTTTGTTTTTCTGAGATATGATCTTGCTCTAGCCCAGGCTGACTTGGAATTCACTATGTAGTCTTAGGCTGCTTTCAAATCAAAAGCCATCCTCCCACCTCTGCCACATGAGTGCAGGGACTAAAGGCATGCAATGCACCACCACACCTTCCTATTTCTTAATATTAAAGAAAAGTTTCTAGATGAGGATGTCTAAATAAAAGAAAGACTAGGTGAGAGAAAGAGGGGATAGGATGGAAAGTGGATTTGTGTAAAGGACAGTGGAGGAGGGGAGGGAATTATTATGGTTTATTGTCTTCAATTATGGAACTTGCCAATAATAAAAAAGTTAAAAAATGTTTTCTTAATTTGAATATGTGTGTGTGCATGCACAAGCAGGTGTGCATGCATGCATATGTGCATGCATACATACATGTGTGTATGCATGTGTGTGTGTGTGCGTGTGCGTGTGTGTGTGTGTGTTTACAGGTACACCAGGATCGCTTGGCACAGCAAATGAATGCCAGATCAATGCACCACAATTTGCATCTGTCTAGATTTACTTATTCTTATTTAAAAATACTTTATTTGAGTGAGAAAAAAGAGGAAGTGAATTATAGACAAAGAGTAAGTATGGGCACATCAGGGCAATGGCATGTGTATGGAGATCAACCTTGGGGTAGTAGTCCTTTCGTTTTCTCTTGTTTGCAACAGGTACATGCTATTTTTAATTTTGTTTCAAATTTTTTTAAAAAATTTTTATTTATTTATTTGAGAGCGACAGACACAGAGAGAAAGACACATAGAGGGAGAGAGAGAGAATGGGCGCGCCAGGGCTTCCAGCCTCTGCAAACGAACTCCAGACGCGTGCGCCCCCTTGTGCATCTGGCTAACGTGGGACCTGGGGAACCGAGCCTCGAACCGGGGTCCTTAGGCTTCACAGGCAAGCGCTTAACCGCTAAGCCATCTCTCCAGCCCTCAAATTTTTTACTTATTTTAGAGAGAGAGAGAGAGAGAAAGGCAGATAGAAAATGGGCACGCATGTGCCACCTTGTGTATCTGATTTACGTGGGTCCTGGGGAATCAAGCCTGGGTCCTTTGGCTTTGCAGGTGAGCACCTTAACCACTAAGCAATCCCTCCATTCCAGCAACAGGTACACTTATGTTGTTTGCCACTGGAAAGTCAGACTAGTTGATCTATTAGCTTCATGATTCCCATGACTCTACCTCCATTGCTGATGGCACTTTGAGGTTACTGATGCTGGGGTTATGATGTCTGGGCAGCAGGATTGTGCATCAGGAACCTTTAACCACTGAGCCATCTCCCCAGCTCTGAGATAAAGTTACTTTAGAGAAGAATGTTGTGTTGGGATAAGTGCTAGTTCTTCAGTATTTCTGAATTTCAAAACACCAACAAAGGTAAAATGGAAGAGATTTATTTCAATCAAACCTTATCTGGATAATGAACACAACAAATTTTTTAAATTAAGAGGGATTTCTCATTTCTAAGAAAGTATTTGGACTCTCTTTGTTTTTCAAAGACTATTTCAGAGGGTCTGGGATGATGGCTCAGCAATTAAAGGTGCTTGCTTGCAAAGCTTTTGAGTCCAAGTTTGATTCCTCAGTACCCACAAAAAGCCACAGATTGGCACACACATCTGGGGTTCAGTTGCAGTTGCTAGAGGCCCTGGCATGCCCATTCCTTCCCTCTCTCAAACAAGTAGAAATGTTTACACAAGATTACTCCAGAGATACTGTTTTTGAAGGATGCATTGTCACCAGTTCAGAGAAGAAAACCAAAAATGAAAATTGATGTGTTCCCAAGGAGTAAACAAACTCCTTTCTGACAGTGTTGGTATTTAACACAGAAGTAGATACCGAAAACCATTTTGACATTCATTTAAAACATTTTATTGGGGCTCTAGAGGTGGATCAGCAGTTAAATGTACTTGCTTGCAAATCCTGATAGCCTGGGTTTGATACTCAGTACCCATGGAAAGCCAGACATATGTGTCTGGAGTTCTCCCACAGTGGCCAGAGGCCCTGCTGTGCCTATATATTTAAACTCACTCATGAATAAATAAATAAAGGAAGGGAGAGAGGGCGCAGTTAGGGAGGGATGAGGCCAGGAGGCAGGAAGAAAGAAAGCATTTATGTTAAAATTACTTTCTGTTTACAAAGTCTCCTCTTTATTTTTATTTATTTGACAGATAGAGGTTGAGAAATAATGGGTGCCCCAGGGCTTCTAGCCACTGCAAATGAACTCCAGACACATGTGCCACCATGTGATTCTGGCTAACGTGGGTCCTGGGGAATAGAACCTCGGTCATTTAGCTTTGTAGGCAAAAGCCTTAACTGCTAAGCCATCCCTGCAGCCCCAAAGTCTACCTTTTTTATGCAGGATAGGATCTCTCTAGTCCAAGCTGACCTTGAATTTCCAGTGATCCTCTTACCTCTGCCTCCTGAGTGCTGGGATTAAAGCCATAAACTACTGTGCCAGGCTAAAACCTAGCTGTTTAAATAATCACCTATTTTTTCGCATGTGATAAGGTGGTAAGGAACCCCGCAGGCTTTGTCTTGTGATTTTTATCAAGGAGGAACTGTAATAGCCTTTCAGGGCCCCAAGAGTCCACTGGAAGAGAGAGAAGCACAGTATTGTAGGACTTTATAAGATTACAGCCTTGCAGGCACATTGGATTTTTCAACACAATCTGTAGCAAAAGAATAAGTCTAAATCAAACTTATGATTGAAATAAAGGCTGACTAATTCTAAATGAAAATATGTAGAGTGGTGGGGCATCCTTTAATTCCAGCACTCTGGAGGCAGAGCTAGGAGGATCATTTGAGTTCAAGCCATCCTGAGGCTAGAGAGAGAGTTCCAGGTCAGCCTTGGCTAGAGTAAGACCCTACCATGGGGGTGGGGGGAAAAACACATAAAAGATGAAATAAACCATGAAAAACTCATGCTGGGTTATCACTGAATCATAAGCCCAGCAGAATCAGCAGTGATGTGGGTGAAGTTTCAGTTCCTGATTGACTGATTTTTTTTTCTTTCCTGTTGATTAGTTTTACTATGTGACACATTTAAATTAAACAACATTCCCTTTTCATTTCTAAACATGATAATTGAGGGTCATTTCAATTCCCTAGCTTCTCTAACTACAATTTCCAATCAGCAAATCAATGTTCCAGTGATTGCTGGTGTGCCGATATGTCCACTGTGGCCCACTGCCTTTGCAAATCAATACTCCGCAATGCAACAGGTCCCAGCACAAGTTGAGGATAATTAAGCCATGCCTTTACTAATAATTAATGACATGAACAAACTTGATAAGCATGGGCTCTGTATCAACTATGTTCTCTGGAAGCTCAGAAATATTAGTGGATAGGCTTTTTAAATGTCTGATTTAATTAACTCCTATAAGTATTGTTGGTTAATCCAGAATGATCCCATTCCTTTTTTTAAAATTTATTTTTATTTTTATTTGAGAGCAAGAGAGAGAGAGAAAGAGGCAGAGAGAAAGAGAGAGAATGGGCGCGCCAGGGCTTCCAGCCACTGCAAACGAACTCCAGATGCGTGCGCCCCCTTGTGCATCTGGCTAACGTGGGTCCTGGGGAATTGAGCCTCGAACCGGGGTCCTTAGGCTTCATGGGCAAGTGCTTAACCACTAAGCCAACTCTCCAGCCCCCCATTCCTTTTTATCATACAGGCAATTTTACTTTTCATGTTTTGGAATATAGAGGAGGAAATGTTCTTGAATGAATACCAAAGTGTCTAAAGGAGCAGTATCTGCAAAAACAAAATTATAAAAAAAAAAAAAAGAGAACCTCCTGAGGCTAAGACAACTATAGACAAACAGAACTGTTGTGGGTGAAAAAAAAGCCCTTAACATACAGCATATGATTAAAACTGTCCTTGAGCTGGATAAGCAACCAGGCTGAACCCCACATCTTAACAAGTTTGTTGAAGAAGGGGAGTTAAATGGTTAAGCACATTCTCTCCCAGGACAGGAGGCCACCTAATAAAATGCTTCTGTCACCTCTGAAGGTAAGGATAAAAGTAAGATAAACAGTTCACATTTAATAAGACATTTTTTTTTAATTTTGCATATGAACCAGGAACCTGCAATGGAAAGCAGAACTCAGTGAGGAATTGAAAAAGACAGTTTTGTTGGAACAGTGCTAAGCATGGAATAAATTGGTGACCATGATCCTGATGCAAATGAGCAAGGAAGTGATTTGAAGGACAGAAGAAATAGGAAGGAAAAGTCTTAGAGGACAGACAAGATTATTATTGTAGCCAAAGACTTCTTAACCAGCAATCTTTTCTACTTTTTTTTTTTTTTGTTTGTTTGGTTGGTTTTTGAGGTAGCGTCTCACTCTAGCCCAGGCTGACCTGGAATTCACTATGGAGTCTCAGGGTGGCCTCGAACTCATGGCAATCCTCCTACCTCTGCCTCCCAAGTGCTGGGATTAAAGGCATGAGCCACCATGCCCAGCTTCTTTTCTGCTTTTGTATGTCAGAATACCTAGGGAGCATTTACAGAGAAATTCATATAAGTTTCCCTTGATTTAACCCTTCCCATCACTAGTAAATGTTCAACCATGTCAGCAGCTGACAGACTGGACAAACCTTATGAGTCACATACATTATCACTGTCCATACAGTGGTGATGAGGACAGCCAGAAAGCTTTATTTCTCAGTCACTGGCAATTTAGGTCAGCTCTAATCTGCTTTTCTAGATTAAAAACATATTGCTATAAAAGCATATACTCCACAAAGTATGAAAATCTGAAAGAAATGGATGATTTCCTTGATCTATATGACCTACCTAAATTAAATCAAAATGAGATTAATCACTTAAATAGACCTATAACAAACATGGAGATCCGAGCAGTTATCAATAATCTCCCAACTAAAAAAAGCCCAGGCCCGGATGGATTCACTGCTGAATTTTACCAGACTTTTAAGGAAGAGCTAACACCATTGCTTCTTAAGCTTTTCCAGGAAATAGAAAAAGAAGGAATCCTACCAAACTCCTTCTATGAGGCCAGCATCACCCTGATACCAAAACCAGGCAAAGATAGAACAAAAAAAGAAAATTACAGACCAATCTCCCTCATGAACATAGATGCAAAAATTCTCAACAAAATATTGGCAAACAGAATACAAGAGTATATCAAAAAGATCATTCACCCTGACCAAGTAGGCTTTATCCCAGAGATGCAGGGATGGTTCAACATACGCAAATCTATAAATGTAATACATTACATAAATGGGTTGAAGGACAAAAATCACATGATCATCTCATTAGATGCAGAGAAAGCATTTGACAAAATCCAACATCCCTTCATGATAAAAGTCCTACAGAGACTGGGAATAGAAGGAACATATCTCAATATAATAAAGGCTATTTATGACAAGCCTACAGCCAACATATTACTAAATGGGGAAAAACTGGAAGCTTTTCCACTAAAATCAGGAACAAGACAAGGGTGTCCACTGTCTCCACTTCTATTTAATATAGTTTTGGAAGTCTTAGCCATAGCAATAAGGCAAGAGACACACATAAAAGGGATACAAATTGGAAAGGAAGAAATCAAGTTATCATTATTTGCAGATGACATGATTCTATACATAAAGGACCCTAAAGACTCTACTAGCAAGCTGTTAGAGCTGATCAAAACCTACAGCAATGTAGCAGGATACAAAATAAATACACAGAAATCAGTAGCCTTCGTATATGCTAACAACAAACACACAGAGGATGAAATCAGAGAATCACTCCCATTCACAATTGCATCAAAAAAAATAAAATACCTTGGAATAAACCTAACTAAGGAAGTAAAGAATCTATACAATGAGAACTTTAAGACACTCAAGCGAGAAATTGCAGAAGACACTAGAAAGTGGAGAAACATCCCTTGTTCCTGGATTGGAAGAATCAATATCGTGAAAATGGCAATCTTACCTAAAGCAATCTACACATTTAATGCAATCCCTATCAAAATTCCAAAGGCTTTCTTCATGGAAATAGAAAAAACAATCCAATAATTCATTTGGAATCATAAAAAACCTCGAATATCTAAAATAATACTGAGCAACAAAAAAGAGGCTGGTGGTATCACCATACCTGATTTTAACCTATACTACAGAGCCATAGTAACAAAAACAGCATGGTACTGGCACAAAAACAGACATGTAGATCAGTGGAACAGAATAGAGGACCCAGATGTAAGCCCAAGTAGCTATAGCCACCTGATATTCGATAAAAATGCCAAAAATACTCATTGGAGAAGAGACAGCCTCTTCAGCAAATGGTGTTTTGAAAACTGGATAAATATCTGCAGAAGGATGAAAATAGATTCTTCTCTCTCGCCATGCACAAGAATTAAGTCCAAATGGATTAAAGACCTTAACATCAGACCGGAAACTTTGAAACTGCTATAGGAAAAAGTAGGGGAAACCCTTCAACATATTGGTCTTGGCAAAGACTTTCTGAATACAACCCCAATTGCTCAGGCAATAAAACCACAGATTAACCACTGGGACCTAATGAAATTACAAAGATTTTGCACCACAAAGGACACAGTGAAAAAAGCAAAGAGGCAACCTACAGAATGGGAAAAAATCTTCGCCAGCTATATATCTGATAGAGGATTAATATCTAGGATATACAAAGAACTCAAAAAGTTAACTAATAAGGAATCAAACAAGCCAATCAAAAAATGGGCTAAGGAGCTAAATAGAGAGTTCTCAAAGGAAGAAATACGAATGGCATATAAGCACCTAAAAAAATGTTCTACGTCACTAGTCATCAGGGAAATGCAGATTAAAACTACATTGAGATTCCATCTCACTCCTGTCAGATTGGCCACCATCATGAAAACAAATGATCATAAATGTTGGCGGGGATGTGGAAAAAAAGGAACCCTTCTGCACTGCTGGTGGGAATGCAATCTGGTCCAGCCATTGTGGAAAACAGTGTGGAGGTTCCTAAAGCAGCTAGAGATTGATCTACCATATGACCCAGCTATAGCACTCCTAGGCATATATCCAAAGGACTCATCTCATTTCCTTAGAAGTACATGCTCAACCATGTTTATTGCTGCTCAATTTATAATAGCTGGGAAATGGAACCAGCCTAGATGTCCCTCAACAGATGAGTGGATAATGAAGATGTGGTACATTTATACAATGGAGTTCTACTCAGCGGTAAAGAAAAATGAAGTTATGAAATTTGCAGAAAAATGGATGAACATGGAAAGTATTATACTAAGTCAGGTAACCCAGGCCCAGAAAGCCAAGCGCCACATGTTCTCTCTCATATGTGGATCCTAGCTACAGATGACTGGGCTTCTGTGTGAGAATGAAAATACTTAGTAGCAGAGGCCAGTAAGTTGAAAAGGAGACATAAAGGGTGGAGAAAGGAAGGGAGGAGGATACTTAATAGGTTGATATTGTATATATGTAATTACAATGATTGTAATGGGGAGGTAATATGATTGAGAATGGAATTTCAAACGGGAAAGTGTGGGGGTGGGGAGGGAGGGAATTACCATGGGATATATTTTATAATCATGGAAAATGTTAATAAAAATTTAAAAAAAAAAACATATTGCTTGTTTAGTTGCTAGGAACTAAATCTAGCGCCTTGAGCATGCTAGGCAAATGCTCTACAACAGAGTTAAGTCCATTGTGTTACACAAAGTATTTTTTGTAAACTGGGAACTCTACTGTATGAACATCTGGCAGACTGGTCTTATTTCCAAGAGGTTGTAGTATTATGCTCCCTCTCCTCCACTCCCATTCCACTGAGATAACCTCCACACTGGGGTTGTCAGCCTTCGCTGTAGTTTCATGAATACACCAGTCTCTCTCTCTCTCTTTCTCTCTCTGCGTGTGTATGTATGTTGACAATATCTCAAAATAAACCTTCCCACCCTGTGGCTATTACATTCTTTCAGCCCATCTTCCAGAATGTTCCAGATATGCATCTGGCATATATGGATATATGGGCACTGGGGAACTGAACCTGGATCCTTAGGCTTTGTAGGCAAATGCCTTACCTACTAAGTCATCTATCCAGTCCCAACTTTGATGAATTTTGAGTCTCCTTCGTATCTACCACCATTTCCCTGGAGGAGGTTTTCAGGCTAGCAGAAAGAGTAGCACTAATATTTAATCTGCCTCTTCCTTTGTAATGTTGTTTAATTTTTTTTTTTTTTTTTTAGACAGAACCTTACTAAGTCCCTCGGCCTAGACTCAAAGTTGAGATCTTTTTGTCTCAGTCTCCTCAGAACTGGAATTATAAACCAGGCATGGTAGGGCATGCCTTTAATTCCAGAACTTGGGAGGCAGAGGTAGGAATTGTTGTGAATTTGAGGCCACCCAGAGACTACACAGTGAATTCCAGGTCAGCCTAGGCAGAATGAAGCCCTATCTTGAAAAAACAAACAAACAAACAAGCAAACAAAAATAATTGGGATTATATACATACAGTACCATACCTGGCCCTCATACATCTTTAATGACTTAACTTTCAAGTGTCTTATTTCTGATGAAATCAACCATGTATTCTGGGAGGTGTGGTATTCTATGATGCAGACTAAGGCATCTTATTTCAAATTTGAGCACGTATATACATCAATAGCACATAGACCTTTCCTCCCAAGCAGTTCAGTAGAAATGTGAACTTTTCACAACAAACAGCAAACAAGTCAGACATCAAAGTACTTGTAAACAATTTACCTGTTTAAAAGCAGCAGGGAGTACATACTGTAAGTGTCTTCCATGCTCACAGCAAAAGTATTCAGTTCCAGTGCTAGGGGAGGAAAAAGCATGGTTCAAAAGGTCAGAAATGAAATTCACCAAAAGGTAGTCCTAAAACTTTAGTAACTTGTTGAATTGAAGACACCAGGTTTAATAAAGTAACCCTTAGTGGTTTCCTCCCCAGACATTTTCCCTTCTTACAACTTTATGTATACTTTTTAAGCATTTTATCATCACTCATAATCAATATATTTGTAATGACATCTAAGTCATACCAAAAGGTAAGTCAGATACATTTATTAACATAGGTGACAAGATTTTAGTCTATTTAAGGGTTATTACAACAGCCTGCTTTTGACCTAGTATTAGGGTTTGATAGTATTTAGCATTAGAGGAGGCAAGTCAAGCCACAAGAATACTGTTCTTTAAGTTTCTGGATTAAAAACAATAAGGTATTAAGCTCTTCTCCCAAGTTCTTAAAAATTACAGAAAGGACAGGATACTTTTTCTCCTCTCTGATCTAAGACTACTGGATGCTGATGTTAGACACAACATTTAACCTGTCCAAATGTTATCTATCCATTCATCTGTCTATCTACCTACCTACCTGGCTAACTATCTGTCTGCCTCTTTCCCTTTTGTCTCTGCTAAATAAATAAAGTGTTAGAAAACATTTTAAAAACATTATCTTAAAATAAAACCTTTGGCCTGGCTTGTGGTACATGCCTGTAGTCTCAACAGTTGGTAGGTAAAGGTAGGAGGATAGCCATGAATTTGAAGCCACTCTCAAACTATAGAGTAACTTCCAGGGCAGCATGGGTAATGTAAGATCCTACCTTGAAAAAAAATTGCTTCCAAGCAGAGAGAGAGAGAGAGAGAATGATAATACGGGTTCTAGGGCCTCTTTCCACTGCACATGAACTCCAGATACATGCTACGCTGCATATCTGTGGTTTTACATTAGTACTAAAAATTGAACACAGGCAATCAGGCTTTGCAAGCAAGCACCTTTAACAGCTAAGTCATCCCTCCAGTCCCATTTCTGTGACATTACTTAAACCCAAACAAGAAATGCCACACTGATGTTCCCCTTTTCTAGAGATGCTTCACTTTTCTTCCCCCCAATTTCCAATACTAACATGGCAAGACCTTTTCATCTAAGCCTCTCCAATAACTCATTCCCTCTCTACACTGAGAGAAAACTTATAATGTGAGGACTTAAGAACTGTTTATAGTATGGTGGCTCATGTCTTTTTTTTTTTTTTTTCAGGTAGGGTCTCACACTAGCACAAGCTGACCTGGAGCTCTCTCTGTAGTTCCAGGACGGCCTCAAACTCACAACAATCCTCCTTCCTTTGTCTCCCATGTGCTGGGTTCAAAGGCATGGGCCATAAAACTGGGATGCAGTGAACAGAACAACCTGAGTCTGAAGCTAGTGTTTAAATTCTTAACAGAGTTGGAGGTCTCCTTTGTAAAGTTAAGATTCCCTTCCTTAAAACCAAAAAATAAAAAGTAAAATAAACAAAGAAAAACTTCTTGTCCAATCAGAGCAGATGCAAGCAATGGGACTAAGGAAGAGCATGCAGGGATGATGGTTCCCTTGAAAATACAGGGGAAACAGGTGCTGGGGTGTTTGCATGGATGACACAGGCCAGGAATGGGATGAGAGTCAAATAGCAGCCTGCAAAGCCTAATAGGAAGTTTAGCAGATTTCTGATGTTTTATTGGATAAGAGTCTACTGAATATGACTTGAGAGGACCCATTGCCAAAGCAAAAATAATGCAGCATCAGTGCAAAGGATCTTGAGAGTGGATCATTTAAGTTTTGTTTGAGTAATTTGTAAATCACTTGTTCACACCCTGATTGGTAATCCGTAGGCTGAAAAGAACATGCTTCACAGCCTTCAGATTAAGACCCTTCAAAGAGCCAGGGGTGCTGGCCAACCCCTTCAGTCTCAACATGTGGAAAGCTGGGACAGGATGATTGTCAGGCCTTTGATGGCAGCCTAGGTTACATAGATTCAGGTCAGCTTGAGACACAGAGTGAGACCTATCTTAGGAAATATCAGATAGAAAGCACAATGGTGCTGGAGAGATGACTAAGCAGTTACAGGTGCTTGCTTGCAAAGGATGAAGGCCTTGCTTAGATTCCCCAGTACCCCATGGTAAATCCACACACATAATGGGGAGCATGTGTCTGGAGTTCATTTGCAGATGCAAGACACCTTGCTATACCCCAAAACTAACTAACTAAGTAACTCTAAACAAATCAACCATTATAGTTCTTTTTTATTACTTCAGTGTGAGTATATGGGTACCCCTTGGGTCTCTTGGCAGTACAAATGAGCTCCAGATGCACATGCCACTTTGTATATGGCTTTCCATGGGTGTTGGGAAACTAAATCCTGACCAGCAGGCTTGACAGATGAGCAAGAAAGCAAGGAAGCATCTTCAACTGCTGAGCCAGCTCCCTTAACCCCTATTCATTCTTATTGGCCATGAGAGTTTTTCGTATTGGGAAGTGTTGCTTCAGAGAAGTGTAAGGAATTATGGTTGGCTATGGTTTTTAATTCAAAGTAGCAGACAGAGGTGGTGGAACCAATGAAAATTTATGTTCAAAAGGAGTTTGTAGGCTGGGATGTACTTCAGTGTAGGGAGTTCTTGAATTCAAATTGAAAGGCCCTGTTTTAAATCCCTAGTGCTTCCAAAGTGAAAAATAGAATTAATTCAGGCTGGGAATGTTGGTTAGTTGGTAGAATGATTGTTTAGCATGCAGCAATCCTGAGTTTGATCACCAGCATCACATTAAACCAGCCATGTCAAATGTGCCAGTTGGCAAAATAGTGTCATGTCTGCTATGGGAAAACCTACCACTTTCTTATTGGACTGGAGGCCCACTCTATAGGAGTGAATACATGCCTGATACTGCAAACCTAGTCAAAAGCTTATGGCTGTGTTGGGCATGAGCCCTAGAGCAGTAACACTTGCTGTTGTCTGGCTAAATACATATATTGTAGCTACCCGTGTAGTAAGGCTACCCTCTCTTTTGGTTATGGAAGCTTGTCTTTTCAGATGATGGTGATCACTGAGGTGACTCAAAAATTGCCACGGAGGTTAAGGTTCACATAATGAGCTCATATCCATGCAGGTCATGAGTGGACCAGATCTGGATGTCCCTTCTACAATCATGAGCTCAAAGCCCAGTGGTCACTCGAGTCCTGTGTCCTTTGCTGGTGGCTATGTCCACAGTTCTTGGAAGGAGATCCGCAGATCTCACTGTAGAAAAGTGTCCAAATCCTAGTGCATCTATGATCCTCTACTCAGCACCAAGGAGATCCACTTCCCAGGGCTCAGGCCTTCCATTATCAGTGCGAAAGAGACTCCAGATCACAATGTCCAGGTGATCTAGTTCTGAGCATCAAGGAGACTCTAGTTCCTAGTGCCCAGAAGATCCTGATATCAGCACCAAGGTGACTGCAGATCCCTGTGGCCAGGAAGTCCAAGGGGACTCCACTTCCCAGTACACAAGAGATCTTGTTGCCAAGATCAAGGACCTCGAGATCTCAGTAACCAAGAGTCTCCAGTTCATACCACCAAGCAGAGTCCAGATACTGGAGTCTATGAGATTCAGTTCTCAGCACAAAGGAAATTCCAGATCCCAGTGCCCAGGCATTCCAGTTATCAGTGCCAAGGAGACTCTAGTTTTCAGTACCTGATAGGTGATCCAGTCCTTAGCACCAAGGAGACTCCAGTTCCCAGGAGATCTGGTTCTCAACACCACAGAAAATCCAGTTCCCAGTGCCCAGGTGATCCAGTTCTCAACACCCAGGAGACTCCAGAACTCTAGTTTAGTACTTTGCTATAGAATCCATTTGTTTATGATAATTGTTAGGTCAAGACAAAATGGAATTACAGCAGGAGGGCAACAGAGAAGTGATTCATCCACATTCCTTAAGAAATTGCCCAGCCATTATTCCTTCCCTGCCTAACAAGGCTCCAAGTCTAGATTTACTGCCCCTTTTATATCACATCAGGTCACTTGTGGTCTCACTCTAGGGCTAATATAAAGACCAAAGAAATTCCTTCCCCCTTTCTCACCTTCTCCCATCTGACAAGCTCTATAAAGACCACTATCTGTAACCCAAGTTGACTGTTCTACTCTTGATAGTCAGTCTTGGCAGGTCGTGTTTTTCCCTGAATAAAAACTTCCATCATTGCTTCAGAGTGCTTTCCGTGGTCTTGGTCACTCCTTAACCTTACATGTGGTGTCCTGACTCTGATAGGAAGGCTTTTGATTGCCCTCTTAGGTGGCCAGACCTCCTTTTCCCTGACCAGACCACTGAGCTGCCATTTGACCCTATGAAGGCCTCAGGGCATCTCTGTCTGATACAGCCTCTCACACCCACCACAATTTGGCCTTGCTCTTCTTCCCTTCTCCTCTGTCCTTCTCAGTAAGTGTCCCTCTCTCTCAGGTTGGACTGTCTTGGGTTTCACCTCTTCTTGTGGAAGCCATGACAGCATTCCAGGCTACACCCCTAGGCCGCTAGGCTCCAACCCCAGGTCTCCAGAAAGACACACTCTGGACACCTCGGGTGTCTCACTTTCTGGTTTACCATACCCTAAGGGGTGCCTTTTAGTTTGGTTGCACCTTCTTGGGACACCCCTTCTCTCTTCCTCCTCTCCCTCCTAAGCTCTCATCTTCCACTGTCCACTGCCTTCATCTCCCACTGCGAGCCACTTTCATCTTTCACAGCCAGCTACTTTTGCCATTAGGAGCACAGTCACCCTCCTTGCTCAATAACAGGCTAAACGGCTGACAGTAGTGACCTGTATGGTCTCTGCCCATGTGGGAGGTACAGGCCCCATTCACCCTAATGGGTCAGGAAGTCATATTGGCGTTCTGTGTAAACCCAGCTTAATCTCTGGTTTATTTTTTACTCACCCTCCTTTTGCTCTTTCCCTGTATCCTTAAGAACTTAAAGCCTCCATGACTCTTGGACAATATCTTGTCTTTTTCTGCAACTCTGCTTGGCCACATCCATAATCTGGACAATGGGTCCAAATAGCCTGAGAATGGTACTTCTGATTTCTAAATTCTCAATAAATTAAAACAAACTTCTTCCAATGTACACGCAAATGGTCCACAGTACCAGAACTCTAGTTTGGTATTTTGTTGTAGAGTCCACTTGTTTATGATAAAGAATTTAATAGGTGTAGGCCCTCTTGTAGCCCACGATTGGTGGTAGCTTGATAATGGAGAGTGGGCTCATGTTTGGATATGGTTCTGACTGTTTCCCAGCTCCAGCTGTGGGTTCCATTCCACTGAGGGGATTAGTTAGCCAAATCAAGAGCCATTGGTTTCCCACCATGGCTGTGCGCCACTATTGCACTTTTGTGAGCATCACAACAGGTTATTTGCTGCTAAGTAGTTTACACCATGAGTTGCTTGGACAGATATTGGTCATTTTCCCCAAGTCACCCATATAGCATCTTGTATAAAGCTAGTATCACCATAATTCCAAAACCAAGTAGAGAGGCCACAAGAAAAGAAAACTACCAGCCTATTTCCCTGATGAACTTAGATGCAAAGATCCTGAACAAAATCCCTGCAAACCAAATACAACAACACATGAAAAGCATTATCCACCTTGATCAAGTGGGATTCATCCCAGGAATGCAGGGATGATTCAACATACAGAAATCTGTCAATGTAATACACCACATAAACAAGGTTAAACACAAAAACCACTTGATCATTTTGATAGATGCAGAAAAGGCCTTTGACAAAATACAACATCACTTCCTGATCAAAATATTGGAGAGAATTGGCATGGTTGGTTCATAAATGAACATAATAAAGTCAATATACAAAGCTCCTATGGCCCAAATAATAATTAATGGAGAGAGACTGGAGGAATTTGCATTGAAATTAGGAGCAAGACAGGGTTGTTCACTCTCATCTCTGCTCTTCAATATAGTACTTGAAGTCCTAGCTCAAGCAATAAGACAGGAGAAAGAAATAAAAGGGATACAATTTGGAAATGAAGAAGTTAAGTTAGCTCTATTCACTGATGACAAGATTGTACATGTAAGATACCCGAGAAACTCCACCCCAAAACACTTGAAAGTGATTAACTCCTATAGCAAAGTAGCAGGATACAAAACCAATGCACAAAAATCAGTAGCTTTTATATATGCAAAAGAAGATACAGAGAAAGAAGTAAGGGACATGGTCCCATTTCCAATAGCAACAACAACAACAACAACAACAACAACAACAACAACAACAAAATACTTTGGAATAACGTTAACCAAGGAAGTGAAAGATCTATGCAATGAAAACATAAAAACATGCAAAAAAGAAATTGAGGGGGACTTGAGAAAATGGAAAGTCCTTCCATGTTCCTGGATAGGCAGAATCAACATTGTGAAGATGGCAGTCCTACCAAAGGCAATTTACAGATTTAATGCAATTCCAATAAAACTCCTAACATTGCTCTTCACAGAGATCAAATGAATGATCTCGAATTTCATAAGGAAAGGCAGAAAGCCTCGGATATCCAAGCATATGCTCAGCAAAAGAAATATCTCTGGAGGCATCATCATACCTGATCTAAAGCTATATTACAAAGCCATAGTAATAAAAACAGCATGGTACTGGCATAAAAACAGGAGTATAGACCAATGGAATAGACTTGAGGACCCGGATTTGGGTCAAGCAACTACAGATACTTGATATTTGACAAAGTACCTAACAATATAGGCTGGAAAAGGGACAGCATCTTCAACAAATGGTGCTGGACAAACTGGATAACCATATGCAAGAAATTGAAACTTGATCCACATATCTTGCCATGCATTACACAACAGTCCAAATGGATCAAATACCTCAACATAAGACCAGAAAGTCGAATGCTGCAGGAAGAAAATATAGGACGAACTTTCTATAATATAGGAATGGAAAAAGACTTCCTGAACAAAACCCCAGTAGCTCACGATCTTAAACAGTCACTCAACCAATGGGATCACATGAAGCTGAAGAATTTCTTTACAGATAAGCATACAATAAGCAAAGCCAATAGATTACCCACAGAATGGGAGAAAATATTTGCTGAATATCCAACTGTCAGAGGCCTAATCTCTAGAATCTACAAAGAACTCAGAAACCTAAAGAATAAGAAGTTAAACAGCCCACTCACAAAATGGGGCAAAAAGCTGAACAGGCAGTTCTCAGAGGAAGAAATACAAATGGCAAACACACACTTAAGAAAATGTTCATCATCCCTAATCATCAGGGAAATGGAAATTAAAACAACTATGGGATTTCACCTTACTCCAGTAAGGATAGCAGACATCAAAAAATCAAATGAAAATAAATGCTGGCAAGGATGTGGAGAACTAGGAACCCTCATCTACTGTTGGTGGGAATGTAAGATGGTACAACCTCTTTGGAAAGCAATATGGAGACTCCTGAAAAAGATGACTATAGAGTTACCAACAGACTCAGTTATTCCCTCATTGGGCCTATACCCTAAAACCTTCAAACCACAGGCCAGAGAGATTTGCTCAACCATGTTTGTAGTGGTTCAAGAGCTGGAATCAACCCAGATGTTCATCACTAGAAGAATGGATAACTAAGATGTGGTATACCTACACAATGGAATTCTACACAGCAGTAAGAAAGAATAACACAATGAAATTTGAGGAAAAATGGTTAAACCTGGAATAGATCATTCTCAATTAACTTACCCAATCACAGAAAGAAAATTGCTGCATAGTCTCACTAATCTTCAACACCTACCCTGAATCTACCCAAGATGCCGACACACCCAGCAAGCATCTCGAGGACTAGACAATAGGGTGAGTGAGGAGGGAGTGGAGGGCAAGGGAGGGGGTGGGAGACACAAATATAGACCCAAACGGCCATGGTATCATAAAATTATACATCCTAAAAGGCAGACCAAATAGCTGAACCTTCACCAGGCCCTTAGAGGGAACACCTGAGCCACAAGACACTGGAGAGTGTATGATTAAGATTGACCTTAATCTTCTACAGCTTAATATGCTTTTTAAAAACTATTTTATTTTTATTTATTTATTGGAGAGAAAGAAGAAACAGAGAGAGGGAGAGAATGGGCACACCAGTGCCCCCTGCCACAGCAAATGGACTCCAGATTCATGCATCACCTGATGCATCTGGCTGACTTGGGTTCAGGGGAATCAAATCTGGGTCTTTAGGCTTTTCAGGCAAATGACTTAACTGCTGAACTATGTCTCCAGACCACCTTTGGTTTCTTGAGGTAGGGTTTCACTGTACCCTAGGCTGACCTGGAATTCACTCTGTAGTCCCAGGTTGGCCCGTTAGTCATGACAATCCTCCTACCTTTGCCTTCCATGTGCTAGGAATAATGGTGTGCACCACCATTACCAGGTGACTTTGACTTTTGAATAAACTATAAAACCAAGCAGGGTAGAGGTAGGGGGATCACTGTGAGTTGAGGCAATCATGGGAATATGGAGTGAGTTCAGCACAGGTTAGGGAGACATCTCAAAAAAAAAAATAAATAAACAAAGCAAAACTGAAATCCAGACCTCCTTCAATTTTAAGACATTTTGGGCTGGGCATGGTGGTTCCCTTTTTACAACCAATCAGTAGGGATTCTGAGGTAGAAGGGTTCTGTGAGTTCAAAGCCAGCCTGTACTACAGAGTGAGGCCGTATCTCAAACTATGGTGGGTGGGGGGGTATGATGACAGAATTCAGTGGTAGAGCACTTGCCTAGCAAGATAAGACCCTGGGTTCAACCACAACACCACAAAAAAATGATAAAAGTAAATGAAATAAATTTTTAAATGTTTAGGGTTCTTTAGGAATGTAGAATTACAATAAAGTAGATGTGGGGCTAGTTGGGAAAAGAGGTGCACTAGGAATGGGAGAAGACAAAAGGAGGTAATGGGGAGTGAAATGCGATCAAAACACATATACATGTGTATGAATTGTCAATAGCAGCTGAGAAGCTGATTAAGTGAGTCAAGTACTTGCATGCCAACATAAGGATCAGAGTTCTGGCTGTAAAACACATGTAAAAGTGTGGAGCGGGGTGCATGCCTGTAACCACAGCACTGTGGAGGCAAAGACAGGTAGATCCTTGGAGTTTGCTGACTAGCATATATATCCCAAGATGTGAGCTCTGGGTTCAGAATGACTCAAGACACAGAAGGCAACATGTACACATATGCACTCACAACCACACAAACAAACACACATGCCAGGAGAGTCAATATTTTTTGTCAATAAATAAAATGAAAATTAAATTAAAATTGTGCAATAGAAGCAAAGACATCATTTTCTTGGCTTCTAACATAACATTATGTCAAATCTTTAAGAAAATCCAAATAAACATAGGGAGTGACAGAAGTATTTACTTTAGGGGAAAAAAAAGTCTAATTGCTTCATATTTTTCCCAGGTTACTCAATGTTCTACCATAGTCCCATATGCTCCCATATTTCTTTATTACTTTCTGCTGTATTATTTTAAAGAATGTGGTACTTATGGATAAGCATGCTCATAACTATTTACTGGTCTTGAACTCACAAACTGTCAAAGTTGTTGAATGTGAATAAGGTATACTTTAGAAACCTAAGAAGATATAAACAGAAACCCAGAACTCCATGATAAATATACCTACAAAACAAACCAAGCTTTCAAAATCCTTCCACCTAGGTTCTCTCTTCCAAAAATCCTTCTGATGCAAGTTATATCAGTGAAATAAGACTTTCCAGCCATAAGGTTTCTTCCCTAAAAGCAGGACTTCAGCTTTTCCATTGTTCCATTCACAGTATGAACTAGAGAGCAGGGGGGCTAAAGCCCTTAACTCCTGTCTTTTCCATGACTTATCCCATTGCCCCCACATCTTCTCTACTCTGGGTGACTTATACCAACCTGCACTCTCCTATAAGATCGATGATGTCTTACAATTGCTTCAATACTGACAAAATATACCTGTGTTTTCATGTCAAATAAGATCTACATTTGGGATACTGTTTAGAAACTGAAAGCACATGAGGAAAATAAGGTGTTGGTCAAAGCCTACAAGTATGGGACTCAGGAGATGCCTTACCAGTTAAAAAGATTTGGTTGCAAAGCCTTTCAGCCCAGGGTTTAAATCCCCAACACTCACAGGCAGATGCAACAAAGTTGAACACGCTGCAAAAAGTGGTGCATGTATGTGATGTTCATACACAGTGGCAAGGCAAGAGACCCTACAAACATACAAACTTGCTTTCAAGTTTGATTTTTTTTAAGCTGACAAGCATTTAGATATGAGATCAGTAAGTTCTAATGATCTAATATACAGTATTTTAACGCTGGTTAATAACAGCACAGTGTACAAATGAAATTTGTTGAGTAGATCTTAAGTATTCTAAAACACACATACCTGGAGCAACTATGAACTGTAGTACCTTTGTTACTTATTAATTTTACTTTTTGAACATAGAGTCTCATAGAGCCCAGGCTGGCTTCAAAAATTCTATGCAACTGAGGATAATCTTGAACTTCTGATTCTCCTGCCTCCCCTTCTTAGTGCTAGGATTAGTCACTCCTGGTATTGTTTAACTTTTTGTTGACAGCTTTAATAAGTATCAACAATAAACCATGATAATTCCCTCCCCCCCCCATTCCCATTCTTCCCCTGGCATATCCATCCTCCACTGAATCCCTATCCCCTTTGAATAGTCTCTCTTTTGTTTTATGTCATCATCTTTTTTTAAAATTTTTTTTTAAATTATTTATTTATTTACTTGAGAGCGACAGACACAGAGAGAAAGACAGATCGAGGGAGAGAGAGAGAATGGGCGCTCCAGGGCTTCCAGCCTCTGCAAATGAACTCCAGACTCGTGCGCCCCCTTGTGCATCTGGCTAACGTGGGACCTGGGGAACCGAGCCTTGAACCGGGGTCCTTAGGCTTCACAGGCAAGCGCTTAACCACTAAGCCATCTCTCCAGCCCATGTCATCATCTTTTCCTCCTATTATGAAGGTCTTCTGTAGGTAGAGTCAGGCACTGAGGGGTCATGAATATAAAGGCCATTTTGTGTCTGAAAGATTGCATTGTAAGCAGTCTTACCCTTCCTTTGGCTTTTACATTCTTTCCATCACCTCTTCTACAATGGACTCTGAGCCTTAGAGGATGTGATAGAGATGTCTCAGTGTTGAACACTCCACTGTGGCTTCTGCTCTGTACCATGGTGATTTTTGAGTTACCCCAGTGATCACCACCATCTGAAAAGACAAGCTTCTCTAACCAAAAGTGAGAGTAGCAGGTGTTGCTCCTCTAGAGCTCATGACCCCCCCTCCCCAGCCATAGGTTTTAACTAGGTTTGCAGTATCAGGCATGTATTACCTCATGTACAGCGGGTCTCCAATCCAATAAGAAAGTGGTAGGTTTTCCCCATAACACATATGCCACTATTTCTCCAACTGGCATATTTGGCTTGGCTGGTTTAATGTGATGTTGGTGATCAAACTCAGGACTGCTGCATACTAAACAAGCTTTTGACCAACTAACCAATGTTCCCACCCTGAATTCATTCTTTCTACTTTTCCCTTTGGGATATTTACTAGGGATTGAACACAGAGCCTTTCAATTTGAATTCAAGAACTCCTTACACTGAAGTACATCCCAGCCTACAAACTCCTTTTGAATATAAATTTTTATTGGTTCCACCACCTCTGTCGACTACTTTAAGTAAAAAATTGTAACCAACTATAATTCCTCACACTTCTCTGAAGCAACACTTCCCAATAAGAAAAACTCTCATGGCCAATAAGAACAACTAGGGGCTAAGGGAGATGATTCAGCACTTGAAGATGCTTGCGTGCTTGTTTGCTCGATTGTCAACCTGCCGGTCATGGTTCAGTTCCCCAGCACCCATTGAAAGCCATATAAAAAGGGGTATGTGCATCTGGAGTTCATTTACATTGCCAAGAGACCCATGAGGTACCCATACATACACACTCAAGTTTTTTAAAAAAGGAACTATAATTGCTCTCCATAAGCCCTCATTTTGAATGGATTTGTAACTACCTTTATGCAACTGCTGTTTTTTTTTTTAACTATACATTTAACTGTCAATCAGAAACTACAATTAGATGTGAGAACTCGCTAGATAAAATTCAAGCCAGAAACACATGTACTAATATAGTGTGATATGGACCAGCTTTATTAGAGTGGTTTGTTTGTTTACCTATTCATAGTAGGGTCTTCCTCTAGCCAAGGATGACCTGGCATGCACTAGTCTCGCAGTGATCCTCTGCCTCGCAAGTGCTGAAATTAAAGTAGTGCACCAACACGACTGGCTTTGTTAGGCTTTTTGAAACATGGATAGTTTCTGAAAAATGGCAAGGACTACCAGAACTGTTTTTACCACAGTCCATAGGCTACATCTTAAACTATTACTAATTCTAAAAATATAACTTTGGGATAAATGCTAGCATATTAATAGACAGCATGAGCAAGAACCATAGAGCAATCTCAGCGAGCTCCTAGAATGACCCCTGTGTAAAGTCCTGGCACTCATTGTTTTTCCCTTTTCAAATACTATTGAGCTGGCTGGCAAGAATCTGAAAGAAAGAAAGCTCAGTGGAGATCACAGATAATGCAGAAGTTGTTTAGGCAGAGAAGGAATGTAAAAAGCATTTAAAGAATTAAAAAAAAAAAACAGGTGCATGGTGCGTTTTTTTCTTTCCCAGTCACCACTGATAGGCACACACACACACACACACACACACACACACACACACACACACACACACATATATATATATATATATATATATATATATATATATATATATATATATGATATATGTATATATATATATATATGTTAATTTTTAGAGGGAAAGAGCAAGAATTGACATGCCAGGGTCTCAGCCACTGCAGTCATACTTCAGATGCTTTCTCAACCTAGTGGGCATATACAACCTTGTGCTTGAGTCACTTTTGTGTGTCTGGATAATGTGGGATCTGGAGAGTCAAACATGGATCCTTAGGCTTCGAAGACATACACCTTAACTGATAATCCATCACTTAAGCCAATGTGCAATCTTGTCCACTGATGATACATCAGCTTTATTGGTTGAGAATCCTGCCAAGGCTTTACTAATTGCAGTGAAGCTTAATATTGACTTCTGGCTTAGGTCTAGCAACCTGCTCCCATTTTCTCATTCCCTCAATTAGCTCTTTCTTCCTCAGGAATTTAAATCTGCAGGTAGATGTTTGAAAGGCACTCATAGGTCATACTAACAGTAGCAAAATGTCAATAGATTATTGCAATTGAAAGTCTGAAAGGGGTCATCATGTTTTGCTTCAAATCATTCTGGCCCCAATATATCTGCATGAATGATATTTCAATAAATTCAGAATCTGGGATCTTATAAAATTATTTCAAACTATTTTATAACAATGTGAATGGACTTGCCAAAAACATGAGCTTTCTCTAAAAATGGTTATAAAGTACAGTGAATCTGTGGTTTTTAGGAATTTATGTTTGACAAAGTACTTAGCAGCTTGCACCACCTACAGGTGTCATCCAAGCATCCAGGTGAAAGACCAGCCTTGGTCAACAGAAACAATGCCAGGTCTGTGGTTCTAGCCTGCCTACACTTTAGAATCATCTGGGTAGGTTTAACAGAATAAGCAAGGCTTTTTCTGATTAATTGGTTTGGGAAGTAAACACGGTATTGTATGTCTTAAGCACTTCCAAGATTATACTCCTGGGCAGACATGACTTAGACCCATTCTCCTACTACAAGAATAGCTTCAGCTCATTTCCCAACCATGCTACTTCTTTATTGAGTTTTTAGTTGGTGTGTTTGGTTGATTGGTTTACTTTGCATGGATAAGGATCTTGTTGCATTTTATTAAATCATTTTATTTATTTACCTGAGAGAAAGAAAAAGGGTTACTTTGTTCTTTAGTTTTTGGGTGTAACAGGGTGTTTTGCCTCTGCAAATGAACTCCAGACACATGCTCCCCTTTGCATGTCTGGCTTTTCTATGGGGTACTGGGAAATTAAAGCCAGGCCTTCAGCCTTTGCAAGCAAGTGCCTTCAACTGCTTAGTCATCTTTCCAGCCCTGTTGTGCTTTTGATATGATTTTTTGACATGGGTCTCACTCTGTAGCTCAAGCTGTCCTGAATCTATGTACCCTAGGATGGCCTCAAAGGCCTGACAATCATCCCGCCTCAGCTTCTCAAATGTTGGGACTCTGGGGTCTGCCAATACCCCTGGCTTTTTGTAGAGCTTTAATCTGAAGGCTGTAAAGCATGGTCTCTTCAGCCTAAGGATTACTAATTCGGGTGTGGAATAACAAAATTCAAATGTTCCACTCCCAAGATCCTTTTCACTAATGCTGCATTATTTTTGCTTTGGCAAATGGTCCTTTCAAGTCATGTTTAGTAGACTCTTACCCAATGAAATGTCAGAAATTCCCATATTTCATCATATGGATTCATCTCCTAAACTTACTGGTAGACTTTGAAGGTTGTTTGACTCTCATTCTATTCACATCCTGTGTTATCCACTTGACTGCACCTAGCACCTGTTTCCCCCATGTTTGCAAGGGAACCATCTTCCCTGACACCTCCTATTTAGTCCCATTGCTTGCATCTGCTTGGAGATGTTTCTCTTGCTTTGGTTTTTGGTTTTAAAGAATGGAATCACCGCTTTACAGAGCAGGCCTCCAGCTCTTAAGAACTGAAATACTACCTTCAGACTCAGGATGTTCAGTTCACTGCAGCCCAGTGTGGTGGCACATGCCTTTCATCCCAGCACCTGGGAGGCAGAGGATGGAAGACTACTGTGAGTTTGAAGACTTCCTGGTACTAGAGAGTGAGTTTCAGGCCAGCAAGCCTGGACTATAGTGAAACCCTACCTTGAAAACAGTAAAAGAAAGACATGAGCCACCATACTATAAACAGTTCTTAAGGCCTCACATTTACAAGTTTTCCCACACTGTAGAGAGGGAATGAGTTGTTGAAGGGCTTAAATCAAAGAGTCTTGCCAGGTGGTCATGGTGGTGCATGCCTTTAATCCCAGCACTTTGGAAGCAGAAGTAGGAGGATCAGCATATGTTCAAGGCAATCCTGAGACTACATAGTCAATTCCAGGTCAGCCTGAACTAGGATGAAGCCCTACCACAAAAAACAAAACAAACAAACAAAAAGTCTTGCCATGTTAGCATTTGAAATTGGGTGGAAGCAATGTGAAGCTTCTCTAGAAAAGGAGAACATCAGTGTGGCATTTCATGATTGTGTTTAAAGAAATGTTATGGAAATGGGGCTCTAGGATGACTCAACAGTTAAAGATGCTGGCTTGAAAAGCCTGACTGCATGTGTTCAATTCTCAGTACCACCATAAAACCACATATACAAAGTGTAGCATGTATCTGGAGTTCATTTGCAGTGAAAGAAGCTCTAGCACTGATATTCCTTTTCTGTGTTGGAAGCAATTTTTTTTTTGCGGGGTGCAGGGTCTTATACTTACTCGAGAGACTAAGGGTGGCTTTGAACTCATGACTATCCTCCTATATATCTGCCTCTCAGGTGCCAGGATTAAAGGCATGTGCCACCAAGCCTCCCAAAGTTTTTTTTAAAGACAATGTTTTAAAATATAAAATGTGTTTTAACATTTTGTTTATTTGGCAGAGAGAAAGAGAATGAGGCAGGCAGGTAGGTATCTAGGTATCTAGGTAGGTAGGCAGATAGATGGATGGATGGCAAGCCCACCTCATTTACTAGCTCTAGCTCTCTCTCTCTCTCTCCTTACAAATACATAAATGTATTTTAAAAAGAAAGATGAAATTGTCCTCTAGTGAAGCCAAGTATAAATATCTATATGATGCAATCTTTGTGTTGTTGTTGTTTTTGTTTTTTGTTTTTTTGTTTTTTTGTTTCTTGAGGTAGGGTCTCACTCTGGTCCAGGCTTACCTGGAATTAACTCTGTCATCTCAGGGTGGCCTTGAACTCATGGCGACCCTTCTACCTCTGCCTCCTGAGTTCTGGGATTAAAGGTGTGAGCCACCACACCCAGCTCAATCTTTGTGTTTGAAACCGTAATTATTCTAGACAAATTAGCCTTTTCCATAAAGTTAAAATAATACTACTATGTGATGACTTTGGAGTTTGTTTATAAAATTTGGAGTACTGAGAAAATATTGTTACAAATAATGAGAGATATAGCACAGCTTCTAAAGTTGATTATTACTTAGGTCAGTTTGTTATTAGTATATATTAACTGTACAAAATGGTTGATTTGGGCTGGAGAGATGCCTCATTGTTTAAGACACTTGCATGCAAAGCCTAATGACCCAGGTTTGATTTCCCCAGTACCCGTGTAAAGCCAGATGCACAAAATGGTGCATGCATCTGGAGATTTTTTGCAGTGGTTAGAGGCTTATACTCCCATTCTTGCTTTCTCTCCCTCTCTCCTTGCAAATAAATAAGTAAATCATTTTTAAAAATAGCTGGAAAGTCTGGCATGGTGGCACACACCTTTAATCCTAGCAGTTGGGAGGCAGTGATAGGAGGATCACCATGAGTTCGAGGCCACCTGAGATTACATAGTTAATTCCAGGTCAGCCTTGGCTGGAGCAAAACCCTACCTCGAAAAACAAGTACATATATATATATATATATATATATATATATATATATATATATATATATATATATATATATATATATATATTCATATGTGTATATAAATGCTTTGATCCAAATAGCCTGCAGGAACAGTTGGAAGATCACAATGACAGACCTGGCATTGGGGTGTTTTTCAGTAATGATCAAGGGAAGGCCTCTGTGCTATGGAGGTACTGTGGCCTCATATGAATAATGTTTTAGAAAACTGACATATATGTGTATTAATGTATTTATTTGTATGTGTGTGCATGTGCATACATGCACATGCGTGTGCATGCACACAAATGTATGCACCAAGGTCTCCTGCAGTGATAATGTTATGAACTGAACCCGGATTTGGAGGCTCTGGTAGCAAATGTCTTTGACATCTGAGCCACCCACCAAGGCTCCACCCTGTTGTACACATAAACTTTGACCAAGTAGGTACTGACCCCTGAGCTAAGCAGAGAGAATGAAAACTTTTTTCTGGTTCCCATGCTTCTTCAGGTGTGTGACAGGAAGAGGGATCTGTTTCTCAACACTTGCAGGACTGGACTGTGTCAAAATTTACCCATCAGATATCAGGGGAGAATTCTGAAAACGTAAACTACAATTTTATCCACATTACTGAGGAAAGAATTGTAGCTGAGATCCTGTTAAGCACTCCTCCACATTAGGGCACTTGTCTCTCTTCTAACTGACTATGAATCACCATGGTGACATTACATGTCAGAGCCCATAGTGACATCAGCAGATAGTTGCTTCCCTACAGAGGTTCTAGAACAGAGGCGCTTTGGACCAGGCAGGACATGATTAGTGATCCTCAGAGCAAGTAGCGCTGATTTAGTGTAGGACTATGGACACTCAGATCAAAAAGAACGATAAATCCATCAGGAAACCAGTGGATGGTGAAGAGTCAGCTACAGCTAGAGCAGCCCCATCTGAGGCTTCATGTGATCCAAATGGGGACACAAGAGGAGGATCAGAAGCACAGGGTGATCAAGGCATGAATCGAGATCCAAGCCTCAGAGAGAATCTCCAAACAGAAGAACCAGACCAATGTGCAGCCGGCGAGGAAGACACCTGCAGCCTGCTGGGGCTTTCATTTCCCAAAAAACTCTGGGCAGTAGTGGAGAATGAGTCGTTCAAGTCTGTGAGCTGGAGTGAGGAAGGAGACACTGTGAAGATTGAGGTAGACCTTTTTGAAACAGAAGTCCTTCACCGCAGTGGTGCAGATAAAATTTTTGAAATGGACAGCTTAAAGTGTTTCATCTGTGAACTTAATCTTCATGGATTCATAAATATATGCACAAAGAACTCACCAGTGCACTCTGCAAAGAAGAACATGATGGTAAAGTAAAATTCATTTGTGTCCAATTTTCTATGAGAGAAAACATCTTTGTATATTCCCACTCCCAGTGCCACGAACAAGGGGCTGTAATCTTTTAATTTTCAAGGATAATTGAAACTATTCACTGAATGGTAAATGAATCGAGTACAAAAGTAGAATGTTTGAGGGAATTACCATGGGATATATTTTATAATCATGGAAAATGTTAATAAAAATTTTTAAAAAAGTAGAATGTTTGACATTAAAATATGTGCAGTGCCCTTAGATAGGTGCAGGGTAGGAGGACTCTTGGAGGTCAGGTCATGGCCTACATATGGATCACAACCTTCACCTGTGAGTAGTTTGTTTCTAGTGAGGTCATGCTGAAGGGCACCAGGGCCACTGCAGGCAATGAAAGTCGTTTTCTCCATCACATAATCAGTTGAGCACGATGGGACAATGTGACAGTCATGCATGCTTTACCTCAGAATGACTAAAAGCTTCCTTTTCCTTTCAGATCTACCAAAATGCAAACTTTCAGAGGGACAACCCAAGGCTGCTCAAGAACATCTGGAGAAGAGGAGATCAATGCAGCTCTGCTCAGGAAGACCCATGCTGCAAGAGAAGGACGCTCGTCTACCCCCGATGCTCTCCACGCCTTCAGAAGAAGGAGGAAGATGCCATCTCCCCGAAGGAAGCCCCCAAGGACCAGGCACCCCGAGGCCAGGACACCTTCATTCCAACTGGTGTCACTGGGTGCCCCCTAGCACTGTGCCCTCCTCAGGAGCACAGTGTCCCATGTGGAGAATGCTCCTCTGAGGATGGCACCATGGTGTCTCCAGCTAGTGACAAAATTGAGGGGTCTGGGCAGGTGAGCATCAGGTCCTCATGGTACCTTTATTGGGGTTCAGTGATATCTTTCTACAACAAGTGTTCTTCCATTCTGAAGGCTGTCTTGGCAGCCATTTCGTTAAGTGACCTGTCTGATGGGGAGACAGAGGACGACTCCACAAGTGAGTCCTCTGATGAGGAAGAGCAGGAGGGCTTCCGTCAAAATAAGTGTGTAATCTGTAAGCTACTCAAGGGCATTTCTCGTTCATGAGCTCCCCGGCCATGGAACACTGAAAAAAAGTCCTTGTTTACTAATTACAACCTAGTTTATTCCTATAAAAAAACTACAAACCCCATGGTATTAAATAAATAATCTCAACTTCTGATTTAGACTGCTCAGTACAGCTTGACCTTGTAATTTAACACCTTTTTTCAGCAACTCAGGATTTTTTTTGGAAATGCAGTCTCCACCCTGACAGTAAGCCAGAATCGTCCAGAGGGTTTGCTCTGGCATAAACCAAGGCACCCTGTGTAACAACAGAGGCATTTATTTGTTAACTACTGGAAACCAAGATAGCACTGAATGGATTTTCACATACTAGTTCTTCTCAGAGAACACTGGGGACCTACCAAACCATATTGGGGGAATCTTGGTTTTAGCAACATAGGTCTCCATGCACAAAGTGTAGTCCATGTCCTCAGGGAAGCCACGAAAGCAATGGTCAGACCCAGCAATGCTGCTGATGGTCATAGGTACATATTAGATGTGCAGCAGCTGCAGCCAGGCAGCCACAGCCAACAGCATGCCTAAATTATCAGAACGTGACCACGTAAGGAAAGTGTAAGAGAAAAGCAAAAGAGAACCCCAGAGTTGATCTCTACAGATTGTTTTTTATTAGAGAAAACAGTGAGGGGCAGCAGCTTTCCCTTTGGATGGAGGCTGGAGCACTGAGTCAGGCTAGGGTGCAAGTTTATAAGTAGGATCCTAAGAAAAACAGACTATACCAGGTGCAGTTGATTAGAAAATTGTTGCTCTTTGTGTCCTAGTTCAGAATAGGCTTCTTCAGCCAGGAATGTCTAAGAGAGGATACTCAGATGGTTACTGGTCCTTCAAGGCCCTCTAGGCTAAGGGAGCACATCAGTCAGGGAAAGATGGCAAACGTAATGAGGGCAAGTGCCTCTCTTGCCTTCTTGATTGCCCACAAGCTTTAATGATAGTTACTAACTCTTTAGTTCCCTTTAGTTTTCAGGGAAGACTTTCAACCCTTCAGACAGGCTGGTGACTTTTCTTATAATGACAGTGGATGGGGCAGGCATGGAAAGCCAGGTGGGGTGCCAGACTCAAGAGGACAGTAGTCTATGTGCTCAGTGTCCATGTGCTTCCCTTAGGCTCTTCCATTTACACATACCCAAGTACACACACAAGTCCATGCCCTGTGCAGAGACAGCACTGCCACAAGCTCTCAGATGATTGCCAGAAAATGAGGCCCAGAATGGAGAAGCTAACTACCCCAGGCTTTGGAGTACAATTTAGTATCCCTACCCAGGACCTCTGGTGGCCCATCAAACTCAAAATGCTTTGAAAAAAACTGTAACACACACCCGACCATTAGCTCACAGGTAAATAGAGCCATCACCTAGCCAGAGGAACAACATTCTGGTGGCTCCTCTCTAAGTTGTCTTCGCCATATATGATACAGCTTCACAGAACAGCTGTCACCCTTAGGCCAAATTTTTCCCTCCTTTGCAGGTCTCCTTCTGGTTAAACAAAGTGGCTGACATTTCAAAGGACAAAGGTCATGTCATGCCCTGAGAAGAGCCTTTCCCCAACAAAATAGCTGCCTTGAGCAAGGCATTATTAACACCATGCACTTATGAGGGTCTAGCAGTTAAGACATTTGCCATTAAAGCCAAAGGACCTCCGTTTTATTCCCAGGACCAACGTAAGCCAGATGCTCAAGGGGTACATGCGTTTTGAATTCGTTTGCAGTGTCTGGAGTCCCTAGCATGTCCATTCTCCCTCTCCCTCTCTCTGCCTATCTCTCTCAAATAAATAAATAAATAAATAAATAAATAAATAAAGTTTTTTTTTTTTTTTTTAAGATCATACACTTATGAAGCATGGAGCACACCAGCTCATACTGACTTGTTCAGTGCTCTCAGTAACTGATAACCTTGAGCTGTGTTTTTGTTAAGCCTAATTGTACTTTTCCCTGCTCATGAGGTGGAGAAACACCTTACAAAAGTGTTTGTTTTTTTCTTTTTTCTAACAGGCACTGTCCATGCTAGAACTTGTGCTCACACATCTCTCTTAGACTATCGTACCCTATGAATTGATTGTACCACTTGCAATGCTAAAGCCAGGAGATCCCCAGGCACAAAGTGGGAAGAGTTATGGAAAAGATGCTGCCAAGCTCCAACTAGAATGAATCCCAGCACAGCATGATGCAGGCATTGCAAGTGGTACAATCACCCCCACCCCCCCTTGCAGGCCAACTACACTCCTTACCCATTTTCTCTGACCCCCGCCCACAGCATGCCTTCCCCTCACGTACCCCCACCAACCGGGGTCAGGGGGCCTTCCTCACTCTCATGGACCCCTTCCCATGGCTTGCCTTCCCCCACTCTCCAGACCCAGGCAGTCCGCAGGCCTTCCATATCTCCCAGAGGAACTCTACCATCCACGTGATTTCCCCTCTCTCCTGGACTCCTGCCTACTGCTGCCTTCCCCTCTCTCAGGACCCCGCCATCTGCACACCTTCCTCTCTTTCAGGGATCCCCATTGACTGCACGCATTCCCCTCTCCGGACCCCCAGAAGTCTGGTCACCTTTCACTCTCCCAAACCCTCCAGCCTTCCCCACTCTCCCAGAACCCGAAAACCTCGAGCCTACCCCTCTCCCACCCAGACCCCAGCCTTCCCAGCGTCTTCCCCTCTCCCAGGGACCCCCTTCCCCCGCTGCCCACTGTATGTCTTCTCTCCCTGGGACCCCTGCAGTCCGAGCGCCTTCCCCTTGAGGTAACACCATTTCTCCATGTGGGCATCTGTGCAGAAAACAGAGTTCATTGTATAGAAGGGCTGGGGAGGATAGGGTTGAAACTTGGAACCACAAACACGGGGCTGAGGGAGAAGCCTTTGCTTGCAGCAGCAGCAGCTGCTGCTGCTGTTATACTTGACCATCCACATCACACACATCATACCAACCCCTTCCAAACTCACTGCTTTTCGTAACTCCAGCCCACACACTCCCAGTCACCCCACTCCCACTCCACAGTTTACAGCACATGCTCTTTACACTCAGTACGTGTGTTTTTCATGTGGTGGGTGGCATCCAGGGTAGGGGAGAAGGCTCTCTGGCCCAGGTCTCCAGGAGAAGGGAGGTACCAGAAAGAAGGGAAGGCCGCAGAGGATGGGGATGTGGGAGAGACGGGGAGGCTCACAGTCTGCGGGGATCGCTGAGAGAAGGAAAGGCCCTCAGGCCCAGGTAGGCGGGCTTCCGGGATCCAGGGGAAGGTGCGGGGTGCTGAAAGAGGGGAAGGCTCCCAGGCCTAGGTGGGCAGAAGTCCAAGAGGGAGGAAGGCACTGGAGCAGTGGAAGTCCAGAAGAGAGGGGAAGGCAGGTGGACACTGGAGGTCCAGTTCTGAGGGGGAAGGCTTCGAGAACAGCGGGGGACTAGAGAGAGGGGAAGTAGTTTGGGCCCCAGTGGGCAGGGGGGCCAGGAATGTGGGGTAGGCACACAGTCTGTGGTGGTCCATGAGAGAGGGGAAGGCGCATGATGTGCCGGATCGGAGGGAGGGAAGGAGGGAGGGGGAGAGGAGAGAAAGAGGGGGGGGAAGAGGGGGGCGGGCGGGCACAAAGTCGGCGGGGACCCTGAGAGAGGGGAAGGCCCGAGGGCCCCGAAAGGTGGTGGTCTTGGAGAGAGGGCAAGGAGCGCTGGGACCAGGTCTGCATGGCCCCAGGCCCATCCCCTTTCTCACGGGCCCTTGAAATCCCGCGTGCTTTCCCCTCTCTCATGGATGCAGTCCAAGTGTCTTTCTTTCTCTCCTGGCACCCTAACCCTCTCTCATGGACCCCCAGAGTCCACCTGCCTTCCCCTCTCTCTAGGACCCCCCAAGTATATGCGCCTTCCTTTCTCTGTCAGATTCCCGCAGTACCCCCTCAGTAGGTGCATCTCCTCCTCTCTCCCTGACCCCGCTCCCCCCCCCCCAGTCCACAGGCCTTCCCCTCCCTCCTGGACCCCCGCAGTATGCGCCACTTCCTTTCTCTCCTGGAACCCTGCAGTAGGTGTGCCTTCCCCTTTCTCCCGGAACCACGCAATACACGTGCCTTCCTTTCTCTCAGGGACCCCCATAGTCTACACGCCTTCCCCTCTCTCAGGGACCCCTGCAGTTCATGCATCTTCTTTTCTCTCCAGACCCCCACAGTAAGCGCATCTTCCCTTCTCTCCCGGAGCCCAGCAGTACACGCGCCTTCCTCTCTCTCAGGGATGCAGGCCACACGCCTTCCCCTCTCTCCCGGACCCTGACCCTCGCAGTACGCGCATCTTCCCCTCTCTCCTAGACCTCAGCGGTACACTGGCCTTCCTTTCTCTTCCTGCCACCAGCGGTACATGCACCTGCCTCTCTCTCCCAGAGCCCAGCAGTCCGCGCGCCTTCCCCTCTCTCCTGGACCCCCGCAGTAAGCGCGCCTTCCCCTCTCTCCTGGACCCCCGCGGTAAGCGCGCCTTCCCCTCTCTCCTGGACCCCCGCGGTAAGCGCGCCTTCCCCTCTCTCCTGGACCCCCGCGGTAAGCGCGCCTTCCCCTCTCTCCTGGACCCCCGCGGTAAGCGCGCCTTCCCCTCTCTCCTGGACCCCCGCGGTAAGCGCGCCTTCCCCTCTCTCCTGGACCCCCGCGGTAAGCGCGCCTTCCCCTCTCTCCTGGACCCCCGCGGTAAGCGCGCCTTCCCCTCTCTCCTGGACCCCCGCGGTAAGCGCGCCTTCCCCTCTCTCCTGGACCCCCGCGGTAAGCGCGCCTTTCCCTCTCTCCTGGACCCCCGCGGTAAGCGCGCCTTCCCCTCTCTCCTGGACCCCCGCGGTAAGCGCGCCTTCCCCTCTCTCCTGGACCCCCGCGGTAAGCGCGCCTTCCCCTCTCTCCTGGACCCCCTCGGTAAGCGCGCCTTCCCCTCTCTCCTGGACCCCCACAGTAAGCGCGCCTTTCCCTCTCTCCTGGACCCCCGCAGTAAGCGCGCCTTCCCCTCTCTCCTGGACCCCCACAGTAAGCGCGCCTTCCCCTCTCTCCAGACCCAGGCAGTCCACACGCGCTTTTCTTTCTCTCCCGGACCCGCAGTCCACGTGCCTCCCTCTCTCTCCCAGACCCCTGCAGTATGCGCATATTCCCCTCTCTCCTGGACCCCAGCTATATGCGAGCCTTCCTTTCTCTCTGGTATCCCCACAGTACGTGCCCCTTCCTTTCTCTCTTGGACCCCCTCATAAGAGCGCCTTCCCCTCTCTCACGGACAGGCTCAGTAGGCGCGCTTTCCCCTCTCTCCCAGACCTGCACAGTCCACGCTTATTCCTCTCTCCTGGACCCCCATAGTATGCGCGGGCCTTCCCCTCTCTCCTGGACCCCTCGCAGTACACTCGCCTTCCTTTCTCTCCGGAAACCCCATATTACACGCGCCTTCCCCTCTCTCACTGACCCCCGCAGTACATGCGCCTTCCTCTCTCTCAGGGATGCAGTCCAGGCGCCTTCCCCTCTCTTCTGGACCCCAGCGAAATGCTGGCCTTCCTTTCTCTCCCTGACACCAGCAGTACATGCCCCTTCCTTCCTCTCCCGGACCCCCCCCCCTACTATGAGCACTTTCCCCTGTCTCCCGGATCCCCATGGTCCATGTGTATTCCCCTCTCTCCAGGACCCCAGTAGTATGCCGGAGCTTTCCCCTCTCTCCGGTACCCCCGCAGTACATGTGCCTTCCTTTTTCTCTGGGAACCCCATAGTACAGGAGCCTTCCCCTCTCTTACTGACCCCCTATATGCGCACCTTCCTCTCTCTCCCAGAGCCCAGCAGTACATGAGCCTTCCTCTCTCTGGGATGCGGTGCGCCTTCCCCTTTCTCCTGCCCCTTCCCTCCCCCGCCCCCCCCCCTCCGTAAAGGCGACTTCACCTCTCTCCAGACCCAGGCAGTCCACACATCTTCCCCTCTCTCTGCACCCCTGAAGACCATGTGCCTTCCCCCTCCCCCAGATGGCCTCATTACTGCGTGCCTTCTCCTCACTCCTGAACCCCTGTCCAACAGGGCACTGGAGCCTTCCCCTTTCTCTTCTAACTGACTGAAAGCAGAGATGTTACAGGAAGTGGAGGTGTGGCTATCACACCTCAAGACCAGCCCCCAGTGATCCAGTTTCTACAAGACTCCACTTCTTAAAAGTATATAATTTTCCCAAGCTGCACCACCTGCTGGGATCAAATGTTCAAGCATGTGAGTGCATTTCACAGTCATACTCCAAAACCATACAATGACTACAATCAGGTTTCTATCTTCTTAATTCCACTCCTGGGGACTAAACTCCAACACATGTTTTGGAGAGGATATGTCTTGCCCCCAAGTTACAAATCTCTTGCTACACACGAACATTCAAAGCGTCCAAAATAGAGTTAGTTAACCTCTCCCTTCCCTAAGTGGTGAAAAGAGATATCGTTTTTTATGATTCTTGCTTAATTACATTCCAAATGGCAGGCTCTTGGTCAAGGGTCTTGTCTTCTCTGATCTAGGTTATGTCTGATTGATGGTCCTTCCTCTGGCTTCTTTCACACTCTACACTATTATACAAACAATCCCTACAGTTATCCATAGCAACACATTTTCCCTCTTTTGCCATGAGTTCCATATTGATCAAGGTCTAGCCTCATCACATAACACATCATTTCATCTCTGTGGTGAACCATTTATCTTGGTTCAGGTTCATGGGTTTTGATCTTTGAAATGACTTTTCTCCTCTTTCTATCACACCTTTTTTTTTTAATTTAATTTATTAGTTTTCTTTTCAGTAAATACAGGCAGTTTGGTACCATTATTTAGGCTCATCTGTGATCTACCCCCTCCCATTAGACCCTCCTTGTTATTGAAAATGGGTCGTGCATTGTGGAGTTAGCCCCCAGTTATTAGTGTGATAAATGTCTCTGAAAATCATGACCCAACATGTAACTCTGACATTCTTTCCGCCCCCTCATCCGCAAGATTTCCCTGAGCCATGTTGGGTTCATTTTTGGTCTGCTTCAGTGCTGAGGTGTTGGGGGCCTCTGAGGCTCTGGCTCTCTGATTTGGTAGGAGTTGATTTTTCTCTGCATTGATCTCCTTCCCCTTTGTGCTGGTATCCAGTTCACAGGAAAACATCACCCTTGCTTATTTCGCCAGTTGTCCTTAGTTTCAGTTGGGCCCCTTCTGAGGTATGTTGGGGCAGCTCTCTTCTTAGGATCTGCATCTATCTGGAAAAGAGAAGCAGATTCTCCAACGGAGAGTAAGTTAGCACCCAGAAAATTGAGATAACACTTACTTTTTTGATAGACAGTTTGATAGGTGTAGGCCCTCTTATACCCCGTGATTGATGGTAGCTTGATATTGGAGAGTGGGCTTGTGTTTGGGTATGGTTCTGACTTGTTTCCCAGCTCCAGCTAAGGGTCTAGTACCACTGAGTGGATCAGTTAGCCAAATCAAGAGCAATTGATTCCTCACCATGGCTGTGTACCACTATTGCACTTGTGTGGGTATCACATCCGGTTAATTGTTGCTACTTAGGTTAAACAATGTGTTGCTTGGACAGATCTTGGTCACTTCCCCCAGTCGCCTATGTAGCGCCTTCTGGCACTAGACACGCTGACTGTCTGGGGACTGACTCTCTCCTGGCTTCCAGCCATGTCATTCCATTTTACGTGTCAGCTGTGTATGGAGTCTTCAGCAATAGGGTCTTACCACTGGCCTTTGGTGGGTCATCAATTACTCTGACAGAAGTCTGTCATTGTTTTGGGAAACCTTGTAGGTTTCTCTGATCAAAAGCTCATTGTGGATTGTAGGCCCAAGCTGGAAGTGGGGGTTACAGGTCAGTGTCCACTAAGAAATTGAGGGAAAAGATAACTAATATACAAGAGTTAGAGAGGAGAGAGATAGAGGGGAGAGGGGGAGAGGGAGGGAAGGAAGATGTAGGAGATTTAGGTTAGTCTTGATCCTACCCTCTCCTGTGTCTTGGGGTTCAGGTGTTTCCTGTAAGGGACTAGTGAAGGTTCAGTCATTTGGTCTGTCTTTTAGGAAGTAGAATTTTATGGTACCATTGCCGTTTGGGTCCGGATTACTGTTTTCCACCCTTTGATTCCCTCCCCGCCCTCCCATCCACATCTTATTGTCTAGTCCATGAGGTACTTGCTGGGTATGTAAGGCATTTTGGGCAAATTCAGGTTAGGTGTTGCAGATGAGTGAGACTATGTGTCGATTTTTTTTCTGTGATTGGGTAAGTTTGCTGAGAATGATCTGTTCCAGGTTCAACCATTTTTCCTCAAATTTCTTTATGTCGTTTTTTCTTACTGCTGTATAGAATTCCATTGTGTAGATATACCACATCTTTGTTATCCATTCTTCTAATGATGGACATCTGGGTTGATTCCAGCTTTTAGCTATTACGAATTGAGCTGCTACAAACATGGTTGAGCAAATCTCTCTGGCTTTTGGTTTGAAGGTTTTAGGGTACATGCCCAGTAATGGTATAACTGGGTCTGTTGGTATTTCTATAGTCAGCTTTTTCAGGAGTCTCCATATTGCTTTCCAAAGTGGTTGTTCCATCCTGCATTGCCACCAACAATGAATGAGTGTCCCTGCTTCTCCACATCCTCACCAGCATTTATTTTCATTTGACCTTTTGATGTTGGCTATCCTTATTGGGGTAAGGTGGAATCTCATAGTTGTTTTAATTTGCATTTCTCTGATGATTAGGGATGATGAACATTTTCTTAGGTGTGTGTTTGCCGTTTGTATCTCTTCCTCTGTGAATTGCCTGTTTAACTCTGTGCCCCATTTTGTGAGTGGGGTATTTGTCTTCTTATTGTTTAGACTTTTGAGTTCTTTGTAAATTCTAGAGATAAGGCCTCTATCAGTTGGATAACCTGCAAATATTTTCTCCCACTCTGTGGGTATTCTATTGGCTTTGTTTATTATATGCTTATCTGTAAAGACACTCTTCAGCTTCATATGATCCCAATGGTTGAGTTACTGTTTAAGAACTTGAGCCACTGGGGTTTTATTCAGGAAGTCTTTTTCCATTCCTATATCATGGAAAGTACTTCCTAAATTTTCTTCCAGTAGTTTTCGAGTTTCTGGTCTTATGTTGAGGTCTTTGATCCATTTGGATTTGAGTGTTGTGCATGGTGAAATGTGTGGATCAAGTTTTAGTTTCCTGCATGTGGTTATCCAGTTTGTCCAGCACCATTTGTTGAAGATGCTATCTTTTTTCCAGTCTATATTGTTTGGGCCTTTGTCGAATATCAAATAGCTATAGTTGCTTGGCCCAAAATCTGGGTCCTCAAGTCTATTCCATTGGTCTCTACTCCTGTTTTTATGCCAGTACCATGCTGTTTTTATTACTATGGCTTTGTAGTATAACTTTATATCGGATATGGTGATGCTACCAGAGGTATTTCTTTTGCTGAGGATATGTTTGGATATGCGAGACCTTCTGCCTTTCCATATGAAATTTGAGATCATTTTTTCTATGTCTGTGAAGAACTTTGTAGGGATTTTAATTGGAATTGCGTTAAATCTATATATTGCCTTTGGTAGGATTGTCATCTTCACAATGTTAATTCTGCCTATCCAGGAGCATGGGAGGTCTTTCCATCATTTCAAGTCCTCCTCAATTTCTTTTTTGAGAGTTTTTATATTTTCGTTGTATAGATCTTTTACTTCCTTGGTTAACGTTATTCCAAGGTATTTTATTTTATTTTTTGCTATTGAAAATAGGACTATGTCCTTTATTTCTTTTTCTGTGTCTTTGTCATTTGCATACAGAAATGCTTCCGATTTTTGTGCATTGATTTTGTATCCTGCTACTTTGCTATAGGAGTTAATCACCTTCAGGAGTTTTGGGATGGAGTCTCTCGGGTCTCTTACATATACAATCATGTCATCAGCAAATAGAGCTAACTTAACTTCTTCCTTTCCAAATTGTATCCCTTTTATTTCCTTCTCCTGCCTTATTGCTTGGGCTAGGACTTCCAGAACTATATTGAAAAGCAGAGGTGAGAGAGGACATCCCTGTCTTGTTCCTGATCTCAATGGGAATTCCTCCAGTCTCTCTCCATTAAGAATTATTTGGGCCTTTGGAGCTTTGTATATTGCCTTTATTATATTAAGATGTGAACCGGCCATGCCGATTCTCTCCAATGTTTTGATCATGAAGTGATGTTGTATCTTGTCAAAGGCCTTCTCTGCATCTATCGAAATGATCATGTAATTTTTATGTTTAAGCTTGTTTATGTGGTGTATTACATTGACAGATTTTCGTATGTTGAACCACCCTTGTGTTCCTGGGATAAATCCCACTTGGTCAAGGTGGATAATGCTTTTGATGTGTTGTTGGATTCGGTTTGCGAGAATTTTGTTGAGGATCTTTGCGTCTATGTTCATTAGGGAAATAGGCCGATAGTTTTCTTTTCTTGTGGCGTCTCTGCCTGGTTTTGGGATTAGGGTGATACTAGCTTCATAGAAGGAGTTGGGTAGTTTTCCCTGTTCTTCGATTGTGTGGCACAGTTTTAGGAAGATTTGTTTGAGTTCTTCCATGAAGGTTTGATAAAATTTGGCTGGGAATCCATCTGATCCTGGACTCTTCTTTTTTGGGAGGTTTTTTATTACTTTTTCAATCTCCATGAGTGTGATGGGTTCATTGAGGTGGTTGATCTGCTCTTAGTTTAGCTTTGGTAGATGATATGCATCCAGGAATTTATCCATCTCCTCCACATTTTCCAGTTTTGTGGAAATAAGTCCTGATGATTCTGCCGATTTCACTGATGTCTGTTGTAATCTCTCCTTTTTCATTTTGAATTTTGTTAATTTGGAGTCTCTCCTTTTTTTGCTTGATCAAATTGGCCAGAGGTTTGTCAATCTTGTTTATTTTTTCAAAGAACCAGCTCTTTGTTTTGTCAATTGCCTTAATTGTTTCCTTGGTTTCCAATTCATTAATTTCTGCTCTGATTTTAATTATTTCCTTCCTTCTGGAGCTCTTTGGGTTGGATTTTTCTTGTTTTTCCAATGCCTTTAGGTGGATGGTTAAGCTATTGATTTGGGATTTTTCTGTCTTTTTTATGAAGGCATTGAGTGCTATGAATTTTCCCCTGAGGACTGCCTTCATTGTGTCCCACAAGTTTTGGTATGATGTGTTCTCATTGTCATTCAATTCCAGGAATTTTGCAATTTCATTTTTTATTTCATCCACTATCCATTTATTGTTTAAGAGTGTGCTATTCAGTTTCCAGTTGCCGTTGGGGCTCTTGTTGGTTTTTTTGTTGTTGATTTCTAGGAATATAGAGTTATCACACCTTTTTTTTTTTTTCAGTTACTTTGGGTGGCTGTGGCTTGTTTCTCTGCACTGCATCTCACAATGATGAAATAAAGGTGCCGGGCTCCTTTCCCGGAAAGTAGTGCTGAGGGAAGGACCAGGCCTGCTGGTTCCTCCCTAGGGGTTGAGGAGGATGATGAGCAGAAACCTCTCCTGGCCACCGGAGAACAACCACACTGAGTCGGGAGTCTTTTCAAAGCAGGAACTCGCAGAAAAAACTCACTTTATTGCTATGAGCAGTTGCCTATATCATGTTGGGGAGGAAGGCAGGGATTTTAGGATGGGGGCAGTGGTAAGGGCCAATAGTAAACTGTAACTATTGAAATGGTAATTACAATTGCCATGCGGAAGTGGCAGGCCAGAAGCCATTAGGTGTCTTGCTGAGTCCTAGCTGGCCAGAGACAGGTCGCCAAACTGTAGCTAGGCTCAGGAAGTTCCACTAGGCCTCACGCCTGGGCCTGTCAGAGCCCAACATAAAGGTACCTAAGGTCTTCTCTAGAGAAGACATTCTCTCATATCTTGAAGATGTTGAAAAACAAGCTATGCCCTTTCTTGATGGTGACTGTCAATTCCTTAGAGTCTTCTTTAAGTACACACTTTCCTGGTGTGTGTGTGTGTGTGTGTGTGTGTGTGTGTGTGTGTGTGTGTTTTCATTGGAAAACTTTTTCCCTGAAGAGATGTACACACATGTCATTTATCCCAGATAGAACAGAAACAACAGATCAAAGAATACTTGCACCAAAACCAGTTTTGGTAAGTCAAAGAATTTATTTATGTTACTTGTAAAGAAGGGTGAGAGGTCCTTACAGGAGCGTGGGATTAAATTGACAAGCACAGAAAGGTCACTAACACTGTTTAAGGAATCCAGGCATGGTTGTCATTGGATTCTTAGCATCAGGCTGTCTCCCACAGCTCTTACCAAGTAGCATCCTGTACTGTGCTCTTATCTAACAGTTTGGGAAAAGAGTTGTCTCTCTGCTGTTTTAGTTATGGGTCAGAACTTCTTCTTTGCTGGCTTTTTGAAAGGTGCCCACAGTCCCTTATTATCTGGAAAATCAGAATTTGCTTCCCCTGCATGTGTAAGTTGAGAGAGTAAGAATGTCTGAAAGGCCAGGCACACACCTTTAACCCCAGTACTTGTGAGGCAGAGGTAGGAGGATCACCATGAGTTCAAGGCCACCCTGAGATTACATAGTGATTTCCAGGTCAGCCTGGGCTGGAGTGAAACCCTACCTTGGGAAAAAAAAAAAATGTCTTCAGAAGAGGGTGGAGAGGTTACAATCCTGTACAACTTAATTGTACATATGCTGATCCAACAATGTGGTCATCTTCTACAAAGTCAAGCCACACACATAGTATACCTGTGGATACCCAACTATCCTTGTGTGACCACTTAAGAGAAAGCCACAAATACTTACATCTACTTCCATATAACTGGACTGGATTCCCTTCCATTAGCATGTGAGCTAAACACTCTGTATTAACCGGCTTCCTGTGACAATAACAAAATACCTAAGATAATTGATAACTGACTTATAAAGAGAAAAGGTATCATTTGGCATATATATGTATATAGTTGTTTGTTTTTTCAAGGTAGGGTCTCACTCAAACCCAGGCTGACCTGGAACTCACTATGTAGTATCAGGTTGGCCTGGAGCTCATGGCAATCCTCCTACCTCTGCCTCCTGAGTGTTGGGATTAAAGGCATGCACCACCACGCCCAGCTTTCATACATTTTTTTTTTTTTTTTTTGCTTTTTCGAGGTAGGGTCTCACTCTGGTCCAGGCTGACCTGGAACTAACTATGTAGTCTCAGGGTAGCCTCGAACTCATGGTGATCCTCCTACCTCTGCCTCCCAAGTGCTGGGATTAAAGGCGTGCGCCACCACGCCCGGCACACATACATTTTTAATAGAAAAGTTTTTTGTTAACAATATTCACATAGACACATAATATATTTTGATCATAATCTCCTCTCATTACTTTTTGTGTCTCACCACCATTCCTTTCTCTCTCAACCTCTTCTTCTTTCAAACTAGTCTGACTTTCATTTCTATTCTTTCTTTCCCTTTTGGAACTTTGTATTGTCCACTTCCATACAGTATACCATACCATACACGATATGCTATGATCATAATCCCCTCCCACTGATCTCCTTTTTCCACCTTCAACATCCCCCCTCCACTGAATCCACTTTTCTTTCCAACTATTTCCCTTCCATTAAAAAAAATGGTTTATTTTTATTTATTTATTTGAGAGTGACAGACAGAGAAAGAGGGAGAGAGAGAGAGAGAGAGAGAGAGAGAGAGAGAGAGAGGGAGAGAGGGAGAGACACAGAGAGAGAATGGGCATGCCAGGGCTTCCAGCCACTGCAGACGAATTCCAGATGCATGCACCCCATTGTGCATCTGGATAACGTGGGTTCTGGGGAGTCGAGCCTCGAACCGGGGTCCTTAGGCTTCACAGGCAAGTGCTTAACCGCTAAGCCATCTCTCCAGCCCTCCCTTCCATTTTAATGTCATCGTTTTTTTCCTCCTATTATGCAGGTCTGTGTAAGTAGCATCAACCACTGTGAAGTCATCAATACCATGCCCCTTTGTCTCTGGAGGATAGTGTTACAAACACACTGACCCTTCCTTTGGCCTTTATATTTTTATTATTATTGTATTATTATGGACATACTTAGTATGGAAACATTATGTGTTAGTATCATCCTTTCGCTCATCCCAGCCCCCATTTTGAAGGGGGCCCTCCTCATTAGGGTTGCAGGTTTTTGACATTTTAAAATTATCTATTTATTTAAGAGAGAGGGAAAGAGGCAAATGAGAGAGTGAGAGAGAGTGAATGGGCACACCAGGGCATCTAGCCACTGCAAAGGAGCTCTAACCTGGATCTTCAGGCTTCAAAGGCAAGCACCTTAACTGATAAGCCATCTCTCCAGCCTGATGTTTACTTTCTTTTTTTCATCACCCTAAGTCATCCATGAGTAAATGATGATGGCTAAATGCTGTGCAGGTATGATAGCCACTCCATGGCCTTGAATACAATGGTCACTTCCTTTCTGTAAGACAGCATACCACTCTTACTTATCCTTTGGCTGTTAAATTCTTTCCACCCCTCTTTTGTGATGTTTGCTGACACTTAGACGGGGTGATAGAGAACAGCATTAATCTATGGGCATCAACATAAGTATTTAGGGGAAATTTTGATAGACACAACATATCCATATGTTGGTTCATACATTTTTAGTTTGTGCATTTATCCAACTTAGTACTCAGACCCTCTGGTTTGTTCTCACTTGCTTTGTTTTGCTTTTATTTCTTTAATTGAAAGAGAGAGAAAGAGTGAGAAAGAGGCAGAGAGGAGAGAGAGGGAGGGAGGGAGGGAGGGAGGGAGGGAGAGAGAGAGAGAGAGAGAGAGAGATCATGTGTGTGGTTGTGGGTTCTGGGGATGTGAGCTTGGGTCCTTTGGCTTTGCAAGCAAGTGTCTTAACAGCTATGCCATCGTTCCAGTCCTGCTTTTATTTTAAGTGCTTTGTTAGCTTGTAGGTTTTCATATGCCTGTCTGTGCAACCATGATCAATGCCTCTTTGAAGATTCTCTATCTTTCCTCAAATAATGCACTACACTTTGAAATACTGACTACTTTAAGTGTCTTTCTTAAGCAGACTCAATATTAAATAAAACTGAAGAAAATAATAAAGAAGTTAAGTGCAAAAAGGCCCATGGGGTTTGAAGCT
Organism: Jaculus jaculus; assembly: GCF_020740685.1. Classification (NCBI taxonomy): domain Eukaryota; kingdom Metazoa; phylum Chordata; class Mammalia; order Rodentia; family Dipodidae; genus Jaculus; species Jaculus jaculus. Next base: position 7,901,608 of record NC_059125.1, read on the forward strand.
GCTCTTGTCTTCATAACAACAAAAAGACAAATTGAAAATCAAAGCAAATTCATAATGTTTGATGTTTGATGACAATGTTGATGTCTGTTCCACAAACCTTCCCTCTTTAGGAAGCTCATTGCAACACACACCATTGGCAGCAAAACAATCATAAGTAAAACTAATCCAGAGAGAAATAAGTAGGGGTTAAAGTGAAAATCAACTGAACAACAAGGTAATTTTTTCATTTTAAAATTTGTTATTATTTATTGATTTTTTTTTATAAAAAGTTTTTACTCTTAGGCCCTGTCATCCTTGCTCCAATTCTGCTGAAGGTATTCTTCAGTGGGGTTATTGGTATTCATTGTGGAGACCCAGAGGCCTCAGTCAGTCTCTACATGGTGGTGGAGGAACATGGTACCCAGGCTATTGCCACCCCTCCTGAGGTTCTCACAAGCTTTCCATACCCTCTTTTGAAATGCTCCCTGAACCTTGGCAGGCAAGACAGAGAGCTGATTTAGTGTTGAGTTCTTAAGCCTAATTATTAGAGAGATATATTGATGTGTATATCCACTCTTCTTAGTTAAAGAACAGTGAGAGTTCTCTGTGGAGCTTGTTGGTTTCCTGTCCTGGGGAATATGGCTTGCTTCCCAGAGCCACAGATGAGTTCCCTCCATCTAAATGGGTCTTATGTCCAGACATGAGCAGTTGGTTGCCTCCATCAGCTGTGTGCCACGATTACACAAGTGTGTGCTTTGTGTTTGGCTGGTTGCTTCTTAACTGGTGAGATATCCTGTTAATTCAATCTACAAAAAGGCAACTCTTAAGAGCTGGTGTTTATAATTGCTCTTTAGTTATTCCAGTAGTTTACATAGGAGGAAATACTGTAAAATGTCAAGTTGGCTGCAAAGGTTCGCCACCCAGCAGCTATCCTACCTTAAGGCTTGTTTACACAATACACTTCAGAAATTTATATACATTCCTAACAATGGACCCCTTTATATCTTGGGTATGATGGGTCTGCATCTGATTGAAATTCCCAGACTGCACCTGGAATGCTTTCCTGAAGTGATGAAGCTCCCATGTGTGCTTCCTACAGGGCATCAAAGATGACACAGATTAACAGGCACCATTTCTGACCATGCTCAGTGCCTTGGGTAATTGTAAAAGTTAGAAATAATACATGGAGAACACATTATAACACATAACACACAATAGCAACATAGCTTATTTCTATTAGAGTACCGTTCTCTATTATCTCATAAACATTGTCGAATTTCATCGATGTCTAAGTAACTGCTTTTTGAACTTTGTCAAGCCTCCCAAGGACTAAGCCTACAAGAGTGTGACACCACCTGTGGTGCTAGGACTCAAACCCTGGGCTTCTTGCATGATGAGCAAGCAGTTTACCCACTGAAGTACATGCCATGCCTTAAATATTTATTATTCAGGGCTGGAGAGATGGCTTAGCGGTTAAGCGCTTGCCTGTGAAGCCTAAGGACCCCGGTTCGAGGCTCGGTTCCCCAGGTTCCACGTTAGCCAGATGCACAAGGGGGCGCACGCATCTGGAGTTCGTTTGCAGAGGCTGGAAGCCCTGGCGCACCCATTCTCTCTCTCTCCCTCTATCTGTCTTTCTCTCTGTGTCTGTTGCTCTCAAATAAATAAATAAATAAATAAATAATTTAAAAAAATTTATTATTCACAATAGTCAATTCTATGAGATACACTCTCCCAGGAGCTTTATTGATCAATAATGCGAAATCTTTTCCCCTCACCTCATACCCTATCACCACGAAGTGCATTTATATTTAGAGCTAGAATGGTGATTTTCTTCACAATACATTCAGCAGGGAAGAGGGCATTTTGTTCTGTGTTACTGTTGATAATTCTCCATGGTCTGCTCCTGTGGAACCCTGAGAAAGAATGGGCCTTGCTAACATAACTGTCTTAATTCTGTCAACTGCACAAATGTATGTATATATGTACATATGTGGCATATATTTTATATGGCATATGTACATTATATTCATCACAGTTCTATACAGGATACAATAAATTGTATTAAACAGGAGTCAGGCTGGAGAGATGGCTCAGCAGGTATGGTGCTTGCCTAATAAGCCTAAGGAACTGGGTTTGATTCCCCAGTGCCCACATAAAGTCAATTGCACAAGGTGGTGAATGTATCTGGAGTTCATTGGCTTGCTCTGTCTCTCTCTCTCCCTCTCTCTCTTTCAAATAAATAAATAAATAATTTTTAAAACATGTTTTGTTTTTTATTTATTTTTTATTTGAGAGTGACAGAGAGAGAGAAAGGCAGACAGAGAGCGAGAGCAAAAGCGAGAGAGAGAGAGAGAGAGAGGGCAAATGGGCATGCCAGGGCTTCTAGGCACTGCAAATGGACTCCAGATGTGTGCGCCCCCTTGTACATCTGGCTAACATGGGTCCTGGGGAATAGAGCCTCAAACCAGGGTCCTTAGGCTTTGTAGGCAAGTGCTTAACCTCTACGCCATCTCTCCAGCCCAAATAAAATATTTTAAAAGAATATTTAAGAAGAGTAATTTATCGGATTACTTTATGACACACATGTATTTACATACACGTGCATATAAACACATGTATACACCCACATGTACACTTTGACATGCCACTCAAGAAATGCATGAAAGACACAATTTGTTTTGTTATGGTTTATTTATTTATTTATTTATTTTTTGAGGTAAGGTCTCACTCTAGCCCAGGCTGACCTGGAATTTACTATGTAATCTCAGGCTGGCCTCAAACTCTCATCAATCCTCCTACCTCTGCCTTCCAAGTGCTGGAATTAAAGGCATGCACTACCACCACCAGCTCAACTTCAAAGAGAGGATTATTATGAAATTGGTCTTGCTGATTCTACACAATATTTAGGTCATTAACCTAATTCTGTCACCAGCCTACTTAACATTTTTCTCATTTTTTTTATTTTGATAAGTTCTCATTATAGCCTGGGCAGAACTGGAACATATTCTGTAGTCCAGGCTGGCCTAAAACTCAAGACCATCTTCCTGTGTCAACCTTATTCATGCTAACATTATAGGTATGAGACACCACAACCAGCTAGCATTTTCTTTCCTTGATTATACTTTTGTTTGAATAAATAAAGCAATAAAACCTTATTTGTTAGTATGTAGCTGAAAGGCTGTTAATTACTGTGTTTGCATTTAGTGTCAAATATAATTACAATTCGGATTAAAAATAAGATTCATGACATAATTTCGATGCTGACAGGATGACCCATTTTACCAAATACTGATGTGATATAATGCTTTGAAAGATCCCATCATAACTGGATAAAACCATTACAACCAGGGGATCAGAAAGGTAATGGTTCCTGAAATTTCAGATAGTCCCTTCACATTATTCCACTGAAACATTTATACATCCTTTTTTTGGAGTTACCATTACTCTTAACAATAACTCATGGTGTGCCCATCAAAATGCCAGGCTGTGTTTCAACGGTCTTACAAATACTAATGAATTGGGACTCAGCTAATATGTCATGGTGCAGGACTACTGTGACATTTGTATCATACAGAAAGAAACAGAGACAGGCTGTGGCCCACTCTCATGTTCTTTCGGCCATCTTCCATGAGCCTCAGGGAGGCAGGAGGACCATAAGAGTCACAGGTTGGGGAAGAGTGCTGTGTAATACTGTCACTGCTCATGACATGGTCACCACACTCATGACCTCAGTGACTGACATGAGGTACAGAAACTATTTACAACCTTAAGCCCGTTTACATTCCATCAGTGGTGAAGGAGGAGAACATGGGGTCCCTCATCCCTCTCTGAGGGGTGATTGACAGTTAGTGGAGGAGGAGGATAGGTGTAGCCATTGGTAGTTTACATGCACTCTGGAACATAATAGGCCACCCCTGCTCATACAAGCAACACTATTTAAGTTCAGTGGGTCTCCCATACACCCCAGGAAAAATAAGTGATATGAAAATTGAAGATGGGCTAGTTGGCAAAAGGAAGGGGTTCAGTGGAAAAGGGACCGAGAGAAAGGGCAAGAAAAGGTAATGAGAGGGGATTATGATCAAAGTATATTATGTAGGGCTGGAGAGATGCCAAAGGACCTAGGATTGATTCCCCAGAACCCATGTAAGCCAAAGCACAAGGTGACATATGCATCTGGAAGTCCTGGTATGCCCATATTCTCTCTCTCTCTCTCTCTCTCTCTCCTTCTTTCTCTCTCACAATTCATTAAGTCTCTGTAGAGATTGCTCAGAGGTTAAGTTGTCTTCTTGCAAAGCCTAGGAACCTGGGTTGGAGTCCCCAGTGCGCACAAAAAGCCAGATGCACAAGGTGGTACATGAATCTGGAGTTCATTCACAGTGGCATGAGGTCCTAGCACACCCATTATGTATTTCTGTCTCTCTCCTCTATCTCTCTCTCTCTTTGCTTGTAAATAAATAAAAAATGCTTTCAAAAATATTTTATTTATTCATTTCTGAGAGAAAGAGAGAGAATGGATATGCCAGGACCTCCAGCCACTGCAAATAAACTCCAGATGTAAACCCCACCTGGTCCATATTTGGGTATTGGGGAATCAAACCTGGGTCATGAGGTTTGAAGGCAAGTGCCTTAATTGCCAAGCCATCACTCCAGCACTAAAAAATGTTTTACAAAAAGATTTCAACAATAAAATATCCTCACTTTAATGAATATTGAACTTAGTGGATGACTTTTCCTGGGTCAATATAATTACTTCTAGTATTTCTTTTTTTAAATATTTTATTTTTATTTATTTGAGAGAGAGAGAGATACAGAAATAGGCAGGTAGACAGAGAGAATGGGTGCGCCAGGGCTTCCAGCCACTGCAAACGATCTCCAGATGCTTGCACCCTCTTGTGCATCTGGCTAACGTGGGTCCTGGGGAGTCAAGCCTCGAACCGGGGTCCTTAGGCTTCACAGGCAAGTGCTTAACTGCTAAGCCATCTCTCCAGCCCATATTTCTTATTTTTAAAAACATATTTTTGATTCAGAATTTATATATAAGAATCTGCAAATCTAATTCCCATCAAATCATTGGTACTTCACAGCAGGTCAGAGTTTGGCATGCAAAAGAAGATATTAAGATTTGAAATTGAGGGCTAGAGAAGTCATTTAGCAGCTAAGGTGCTTGCCTGTGAAGCCTTAACTCATGTTGGACTCTCCTGGTCCCACCATGCATCTGGAGTTTGATTGCAGTGGCTGGAGGCACTGGAGTGCCAATTCTCTTCTCCGTCTCAAAATTACAAGAAGAAAACTGTGTCCTGATATTTTCAACAAAAATCCTTAAAAATAACCATTGGTGTCCCAATATTTTGACAGCCTTGAAAAGTAACAGTTTCCTGTAAAACCAGAAGAAGTCCTGTCATCACAACATGAAGCACAGCTGAAATTTTTTTACTATTTTCTTTTAGGCAATCAGAAATACATTTTTCTGTTATTTTTGGAACAGAATATGGAATCTTCATCAATTGTATGTGATAAAAATGAGAAGTAAATCTGGTTTGTGCTATGATGTAGCTTTATCTCCAGGAGGGCAGGGTTTTGCTGTGTAGATATCTGCCTTGCAGGCCAGTTCAGGAGCAAAGACATCAATTGTTGCCTTAAATATTTATTTGTTTGTTTATTTATTTATGAGAGAGAGAATGGGTGCACCAGGGCCTCCAACCATTGCAAATGAACTCTGGACTCATGTGCTACATTGTGCATTTGGCTTTATGTGGGTGCATGGGAATCAAACCTGGGTTCTTAGGCTTTGAAGCTAAATGCCTTAACCACTAAGCCATATCTCCAGCCCCTCATGACAGTTCTTTCTCTTTTTTTAATTTTGAATTTATTTGTTTGAGAAAGTGTGAGAGAGGAAGAGGCAGAGGAAGAGAGAGAATGGGCACACCAGGGCCTCTAGCCCCTGCAAGCAAACTCCAGAGACATGTATCACCCTGTGCATCTGACTTATGTGAGTCCTGGGGAAATCAAACCTGGGTCCTGAGGCTTCAAAGACAAGTGTCTTAACAGCTAAGCCATCGCTCCAACCCCTCATGACAGTTCTTACTCTTACTCACTGTGACATCTTGTTTGCAAAGTGTCCCCCTCCAGGTTGTTCCCAAGTGAAAGGCTTGATGGATCCAAGCAACCTGGGGCAGGGGGTATTTAGCAAACACACACCTTTGCCTATCAAATATGATTTCACTGTCTGTTCTCATGACATACTGAGAAATCTGCTCCTTGGGCAGTTTATCGTAAAGTCAACTGGCCTTCAAAATGGCATGCAACTCCATCATAAATATCATATTGAGTGCAACTAGTTTTGCAGAGCTTGAGAAACAAGGATAAGCTTAGTACTATGTGGGGGGAGATGGTCATAGTTGTCTTTTTATTACTTTTTATTTATTAATATGAATATTATTTTGGTTCTTTGAGGTAGGGTCTCACTCTAGCTCAGGCTAACCTGGAATTCACTTTGTAGTCTTAGGGTGGCCTTGAACTCCCAGTGATCTTCCTACCTCTGCCTCCTGAGTACTAGGATTAAAGGAATGCACCACCACACCCAGCTTATTTTTCATTTTTGACATTTTCATACTTGCATATAATGCATTTTGTCTTATGCCCCTAAATTAATCACTTTTTTTTTTTCAAAGTATGGTCATGCTCTAGTCCAGGCCGACCTGGTAGTCTTAGGCTGGCCTCGAGCTCATGGTCAATCTCCCACCTCTGTTTTGAAAGTGCTGGCTCTAAAAGGTGTGTGCCACAATGCCTGGCTTTTACCTATTTTTGGTTCATGATCATGGGTGGACTGTGTGATGGGAACTTACCAGTGGCTACATTACTGATTGACCAGACTCCCCTCTTGCAGTAATCATCAGCTTGCCTGGGATGTGGGAGTGTCTGTCTCAGCCATCCTTCCCCTACCCATGGTGAAGTAAATTTAATCTAGGAATATTCATTATTAAAAAAAATACGATGGGATATTTGAACTTCTAACCAGACCTCTTTTTTTTTTTTTTTTTTTTTTGCTTTTTTCTTAGCATGAGGCCCAATTCCAAAGTGCCCACCTATAGGTGCATGGACTCGCTTTCTTCAAGATAGTGCTCTTTGCTAGGTGTGGTGGTGCACACCCTTAATTCCAGCACTTTAGAGGCTGAGATATAAGGACTGTCATGAGTTTGAGGACAGCCTGAGACTACAAAGTGAATCCTAGGTCAGCCTGGGCTACAGTGAAATCCAACCTCAAAAAACATAAAAACAAAGAAATATAGTATTCTTAGAGCTTAGGAAAGAAGCATAGAAAACACCCAGTGTGAAGAAACCATCATCACAGGCTTTAAGTTTTCTAAGAGATTGCTTCTGTGAAGGACCTTGATAAATTTTAGTTAATTATTTTTGTCTTGTTAAGGCTGTGTCTCATTGTAGTCCAGGCTGACCCAGAATTCATTCTGTAGCCCAGGATGGCCTCAAACTCGCAACTATGTCCTACTACATTAGCATCCTAAGTGAGTGCTATCATTGAAGAGGTGCCCCATCAAGTCAGTGCTGGCATTGAAGGAGTGCACCATCAAACCAGACTCCCTTGTAAATTTAAAGATTCTTGGCATAGATTCTTTCCTGAGATAGCCCTTATCTTAAGGGAATGAGTTTGTTATTTTTTTATAAAAAACTTATTATCTATTTTTTTGCAAGGAGAGAAGAGATAGTGAGAAGAGAGACAGACAAAGAGAATGGATGTGTCAGGGCCTAAAGCCAACTGCAAACATACTCTAGAAGCATGTGTCACTTTGTGCTTCTGGCTTTATGTGCTTACTGGGGAATCAAACATGGTTTGTTAGGGTCTGCAGGCAATTGCCTTAAACAATGATCTATCTCTCCAGCCTGAGTTTATTATGTTTAAGATTATTTTAGCAAGTCACTGGGTCCCTTGAGTAGTACAAGTGCATGCTGAGCTATGATAAAGAATGGGGAGGGCAGTGGCTGGAGGCCCTGGCACACCTATTCTCTCTCTCTCTTTATGCCTCTTTTTCTGTCTGTTGCTCTGAAATAAATAAATAAAAATGAAAAAAATTAAAAAGGGGGTGGAGTGATGGCTTAGCAGTTAAGATGCTGTTCTGTGAAATCTAAGAACCCAGGTTCGATTCCCCAGTCTCCATGCAAACCACATGCAAAAGGTGGTGCATGAGTCTGGAGTTCACTTGAAGTGATTGGAGTCCCTGGTGCACCCATTATCTTTCAATATGTCCCTCTCTTCCATATATATATATATATATATATATATATATATATATATATATATATATATGTATATATATATATGTATATATATATGGGGCATGGATCACATGGCCACAGGGAAATGAAAACCTAAGTGTTATCAGGACATCCAGGCGTCCCAGACAAGGGGGAGGCAGCAGCCTCACTCCTGCTTATCTCAAGGCGAGATTATTGGGGTCTAGGCCAGCTGCAACCTCCTGGGGTCCTTAGCCATGCCTGACAGTTTGGGGCTGGTCAATGCCATTGTAGATAGGAATTTGTCCTTGAAATCTACCTTGGTTATAGATTCATTCCAAAGATCAGTTGTGTAACAAGATGATAGAATTCAGTTTAAAAATATTTTCTTCAGAAAATAAAACAGAAGATGTTTATAGAAAAAGTTTGTTACAGACAATATGACAGAAGAAGTATAAATATAAATCCCTGCACTTGGGAGGTTGTGGCAGGAGGATTGCCATGTGTTCAAGTACAGCTTGGTCTATGTTGTAAATTTCAGGCCACCCTGACCTATAGAGTCTGCATCTCAAAAAATTTAAAGAATATATCATATGTCTTATTAAGTAACTAATAAATGAAGTCTGGGTATATGGACATTTAGGATATATTTGTAAAAATACACAGGAGATGTTTGTATGCCATTCATAAGAATAAGTTAGTTGGGGGCTGGAGGGATGGCTTAGTGGTGAAGACATTTGCCTGCAAAGCCAAAGGACTATTCCCCAGGTCCCAAATTAGCCAGATGCACAAGGTGGCACTTGCATCTGGAGTTCATTTGCAGTGGACGGAGGCCCTGGCATGCACATTCCTCCCCCCTGCTTCTTCTTTGTCAAATAAATAAATGAAAATGAAAAACAAAAAGTTAAAAAATAAAAATAAGTTAGTTGGCATTCAAATGTATTTCTTCCTTCCTTCCTCCTCCCTCCGCCTCCCTCCATTCTTCTTTCCTTCCTTCTTTGCTTCCTTCCTCTCTCCAACTCCTCATCTTTCTCTTTCTTTCTGTCTTTTTTTTTCTTTCTTTCACTTTTGTGGTTCTGTAGATCAAACCCAAGACACAAGACCTCATGCAGGCGAGGTAGGTACTCTACCACTGAACTACCATTGAACCTTGCCAGGCTCCTTCCCGGGGGGTAGAGCTGAGGAAGGACCAGGCCAGCTGGTTCCTCCCAAGGGGTTGAGGAGAAGGGTGGATGTCAGATGACTCAGAACCTCCCCTAGTCACCCGAGAAAAACCACACTGAGTCGGGAGTCTTGTCGAAGGAGGAACTCACTTTATTGTTACAAGCAGTTGCCTATATCATGTTGGGGACGAAGGTGGGGATTTTAGGATGGGGGAAGAGGGAAGAAACAATAGTAAACTGTGACTATTAAAATGATAATTCTGGGCTGGAGAGATGGCTTAATGGTTAAGCACTTGCCTGTGAAGCCTAACGACCCCGGTTCGAGGCTCGGTTCCCCAGGTCCCACGTTAGCCAGATGCACAAGGGGGCGCACGCGTCTGGAGTTCGTTTGCAGAGGCTGGAGGCCCTGGCGCGCCCATTCTCTCTCTCTCCCTCTATCTGTCTTTCTCTCTGTGTCTGTCGCTCTCAAATAAATAAATAAATAATTTAAAATAAAATAAAATGATAATTCCAACTCCTGCTCAGAAGTAGCAGGCCAGAAGCCATTAGGTGTCTTGCTGAGTCCTAGCTGACCAGAGACAGGTCGCCAAACTTTAGCTAGGCTCAGGAAGTTCTACTAGGCCTCACGCCTGGGCCTCTCAAGGCCCAATAGAACCTTCTTTTTAATGTTTTTTTTTTTAATGTGTGTGTGTGAGAGAGACAGAGACAGAGAGAGAGAGAGAGCAGGATGTTAATTAGTTAGGTGTGGCGGGGTGAGGGGATGGAATCAGGTATGGCAGGGTGGGGGGGATGAGGAAAGGTCGGAAGTTGCTCAGGGCAGAAGTTATCTCAGGGCAGAGGTTATCTCAGGGCAAAGATCTGTTCAGGGCTCATCTCCTCGTCTCCAACATCTCCCCCTCTTCTGTATACAAGGACCAGGATAGGGAGGTTACCGCGACCCCTTAATGATGTCCCAAAGAAGGGCTTGTTTTGGTGGCCGATTATTTTTGTTTAAGAGTAGAAATGGATCCAGAGGAGCAACCTGACAGCAACCTGACATCAGAGAGGCGAGCGTTCCCCAGAGTAGGTTGAGCGCTGTTACTCATAGGTCATTGATTTCGATAAAGTCATTTGGATTGACCTTAGAACAAGGGGCACAAACGGTCTGAGCCTGTTAGAAGGGCAGTGCTGGACCCTTACCCGTCATTGGATCGGCCTCCTCTCGGCGAGGTCGTCCTCTCTTAGGCGGGTCGAGACTTAGCCACCCGTTCCGTCGCTGACTTACCAGACCACTCACTTTGTGGAAATGTAACGCATTTTGCTCTCAACAAGACCGTCAATGCCACATAAGGATCCTGGAGGAAATATGTTTGGTAGCCAATTAGTATGAGGGGTTGCGGAGACCTGAGTTATTATTCGGAGGGGCGGGACCAAAATTTCCACCCCAGGGTGGGTTTTTGCAGGGAGGTAAAGTCTAAGGGTCGAGATGGGGGGTTGTCTTGTTCTTTTGGCAGGTCAGCGGCAGATGTTTCTTCTGTGGCGAGGCGAGGTAGTGGACTTCCACCGGCTTGATTGCAGAATCTACCTGACGCTTAATGAAACTGGTTAGTCGTCTGAAGGCCGGGGGGCCAAAGGAGATAAGCAAAAGGAATCCAACAAAAGGGCCTAAAAGACTGGGAAGCAAAGTAGTTAGCCAGGGAGATGTGGAAAACCAATGTTTATACCAAGATTCTTGTTGTTCCCGAGTCCTTTTTCTATCCTCTAGATTTCTTTTAACTTTATCAAGGCTATTTTGTATTAGCCCAGTCTTATCTAAGTAAAACGACATTCTTCTTTGAGGGCTACACAGAGTCCCCCTTCCTTTAAGAACACCAAATCTAGCCCTCTCCGGTTTTGAAGTACAACCTCAGAGAGTGAGGCCAAAGAATCTTTGAGATCTTGTATCCCCTCATGTATGAGGTTAAGATCTCTGTCCACTAAGGCACTGAGTTGTGAAAAATGCTGTTGGGAGGTTACCAGCGAGGCAATACCTGTCCCGGCCCCTGCAGCACTAAGTCCCAGGAGCACAGTCAGGGTGAGGGCAGTTAAAGGCTCTCTTTTTGGTCTAATGGCAATGCCTTGATCTATAGTAGTTGTAAAACTTTCAGAATCATGAATGAAAAATCGTGGCAAAACTATAACTACAACACAATAGTCCTTAGTCTGTAAAAAGTCCTTGTTGACAATAAAGGGAGTCAGCCCCGTGGAACAAGCAAGATAGGAGTTACTAGGGGCTTTAGTATATATAAAGGAGTCATTGATAATAGCAGTTTGGTTGCATACTGGTTCAAGAGTCAGAGGAGGGAGCATATCAGGGCCTAATAGACACAGTCCGAGGCCTGAAATGGATGCAAGAGTAATACCCCCCTCTGGGGCAGAGTGCCAGAATAATCCCTCTGCACTGTTAGTAGACACAGGAGATGTAAGGATGGCAATTCCCTCATAAAAGGGAGGTCCTAGAACTTTTAATCTGTATGGCATTTCAATCAAGCTCTATAATTTTATTTGAGGAACTTTAAATAAACTTATTTTAAGTAAACTTTATCTATGACAACAGGAACGTATGGTATAGACAGTCTATTTCCCTTTTATTTCTCCCTCTCATGAGAAGACACTCTAACTGCTTTAGGGGGCTGGGTCGAAGACATCAGATCATTTACTACTTCCTGCTGAACGGGACACGAAGTGGAGACTTGTTGCAGTTAGAGAATCTCTCCTAGAGAGGGGAACTATTTTAATGTACCCCAGAATGTAGGAAGATAATCTTGAAAGATAACTTTGGAAAGAAAGAATAAAAGTAAGGAGTTACTGAGAAGTGAACACACAGCAAACTGGTCTTTTTGTAGGTCGAGGGAATCCAGGTAGACAGGCTTGGATCATCTCAGGACCATCTGAGGATGAGCTGGCTGAGATTTTCTTTCAGAACTGTTCATTAAATGGCACAGTAGTATTTAACATGGCTTGTAAAACAGATGAGATGCTAGCAGAGTTATCAGAAACATATACATAACATTTAATCTTAATAATAAAGAGCTATTTTTTATCTTTGGTTATACATTTTTCTCTGAGTGTTTAAGACCTTGCAGATAGCCAAAAGTTAATTAAGGATTAATTTTGGAGGTCATTAATGGCTCTCCAAAGAGACTTTAGGGACACAGGAGTAGCCCCATAGCTTACTGGTGTCTTTTGCCTGTTAGGATGAGTCAGGGCCATGCTGGCCAAGTAGTTTTCCCTTCTTTGGGAAGTTAGGAGGACTGATTGCTTCTCAATTGTGACTCTCCTGTTTTACATTGTACACCACTTTTGTTTGGGTCTCCATATCCTCCCTGCTCAGGAAGACAGGTGACTTACCAGGGGGCCAGTGTAGAAGTGTCCCATCATCTCCAGTGGCCTCATGACATGGGAGCACAGGCCAAAATATTGACACTTTTTACTCCGATATTCCAATTGGCTTTGGCTTCTACATAGGTGATTAACACACTTAGAAAGGAAGTTATATCAGCTTGGATGTACATACATATGGAGCACATTTAATTACTGAAATAGACTTAACTAAAGAATGGCACAGGGCTTCTAAAATCATTTTGTCCTATCTTTAAAATTTTTGTTGTACTGTGGTAGCATAAGCCATATATCTGAGGTATAGAAAGTAGGCACATCTCCCATTTTAAATATCCAACATTTATAAGTATAGGCAGAACCTGTTATCAGTCTTGAAAACAGTACCAGTTGATTTACAAACTTAACTTATTTAACCTAGAAAACAAGTAAGACAGTATAAGGTCTTAGCACCTGTGTGAAAACATCTTTGATTAGTTCAGATACCTGTGTGGGTACAAATTACCCAGAGAACATTGGAAACAGAACCATGGAGTTTGATTTTTTTTTTTTTTCAGATGAGGACCATTGTTTGAGCATGAGGCTGTGCCCTAAAGTAGGGAATATGTCTTAAGGGTTAATTTTGTTATAAGCACTGGACTTAAGATGCCAAAATTGAAACAGTTACTTTACATATAACAGAGTAGAATCTGGTCTTTTCTGAGCCCAAACAGCTAGCTAAATATTAATATAACCCTTGATAAATCTTTTTGAAAGAAAAAAAGATTATTTGACAACCAATGATTTTGGCTTAAACTTGATAACTATTGATTTCATGCACCACAGAAATTTTTTATTAACATAAAACAATTTTATGTTTTACCCATGACTTAAATTTGATAAAGCTCAAGCAAACTATCCCAACATACTTAAGCCTGAAAAAAATTTTTTTTTTCTATCACTGCAGCCAATATCCTATTTAAGTTTCTTTTTTGTCTCCTTTTTCCGTTATTTTTTCTCTCTTCTGCTTTCTTTTTTTTCCTTTCTTTTCTTTTTCTCTCTCTCTTATGATAAACCTTTTCAGCTTCCTTAATTATGTCTGTCAAAGCTAGATCTTGTAAACCCTCCAGATGTTGTAATTTCTTTTTAATGTCTGGAGCAGACTGCCTTATCTATGTCATTGTTATCGCTGCCTGTTGACCCGGAGAAGTAGGGCCAAAAGGAGTATATCTCCGGGAAGCCTCCATCAAGCATTCTAAAAAAATAGAGGGAGGTTACCTTAGCCAGATTCGCGGGGCGGCGAGCAGCCCCCCTGAGACCTGCCATCGGAGCCTGGCGGTAGACTGTCAGTTGCTCCCTACCTTCTGCTGAGTTGTAATTCCATTCAGGTCGGGTGAGAGGGAATCCCACATCAATCTCATTTGGGAGCTAGGTAGGCTACTCATTTGGGCCTGAGACATGCTAGGGTCAGGGGGAGGACCAAAGGCTTGTACGGTGGAATCAGGTCCTTCAGTTTCTAGTCCCTGTAGCAGGCCCATCTCCTCCACCCTCGGGCAAAGCTGGAGCAGGGAGAGCAGGGGGCTAATGTGGGGGAGATGGAATCAGGGCAGAGGGCCACTCAGGAGGGTCCTCTATTTCAGGATATATTTTGGGCTGAGCTGAGGGGTCTGGGGCCACTCGGCTTGGTTTTCTTGTGGCTTGTTGGGCCACTGCCAGGACTCGGGAGCCTGACCGTGGTGGGGGGTGGATCCAGGGCTTGACCCATGCCGGGGGATCTGTCACTAGGCTCTCCCAGACCAGGATGTATGGCTGTTGATCTGGGTGAGAATGGGTCCCTTCTGAAAAACAATATTCTTAACAGCAGAAATAATGGTTAGATCAAATGCTCCCTCTGGCAGCCACTCAAAGGAGCAGCAAGTCTGTTATTTACCTTTTTCAATTTTTACGGATAAGTCATGAGCCTTACTTCTAACTTCAGAGAAATGAGATACCTTCAGAGTCAGGGGGGTCGTCACAGTCTGTACCATAATTAGAAACAAGAGTCCACAAACAAACACAAAATAGATACTGACAAAAAGAAACCAAAAACTGTGACACCTCCAATGCGTCCAGAACAGAAAACCAAATGCAGTTTCAGATGGAAGATGCCTCTGTGGTTTCTCCTGAAGGAGAAATACACAATCTTCCTTTACCAGATAGGAGACTGTCAGCCACCCTGACTCTCCTCAGATCCTGGGGCGTCTCCCAGGATTGCAGCCTGTGGTCCTGCCAACCACCATTATCAGGTCCTCACGGTCCTGAACAACAGCTGCCCAAACTGAAATTAAAACAGATCAGAGCAACAGAAATCACAGAAATCACTCAGACAAACACTCAGACAAACACTCAGACAAGCAGCGCTGCAGACATTTACACTGTTTACCTCCAAGGGGGTCTCTGGAGTCCGGGGTAGACGTGCAAATCCCTGGACGAGCTCTCAATTGAAAGACCCCCAGAGGGAGACCTTCACTCAAGTCTCGAGATAGCATGCACCCAAAGACACACAGGAGACCCAACTTGCTGCAAAAGCATGAGGCTTTATTTAGGAAACCAGAGCTCTGGGGTCGACACATATCTCACGCAGGAGACAGAGGTGTCGACTCTTTGCCATTTCTTTAGTAGTAAGTTTTTGATTTAATTCTTTACTGACTCTTTGTCATTTCTTGGGATGAATGTTAGGTCCATCAATCATAAACCATGGACATGTCTTATCAACAAAAATAAAAAACTGTATAAGATCCTTTTTCTTTACCCATATTCCTCACTCTCTGAGAGAGGCTTTTAAATCCTTTATGAAAGAAGCCTCTTTAGACAATGAATGGCCCATCTTGATGGGACGGAATGAAGAGGGAAAACTTACCAGGTCTTGCCGTCTTCTTGGGCGGAGAAGCGGTGACCATTCAGGAACACTCCGGAGCTCGTGTGCTGGGGGCTCTCCGTCCGGCAGGGGTCCGTGCCTCGAGCCGCCACCTTGGGCACCACTTCCCGCGGGTCGGGACACAATTTCTGTCTGGATAGCTGTATGTCAGGAGTGGTATCCTTCCTTTGGCTCTTACATTCTTTCTTCAACCTCTTCCGCAATGGACCCTGAGGCTTGGAGGGTGTGAGTTGTTTCAGTGCTGGACACTTCTCTGTCCCTTCTTCTCAGCAATATGTTGCCTTTTGGGTCATCCCAGTGGTCATCACCATCTGAAAAGAGAAGCTTCTCTAACAAAAAATGAAAGTAGCATTAAGATACGAATATGACCATTAAGTGTAGTGTTTTCAGGGCAGTTTGGTGAGAATAATATATACATTTATCCAGTGAAGAGCAGGCTTTATATTCCTAAGGCTCACAACCTCCCCTGCTATAGGCTTTTGATTAGGTTTTTTGTTGGTGGTGGTGGTGGTGGTTTTTTGAGGTAGGGTTTTACTCTAGCTCAGGCTGACCTGGAATTCTCAATGTAGTCTCAGGGTGACCTCAAACGGTGATCCTCCTACCTCAGCCTGGGATTAAAGTGCTGCAATTAAAGGTGTGCACCACCATGCCTGGTTTTGATTAGGTTTTAAGTACCAGGCATACATTCCCTCCCATACAGCAGGCCTTCAGTCCAATTCGAGAGCATTTTGTTTCCCCCAGAGCAGACAGCACTATTGCACTAGTTCGGTCATTTGGCCTGTCTGGTCAAATTTGAGGCTTCCAGTGCCCACTGTTTTTTACCTCTGATGACTTCTGTCTCTCATACGGCTGCATGCGGTGCAGCTTTTTCCAGCTTTCAGTTGGCTGGTCTACGCGGAGTTTTTCTGCTCAGTGCCAGTTTTATTTCTCAGTGACTTTGCTGCTCAGACATGTGAAGTCTTTAACAATAGGGTTTTATCATCTGATTCTCAAGGGAACCCAAGGGCCTTGGCAATAGCATGTAGTGTTTAGGCAACAGGAACCTCCCTGGCCAACAATTCACTGGGAGGCATCCAATCCCTGGCACTGAAAATTTTCTAGTAACAATCTGGCTTCTTGATGTGCCATTATTCAAAAAAAGTAGGTTTTCATATGTCTTATTCAGAATATCTTGAATTTTGATTGACCCTCCCCACCCTTCTTTCACGCAATCTCTTCCCCTAGCCTCCCTTAGGCCCTTCCCCTCCCTGTAGTCTGTTCTCCTTACATATATAAAATATCATTCCCTGAAGTCCTTTACTGTCCTCCCTCCCTTATAGACTTTTTCTAGCTTACTGGCCTCTGCTACTCATTTTTGGTGCTGTATATATTTGTAGCTAGGATCCACATATGGGAAAGAACATGTGACATTTGGTTTTCTGGGCCTCGGTTACCTCACTTAGTATAATCCTTTCCAGATCCATACATTTCTAGGCAAATTTCATAATTTCATTTTTCTTTACTGCTGAATAGAACTTCATTGTGTAAATGTACCAGATCTTTATTATCCATTCATTTGTGGATGGACATCTAGGCTGGTTCCATTTCCTAGCTATTGTGAGTAGAGCAGAAATAAACATGGCTGAGCAAGTATCTCTAAATGTAGTGAGAATAGTCATTAGGATATATGCCTAGGAGTGCTCTAACTGCATCATGTGATAAATCTATTTTACCTGTCTCAAGAACCTCCACACCGATTTCCACAATGGCTGTACAAGAATACAATCTTAGAAACACTGTCCACCTTTTGTTGAGACAAGACCACTCATGGGACTGGAGTTCACCAAATGGTATACACTGGCCTGTAAGCCTAAGACATCACCCTGTCTCTACCTCCCTAGAGATGGGATGGCAGCTGTGTACCATCATGCCTGGGATTTTTACATGGATGCTGGGAAGGTGAACTCAGACACTTGGGCTGGTGCAGCAGACACTTAGTGGATTAGAACCAACCCTTAACCCCCTACATTGGTAAATTTTTGAAATATGTATGATATCAGAAATAGATAGGGCATGGTGGAACATGCTTTTAACACCAGCACTCAGGAGGCCTAGGCAGGAGGATTGCCAAGAGCTTGAGGCCAGCCTGAGTCTTCAGAGTGTGAATTCCAGTTCCATCCTGGGCTAGAGTGAGACCCTACATAGAAAAAACAAAAACATATCCCTATATAAAATAAATTAAAACTGGGCATGTTGGCAAAATGCCTTTAATCCCAGCACTCTGAAGGCAGGGGTAAGGAGGATTGCCATGGGTTTGAGACCAGCCTGAGATTTCATAGAGAATTCCAGGTCAACCTAGGTTACAGTGAGACCCTACCTCAAAAAACAAGCAAACTATATATATATATATATATATGAAAATAGCTAAATGGCTATAAGGATATTGATTGGTTATTTGTGGTATTTGAATATTCCTCATTGTAGGAGCCTCTATATCATGTGTAGATCTTAGACTAATCTTAGCCTTGATTAAAGTCATTAGCAGAGAGCCAAGAAACTTCTTACATTAACACTGCCCTGGCCTTAGGCTAAAGGGAAATTAAAAAAAAAAAACTCTTCAATGATTTTTCTTTCAGTTTCTGTGAGTTTTGTGAATTGCAGCTCAATAGTTTTTATTTGCAATACAAGTCTCTCTGATTCACTGGAGATTATGCCCACTGTTTTTCTATTTATTCTGTGGGCAGGGGATCCATCCATCATTGGCACAACATTTTGACTTCATTATCTTCCTTCATGTCCATCCCACCCTGAGGTCTCTTCCAGCTCACATTTCCAACACACTGCATAGTTGTTTCTCATCTGTAGCCACAGCCAAGCAAGTTTTGTTCTGAAGTATGTCACAGAAACTGGGAACCTGAGGTCTTGAATTCATGCAGATGTCACTGAGGGCTAAGAGATGAAAATTCACATGGACTGTAAAGGTGTTATGTGAAATAAAATGGAATAGGTAATGAATCATAGATGACCTGTGCAAGAATTTAGTTATCAAGAGAGAGAAAAGAGTGGTAGCTACTGGAAGTCATTCTTGCTTTCTTTTAAAATGTATTTTATTTGTTTGTTACAGAGAGAGAAGGAGAAAGAGAGAGAGAGAGAGAGAGAGAAAGAATTGGTGCACCAGGGACTCCAGCCACTGCAAATGAACTCCAGATGCATGTACCACCTTCTGCATGTGGCTTACATGAGTCCTAGGAAATCGAACCTGGGTCCTAAGGCTTTTCACACAAGCACCTTAACTGCTAAGCCATCTCTCCAGCCTTGCTATTTCTTTTGAAGATCTTTTCATTGCTCTTCTAGAAGATTCTCCGCAACAAAATATGACCGCAACAAAATTGAGCATTAAAATACATTTAGGGCTTGGTGTAGTGGTACATGCCTTTAAGTTTTATTTATTTGAGAGAGAGAAAGAGGGAGAAAGAGAGAGATAATGGGTACACCAGGGCCTCCAGACACATGTGCCACCTTGTGCATCAGTCTTACATGGATCCTGGGGAATTAAACCTGGGTCTTTGGCTTTGCAGGCAAGTGCCTTATCTGCTAAGCCATCTCTCCAGCCACTCCTTACTTGTTTTTTTTTTAAATCTTTTATTATTCATTTGCAAGGATAAAGAGAGAAAGAGAAAGAGAGTGAGAGAGAAAATGGGCACACTAGGGACTCTAGCAACTATAAACAAAATCTAGACTCATGCACCACTTTGTGCACAGAATCGAACCCAGGCTGTTAGCCTTTACAAGCTAGCACTTTTTACCACTTAGCTATCTCACCAGTCCCTATCATCACCTTTTATTGGTATAATTAATCCTCTCATTAATCCAAGAAACAAAACTATCTTAGCATTTTCTTTCTCTTTGTGGCTGTAATGGGTGAAACTAAGTTTCCAGGGCACAGGGATTCATGGATTTTGTTTCTTCTCCAGTCATGTTCTCCAATGCCCCAGTAAGCTGCTTAAAAGTTTTCTTTAGGGCTGGTAAGATTGCTCAGCAGTTAAGGCACTTGCCTGCGATGCCTAAGGACCCACATTCGACTCTCGAGGTCCCACATAAGCCATATGCACAAAGGTGACACAAGCGTGCAGGGTTGCACATGCCCACTAGGTAGCACAAGCATCTGGAGTTTGATTGCAGTGGTTGTGTCTCTGGTGCCTCAATTGTCTCTCTCTCTCTCTCTCTCTCTTGCTCTTGCTCTCACGCTCTCTCTCACACTCTTTTGCTATCACTCTCTCTACAATTAAAAAAAATAGTTCTTTAGCTTATTCTTGTCTTTTCTTATTGTTTATAGTAAAAACTTGCTTTCTTTCACATTTCTGTGTTGAAAGGGCAAGCATGCCATTTCAAGATCACAAGGAATTGATCGCTGAAGAGCTCCATGACACAGTCCCAGCCCAGCTGTCTCTTCCTTAGAGTCCAATGTGGCCCCTCTATAGAAACATCTTTGGCTCTCTGCACTACAAATATCTACGGTTTTCTATATAATGTTTGTCTTTTTCTCTCTTTCACTTAGTGCACCAATCTCTAAGTTTACTTTTCCAGCAAAAATTGAAGTTAGTGAAGTGTTGGTCAATGTATCTGAAAGAAGCTCTGGCATAGAATTGGAAAAACAAGAAAATTGGCGAGAAATAATTGTTTTCCTTAAAGGCCTTAAAGGAAGTCAGGCATGGAGTACAGCACACTGAGGAGGAAACAACGAACCTCCTGGAACAGTGTAAGAATTGTTCTATGACTAATTGTTCTGAATGGTGGCAATTGCAGCAAAGTATGACTCTTTACCAAAAACTGAGGTAAGAAAGAGTTCAATCGGGGGCCAAAGTCTAAGTATTGGAGGGACATGGGAAGGGAAATTCAAAAGAAATGGCTGGGGGAAAATGGGTTTATTGGGTCAATGGTGGGAACCCCCATTTTGTGGTTGTTTTGTCTCTCACCTTTAATATAGTAATTGAAAGTAGGAGCTCATGAAACCACACGTGCTTGACCACACATACATGGGGAAAGTGTGAAAATAGTTAATCATTTTATAGGCCTGACAACTGTACTTGAGGTAAATAATTACGGGATTGTTTGATGTAAAGAAACAGCAAAAAGTTTCTATGAATTCTGTGGAACTGCACCTTTCTTGAAGTTTGCTCTTGCATGACATGATCATAAGATAAAAGACTGAGGTTAAGAGCTGTGGCAGGAGAGAGAGAGAGAGAGAGAGAGAGAGAGAGAGAGAGAGAGGGAGGGAGAAACTCAGCTGCTATCAGCATTAGCCTGTCAGCTTGCACCAGAACTTGACTTTGAGTCGTTATTGTGCCGCTCCTTTCACACCTCTCTTCGGGGACCCTCCTTCAAGCCAGGGCTGGACCCCGGCATTTCTGGATGAACTAATCCTTATTAGAGCATCTGAAACATGAAGCCAATGACCACAGTACAGAGACTGGTATGAATTATGTGAAACTTACAGCAAATTTCCCTCTGACTTGGAAGGCATGTGTTAGAAAAGGATCAGAATGGAGGTTCACAATGTAGCTCTTCCCTTGGTTGATAATTCTTTTTAAAATGTATTTATTTATTAGAGAGCGAGAAGGAAGGAGAGGGGGAGAGAGAGAGAGAGAGAGAGAGAGAGGAAGAGAGAGAGAATGGGGGCACCAGGGCCTCCAGCCACTGTAAACAAACTCCAGATGAATGCACCAACTTGTGCATCTGACTATACATGGACATAGGACCTGGGGAACTGAACCCAGGTCCTTAGGCTTCCCAGGCAAGTGCCTTAACGCTCAGCTATCTCTCCAGGCCCTTTGGTTGAAAATTCTATCCAGAAAAGCAATACATGGTGTTATAGAAACTCACTCAGGGAAATAAAATGATTTGAGATTTCTGGATGTCTTCATTAATTGGAATCACTCCATGTCTGGGATGTTTTGCAGAAGATTCCTTATGGGAAGAATAGTTTCTCAGAATTGTGTAACATAACTAAGAAAGTTTGGGAAACTTTGTCTGCATGTTTGTTTCTGGTAGAATCACTTGGTCTATTTAAGAAAATAATACCATCCAACTATCATTTCATTCATTAATTAATTTATTCATTGGCTGTAGGAACAGACATGCATTTCTGTCCATTATGTAGGCCAGAAGGAAATGTCTTTTACTCAGGAGTTTTTAAACTGACAAGGAAGGTTGGTTTTGTAACTGAGAGACTGTATGAGTCTGTTTGTGCTACTGTGACAAAAGTTTTCAGACCAAATGATTTAAATGGGAGATAAGGGGGCTGGACGGATTGCATAGTGGTTAAGGAACTTGCCTGCAAAGTGTAAGGACCCAGGCTTGATTCCTCAGTATCCACATAAGCCAGATGCACATGGCAGCATATACATCTGGAGTTCACTTTCAGTGGCTGGAGGCCCTGGCGCACCAATTCTCAATCTCTCCTCTCTCTCTCTAATAAATAAATAAAAATAAAATAAAATAATGGGCCAAGATTCTATTTTTGAAAAAAAAGTGCAAGGCCGGATGTGGTGGTGTACACCTTTAGTCCCAGCACTCGGGAGGCAGAGGTAGAATGATTACCATGAGTTCAAGGTGACTCAGAGACTACATAGTTAATTCCAGGTCAGCCTGGACCAGAGTGAGAACCTACCTCAAAAAATCAAAAAAAAAAAAGGGGGGGCTGGAGAGATGGCTTAGTGGTTAAGCACTTGCCTGTGAAGCCTAAGGACCCCGGTTCGAGGCTCCATTCCCCAGGACCCATGTTATCCAGATGCACAAGGGGGCGTACACATCTGGAGTTCATTTGCAGTGGCTGCAGGCCCTGGCACACCCATTCTCTCTGTCTCCATCTGCCTCTTTATCTCTCTGTCACTTTCGAATAAATAAATAAAAATAATTTAAAAAAATAAAAAAAAACAATAAAAAAGAGTAATGAGAGCTGGAGACATGGCTTAACATTTAAGGCACTTGCCTGAAAAGGTAAAGGACAGAAGTTTGATTCACTCAGAACCATGCAAGCCAGATGCACAAGGTGGTGCATACATCTTGAGTTCAATTGCAGCGGCTGAACTCCCTAGCATCCCCGTTCTCGTTCTCTCTTTCTAATAAATGAAATAAAATAAATTTCTTTATTAAAAATAAATGAACAAGAGATAACTTAGTCCCTCACAATGCTGGAGGAAGGAAACCTATGGATAAGGTGGGATGCAGGGCTGGCTCCTCCCGAGGCCTCTCTTCTTGGCTTGCGCCCTCCTCCCTGTATCCTCCCAGGGTCATCCCTCTGCATGTATGTCAGCGTCATCTCCTCTTCTCATACAGACCCTGGTCCTGTGGGACCAGGGCTACCCCAGGTATCTCATTCTCCCTCAGTCACCTCTTTCTTTTAAAATTATTTTATTTGAAAGAGGCAGATAGAAAGAATGGGTGCACCAGGGACTCCAACCACTGTAAACAAACTCCAGATGCATGTGCCACCATGTGCGTTTGGCTGACATGGGTAGTGGGGAATTGAACCTGGGTCCTTAGGCTTTGCAGGCAAGTGCCTTACCATTGAGCAACCGCTCCAGACCCTCAGTCAACTCTTAGTAGATCCCATCTGCACACACACTCTCCTCTCCCAGGAGTCTGTTTAGTGTGTGAAATTTGAGGGGCCATAATGATTCAGCCATGTTATGTACAAACTAGCACTATGAAGGAATAATCTATCTGTCAGATAACAGATGACACCCTCGGAATTTCAGCCTTGAGGCTTGTCAAAACTTCCCATATGTTAGCAGACACCTTTAGGCCCAGCACTCAGTAGGCAGAGGTAGAAGGATTGCTGTGAGTTTGAAACCAGACTGAGACTACAGAGTAAATTCCACATTACCCTAGACTAGAGCAAGACCCATCTCAAAAACAAAACAAAACAAAAACAAACAACAACAACAAAAAAAAACAAAGAAAAAATGCTGTAGCAATGTAACATGCTGTAACAATGGTCTTCAGGTGAAGAGAAATTGCTCAGTGGTTAAGGCACTTGCCTGCACAGCCTATGGACCCATGTTCTACTCCCCAGTACCCACATAAGCCAGATGCACAAGGTGGCATATGCATCTGGAATTCATCTGTACTTGCTAGAGGCCTTGGTGTGACGATTCTCTTTCTCTCTAATAAACAAATAAATGAAACTTTTTTATTTTAATTATTTAATATTTTATTTATTTATTTATTTGAGAGAGGGAGAGAGGCAAGTGCCTTAACCACTAACCCATCTCTCTAGCCTGAAAATATTTTTTAAAATATGGTACCTGCAAACTCATCAGCTCTTAAAGGTGACAGAGTAGCAACACGAATAAACCCATCAAGTTCTCCTGGCAGGTTGATATAGTTGTTCTTAAACTTTTAAGAATTTTGGGTGTGCATGGTGGCACATGCCTTTAATCCCTACACTCGTTAGGCAGAGGTAGGAGGATCACCATGAATTTGAGGCCAGCCTGAGACTATATAGTGAATTCCAGGTCAGGCCCTGGTCCCAACCACAAGCCTCCTCCCCCTTTTGGAGCTGAGGCCTGCGGCTGAGTCAGCTGGGTGGGGAAGATAACCACACTGTCACCTAGGAAATACACAGACACAATTGGAAAGACATTCCTGATGGTGCTCACTAACTGCTATGGTTTTCTGTTAAATTGTTCTATGATAAATACATCTTTAAATAACTTGTAAATCTTTTATTTATGAAGGTACTATATGCAATGAAAAGAACTAGGCCTATTATTCTAGCTGCTTGGGAAACTGAGACAGGAGGATCACGGGTTCAAGTTTTGAACATAATAGCCTGATCCCACATTTTTAAACAATGTGATTTTTAAATTGCTTGGTAAAAGCCCGGTGTGGTGGCGCATGTCTTTAAATCCCAGCACTTGGGTGGCAGAGGTAGGAGGATCACTGTAAGTTCAAGTCCACACTAAGACTACATAGTGAATTCTAGGTCAGCCTTGATAGAGTGAAACCCTACCCCAAAAAATAAAATAAAATAAAATAAAAACTTAAATTGCTTGGTAAAAATAAGTACATAATTTTAATTTGAACTGTGTTTGATATTTTCTCTTTTGTTTGGGCTTTAAACAAATAAGATGTTGCTTATAGACACATTTTAGTTTCCTTATTAATCCAAATAGTCCAACAGGACTCTCCTAAAGTTTTCGTTGGCATTGGGTTTATTTCAAGGTTTTTTTTTTTTTTTTTTTTTTGGTTTTGTCTTTAGAAGTCAGATTTAACTACAGCCTATGGTGAGCTGAAATTTTATGTAAAGAAATCCATATGCTGTTACATGATATCATAAACATAATCACTGAGTTTATGTTCTAGGTCAACTTTAACTTACATAGAAAACAACAAAATTCTCTTCAACATGGTGGCACACATTTTCCAGGGATTTTAAAAGATTGTAATGCCCTGATACTTGAAAGGAGGAGACAACTGGCCTGAGTTCTAGGCCAGCCTGCCTCAAGAGGAAAATTTTAAAAAAAATTGCCTTAGTTACTCTTTTTTTTTTAAATTTTTTAAAATTTATTTATTTGAGAGCAACAGACACAGAGAGAAAGACAGATAGAGAAAGAGAGAGAGAATGGGCGTGCCAGGGCTTCCAGCCTCTGCAAATGAACTCCAGATGCGTGCGCCCCCTTGTGCATCTGGCTAATGTGGGTCCTGGGGAACCGAGCCTCGAACTGGGGTCCTTAGGCTTCACAGGCAAGCGCTTAACCACTAAGCCATCTCTCCAGCCCCTGCCTTAGTTACTCTTAATAAAGCCATTTCCAAGTGTGTTAGAGATATTGATAATGATTGTCCCCCAAATGGTTGTCATATTTTGACTGTATTCATAGACTTTTAACTTGAAAAAGTGTATTTCATGGAGTTTATTAATAAGAAATATCTCAAATCAATGGGTTATATAAAACCTGTAGACATATATACTCATATTATAAAGCAAATCTGGTTGTCAACTAGAGACTTTTGGTGACATACATACTAAGAAAGTTGTAAGTATTTCTGTTAAGGCTGCTTCTCTACAAATTTTCAACAGTAAGATGGTTAATTCTTTGAATCTAGGCTACTAGCTTCTTTATCAGTGGGTAATAGAATTAATCATCTTGGTGTAGTTTCTCTTAATAACCTTAATAGGAAACATGGTTAATTATGGGCTGAGATGAGATGATGGAACTGGGAAGAAATTGTTCAATGTTGGACATAAAATGCTTGTTAAAAATGCTTATATGCCTGGAACTTAGATCAGAATATTAAATTATGTGGATGAAGGTGTGCATATGTAGAAAGGTTATAGGAGATCTAAAAAGACCAAAGTTTACCTAAAATTAAATTCCTTCTATAAGGAACTAAAAGCTAATTTTCAGACTAAAACTAAACACCATGCATAAAGTTAAAGATCTTTCAACTGTTTACAAACCCTTAAGGATTCTCTGAAAGGCTTATATAGGGATATAGACTAATCTAAATTCAGCTTACATAAGACACAGGTGTTTCCAAAGTAATCAGCGTAGATATTCACATTCTTTGAAGGTCTAACCAGGTTGGACATAGACAGAACTCTATTACCTTCTAGGTTGCCATTGAGTAAAATAAATTTCCTAGGTAAAAACAAACAACTTCAGAGTAAGACAAGGAATGTCAGGTTGCTTAGCATGGGAAATGGGGAAATGAACCTCAGTCCTTACCTTTGCAGGCAAGTGCCTAACCTAAGTTGAGCTATGTCTTCAGCCTTTCTTTTGATTTCTTGATTAGCTTCAACAGGACTAATTTATAAAACACCTCCATCCTAAAACAAAGATCTGTTTAGGTCTCATTCCAAATTTTATTTCTCATTTCCTTAATTTAGCCTTTTCTCTTGCTAAGTTCTTCCCTGTTCTGTGACTGTAACTTTGATGACTACAAATAACACTTCCTGGTCACTACACATAAATGTCAACTTGCTCATATAGCAATTGAATTGAATGTTGTCAAAGAAGTTGAAAGAAGCTTTCATAACAATATTTTTTTTCAACTTTTAACATCTGTGTTGTGTGGATATCCAAATGTATTGCATTGAGGAAAATTTGCATATTATGGCTTCCAAGCTCACTCTTAAGAGTTTTAATGTATCTTACTTCAAAATTCATAAAGTTTGGAAGTATAATTAATAAATATAACAATTTCTTTTATTTTATTAATTTTTATTTATTTATTTTTCCTTGAGAAAGAGAGAGAGAAACACTAACGTCTCTATGCACTGCAAATGAACTCCAGACACATGTCCCACCTTGTGTATCTGGGTTACATGGGACCTAGAGACTTGATCCTGGGACCCTAGACTTCAGAGGCAAGCACCTTATCTGCTAAGCCATCTCTCCAGCCTGGATCACTTTTATTTAGTGAAGCTTTTTCCATAGTGTATTAGTCTATTGATAACATACTTTACTAGTCTTAGTGGTATGTGTTGAGAGTGTCAACTACTAGGGAAGGTGGGGCAGGAGGATTACTTGACTCCAGGAGTTTCTGCCAAGTCTGAACAATGTAACAAGACCTTACTTGAAGATAAAAGAAAGAAAAGGGGATGGAGGATGTGGAAGTGGCTTAGTGGGTGAAGTGCTTTCTATGCAAGTCTGAGGGCTTGATTTGGATCCCTGGCACCATGTAGAAGTGCTGGATGTAGTAGTAGATACTTGTAATCCTAGCCCTGTCAAAGTGGAAACAAGAGGTTTCCTAGGGGCCTGGAGAGATGGGTTAGCAATGGAGACACTTTCCTGGGAAGCCTTAATACCCATGTTCGACTCCCCAGATCCTACATAAGCCAGACCCACAAAATGATGCATGTGCAAGGCCACACATGCACACAAGATGGGACACTCATCTGGAATTCAATTACAGTGGCTAGAGGCCCACCAATTCTCTCTCTCTCTTTAATAAAAAGGCCAGACTGTTGTGCTTGCCCCCAAACAAACAAACAAACAACAAGTTTCCTAGGACTTGCTGGCTAGCCAGTCTAGCTGACTCTGAAAACTCAAGTTCAGTGCAAGACTCTACCTGAAAAAATGAGGTTGGAAGAGCTGAGGTATAGTTTAGTGACTAAATGGCTTGCTGTGCAAGCAGTGAAAATACAAGCAAAATGCCAAGTATGGTGGTGGTGCCAGTATTTTCAGTGCAGGCGAGGCACAGACAGAATCCATGGGACTCAGTGGCTAGCTAGACTAGCTCACTCTGTACTCAGACCTAGTCTCGCTAAAATGGAGAGTGATCGAAGGAACATCTGATGTCTTCACACAAGGACAATCACATACAACTACAAACGTGCATGTATGCATACCACATACATAAACACATGGGGAAATAGATGGGAGTGTTGCTGTCAGCTTCTCTTTGTTGGTAAAAAGCAAGAGCAACCAAGAGCAGCTTGTGGGGGGAAAGGGTATATTTTGGCTTAGGGAGCTCCATAATGGAAGGGGGGAATATTGGCATGAGCAGAGGGTAGACATCACCTCCTGGCCAACATCAGGTGGAAAACAACAGGAGAGTGTTAGGCGGGACCATGCTCAGAACAAAGGACCTAACAAGACGGCCATGCCTTCCAATAACCTTATCACCCACATTCCTGAGCATGATCGGGATCAGCAGTTTCAATACTCCCTTGCTGGCCAATGGCTGGCCCCCTCTCCCTAGTTGTAACCTTATAAGGAGACCTCTGCTTTCCCCCATCTTTGAAATAGTTACTTTCCTCAGCCTGCCCTTGGTTTGTAGCTAACACATCATGTCTCCCCGCCCTCCCCTTTAAAAGACCTACACCTTAGGTTCCAGATGCAACTTCCCCAGCCTCATATCTTGGGACCAGTGAACCTCACCCGAGAGCTGTGCCAATAAACCTGAACTAGCTTTACTGATCTGGTTCCTTGCATCGGTCAAGCCTTTCAGCGATTATGTCAGACACTGACAAGGGAAAGCTAGCTATAATGCCCATGTTTGCCCCCAACAATACCTACTCCAGGAGATTCCAGTTCTCAAAGTGCCATCAGCTGAGTGCCTAAGTACTCAGAACACATGAGTTTATGGGGACCATACAAACCAAACCACCACAGATGGCAACTGAAGAAAACACCCAGTATCACTCCACAGGTACGCTCATACACATACACACATATGCCCCCACACATATAAACATGCATACATGCCACACAAAACATTGCACTTTCTCTTTTGTATGTATTTTTAATCTATTTTCCATACAGTAAGGAACACTAATTCAATTGATAGCTCATTCAGTATAGAGCTCAATAATGTTTTACATGTTGTACACACACATAATCACTACATAGATCAAGATTTAAACATTTACACTACTCTAGAAGCCTCCCTGAATAGTTTTGCTGATTCTTGAGCCTCATTTACATGGAAACATAAAGAATTCCCATTCTTGGTTCTAGCTTTTTCACTTGTTATTTTGTCTACGATTCTTAGCCACATAAGTTTGCTCAATAGTTCTTTTTTAAACACTGTGTAGAGCTTCATTTTATAAATAAAGACTGACTGAGACATTCAGGACCCCACAGTTGAATACCAATAACCCCACTGAAGAGGAATGTGTGATTCAGTAGGATTTGGGGGCAGGGAAGAGGAGATATGAGTATAATCTTTAAAAATTATTTTTACAAAGTATGCTTTATTTACGTCAAACTTTTATTTATCCTGAGCATTTGTTTGTAGGATATTTGGGTCATAGTTTAAAATTATCCATAGGTCATCAATAGATCATGGATATTTTAGATGTAAATTATAACTACCTATGCATATATAGTAAGAATTAAAAGTCTTTGCTGTTGGGTCTTGTAAATATGGAATAGATGGTGACTTTTTAGCTTTGAGTTCCACCTGCTGAATAAGGATTAAGATATGATGGGCCTTCCTTAAGACATTGTCTAATAAAGTGGTGAGATAACTTTTCTGTTTATGAACAGGCAGAAAATATGTAAGACCTAAGCATAAATCAAGCTTAGTAATATTTAATACTTCTTTTTCTTATCAAATTGTCTTAATCCATTTTTACTTTTGTAAACAAGACTTACATGACATCAGAGATCATTTCACATAATACATTGTTCAAATAAGAAAATAGATTCTAAAAAGAATGAATTATTGAAGAGTGAAAAGCAAATTTTTCTCCAATAAATTTCCTCCTCAATTCCCATGGCACTGTAGTGGGATTTTTCAGCCAAACCAATATTCAAATTTGGGGACAAATAATTCTTTGTTGTAGAGGACTGTTGTTGGCATTGTGGCCTATTTAGTGGTATCCCTAGCCTCCTGTCTATAAATGCCAGGAGTATAACTCACTTGTGACAAGCAGTGGCTCCAGATCCTGTTGTGCCCCTGGAACACTAAATCTCCTTTCACTTGATTACTGGTGAATTACCATAAATCTCCTATCCTAACATGGTTCCCTGGTCATGAGTTACAGTTGTAAATTAAAATACATCCATACGTTATGGTGGAGGCATTGATAAAAGTATAAGATGTCGGGGCTGGAGAGATGGCTTAGCGGTTAAGCGCTTGCCTGTGAAGCCTAAGAACCCCGGTTCGAGGCTCGGTTCCCCAGGTCCCACGTTAGCCAGATGCACAAGGGGGCGCACGCGTCTGGTGTTCGTTTGCAGAGGCTGGAAGCCCTGGCGCGCCCATTCTCTCTCTCCCTCTATCTGTCTTTCTCTCTGTGTCTGTCGCTCTCAAATAAATAAATAAAAAATTTAAAAAAAAAAGTATAAGATGTCAAATAAAATTATCCATAGTTCATTCATAAATTAAATTGAAATAGATGACAAAAAGAAGTCTTTAAGAATTTTAGAATGACTGCAAAAGTGCTTTGGACCTTTGAATAAATGAATTGAGAAGAGACTAGACATTAACATTAGAGGGAAAAGAAATCTAGTCATGTTCTCAATAGTCCAAGATAACAAGCTTACAGATATATTGTCACATCTAGAAAAAAATAAAGCTATATGAGGTTAAAAGTAGGAAAAACTTTAAAAATAATATTTTTACACTGTAACCTCATTGTTATGAAACAACATATTTTCATACTTAAAAATAATAGTGGAAACAAGTAACAGTTAGGATTTCTAAACTTTGTGTAGATACAAGAACATGGATGGAGCCCAGAAAGTTGATGTAGGAAATCTTCCTCAGTTTCTCTCTGAACCATACTCTTCCAGACAAAGTCTCTCACTAAACTCAGAGCTCATTATCTGGCTAGCCAATGAGCCCCAGACATTCCTTATCTCTGCCTAACCAGTACTGCTATTAAAGGTGCATGTCTTCTTGCCTGGCATTTTACTTGAATAACTGGGAATGCAAATTCAGGTCCTCATGCTAACTTGAGTGCTTTATCCACCATGCTTTCTCCTTAGCCCTTATTTCCAAAATTTTCATAAAATTATGTGACTAATCTTTCAAAATACATCAGTTGGGTTCCCCAGTCTTTTTTTTTTTTTTTATGAACAGATGTATGTATAGTAGTTTTCCCTTTCCTCTTGTGACCTTTCCTTCTTATTTTCTATAGTCAGTTCATAAAGGAATTTCAAGTGAATGAGTATGTTATAGTTTTACAAAATTCCTGTTAGGCTTTTGAACTCTTTATTGACAACTTTTATAAGTAACAGGCAATATACCATAATCCTTTCCATCACCCTCCTTTTTCACCTCCTAAATCCCCCCCCTTCTTTCCAAGTAGTCTCTCTTTTCTATTTTGATGTCACCATTTACCCCTTCAATTATACTGGTCTTATGTAGGTAGATCAGCAACTAAGAGGTCATGAATACCATGGCCACTTTGTGTTTGACACAATATATTTAATTATATTACAACATGATAGCATTCCAAAGCACTCCTCCCATTCCTCTGGACCTTACATTCTTTCTGCCACCTCTTCCACAATGGTCTCTGATTGAGCCTTGGGTCCCATTAGTTGTTAATAAGGTATGTGCACAAAATGTCTATGGTAGTAGAAAACGACTAAAGGAACTTTAAAACAATCTATTGAAAATAAATATAAGGGCTGAAGAAATGGCTTAGTTAAGGTTAAGGTGCTTGCCTCCTAAGCATAAGGACCTGGGATTGAATGCCCCATTACCTATGTAAATTAGTTATACATGATCTGGAGTTTGTTTGCAGTGGCTAGAGAACCTGGTGTACCCATTCTCATTCATCCATATTCTCTTTCTTTTGTAAATAAGTAAAAATACTAAAAGCAAAAAAAAAAAAATATTTAAGGGATGAGGAGACAGCATAGCAGTTGAGGCACTTGCTCAAAGGACCTAGGTTTTATTCCCAAGAACCCACATAAACCAGATGCACAAGGTGGTAAATGCATCTGGAATTTGCTTGCAGTACCTGGAGGCCCTGGTGCACCCATTCTTTATTTAAAAAATCAACACAAAAGTTATACAAATGCATCTCACTGTTAAATAGATAAATATTAATTTAAGAAAACATGGACTATGTTGATAACTAACTTACAATGAAAGTAACTTCGATGAAATATTTTATACTTTAAATACAAAAATTATGTTTCTTATTGCATGGGGTTTTGTATGCATACCGAAATGTGTTTGCTTTTTCCATGACAGTCTGCTGCAACTTCTGAGACTCCAAATTCAGCCATATCCAGAGAGGCCAGAACCCAGACGTCCTCAGCTGCCACCAGCCAAGGCTGTGTTTTACCCAAAGGCAAAGTCATGCCAAACACTGTTTTTGTTAGTGGAATTGAAGTTAGTGTATGGTATTCATATTTCAATTAAATTTTAAAATATGTTGTGAAGGGCTGGAGAAATGGCTTAGGGGTTAAGGATCCTCCTTGTCTGCAAAGCCTAAGGATGCAGGTTCAGTTCACTAGTACTCATGTGAGCCAGATGCACCAGGTGCATGTATCTGGTGTTTGTTTGCAGTGGCTAGAGGACCTACAACACTCATTCTCATTTTCTCTCTCTCTCTCTCTTTCTCTCTTTCTCTGTCTCTCACATTTTTTCTCTATCGTGTAAATAAATAAAATATTTTTAAAAATATGTTGTGTAGCCAGGAACAGTGGTATACACTTGTAATAGCCACTTGGAAGCTGAGGCATGAGGATCCCTTGAGCCCAGGAGTTCTAGACCAGAGTGAGACCCTACCCTGGCTTAATAAATTAAAATTTAATCATTTTTCTAAAAAAAAATTGTGACAAATGGTATTTGATATTTATTGCCAATCTAAGGATTTTGTTGTTGTTATTGTTTTTGTATTTAAAGGTGTGATGGGACACACCTTTAATCCCACACTCAGGAGGCAGAGGTAGGAGGATCACCAAGAGTTCAAGGCCCCCCTGAGACTACTTGAAAAATAATTTTAAAAATATTTATAATTTATTCTGTGTTTAAAACCCACAGAACTAAAAAATATCCTTAAATACGTGCTATAGGTAGCTTGAAGATGACTTAGGGAAAATAATTTTCACACCATCAAATCTCTCTTTACAGTATACTTGAAAATATTGGCCAATGTCTTTTTTGTAGATAGAAGAAACTGAAATCAGAGGTGTAAGGAACCATGCAGATGCCATTACAAGATGGCGCCGGTTTCTGGTTTCTTCTTGGTCACAGTTGAAGTAAATAAGCACAGTGCGCATGTTCACTTATGCAAGCGACCTGGTGTGGGCAGATGCTAATGAGGTATCTAGGGAGTAACCAATCACTGGTGGTCACATATCCTTTGGTAACCAATCATTAGTGGACATGCAGTCAAGAACCCTATATAACCCGTGGCCTTTCCTGGTTCGTGGTCTTCGCATCTAGCAGCTTGGCAGTCCCCAATAAAGTGTGTACAGAAGAATCCTGATTGTGGCGTCTTCCTTGCTGGCGAGGTGGGTGCGACAAGTGGTGCCGAAACCCGGGAACAAAGACATCTTGCACCAGTGAAGATCCCTGTTTTTAGGAGGATTCAGAACTGACACACGGGATGGACGGATCCGGACTTTTTTCTGAGAGGTATGCTGCCCTGGGGGGTTGATCCTATTGTTGTGATTTTCTTCTTGCCCTGTGTGCTCATTATAGTTCTTGTTTGTTGTGTTTGTTGTTGCTGTAAGTCAGAGGTAGATAACTCTGCTGGCTGCCCGCTCTTGTACATAAAAGAGACAATCATGGGCAATATTCATTCGGGACCATTACTCCGTGCTTTACAAGGATTGCTAAAAGAGAGAAATCTTAAAATATCAGAGTCAACTTTAAACGGATTTCTGAAGGAAATAGACCGGGCTGCACCCTGGTTTGTAGCTACGGGGTCATTGATGGTACTGTCTTGGGAAAAGTTAGGAAAAGATCTGCAACGGGAGAAAGACAACAATACGCTAAGACCGGGAACTTTGCCTTTGTGGAGGATGGTTAGAGCTTGTCTGGATGATAAGCAGTGTGAAAGGAAAGTGAAAGAGGGCCAGAGGACTTTAGCGGAACATCAGGACAGTATGTCAGAAACAGAAAAAAGGGAACAAAAAGGAAAACAGAATAAAAGGAAAGAACAAAATGTAATGAAGGTTAGTGGTAAAAAGGAAACTAAGCTTAAAGATTTAGAAGGTAATAATTTATATCCTTTATTAAGTGAATTCAAACATTTACATGTGGTAAGCTCATCAAGTTCTGAGACTGCTTCTGTAAGATCTT
The DNA here is from genome assembly GCF_020740685.1 of Jaculus jaculus. Taxonomy (NCBI): domain Eukaryota; kingdom Metazoa; phylum Chordata; class Mammalia; order Rodentia; family Dipodidae; genus Jaculus; species Jaculus jaculus. The sequence continues at coordinate 7,935,955 of NC_059125.1, forward strand.
TTAAATCCTCAGACAGCGAAGGGGAGTTGGACTTGTATGATGAGGCTGTGTTAGAGGAGGAAGCTGCCAAGTATCAGGCTGAGAGATATCGCCCTGACCCACCTGTTGTGCCTTCTGCCCCACCCTTAACAAATAGGGAAGTGCTGTGATACATGGAGGGAACTTCTTTCTGTAAGCCAAAAGAAATAAGAAAAATTCACGATCCAGCTCAGGGCCGATATCATGAGCCCATAGGGCATAAACAGTTAAAGGATCTTGCAGAGTCAGTTAGGACGTATGGGACTAATGCCTCCTTTACTCAGGCTCAGGTAGAGAGACTCACTGCTCATGCAATGACTCCTGCAGATTGGTATAATACAGTGAAAGCCTGCTTAACAATGGGACAATATCTTGATTGGAAATCTATCTATCAAGATGCCTGTGCCACTCAGGCTAGACAAAATGCTGCTAATGGTCGGCCATTTTGGACTTATGAAATGTTGACTGGCCAGGGACAATGGACGGTTAATCAGATGGCCTACCCTGTGGAGGTATATGGACAGATTAACCAGATAGCTGTACGAGCATGGAAAAGCCTGCCCAATAAAGGAGAAGTTACTGGCAACTTAACAAAAATAGTTCAAGGCACAAATGAACCTTTTTCGGATTTTGTGGCAAGAATGATGGAGGCTGCAGGTAGAATTTTTGGAGACCCTGATACTGCTATGCCCCTTATAGAACAGCTTGTTTATGAGCAATGTACAAAGGAGTGTAGAAATGCTATTACACCATGGAAAGGAAAAGGGCTTAATGCCTGGATGAAAGCATGCAGAGAGATAGGAGGTCCTTTGTCTAATGCGGGGATAGCAGCAGCTGTCCTTGCTGCACAAAGGGTTAGAGACATTACTTGCTATAATTGTGGGAAAAGAGGACACATAAAAAGGCAGTGTAAGGGCTGGAGAGATGGCGTAGTGGTTAAGCGCTTGCCTGTGAAGCCTAAGGACCCCAGTTCGAAGCTCGGTTCCCCAGGTCCCACGTTAGCCAGATGCACAAGGGGGTGCACGCGTCTGGAGTTCGTTTGCAGAGGCTGGAAGCCCTGGTGAGCCCATTCTCTCTCTCTCTCTCTACCTGTCTTTCTCTCTGTGTCTGTCACTCTCAAATAAATAAATAAAAATTAAAAAAAAAGGCAGTGTAAGAGTCAGATTTCAGGAAGTCAAGACAGAGTTAATGTACAGAAGAAAGTTCCTGGGATGTGTCCACGTTGTGGGAAGGGTAAACATTGGGCCAATGAGTGTAGGTCAGTTAAAGATATTAAGGGGAGAGTGCTCACAAATGATTCTAATAGCCAGCCAAAAAACGGACAGAGGGGCCCTCGACCCCAGGGCCCTCAAATGTATGGGGCCATGAATGTCGAGCCACCCAAGGTATCCATGAGGCCACCGGGGAGCCACAGAGAGCCACTCCGGGTTCCGCAGGATTGGACCTCTGTGCCACCACCCGAGCAGTATTAACACCACAAATGGGCTGTCAACCAATCCCCTCTGATTTTAAAGGACCCCTGCCCCCTGATACAGTAGACTTGGTGCTAGGACACTTGTCTTCAGCTCTGAAAGGCTTAATTGTTCACCCTGGAGTCATTAATGAGGATTATGAAGGACAAGTAAAAATTCTGTGCTCTTCCCCTAGAGGGATATCTTCTATTTCCTGTGGGGATCGTATTGCTCAACTTTTAGTATTGCCTAGCCTACATGGCTTGTTCCCTCATAAAAAGGATACTAGGGGAACAAAAGGTCTTGGATCCTCAGGAGGAGGATGTGCCTATGTCTCACTGGATCTGGATGAAAGACCAACCTTGGAGTTAATTATTCAAGGAAAAATTTTCTCTGGTATCTTAGATACGGGAGCAGATACTAGTATCATCTCCACCAAATGGTGCCCTTCTAATTGGCCTGTCAATCAGTCTTCACAAACCTTACAAGGGCTGGGATATGAGTCTTCTCCAAGTATAAGTGCTCAGGCTTTAAAATGGAGGGATCATGAAAGACGTGCGGGAGAATTCATACCATATGTACTCCCTTTACCAGTAAATTTGTGGGGACGAGATATTTTACATCAGATGAAGTTTAAATTGACTAATGATTACTCTAGTCAGAGTCAACAAATTATGAGAGATATGGGGTGTGTTCCAGGAAAAGGATTAGGAAAAATGTTACAAGGAAGTCCAGAGCCTGTGACTGTTACTCAAAAATTAGATCGAAAAGGACTGGGTTTTTCCTAGGGGCCATTGAGGATGCTTTGCCCATACCCTGGGTGATGGAGGCACCTGTGTGGGAACCCCAATGGCCTCTCACCTCTGAGAAATTAAGAGCAGCAAAAGAACTTGTGCAGGAACAATTAGAGCAGGGACATTTAGAATCCTCACAATCACCCTGGAATACTCCTATTTTTGTGATCAAGAAAAAGTCAGGAAAATGGAGACTTTTACATGACCTGAGAGCTATTCATACTCAAATGCAAATTATGGGACCTATACAAAAAGGTCTGCCCTTATTGTCAGTTCTGCCAAAACATTGGGAACTTATTATAGTGGATATTAAAGACTGTTTTTTCTCCATCCCTTTGCATCAGAGTGATAGACAAAGATTTGCCTTTACTTTACCATCTGTCAATCATGAGGAACCTGATGCTAGATATCAGTGGAAGGTCCTGCCACAAGGCATGGCCAATAGCCCAACTATGTGTCAATTGTTTGTTTCTCATGCCATTAAGCCAATAAGACAACAATTTCCAAAAATAAAAATTTGCCATTACATGGATGATATTTTATTATGTGGGCAATCTGGAGAGGACCTAAAAGTAGCTTATTTGAGATTAAATGAATCTTTAAAATTAAAAGGTTTAATAATTGTTCCTGAAAAGGTACAAGAAGGAGTAATAGGTAGTTTCTTAGGTACAAAAATATATCCTGATAAAATTACCCCTCAAAAGGTCACAATCCGTAGAGATCATTTAAAAACTTTAAATGATTTTCAAAAATTATTAGGAGACATTAATTGGCTTAGACCTTTTTTGAGGATTTCCACATCTGAGTTAAAACCTTTGTTTCAAATTTTAGAAGGAGAAGCTCATATTACTTCTCCTCGTAATCTTACCCCTGAAGCTACTAAGGTATTAGAAAAAAATAGAAAAGGCTATACAAAGTTCTCAGTTAATTAGAATAACGGAAGATCAACCTTTTTCGCTGTGTATAATACAATCATCCTTGTTACCCACTGCTGTTTTGTGGCAGGATGGACCTCTGTTATGGGTCCATTCTCATTCCTCTCCAGGAAAAGTTATTGGACATTATCCTACATTAGTTGCAGAGCTTGCTTTAAAAGGACTTCAACTAGCCATCACACATTTTGCCAAATTTCCTAAAACAATCATTGTTCCCTATACTACATTTCAAGTTCAAACTCTCTGTGCCACTATTGGTATGTGGGCCATTTTAAGATGCACCTTTTCTGGAGAAATAGATAACCATTATCCTAAACATCCACTATTACACTTTGCTCTCACTCAAGAAATAATTTTCCCTAGGATTACTAGTTCTCAACCTCTTTTAGGAGCTATAGACATTTATACTGATGGATCAAAGACAAGTCTGGGGAGCTATGTTATTGACCAAGTGCCAGTACAATTACAATTTAATTTAACTTCCCCGCAATTGGTGGAATGTGCAGTAGTTGCTTTGGTGTTGCGACAATTTTCAAGACCTATTAATATTATCTCAGACTCCCATTATGTTGTAAATGCTGTTAAACAATTAGAAGTTGCTGGATCTATTAATGCTAAAAGTAAAGTAGCACATATCTTTCATGATATTCAAAATTCTATCAGAAATAGGTGTCATCCCTTTTTTATACAACATATTCGAGCTCACACTCTGTTGCCTGGCCCTATGGCTAGAGCTAATGATTTGGCTGATGTCGCCACAAAACACCTTTTTTGGGTTGCAAACAGGTACGAAGCTACTGTAGATTTTCATAAACTGTATCATGTTCCTGCTCAAACCTTAAGATATAAATTTCAGCTAACTAGAGCTGAAGCTAGAAATATTGTACTCCAATGTCCTAATTGTGCAGAGTTCAGACATACTCCTTGTCTGGGCGTTAATCCTCGAGGCTTTCACCCCTTACATTTGTGGCAAATGGATGTAACTCATATTCCTGCTTTTGGAAAAATGAAATATGTTCATGTCTCTGTGGATACTTACTCTGGTATCATACATGCCACGGCCCTTGCTGGGGAAAAGGTGTCCCATGTCATCACTCATTGCTTGGAGGCCTGGGCTGCTTGGGGAAAACCCTACAGTCTTAAAACAGACAATGGTCCGGCTTATACTTCAAAGACTTTTCAGCAATTTTGTCAACGCTTAGGTGTAGAACACAAGACAGGACTACCTTATAACCCACAAGCACAAGGAATTGTGGAACATGCTCATGGTACACTCAAGACATATTTATCTAAACAAAAAGGGGGAATAGGCCCCACGACGTTGGGACCTAAAGGAACTATTTCCCTAGCTCTTTTTACACTTAATTTTTTAAATTTGGACGTGATGGGTAGGTCAGCAGCAGATAGGCATTGTCTGCCACCATCACCAGTTTCAGAAAAAATAAAATGGAAAGATGTTATATCTAATCAATGGAAGGGCCCGGATCCAGTTTTAATAAGTTCCAGGGGAGCTGTTTGTGTTTTTCCACAGGATCAAGATAATCCCATTTGGGTTCCTGCCAGACTGACACGAGTGGTCAAAGAGAGTCCTGAAAAGGATGAAGATCGTGATTGCTGTGCTGATGATATTACCCCTGTTCAACCTGCCAGGGATATGGACAGAACCCCGTTGGGGAATACTCTCAGTATTCCCAAAACCTCTACCTGTAATGCATGATTTCTATTAATGCGAAATTAAGAGGAGGGTTAATGATTATTAATCAAAGAATTAATTTAGTGCAAGAACAAGTTGATACTTTATGGCAATTGGCACAATTGGGATGTGAATGGAAAATGTCTGGATTATGTATAACCTCTGTTCAATATCATAATTTCACTTATGCTGCAAATCTGTCACGCCAACTATCACATTATTTGCTTACTAACTGGACTACTGAATTTGATCAATCTGTACGAGAACTTCGACTTGCTATTACCCATGTGAATTCGACACGAGTGGACTTGTCTTTGGCTACGGGATTATCGGACTAGATACAGAAAGCTACCCTCTATTTGAAGGAATGGGCTGGAATGGGTTCCATGATGCTGTTGATGATCGCTGCTACAGTCGGATGTCTTTGGTGTTTCTGTAAGATGCAAAGTCAAAGACTCAGAGACAATGCCATGCTAGTGCAAGCATTTGCTGCACTGGAAACAGGACATTCACCTAATGCTTGGTTGATAACTCTGAAACAATAATGAGCTGAGGCCGAGGATTGGTGTTTACCCTGGGCCTCTTTGGTAATTGCCTGATGTGCCTTTGCGTAATTTTACAATTGCTTGACCTGTACTTTTCTCTCCTCTGTTAAGCTGTCTTGTGGCCTTTGCACCCTGAGAGCTTGTTCTCATTGCACCAGGTTAGGCATAAGACTTCTAGTTTTATTTCACACTCAGCCTTTGCACATCCCTGAGGAATAACTCATTGCACGGGATAAGGTGAGTTGTGAGTTTTCCAAGGCCTTATAACCTTGATCGCCTGTTGCCAGAAGTGGGAAAGGCTAGATCGGTGATTTGGTCTCTTGGTGTCTAGATAATAAAAAAGGGGGAGATGTAAGGAGCCGTGCAGACGCCATTACAAGATGGCGCAGGTTTCTGGTTTCTTCTTGGTCACAGTTGAAGTAAATAAGCACAGTGCGCATGTTCACTTACGCAAGCGACCTGGTGTGGGCAGATGCTAATGAGGTATCCAGGTAGTAACCAATCACTGTCGGTCACATATCCTTTGGTAACCAATCATTAGTGGACATGCAGTCAAGAACCCTATATAACCCGTGGCCTTTCCTGGTTCGAGGTCTTCGCATCTAGCAGCTTGGCAGTCCCCAATAAAGTGTGTACAGAAGAATCCTGATTGTGGCGTCTTCCTTGCTGGTAAGGTGGGCGCAACACAGAGGTGTCTTTGCTAGATTTGGCTCAGTAAAGGAAGTGAAGATAGTCAATGACAGATATGGTTTGGCCAAAGGGTGAGTAAGGAAAACATGCTCACTATAAATTCTTCAAATCCTGAACTCCTACAGGGTCAGAGAGCATACTGCTACTCAAACTGGCATTTGAATCTTTGGTATGAAATGTATTGCTTTGTTAATATATTTTGTGGATAAAAGTTAGTCAACTTTTGGGCTGATGAATTGGCTGAGAGGTTTAATGGCCTAAGACATTTGCCTGAGAAGCCTAAGGACCCTGGTTCAATTCCCCAGGACACAGGTAAGCCAGAAGCACAAGGGGGTACATGCATCTGGAGTTCACTAGCAGTGGCTAAAGGCCATGGTGCATCCATTCTCTCTCTCTCTTTCTCTCTCTCTCTCCCTCTCTCAGATAAATAAATAAATAAAATCTTTATTAAAAAATTTAACTTTAGGGTCCTTTATGTATAGAATCATGTCATCTGCAAATAATGATAACTTGATCTCTTCCTTTCCAATTTGTATTCCTTTTATGTGTGTCTCTTGCCTTATTGCTATGGCTAAGACTTCCAAAACTATATTAAATAAAAGTGGGGACAGTGGACACCCTTGTCTTGTTCATGATTTTAGTGGGAAAGCTTCCAGTTTTTCCCCATTTAGTAATATGTTGGCTGTAGGCTTGTCATAAATAGCCTTTATTATATTGAGATAGACTCTACTAGCAAACTGTTAGAGCTGATCAAAACCTACAGCCAAGTAGCAGGATACAAAATAAATACACAGAAATCAGTAGCCTTCATATATGCTAATAACAAACACACAGAGGATGAAATCAGAGAATCACTCCCATTCACAATTGCATCAAAAGAAATAAATTACCTTGGAAAAAACTTAACAAAAGAAGTAAAGAATCTCTACAATGAGAACTTTAAAACACCCAAACGAGAAATTGCAGAGGACACTAGAAAGTGGAGAAACATCCCTTGTTCCTGGATTGGAAGAATCAATATTGTGAAAATGGCAATCTTACCTAAAGCAATCTACACATTTAATGCAATCCCTAACAAAATTTCAAAGGCATTCTTCATGGAAATAGAAAAAACAATCCAAATATTCATTTGGAATCACAAAAAACCTCAAATATCTAAAATAATACTGAGCAACAAAAATAAGGCTGGTGGTATCACCATACCTGATTTTAACCTATAATACAGAGCCATAGTAACAAAAACAGCATGGTACTGGCACAAAAACAGACATGTAGATCAGTGGAACAGAATAGAGGACCCAGATATAAGCCCAAGTAGCTATAGCCACCTGATATTCGATAAAAATGCTAAAAATACTCATTGGAGAAAAGACAGCCTCTTCAGCAAATGGTGTTTTGAAAACTGGATATATATAAGCAGAAGGATGAAAATAGATTCTGCTCTCTCACCATGCACAAGAATTAAGTCCAAATGGATTAAAGAACTTAACATCAGACCTGAAACTCTGAAACTGCTAGAGGAAAAAGTAGGGGAAACCCTTCAACATATTGGTCTTGGCAAAGACTTTCTGAATACAACCCCAATTGCTCAGGTAATAAAACCACAGATTAATCACTGGGACCTCATGAAATTACAAAGATTTTGCACTGCAAAGGACACAGTGAAAAAAGCAAAGAGGCAACCTACAGATTGGGAAAAAAATCTTCGCCAGCTATATATCTGATAGAGGATTAATATCTAGGATATACAAAGAACTCAAAAAGTTAAATAATAAGGAATCAAACAAGCCAATCAAAAAATGGGCTATGGAGCTAAATAGAGCATTCTCAAAGGAAGAAATACGAATGGCATATAAGCATCTAAAAAAAAATGTTCTACATCACTAGTCATCAGGGAAATGCAGATTAAAACTACATTGAGATTCCATCTCACTCCTGTCAGATAGGCTACCATCATGAAAACAAATCATCATAAACCTTGGCAGGGATGTGGAAAAAGAGCAACCCTTCTACACTGCTGGTGTGAATGCAATCTGCTCCAGCCATTGTGGAAATCAGTGTGGAGGTTCCTAAAACAGCTAAAGATTGATCTACCATACGACCCAGCTATAGCACTCCTAGGCATATATGCTAAGGACTCATCTCATTTCCTTAGAAGTACGTGCTCAACCATATGTATTGCTGCTCAATTTATAATAGCTGGGAAATGGAACCAGCCTAAATGTCCCTCAACTGATGAGTGGATAATGAAGATGTGGCACATTTATACAATGGAGTTCTACTCAGTGGTAAAGAAAAATGAAGTTACGAAATTTGCAGAAAAATGGATGGACCTGGAAAGGATTTTACCATGTGAGGTAACCCAGGCCCAGAAAGCCAAGCGCCACATGTTTTCTCTCATATGTGGTCCTAGCTACAGATGATTGGGCTTCTGCGTGAGAATGAAAATACTTAGTAGCAGAGGCCAGTAAGTTAAAAAGGAGACATAAAGACATAAAGGAAGAGAAAGGAAGGGAGGAGGGTACTTAATGGGTGGATATTGTATATATGTAAGTACAATGATTGAGATGGGGAGGTAATATGATGGATAATGGAATTTGAAAGGGGAAAGTTTCAGGGGGGTGGGAGGGAACTACCATGGGATATTTTTTTTATAATCATGGAAAATGTTATTAAAAATTTAAAAATTAAAAAAATTTTTTTAAAAAGTGTTAACTTTTATTTAACTGCCTTCCTAATTGGCATTTCAAGATTTCCCAAATTTATTTTGATGAAACAAGTAGATTATAAAGATTTTTTTCCTACATTACATGTAACTTAAATTTTAGCTGTCTTGCTTTTGAAATAAGTTAGATTCAGCTTAGGTATTCATGATAATGACTGAGGCTCTCATGCTATCTTAGTCTTAGCACATTCTGACATAGATTAGGTTAAGAAAACAATGCAGTGTCATATACAGAGGATCTACTCATGTAGATCTTAACTATCACAGTATATTCATCCTTTGTTATCACTTCCATTATTTCATAGAATCCTACATTCTTTAAACCATGTGCTATGTGATGGTGATTTTAAATTTCATTTATTTGCTTTTCTAGCTATGGATTTGTGTCATTTTACAACAAAGTGGATGTGCAGAAGATAGTAGAAGTAAGTAATAGTCTTTTGGAGAACTCACCTTATTTAACTGATTGATGCAATATTTGTAGACTTGCATCCTGAATATGTGCAGTGTTGCATAAAATACAGAGAAAATATTGATGCAGTTAGGTTCGCATTGCTGGCAGAAATTACCCAACCAAGAGCAGTTTTTGTGAAAAAAAAAAGATTTCTTTTGACTTACAGGCTTAAGGGGAAGCCCCATGATGGCAGGGGAAATGATGGCATCATCAGACATCACCCCTTTGCCAACATAAGGTGGAAAATAGCAACAGGAGAGTGTGCCAAACACTTGCAAGAGGACATGGCTATAATACCCATAAACCCACTTCCAACAGTACAGTGCTTTTAGGAGGGGTTATTTCCCAAATCTTAGTCAGCTGGGAACCTAGCATTCGGAACATAGGTTTATGGGAACACCTTAATCAAACCACCATAAATTGACTTCTGTTTGTTTAAAATGAAAGCTTGAGCAGTTTATCTTACTTGTCATAACCTGCTTATTTGGAATCCGCTAGTTTCAAGAACTAAAGACTATTATTAGAGGTAGTACAAATTCCACTTAGTACTTCTTGATATTTTGATACAGGGTAAGTAAAGTAGTTTTTATGATAACAGTTTGATTTGAGGCAGTTATAGCCCTTTTCTGATAACAGGAACTTGGAGAGAAATTTGGAGCAAGACTTAAAACTGTAGGTTTGCTTTTAGTCACAGATAATGTCTCATTGTAAAAAGCTGAAACTGGGCCCTGCAATCAGGAAACAAAATTTACGTGAGTTAAAGAAAATGCTCTTATTGAAACTTCTTAGATTTTCAAAGAACTATAAATGGGTTTTCTTCTTTTCTACTTTTTAAAAAGGTGCTCATCATGCGCAGCCATGTCCTTTGATATGCAGTCCTCCTCCGCCACAATTGCAGAGTGTTTGGAGTAGTCCAAACACTGAAAATTACATGCAGCCTTCAGCCATGTCGAATCATCCTATTACTCAGTATGTTCAGGTAAGAATTGCCTCTACTCCTGTTCATTGACTGATTGTAGTCATCATGCCCTCTGAAATTATACCCACAATTTCTGTAATAAATAGTATGTATTTAAATTATGTTTCTCTTGTATCTCTCTCTCTCTCTCTCTCTCTCTCTCTCTCTCTCTCTCTCTCTCTCTCTCTCTGTGTGTGTGTGTGTGTGTGTGTGTGTGTGTGTGTGTGTGTCGCAAATACAACAAAATGAAGGGTGGTTGTTTATTATTTTTTGTTACTTTTTATTTATTTATTTGAGAGTGACAGAGAGAGAAAGAGGCAGATAGAGAGAGAGAGGATAGGCACACCAGGGCCTCCAGCCACTGTAAATGAACTCCAGACGTGTGCACCCCCTTGTGCATCTGGCTAACATGGGTCCTGGGGAATCAAGCCTCGAACCAGGGTCCTTAGGCTTCACAGGCAAGCGCTTAACCACTAAGCCATCTCTCCAGCCACAAGGGTGGGTATTTTGGCTCATAGTTTTTGAGTGTTTATCATGGTGGTGAAATCATGGCAGCAGGTGGACAAGGCATCTGGTCACGTTGCAGCTACAGTTAAGAAACAGAAAAGGATAAATGCTCTTTTGCTCACTTTCTTCTTGTTAAGGTCAGAAGCCTTGCCCATGAAATGTTGTCACCTCTGTTTAGGGCAAGTGTTCCTAACTAAATAAACCCAATCTAGAAACTCCTTCACAGACATGCCCAGAGATTCATCTTCTTCTAGGTGACTAGATCTTGTAAGCTGGCAAACAGTATTAGCCATCCCAATTCTACCCCTTGTCAATTTGACACTCCAACATACCACTTTTAAGCCACAACCTTCTACATTTATTACATAGGCTCATGGTAGTGTTGATACAAAATGCAATTCAGGGGCTGGAGTAACATCTCAGCTTAGCAGTTAAGACAGTTGCCTCTAAAAGCCCTAAACAACTTGAGTTCAGTTCCCCAGTACCCACATAAAGCCAGATGCACAAAGTGGTGCATGTGTCCAGAATTCATTTGCAGCAGCTAGAAAACCTAGCAGGCTCATTCTCATTTATTCATATTCTCTTTCCTTCCCATCCTCCCTCCCTCTTTCCCCTTACAAATACATAAAAACATTTTAAAATGCATTCTGTCCAAACTCAAATGTCCTCATAGTCTTTAACATTTCCAACACTGAATGTGTAAGGGCAGACTCAGGCAACCTCTTAACTGTGAAAGCTCTACAACATTCAAAGCCAGGTAATGTAGTTTCACCATACCATAGCATAAACATTCTCATTCCAAAAGGGAAGAATAGGTCATAGCAAGGAAAGATTGGACTAAAGCAACTGAAAACCCAGAAGTGCAAACACCTAATCCCTTGGTTCCATGTTGGGCATCTAGGGCTCTTCATGGAAACATCTTTGATCCAAGGGGTTTGTTAACCCCACACACCCAATTCTGCCATCCACAGCCTGTACAACTTTGCCCTTGGGTCTGACTCTATGCCTGCAGCTTTCCTTGGACATCCTACACTCCTTGTGTCTCCTCAACATCATGAAATCACTATTGCAACTTAGGCTTCACCTCCACAGAATGGATTCAAGCAATGACTGCTCAGGGACTTCTTGCCCCACATTGCTGGACTTGAGTACTTTCTGAGAAAGTTTGGTATAAGCTTCCACAACCCCCTAATTCTTGTGTCTGTCATATCACATAGATGGCACTGACAAATTGTGCTTCTAACCTCAGATGTAATCTTGTACTTCTAGGTGCCTTCTAGGCTGACCATTGGGAAACAGGTTGTTTTCAAGCAGGTAATGCTGTTAGTGGTGTGATGACATATATTGATTGTCAAGTTGTGTGGACCTAAAGTCACCTAGGAAACAAGCCTCTACATATGACTGAGGGAATGTCTTCCTTAGGATAATTGAGGTGGGAAGATCCACCTTAATTGGGTAGCCCCATTCCATGAGCTTGCATCATGTACTGTATAAAAGGAAGAATGCTGGCTTTGTGCTCCTTCACCCTTACTGTAGTGGACTGAATGTGCTTCAACTTCCTGATGCCATGCTTTCCCCACCCTCATGGATTATAACATTTCACTGCAAACTGAAATAAACCCACGTTCCCTTAAACTGGCTATCTGACATGTATTTTCCCCAGCAGCACCATTCTAGGGCTTTTCTAGCCCAAGTTCCAAATTTCTCTGTTGTTCTTGCAAGTAAAAGCTGCATGGTTGAGTTTATCACAGTAATGCACCACTTCTCCATAGCAGTTTATCTATATTACTTGTTGAGGTTACAAAATTTCTGAAAAGACAAAATTAGGGCATTAGGGTTTATTTTAGCTCATGGTTTAAGAAGTCCATTTAGGGCAGGGAGGCAGGGATGATGGCAGGCGTGAGGAATGGCTGCTCACATTGTGTCCATAGTCAGGAGAAAAAACAGCAGCTCCTTTTCTACTGCCTGAAGACAGCTTTGTCCCCTTAGCTTATTCTTCCCTACAGTTATCCCTCCCAGCTCATTTTTATTTGCAGTGATTTCCAAGCGGCTCCTGACTGATGGATTCATTTTAGTTTGGGGATGTATAGAATCATGATGTACTTATCTCTGAACTGTAAGCTTCTGGCATTTAGGATTTCTGATTTGATTAATACTGAAAGAGGAACTTGGATATGCATATTATGGATGTTGGCACAAAATAACATTTTTTGATTCATTTTACAATCTTCAGTTGAAAGAATTTTTCCAGAAAAGAAAATAGTAGTGAAATAGTTTTATAATAACTTACTTATATTTACTGTATACCTGGAATGTAGGTATCTTCTATTTTGCTTTTTTTCTTTCTTTCGCTCTAATATGACTAGGAAACAAAACACCCAACTGATTTCTATGAAATGTGAATCATTTCTGATTTTACATAGTCAATATGCTACTAGAGACATGTTGTCACTTAATAGGTGCTGAGGTATGTATGATATTACTTATTGTCCCTTTAGCAGTTTTGATTGTTACAAAGCCATGAAGACTGTAGGAGTACTACAGTTTTTACATTAATGTTACCAAGCAGTGTGTACTGTCTAGAAGTGTTTGCATAAAGAAGCAGCAGTTGTATTAATTTAAACTGGATTTCAGTCAGCTTCATGTTGCTAGAATGAGCATCCAAACCAGATACAGTTTATAGGCTGAAAGGTTTATTTCATTCAGTGTACAGATCCAAAGAGCAGTTCCATCAATGGCAGAAAAATTGGGCCTCATTTTACAGGCCCAAGCAGAGAGAAACTGCAAGCAGCCTGTGCCACCACAAAGAAGCAAAAATAGATAGCAAATAATAGGGTCCCAGACAGAGTTTATATTTCTTTTTGTAACCTTTACACTGGAGTCAGATCTGCCAACACCCAAACACACCTTGGGCTGGACCCTAGGATCCAGCTCAAGTGACACTTCTTCTAGCCAGGCAGCTAGAAAACCAAGTTTTAGTAAACTTTTGACATACTTCCAACCTACCACCTTCTGCTCCCACCCCCAAATAGGCTCAGGACCATATCATATTACAAATTGTATTTAGTACAACTTCAATTGTCTCCATAATAGTTATCAGTTAATAAATTGTTCCAAAGTCCCAAGTCTCATTCGATATTCAAGACTGTCTCTTAAGAGTAAGTACTGTAAAATAAAACAAGTTACATACTTTCAACAAATAGACTGGACCAACATATAATCAGTAACCATTAGACAAGCATCTGCATTTCAAGTCCATTATCAATACCCAGGGATGAGTCACTATTTTATTAGTTCTGCTCCAGCTGAGCTGAGTAGCCAGGTAAATATTCCATCCTGAGACAACAGCACTGCAGAGTAGCCCTTGCACAGTCCTAGCATATAGCTGAACATCTTTGGGTCTCCATTGCAAACCATGGTGCATCTTCCAGTGGCCTCACAGGACTCTATTCAGAAACTTCATGCCCTGCCTCAGATGCCACATCTCAGCAACAGCTCCTGGAACCATGTGTACTTTATGGCCCAGTCCAGGCATTGTTCATGCTTCTGAAAGCAATATCAGTGTGCAGGACACAGCTATGTTGTTAATCCAGGGAAGAAATAAATTGTGACCTTTGAGTCATCTCCTTTCAAAAGAGTTAACATTCCTACCTCCTTTCTGTTTTGAATCACTTCTGCCATTCTTCCAATTGTTTCAATAGTTGGGTCATCTTCCTCAAGATTGTGAATGTGTTTGATAATAGCAGCTTCAGTAACCTAAAATGAGTCTCTGTGACTGTAATTTTAAATGTTAATTTCTCTAATTTTAAATTGTGTATCTCTCAGTTCTGTATCTTCCACCAAGTACATCAGTCCATTACCTTTACTAATCCAACCTTGATCAAAAACTCTTTGGTCATGGGGAGCAGAATGCTGCCAGCCCTTATGTCAGTAGCCCAGTTCAGCATATTAATTTGCAGGGTCTACTTCCTTTAGTAAATTCATAAGCAAAGCCTCCAAATGCAATTCTCTCTTCATTTAGAATTTTCAAACTCTCACCAGAAGAGTCTACAAAACTTGGCTTACCCCTCTGGAAGCCATCTGCACTGCAAGTACCAAGTTCTGTCCCATTCCTCCAGCACAGAAATTCCAAAAGAACAAAATCCACATAGTCAAGAGGTATCTCAGCAAAGACCCCACTTTTCAGTACCAAGTTTTCTGTCTCAGCTTCATGTTTCTGGGATGAACATCCAAAGCAGACAGTTTATAGGAGGGATACTGGAAAGCCAAGTGCTAATGAAGCACCTGACTCTGTGAGTGGACATGCAAACTACCACAACTTACATGGAAATATGTTCTTACACACCTTAATTTATTAGAGAGTATAAGATGAACTCCTAATGAAGGTAAATATAGAAGGTAAATGGAAGCTTGGGAAATAAGTCTAATGTTGTGATTTTCCCTTCATCCTGTACCGACAAACCTAACATTTGACAGAATATTTTCTTCATGGAAGCATCCATTTAAAATCCTACCTTACTTGATTATAGAAAAACATAAATATTCCTCCATTTTCTAAAACAAATTTACTTCATTAATCAGTCCATAAATTTTGTTCTAAGGCATATTCTCCTTACCAAAGTTCACCAGTTCAGGTGACCACTGGATACCAGCTACCTGTTTATAAGTTATCAGGTAATTTTTTAAGGGAAGGGAAAACAACTTACTTTGGAATATTATTGTGGCCTTTATGCTTATAAATTTGTCATAGTGTACTTGTTAAATAAAGTGTACCTAAAATTCAAAGAAAAATATACTTAGTCTAGAATTCAGATCTCTGTACTATTTAGACATAAAGGAATATTTTTAACTAGGTAACAACTTTGACTAGGACTGTCTTATAGACCCAAGGGAAAGTTCCATCAATGGCAGATTAAAAACCCAAGACCATCTCTCTAACAGGATTAAAAATACCAATCTATTGCAACAGGTTTCAAACCACTACCTTTTAATTTTATTGAATGCTGGGTCATAATAAAGAGGAGAGAGGGTTCTATATGGAAGTAGCAAGAAAAAAATAACTGATATTAGACACATAAAGTACTTCTGTCCTCCATTCTGTTTTGTCATCATAACAGATTAAAGCATCCAGAATGATAAATACTTCAACATTGTCTTATCTCCTATCTTTGTAAAAATATATAGGTATATTTAAATTTCTGTCACTTTTTGTTTAAGATTGCACTGTAGTGGCCTGCTGGGGAAGAAAGAAGTTATTTATACCTCCAGTAAAATGAATTAAACAAATATATATACACTTCCTATTCATAATTTAAAAGTATTTTCTTGGCCAAGTGTGGTATCACATGTCTTTAACCACAGCACTTGGAAGCTGAGACAGGAGGATTACTATGAGTACAAAGACAGCCTGAGACTACATAGTGAATTCCAGGTCAGCCTGGTTCAGAGTGAGACCCCACTTCAAAAAATATTTTCTTATTTATTTTGCAACCCTGTGTATGTCTACAAATATTGCAAATTCCCTTTTTAATATCATTTGTCATACTCGTAATTTTTGTTACCATAGTTATACACTTACATGTTAAAATAGTTATACACTTACATGAAAAAAACTGCTTTAGAGTTCTTATGTACTCCTTTCTACATATTACAGTTTATTTTGCTCAAATTTTTCTGATTCTGATGTTGATATATACAATAATTTGTTTATATATACAAGACATTTTAATTAATTAATTTATTTTTATTAACAACTTCCATGATTGCAAACAATATCCAATGGTAATGTCCTCCCTTTCCCCACTTTCCCCTTTGAAATTCCATTCTCCATCATATCCCCTCCCTCTTTCAATCAGTCTCCCTTTTATTTTGACGTCATGATCATTTCCTCTTATTATGATGGTCTTTTGTAGATAGTGTCAGGCACTATGAGGTCATGGATATCCAGGCCATTTTGTATCTGGAGCAGAACGTTGTAAGGAGGCCTACCCTTCCTTTGGCTCTTACATTCTTTCCGCCACCTCTTCTGCAATGGACCCTGAGCCTTGGAAGTTGTGATAGAGATATTTCAGTGCTGAGCACTTCGCTGTCACTTCTCCCCAACACCATGATGCCTTCTGAGTCATCCCAAGGTCACTGCCATCTGAAAAGAGAAGGTTCTCTCCCAAAAGTGAGAACAGCATTAATACATGGGTATGAACATTAAAAGAAGTGCTCACTGGGGAGTTTGATGAGCATAGTATAAACACCTAGCCAAACAGCAGCAGACGTTAAACCCCTAGGGTATAACTACCCCTGTTTTAGGTTTTTAGTTTCATGGATGTATTCCTTCCCATGGAGCCTCTAGTACAATTAGAAGGAAGTTGGTTTCCACAATGACAGATGTGCCACTATTGCACCCGTTGGCTCATTTGGCCTGGCTGGCAAAATATAAGGCTTGCAGTGTCCACGGTTTGTTATCTCCACTGGTGATTTCTCTCTCTCCCATTGAACTGTATGCAGTATGGCTTTTTCTACCTTTCTGTCACATGATCTACATGGAGGATGTTATCAGCTCAGTTCCAGCAGGACTTCTCAGTGGCCTTGCAGCCCAAGTATGTGTAGTCTTCAGCAATAGGGTCTTACTATCAATTCCTGGTGGGAAACCAAGGGCCTCGGCAATGGCCTTTAATGTTTTGAGGCATCAGGGGCCTCCCTGGCCAACAAATCACTAGAAGGTATCCCATCCCTGCCTCTGAAACTTTTCTAGTAACAATCTATGGCTCCTGGGTGATCCATTGTCCAAAAATGTAGGTTTTCATATGATTTATTTACATCCTTTTGGACTGTGAATAGCCCTCCCTCCACCTTTCCTTTACTCAATCTCTTCCCCTGATGTCACTTGGACCTTTTCACCCCCATTAATCTATTCTTCTACTTACATATATACAATATCATCCTATTAAGTACCCCATCCCTTCCTTTCTCTTCCCTTTATATCTCTTTTCTAGCATACTGGTCTTTGCTACTGAGATTTCTTCCAATGCATACAGAAAGTCCAGTCATCTGTAGCTAGGATCCACATATGAGAGAGAACTTGCAATGTTTGGCTTTCTGGGACAAACTTTTTTTTTTTTTTAAGCGAGCTCTACTGAATTTCAGCTATTGAGTTTAAATATGTCTCATTTTTTTTTCTTTTCACAATTTTTATTAACATTTTCCATGATTATAAAAAATATCCCATGGTAATACCCTCCACCCCCGCACTTTCCTCTTTGAAATTCCATTCTCCATCATATTACCTCCCCATCTCAATCATTCTACTTATATATATACAATACCAACCTATTAAGTACCCTCATCCCTTCCTTTCACTTCCTTTTATGTCTCCTTTTTAACTCACTGGCCTCTGCTACTAAGGAATTTCCTTCTCACACAGAGGTCCAATCATCTGTAGCTAGGATCCACATATGAGAGAGAACATGTGGCACTTGACTTTCTGGGCCTGGCTTACCTCACTTAGTATAATCCTTTCCAGATCCATCCATTTTTCTGCAAATTTCATAACTTCATTTTTCTTTGCCGCTGAGTGGAATTCCATTGTATAAATGTGCCACATCTTCATTATCCACTCATCAGTTGAGGATCATATAGGCTGGTTCCATTTCCCAGCTATTAAAAATTGAGCAGCAATAAACATGGTTGAGCATGTACTTCTAAGGAAATGAGATGAGTCCTTAGGATATATGCCTAGGAGTGCTATAGCTGGGTCATATGGTAGATCAATCTTTAGCTGTTTTAGGAACCTCCACACTGATTTCCACAATGGCTGGACCAGATTGCATTCCCACCAGCAGTGTAGAAGGGTTGCTCTTTTTCAACATCCCTGCCAACATTTATGATCATTTGTTTTCATGATGGTAGCCTATCTCACAGGAGTGAGGTGGAATCTCAATGTAGTTTTAATCTGCATTTCCCTGATGACTAGTGGCGTAGAACATTTTTAGATGCTATATGCCATTCATATTTCTTCCTTTGAGAATGCTCTATTTAGCTCCATAGCCCATTTTTTTTGATTGGCTTGTTTGATTCCTTATTATTTAACTTTTTGAGTTCTTTGTATATCCTAGATATTAATCCTCTATCAGATATATAGCTGGCGAAGATTTTTTCCCATTCTGTAGGTTGCCTCTTTGCTTTTTTCACTGTGTCCTTTGCAGTGCAGAATCTTTGTAATTTCATGAGGTCCCAGTGATTAATCTGTGGTTTTATTACCTGAGCAATTGGTGTTGTATTCAGAAAGTCTTTGCCAAGACCAATATGTTGAAGGGTTTCCCCTACTTTTTCCTCTTGCAGTTTCAGAGATTCAGGTCTGATGTTAAGTTCTTTAATCCATTTGGACTTAATTCTTGTGCATGGAGAGATAAAAGAATCTATTTTAATCCTTCTATAGATATATATACCCAGTTTTCCCAACACCATTTGCTGAAGAGGCTGTATTTTCTCCAATGAGTATTTTTGGCATTTTATCGAATATCACGTGGCTATAGCTACCTGGACTTACATCTGGGTCCTCTATTCTGTTCCACTGATCTACATGTCTGTTTTTGTGCCAGTACCATGCTGTTTTTGTTACTATGGCTCTGTATTATAGGTTGAAATCAGGTATGGTGATACCACCAGCCTTATTTTTGTTGCTCAGTATTATTTTAGATATTTGAGGTTTTTTGTGATTCCAAATGAATGTTTGGATTTTTTTTTTCTATTTCCATGAAGAATGCCTTGGAATATATTTTTTTAATTTTTTTTGTTCATTTGTATTTATGTATTTGAGAGTGACAGAGAGAGAAAGAGGCAGATAGAGAGAGAGAAAGAATGGGCATGCCAGGGCTTCCAGCCACTGCAAACGAACTCCACATGCATGCGCCCTCTTGTGCATCTGGCTAACGTGGGTCCTGGAGAACCGAGCCTAGAACCAGGGTCCTTTGGCTTCACAGGCAAGTGCTTAACCGCTAAGCCATTTCTCCAGCCCTGCCTTGGAATTTTGATAGGGATTGCATTA
This sequence comes from Jaculus jaculus, assembly GCF_020740685.1. NCBI lineage: Eukaryota > Metazoa > Chordata > Mammalia > Rodentia > Dipodidae > Jaculus > Jaculus jaculus. Next base: position 7,955,765 of record NC_059125.1, read on the forward strand.
AATGTGTAGATTGCTTTTTGTAAGATTGCCATTTTCACAGTATTGATTCCTCCCATCCAGGAACAAGTGATGTTTCTGCACATTCTAGTGTCTTCTGCAATTTCTTGCTTGAGTGTTTTAAAGTTCTCATTGTAGAGATTCTTTATTTCTTTGGTTAGGTTTATTCCAAGGTACTTTATTATTTTTTGATGCAATTGTGAATGGGAGTGATTCTCTGATTTCATCCTCTGTGTGTTTGTTGTTAGCATATATGAAGGCTATTGATTTCTGTGTATTTATATTGTATCTGGCTACATGGCTGTAGGTTTTTATGAGCTCTAACAGGGTCCTTTATGTATAGAATCATGTCATCTGCAAATAATGACAACTTGATCTCTTCCTTCCCAATTTGTATCCCTTTTATGTGTGTCTCTTGCTTTATTGCTATGGCTAAGACTTACCAAACTACATTAAATAAAAGTGGGGACAGTGGACACCCTTGTCTTGTTCCTGATTTTAGTGGAAAAGCTTCCAGTTTTTCCCCATTTTGTAATATGTTGGCTGTAGGCTTGTCATAAATAGCTTTATTATATTGAGATATGTTACTTCTATTCCCAGTCTCTGTAGCACTTTTATCATGAAGGGATGTTGGATTTTGTCAAATGCTTTCTCTGTTTCTAATGAGATGATCATTTGATTTTTGTCCTTCAACCCATTTATATAATGTATTACATTTATAGATTTGCATATGTTGAACCATCCCTGCATCTCTGGGATAAAGCCTGCTTGGTCAGGGTAAATGATCTTTTTGATATACTCTTGTATTCTGTTTACCAATATTTTGTTGAGAAATTTTGCATCTATGTTCATGAGGGAGATTGGTCTGTAATTTTCTTTTATTGTTATATCTTTACCTGGTTTTTGTATCTGGGTGATGCTGGCCTCGTAGAAGGAGTTTGGTAGAATTCCTTCCTTTTCTATTTCCTGGAAAAGCTTAAGAAGCAATGGTGTTAGCTGTTCCTTAAAGGTCTGGCAAAATACAGCAGTGAATCCATCTGGGCCTGGGTTGTTTTAGTTGGGAGAATATTGATAACTGTTCGGATCTCCATGTTTGTTATAGGTATATTTATGTGATTAATCTCATTTTGATTTAATTTAGGTAGGTCATATAAATCAAAGAAATCATCCATTTCTTTCATATTTTCATACTTTGTGGAGTTTATGCTTTTACAGTATGTCCCTATGATTTTTTGAATTTCTCTGGAATCTGTTGTGATGTTACTTTTTCATCTCTGATTTTATTAATTTGTGTCTCTTCTCTCTTTCTTTTGGTCAGATTTGTTAAGGGTTTATCAATCTTGTTTATCCTTTCAAAGAACCAACTCTTTGTTTCATTAATTCATTGGATTTTTTTTCTTTCTATTTCATTAATTTCTGCCCTAATCTTTATTATTTCTTCCCATCTACTGATATTTGGTTTGCCTTGTTCTTCTTTTTCCAACGCTTTAAGGTGAAGCATTAGTTCCTTTACTTGTGACCTTTCTAATTTCTTAATATAGGCACTTAAGGCTATAAGTTTACCTCTTAGAACTGCCTTCATTGTGTCCCAGTGATTTTGATATGTTGTGTTCTCATTATCATTTGACTCTATAATTTTTTTGATTTCCTTCTTAATTTCTTCATTGATCCATTCATCATTTAGTAGTGTATTGTTTAGTTTCCATGATTTTGTGTATGCTCTATAGCCTTTCTTGCTAATGATTTGTAGTTTAATTCCATTGTGGTGAGATAGAATGCAGAGAATTATTTCAATTTTCCTGAATTTGTTAAGATTTACTTTGTGTCCTAATATATGGTTTATTTTAGAGAATGTTCCATGTGCTGCTGAAAAGAATGTATATTCTGCAGCCTTTGGATGAAATGTCCTGTATATATCTGTTCCTTCTATGACCTCATTTAGTCCAGATGCCTCTCTGTTCATTTTTTCCTGGGATGACCTGTCAATTGATGAGAGTGGGGTGTTAATGTCACCCACCATCATTGTGTTTGGTGTTATCTGTGACCTTAGTTCTAATAGTGTTTGTATGATGAATTTGGGAGCCCCCATGTTAGCTGCATATATGTTTAGTATTGGAATGTCCTCCTGTTGGAGTGTGCCCTTAATCAATATAAAGTGAACTTCCTTATCTTTCTTGACTAACGTTGGGCTGAAGTCTACCTTGTCCGATATTAGGATAGCAACCCCTGCTTGTTTCCTAGGCCCATTTAATTGAAACATCATTTTCCAACCTTTCACCCTAAGATAAGGTCTATCCTTTGTAGAAAGGTGAGTTTCTTGGAGGCAACAAAATGTAGGATCCTGCTTCTTAACACAGTCTGCAAAACTATGTCTTTTGGGTGGGGCATTGAGGCCATTGATATTAAGAGATATTATTGAAAGGTGTGTATTTATGTTTGCCTTTTTTCTGTGGTTCTGGTTCTACCTTTGCTTTCTTGTGTTAACTAGTATTTGAATATTGCTTGTTTTTTCCAGGTTCCTTATATGTGCGCTTTTCCTTTTCTTCAGCATGGAGGATTCTATCAAGTATTTTCTATAGAGCTGGTTTTGTCTTCAAGTACTCCTTTAACCTGCTTTTGTCATGGAATGTCCTTATTTCTCCTTCTATTTGAATGGATAGCTTTGCAGGATAAAGTAACCTTGGTTGACAGTTGTTATCTTTCAGAACTTGGAATATATCACTCCAAGCCCTTATGGCTTTTAAAGTTTGTGTTGAGTAATCTGCTGTAATCCTGATGGGCTTGCCTTTGTAGGTAACTTGATTTTTCTCTCTTGTTTTCAATATTTTTTTCTTTTGTTTGTGTGTTTTGTAGTTTGATTATGATATGGCGAGGAGAGGTTCTTTCTAGGTTTTGTCTGGCTGGGGTTCTAAAGGCTTCCTATATCTGCATTGGCATCTCTTTCCCAATTTGGGGGAAGTTTTCTTCTGTGACTTTGTTGAAGACGCCTACTATGCCTTTGGAGTGGAATTCTTCTCCTTCTACTATGCCCTGATTTCTTATATTTGATATTTTCATAGTGTCCCAAATTGCTTGAAATTCCCACTCATACTTTCTATAAGTTTGTCTTTCTCTTTGTTGGACTGCATTATATCTGCTACCTGGTCTTCTAGCTTAGATATTCTGTCCTCTCCTTCATCCATTCTACTGGTGAGATTTTCTACAGAGTTTTTTATTTCATTATCTGTGTTCTTCATTGCTAGTAATTCTGACTGGTTTTTCTTTATTATTTCTATTTCCTTATTTACATCTTGCATTTCCTTCTTTATTTCATGAAATTGGTGTCCTGCATCTTCTTTGATTTCCTCTTTGATTCCTTTGATTTCCTCTTTGATTTCTTTTTGATTCCTTTGATTTGTTCTATGACTTCTTTGAACATATATACAGTCATTCTTTTGAAATCTTTCTCAGGCATTTCCTCTAACTCATTCTCACTGGAGGTCATTTCTCTTTTTTTTATTAGCATTTTCCATGATTATAAAAAAAATATCCCATGGTAATTCCCTCCATAACCCCCCCACACACACACTTTCCCCTTTGAAATTCCATTCTGGAGGTCATTTCTGATGCATTAATACTTTTAGGTGGATTTATATTGTCTTTCTTTTTAGTGTTTCTTGTGTTATAATGTATATAATTTTGCATTAAGTTCATGCTTGGATTTTCTAGCTAGCTGGATATTTTTAGCTGTATGAATTGATTTGATATTATATATCTTCAGGGTGGGAGCTTAAGGTGTTAGATGTGGCACTGAAGACTCTCAGAGTATCTACAAAGGTGTTCCTAGTGGTTGAGTTTCCCTGCTATAGGAGTATTCAAGTAGGCTGAGTGGAATAAAATACAGGTAGATTCTAAAATTTAACTAAACACTGTACACATTCAATCAAAAACAGCACCAAGTATTTATGCAAGAGTAGTTGTTATAACAACCAGATCTTCTATCTACAAAGAGGTTAAGATTTCTGGTCTGTTGAGGGATCCAAGTCAGCTTGTGACCAAGTGAGACCCTTCCCTGGTGCAATCCCAGTTACCTTGGATGATTTTAGTCTCAGTCAAGTTGCTGCTTGGGTTGTTGGGCTGCTGTTCTGATTTTTGGAGCTGGGCACTGGCTTTTCCTGTGGGGCAAACCAAGCCTGGTAACTGTGGCCCTGCAGATCAGCACCCCTGCTGCTGGAACCACTACTGCTGCTGCTGAAGCTGCTGCTGCTGGATCTGTCACCGCTGCTGCTGCTGTTGCTGTAGCTGCCACTGCTGGAGCCACTGCTGCTTCCTCTGAAGCTGCTGCTGCTGGATCTGCCACTGCTGCGCTACTGGATCCTCCGCTGCTGGGGCTGCTACTGCTGGTGCCAGAGCCACTGATGTTGCTGCCGAACTCTGCTCCTGCTTGGGTCCTGCTGTTGGCTGAAGTTGGCGTGGCTGGGTCCCAGGACCGCTGCTCTGTTAGCTGGAGCTGAGCACAGGTCGTGGGGGAGGGGAGGGAGCCACAGCTGCTCTCATTCTCTCACTGTTCCACGTGTTCATCTACCTTGTGATCTGCTCCTCCATTGTTCACTGCCATTCTCCCTTCACATTTCTTGAGTTGCGGAGAGCTCTGGTGTGAGTAGAAGCTCCTCTCACCTGGTTTTTCCTGTGTCTTGAGCCAAGCCCAGTGGCTTTCTGGTGCTCCGCTGCTGCGGTCGCGGTCCTGCTGGGGCCACTTTTGCCGGCCTGTGTGGGCTCTGGATGCTCTGGATCTCTTCTACTTCTCCACTGCCATTTCAATTTCCTATATATCTCATTTTTAGTAAAAGTGTATATTTTGATGATATTTTTTTGGTCTTTTCCCCCGTAGGATGCTTTGGCATGGTACCTACACCTCCATCTTAACTGGAAGTCTAATATGTCTCAATTTAACTGAACTTCAACAGAACCTACATTTTTGAAACTTTTTTCTTTAAAACTAATATCTGCCCAACAATTTGAGGAATAGACTATCTAGAAATGTACTTGTGTATGTTGTTAATTTATCATTTTATGTAGACTTATGCAGCTGTTAATTACCCCTCTAATGAAGTTGATCCAGGAGTTGAAGTTTTTCCAAATGATTGCTTGGTGAATGAAGCTACTCAAGCAATGGAAATGGCCCACACAGGCAAGTACCTAATTTTGCTTATTTATTTTTACCTTTCTAAAAATTTATTTGCTATGCTTTAGTAGTAGCCACTTGAAAAGCAGGCATGTTTCCCTAGTTTCAAAAATAGATGTCATATACTGTAGAGCTTAAAAAAGTAACAGTCAGCAATTAATGGAAAGATAATTCAATTTTGGATGGCCAAACCTGTAATGTTTTGTACAGACAGTTTCTGATTCAGCTATTCTATCTTCCCTTCCAATTTCATTGCTGTTTTGCTTTTTCATAACTCATAAGATAATATTGAGTGTGGCAAACCCTAACCACTATACATAATATCAAATCAATATGATTTGGCAGAATGGTATCAGCAGATTTCTGCAAGAAATTTTACTTTTGAGAAAGTAGTATGGATTGTATCTACCTTGTCTTCTACAATTTAAACATTTACTTAGTTAAATAATAATATATAGTGGTATTTTTTCTGTGATATCATTCACTCTCAAGAATGATAGTAATTACTTAAGACTAGACAAAATCCTCAGTTTTAATTATTGAAAAACATAAGGGTGTGATGGTACATACCTGTAACCTTAGCACTTGGGCGCTGGAGGAACCAGTCTGGACAACATGAGACCCTGTGACTGTGTCTCTGTCACTCTCTCTCTCTCATATACACATGTAGCTTGCAGTGGAACTATACCACCAGGTTTTTGTTATGAATGGTTTTTCTTGAAATTAAAGTTAATGGTATTTTAAATTAAAATAATTGAAATAAAAATAATAATTTTACTAACTTTAACTTTTAACCATGCTTTCTCACTGAGGTAGAAAATGTATGTACTAAATGATAATGTAGTAAGAGTTACTGAGTACATACAGTTTCTTTAGAAGTGAGTGTGTATGTTGGCCAAACTTTGAAAAACCCATTAACAATGAATTTTTTTAAAAGTCTTTAGGTTAAGTAAGTGTCTGTGTTTCAGAAATGTGTGGGTCAAAGCATACAGATGCTGGAGTCCTGTCCCACCCAGAGAACAGAGTGAGAAACTCTCTCGTTGCTCAGGATAAGTACTCAAAGATATAAAAATAGTGTGCAGGATAAAACACGTAGGTGTGGGCTTTGAAGCATCTTTTTCCCCCCCGTGACATATAATTTTGAGCCTATTTACACCATTTAATGGGAATGTTGACTGTTGACTGTAACCCAATGGGAGTGTTCACATTTGGCTGTAACCCAGTAAACCACTGTGTTGAAGTTTTATGCAGTAGTGCTCGAGGCTGATCATATATTAGTATAGTATAGTTTGCATTTAGAGAAGAAACATAGCAAAGCTTATAATGCAGAGTTTATGAGAGCAGACAGGGTTAAAACAATAGTTTGCCCAAATAGTAAAAGAAAATGTTAGAAAGCAGAATCCAATGCATTGATAGTAAGGAACTACTCAGGATAGTAATACAGTTGAACAATGTGGAGAGGACAAAGAAGCAAAGTTGAAGTGGTTGCAAAGAGAAGAGCAGAAAGAAATGGAAGTTTATTTAGAATTAGTGAAGTAGAAGCAAGTGTGAGTGTAAGAATTTAGGAATGATCTGTTTGAATCTTTTACTACCCACCTTGGATCGATCCTTTTTTTTTTTTTTTTTTTTTTTTTTTTTTTTTTTTGTTTGTCTCTACTTTTGTTTTGTTTTGTTTTTCAGGGTAGGGTCTCACTCTGGCCCAGGCTGACCTGGAATTCACTATGTAGTCTCAGGGTGGCCTTGAACTCATGATGATCCATCCTACTACCTCTGCCTCCAAATGCTGGGATTAAAGGCATGTGTCACCATACCCAGTTTCCTATTTCTTACTAGGACTCATTTCACTTGCATTTTTGCAGTGTTTGGTTATGGGGCTAGCGTTTTGCACACGTTAAATACTTGTTTTGTCCCTGAGCTGTCCCCTCATCCTTAAGACTTCTATTTGTGTCAGTGTAAGATGAAGGTGCAGACAATCAAAGGTCTTGGGAACAATGAGTTGCTCAGTCCATTGGATGAGAATATTGTTTGTTCAAGGAAGAGGTTTTTACAGTAACATGTTAACATAGGTAGGCAATTTGGATACCATACATCTTACCCACTTAGAATTATTTAATCCAATAATTTTCAGTATAATTCAGAGTTGTGCAACCCTAACCACTATCAAGTTTAGAATATTTCAGTCACCTCAGATACAATGTCCCTATCGATTAGCAATCAATCCCATTTTCTCGCAAATCCTATAGCCTTAGACAGCCAACAATTTATATATTTAAATGACTTAATTTTCTATACATCTCATATAAATTATACAGTGTTTAGGCTTTTGGTGCCTGGCCTCTTTCTCTTAACATAATATTTTCAAGGTTTACCAGTGTATCATTTCTTTTTAGTTACAACTACACTGCAGTTTGATTATCTATAGACATAGACATTTGGATTGTTTCTGTTGTGGTTATTATGACTAAATGAATATTCATGTACAAATTTATTGTGTGTACATGTATTTTCATTAGAATGAAATTAGAGAAGTATTTGGTAACTATGTTTAACATTTTGAGGAACTGCCAAGATTTATCCAAAATGACCAAATCATTTTACATTGAGAAGCTAGTTTTTAACCACTACTTTGTGTCTCAAAGGAAGAAAAATACCCATTTAAAAAATCTGTGCTGAGAGCTGGTCTTGGTGGTACACATCTTTAATCCTAGTCTCAGGAAGCAGGGGTTAAGAGGATCACCTTGCTGTGAGTTTAAGGCCAGCCTGGGCTAGTGTGAGACCTTACCTCAAAAAAAAATAAATAAATAAAAATAAAAACATCTATGCTCACGGCTGATCAGATGGCTCAGGGGTTAAGGCACTTACCAGGGGTTGGTTCTCCAGTATCCATGTAAAGCCAGGTGCACAAAGTGGCGCATGCATCTGTAGTCCATTTGTAGTGGCTGGAGGCCCTGACATCCTCTGTTCTGTCTGCTTCTTCTCTCTCTCTCACACTCTCCTTTTAAATAAATAAATGAAAAAATCTGTTGGCAGTCTTAGTTGTCTATATCTACACCTGTTTTCATGGTTCAAGCTACTTCAGTATACTAACTATTTCAATGGTAAATCCCACTCCTGTTTTAATTCCAGCTCCCTTTAAATCTTATTTCCTACTTGATGTCTATAAATTAGATCCTTTGACAACTTTCTCTGATTGAACTGAAATGAATTATCACAAGTTACATGATTTAGAAGTCACCCTTAATTGTTTGAGAAATTGATAGAAGCAGACAGAAGTAGAAAGAGAGAGAGAGAATAGGCATGCCAGGGCCACTGCAAACAAACTCCAGGGATTTGTTCCCATTTTGTATCTGGCTTTGCATAGGTACTGGAGAATTGAACCTGGGCCATTGGGTTTTCCAATAAAGTGTTTTTACCCACTGAGCCACATCTCCAGGCCCAGAAGTCACCCTTTTTGATACAGCAACTGAATCTAACTCCTAGGAAAGGCACACAACTAAACTAGCTGTGTAGCAAAGAAAATGCCATCATTTCATTGTACTATCATCTACTACATGTTTACTTAGCTCTGTTTCTCTTCTAAAGGCCTCACTTCCTTTTATCTGCATGTTTATAAGCAAGAGAGGGAAGGAAACACTTTACCATGTACAAGTCACCCTCTGTATCCATAGGTTCTGAGTCCTTGAATTCAGCCAAGTGAACATAGAGATTTTTTTTTTTTACCCTATACAGATATTTTCTTGTCTTTACCTTAACAATACAGTTCAACTCTACCTGTATTAGTTAAAATAGAAGACACACTTGTGACTGCAGGAAGATTGCATAAGTTGTGTGCAAATACTATGTCATTTTCTGTAAAAGGTGTAAAAGGTGGTTTCTGAGAACAGTGCTTCGGAGAAGACAGTTTTTTTTTTTCTTTGTGCTTCTCAAAGGTGTGTCTTCATAGGTTAAGGATAAAGCTTTTAAGTATACAAAATTTAGAGGTTTTCATCTAAAAATGGGATTTCAGTTTGAAGTGGAGTGCTATTTTCAAGCTATAGTTACTAGCTGATACAATTTAGTGAGTAAAAACAGTATATTTAAGAATTGCATACATTTTCTATCATCTGTCATTGGGAAACAACTGTCCAGTCATTAATTAAAAAATACCTAAAATAAGCCGGGTATAGTGGCATATGCCTTTAATCCCAACATTAGGGAGGCAGAGGTAGGAGGATTGCCATGGGTTTGAGGCTACCCTACGACTACATAGAGAATTCCAGATCAGCCTTGGCTAGAGCAAGACCCTACCTTGAAAAAAGATATGTAAAATAATATTCATTCTAACTTGTAAATGATGATGACCTAACTTGTTCATTTCTGTGTTGCTGGGATTTGGTTTTTAATTCAGCTGTTTAATAAAACCTAGCAAGTCTTGGTGCATTTGTTATTGTAAAGTTCAGATTTCCCTCAAAGGATAGCCTTTTTGATTGTGTATAATATCTGCCTTAGGGATTTTATAATTATTTTAGGTCAGTAGCTGTTGCAATATATCTTCAGTGATTTAATATGACTGTTTCTTCTAGGATAAATGAGTGCATCACTTTAGAAGAAGCCGGGCAGTGCTTAAATCTGTTTGATCCTCTGCTAACTTTCTAGTCTCAAGAGAAGTTGCTGGTTCTGAATACTAAGAATGGACTGAAAGGTTTTTCACTATTACAGAAACTTAATTGTAAATTTTGACTAATCGCCCTCCAACTTTCTGTAGAAGTTACATTAAATTGCCTAGTTTTATGTTGAAATTGTTCTTTATTAGATGCTTGATTAGAAATTAGTTCTGTGTTTAATATACACTAGAAAGAATAAAATTGACAGTAAAAAGTAATTTTCAAAGACTTGTGAGACAGTTGATTTATAAGGACTTTTATTGAAATTGGCGTTTTTTTTTTTTAAGAATTTAAAAGCAAGACCTGATTTTTCATAATAAATTTTAACCTGCTTTGAAAGGTCAGAATTTTGATAGCTTGAATCCAAGAGTTTCCCATCTCCAACAAGAACCTGCAAACAGAAAAGTATTTACAGTGTTGTGCTTTGCATTTATTATTTGTCTAAAATTTACCACAAAAGCAGAATTTCAAAGAGTGCATTTTCAATCAGTGGAACTCAGTATTGAGTTAGCCTTATTGAAGTCTTGTCTAAACCCAGGAAAACAAATTTAAATAGCCCAATCTTATATTTTACAAGAAATATCCTGCATCTACTTCCCCCCCCCCCACATATCCTATTAATTTATATGATGCTAACTACAACATCTAAATTTCTGGAAGTAATTTTATTTAATGATTCCTGGACAGACTAACTTTACTATATGTATAAGTTTCTTAGTGAGGTAACAATACCCTCTTTTGAATTTTTTTCTGAAATGCTTAAATTCAATGGTTGACTTAAATTGTGCAAAATACTGGTATAAAATAATGCGGTAAATTTCAATGCCATTTAAAAGTTAGGGTATCTGAAAGAAATTGTCTTCATAAAAGCATTAAAAATACTAGTTATTTGTTGCAGAGTAGAGTTTTTATTGTTTGCTAATCTACTATATTTCTTTTTGTAAAGTATATGTCCAAAACAGTCAAAATAGGTAGTTTTGGCATTTCTAAAATACAAAAGTTGTTTCATAAACATATCCCAAGAATGTGCTGGAGGCAAGTAATGTGTTTTTAGATTAGATGGAAGGTAGCACTGGCACCATACCTTTCCAAGAAACAGTTTATTGGCAGTACTTGACCTGCCAGGGGCATGATTCTTAAAGTGCTTTGTTCAGCCCCTTTCATGCAATATGTAAACTCTGCTCACCCTTAATCTAATGAAGCTGCCATTGTTCATGTCATAGATCCCCACTGGGGTGGGTAATTTTCACCTGCATCTGAAGGGCAGAAGCTATTTAAGGATGGCTAAGAAGACTTTTATACATCAACATTAAAGACTGTCCTGAAAGTCATACTTTATCAGAATCTTCATCCTACTTTTTTGTGATGTTACAATCTTGCATTATCACTCTGCATTTAAATTGGCTGTTTAATACACATGATACCTATATTCTGAAAAGTTGATTGTAATTGTCCCAGTATGACCTTAAGGAAGAGTAAGGGAATAAACGTTGCTGTCTGCTATTTTGTGAATCAGAGTATTTAAGAGTAATGTAGAACTGGGCGTGGTGGCACATGCCTTTAATCCCAGCACTCAGGAGGCAAAGGTAGGAGGATCGCCATGAGTTCAAGGCCACCCTGAGACTACATGGTGAATTCCAGGTCAGCCTGAGCTTGAGTGAGACTCTACCTCAACAACAACAACAACAACAATAATAATGATGCTGATGATGTAGCATGAGGAGTCAAAAGTCCTGAACCTTGCAAAATGAAAGATTAATTTTAAATTTAGACTATGTTCCTTTTATGTACTGTCACTGCATAAATAAATAAAGCTTTTTCTGCAAAGTATTCTTGACCTATTAATGTTGTTTACAGAAGGGATGGAGAATTTTGTGGATAGTGTGTGTGGGAGTTTGAGTGGATGAACTCCACCCCCAATATATTCAGGATTTTATATTCCATATTGTAATTTAGCTCTGCAGCCTCCTGGCTGGAGGTGTCACTGTGGGCGTTACTTAGGGTCCAGCCCTAAGGCGGATCTGAATTGCAACCTAATATGCAAAGTGCCTGAGTTCTGACTGGGGTTCCTGAATGTGCTTGCTTGTGGTGGCTTTTGCCTGCTCTCTCTCCCTCCTGCTCTCCTCCTCCCCTTTCTCCTAGTCTCTTCTCCCCTGTCTCCACCCCTCTCTCCCTCCCTTCTTTGGTCTTGTAAGAAGGGGCCATCTATTTCTGCCATTAAGGAACTTCCCTTGATCTGTAATCTTCAAATAAGTTCTCTTCTTCTATAGCTGTGCCTGGTTTGTAAATTCATCTCAGCCACCTGAGGCTGTTTGCTACAGAGTGTTACTAGGTCCTTGAGATTCAAATCCTTGAGATTCAAAGGTATAAATATTGCTTGATTTACTAAACTGACAACAATATTTTGGCACATTTTTGTTAGTGTATAATACCTTCATTAGGGATTTTATAATTCTTTTATGTCAGTAGCTGTTGCAATATATCTTCAGTGATTTAATATGACTGTTTCTTCTAGGATAAATGAGTGCGTCACTTTAGAAGAAGCCGGGCAGTTCTTAAATCTGTTTGATCCTCGGCTAACTTTCTAGTCTCAAGAGAAGTTGCTGGTTCTGAATACTAAGAGACTGAAAGGTTTTTCACTATTACAGAAACTTAATTCTAAAGTTTGACTAATCACACTCCAACTTTCTGTAAAAGTGTCATTAAATTGCCTAATTTTATGTTGACGTTGTTCTTTATGAGATGCTTGATTAGAAACTAGTTCTGTTTTTAACATATAGTAGAAAGAAAAAAATTGAAGTTAAAAAAAACAATTTTCAAAGACTTGAAAAACAGTTGAAAGTAATATGATTTATAAGGACTTTTATTGAAATTGACGTTTTTAAAGAATTTAAAAGCAAAACTTGATTTTTCGTAATAAATTTTAACCTGCTTTGAAAGGTCAGAATTTTGATAGCTTGAATCCAAGAATTTCCCATCTCCAACAAGAACCTACAAACAGAAAAGTATTTACAGTGTTGTGCTTTGCATTTATTATTTGTCTAAAATTTACCACAAAAGCAGAATTTCAAAGACTGCATTTTTAATCAGTGGAACTCAGTATTGAGTTAGCTTGAAGTCTTGTCTAAACCCAGAAAAACAAATTTTAAACAGTCCAATCTTAGATTTTATATGAAATATTCTTTATCTAGTATACACACACACACACACACACACACACACACACACACGTATATCCTATTTATTTGGTGTGATGCTAACTAGGATATCTAAACTTCTGTATTTTTTTAAAAGAATCTTGGATAGACTAACTTTCCTATATGTATAAGCTTCTTAGTGAAATAACAATACCCTCTTTTGAATTTTTTTTTCTGAAATGCTTAAATTCAATGGCTGACTTAAATTGTGCAAAATGCTGGTATTAAATAGTGCTGAAAATTTCTATGTCACTTAAAAGTTAGAGTGTCTGAAAGAAATTGTTTTTGAGCTGGGCGTGGTGGCGCACGCCTTTAATCCCAGCACTTGGGAGGCAGAGGTAGGAGGATCGCCATGAGTTCAAGGCCACCCTGAGATGACAGAGTGAATTCCAGGTCAGCCTGGACCAGAGTGAGACCCTACCTCGAAAAACCAAAAAAAAAAAAAAAAAAAAAAAGAAATTGTTTTTGAAAAAGAATTAAAAATACTATTTATTTGTTGCAGAGTAGATGTTTTATTGTTTCCTAATTTGTTATATTTCTTTTTGTGAACTATATGTCCCAAACAGTAAAAATAGGTAGTTTTGGCATTTCTAAAATACAAAAGTTGTTTCACAAACATACACCAAGAATATGCTGGAAGCAGGTAATGTGGTTTTAGATTAGATGGAAGGTAGCGGTGGCACCATACCTTTCCAAGAAACAGTTTATTGGCAGTATTTGACCTGCCAGGGGCATGACTCTTAAAGTGCCATGTTTGGCCCCTTTCCTGGAACATGGATAGACTGCTCACCTTTAATCTAATGAAACTGCCATTGTTTATGTCATCACTGCCCACTGGGGTTGGTAATTTTCATCCTGCATCTGAAGGGCAGAAGCTATTTAAGGACAGCTAAGAAGACTTTTATACATTAACATTAAAGAATGCCCTGTAGCAGGGCTTGGCAGTGTACACCTTTTATCCCAGCACTTGGGAGGCAGAGGTAGGAGGATTGCCATGAGTTCAAGGCCACCCTGAAACTACATAGTGAATTCCAAGTCAGCCTGAGCTAGAGTGAGAGCCTACTGCGAAAAACAAAACAAAACAAAGAATTTCCTAAAAGCCATAATTTATCAGAATCTCTGTACTATGTTTTTATTGTGTTCCAAACTTACATTATCACTCTGCATTTAAATTGGCTGCTTACTACACATGATACCTAAATTATGAAAAATCAATTGTAATTGTCCCAGTATGACCTTAAGGAAAAGTAAGGGAATAAACGTTGCTGTCTGCTATTTTGTGAAGCAGAGTATTTAAGAGTAATGTAGAATGAGGAGACAAAAGTCCTGAACCATGCAGAATGGAAGATTAATTTTAAATGCCGACTATGTTCCTATTATATACTGTCATTGCATAAACAGATAAAGCTTTTTCTGCAAAGTATTCTTGACCTATTAATGTTGTTTACAGAAGGGATGGAGAATTTTGTGGATAGTGTGTGTGGGAGTTGGAATGGATGAACCCCCACCCCCAATATATTCAGGATTTTATATTCAATATTTTAATTTAGCACTGCAGCCTCCTGGCTGGAGGTGTCACTGTGGGTGTTACTTAGGGTCCAGCCGTAAGGCGGATCTGAATTGCAACCTAATATGCAAAGTGCCTGAGTTCTGACTGGGGTTCCTGAATGTGCTTGCTTGTGGTGGCTTTTGCCTGCTCTCTCTCCCTCCTGCTCTCCTCCTCCCCTTTCTCCTAGTCTCTTCTCCCCTGTCTCCACCCCTCTCTCCCTCCCTTCTTTGGTCTTGTAAGAAGGGGCCAACTATTTCTGCCATTAAGGAACTTCCCTTGATCTGTGATCTTCAAATAAGTTCTCTTCTTCTATAACTCTACCTCGGTTGTAAGTTCATCTCAGCCACCTGAGGCTGTTTGCTACAGAGTGTTACTAAGTACAGATCCTTGAGATTCAAAGGTATAAATATTGCTCAATTTATTAAATTGACAATATTTTGGTACATTTTGTTACTTAGTCTTGTAAGAAATTGCTTATACATCTACATAAAAATATGCAGATGTGCACACATGTTATTTTATGAGAAAAACTCTACTGAGCTGAACAGGTTTATTTAGGTTACTGCAGTGCACTAACAGAAGACATAGGAGGATAATTAGAGAAGACAGTACATCTGATTCCAGTCCCAACTCCTTGACCAAGGCTGACCCTCTACATACTTTTGAGGCACACTTTGGACCTAAGACCTATGACTCTTCCTTTATTTGGGGGTATTGTAATTACCCTGAAGTATCTTTGATCTTTCATACTACATTTGCTTCTCATAAGAATCTGTCAAGAAAACTAGTATTCACCACCTTTCCCCTTTCTAGTCCCAGTAATTCTGAGTTCTGTAAATTGAGGCTATGGGCAAACAAATACTCCCTTCCACACACCTGTGTAATATTTCATTAGTTTGTAAGCTTTTGTTCACTCACCCATTAAAACGAAAATAGTACCTCCAAGCTTCCAAAAGATATTAGAGTGGCATTAGAATCAGCAGATTAAATGTTGGTAAGTGTATGGCAGCTGAAATCAGTAATTCTTAACTGTGTGTCTATGTACACATGCACATACACATGCATACGTGTACACACATAAGAACATACACATTCACTATACAGAAAATTTGGTTACCCCTGGCAAAGTTGCATATGCTGTCATATAAAGTAGACTACATATATCATAAGATTTGCTTTACATCTGCTTTGTGGCAATGGAAGCATATCTGCCATTGTGTAGTACCAAGATTCTCAAAACAAAACCAAGTCTTGAGGGCTGGAGAGATGGCTCAGCAGTGCTCAGAAGTACTTGCTTGCAAAGCCTAACTGCTGGCCTGGATTTGATTCCCCAGCACCCACATAAACCCAGATGAAAAAAGTGGCATTTGCAGGGGCAGGAGGCCCTGACCCACTCATTCTCCCTCCCCTCAAGTAATTTTTTAAAAGACCAAACCCTTAGGATTAAAAATTCCATATTTAGCTTTGTTCACAGAAAATTAAATATAGAGCAAAATCAAAATTCCAGATAAATTGGCCAGATAATTTTATTTGAACATTTTGTTTGCAATGATTGTCTCTGTGCGAATAGCACACTTAAGTGTAAGACAGAGTTGTCACCTTCTGTTGCAGTCCCTTTCACATTGCTGGTAGAAATCACCTAGCCAAGAGCAGCTTCTAGGAAGAAAAGGTTTATTTTGCCTTTCAGGTTTGAGTGGAAGCTCCACATGGCAGGGGAAAACGATGGCAATAGCAGAAGGTGAACATCACCCCCTGACCAGCATCAGGTGGACAATAACAACAGCAGAGTGTGCCAAACACTGGCCAGGGGAAACTGGCTTTAACACCCATAAGCCCACCCCCAACAATACACTCTCTCCAGGAGGCATTAATTCCCAAATCTCCATCAGCTGGGGATCTAGAATTCAGAACACTTAAGTTTATGGGGGACACCTGAATCAAACAACCACATTCCACCCCTAATCCCCATAAACTGATATCCATACATGATATAAAATACAATGCATTCAGTACAACTCTAAGAGACCGCATTTTTTTTATCAATTCCAATGATGTTCATACATCCCCATATTCCAAGATCTTCTAACTGAGCCATAATACCAAAATATCCTCAAAAAAACTCATAATGGTACAGAATAAATACTCACACTACAAAAGACAGCATTGGGCATAGCAAAGAAATATTAAACCAATACAATATTTTTTTTTTAAAGAGGAGTTTAGTGGTTTTTTTTTTAATTAATTTGAGAGCGACAGACACAGAGAGAAAGACAGATAGAGGGGAGAGAGAGAGAATGGGCGTGCCAGGGCTTCCAGCCTCTGCAAACGAACTCCAGACGCGTGCGGCCCCTTGTACATCTGGCTAACGTGGGACCTGGGGAACCGAGCCTCGAACCGGGGTCCTTAGGCTTCACAGGCAAGCGCTTAACCACTAAGCCATCTCTCCAGCCCCCAATACAAGATTTAAAACAACCAGGGCAAATATCAAACTCCGTAACTCCAAGGCCAACAACTCTAGCCCGTGACAAATCTCCAAATCGGTAATTCTAACCAGCAACAAGTCTCTGGCATTCCAATTCCACCACTCCAGCTAGGCTACTCACAGTCCTAGAAAATTTCATCAGGGTTGGCAGCTTTCCTTAGCAGCCATCTCGTGGTCCCAGCATCTCCACTGGGTCTCCCCTGCAATCCATGTCTCATCCTCATGGCCCCACGGGGTCTCCATGCAGGCATCAAGCAAACCTGCTTCACACTGCCCATGACCATTTCCAAAACACAAGACCATGTTGCAAACTCAATGACCCACTTTCCAGCATTTGTTATACTCAACAATTCCAGGTAGGGTGCCAATTTGTTAATCCAGAGGGGAATAAAGCAGACTTTGAAGAACAGGACACTACTTGATCACTCAGGCCCCTTCAAGAGTCTATAGTCTTCCTGTTGCCCCAATGCAGGTCAGCTATCACAGTCTCGCAGGTTGCAATCTCTCAAATAATTTGCAGGTGAGTGGGCAGCAGTTTAGGACCAAAGATTTCATTTTTCTCTGTGCCATATCCCTCTGCTCATACCAGTTCATTTCTACGCAATGCAACAACTTCTCAGGACATGGGTATAACAGCAAGCTTCTCACACAAACTGCTAGCCCAGTCCAAGCAAAGCTCTTTCTCACCCTCATAAGCCAAACCGCACAGTCCATAGTTCCTACTGCATTCAGGTCTTTCAATTCTAACCAGAATAGTCGATCAAGATGTACTACTTACAGCACTGCATGGCATCTCTTAGGCCAAGGTTTCAAGTCCTTCTATGTTCCTCTTGAAAATCAGCTCCAAAAGGCCAACACCACACAGTCAGGTGTCTACCAGCAATCCCACTCCTGGTACCACTTTACTATTGCAGTCTGGTTCACATTGCTGGTAGAAATAACCCAATCAAGAGCAGCTTCCGGGGAAAAATAGGTTTATTTTGGCTTACAGGTTTGAGGGGAAGCTCCATGATGGCAGGGGAAAACGATGGCATGAGCAGGGTGGACATCACTCCATGGCCAACATAACATGGAACCTGGCAACAGGAGGGTATGCCAAACACTGGCCAGGGGAAATTGGCTATAACACCCATAAGCCTGCCTCCAACAATACACTCTCTCCAGGAGGTATTAATTCCCAAATCTCCATCAGCTGGGCATCTAGCATCCCAAACACCTAAGTTTATGGGGGACACCTGAATCAAACCAGCACACCTTCCAAAACCACATGCTCTGCAGTAGTTCCTGTGGTTGTAGAGGCCCTGGACCCACTCGCAAGCCCTCTGTGGACTTTAAAGGTAAACTCATAGAATAGGCTGCCAAGTTGCCTAATCACTTTGCTGGATTTCATTGCTCTTGAGGGGTTATAAGGAACAGCATCAGTGATGAGTCTGTGTGCCACTCTGCTTTCACAAAGAGGGCAATAAGGGGGACAAAAGTGATAGTGTTTCCCATGGACCAAGTCTTGCAAAATAGGGCCAGCTGTTGAGGATGATCATTGGGAACCCCTGAATCACTTCTTTGAGATGAGCACTGCTCCTGTTACACATTTTGAAACCTATAATCTAACCCTTCCCAACATGTGTAATACATCTCTCTGTGTGTCACTGACTTTTTTTGAGCAATTCCTCACCACCCATCAAGGATTCAAGTTTTCCATCTGAAAACAGTACATTTAGTGTTAGAAAATAATAAACATGAGAAGTTCAAGCTATAAACATGTGTTTTGAATGCTCATGTAAAATATCCAATCTGCATAGAGTTTAGAGTTAAAAACATTGTCCAATATGGCTGTAGCAGCAGGCAAGTCCCAAGAAAATGCAATATCTCCTGATACTGAAGTTGAATGTAGCACTATACTCTATGGTAGCTCTATTTTATATTTTAACTGGTATGAAACAAAAGTTTTCTATTTGAGTCTCTAGTTTATTTTCCCAAGGCAACACTGTACCTTATATGCAACTACATTAAGGTTGCATGCCAGAAATGTGCTTTCTACCACATAAACCTCCCAGATTCAAGTTGTTGCAGTCAGGTTTGCATTGCTGGAGTCAGAGAAACTTGTGGGGGAATAAAAGGGTTGTTTTGGTTTACAGACTGGAAGAGAAGCTCCATGATGGTAGGGGAAAACAGTGGATGAGTAGAGGGTATACACCCCCTCCTGACCAACATCAGGTGGAAAACAGGGAGAGTGTGCCAAAACACTGCCATGATGAAACTGGTTATAATACCCACAAGCCCACCCCCAACAATACACTGCCTCTAGGAGGCATTAATTCCCAAATCTCCATCAGCTAGGAACCTAACATTCAGAACACCTAAGTTTATGGGGGACACCTGAATCAAACCACCATATTCTGCCCATGTCCCCCATAAAGTGACAAACACACATGATGTAAAATGGAGTGCATTCAGTCCAACTTTAAAAGTTCCCATAGTTTTTTTTTTTAATCAATCCTAATGATCTTCAAACATCCCCATAGTCCACAATCTTTTAACTGAACCATAATACCAAAAGATAAATAAACCAAAACCCATAATTACACAGAATAAACATTCACATTGTAAAAGATGGCACTGGGCATAGCAAAGAAATATTCAACCAATACAAGATTTAAACAGGGTAAACATAAAATTCTGTAGCTCCAAGTCCAAAACCTCTAGCCAGTGAAAAATCCCCAAACCAATAATTCTAACCAGGGAGTCTCTGTAGTTCCCATTCTGCCCCTCTAGCTAGGCTACTCACAGTCCTGGAAAACTTCATCCAGGGCCGACACCTCTTCTTAGCCGCCATCTTGTGGTCCTGGCATCTCCACCAGATCTCCACTGCAACCCACGGTTCATCCTCACAGCTCCATCAGGTCTCCATGCAGGCACCCAGCAAACCTGCTTCACACTACCCCAGGCGCTTTCCAAAACACAAGACCCTGTTGCAAATTCAATGACCCTCTCTTTCCTGAATTTCTTATACTCCATAACACCAGGTTGGATGCAAATTTGGTAATCCGGGGGGTGGGGGAAGCCGACTTTGAAGAACAGGATGCTCCTACAACATTCAGCCCCCTTCACAAGTTCTCAGGACATGGGCATAACAGCAAGCCTCTCACAGAAACTACTTGTAGCCCAGTCCAGGCCTTTCTGACCCTCACAAGCCAAACCTCACAATCCATAGTTCTTACTGCATTCTGGTCTTTCAGCCCTGACCAGAATAGTCCATCAAGCTGTACTTACAGCACTGCAAGGTGTCTCTCAGGCCAATGTTTCAAACCCTTCCACATTTCTCTTGAAAATCAGCTACAAAAAGCCAAACCAGGCAGTCAGGTGTGTAGTAGCAAATGACACAAGTCCTTAGTACCAACTTTACTGTTGCAACCAGGTTCGCATTACTGGCAGAAATCAACCAACCAAGAGTGTATTTTGGGAAAAAAAAGGGGGGGTTATTTTGGCTTACTGACTCAAGGGAAAGCTTCATGATGGCAGGGGAAAATGATAGCATGAGCAGAGGGTGAACATCACCTCCTCACCTACATCAGGTGGACAACAAGAACAGGTCCATGTGCTTTGAGTATTATTATATGTCCTACTTTTAACTAGCCCCTGGAAGCACATGGTTCTCTCACTTGTACTGCGTCCTTTCTTAAAGATCCTAAACTGCCACCTGTGCTAAAGGCTTATTTTGGCTTACAGTCTTGGGTGAAGGTTCATGACAGCAGGGAAAAGATGGTACAGCAGAGAGGCTGGACATCACCTCCTTGACACAGCAAGTGGAAACAGCAGCAGGCGAGGGATCCCAACTAACACTTGCAAACTGGGGAATAATAAACCTCAAGGTCTTGCTTCCATGACACACCTCCTCCAGCACCCTGCAAATTACCACCAGCTGGAGCTGAAGCCTACAAACACATGAATTTATAGGAGACATTGACCCAAACCACCACAGGATCTAACTTCATTTACATGTGAATATTGTCCCAGAACCATTTGTTGATGAGATGATATTTTCAATTAATTAATTAATTAATTTGAGAGAGAGGCAAACAGAGAGATAATGGGTATGCAAGGCCTCTAGACACTAAAGATGAATGCCAGATACTTGTGCCATCTTATGCAACTGGCTTACATTAGTCCTGGGGAATCAAACTTGGCCCTTTGGCTTTGCAGACACCTTAACCACTAAGCCATTTGTCCAGACCAAGATGGCTTTTTAAAAATGCTATTAAAGGGGCTTTGTAACTTTTCCTTTGTAGAATGTTGCACGGTATTGCAGTCAGATTCACATTGCTTGCAAGAAAACACCCTACCAAGAGCATCTTGTGGGGGAAAAATATTTTGACTTACAGGCTCAAGGGGAAGCTCCATGATGGCAGGGGAAAGTGATGGCATGTGAAAAAGGTGGACATCAACTTCTGGCCAACATTAGATGAGCAGCAACAGGAGAGTGTATCAAGGACTGGCAAGGGGAAGCTGGCTATAACACCCATAAACCTGCCCTGTGACAATGCACAGCCTCCACGATGCTTTAATTTCCAAATGGCCATCAGCTAGGAACCTAGCATTCAGATCAACTAAGTTTATGGTGGACACCTGAATCAAGTCAGTGCACATGGTTAAAATCACTTTTTTTTAAAAATCAGCCTATGTTTCCTTGATAGATAACTGCTGTCCAAGCAGTCTGTGCACACCCACCTCAGGCTTCTGAAAAGCTTTTGCTACATGTCCACCTCTCCACTGGCTGCTTCTCTGCCTAGTGATAAACTCCAAGCAGCAGCCAATGTGTCCCAACCTGTGTCTGCATGCAGCTGAGATCACCATGAATGTGACCCCACACAAAGTCATAGGGTTACTTTAAAGTACTATCTATCTATCTATCTATCTATCTATCTATCTATCTATCTATCTATCTATCATCCATCTATCTATCTATCTATCTATCTATCTATCTATCTATCTATCTATCTATTTATTTTAGGGAGAGAGAAAGAGGCAGATGGAGGGACAGAGAATGGGTACATCAGGGCCTCTAGCCACTGCAAACAAATCCCAGATGCATGTGCCACCTGTGAATCTGGCTTTACATGGATACTGGGGAATTGAACTTGGATCCTTTGGCTTTATCAGCAAGTGCCTTAATCATTTAAGCTACCTCTCCAGTCTCTAAGGTACTCTTTGGATGACTATGTTTTGTTCATGCTTTCAAGGACGGGGGTGCATCAATGTCCCTTTCTGGACCCATGTGCACGAAATGATTTTCTATTTTAGGTAGAAATACCAGTCATATGCCCTGGAAGCCATTCTGGTGCATTTTCAGCTTTGCTTGGATTTCATTTTTCCCCCTTTCTTGCTTTTTTTTTTTTTGAGAGAGAGAGAGAGAGAGAGAGAGAGAGGGAGAGAGAGAGCATGTACAAGGTCGGAGAGATGCCTTAGCAGTTACGGCACTTGCCTGTGAAGCCTTAGGACCCAGGTTTCATTCACCTGTACCCATGTAAGCCAGATACCCATGGTGGCACATGTGTCTGGAGCTCATTCACAGTGACTAGAGACCCTTGTTCACCCATTCATTCTCTCCCCTCTAATTCTTGCTAATAAATAAATACAATATAAAAATACAAATGTATTGCAATATGATTGGTATACAGCAAATTGCACATGCTTAAATTGCATGTTCTGATGAGTTTTGACTTATCTCTGTATAACTGTGACACCATCACAAACAAATGTAAAGATACATTTCCAGGACTTTGTGATCCATTTCCCTCATCCAGTCTTCAGCTAAGTTGTTTAGCTTACATGTGCTAGAATTTTGTATCACTGGAGTCGTGGTGTGGCTTCTTTGACACCACATGATTTTTGTTCATCCATGTGGAGATAGGTCAGTAGTTTCTTTGTGGTGCTGAATGGTATTGCATAGCACAGATTCTTTTCTCACAACATATCTATCCATTCAAGAAATGTGGATGGAGCCCAGTGTGGGGTGCATGCCTTTAATCCCAGCACTTGGGAGGCAGAGGTAGGATGATTGCCATGAGTTAGAGGACAGCTGGAGACTACATAAGTGAATTCCAGGTCAGCCTGAGGTTGAGTGAGATCCTACCTAAAAAAAAAAAGAAAAAAAGAAAGAAGAAAAGAAAGAAAGAAAAAAGAAAGAGATTTAAGAAAAAAAGAAAGAAAAGAAAGGAAAAGAAAAAGAAATGTGGATGGAACAGGAGAAATGACTCAGCAGTTAAGTCATATGCCTGCAAATCCAACGACCCAGGTTTGATTCCTCAGTACTCACATAAAGACCGAGATACAAGGTTGCATGTTTGACTGGAGTTCACTAACCCCCCATCTCTCTCTCCTTCTTTCTCTCTCACATACTGAAAAAAAATGTGGGTCTTTCACAGTGTATGCTTATGCAAATGAACAGTATTCCAGGTCTGCATGGGCTAGAGTGAGCCCTTACCTTACAGTTGTTTACAAAGACTTTGGACAAAAGTTCTCATTCCATTTGAGTAAACATCTACGAATTAAATGACTGGGTCCTATTTTAGATGCATGTTACCTTTATTTTTATTTATTTACTTTTTATGAGAAAGAGAGAGAAAAAGAGAATTGGCACACAAGGAACCTCTAGACACTGCAATTGAACTCCAGATGTGTGTACCATTTTGTGTGCATGTGTGATCTTGTCTGCATGCATAACCTTGTGCATCTGGCTTACATGGGTTCTGGGAATCAAACCTGAGGCCTTGGGCTTCCCAGGCAAGAAACATTCACTAAGCCATCCTTCCAGGCACATTTTACCTTTTAAATAAAATTCTCAAGTTGTTTTCTGGAAACACAATGGGGTAGCATCTTACCTCCTGTCGCCTTTATGATAATATGACATTTCAAAGTTCCTATAAAAACATGAGTCTTTGAGGTCAGCCTAAGATTACAGTGTGAGTTCCAGGTCAGCTTGGGCTAGGGTGAGACCCTATTTCAAAAAGTAAAAATAAATAAAAATAGACACATGCAACTTTACTTTCCCTGTGTCATGAATATCAACTAGCTGGCCAGCAAGCTGCAGGAATTCTCCTGTCTCTGCCTTCCCAGTACTGGGATGACAGTCTTGCTTCTACCACCATGCACATGTGGGTGTGAGGATCAAACTACATTCTTCATGTTGACACAGCAAGCACATTACTCACTAGATTTCTCCTGGTCTCCCAATTTCTGTTGTTGTTGTTGCTGTTTTCTGTTTTTCAAGGTAAGGGCTCACTCCAGCCCATGCAAACCTGGAATTCACTATGTAGCCTCAGGGTAGCCACAAACTCATGGCAATCCTCCTACCTCTGCCTCTCAAGTACTCAACGGTTTTCAAAAATATTTTTAAATAGTTTTATTTTTATTTATTTAAAATGCATCTATTGCTTTAAATGTATATTCTCCTTTACAAACACTACTCTCATTAAATACAGAATTTCAAAAAATATTCCTTGTTTTATCCTAGGCAACCAACTTTACCATTGATTGTACTTTTTTGGAAGATCACCTAAGTGAAACCAAACAGCCTGGCCTCATACCTGCATATTGTTTCTGAGAGTCATGCTGTTGTGTGAATAGTAGCTTATACTTGTTTTTAACACTTAAGTAGTACTGCACTGTATGCAGCAACACATTGTGCTAATCCACCTACCTGTTCATGACATGGGATTGTTTCCAGTTACAAAGAGAGCTGCAGGGGATGGAGAAATTGCTCAGTGGTTAAGGTATTTGCCTGAGAGGCCTAAGGACCAAGGTTTACTTCCTCAGTACCCACATTAGCCAGAGGCACAAGGTTGCCCAAGTGCATGGAGCTTGGTCGCAGTAATTGGAGACCCTGGTGCATCCATTCTCTCTCTCTCCTTACAAAGAAATAAACAAATAATAAATAAATAAATCCACCTTAAAAGAAGTTGAAGGGAAAATCTAGTCATTCTAATGTGTCAAACTAAAATCCACTGAGGGAGACTAGAAAGATATTTCAAATATTTAAATAATGATAGATATTTTTATTTATGGATTCCCTTCTTTCACAAACTGTTATTTAGCTTTGGGAACATCATTTTAAAAAGGTAGTCATAAGGAATCAGAACAAACAAAATGAGCATCTTGGGATTTGCCTCAGACACCATGTTTAATTTCCCCTTCATTTCAACCATAGCGACTTCTGATTCTGTTTTTCAAATCTGAATTTTCTCAAGGCCAGACTTGAATAATGTAAATTTTGTCAGAAAAACTTGATCCCCATCTCAATTTATTTTGACTATTTACTTACAAGCCTGACATGGTGGCTCATGCCTTTAAACCCAGCACTGGGGAGGTAGAGGTAGAAGGATCACTGTGAGTTGGAGACCACCCTGACACTACATAGTGAATTCCATGTCAGCCTGGGCTAGAGTGAGACCCTCCCTACATCAAAAAGAAAGAAATAAAAAATTATTTATGTTTGTGTGCATGCATATGCATATGCGTGTGCGTGCGTGTGTGCGTGCATGTGTGTGTGTGCCAGGGCCTCTAGCCCCTGCAAAGGAACACCAGACATTAGCACCACTTTTTGCATTCCACTGACATGGATGGTTTGGGAATTGAACCCGATCAGCAGGCTTTGCAAGCTAACACCAGCAAGTGCCTTTCACCACTGAGCAATCTTCCCAGCCTCACCATTTTTACTTGATAGGAATTATCGCCACCTGTCATTTGATGTGTTGTCAGTTTTATTTTGACTTCATTCAACCAAGAATAAATGATACTTAGAAACTGGGTAAAAGTTTTCTCTTTTAAACATTTGAGGTCATTTGATGAGACAAAAGGCACAGGTGCATAAGAAACAGGAAAAACTGGTTGTGGTATACTATTGACTCTCCGTGCCCAGAATAAAAACATCTAGAGCCCGGGGGGGGGGGGAGGGGGGACACACGTCCAAGAGCAAGGTCCAAGCATCGTATTTAAGCTCCCAGCTGCTCACCTATGTTTTTCTTCTCTGCTCTTCTCCACTCACCAGTAGATCTCTGGATTCTGGCCCTGTCCAGGCCATGAACGCTGGCCTAGATGAGGCTAGACACCTGTCTTGAGCTTAGTGAAATTGAGCTTTCAAATGGAAGTAATTTGGGTTCTGGAGAAATAGCTCAGAGGTTCAATCACTTGCCTGCAAAGCCTTAAGACCTAGGTTCAATTCCCCAGTTACCTATGTAAAGCCAATTCATAATGTGACTCACACATCTGTAGTTCATTTGCAGTGGCTGGATGCCCAAGTGAGCCCATTCTCTCTCTCTCTATCTGTCTCCCTCTGTCCCTTCCTCCTTCCATTCCTCCTTCCCTCCCTCTTTCTCTCTGTCTCCTAGCAAATAAACAGATAATATATATTTATTTAAAAGGAAGTCATTTTACTTGAGTCAACCAAGAAAAGCACTACATAAAATACAAAAGCATAGGAATAAATAGGTTCAGAGAGCCATGCTTCCCTTCTGTGGCCAGGATAATCTAGGCATCCTCCCCTACACAGCTTGAAGCCAGACTTGCCCAGTCCACTTCTAGAAGTCATCAGAAAGTGACATACTGGGTATGTATCCAGAGAGCAATGGTAGATGACATACTCATCATCAGGAATTGGTCATAACCTAAATGTGTACTGATAGGGGAATAATTTGAATGGAATCTTTCATTCTATTTAATTCTCGATCACAAACAGTTATTAGCTAAAATTTTCTGTGAAAGACCGATAGTAAATATAGATTTGTGGATCATACAGTGTCTGTCACAAATAATCAGTTGTGCCATTGCAGCCTTAAAGCAGCCAAAGACAATATGGAAGGGAAGAGATACAGCTGAGTTCTAATAAAATTCTTATTTATGAAAGACACCACTAGGTGGGTTTGGCTTTAGGGGCCTTAATTTGAAGACTAGTTTAAAGAGATATAGATTTATATTTACTGGCATGCAGAGCTCATTGTAACATACTGTTGGGGGAAAAGGCCAATTTTAGTATAGCATGGGTTGAATGAGGCTGCATGTATGTAACATGAATGTTCATGTGCATGCTAACCAGCAGATAAGGGCCTAGAGTGAGGTTCACCAAATACCAGTGGAGATGTCACTAGGTTGAGAGATTTGCAATGATTTTTCTTTATGTTACTATATATCATTATTTTTTACTTTTACAATTAACTAATCTTCCTTTATTTACCTATTTATTTGAGAGAGAGAGAGAGAGGGAGGCAGATGGAGAGATTGGGCATTCCTGGGCCCCTATCCCCTGCAAGCAAACTCCAGGTGCATGTGACACACTCACCACCTTGTGCATCTGGCTCTATGTGGGTCTTGGGGAATTGAACTCCAGTCCTTAGGCTTTGCAGGCAAGTGCCTTAACCGCTGATCCATCTCTGCAGCCCACAATGGAATATACTTTAGTAAAACAATTCCATGATTGTTAGGGTCACCACATGGCATTATGCAGATCACGTGCTCCACAGCTCCAGGAGACATCCTTTACATGGGCTCCAATGCCAAGAGTTTCCCTTGTGTTGTGCCATAACGCAGCCCTCCCATATCGCACTCTCTTTCATTCTGTACAATTAATTCCACCAACACTTATTTGATACTGACTAGGTCAGACATTGTCCTAATGCAGAGGAACTATCCAAAAACAGAACATCTGCCATCATAAAGTTTGCACTGACATCGGGAACAAAGGCAGTGAGCCAAGTGAAGTATATACTGGTATGTTTGAAAATGAGAGCCTAGCAGGAAGGTAAGACAGAATCAAATCCCTGGGAAGGATGAGTTTTCTGTTTGTTCATTCAGGTGTCTTATGTAGCCCTGGCCAGCCTCAACCTCACTATGCAGCTGAGGATGACCTTGAACCTGACCCACCTCCCAGGTGCTGGAATTATGGATGTGTGCTACTGAACCCAACAGGTGCTTCTATTTTATTTTGTTTTATTTATGAGAGAGAGAGAGAGAGGGGGGGGAGGGAGGGAAGAGGGAGGGAGGGAGGGAGGGAGGAAGGAGAGAGAATGAGCATGCCAGGGCGTCTAGCAACTACAAATGAATTCCAGATGCCTGTGCCACCTTGTGCATCTGGGTTTACATGGGTATTGTGGAATCAAACCTGAGTCTTAGGTTTTCCGGGCAAGTACCTCAACCACTGAGCCCATTCTCCAGTCCAGGGGTTTCTATCTTATTTTCCTCCATGTTTTTTAAGGGAGAGAGAGGGTGACGGGAGAGCATGGGCACAACAGGGCCTCCAGTCACTGCAAATGAACTACGGATGCATGCACCACCTTATGCATCTGGCCTATATGGGTAATGGGCAAATGAATCTGGGTCCTTTGGCTTTGCACACAAGTACCTTAATTGCTAAGCCATCTCTCTGTTGCCAGGGAGTTTCAATTTTAAGTAGGATGGTCAAAATAGGTCTTAAACACCAATTTAAAGAAGGAACACCTTTATATTTAGAGAAAGAACATTCTAAATGGAGTATAACATTGCACAGGCCCTAAAGTGATCATGCCTGGTAGTTTAAAAAAAAATTAAAAAATTATTTATGAGAGATAGAGATAGAGAGAGAGAGAGAGAGAGAGGGAGGGAGAGAGAATGGGTGTGCCAGGGCCTTCAGCCAATGCAAACGAACTCCAGACACGTGCACCCCCTTGTGCATCCAGCTAAAGGTCCTGGGGAATCAAACTTGGGTGTTTGGCTTTGCAGGCAAATGCCTTAACTGCTAAGCCATCCCTCCAGCCCATGCCTGGTAGTTTTGAGCAGCAAGGGTGTCTGTGCAGCAGGGAGGGAGAGAAGGAAGGAAGGGTGAGAGAGGGAGGGAACAGTGAGAGATGAGCACATGTGGGTAATGGTGCCCACATGGCATGACTGCTTATAGTTTATACTGAAGACCTTCACTTTTGTTTTATGAGAGGCGGGGCGGGGGGGGGGGGAGAAAACACACCAGAGCCTCCAGGCACTGCCAATGAACCCCAAAGACATGTGGTACCTTGAGCACTTGGCTTATGTGGTACTAGGAAATTGAAGCTGGGTGCTTGGGCTTCACAGGCACTTTAACTGCTAAGTCATCTCTCCAGTTCTAAGTCCTTCACTTTCACTCTGAGCTCACACTTGTGGGGTTGATTTTGAGTAGAGAAATGATGTGCTTTGATTCACATATTTAAAGAGCCACTCTGGACACTGCATCAAAAGTAGACTGTCAGAGACTGGAGAGATGGTTCAATGGTTAAAGGTACTTGACTGCAAAGCGTGGTGGCCAGAGTCCACCTCATTCCCCATTACCCATGTAAAGCCAAATGTACTACATGACGCCTGCATCTGGAGTTGTTTGCAGTGGCTACAGGCCCTGGTGTACCCATTCTTGTTTATCCTCTCTTTCTTCCACTGATTCATTATAAGTAAATTAATAAATAAAATAATTAAAGGGGTTTTAAAAATCCAAATTATGTGTGTGTACACGAAGCCATCTCTCCAGCCCAACTTATTCTTTTTTAAATAACATATTTTATTTATTATTTATTTATTTATTTATTTATTTATTTATTATTGATTTACTGGGAAAGAGAGAGAGAGAGAATGAGAATGGGTGTGCCAGGGCTTCTAGCCACTGCAAACAAACTCCATATGCATGCTCCTCTTTGTGCCTCTGACTTTACATGGGTACTGGGGAATTGAACCCAGGAAGTTGGGCTTTGTGGACAAGAACATTACATAGTGAGCTACTTTTCCAGCCTACTTTAGTTTTTTATATGTTTTATTTAATTTTTTTAGTCGAAATGGGGTCCTAATCATTTTAATACAATAGTTTCAGTATTTTCCTAATTATATTTATGAGAAAAAGAAAGTACATAGGTATGCCAGGGCTTCCTACCACTTCAAACAAACTCCAGACTAATGCTCCACTTTATGCATCTGGCTTTTTATGGGTACTGGGGAATCAAACCCTAGGCCATCAGGCTTTGCAAGCCTTTAGCACTGAGTCAGGTTTCCAAATCTCCAAGGCTTTGTTGTTTATTTTGTTTTGTTATATTGATGTATGGTTTCTATCTATCCCAAGCTGACCTGGAATTCACTATATAATTTCTGGCTGATCTCATACACACAGCAATCCTCCTACCTCTGTCTCCCAAGTACTGAGATTAAAGGCTTGTGCCACCACACCTAGCATCCTCCAGTTTTTAAAGACATTGAATGGAACAAGAAAAATTTTGCCTATTGGGCTCCATTCATTTTCTATGTCCTTATCAAAATTCTCATACTTAACTTAGTTGGATCTTTGTATTTACAATACATTTTTTCTAGGTACCAGAAAGCCGAGCCTTACTTTATCTTTAATTCATTTGAGCAATTTGTAATGTCATCGGACTGTTTAGAGTACCTGGTAATCATTGGGCTTTTCCCCAGTACAACCGATATCTGGGAGAAGAGTAGAAACAAGAGAGATCTAAACAGGCTCACAGTTTCATAGAGTTCAGTCAACCACTGGCTGCTTTCATTGCTTTTAAGCAGGAGCTAGGTAAATCACCAGGATGACCACACTCTGTCAAAAGACTGTGCATCACATGTGGCCAGGAGATAAGGGGAGAGAGAGGGAGAAAAACAAAGGAGAGAGGGCAGAGGGAGAGAGGAGTATAAAGGAGGAAGACAGAGGCATGGAGGGGGAAGAGGGAAGGAGAGAGAGGAGACAGAGAGGGAGGAGAGGAGGGGAAAAAGAGAGTCAGAGAGAAAGGAAGAAAAGGAGAGATGAGAGGGTGTGACAGAAAGGAAGAGGGAGAGAGAAAAGGAAGGGAAGAGAGGGGAGAGTAAGGAAGAGGGAGAAGGGAAAGAGAAGAGAGGGAGGGAATGAGGGAAAGAAAGAGAAGCATAGAGAAAGGGGAGAGGGAGAGAAGAAAGGTAGAGAACAAGGAGAGGGGGAGAGGGAGAAAGAGAGAAGGAGGGAGAAAAGAAATGGGAGGAGGAGAGAGAGAAAGTGGGAGGAGGAAGGGAGGGAGGGAGAAGCAAAGGGGGAATAGAGGGAGGGAAGGAAAAGGGCAAAGAGAAATTGGGAGAGGGTAAGAAGAAATACACAGAGAGAGGGAAAGGGAGGGAAAGAGAGAAAGAGAAAGGAGAAACAAGTTACCTCTGAGGTAGGAGACTAGGGGAGAGGATGGGGTGCAGAACCCCTTATGCGAAGCGTAACAAAATCACCATCTGACAAAATCAAGTTAGCCAGAGGAATGCTGGGAAACACGCGCCCTCCACCTCCAGCTGAGGTCACCAACAACTGGCCAATGCCACAATGCAGGCAGGGAGACACTCCAGCGTGTCCCAGGGGCAACCCACGGCTCGTTATGTTAATAAACTGCGCAGTGCTAGGTGGAGAATAGATGTTGATCAGACATGGGATTCATGAAGTTACTTGAAGAACGCAGGTATCAGGTAAAGCCTGTGCAGAAAAGCCCACACGAGGCACAAGAGCCCTGTGGCAGTCAGCTTCGCCTTGCTGCACCAATTCCAGACCAACAAGCAGCCCATAGGAGGAAAGATGTCTTTTTTGTTTGTTTGTTTGTTTTTTCTTTTCCAGGTGGGTTTCACTCTACTCCAGGCTGGCCTGGAATTCACTAATTAGTCTCAGGGTGGCCTTGAACTCACAGTGATCCTCCTACCTGTGCCTCCCATGTGCTGGGATTATAGGTGTGCACCACTATGCCCAGCTAGGAAAGGGTTTATTTCAGGCTTACAAATTCCACAGGAACAACCAATGTCTGAAGAAGCTAGCTCACCTCCACAGATCATAGCAGAGAAACATCACCAAACAGCCAGCAAACTCGAACAGCCTGACCTCCAACTCCTCTGAACATACCTCAGGGCTGGGCTGCAAACCTGCCCCCAGTGACATGTCCCCTCTCTGGTAAGGCTCCATCCACTGGAGACTCAAGAGTCAAGACAATAATGGGGCCCTGCCTCAAACCACTACAAGGTACCATATAAACGCCTAACTCTGTACATATATTGAGCTGACCTCCATCTGTCTTTACTCTGGTCTGCTCCCTTCCCCCTCAATTCTTTTAATTTTTATATTTTTATTGTTTGGTTTTTTCGGGGTAGGCTCTCCCTCTAGCTGAGGCTGACCTGGAAATCACTAGCCTCAAAGTGGCCTCAAACTCTAGGTGATCCTCCTACCTTTGCCTCCCAAGTGCTGGGATTAAAGGCCTGCACCATCATGCCAGGCCCTCTCACTTCTTTGTTCAGGAACACAAAACCTGGAACCCTTCCAGAAGAGATCTCTGAACCCCAGTGTTAGCCAATGTCACACCCTCCAAAGCCCCAGTGACCCACTTCCTCCAACGGTGCCTGTGGTAGTTTAAATCTATGTCCCCTAATAGGCATGGGTGTTACTAAAATAGACTTAGTAATTTCTGGCCCTATCAGGCAGACTCCTGCTGCAGGTGTAGGCATGTCGCTGGGGGCCAATCTGAATTCCAGCCTAAAGGTAGGCAGAGGGCTTGAACTCTGCCTGGCATTCCCAGGGTGTGTTTACTTGTGGTCTGGTTGTTGGTGGCATTTCTCTGTGCATGGATCTGTGAAAGGGGGCCAGCTTCTTCCACCATTGTGGAACTTCTGCTCAGTCTGTAAGCCTGAAATAAATTCCTTCCTCTCATAAACCATGTCTGCTTTGGAGGTTCATACAAGCTATACGAGACTGACCACCACAGGCCCTACGTACCTGAGCCTAGTCAGCTATGAACTCATCAATGGTTAATCCACAGGTTAGGTCAGAGCATGACTTATCCAATCACTTTCCATAAACTCCACTCTGAACATTACACTGGGAATCAGGCCTTCTCCAGACTCTTCAAGGGACATATAAATGAATATTTACATGTACGTACAATAACTAACTTTATCTATTTATTTAATATTTCATTTACTTAATTATTTGAGAGAGAGAGAGAGAATGACAATGGGCATACCAGGGCCTCTAGCCACTGCAAACGAATAGCAGATGTGTACCACCTTACACATCTGGCTTATGTGGGTACTGGAGAATTGCACCTAGGTTCTTATACTTTGCAAGCAAGCACCTGCCACTTCTCCAGCACCCCCCTTTCAACGTTTTGTTGGCAATGTCCATAAATATAGGCAATACAATATGAACATAATCTCCTCTTACCATTCGCCTTTCCCCATCTCAAATTCACCCTCCACTGAATCCTTCCTTTACAACTAATCTCTCTTCTATTTTTTTTAAATTTATTTATGAGACGGGGAGAGAATGGGAGTGCCAGGGCCTCTAGCCACTGCAAATAAATTCCAGATGTATGTTTCACCTTGTGTATCTGGCGTATATGGGTCCTACGTAATTGATCTTGTTGGGTCCTTAGGCTTTGCAGACAAGAACCTTAACTGCTGAGCCATCTCTTCAGCCCTCTCCTCTATTTTGAGATCGTTATTTTTCTCTCCTACTGTGCAGGTCTTGTATCAGTATCATCAGCCACTGTGAGCCCATGAAAGACAACATTGTCTGCTGTCCTACCCTACCTTTGGCTCTTACCTTCTTTTCACCAGAACAGTCTTCTGCGAGGTCATGAATATCAATATATATTTGTGTCTGGAAGAAGGTGTTGTAAGCACTCCTACCCTTCCTTTGGCTCTTACATTCTTTCTGCCACCACTTCTGCAATGGTCCCTGAGCTTTGGTGGGTGTGATCGAGCTGTCTCACTTAGTGTTGAACACTCCCTTGTCACTTTTCTGCTCTTTGGTGATTTTTAAGTATACAAGTGGTTATTACAATCTGAAAAGAAGATTTTACAATCAAAAGTGAGAGTAGCATTAACATATGCCAACAAATTTAGAAGGAACTTTGGTGGGCATAATATGTCCATTTAGCCAGACAACAGTAATAGTTCCAACACTAGGGCTTATGACTTCCCAAGCCATAGGTTTTTGATTAGATTTTCAGTACCAGGCATGAATCTCACCCTCTTCTCCTCCTGCCCCCCCCCCCCCCTGCCATGGATTAAGTATCCAGTATCAGGACTAATTTTAGTTCTTTCTGCTGATAATTGTTTAATCTGTTCTTTATGCCTTCTCCTCTATCTTCTTTTGAATCCATTAGGTTAGATTAATTGGATAAACTTTGTTTCAGTTCCTTTCATAGACTCACAAGCTAAATTTAACTCTTTCTTTTATTACTTTGCTGGTTGCATTCACTTGTTAAATTGACATAAATTTAGCTAAACTCGAGACTGTATTTGGGTGATAAAGTTTGGCCCAAAGAAAATTGTACATCATGAACTGTATCTCAGCTTCCTGTGCAAATTCCAACCTAACCTAACCTAACCTAACCTAACCTAACCTAACCTAACCTAACCTAACCTAATCTTGTAGCTAAGCAACCTAGTCTCAGCCAATCACAGCAGTTAACTTCCAACTACTCCCCAGCTGTCAAATGATCAACATACCCACATAGGGATTCCAACTGCAGCCAATCAAGTGGTTTCTCTCCTGTGACTACAACTACAAACTGCACCTGTGATGGGAAAGCCATTCCCAACCATCTTCAGCCTAGAGTCTGCCTGGTTCTAAGAACCTAGTTCTTTGTGCTGGAGAAATGGCTCAGGAGTGAAGGCACTTTTCCGCAAAGCCTGTTGACCTCAATTCTGCAGTTTGATTCCCCAGTACTTAGGTAAAGCTAGATGCACAAAGGGATGCATGCATCCAGAGTCCATTTGTAGTAGCTAGAGGCCCTGGTGTGCTCATGCTGTCCCTCTCTCTTCTATCTGTCTCTGCTTGCAAATAAGTAAAAAAAAAATATTTTTTGAGGCAAGCCCAACAGACTGGCCATTGTTTTAATGTGAGAGAGTGAAAGTGTGTGTGTTGGGTGTGTGTGTGTGTGTGTGAATGAGAGAGAGAGAGAGAGAGAGAGAGAGAGAGAGAGAGAGAGAGAGAGAGAATTGGTGTGCCAAATGCATGTACCACCTATGTGCATGTGCAACCTTGTGCACTTGAGTCTGGCTTATGTCGGACCTGGAGAGTTGAACATATGGCCTCAGGTAAGCACCTTAACTGCTAATCCATCACTCCAGCCCCAAAATATTTTTAAAGGAACATTGTTCTTACATAAGAAAACTATACAGTTCACTGGTCTAAGATTTCCTGTCAACACATTTTTACTTATATCACAACAGATGTTCACATGACACTAAGCCACTTCACACACAACATGAGAACTTTGAATTAGTATAGTTCTGTTTCTCCCCCTAAGGATTTAAGTTGTGCCTTATGCTTTTTTAAATAGAAGATATTGCTTTTATTTTAATCTAATTATTTATTTGAGAGATAAGGGGAGGGAGAGAGAGAAAGAGGCAGATGTGACAGAGAGAATGGGAATGACAGGCCATCTAATTTCTGCAAACATAATAATCCAGATGCATGTGCTACCTTGTGTATGTGGCTTATGTAGGTATTGGGGAATCAAATCTGAGTCGTAAGGATTTGGAAGTGAGTGCTAAGCCATATCTCCAGCCTTGCAAAAAAAATGTACTTATTTGCAAGTAGAGAGAGAGACAAGCAAGAGAAGAGATACAGATATCATATATGCACCAGGGACTTGAGCTCCTGCAAATGAACACCCCACACACACACGCACCATCTTGTGCATCTGGCTTTACATGGGTACTGGATAATCGAACCTTGGTCCTAATGATTGCAGGCAAGGGCCTTAACTACTAAGTCATCTCTCCAGCCTTTAACAATTTATTTTTTTAGTTTGAGACAGAGTCTCACTATGTTGCCCAATCTGACCTTGAGCTCACTCAGTAGGCCACTCAGGCTTTGAAGAGTCTCCAAGTAGCTGAGATTACAGGCAGCAATCAGACCACTCTACGCTTATCTTACTTACTGCTGAGATGCACCTGGCATGTGATGAGTACTCAGAGCATCATTGTTGAATGAATGACAGAAGAAAGGAGTGGACAATTCTCTCTTCATAGTGTTTTCCTAACAATTAAGGACTATTCATAGGCTGGAGAGATGGCTTAGCAGTTAAAGCACTTGCATGCAAAGCCAAAGGACCCAGGTTTGAGTCCACAGGACCCATGTAAGCCAGTTGCACAAGGTAGCATATGTGTCTGGAGTTTGTTTGCAGCAGCTGGAGGCCTTGGCGAACCTAGTCTCTCTCTCTTGCTCGCTCACTCGCTTTCTCTCTCAAATAAATAAAAATTAATTCATTAAGGAACTATTCACACTGGGCATCGAGGTACATACCTTTAATCCCAGCACTTGGGAGGCAGAGGTAAGAGGATTGGTGAGAGTTTGAGGCCACCCTGAGATTACATAGTGATTTCGAGGTCAGGTTGGGATAGAGTGACACCATACCTTGAAAATAAAAATAAAAATAAAACAAAACTATTCAAAGGAGACAGTGTGGTTTGAGAGCAACCCACCACTGCTTGGGAACCTTCAAGTTCATCAAGCATGCTTCGTGTCACCCCTACCGACAGTGAGCCATAGGAAACCAACAAGAGCATTTCCATTTCCTGTGTTATAAGAATATACAGGGAGATAAGGCTTAATGGTTAATGCCTGTGAAGCCGAATGACCCAGGTTTAACTCTCCAGTCCCCACCTAAGCAAGATACACAAAATGGCACATGTATCTGGAGTTGATTTTAAATGGCTAGATGTCCTGGCATGCACATTCTATGTTTTTTTCCTCTCTCCGTCTCTCTCTGTCCTTCCCTCTCTCTCTCAAAATAAATAAATAAAAATATACAAAGCCAGGCATGGTGGCATACACTTTTATTCCCAGCACTTGGGAGGCTGAGGTAGGAGGATCACTGTGAATTTGAGGCCAGCTGAGACTATACAGTGAATTGCACGTCCACCTGGAAAAGGAAAGATTACACAATGCGCTAAGAGACATGGGAGGTGAATTTGCAAAGATAAAGAGAATCCCACCTCTTTGAGAAAATGAGGTCCTTTTATAGCAACTAAGAGACCATTATCTGGACTTGTCTGTGGGCCATTTTGTGGGAGGTTATTTTTGAGTAGAAAGGAAGCTTGTTATGATATAGGAAGTAAATTTTACTTTTATTTATTTATGTGAAAGAAAGACAGGGAGAGAATGGGTGTGCCAGGGCCTCTAGCCAGTGCAAACGAACTCCAGATGTATGTGCCTTACCCACTATGCCATCTTTCTAGCACTATTTTTTTTTTCTTGATGTAGGGTCTCACTTTAGCCTAGACTGACCTACAATTCACTATGAAGTTTCAGGGTGACCTCAAACTCAAAGCCATCCTCTTACCTCTGTCTTCTGAGTGCTGGTCTCTAAAATATAATTTTTAAAAAGATTGAGGTGGGTGATTGTACAAGTCTGAATTTTCTAGAAAACATTTAGTGGTATGATTGCAGGTCATGAATTTTTTACTATGCAGTGATCACATCAACAAAGCTGAAGGACAAAAGCAATCAGTGAGCGTGGGAAGGGAGGAAGAAATGAAACAAGCCTGATAATCCATTAGTAATTGATGGACAATGTAAGCTATACTAGGCTTTCTTTCTGTATGTTAGGTTTCCATTTGTTTGGGGAGATGGCTCAGTGAATAAAGTCCTTGCCATGTGTATAAGTTAATTTCTTTTTTCTGGGACAAAGCACATGACCAGAAGCATTTTATGGAAGAAAAGGATTTATTTTTGACTT
Source organism: Jaculus jaculus (assembly GCF_020740685.1). NCBI lineage: Eukaryota > Metazoa > Chordata > Mammalia > Rodentia > Dipodidae > Jaculus > Jaculus jaculus. The sequence goes on from NC_059125.1 coordinate 7,993,520, forward strand.
ACTGTGTCAAGGGGACGTCCATAAGGGCAGGCAGGCATGTTGGCAGGAGCTGGTCACATTTGGTCCACAGTGAAGAACCAGAGGAGTGTGATGAATGCCAGATACTTACTCATCTTTCTCCTTTACTTACTTATTTTATTTATGAGAGAGATGCACATAGAGAGAGGGATACAATGGTTGCACCAGGGCCTTCAACTACTGTAAAAGAACTCCATATGCATATGTGCCACCTGAAGCATCTGGCGTGCAAGGGTCCTGGGGAATTGAACCTGGGTCTTTTGCCTTTGAAGGCAAGCACTTTAACTGCTAATGAATCTCTCCAGCCCATAGTTTCCCCCCCCCCCTATATACAGTCCAGACACTTATCCTATGAGATATTGCTATCTGTGACCAGAGATTTTTCTCCATAGTGATTACAATTCCTGTCAAGATTATCCATCACATCATGCAAAAATGAGGACCAGACTTTGGACCCCAGAACTCATGTAAATGCTGCCCTCTGTGTATAATGCCAGCACTTGGGAGGTGGAGACAGGGAATGGTCATAGAATGCTGGCTAGCTAGAGTAGGCAACTCGGTGAGCTCTGCGCTCAAACGAGAGACCTGATGTCAGTCTCTGGACTCCATGTGCACACACGTGCATCTGCACAAAATGCATCCAAACACATACAAAAACATGTATACACATGTATAGACATATCCACATGCAGAGATACTTTTTTCCATAAGTAAAATGCTTTATAAAAAAAGAAATAAGGGCTGGAGAGATTGCTTAGTGGTTAAGGCAATTGCCTATAAAGCCTAATGTCCAGGGTTTTATTCCCCAGTACCTATATCAAGCCAAACGCAGAAAATGGCAAATGTATCTGGAGTTTGTTTGCAATGTCTGGAAGTCCTAGCATGCCCATATTCTCTCTCTCCTTGGAAATAAATAAATAGATAAATAAATAAATTACTTAAACATAAATAGGGACTGAAGAGATGACTTAGCAGTTAAGGCCCTTGATTGCAAAGTCAAAAGACCCTGGTTCAGTTCTCCAGGACCCACATGAAGCCAGATGAACAAGGTGGCACATGCATCTGGAGTTTGTTTGCAGTGACTGTAGGCCCTGTTGCACCCATTTATTCTCGGTCTCTCATAAATAAATAAATATTTTTAAAAATTAATAAATGAAACATTCATCTAAATTTCACTCTCTATGGCCCATGAATATCAATTGTCAAGTTCATAAGACAAACACCCACAGCCCACTGACTCAATGAAAGTTTTATATGATGGTGAGTATCCAGCACCCTAACTCCTGAGTGACCATCACCCACCAGCTGAGAACTACTCCATCTCCATATCACTTCTTCTCTCTGGCATCCCTTAGTCTCTGCATGTCTGCACTTGCAAATTGGGAGGTTCCTCATGAGTACTTGGTTTTTCCTTTGGCAAACAGGGAAATCTAGCTAGCAAACCTCTGGAATAAAACAAGTGTTGTCCACTTCATTGAAACCCCTGCAGCTTTCTGGCCCTTCTCCAATCTTCAAGGCAACCTTCAGTTTCTTCTGTTTTGGTTTCCCCAAATGTTGAGAAGCATGCCTCTGAACTGGATCCTGTCCCAAAAGGCACATGCGTGGCTTCATCCCATCATAGCTGGTGCCAGTAGCCAGACTGAGGGCTTTCCCTGTTTCTCATTTCACTTTCTATTTTATTTCTTAATTTTTATTTTTTATTATTGACAACTTCCATAATTATAGACAATCAACCATGATAATTTATCATCTTTTCATCCTATTATACTGTACACTTCACTTTCAAATACCCCCTTTCCTGTCCTCTCAGAGGGCTGGAGATGTGACTCACATGGTACCCTGCTTAACTTGCATGAAGCTCCGGGGTCAATCCCTAGCACTGCAGAACCTTGGTGTGGTGCTAGACAGCAGTAATCCCAGCATTTGGGTGATGCAGTCAGCATTATCAGACATTCAGGTTGATCCTCAACCAAACAGAAGAAAATAAACCACTTTAAACATTTCATCCTAGCTGTAATACTAGCATTACTGTGAGTCTGAGGCTAGCCTGGAGGTGCAGATTGGGTTCCTGGTCAGCCTGCACTAGAGTGAGAACTTGCCTTGAAAAAAAGGAACACAACCAAGCAAACAAGGTTACCCTCAACTACCTATTGAGTTGTAGGCCAGCTTGTTTTGTGCAAAACCCTGTCTCAAAAAAGTAAAATGTGGGCCTGGAGAGAGATGGGTTAGCAGTCAAGACACTTGTCTGCCAAGCCTAAGGACACAGGTTTAATTCCCCAGTACTCATGTAAGTCAGATGCACAAGGTGGCATATGTGTCTGGAGTTCATTTGCAGTGGCTAGAGGCCCTGGCATGCCCATTCTCTCTCTTTCAAAATAAAATGAATATATATTTTAAAGAGAAAATGCAAGTCAGTGCATGGCGACACACACCTTTAATCCTAGCACTCTGGAGGCTGAGGTCGGAGGATCGCTGTGAGTTTGGGGCCAGCCTGAGACTACACGGTGAATGACAAGTAAAGCATGTGCTAGAGTGAGACCCTACCTCAAAACACAAAGTTCCCTTTAAGTACGGATGCTGGAGTTCACAGGGACCACCCTGTACAAGGGTTTATGTAAATAGCTGGCAGCCAGATTAGACTGAGGATAGAATCTCATCTGGCCAGAATTAATCAGGAATTGTCCTCCTAGCTGGGCCCCTGTGATCAAGACAGAGCTAGAGGGATGCCACGGGCCTGGTGTAATCTGCCACTTCCCCAGTAGGTGACACTTTAAGCCAACAAAACTTTCCAAGGCAATGTCTGTGGAAATTGCTTTTCTTCCATTATTACAAGATATTAAGTCAAAATGATTTTGATTCCCCCCTTTCTTTAAACAATGGGGGTGGAGCTGTGAATACACAATGTAGTGTGATTTTCTTACCATGCAGAAAATGAAATTTGTCTTAATCCAAGGCCTAAGGAGAAAGTGTCCATCACAGTTCACACCCACTAAGTTTTAAATGAGGTAAGGAAGTGAGATGGAAGGTCAGAAATGCACTCTTTGTTCAACAACCTGGGGAGCTACCCCCTCCCATGTGCAAGCTCTGCTGACTGACCCTGTGGGCACAAATGCAAAGGTAGCTGTCTGGACCCTTCCAAGCAGGGAACACTTCTGCTTGACATCAAGTGTATATTCTGAGCACAGCCAGGAAGACCATGCTGACAGCTCTATCACCTGCTGCTGCCCAGGACTGAGGGAGACCAGGCCTGACCCTTGCCCCGCCACTTCCACTCCCTGCATAGTGCAGAAGGGTGAGGAAGGGGACCCCCACCCTGAGAGGTCAGATGAGTTTAGCATGTCCTAGTTCTATATTCTTTAAATTATTTATTTATTTGCAAGAGAGGGACAGAGAGAGAGAGAGAATGAGCACGACAGGGCCTCCAGCTGAGATGCAGGGTGTGCAGTGCCAATTCCCTCCCCCCTCTCTCATTAAAAAGAAAACACCATAGTTGTTAAACACTTGCCTGTGAAGCCTAAGGACCCCTGTTCGAGGCTTGATTCCCCAGAACCCACGTTAGCCAGATGCACAAGGGGGTGCACGTGTCTGGAGTTTGTTTGCAGTGGCTAGAAGACCTGGCGTGCCCATTCTCTCTCTCTCCTCTTTCTCTCTCTGTTTCTCTCAAAGAAAGAAAGAAAGAAAGGAAGGAAGGAAGGAAGGAAGGAAGGAAGGAAGGAAGGAAGGAAGGAAGGAAGGAAGGAAGGGAGGGAAGCCAAAAAGAGGAAGAAAAAGCCTATCTCCACATGCATGTACCACCTTGTGCATCTGGGTTACTTGGGTACTGGGGAATAGAACCTGGGTCCTTAGGCTTTGCAGACAAGCATCTTAACCACCAAGCCCTATTTCCAGGCCCTGGCTCTATGCTTAAAACTAAATCCAGGGCTGGAGAAATGGCTTAGCGGTTAAGTGCTTGCCTGTGAAGCCTAAGGACCCCGGTTCGAGGCTCGGTTCCCCAGGTCCCACATTAGCCAGATGCACAAGGGGGCGAACGCGTCTGGAGTTCGTTTGCAGAGGCTGGAAGCCCTGGCGCGCCCATTCTCTCTCTCTCCCTCTATCTGTCTTTCTCTCTGTGTCTGTCGCACTCAAATAAATAAATTAAAAAAAAAAAAAAACTAAATCCAAATTTCTTCTGTTGTATTTTCCACCAGCCAATACTAGTGATGCAATCACTCCAGTTTAATTAATCCCTGTTGTTATTTAAACTTCATTAGTTAAAGAATGAGAACAAAATGTTGGGATATTCAGCTTCAATGTCTGCTCACAATGCAGCCACCAACTAGAAAGGAAAGGCTTTAATAATATTTTTTAAATGTCTTGCTTATTTATTTACTTGGGAGATAGAGAAAAAGAAGCAGATGGAGTGGGGCGGGGAATGGGTGCACCAGGGCCTCTAGTCACTACAAACACATTCAAGATTCATGTGCCACATTGTGCACCTGACTTTAGGTATTGAAGAATGAAACCTGGGTCCTTTGGCTTTGCAGGCCAATGCCTTAACTCCTGAGTCATTTCTCTACAAGGTATTGTAATCACCTTCATGTTGCTGGAACAAAACCCCTGACCAAAATCAGTTGATGGGAGGAAAACTTTTGTTTTTGTTTTTCAAGGGAGGGTCTCACTCAAGCCCAGACTGACCTGGAATTCACTGTACAGTCTTAGGGTGGGTGCCCTCGAAATCACAGAGATCCTCCTAACTTGACCTTCCAAGTGCTGGGATCAAAGACATGTGCCACCATGCCTAGACTAGGAAAAGATTTTTCTTTAATTTTAAATTTTATTTATGTACCTATTTGACAGAGAAAGGGAGAGACAGAGGAAGAGAGAGAGAATGGGCCCACCAGGGCCTCTAGTCACTGCAAATGAACTCCCGACACATGCACCTCCATGTGTATCTGGCTAATGTGGGCCCTGGGAAATTGAAACTGGGTCCTTTGGTTCTGCAGGCAAACCCCTTAACCACTAAGCCAACCCTCTAGCCAAGGAAGTTTTTATTCTGGCATACATTCTCAAGGGAGCCTTCATGATGGCAGGGCAAAGCATGGCATGAGCAGAGGCTGGACATCACTTCTGCCACAGAGGTGGAAAACAGCAGAAACAGATCTGAGCTGAGATCTGGCAAGAACGAGCTGGCTAGAACACCACTAAGCCTACTCCTAAAGTACACACATCTTTTAGCAAGGCTCCACTTCCCAAATTGCCACCAGCTGGGGATCAAGCATTCAAAACACATGAGTTTATGTGGCATCGGATTCAAACCACCACACAGGTACAGACAGACAGCCCTTCAGTCTCAACTCTCAATGTCATCATTGCCCTGACCCCTGGAGAAGGTCTAGGAAGCTAAGACAGTGATCCTGAATTCTTCCCCTAGTTGTTCTTTTCCCAGCCTCCCCCAGAGCTGAGGTGATATCACTGTCCTGGCACGTGGAAGGCGGGCAGTATTGGTGGTCATGGCCTCAGACACTTAGGATCCCATGCTTCCACGATCCCTGCCACACATCCTGGACGCCACTCGTTCAGACTGGTGCTCTCCTGATGACAAAGTGCCTGAAGTAAACTGCCCTGGACACAGAGCAAGAGAGAAATCAGGTGTGTCAGGCAGCAGAGATTACATGTGCTTCACTGTCACTGTGGGCTTCATTGTCACTGTAGACTCCGGGAGCCAGAATGGAGCTCAGATTCTGGAGCTGAGTGCCAGGCGTGCAGGGTGAAGCATCTGCTCCTGGCCTGGTCCCGACCGTCCAGTGTCTCCTCCTCTTGCATGAGACTTCCATCCTCATAAAATCACCTTCCTTCTGGCCAGCTGGGACTTGCTGTTTTCAACAAAGACTTCTGCTTACCACAGAGCAGCCAAGATATGCTGACATTTCTTTCTGGCTGTCTTCTCTCTGGAATCTTTCTCTTTCTTTCCCCGTGAAATATTATCTTTCTTTTCATTTTTCTCTTTATTTTGTTCTGAACATACTAAAATGGTTAATTTGTACAAGTAAGTAACACACAGATCTATTTTTGTTTTGAAGCCTAACATTTTCTTATTTCAAACTATTTATTAGAAAATAATCAGAAGTGATACATCAGGGGGAGCTGGAGAGATGGCTCAGTGGTTAAAGGTGCTTACTTGCTGAGTCTTACAGGCCAGGTTTCATTCCCCAGGACTCATGTAAAGCCAGATGCACATAGAGGTACATGCATCTGGAGTTCATTTGCAAAAACTAGAGGCCTTGACAACCCCATTCTCTTCCTTTCTCTTTTCTCTCTTCCTATTTCTTTCTTTCTCAAATAAATAAAATAAAACACTTTATGGGCTGGAGAGATGGCTTAGTGGTTAAGCACTTGCCTGTAAAGCCTAAGGACCCCGGTTCAAGACTCGATTCCCTAGGACCCACGTTGGCCAGGTGCACAAGGGGGTGCATGCATCTGGAGTTACTTTGCAGTGGCTGGAGGCCTTGGCACACCCATTCTCCTTCTCTCTCTCTCTCTCCCTTTTCTTCTGTCTGTCACTTTCAAATAAATAAAAATACTTTAAAATACACCCTTTACCTCTAAATAAATAAGAATATCTTCCATGTCAGTAAGTGTATTTAAAAACCATGGTTTCAATAGCTGCCTGGCATTAGCATTGCATTCTATTGCTATGTGATGCATTATTTTCATTTTATATTAAAATCATAAACATCTTCTAAAGTTTGGCCCGTGTTTCTCTTTATTTCTTCCAGGTAAGTTTCCAAATGTGGAATTTCTTTTCCAGTGCATAGGTCCATAAGGTCCTCTGGTACATATTGCCAAATTACCATCCAGGAAAGTGCTACCAAATAAGAGTACAAAGTGCCCTTTCCATGAATTCTTGCTGAATTTTATAATGTCCAAAATATTTTTATATATTTACTCATTTTCACACAAATGGAGACAGAAGACACACCCGGGTGTGGGGAGGGGAGACAGAGAGAGAGAGAGAGAGAAAGAGAATGAGAATGGGTGCACAAGGATCTCCTCCCATTGCAAATCAACTCCAGATGCATGTACCACTTTGCCAATCTGGCTTCACTGGGGAATTGAAACCAGGTTGTTAGGCTTTGAAGGCAAATGCCTTAACCACTGGACAATCTCTACAGCCCCAAAATATATTTTATACACACACATACGGGGGGGGGGGGAGGGAGAGGAGATAGAGAATTGGTGTGCCAGTGCATTTGACTCGAGGCTTTTTTGAGCCATCTAGTGGGTATGTGTGCCCTTGCCCTGGCCTCACCTATATGAGCATGACTAACATGGAATATGGAGAGTTGAACATGGGTCCTTAGGCTTCACAGGCAAGTGCTTTAATCGCTAATCCATATCACCAGCCCCAAAATATTTTTTATCTGATGAAAACTCATACTGGTTGTGACTTAGGTTTTAATTACTAGTAAAGCTATTGTTTTGTTTGATTTATTTTTTCCTCATATGTCTGTCTTGACTAGTTACTTTTCTTGTCCTGAACAGAATGTTGGACAGAAGTAAAAGATTCTATCTTGGGACTAGGTTTATTTTCCTCTACCCATTAAGAAATTTAAAGGCAAGAGCATGTTTGAAAGAGTAAAGTTTATTTCAAAGTAAGAGATAAAGCAGAGAGAACAGACTTTTTTGGGGGGAGAGTGGGAGCTGGACTTTCATTGAATGAGGGAAGCTGATCCGTCTAGAGTCTGTGATTGGTCAGTTTAAACAGAGATGCAGGTGCTGGTTGGCCCATGATAGATCCAGTACTGTTAAGGTCCAAGAAAGGCCCCCAAATGAGCCCAAAGGAGGGAAAATTCACTTAGGCCAGGAAGAAGTGGAAATGGATCACCCTCCTAACCACCTTGGGTTGCTATAATATGGGTTGCTATCTTGGGTCCTGTAATGTAGTCTAGAATATAGCTACATACTGAGGACCCTTTTTCCTATCCCTCTAGCCAGTGGAGGAAACTGTCTAGCTCCTACTGTGTCTCATTGAGGCAGGAAGTATTTATTGCTGCCCACAGTTTCATGGACCATCAGTCTATTCTGACCACGAGGGCATGGCTGCTGGGCTGGCATCAGTAGCTTGTTCACCTCCTGGAGTGTTAGGAAACACAAACCTCAGATCAAGGCCTACCTCTGGGGGCCTATTTCTTCAGGCATACACCCTCATTTGAAAGGTCTAATAATCCCCTAAACCAGTGTGAGCAGCTGGTTATCAATTGTTCAAACACATAAGGCTGAAGGAGATATTTCACATTTAAATAATAATGTCATTCTTCTAGTAGTTTTGTGATTATATATATATTTATTTTATTTTTAATATATCATTTTTGTGTTTATTTATTAGTTATTTATTTTATTTATCAGTAAAACAGAGAGAATGGGTGTGCCAATGCTTTTAGCCACTGAATATGAACTCCAAATGAATGTGCTACCTTGTACGTCTGGATTACACGGATATGGGGAATCAAACCTGGGTCCTTTGGCTTTGCAGGCACAATTCTTAATAACTAAGCCATCTCTTCAACCCTTATTTTATTTTTCTTTCCTTATTTATTTGAGAGAGAGAGAGAGAGAGAGAGAGAGGAAGGAAGGAAGGAAGGAAGGAAGGAAGGAAGGAAGGAAGGAAGGAAGGAAGGAAGGAAGGACACACCAGGCCTGTAGCTATTTCAAATGAACTATAGGCCCATGTGTTACCTTGTGCATCTGCTTACATGGGTTGTAGAGAAGGAGAATCAAACAGGGATCCTTTGGTTTTGCAGGAAGCACCTTACCCATTAACCTGTCTCTCTAGATATTACAATCATAAATCTGTATGCACCAAACACAGGGGCACCACAGTTCATAATACAAAACCTACTTGACAATAAAACAGAAATAACCACCAACACCATCATACCTGGGGACCTTAACACACCATTATCAGTAATAGATCATCCAAACGGAAGCTCAACAGGGAAGTAAGAGAGCTCAACAAAACCATAGAGCACTTAGACCTAACAGACATCTACACAACTTTCCATCCCAAATCCACAGACTACACATTCTTCTCAGCAGCCCATGGAACATTCTCTAAAATAGACCATAAACTGGGTCACAAAGACTGCCTCCACATATTTAGGAAAATCGACATAATTCCCTGCATGATATCAGATCATAATGTTATATTCATAGAAATCAACAACAACAAAACCAAGAAGAACCCCAATGGCAACTGGAAACTGAATAGCACACACTTAAACAATAAATGGATAGTGGATGAAATAAAAAATGAAATTGCAAAATTCCTGGAATTGAATGACAATGAGAACACATCATACCAAAACTTATGTGACACAATGAAGGCAGTCCTGAGGGGAAAATTCATAGCACTCAATGCCTTCATAAAAAAGACAGAAAGATCCCAAATCAGTAGCCTAACCATCCACCTAAAGGCATTGGAAAAGCAAGAAAAATCCAACCCAAAGAGCTCCAGAGGGAAAGAAATAATTAAAATCAGAGCAGAAATTAATGAATTGGAAACCAAGGAAACAATTAAGGCAATTGACAAAACAAAGAGATGGTTCTTTGAAAAAATAAACAAGAGTGACAAACCTCTGGCCGATTTGATCAAGCAAATAAGGAGAGACTCCAAATTAACAGAATTCAAAATGAAAAAGGAGAGATCACAACAGACATAAGTGAAATCAGCAGAATCATCAGGACTTATTTCAAAAACCTCTACTCCACAAAACTGGAAAATGTGGAGATGGATAAATTCCTGGATGCATATAATCTACCAAAGCTAAACTCAGAGCAGATTAATCACTTCAATGAACCCATCACACTCATGGAGATTGAAAAAGTAATTCAAAATCTCCCAAAAAGAAGAGTCCAGGAACAGATGGATTCCCAGCCGAATTTTATCAAACCTTCATAGAAGAACTCAAACCAATCTTTCTAAAACTGTGCCACACAATTGAAGAACAGGGAAAGCTACCCAACTCCTTCTATGAAGCTAGTATCACCCTAATCCCAAAACCAGGCAGAGATGCCACAGGAAAAGAAAACTACCAGCCTATTTCCCTAATGAACATAGATGCAAAGATCCTCAACAAAATACTCGCAAACTGAATCCAACAGCAAACCAAAAGCATTATCCACCTTGACCAGGTGGGATTTATCCCAGGAACACAAGGGTGGTTCAACATACGAAAATCTGTCAATGTAATACACCACATAAACAAGCTTAAACATAAAAACCACATGATCATTTTGATAGATGTAGAAAAGGGCTTTGAAAAGATACAACATCACTTCATGATCAAAACATTGGAGAGAATTGGCATAGCCGGTTCACATCTTAACATAATAAAGGCAATATAAAAGCTCCAAAGGCCCAAATAATACTTAATGGAGAGAGACTGGAGGAATTCCCATTGAGATCAGGAACAAGACAGGGATGTCCTCTCTCACCTCTGCTTTTCAATATAGTTCTGCAAGTCCTAGCCCAAGCAATAAGGCAGGAGAAGGAAATAAAAGGGATACAATTTGGAAAGGAAGAAGTTAAGTTAGCTCTATTCGCTGATGACATGATTGTATATGTAAGAGACCCGAGAGACTCCATCCCAAAACTCCTGAAGGTGATTAACTCCTATAGCAAAGTAGCAGGATACAAAATCAATGCACAAAAATCACTAGCATTTCTGTATGCAAGTGACAAAGACACAGAAAAAGAAATAAAGGACATGGTCCAATTTTCAATAGCAACAAAAAATAAAATAAAATACCTTGGAATAACATTAACCAAGGAAGTAAAAGATCTATACAACGAAAATATAAAAACTCTCAAAAAAGAAATTGAGGAAATCTTGAGAAGATGGAAAGACCTCCCATGCTCCTGGATAGGCAGAATTAACATTGTGAAGATGACAATCCAACCAAAGGCAATATATAGATTTAACACAATTCCAGTTAAAATCCCAACAGTGTTCTTCACAGAGATAGAAAAAGTGATCTCAAATTTCATATGGAAAGGCAGAAGGCCTCGCATATCCAAACATATCCTCAGCAAAAGAAATACCTCTGGTGGCATCACCATACCTGATATAAAGCTATAATACAAAGCCATAGTAATAAAAACATCATGGTACTGGCATAAATACAGGAGTATAGACCAATGGAATAGACTTGAGGACCCGGATTTTGGGTCAAGCAACTATAGCTACTTGATATTCAACAAAGGCCTGAACAATATAGGCTGGAAAAAAGATAGCCTCATCAACAAATGGTGCTGGACAAACTGGATAACTACATGCAGGAAACTAAAACTTGATCCACACATTTCACCATGCACTACACTCAAATCCAAATGGATCAAAGACCTCAACATAAGACCAGAAACTCGAATCCTACTGGAAGAAAATTTAGGAAGTACTTTCCATGATATAGGAATGGAAAAAGACTTCCTGAACAAAACCTCAGTGCCTCAAGTTCTTAAACAGTCACTCAACCAATGGGATCATATGAAGCTGAAGAGTTTCTTTACAGACAAGCATATAATAAGCAAAGCCAATAGAATACTCACAGAATGGGAGAAAATATTTGCAGGTTATCCAACTGATAGAGGTCTTATCTCTAGAATTTACAAAGAACTCAAAAGTCTAAACAATAAGAAGACAAATACCCCACTCACAAAATGGGGCACAGAGTTGAACAGGCAATTCACAGAGGAAGAGATACAAATGGCAAACACACACTTAAGAAAATGTTCATCATCCCTAATCATCAGAGAAATGCAAATTAAAACAACTATGAGATTCCTCCTTACCCCAATAAGGATAGCCAACATCAAAAAGTCAAATGAAAATAAATGCTGGCGAGGATGTGGAGAAGCAGGGACACTCATTCCCTGTTGGTGGGAATGCAGGATGGTACAACCACTTTGGAAAGCAATATGGATACTCCTGAAAAAGCTGACTATAGAAATACCAACAGTTCCAGTTATATCCTTACTGGGCATCTACCCTAAAACCTTCAAACCACAGGCCAGAGACATTTGCTCAACCATGTTTATAGTGGCTCAATTCGTAATAGCTAAAAGCTGGAATCAACCCAGATGTCCATCATTAGATGAATGGATAACAAAGATGTGGTATATCTACACAATGGAATTCTATACAGCAGTAAGAAAAAAACGACACAAAGAAATTTGAGGAAAAATGGTTGAACCTGGAACAGATCATTCTCAGCGAACTTACCCAATCACAGAAAAAAAAAAAAATCAACACATAGTCTCACTCATCTACAACACCTAACCTGAATCAACCCAAGATACCTTACATACCCAGGAAACACCTTATGGACTATACAATGGGATGCATGGGGAAGGCGGGGAGGGCATCGAAGGGTGGAAATCAGTAATCTGGACCCAAACGGCAATGGTACCATAAAATTCTACTTCCTAAAAGACAGACCAAATGGCTGAACCTTCACTATACTCTTACAGGAAACACCTGAACCCCAAGACACTGGAGAGGGTAGGATCAAGACTAACCTAAATCTTCTACATATTCCCTCCTTCCCTCTTCCCCTCTCCCCTCTATCTCTCTCCTCTCTAACTCTTGTATATTAGTTATGTTTTTTCCTCAATTTCTTAGTGGGCACTGACCTGTAACCCCCACTTCTAGCTTAGGCCTACCATCTACAGTGAGCTTTTGCTCAGAGAAACCTACAAGGTTTCCCAAAACAATGACAGACTTCTGTCAGAGTACTTGATGACCCACCAAAGGCCAGTGGTAAGACCCTATTGCTGAAGACTCCATATGCAGCTGACATGTAAAATGGAATGGCATGGCTGGAAGCCAGGAGAGAGTCAGTCCCCAGACAGTCAGCGTGTCTAGTGCAAGAAGGTGCTACATGGGCGACTGGGGGAAATGACCAATATCTGTCCAAGCAACTCATTGTCTAACCTAATTAGCAACAAATAACCGGATGTGATGCCCACACAAGTGCAATAGTGGCACACAGCCATGGTGAGGAACCAATTGTTCTTGATTTGGCTAACTGATCCCCTCAGTGGTACTAGACCCATAGCTGAAGCTGGGAAACAAGTCAGAACCATACCCAAACACAAGCCTACTCTGCAATATCAAGCTACCATAACTCATGGGGTACAAGATGGCCTACACCTATCAAACTCTCTATCAAAAAAGTAAGTGTTATCTCAATTTTCCGGGTGCTAACTTACTCTCTGTTGGAGAATCTGCTTCTCTTTTTCAGATAGATGCAGATCCTAAGGAGAGAGCTGCCCCAACATACCTCAAAAGGGGCCCAACTGAAACTAAGGACAATTGGTGAAACAAGCAAGGGTGACGTTTTCCTGTGAACCGGATACCAGCACAAAGGAGAAGGAGACCAACACAGAAAAAAATCAACTCCTACCAAATCAGAGAGCCAGAGCCTCAGAGGGCCCCAACACCTCAGCACTGAAGCAGACCAAAAATGAACCCAACATGGCTCAGGGAAATTTTGCGGAAGAGGGGGCGGAAAGAATGTCAGAGTCACATGTTGGGTCATGATTTGCAGAGACATTTTTCATACCAATTACTGTGGGCTAACTCCACAATGCACGACCCATTTACATCAACAAGGAGGGTCCAATGGGAGGGGGTAGATCATAGATGAGCCTAAATAATGGTACCAAACTGCCTGTATTTGCTGAAAAGAAAACTAATCAATTAAATTAAAAAATAAATTGATAAATAAATAAAACTAATCATTTCTTAGCATCAAGAGCCCGTGTAATGCAGGTCAGTCGGTTTATGCCACTCCATATTTTTTAAGCCAATCATTTTAAATTATTCAAGCTCATGCTCGCGGTCAGCATTTGTGCGGGCTCCTGGGTGGGGGTGACAAAGTGTCGTCAAGACAGGCTACTAGGGCTTATGGTGCGAGCAGTTTACAGAAGCCAGATAAGCGGTTTAATCCGTTACTCACGTCCCATCCTCAAGGGCCTGTCTTACGCCCTTTTACCTAGTTTCACATCGAGAGCGGGCTCTGACACAATGAGAAGAGTGACTTTTTACTTACTTTCTAGCAGAAAGTAGGGCCTGGAATTTGAGGTATGCAGGGCCCCGCTAAAGCTCCTTCTGGAGCATGATAGTATTTCTAGGCTCCTGGCTTCTTGGGCCTTTCAGTACCTCTAATCTCTCACCCATGTTCCAAGGTGCTGAACCCAATTTCTTACAGAAATAAAGCCTGCGTAATAAGGAATGCTTATTTTAAACAAACAACAAAATTTAAAAAAAAACAGTCTTTCTCTTTGTCCCCAAATTTATTCTTAATATTTGCTGTTAATGGTCATCTCATCTCAAGAAATATCCTTTTTATTCCTGTGATCTTGCACTTGATTATTTGTACTTGTCTGTACATTTATGATGGCTTACATTGGTTGGCATCATGACAGGTTTTAGAATCACCTGATAGGACTTACTCGGCTTAGGGTAAGGTAGGGCTGCACCATTCCATGGGATGTGGTTCTGGACTGTACTACAAAGGAGAGAGCTGGCTGAGCACCAGCATTCATTACTTTTTACTTCCTGTATGTGGATTGCCTTTCCTTCCCTGAGAGGTGAGGCATGCTTAGGCCAATGCCATTGTGATGGGAAGCCCCCAAGTGATTTGTTTTGTTTTGTTTTGTCTTAAAACACTGAAGAGAGTAGAAGCATTTTCCCTCTAGCTTACTTATTGTTTTTCAATGACCAAGATTGGGAACTTGCTTGCCTGAAGCCTGATTACTCTTTTGTTCCTTAAGTACGTTGCTCACAGAACTACAGAAACAAGCAAACAAAGAAGGATTCTGTTATGTCAGTATATCCACATTTTTCTGGTTGGCCCACATTAATCCTCAGAATATGTCTTTAATCTCAATAAAAAGCCACCTATATTAATCTGAAATGCAAATACATTTCCAACAAACATTCCAGTATCTAGAATTCTATTTCCATTTCTCTGGAAAGTTCCCTATTCTGTATAATTACATCTGCTGCAGTGTCAAATGACAGGATCATCAACACAACAGATGGGAAACTAAAACACCATTAGTTTAAAGTGACACACCTCAGAGCTTCAGAGATGCCTTAATGGTTAAATTTCTTGCTTGAGAAGCTTAAGGACCCAGGTTTGATTCCCCAGTATCGTCAGATGCCAGTTGCACAAGATTGTACATACATCTGGGGTTCCTTTGCAGTGGCTAGGGGCCCTGGCATGCCCATTTATATGCCCCTCTTCTCTGCCTCAGTCCTCTTTCTATATATCCCCCTCTCTCTAGTGAATAAATAAAATATTTTAAAAATGATGACAAACCTCATAGTACTGAAGAAAAGTTACAGTTGTAAGTGGTAGAATATATCTTTTAGTTTTTCTGTATCACTGCAGGCAAATGGCATGACCTTAAAAATTACCAATTGACTTCAGTAACTAAGTAGCAAAAATTAAGCATTTCATTCTTGGAAAAAATAAAATATAAAGACATATGTGGTAGTGCACACCATTAATCCCAGCACTTGGGAGCCTGGGGAGGGAAGATTGTAATGTATTTAAGGCCAGGATAGGCTACAGCTGAATTCCAGATCAGCCTGGGTTAGAGGAAGACCTTGCCAAACAAAATAAACAAAAATAAATAAAAAAAAGATAAAGTCTAGTATCTATTTTCAGGCATGGTGATACATGTATTTAATTCCAGCACTCAAGAGGTAGAGGTAGGAGGATCTCTGTGAGGTCAAGGCCCACCTGGAATTATAGCTTTCTCGGTCAGCCTGGGCTAGAGTGAGAACCTACCTAGAAAAAAAAAATGATCATTTTATTCCTTTATTTCCAAATCCAGATAAAATATTAACTTGATTTGAAACTTATCTTCTAAGGTTTGACTGCTGAAGAAATGAGAAATCTTAGGTTTGAGCTGGTTATAAAAACTGATTGGGCCGGGCGTGGTGGCTCACGCCTTTAATCCCAGCACTTGGGAGGCAGAGGTAGGAGGACTGCCAAGAGTTCAAGGCCACCCTGAGACTACATAGTTAATTCCAGGTCACCCTGGACCAGAGTGAGACCCTACCTCGAAAAAACAAAAAAATAAAATAAAATAAAATAAACTGATTGGAAGAGTAATGATTTTTTCTTACCCAATACATACGTTGGATTTCCCAATATCAAAGTACTTTCAAGGCTCTCCTCCTAGCTCTCTAGAGTAAAAATTATCTACATGTTAAAGGTGGATAATTTTTTTGTGTAGGTGTGGTGTGCTCACACATATGGGTGCATGTGTGAAGACCACAGGTTGACATTGGGTGTCTTCCTTTAGGGTTCTTCTCTTTACTAACTGAGCCAGGGCCTCTCGCTTGAACCCAGAGCCTTATACTTCATCAGTTTGGCCCAAGCACCCTGTCTTTGCCCTGAAGCATCTGCTTTTCTTTTTCAGATAGATGCAGATCCTAAGGAGAGAACCACCCCATCATATCTCAAAAGAGCCCCATCTGAATCTAAGAATAATTGGGTAAAGAGGCAAGAATCCTGTTATCTTGGTGAACTGGGAACCAGCACAACAGTGAAAGAAAGACACAGAGAACTATCAACCCCTAACAAACGAGTTACCCAGAGACATAGGGGGGCTCAAGATCTCAACACAGAAGCAGACCTAATATGAACCCAACATTAGGGAAATGTGCTGAAGAGGGGCCGGAAAGAATGTCAGAGTCACATGTTGGGTCATGACACACAGAGACATTCCTCCTACCCAAAACTGAAGGCTAAACCCACAATGCACGACCCATATACCCCAACAAGGAGGGTCCCCATTGAAGGGGGTGGACAGGGAGGAGGCTAACAATGGTACTAATGTGACTGTATTCACTGACTACAAAAATTTAAAAAAATATATTTTATAGGTGAGAATATCTAAACAAAGAGAGATTAGGTGTGAGAAAGAGGGGATAGGATGGAAAGAGGATTTGTGTAAAGGACAGAGAAGATTTGGAGGGAATTATGGTATATTGTCTTCAGTTATGGAACTTGTCAATAAAAAATCAAAAAAAAATATTTTCTTAATTTCCATTGTGTGTGAACTCATGTGCAGACATACATGCATGCATACGTGTGTGCATACGTATGAACTCGTGTGTGTGTGTGTGTGTGTGTGTGTGTGTGTGTGTGTGTGTGTGTTTATGGGCACACGAGGATCTCTTGTCACAGCAAATTAATGCCAGATCAATGCACCACTTTTTGCATCTGGCTAGATTTACTTATTATTATTTTAAAATACCTTATTTATTTGAGTGAGAGAGAAGAGGAAGGGAAATATAGACAAAGAGTAAGTATGGGCACATCAGGGCAATGACATGTGTATGGAGATTAGCGGACAACCTCAGGGTAGTGGTCCTCTCATTCTCCCTTGTTTGCAAGAGGTACACTCTTGTTTGCACTGGGATGTCAGACTAGTTGATCTACTAGCTTCGTGATTCTCATGACTCTACCTCCATTGCTGATGGCACCTTGTGAGTACAGATGCTGGGGTTCTGAAGTCTGGCCAGCAGAATTGTGCATTGGGAACCTTTTACCACTGTGCCATCTCCCCAGCTCTGAGACAAAGTTACTTTAGGGAAGCATGTTGTCTTGGGCTAAGTTCAAGTTCTTCAACATTTCTAAAGTTTCAAAATACCAACAAAGGTAAAATGGAAGAGAAGTATTGCAATCAAACTTTATCGGGATAATGAACACATTAAGTTTTTAAATTAGGAAGGATTTATCATTTCTAAGAAAATATTTTGACTCATTTTGTTTTGCAAAGACTATTTCAGAGGGTCTGGGATGATGGCTCAGTGATTACAGGTGCTTGCTTGCAGAGCTTGTGAGTCCAAATTTGATTCCTCAGTACCCATGTAAAACCACAGATTGGCACACATATCTGGGGTTCATTTGAAGTTGCTAGAGGCCCTGGCATGCCCATTCCCAAGGAATTAACAAAGTCCTTTCTGACAGTGTTGATATTTAACACAGAAGTGGACTCCCAAAACCATTTTGAAATTTATTTAAAACATTTTGTTGGGGCTGTAGGGATGGATCAGCAGTTAAATGTACTTGCTTGCAAAGCCTGACAGCCTAGGTTTGATACTGCAGTACCCATGTAAAGCCAGGCATATGTGTCTGGAGTTCTCCTGCAGTGGCCAGAGGGTCTGCTGTGCCCATATACTCAAACACACTCACAAAGAAATGAACAAAGGGAGAAAGGAAGGGAGAAAGAAAACAATAAGGGAGGGATGAAGCCAGGAGGGAAGAAGAAAGCATTTATGTTAAAATTACTTGCTGTTTTCAAAATCTATCTTATTTTTATTTATTTGTTTGACAGAGAGAAAGAGGGAGAGAAATAATGGGCATGCCAGGGCCTCTAGCTACCGCAAAGGAACTCAGAACTCCAGACACATGTGCCACCTTGTGCATCTGGCTCACATGGGTCCTGGGAAATAGAACCTCAGTCCTTGGGCTTGGTAGGCAAATACCTTAACTGCTAAGCCATCCCTCCAGCCCCCAAAGCTACCTTTTCTAAGTAAGATAGGATCTCTCTAGTCCAAGCTGACCTTGAATTCCCAGTGATCCTCCTACCTCTGCTTCCTGAGTGCTGGGATTAAAGGCATAAAGTACCATGCAGGCTAAAATCTATCTGTTTAATTAATAGCCTATCTATTTGCATGTGATAAAGTGGTAAGGAACTCCACAGGCTCTGTCTGGTGATTTTTATCAAAGGGGGACTGTAATAGTCTTTCAGAGTCTGCAGAGTCCACTGGAAGAGAGGGAATCACAGTAAAGTGCACAGTATCATACGACTTTATAAGACTATAGCCTTGCAGGCATGTTAGATTTTTCAACACAATCTGTAGCAAAAGAATAAGACTAAATCAAAATTATGATTGAAATAAAGGCTGACTAAACAATTATAAATGAAAATATGTACAGTGGTGGGGCATACCTTTAATTAAAGAAATCTGGAGGCAGAGCTAGGAGGATCATGAGTTCAAGCCAGCCTGCAGAGAGAGTTCCTGGTCAGCCTTGGCTAGAGTAAAACCCTTCCATGGAAGAAAAAAAAAAAAACAAAAAACAAACTAAACATAAAAAATGGAAATGCAACCATGAAAAACTCATGCTAGTTTATCATTGAATCATAAGCTCTGCAGAATCAGCAGTGGTATGGGTGAAGTTTCAGTTCCTGATTTTTTTTTTTTTCCCTGCTGGTTAGTGTTACTATGTGACACATTTAAATTAAACAACATTCCCTTTTTTGTTTTTCTAAACATGCTAATTCTGGGTCATTTCAATTCCCTAGCTACTCCAACTACAACGTCCAATCAGCAAATCAAAGCTCCACTGACTGTAGGTGTGCCAATATATCCACTATGGCCCACTGCATTTGCAAGTCAATACTCCCCAATGCAACTGACCCAGCACAAGTTGAGGATAATTAAGCCTTGCCTTTACTAGTAAGTCATGACATGAACAACGGTGATAAGCATGGCTCTATATCAACTATGTTCTATGGAAGTTCAGAAATATTAGTAGATAGACTTTTTGAATGTCCGCTTTAATTTACTCCTAAAAGTATTGATGGTTTCTCCAGTTACCTCATTAATGATCCCATTATGTTTTATCATATGGGTAAGTTTTCTTTTCATGTTTTGGAATATAGAGGAGAAAAAATTCTTGAATGACTACTAAACAGTCTAAAGGAGCAGTATCTGCAAAACCAAAACTAAAAACAAAAACAAATAAGAAAGAAAACCACCTGAGGTTAAGACAATGATAGAAAAACAGAACTGTTGGGAGAAAAATTAAAAGCCCTTAACATACATGATATGATTAAAACTGTCCTGGTGCTAGATAAGGAACCAGGCTGAACCCCACATCTTAACAAGCTAGGTGAAGGAAGAGAAAATAAATGGTTAAGCACATTCTCTCCCAGGACAGATGGCAACCTAATAAAATGCTTCTGTCACCTACAAAGGCAAGGATAAAAGTAAGATAAAGAGTTCACATTTAATAAGAAGTATTTGAACCAGGAAAGTGCAATGGAAAGGAGAACTCAGTGGGGAATTGGAAAAGACAGTTTTGCTGGAGCAGTGCTAAGCATGTAATAAATTGGCAACCATGACCCTGATGCAAATGAGCACGGAAGTGACTTGAAGTACAGAAGGAGTCGGAAGGAAAAGTCTTAGAAGATAAGCAAGATTATGATACTAGCCAAACTCTTTTTTTTTTCTTAAAGAGGGACAGAGTCAGCAGAAGGTCCCATTTATTTTTATTTATTTTTATTATTATTTATTTATTTATTTGAGAGCGACAGACACAGAGAGAAAGACAGGTAGAGGGAGAGAGAGAGAATGGGCACGCCAGGGCTTCCAGCCTCTGCAAACGAACTCCAGACGTGTGCGCCCCCTGGTGCATCTGGCTAACGTGGCACCTGGGGAACCGAGCCTCAAACCGGGGTCCTTAGGCTTCACAGGCAAGCGCTTAACCGCTAAGCCATCTCTCCAGCCCATACTAGCCAAACTCTTAACCAGCAATCTTTTCTACTTTTGTCGTGTCAGGCCACCCAGGGAATTGACAAATGAAGTTCTTCTAAGTTTCCCTTGATTTAACCCTTCCCCTCACTAGTAAATGTTAGACCCTGTCAGCAGCTGACAGACTGGACAAAAGTGTTACGCTTTGACCTAGTGTTATGCTTTGATACTATTTAACATTACAGGAGGTAAGTCAAGCCACAAGAATACTGTTAAGTTTCTGGATTAAAATAATAATGTATTAAGCTCTTCTTTCAACCTCTTAAAAATACAGAAAGGGCAAGCTACTTTTTTCCTCTCTCATCTAAGATTGCTGGATGCTGATGCCAGACACAACATTTAACCTGTCCAAAATGCTATCTATCCATCCATCTGTCTATTTACCTACCTACCTGGCTATCTACCTGCCTGACTCATTCCCTTTCTCTCTGCCAAATAAATAAGATGCTAAAAACTATTTTTAAACATTATCTTAAAAAAAAAAAAAAAAACTTTTGGACAGGCTTGGTGGTACATGCCTTTAGTCCCAGCACTTGGGAGGCAGTGGGAGGAGGAGAGCCATGAGGTCAAAGCCACCCTAAGACTCTAGAGTAACTTCCCAGTCAGCATGGACCTACCTTGAAAAAAAATTGCTTCCAAGCAGACAGAGAGAATGTTAATATGGGCTCTAGGGCCTCTTGCCACCGCAAATGAACTCCAGATGCATGCTACACTTTGTATCTGTGGTTTTATGTTAGTACTAAGAACTGAACACTAAGAATTGCAAGCAAGCATCTTTAACAGCTAAGTCATCCCTCCAGCCCCATTTACTTAAACTTTACTTAATCCCAATCAAAAATGCCACACTGATGTTTCCCTTTTCTAGAGATGCTTCACTTTGCTTCCCCCCCAATTTCCAATGCTAACATGGCAAGACTTTTTGATCTAAGCCTCTGTAGTAACTCATTCCCTCTCTACATTGAGGGAAAACTTATAATGTGAGGACTTATGAACACTTTTTAGTATGGTGGCTCATGTCTTTTTTTTAATTTAATTTATTAGTTTTCTTTTCAGCAAATACAGGCAGTTTGGTAACATTGTTTAGGCTCATCTATGATCTACCCCCTCCCACTGGACCCTCCTTGTTGATGTAAATGGGTCGTGCATTGTGGAGTTAGCCCACAGTTATTGTGCCTATGCCTTTCTAGATGTGGTAGGACTCTACTCTGAATACTAGTAGTTTTGCACTCCTAGATGATTTAAGGAGTACTTGGTATGTCAATGGTCAGAAAAGTGTTACTGTTTGAAGCAAGAAATAAGACTGTAATAGGATAAGTCTTCTTCACAGGGCACACACTCTAGGATATAACAAATCTCCCTGAGAAGAGTCCTTAGGAGTCTAGAAACCCTATCAAAGCAGATAGATATTTCAGTAAGGACTACATGTTTCTCACTGTTCCCATAATGAAGAATGGGGATTGAATCGAGCAATGATTTGAGTTCTGATGATACCGTCTCTGGTCCCTAAGCCGAACTTGACCATTTACCATGACTACAATTCCTCCATTTCTCACACCTCTGTCATTCCATCTGCAAAACTAATACTACTGAACCATAAAGCCCAGTGAATGACTGTTTTGATACATTGTATTGTATACTATTCACCTTACAACTGCAATGTTTGACATATCAAATAAAGTAGTCACATCTTCTAAACCAAAAACAAACAAATAAATGAAATATTAAAAGTAAAATAAATGTATAATCACAAAACTACTAGAAGAATGACATTATTATTTAAATGTGAAATATCTCCTTCAGTCTTATGTGTTTGAACACTTGATAACCAGCTGCTTACACTGGTTTTGGGGATTATTAGACCTTTCAAATGAGGGTGTATGCCTGAAGAAATAGGCCCCCAGAGGTAGGCCTTGATCTGAGGTTTATGTTTCCTAACACTCCAGGAGGTGAACAAGCTACTGATGCCAGCCCAGCAGCCATGCCCTCATGGTCAGAATAGATTGATGGTCCATGAAACTGTGGGCAGCAATAAATCTTTCCTGCCTTAATGAGACACAGTAGGAGCTAGACAGTTTCCTCCACTGGCTAGAGGGATAGGAAAAAGGGTCCTCAGTATGTAGCTATATTCTAGACTACATTACAGGACCCAAGATAGCAACCCATATTATGGCAACCCAAGGTGGTTAGGAGGGTGATCCATTTCCACTTCTTCCTGGCCTAAGTGAATTTTCCCTCCTTTGGGCTCATTTGGGGGCCTTTCTTGGACCTTAACAGTACTGGATCTATCATGGGCCAACCAGCACCTTCATCTCTGTTTAAACTGACCAATCACAGACTCTAGACAGATCAGCTTCCCTCATTCAATAAAAGTCCAGCTCCCACTCCCCCCCAAAAAAAATGTCTGTTCTCTCTGCTTTATCTCTTACTTTGAAATAAAATTTATTCTTTCAAACATGCTCTTGCCTTTAAATTTCTTAATGGGTAGAGGAAAATAAACCTAGTCCCAAGATAGAATCTTTTACTTCTGTCCAACATTCTGTTCAGGACAAGGAAAGTAACTAGTCAAGACAGACATATGAGGAAAAAGTAAATCAAAACAAAACAATAGCTTTACTAGTAATTAAAACCTAAGTCACAACCAGTATGAGTTTTCATCAAATAAAAAATATTTGGGGGCTGGTGATATGGATTAGCGATTAAAGCACTTGCCTGTGAAGCCTAAGGACCCATGTTCAACTCTCCATATTCCATGTTAGTCATGCTCATATAGGTGAGGCCAGGGCAAGGGCACACATACCCACTAGATGGCTCAAAAAAGCCTCGAGTCAAATGCACTGGCACACCAGTTCTCTATCTCCTCTCTCTCTCCCCGTGTGTGTGTGTGTGTGTGTGTGTGTGTGTGTGTGTGTGTGTGTGTGTAAAATATGCTTTGGGGCTGTAGAGATTGCCCAGTGGTTAAGGCATTTGCCTTCAAAGCCTAACAACCTGGTTTCAATTCCCCAGTGAAGCCAGATTGGCAAAGTGGTACATGCATCTGGAGTTGATTTGCAATGACAAGAGATCCTTGTGCACCCATTCTCATTCTCTTTCTCTCTTTCTCTCTTTCTTTCTTTCTTTCTTTCTTCTTTCTTCTTTCTTTCTTTCTTTCTTTCTTTCTTTCTTTCTTTCTTTCCTTCCTTCTTTCCTTCCTTCCTTCCTTCCTTCCTTCCTTCCTTCCTTCCTTCCTTCCTTCCTTCTTTCTTTCTTTCTTTCTTTCTTTCTTTCTTTCTTTCTTTCTTTCTTTCTTTCTTTCTTTCTCTCTCTTTCTCTGCCTCCCCTCCCCACACCCGGGTGTGTCTTCTGTCTCCATTTGTGTGAAAATGAGTAAATATATAAAAATATTTTGGACATTATAAAATTCAGCAAGAATTCATGGAAAGGGCACTTTGTACTCTCATTTGGTAGCACTTTCCTGGATGATAATTTGGCAGTATGTACCAGAGGTCCTTATGGACCTATGCACTGGAAAAGAAATTCCACATTTGGAAACTTACCTGGAAGAAATAAAGAGAAACATGGGCCAAACTTTAGAAGATGTGTATGATTTTAATACACAATGAAAATAATGCATCACATAGCAACAGAATGCAATGCTAATGCCAGGCAGCTATTGAAACAATGGTTTTCAAATACACTTACTGACATGGAAGATATTCTTATTTATTTAGTGGTAAAGGGTGTATTTGAAAGTATTTTTTAAAATTATTTTGTTTATTTTTATTTATTTATTTATTTGAAAGTGACAGACAGAGGAAAATGGAGAGAGAAAGAGGGAGAGAGAAAGAGGGAGGGAGAGGGAGAGGGAGAGGGAGAGGGAGAGGGAGAGGGAGAGGGAGAGAGAGAGAGAGAAGGAGAAGGACAGAAGGAGAGAAGGAGAATGGATGTGCCAGGGCCTCCAGCCACTGCAAAGTAACTCCAGATGCATGCACCCCCTTGTGCACCAGGCAAACGTGGGTCCTAGGGAATCGAGTCTTGAAACGGGGTCCTTAGGCTTTACAGGCAAGTGCTTAACCAATAAGCCATCTCTCCAGCCCATAAAGTGTTTTATTTTATTTATTTGAGAAAGAAAGAAAGAAAGAAAGAAAGAAAGAAAGAAAGAAAGAAAGAAAGAAAGAAGGAAGGAAAGAAAGAGGCAGAGAGAAAAGAGAAAGGAAGAGAATGGGGTTGTCAAGGCCTCTAGCTTTTGCAAATGAACTCCAGATGCATGTACCTCTATGTGCATCTGGCTTTACATGAGTCCTGGGGAACGAAACCTGGCCCGTAAGACTTAGCAAGTAAGCACCTTTAACCACTGAACCATCTCTCCAGCTCCCCCTGATGTATCACTTCTGATTATTTTCTAATAAATAGTTTGAAATAAGAAAGTGTTAGGCTTCAAAACAAAAATAGATCTGTGTGTTACTTACTTGTACATATTAAAGACTTCAGTATGTTCAGAACAAAATAAAGAGAAAAATGAAAAGAAAGATAATATTTCAAGGGGAAAGAAAGAGAAAGATTCCAGAGAAAAGACAGCCAGAAAGAAATGTCAGCATATCTTGGCTGCTCTGTGGTAAGCAGAAGTCTTTGTTGAAAACAGCAAGTCCCAGCTGGCCAGAAGGAAGGTGATTTTTTATTTATTTATTTTTTTAATTTTTATTAACATTTTCCATGATTATAAAATATATACCATGGTAATTGCCCCCTCGCCACCCCCACACTTTCCCATTTGAAATTCCATTCTCCATCATATTACCTCCCCATTACAATCATTGTAATTACATATATACAATATCAACCTATTAAGTATCCTCCTCCCTTCCTTTCTCCACCCTTTATGTCTCCTTTTCAACTTACTGGCCTCTGCTACTAAGTATTTTCATTCTCACACAGAAGCCCAGTCATCTGTAGCTAGGATCCACATATGAGAGAGAACATGTGGCGCTTGGCTTTCTGGGCCTGGGTTACCTGACTTAGTATAATACTTTCCAGGTCCATCCATTTTTCTGCAAATTTCATAACTTCCTTTTTCTTTACCGCTGAGTACAACTCCATTATATAAATGTACCACATCTTCATTATCCACTCATCTGTTGAGGGACATCTAGGCTGGTTCCATTTCCCAGCTATTATAAATTGAGCAGCAATAAACATGGTTGAGCATGTACTTCTAAGGAAATGAAATAAGTCCTTTGGATATATGCCTAGGAGTGCTATAGCTGGGTCATATGGTAGATCAATCTCTAGCTGCTTTAGGAACCTCCACACTGTTTTCCACAATGGCTGGACCAGATTACATTCCCACCAGCAGTGCAGAAGGGTTCCTTTTTTTCCACATCCCCGCCAACATTTATGATCATTTGTTTTCATGATGGTGGCCAATCTGACAGGAGTGAGATGGAATCTCAATGTAGTTTTAATCTGCATTTCCCTGATGACTAGTGACATAGAACATTTTTTAAGATGCTTATATGCCATTCGTATTTCTTCCTTTGAGAACTCTCTATTTAGCTCCATAGCCCATTTTTTGATTGGCTTGTTTGATTCCTTATTATTTAACTTTTTGAGTTCTTTGTATATCCTAGATATTAATCCTCTTTCAGATATATAGCTGGCGAAGATTTTTTCCCATTCTGTAGGTTGCCTCTTTGCTTTTTTCACTGTGTCCTTTGCGGTGCAAAATCTTTGTAATTTCATTAGGTCCCAGTGGTTAATCTGTGGTTTTATTGCCTCAGCAATTGGGGTTGTATTCAGAAAGTCTTTGCCAAGACCAATATGTTGAAGGGTTTCCCCTACTTTTTCCTCTAGCAGTTTCAAAGTTTCCGGTCTGATGTTAAGGTCTTTAATCCACTTGGACTTAATTCTTGTGCATGGCGAGAGAGAAGAATCTATTTTCATCCTTCTGCAGATATTTATCCAGTTTTCAAAACACCATTTGCTGAAGAGGCTGTCTCTTCTCCAATGAGTATTTTTGGCATTTTTATCAAATATCAGGTGGCTATAGCTACTTGGGCTTACATCTGGGTCCTCTATTCTGTTCCACTGATCTACATGTCTGTTTTTGTGCCAGTACCATGCTGTTTTTGTTACTGTGGCTCTGTAGTATAGGTTAAAATCAGGTATGGTGATACCACCAGCCTCTTTTTTGTTGCTCAGTATTATTTTAGACATTCGAGGTTTTTTGTGATTCCAAATGAATTTTTGGATTGTTTTTTCTATTTCCATGAAGAAAGCCTTGGGAATTTTGATAGGGATTGCATTAAATGTGTAGATTGCTATAGGTAAGATTGCCATTTTCACGATATTGATTCTTCCAATCCAGGAACAAGGGATGTTTCTCCACTTTCTAGTGTCTTCTGCAATTTCTCGCTTAAGTGTTTTAAAGTTCTCATTGTATAGAACAAGGTAACATCACAACAGATTCCAAAGAAATTCAAAAAATCATAGAGACATAATATAAAAGCATATACTCCACAAAGTATGAAAATCTGAAAGAAATGGATGATTTCCTTGATCTATATGACCTACCTAAATTAAATCAAAATGAGATTAATCACTTAAATAGACCTATAACAAACATGGAGATCCGAACACTTATCAATAATCTCCCAACTAAAAAAAGCCCAGGCCCAGATGGATTCACTGCTGAATTGTACCAGACTTTTAAGGAAGAGCTAACACCATTGCTTCTTAAGCTTTTCCAGGAAATAGAAAAAGAAGGAATTCTACCAAACTCCTTCTATGAGGCCAGCATCACCCTGATACCAAAACCAGGCAAAGATAGAACAAAAAAAGAAAATTACAGACCAATCTCCCTCATGAACATAGATGCAAAAATTCTCAACAAAATATTGGCAAACAGAATACAAGAGTATATCAAAAAGATCATTCACCCTGACCAAGTAGGCTTTATCCCAGAGATGCAGGGATGGTTCAACATACGCAAATCTATAAATGTAATACATTACATAAACGGGTTGAAGGACAAAAATCACATGATCATCTCATTAGATGCAGAGAAAGCATTTGACAAAATCCAACATCCCTTCATGATAAAAGTCCTACAGAGACTGGGAATAGAAGGAACATATCTCAATATAATAAAGGCTATTTATGACAAGCCTACAGCCAACATATTACTAAATGGGGAAAAACTGGAAGCTTTTCCACTAAAATCAGGAACAAGACAAGGGTGTCCACTGTCCCCACTTCTATTTAATATAGTTTTGGAAGTCTTAGCCATAGCAATAAGGCAAGAGACACACATAAAAGGGATACAAATTGGAAAAGAAGAAATCAAGTTATCATTATTTGCAGATGACATGATTCTATACATAAAGGACCCTAAAGACTCTACTAGCAAGCTGTTAGAGCTGATCAAAACCTACAGCAATGTAGCAGGATACAAAATAAACACACAGAAATCAGTAGCCTTCATATATGCTAACAACAAACACACAGAGGATGAAATCAGAGAATCACTCCCATTCACAATTGCATCAAAAAAAAAAAAATAAAATACCTTGGAATAAACCTAACCAAGGAAGGAAGGTGATTTTATGAGGATGGAAGTCTCATGCAAGAGGAGGAGACACTGGACGGTCGGGACCAGGCCAGGAGCAGATGCTTCACCCTGCAGGCCTGGCACTCAGCTCCAGAATCTGAGCTCCATTCTGGCTCCCGGAGTCTACAGTGACAATGAAGCCCACAGTGACAGTGAAGCACATGTTATCTCTGCTGCCTGACACACCTTATTTCTCTCTTGCTCTGTGTCCAGGGCAGTTTGCTTCAGGCACTTTGCCAACAGGAGAACACCAGTCAGAACAAGTGGCCTCCAGGATGGGCGGCAGGGATGGTGGAAGCACGGGATCCTAAGTGTCTCAGGCCACGACCACCAATACTGCCCGCCTTCCACGTGCCAGGACAGTGATATCACCTCAGCTCTGGGGGAGGCTGGGAAAAGAACAACTAGGGGAAGAATTCAGGATCACTGTCTTAGCTTCCTAGACCTTCTCCAGGGGTCAGGGCAATGATGACATTGAGAGTTGAGACTGAAGGGCTGTCTGTCTGTACCTGTGTGGTGGTTTGAATCCGATGCCACATAAACTCATGTGTTTTGAATGCTTGATCCCCAGCTGGTGGCAATTTGGGAAGTGGAGCCTTGCTAAAAGATGTGTGTACTTTAGGAGTAGGCTTAGTGGTGTTCTAGCCAGCCGTTCTTGCCAGATCTCAGCTCAGATCTGTTTCTGCTGTTTTCCACCTCTGTGGCAGAAGTGATGTCCAGCCTCTGCTCATGCCATGCTTTGCCCTGCCATCATGAAGGTTCCCTTGAGAATGTATGCCAGAATAAAAACTTCCTTGGCTAGAGGGTTGGCTTAGTGGTTAAGGGGTTTACCTGCAAAGCCAAAGGACCCAGTTTCAATTTCCCAGGGCCCACATTAGCCAGATACACATGGAGGTGCATGTGTCGGGAGTTCATTTGCAGTGACTAGAGGCCCTGTTGGGCCCATTCTCTCTCTCTTCCTCTGTCTCTCCCTCTTTCTCTGTCAAATAGGTACATAAATAAAATTTAAAATTAAAGAAAAATCTTTTCCTAGTCTTTAATCGCAGCACTTGGGAGGTCAAGGTAGGAGGATCTCTGTGAGTTCGAGGGCACCCACCCTAAGACTGCACAGTGAATTCCAGGTTAGTCTGGGCTTGAGTGAGACCCTCCCTTGAAAAACACAAACAAAACTTTTCCTCCCATCAACTGATTTTGGTCAGGGGTTTTGTTCCAGCAACATGAAGGTGATTACAATACCTTATAGAGAAATGACTCAGGAGTTAAGACATTGGCCTGCAAAGCCTAAGGACCCAGGTTTCATTCCCCAATACCTAAAGTCAGGTGCACATGTGGCACATGAATCTTGAATTTGTTTGTACTGGCTAGAGGCCCTGGTGCACCCATTTTCCCTCTCTCGCTCTCCCTCTCTCTCTCTCTCTCTCTCCATCTGCTTCTTTTTCTCTATCTCCCAAGTAAATAAATAAGAAAGACATTTAAAAAATATTCTTAAAGCCTTTCCTTTCTAGTTGGTGGCTGCATTGTGAGCAGACATTGTAGCTGAATATCCCAACATTTTGTTCTCATTCTTTAACTGATGAAGTTTAAATAACAACAGGGATTAATTAAACTGGAGTGGTTGCATCACTAGTATTGGCTGGTGGAAAATACAACAGAAGAAATTTGGATTTAGTTTTAAGCATAGAGCTAGGGGCTGGAGATAGGGCTTGGTGGTTAAGGTGCTTGCCTGCAAAGCCTAAGGACCCAGGTTCTATTTCCAGTACCCAAGTAAGCCAGATGCACAAGGTGGTACATGCACGTGGAGATAGGGTTTTTCTGCCTCTTTTTGCTTCTTTCTTTCTTTCCTTCCTTCTTTCCTTCCTTCTTTCTTTTCTTTTCTTTTCTTTTCTTTTCTTTTCTTTTCTTTTCTTTCTTTCTTTCTTCCTTTCTTTCTTTCTTTCTTTCTTTCTTTCTTTCAGAGAGACAGAGAGAGAGAAAGAGGAGAGAGAGAGAATGGGCACACCAGGGCTTCTAGCCACTGCAAACAAACTCCAGACACGTGCACCCCCTTGTGCATCTGGCTAACGTGGGTTCTGGGGAATCAAGCCTCGAACAGAGGTCCTTAGGCTTCACAGGCAAGCATTTAACTGCTATGGAATTTTCTCTTTCATGAGAGAGAGGGAATTGGCACTGCACGCCCTCCATCTCAGCGGGAGGCCCTGGCGTGCTCATTCTCTCTTTCTGTACCTCTCTTGCAAATAAATAAATAATTTAAAGAATATAGAACTAGGACATGCTAAACTCATCTGACCTCTCAGGGTGGAGGTCCCCTTCCTCACCCTTCTGCACTATGCAGGGAGTGGAAGTGGTGGGGCAAGGTTCAGGCCTGGTCTCCCTCAGTCCTGGGCAGCAGCAGGTGATAGAGCTGTCAGCATGGTCTTCCTGGCTGTGCTCAGAATATACACTTGATGTCAAGCAGAATTGTTCCCTGCTTGGAAGGATCCAGACAGCTACCTTTGCATTTGTGCCCACAGGGTCAGTCAGCAGAGCTTGCACATGGGAGGGGGTAGCTCCCCAGGTTGTTGAACAAAGAATGCATTTCTGACCTTCCATCTCACTTCCTTACCTCATTTAAAACTTAGTGGGTGTGAACTGTGATGAACACTTTCTCCTTAGGCCTTGGATTAAGAATTTCATTTTCTGCATGGTAAGATAATCACACTACATTGTGTATTCACAGCTCCACCCCCATTGTTTAAAGAAAGGGGGGAATCAAAATCATTTTGACTTAATATCTTGTAATAATGGAAGAAAAGCAATTTCCACAGACATTGCCTTGGAAAGTTTTGTTGGCTTAAAGCATCCCCCACTGGGGAAGTGGCAGATTACACCAGGCCCGTGGCATCCCTCTAGCTCTGTCTTGATCACAGGGGCCCAGCCTGGAGGACAATTCCTGATTAATTCTGGCCAGATGAGATTCTATCCTCAGTCTAATCTGGCTGCCAGCTATTTAAATAAACCCTTGTGCAGGGTGCTCCCTGTGAACTCCAGCATCCGTACTTAAAGGGAACTTTGTGTTTTGAGGTAGGGTCTCACTCTAGCACATGCTTTACTTGGAATAAACCGTGTAGTCTCAGGCTGGCCCCAAACTCACAGCGATCCTCCGACCTCAGCCTCCAGAGTGCTAGGATTAAAGGTGTGTGTCGCCATGCACTGACTTGCATTTTCTCTTTAAAATACATATTCCTTTTATTTTGAAAGAGAGAGAATGGGCATGCCAGGGCCTCTAGCCACTGCAAATGAACTCCAGACACATATGCCACCTTGTGCATCTAACTTACATGAGTACTGGGGAATTAAACCTGGGTCCTTAGCCTTGGCAGACAAGTGTCTTGACTGCTAACCCATCTCTCTCCAGGCCCACATTTTACTTTTTTGAGACAGGGTTTTGCACAAAACAAGCTGGCCTACGACTCAATAGGTAGTTGAGGGTAACCTTGTTTGCTTGGTTGTGTTCCTTTTTTTCAAGGCAAGTTCTCACTCTAGTGCAGGCTGACCAGGAACCCAATCTGCACCTCCAGGCTAGCCTCAGACTCACAGTAATGCTAGTATTTCAGCTAGGATGAAATGTTTAAAGTGGTTTATTTTCTTCTGTTTGGTTGAGGATCAACCTGAATGTCTGATGATCCTGGCTGCATCACCCAAATGCTGGGATTACTGCTGTCTAGCACCACACCAAGGTTCTGCAGTGCTAGGGATTGACCCCGGAGCTTCATGCATGTCAAGCAGGGTACCATGTGAGTCACATCTCCAGCCCTCTGAGAGGACAGGAAAGGGGGTATTTGAAAGTGAAGTGTACAGTATAATAGGATGAAAAGATGATGAATTATCATGGGTGGTTGTCTATAATTATGGAAGTTGTCAATAATAAAAAATAAAAATTAAGAAATAAAAAAGAAAGTGAAATGAGAACCAGGGAAAGCCCTCATTCTGGCTACTGGCACCAGCTATGATGGCATGAAGCCACGCATGTGTCTTTTGGGATAGGATCCAGTTCACAGGCATGCTTCTCAACATTTGGGGGAAACCAAAGCAGAAGAAACTGACGGTTGCCTTGAAGATTGGAGAAGGGCCAGAAGGCTCTGGGTGTTTCAATGAAGTGGACAACACTTGTTGTATTCCAGAGGTTTGCTAGCAATTTCCCTGTTTGCCAAAGGAAAAACCAAGTACTCATGAGGAACCTCCCAATTTGCAAGTGCAGACATGCAGAGACTAAGGGATGCCAGAGAGAAGAAGTGATATGGAGATGGAGTAGTTCTCAGCTGGTGGGTATGGTCACTCAGGAGTTAGGGTGCTGGATACTCACCATCGTATAAAACTTTCATTGAGTCAGTGGGCTGTGGGTGTTTGTCTTATGAACTTGACAATTGATATTCATGGGCCATAGAGAGTGAAATTTAGATGAATGTTTCCTTTATTAATTTTTAAAAATATTTATTTTATTTATTTATTTATTTATTTATTTATTTATTTATGAGAGACTGAGAATAAATGGGTGCAACAGGGCCTACAGTCACTATGGAGAAAAATCTCTGGTCACAAATAGCAATATCTCATAGGATAAGTGTATGGATTGTATATAAGGGGGAAAAAAAACTATGGGCTGGAGAGATTCATTAGTGGTTAAAGTGCTTCCCTGCAAAGGCAAAAGACCCAGGTTCAATTCCCCAGGACCCATGCAAGCCAGATGCATTAGGTGGCACATATGCATCTGGAGTTCTTTTACAGTAGTTGAAGGCCCTGGTGCACCCATTGTATCCCTCTCTGTATGTGTATCTCCTCTCTTTCTCTCTGTCTCTGTCTCTCTCTGTGTCTCTCTCTCTCTCTCTCTCTCTCTCTCTCTCTCTCTCTCATAAATAAAATAAGTAAGTAAAGGAGAAAGATGAGTAAGTATCTGACATTCATCACTCTCCTCTGGTTCTTCACTGTGGACCAAATGTGAGCAGCTCCTGCCAACATGCCTGCCTGCCCTTATGGACGTCCCCTTGACACAGTAAGTCAAAAATAAATCCTTTTCTTCCATAAAATGCTTCTGGTCATGTGCTTTGTCCCAGAAAAAAGAAATTAACTTATACACATGGCAAGGACTTTATTCACCGAGCCATCTCCCTAAACAAATGGAAACCTAACATACAGAAAGAAAGCCCAGTATAGCTTACATTGTCCATCAATTACTAATGGATTATCAGGCTTGTTTCATATCTCCTCCCTTCCCACGCTCACTGATTGCTTTTGTCCTTCAGCTTTGTTGATGTGATCACTGCATAGTATAAAATTCATGACCTGCAATCATACCACTAAATGTTTTCTAGAAAATTCAGACTTGTACAATCACCGAGCACAATCTTTTAAAAAATATATTTTAGGGCCCAGCTCTCATAAGACAGAGGTAAGAGGATGGCTTTGAGTTTGAGGCCACCGTGAAACTTCACAGTGAATTGTAGGTCAGTCTAGGCTAAAGTGAGACCCTACATCAAGAAAAAAAATAGTGCTAGAAAGATGGCATAGTGTGTAAGGCACATACATCTGGAGTTCGTTTGCACTGGCTAGAGGCCCTGGCACACCCATTCTCTCCCTGTCTTTCTTTCACATAAATAAATAAAAGTAAAATTTACTTCCTATATCATAACAAGCTTCCTTTCTACTCAAAAATAACATTCCACAAAATGGCCCACAGACAAGTCCAGATAATGGTCTCTTAGTTACTATAAAAGGACCTCATTTTCTCAAAGAGGTGGGATTCTCTTTATCTTTGCAAATTCACCACTCCCATGTCTCTTAGCGCATTGTGTAATCTTTCCTTTTCCAGGTGGACGTACAATTCACTGTATAGTCTCAGCTGGCCTCAAATTCACAGTGATCCTCCTACCTCAGCCTCCCAAGTGTTGGGATTAAAAGTGTATGCCACCATGCCTGGCTTTGTATATTCTTAAGATTTTTATTTATTTATTTTGAGAGAGAGAGGGAAGGACAGAGAGAGAAGGAGAGGAAAAGACAGATAGAGAGAATGTGCATGCCAGGACATCTAGCCATTTTAAATCAACTCCAGATACATGTGAAATTTTGTGTATCTTGCTTAGGTGGGGACTGGAGAGTTAAACCTGGGTCATTCGGCTTCACAGGCATTAACCATTAAGCCTTATCTCCCTGTATATTCTTATAACACAGGAAATGGAAATGCTCTTGTTGGTTTCCTATGGCTCACTGTCGGTAGGGGTGACACGAAGCATGCTTGATGAACTTGAAGGTTCCCAAGCAGTGGTGGGTTGCTCTCAAACCACACTTCTCCTTTGAATAGTTGTTTTGTTTTATTTTTATTTTTTTTTCAAGGTATGGTGTCACTCTATCCCAACCTTACCTGGAATTCACTATGTAATCTCAGGGTGGCCTCAAACTCTCACCAATCCTCTTACCTCTGCCTCCCAAGTGCTGGGATTAAAGGTATGTACCACGATGTCCAGTGTGAATAGTTCTTTAATAAATTAATTTTTATTTATTTGAGAGAGAAAGCGAGTGAGCGAGCAAGAGACTAGGTTCACCAAGGCCTCCAGCTGCTGCAAACAAACTCCAGACACATATGCTACCTTGTGCAACTGGCTTACATGGGTCCTGGGGACTCAAACCTGGGTCCTTTGGCTTTGCATGCAAGTGCTTTAACTGCTAAGCCATCTCTCCAGCCTATGAATAGTCCTTAATTGTTAGGAAAACACTATGAAGAGAGAATTGTCCACTCCTTTCTTCTGTCATTCATTCAACAATGATGCTCTGAGTACTCATCACATGCCAGGTGCATCTCAGCAGTAAGTAAGATAAGCGTAGAGTGGTCTGATTGCTGCCTGTAATCTCAGCTACTTGGAGACTTTTCAAAGCCTGAGTGGCCTACTGAGTGAGCTCAAGGTCAGATTGGGCAACATAGTGAGACTCTGTCTAGAATTAAAAAAAAAAATGTTAAAGGCTGGAGAGATGACTTAGTAGTTAAGGCCCTTGCCTGCAATCATTAGGACCAAGGTTCGATTATCCAATATCCATGTAAAGCCAGATGCACAAGATGGTGCATGTTTGTGGGTGGGTGTTTGTTTTCTGGAGCTAAAGTCCCTGGTACATATATGCTCTCTGTATCTCTTCTCTTGCTTGTATCTCTCTCTGCTTGCAAATAAGAACTTTTTTTTTTTTTTTTTTTGCAGGGCTGGAGACATGGCTTAGCGCTCACTTCCAAAAAGACTCAGATTTGATTCCCCAATACCTACATAAGCCACATACACAAGGTAGCACATGCATCTGGATTATTATGTTTGCAGAAATTAGATGGCCTGTCATTCCCATTCTCTCTGTCACATCTGCCTCTTTCTCTCTCTCCCTCCCCTTCTCTCTCAAATAAATAATTAGATTAAAATAAAAGCAATATCTTGTATTTAAAAAAGCACAAGGCAAAACTTAAATCCTGAGGGGGAGAAACAGAACTATACTAATTCAAAGTTCTCATGTTGTGTGTGAAGTGGCTTAGTGTCATGTGAACATCTGTTGTGATATAAGTAAAAATGTGTTGACAGGAAATCTTAGACCAGTGAACTGTGAAGTGTTCTTATGCAAGAACTATGTTCCTTTAAAAATATTTTGGGGCTGGAGTGATGGATTAGCAGTTAAGGTGCTTACCTGAGGCCATATGTTCAACTCTCCAGGTCCCATATAAGTCAGACTCAAGTGCACAAGGTTGCACATGCACATAGGTGGTACATGCATTTGGCACATCAATTCTCTCTCTCTCTCTCTCTCTCTCTCTCTCTCTCTCTCTCTCTCTCTCAAACACACACACACACACACACACACACACACACACACTTTCACTCTCTCACATTAAAACAAAGGCCAGTTGGGCTTGCCTCAAAAAATAGCTTTTTTACTTATTTGCAAGCAGAGACAGATAGAAGAGAGAGAGGCAGACTGAGCACACCAGGACCTCTAGCTACTACAAATGGACTCTGGATGCATGCATCCCTTTATGCATCTAGCTTTACATAAGTACTGGGGAATCAAACTGCAGAACTCAGGTCAATAGGCTTTGCAGAAAAGTGCCTTCACTCCTGAGCCATTTCTCCAGCACAAAGAACTAGGTTCTTAGAACCAGGCAGACTCTAGGCTGAAGATGGTTGGGAATGGCTTTCCCATCACAGGTGCAGTTTGTAGTTGTAGTCACAGGAGAGAAACCACTTGATTGGCTGCAGTTGGAATCCCTATGTGGGTATGTTGATCATTTGACAGCCAGGGAGTAGTTGAAAGTTAACTGCTGTGATTGGCTGAGACTCAGTTGCTTAGCTACAAGGTTAGGTTAGGTTAGGTTAGGTTAGGTTAGGTTAGGTTAGGTTAGGTTAGGTTAGAATTTGCACAGGAAGCTGAGGTACAGTTCATGATGTACAATTTTCTTTGGGCCAAACTTCATCACCCAAGTACAGACTCAAGTTTAGCTAAATTTATGTCAATTTAACAAGTGAATGCAACCAGCAATGTAATAAAAGAACGAGTTAAATTTAGCTTGTGAGTCTATGAAAGCAACTGAAACAAAGTTTATCCAGCTAATCTAACCTGATGGATTCAAAAGAAGATAGAGGAGAAGGCATAAAGAACAGACTGAACAATTATCAGCAGAAAGAACTAAAATTAGTCATGATACTGGGGACCTAATCCATGGCAGGTGGGGGGGGGCAGGAGGAGAAGAGGGTGAGATTCATGCCTGGTACTGAAAATCTAATCAAAATCCTATGGCTTCGGAAGTCATAAGCCCTAGTGTTGGAACTATTACTGTTGTCTGGCTAAATGGACATATTATGCCCATAAAGTTCCTTCTAAATTTGTTTGCATATGTTAATGCTACTCTCACTTTTGATTGTAAAAGTCTTTTCTTTTCAGATTGTAATAACCACTTGTATAACTCAAAAATCACCAAAGAGCAGAAAGGTGACAAGGGAGTGTTCAACACTAAGTGAGACAGCTCTATCACACCCACCAAGGCTCAGGGACCATTGCAGAAGAGGTGACAGAAAGAATGTAAGAGCCAAAGGAAGGGAAGGAGTGCTTACAACACCATCTTCCAGAAACAAAGTGGCTTTGATATTCATGACCTCACAGAAGACTGTTCTGGTGAAAAGAAGTTAAGAGCCAAAGGTAGAGTAGGACACCAGACAATGTTGTCTTTCATGGGCTCACAGTGGCTGATGATACTGACACAAGACCTGCACAGTAGGAGAGAAAAATAACAATCTCAAAATAGAGGAGAGGGCTGAAGAGATGGCTCAGCAGTTAAGGTTCTTGTCTGCAAAGCCTAAGGACCCAACAAGATCAATTACGTAGGACCCATATACGCCAGATACACAAGGTGAAACATACATCTGGAATTTATTTGCAGTGGCTAGAGGCCCTGGCACTCCCATTCTCTCCCCGTCTCATAAATAAATTTAAAAAAAAATAGAAGAGAGATTAGTTGTAAAGGAAGGATTCAGTGGAGGGTGAATTTGAGATGGGGAAAGGCGAATGGTAAGAGGAGATTATGTTCATGTTGTATTGCCTATATTCATGGACATTGCCAACAAAACGTTGAAAGGGGGTTGCTGGAGAAGTGGCAGGTGCTTGCTTGCAAAGTCTAAGAACCTAGGTGCAATTCTCCAGTACCCACATAAGCCAGATGTGTAAGGTGGTACACACATCTGCTATTCGTTTGCAGTGGCTAGAGGCCCTGGTATGCCTATTGTCATTCTCTCTCTCTCTCAAATAATTAAGTAAATGAAATATTAAATAAATAGATAAAGTTAGTTATTGTACGTACATGTAAATATTCATTTATATGTCCCCTGAAGACTCAGGAGAAGGCTTGATTCCCAGTGTAATGTTCAGAGTGGAGTTTATGGAAAGTGATTGGATAAGTCATGCTCTGACCTAACCTGTGGATTAACCATTGATGCGTTCATAGCTGACTAGGCTCAGGTACGTAGGGCCTGTGGTGGTCAGTCTCATATAGCTTGGATGAACCGCCAAAGCAGACATGGTTTATGGGAGGAAGAAATTTATTTCAGGCCTACAGACTCAGCAGAAGTTCCACAATGCGGGAAGAAGCTGGCCCCCTTTCACAGATCCATGCACAGAGAAATGCCACCAACAACCAGACCACAAGTAAACACACCCTGGGAATGCCAGGCAGAGTTCAAGCCCTCTGCCTACCTTTAGGCTGGAATTCAGATTGGCCCCCAGCGACATGCCTACACCTGCAGCAGGAGTCTGCCTGATAGGGCCAGAAATTGCTAAGTCTATTTTAGTAACACCCATGCCTATTAGGGGACATAGATTTAAACTACCACAGGCACCGTTGGAGGAAGTGGGTCACTGGGGCTTTGGAGGGTGTGACATTGGCTAACACTGGGGTTCAGAGATCTCTTCTGGAAGGGTTCCAGGTTTTGTGTTCCTGAACAAAGAAGTGAGAGGGCCTGGCATGGTGGTGCAGGCCTTTAATCCCAGCACTTGGGAGGCAAAGGTAGGAGGATCACCTAGAGTTTGAGGCCACTTTGAGGCTAGTGATTTCCAGGTCAGCCTCAGCTAGAGGGAGAGCCTACCCCGAAAAAACCAAACAATAAAAATATAAAAATTAAAAGAATTGAGGGGGAAGGGAGCAGACCAGAGTAAAGACAGATGGAGGTCAGCTCAATATATGTACAGAGTTAGGCGTTTATATGGTACCTTGTAGTGGTTTGAGGCAGGGCCCCATAATTGGCTTGACTCTTGAGTCTCCAGTGGATGGAGCCTTACCAGAGAGGGGACATGTCACTGGGGGCAGGTTTGCAGCCCAGCCCTGAGGTATGTTCAGAGGAGTTGGAGGTCAGGCTGTTCGAGTTTGCTGGCTGTTTGGTGATGTTTCTCTGCTATGATCTGTGGAGGTGAGCTAGCTTCTTCAGACATTGGTTGTTCCTGTGGAATTTGTAAGCCTGAAATAAACCCTTTCCTAGCTGGGCATGGTGGTGCACACCTATAATCCCAGCACATGGGAGGCACAGGTAGGAGGATCACTGTGAGTTCAAGGCCACCCTGAGACTAATTAGTGAATTCCAGGCCAGCCTGGACTAGAGTGAAACCCACCTGGAAAAAAAAAAAAAAGAAAAACAAACGAAAAAGACATCTTTCCTCCTATGGGCTGCTTGTTGGTCAGGAATTGGTGCAGCAAGGTGAAGCTGACTGCCACAGGGCTCTTGTGCCTCGTGTGGGCTTTTCTGCACAGGCTTTACCTGATACCTGTGTTCTTCAAGCAACTTCATGAATCCCATGTCTGATCAACATCTATTCTCCACCCAGCACTGCGCAGTTTATTAACATAACGAGCCGTGGGTTGCCCCTGGGACACGCTGGAGTGTCTCCATGCCTGCATTGTGGCATTGGCCAGTTGTTGGTGACCTCAGCTGGAGGTGGAGGGCGCGTGTTTCCCAGCATTCCTCTGGCTAACTTGATGTTGTCAGATGGTGATTTTGTTATGCTTTGCATAAGGGGTTTTGCACCCCATCCTCTCCCCTAGTCTCCTACCTCAGAGGTAACTTGTTTCTCCTTTCTCTTTCTCTCTTTCCCTCCCTTTCCCTCTCTGTGCATTTCTTCTTACCCTCTCCCACTTTCTCTTTGCCCTTTTCCTTCCCTCCCTCTATTCCCTCTTTGCTTCTCCCTCCCTCCCTTCCTCCTCCCACTTTCTCTCTCTCCTCCTCCCATTTCTTTTCTCCCTCCTTCTCTCTTTCTCCCTCTCCCCCTCTCCTTGCTCTCTACCTTTCTTCTCTCCCTCTCCCCTTTCTCTATGCTTCTCTTTCTTTCCCTCATTCCCTCCCTCTCTTCTCTTTCCCTTCTCCCTCTTCCTTACTCTCCCCTCTCTTCCCTTCCTTTTCTCTCTCCCTCTTCCTTTCTGTCACACCCTCTCATCTCTCCTTTTCTTCCTTTCTCTCTGACTCTCTTTTTCCCCTCCTCTCCTCCCTCTCTGTCTCCTCTCTCTCCTTCCCTCTTCCCCCTCCATGGCCCTGTCTTCCTCCTTTTTCCTGCTCCCTCCCTCTGCCCTCTCTCCTTTCTTTTTCTCCCTCTCTCTCCCCCTATCTCCTGGCCACATGTGATGCACAGTCTTTTGACAGAGTGTGGTCATCATGGTGATTTACCTAGCTACTGCATGAAAGCAGCCAGTGGTTGACTGAACTCTATGAAACTGTGAGCCTGTTTAGATCTCTCTTGTTTCTACTCTTCTCCCAGATATCGGTTGTACTGGGGAAAAGCCCACTGATTACCAGGTACTCTAAACAGTCCGATGAAACTACGAATTGCTCAAATGAATTAAAGAAAACAAAGTAAGGCTGAGCTTTCTGGTACCTAGAAAAAATGTATTATAAATACAAATATCCAACTAAGTTAAATGAGAATTTTGGTAAGGACATAGAAAATGAATGGAGCCCAATAGGCAAAATTTTTCTTGTTCCATTCAATGTCTTTAAA
The DNA here is from genome assembly GCF_020740685.1 of Jaculus jaculus. Classification (NCBI taxonomy): domain Eukaryota; kingdom Metazoa; phylum Chordata; class Mammalia; order Rodentia; family Dipodidae; genus Jaculus; species Jaculus jaculus. The sequence continues at coordinate 8,034,251 of NC_059125.1, forward strand.
AACTGGAGGATGCTAGGTGTGGTTGCACAAGCCTTTAATCTCAGTACTTGGGAGACAGAGGTAGGAGGATTGCTGTGTGTATGAGATCAGCCAGAAATTATATAGTGAATTCCAGGTCAGCTTGGGATAGACAGAAACCATACATCAATATAACAAAACAAAATAAACAACAAAGCCTTGGAGATTTGGAAACCTGACTCAGTGCTAAAGGCTTGCAAAGCCTGATGGCCTAGGGTTTGATCCCCCAGTACCCATAAAAAGCCAGATGCATAAAGTGGAGCATTAGTCTGGAGTTTGTTTGAAGTGGTAGGAACCCCTGGCATACCTATGTACTTTATTTTTCTCATAAATATAATTAGGAAAACACTAGAACTTATTGTATTAAAGTGATTGGGACCCCATTTTCGACTAAAAAAAATAAATAAAACATATAAAAAACTAAAGTAGGCTGGAAAAGTAGCTCACTATGTAATGTTCTTGCCCGCAAAGCCCAACTTCCTGGGTTCAATTCCCCAGTACCCATGTAAAGTCAGAGGCACAAAGAGGAGCATGCATATGGAGTTTGTTTGCAGTGGCTAGAAGCCCTGGCATGCCCATTCTCATTCTCTCTCTCCCAGTAAATCAATAATAAATAAATAAATAAATAAATAAATAAATAAATAAATAAATAAATGTTATTTAAAAAAGAGGAAGTTGGGCTGGAGAGATGGCTTCGTGGACACACACATAATTTGGATTTTTAAAACCCCTTTAATTATTTTATTTATTAATTTACTTATAATGAATCAGTGAAAGAGAGAGAGGATAAACAAGAATGGGTACACCAGGGCCTGTAGCCACTGCAAACAGCTCCAGATGCAGGCGTCATGTAGTACATCTGGCTTTACATGGGTAATGGGGAATGAGGTGAACTCTGGCCACCATGCTTTGCAGTCAAGCACCTTTAACCACTGAACCATCTCTCCAGTCTCTGACAGTCTACTTTTGATGCAGTGTCCAGAGTGGCCCTTTAAATATGTGTATCAAAGCACATCATTGCTCTACTCAAAATCAACCCCACAAGTGTGAGCTCAGAGTGAAAGTGAAGGACTTAGAACTGGAGAGATGACTTAGCAGTTAAAGTGCTTGCCTGTGAAGCCCAAGCACCCAGCTTCAATTTCCTAGTACCCACATAAGCCAGGTGCTCAAGGTACCACATGTCTTTGGAGTTCATTGGCAGTGCCTGGAGGCTCTGGTGTGTTCTCCCCCCCCCTTGCCCCGCCCTGCCTCGCTTCTCATAAAACAAAAGTGAAGGTCTTCAGTATAAACTATAAACAGTCATGCCATGTGGGCACCATTACCCACATGTGCTCATCTCTCACTGTTTCCTCCCTCTCTCACCCTTCCTCCCTTCTCTCCCTCCCTGCTGCACAGACAACCTTGTTGCTCAAAACTACCAGGCATGGGCTGGAGGGATGGCTTAGCAGTTAAGGCATTTGCCTGCAAAGCCAAAGGTCCCAAGTTTGATTACCCAGGACCTACATTAGCTGGATGCACAAGGGGGTGCACGTGTCTGGAGTTCATTTGCATTGGCTGAAGGCCCTGGCACACCCATTCTCTCTCTCTCTCACATAAATAATTTTTAATTTTATAAAAAACTACCAGGCATGATCACTTTAGGGCCTAAATATAAATATAAAGGTGTTCCTTCCTTAAATTGGTGTTTAAGACCTATTTTGACCATCCTACTTAAAATTGAAACTCCCTGATGACAGAGAGATGGCTTAGCAATTAAGGTGCTTGTGTGCAAAACCAAAGGACCCAGATTCAATTGCCCATTACCCATATAGGCCAGATGCACAAGGTGGTGCATGCATCTGTAGTTCATTTGCAGTGACTGTAGGCCCTATTGTGCCCATGCTCTCCCCTCACACTCTCCCTTAAAAAACATGGAGGAAAATAAGATAGAAACCCCTGGACTGCAGAATGGGCTCAGTGGTTGAGGTACTTGCCCGGAAAACCTAAGACTCAGGTTTGATTCCACAATACCCATGTAAACCCAGATGCACAAGGTGGCACAGGCATCTGGAATTCATTTGTAGTTGCTAGACGTCCTGGCATGCTCATTCTCTCCTCCTTTCCCCTCTCTCTCTCTCTCTCTCTCTCTCTCTCTCTCATAAATAAAACAAAAAATATAATAGAAGCACCTGTGGGGTTCAGTAGCACACATCCATAATTCCAGCACCTGGGAGGTGGGTCATGTTCAAGGTCTTCCTCAGCTGCATAGTGAGGTTGAGGCTGGCCAGGGCTACATAAGACACCTGAATGAACAAACAGAAAACTCATCCTTCCCAGGGATTTGATTCTGTCTTACCTTCCTGCTAGGCTCTCATTTTCAAACATACCAGTATATACTTCACTTGGCTCACTGCCTTTGTTCCTGATGTCAGTGCAAACTTTATGAGGGCAGATGTTCTGTTTTCGGATAGTTCCTCTGCATTAGGACAATGTCTGACCTAGTCAGTATCAAATAAGTGTTGGTGGAATTAATTGTACAGAATGAAAGAGAGTGCGATATGGGAGGGCTGCGTTATGACACAACACAAGGGAAACTCTTGGCATTGGAGCCCATGTAAAGGATGTCTCCTGGAGCTGTGGAGCACGTGATCTGCATAATACCATGTGGTGACCCTAACAATCATGGAATTGTTTTACTAAAGTATATTCCATTGTGGGCTGCAGAGATGGATCAGCGGTTAAGGCACTTGCCTGCAAAGCCTAAGGACTGGAGTTCAATTCTCCAAGACCCACATAGAGCCAGATGCACAAGGTGGTGACAGGGGCGCCAAAGTTGCCTGAATTCTCACCCAGTAATGCACCAAAGCTGCCTGCCTTTGAGTTTGAAAGGGGACTGAGGTAGCAAGCCCTGAAGCTGCCCAAACTCTGGCTGTGAACACTGGGACCTACAAACAGTCTGCGCTCTCCCACCTCAGGGGAATGGGGGATGGGTGGCAATGGACGGGTAGGGGATGGCACCTGAGCTGGCACTAGTGACTCAGTGTGGACTTGTGTGGCCCTTGCTGTGGGACTGGTCCCGCTGCATGTGCAATTGTACTGCAGAGGCACCTGTTGCGGGCACGGGATCAGGACACCACAGAGGCTGGCCGGCAGGCAAGTGATCTGAGCACAGTATCAGGGGGTCTGGCAGCCGCCTAATCACAGCAGAGGTGGCCCCTGTGGGCGTGTAAACTGAGCACAGCGTGGCTGGCCAACTCCCAGGATCAGAGCACAAAGGCGGAGGTCCCCCCGTCAGTGCAGCAGGCTGGCGGGCGAGAGATGGGCTGGTGGGCACGCGATCGGAGCACAGCTGCGCTCAGGGCGTGGGGCGTGCTGCGCGGGGATATGTGCTTCCCTGTTTTTCCCCACTCTGTGCCCTCCCACTGGCAAAAAGACCCTGATAGCCCTTAATTTCTTGCCTTTCTTTCCCAGGCATCTGGATTGCAGCTAGGCGGTCGCCATCTTGGCTGGAAGTCTCATGTCTTTTTTATTTTTATTTTTTCAGGTAGGGTCTCACACTAGCACAAATTGACCTGGAGCTCATCTGTAGTCCCAGGATGGCCTCAAACTCACAGCAATATTCTTTCTTTTGCCTCCCATATGATGGATTCAAAATCATGGGCTATGATACTGGGATGCAGTGAAGGGAACAACCTGAGTCTGAAGCTAGTGTTTCAATTCTTAACAAAGTTGGAGGCCTCCTTCATAAAGCGAGGATTACCTTCCTTAAAACCAATAAATAAATGAATGAAATAAAATAAACAAAGAAAACTCTCTTGTCCATTCCACGTTTCCTTCCCAAACCAATTAATCAGAAAGAGCCATGTTTTTATTATTAGTAGTATTTTTCTTAAACCTACCCAAATGATTCTAAAGTATAGGCAGGCTAGAACCACTGACCTTGGCATTGTTTCTATTGACCATGGCTGTTTTTTCACCTGGGTGGCACAGATGACTCCTGCAGGAGGAGCAAGCTGTTAAGTGCTTTTGCAGACATAAATTACTAAAAACTGAAGATCCACTCACACTTAGGACTTAGAAGCATTTTTAGAGAGAGCTGAAACAAAGTATAATGGCCCTTTTCAGCATATGTTGCAGTAATCTGTTGCCATTTTGGTACTGCTAGTATAACCAAAGACTGCCTTTCTTTCAACTATCAGCAGATTGAAATTTCTGGTGAAGAAAGTGCTAATCAAGGTAATGAGAAGATGGGAGCAGGGAGCTGTATCTAAGCCAGAACCCAAGAATAAGCTTCCCTGCAGTTTGTAAAGCCTTGGCAGGATTCTCAATCAACAAAGCTGTCCCATTTAGCATCAGTGGGCAAGTCCACTAATGTACAAACAAAATCCCAAATTGGGCTGGAGAGATGACTTTGTAGTTAAGACATTTAACTTCAAAGCCTAAAGGACCCATGTTCAACTTTCCAGATCCCACATTAGCCAAACGCACAAAAGTCAGGCAAGCACAATGTCAAACATGCCCACTAGGTGGCAAAAGTGTCTGGAATTTGATTGCAGAGGCTTCAGGTTCTAGTGCCTCAATTCTCTCTCTCTCTCTCCAGATGTCTATCCGTGGCAATTGGGAAAGAAAACTGCAACACACACCTGTTCTTTCTATTCTTTAATTTTTTTTTTTTTTGCATTCCTTATCTACCTAGACAACTTCTGCATCATCTAAGATCCTGACTGAACTTTCTTTCAGACTTTTGCCAGCCAGCTCAAAAATATTTGAAAAGGAAAAACAATGAGTTCCAGGACTTTACACAGGGGTCATTCTAGGAGCATGCTGAGACTGCTCTATGGTCCTTGCTCACTCTTTCCATGCATATGCTAACATTTATCCCAAACTTACAATTATATTTTTAGATTAGTAATTTTTTTTAGAAATTTTTGTTTATTTATTTATTTGAGAGCAACAGACACAGAGAGAAAGATGCAGAGAAAGAGAGGGAGGGAGCGCGCCACGCACACCAGGGCGAGCAGCTTCCCAAATATTTCCTGCCCTATGACCCACAGAATTAAGTAAATTTGATTTATTCCTTAGTTCTGTCAGTCTTGGTTGTAAAGGGGTGATGAATGGAAGAGGGAGAAATGACCATGGGAGGCAAGGATAAGGCTCAATTTTAAACAAAAACCCTGAAGGGCTTTAACTTAAACTAGATGCAATCTGTTTCATAGCTGTTGGTCAACCCCTTCTAACCAGTTAGGAATAAATTAAATACAGCTTCACCTCAGCAGATGGCAACAGGAAAACTCTAGGCCAAAATATGAACCTAGTGTGCATTTGGTACAAACACCACAGCTGCCCAAGTCAACAGAAGAGATTTCAGAACAGCTTCTCTACCCTTCTCTCTTCTTAGTGGAAGGCCCAGGTTTCAGCCCTCAGTGGAGTCCATCAGGCAGGCTTCATTTACGCTGCTTCTCCTGTGTGCTGGTGAACCAAGAGTCTAGTAGTTTCTTCCTGTAGTAGAGCTGCGAGGCATTCACTTGGACTGCCAGTACCAATACTAGGTACATGACAGAGACAGCAGAAAAAACAAATTAAGAAGCCATAGGTCTTGCCATGGCGGTAAAGTTGCTGTGCAGCAGGGAACATCTCCATGCTGCCATAAATGAGGACAGCAATGGAAAAGAGTCCCATGCTGATCATAGAGAGCACCAGGTAGCTATTGTTGTTGTGGGGGAAAGAGAGCAGGCCCAAGAGAAATGGCACAATGCTCAGCAAATAGGGATATTCCCACTGATAAGGCATGGCCACCTGATCATGTGACAAGAGCCTCAGGTGTCCTGTGCTCATCTTGGCAACCAACAGCAGCCATATGACCAGATGCACATAGATCAGCTTCTGTTTTATTTATTTATTTATTTATTTATTTATTTATTTATTTGAGAGCAACAGACAGAGAGAAAGACAGATAGAGGGAGAGAGAGGGAATGGGTGCGCCAGGGCTTCCAGCCTCTGCAAACGAACTCCAGATGCGTGCGCCCCCTTGTGCATCTGGCTAACGTGGGACCTGGGGAACCAAGCCTCGAACCGGGGTCCTTAGGCTTCACAGGCAAGCGCTTACCCGGTATGCCATCTCTCCATCCCAGCTTCTTGATTTCATGCTTGAGAGTAACTCTCATCTGGTAGTGCATGGAGATGCGCTCCCGGTGCTGAAAGTCGCTGCCATCCATGCCAGCCACTCATGGGCCGGCCTGACAGGCCATGGTGCCCAGCCAGAACGGTGGGGCCCTCGTGCCCACAAGCTGCTGCCACTACCCAGCCAAGCCCTCTCCTTCCCATAATATTTTTTAAAAGTAGCCTATTATGTGGTTTCCATCCACAAGGAGCTGTTGATCAGAGAGAACTACTAGATCTTCCAAAACAAACAAGACAGACTTCTGTCAGAGAACTTGATTACCCACCAGAGGTTAATGGTAAGACGCTACTGCTGAAGACACCATATATTTTCTGCATGGTCCATGGAGCGACCTGGTTGGAATCCTGGAGAGCCAGACACCAGACGATTAGCCCATCTAGTGCTGGAAGGAGCTACATGAGCTTCTGAGGGGAAGTGGCCAACATCTATCTGCACAACTCAAAGGCAGCTGTTATGGAGGAGCATTTTCAGTTGGATTTGCTTCACTCACTGCATACAACTGAGAGAGTAGCTCCCAAAAGTAAACAAGAGGACCGGGACCAGGAACAGCCCCATCTGAGGAAGGATCCAGTCTGGATTTGAAAGAGTGTTTCCTGGTGTTTCAGGCACATGGGTTATACTCCTGGCTGTGGTCCCTTGGATGTACGATGACCTCCACAGAACAGCGTGTAGCTGGTGGCACTGTACACAGCATGTGAAGAGTGTACTTAAATATTTTTGAAATTTCCAAAATTTACCAACCAATATAAATTTATAAAAACATAAATGAGACTTAAGACACCATATGCAGCTGACATGTAAAATGGAACGGCATGGCTGGAAGCCAGGAGAGAGTCAGTCCCCAGACAGTCAGCTTGTCTAGTGCCAGAAGGTGCTACATGGGCGACCGGGGAAAACGACCAATATCTGTCCAAGCAACTCATGGTCCAACCTACTTAGCAGCAAATACCCTGGTGTGATGCCCACACAAGTGCAATAGTGGCACACAGCCATGGTGGGGAACCAACTGCTCTTGATTCAGCTAACTGATCCCCTCAGTACTATGAGACTCATAGCTGTAACTGGGAAACAAGTCAGAACCATACCCAAACATAAGCCCACTCTCCAATATCAAGCTACCATCAATCATGGGCTACAAGAGGGCCTACACCTATTAAACTCTCTATAAAATAGTAAGGGCTATCTCATTTGTCCTGATGCTAACTTACTCTCCCTTGGAGAATCTGCTTCTCTTTTTCAGATAGATAGAGAGCCAACCCATCATACCTCAAAAGGGCCCCGGCTGAAACTAAGGAAAATTGGTGAAACAAGCAAAGGTGCTGTTTTCCTGATTAACTGGATACCAGCACAAGGGGGAAGGAGACCAACACAGAGAAAAATCAACTCCTACCAAATCAGAGAGCCAGATACCAAGAGGCCACCAACACCTCATCACTGAAGCAGACCAAAAATGAACCCAACATGGCTCAGGGAAATTTTGCGGAAGAGGGGGCGGAAAGAATGTCAGAGCCACATGTTGGGTCATGATATGCAGAGACATTTACCGTACCAATAACTGTGGGCTAACTCCACAATGCACGACCCATATACCTCAACAAGGTGGCACCAATGGGGAGGGTGTAGGTCACGGATGAGCCTAATAATGGTACCAAACTGTCTGTACTTGCAGAATAGAAAACTAATAAAAAAAAATAAAATAAAAAACATAAATGAGGCTGGAGAGATGGCTTAATGGCTAAGGCACAAGCCTGCCAAGCCTAAAGATCCATGTTCCATGAGCCAGACGCACATGTTAACACATGTGCACGGTCACACATGCACACAAGTTGGCATATGCCTTAAAATTGATTTCAGTGGCTAGTGGCCCTGTGGTGACAATTCTCTCTCTCTCCTGCAGTGACAATTCTCTCTCTCTCTCTAAATTAAAGAAAAAACATAAATACTTAGAAGGCCAAAGAGAAACCAAGAAAAATTTTGACTCTCAAATGTTAACATTTTCACTCTTTTTAAAATTTCCAATCAGCCAATCAACATGGCAAAATGTTTAATAATCATTGCCTACCATGTAGCACCATTCGTTTTCTGTAAGACAGCCAAGATTGTTCTGAGACACCTCATGGCGTTGCCTGTATTCCACACATAATCTATCAGGACATAGATTTGTTCAGAATCACACTCCCTTACCTATAGTACGACTCAGTTCCTTGAAAGATACCAAGTCTGTCTAGAGATACTTCATAGCTAACCCTCTAAGACCAATTACATGCTGTAGCAGTCAGCCACAAGTTGTTGAGAGGAACCTCTACACCTGACCCAGTTTATGGAAGGAAGATGAGATTTATTGAAGCATTCAGATCCAAGGGAAATTCCATAATGGTGAAAAAGAAAACCCATCACCCAACACCATAAGCAAGCACATTTCAGGAGCTCCAGGCAAAGCACAAGCACTTTGCACTTATTTAGACTGACATTCCAAATCCACCCCCACACCTTAGGCCTGGACCCTAGGATTGGCCCAGTGACACCTCATCTAGCCTCATCTAGCCAAGTGGCTGTAGATCAAAATTAAAAACATTTAATAAAACTCCTAGATATACTGTAGGACATCCATTGAAACTACTAGTCATGTCCTGATATGATTCATGCACAGCATGACATGGTCTGAATCCCATTCACATACACCAACTTAATTTAGAAATATCCTTCAGTAAGTCTTGGCTTGGCCTGTAACATTAATCACTACCCACTACTCATATGCCAGAGACAGAGCAAGCTTCTCTTTGGACACATCATGGTCAGGCCTCACATAAACCTCTTCTTGGACACCTCACAACTAGGCTGGTAAAACATTCCATGAACAGTATCACCACCTGAAAATTACATATTCATACAGAGGCAGATCATTTTATATACAAACACCCTCATCTGTAATACAGTTCACATAACCTGAGAGTTTATTTGCCCTTCTAAAATATCTCAGGGTCTGTTCTAACACACTCATGCCCTGTGACAGAGGACACTTATTGTTTTCTGACAATAAGACAAATGGTTTCTTGCCCCTAGAAATATTCACACACTCTCAAACATCACAGGACTGGGTAAAGGCACCTCATGGCCTGAACTTTAATCCCACAAGCGTATTTAAAACAGTTTAGGTTTCTCTTCAGATAACTAGGGCCTGGCCTTAATACCAGTCTCATACTCTGAGATAGCACACACCTGTACAAAAACAACCTCATTACCTGGCCCATGATACAACTAAGATGCTCTAAGACAACACATGCATCTCCAATGACACCAGTCTATTGACTTACATGCCATAAGACAGCACAAGTCTCTCCAGAGGTACCTCATCCCCTAATACCACTCACATCCCTGAGACAATATAGGCATCTGTTGAGCGACATCATGCCTAGTGTTTAATACCTCTCCCATTTCCTGGCACTGTGCAGACTCATCTGGACTGAGGCGCTCTATTGTGTTGCTTAAGACCACTCACATATTCAGGGAAGACACAGACCTTTTCTGAGAACCCCTCATGGCCTGGCCTTTAGTACCACTGTCATGTCCTGAAACAGCAAAGAACTCTCCTGAGACTCATCACATCATGGCATGCAATACCTCTCACATGTCCTGAGACAGTGTAGATCTGCCCTGAGACACCTCATGGAATGTGTACTGATAGCATTCAAATTCCCTGACACAGCTCAGATCTGTCCTACATAGTCTGTATTACCACATACTGGACCTGAGAAAGTGAAGTCCTGTCCTGCAACACGACACTTCCTAACCTATAGGGTCTCATACATACTCCAAGACACAACAGCCTGCGCTGAGACATTTGCTACCAGACCTGTAATACCAATCGTATGTCCTGAGACATTTAAGATTTTTGCTGAAACACAGCCTGGCATAGATTATAATCTTCACATGTCCCTAAGAGAGAGTAGATTTCTCTCCTAAGCCACCTGTGAACCTGGCTTATAATGCAACTCACTTGCGCTGACACAACACAGACGTGTCCTGAGACAACACATTGTCTGCATGTAATATACAAATGTCTGTCCTGACCACTTCATTCAGAGACAAATCGTGGTCTGGTATGTGATGACTCTCACATACCCTGACCCAGCACACTTATTACAACACATATTCCCTGAGACTGTGAAAATGTCTCATGGGACAGCTCATGACATGAACTAAATGACCAAACACAACATCTTAATCTTCTCTCATTTCCTGGCCATAGTGCCACTGAGCTGTGACAGAGACCTCTCTAGAAATACCTCGTTGCATGGCCCATTCTCTGGGAAAGAACAGGAGTGTCCTCAGACATGACAGACCTTTCCTCAGATGAGATTCCTACTCTCTGATACCAGACAAACACCATGAGATAGCAGACCTGAAAGAGCAGAGAACTTACTACCAAAGAACCTGCAAGCCTGTCTTGAGTCATCGCATGGACTCACCTGATTTATTCTTCACATTCCATAAGACAGCATAGGCCTGCACTGGGATACCTCATAGACTTGACTCTATTACCACTATCATAATCCAGTACAGCATAAGCTAGTCCTGAGACCCCTCCTGACATGACCTGTTATAAAACTCATAAGGTCGGGCTGGAGAGATGGCTTAGTGATTAAGTGCTTGCCTGTGAAGCCTCAGAACCCTGGATCCAGGTTGGATTCCCCAGAACCTACGTTAGCGAGATGCTCAAGTGGGCCCATGTAACTGGAGTTCATTTGCAGTGGCTGTAGGCCCTGGCATGGCCATTCTCTGTCTCTGTCTCTGTCTCTGTCTCTGTCTCTGCCTGTCTCTCTCTCGCGCTCTCGCTCTCAGATACAAACAAAACAAAACCTCATAGGGTAGTCTAGAGGCAAACCATGATTTGGCATGATGCCTCTCAAATACCTTGATACAGCACAAACCTATCATGGTCACGTCCCTATTTGGAAGGTTTTGTTTAGTTCCCAAGAGAATCACTTGACAGACTGAGAATAAGCCTTTAAGTACCAAACAATGTAAGTGATTGGTCTTGTATCTTATTTCAACTGGCCTTATTTCAGATGGTGATGGAAACATTGGCTGAATGTTTCACCTTAATTGCTGAGAAACCTAACTTACCTTGTGAGGTATCAGTGACTGAGGTTGGGAACCATTATTATGGCCCTGCTTACTTCATTTGACAGAAGCTGCAGAGTTCATACATTCACATCAGTGGTGTAGCTAGAGAAGAATTCATTTGAGATGGCACAAGTATCTTCAGAAATTCAAGATGTTTATCCTAAAGATGGATCCTAAATGTGGATCTGCTGGTTCAGAAGCCTCAGAGATCTAGTAGTAAGTGACAAATTTAAATCTATTTGGTGGGATGAGGAAGGAACTTCTATTGTGATTAATGAAGACCTTAACAAGAAGGAAGTTTTAGAAAGATAGGCACCTTTCAGAGTATTGAAAACCAATAGTATGAAAAGCTTGGTTCAACAGCTTAATCTTTATGGATTTAGTAAAGTGCAGCAGAATTTTCAATGATCTGCTTCTCTGGCAGACTTCTTGACAGAAGAAAAAGTAGTCTCAGCTAATTTAACCAAGGTGATCATTTTTTCACATACTATTTCAGTAGAAGTGCATGCATTTACTTTTTAAACACAAGCCTATTTTAACAGATGCAGCACTTTCATCTTGAAAAGTACATGAAAATTTAATATGAGATTAGTATGTTATTTTTCAAATACATAAGAACCTCTTGAGCATTTGTCATCTAGTGTTTTACATACTTAAAAAACTTAGGTAAATAACTTTCTCTTTTAGTTTTAGTTGCAGTTCTATCACAATCAAAATTTCATACAATGCCATCCATATTTGTTATTGAGAATGAAGAGTTGGGGTTATGCTTCTTGAGGGCTGGAAAGATGGCGTAGTGGTTAAGCGCTTGCCTGTGAAGCCTAAGGACCCCGGTTCGAGGCTCGGTTCCCCAGGTCCCACGTTAGCCAGATGCACAAGGGGGCGCATGTGTCTGGAGTTCGTTTGCAGAGGCTGGAAGCCCTGGTGCACCCATTCTCTCTCTCTCTCTCCCTCTACCTGTCTTTCTCTCTGTGTCTGTCGCTCTCAAATAAATAAATAAAAATTAAAAAAAAAATGCTTCTTGAAGCTGGGCATGATGGTGCATGCCTTTAATCCTAGAATTCGGGAGACACAGGAAGGAGGATCGCCATGAGATCAAGGTCAGCCTGAGACTACATAGTGATTTCCAGGTAAGCCAACACTAGAGTGAGACCCTACCTTGAAAAACAAACAAACAAAAAAATGCTTCTACAGGGCTGTAGGGATTGCTTAATGGTTAAGGTGTTTGCCTATTAAGCCAAAGAACCCAAGTTCAATTCCCTAGGACCCATGTGAGCCAGATGCACAAGGTGGCACATGCTTCTGGAGTTCATTTGCAATGGCTGAAGGCTCTGGTGCTCTTTCTCTCTCTCTCTCCCTCTCTCATAAATAAAAATATTTGGGACTACATGTAAAAATCACCCAATCAGAGGGTGATTTTTTTTTTTTGTCCTCTCTCCTCAGGTTTAGTTAAGCCATCAGAACAAATACCACCAGATCAACAGTTGGTTTTAACTCATTTCTCCACTTTTTATATGCACTGCCAGTACAGTTATTATCAAGCAAATGGCAACATTGTGAATCTCATTTGCACTTCTACTTCTCAGTTCCAAATCATACCTCCCCTCCAGAATATTCATTTTGAACTGCCTTGTATTTTTCTAACTGGACATCCTAATTTCCCTGCCAACCAACCTCTTTATTCTATCCTGCTACCAGAAGAGCACCTATGGTTCCCCACATCCACTGTGACTAATAAATCAACTTCCTCACAGTGAACATCCACTTATCAATCATCTTCAATATTCCAACATCATCCCAAGGACAAATGAACTGTCACAGGAACAAATAATTTTGCAGAATGTCATAGATTTAACTTCATGTTAATAAATACTTGAGAAATAATTCTCTTATTTGAAAAATAAAACTACATGTTCACCTGTATGGGTTCTTATTCTGTCGTTTTGAAGATCAAGAGTAACATGAAATGAGAGAGGAGAATGGGGGAAAGAAAGAGATTAGTGGAACGTGGAAAGAGCTTGGGTACAAAGGATACAGTTAAGGGAGCTGAATAAGGCATATGCTATACTTGAAAGAAATTGTGTTGGTGAGCCCGTCACTATGTATAATGAATACATGTCAGAAAAGAATAGAATCATATTATACTTCAGTGGCAGGGTAGTATAGTATTCATCGATTAGTATATAGTATTTGACAGAAATGTTGGCAGGCCTTGTTTGATGTCGACATACCCAGCAAACATCTCGAGGACTAGACAATAGGGTGGGTGGAGAGGGAGGGGAGGGGAGGGGAGACACAAATCTAGCCCCAAATGGCAGCTGTACCATAAAATTCTACATCCTAAAAGGCAGACCAAATGGTTCAAACTTCACCAGGCCCTTAGAAGGAACACCTGAGCCACATGGCACTGGAGAGGGTACGATGAAGACTGACCTTAATCATCTACAGCTTCTCTCTCTAACATACTGCATGGAAGACAGTACAAAGAACTAACAAAACAAAAATAAGAAGAAACATCTAAGCCAGGCACTGAGGCACACACCTTTAATCCCAGCACTTGGGAAGCAGAGGTAGGAGAATCGCCATGAGTTCAAGGCCATCCTGAGACTACATAGTGAATTCAGGTCAGCCTGAGCTAGTGTGAGACCCTACCTTGAAAAAAAAATGAAAGAAACACTTGCACAGACTGTTAATCTGAGCCTACTTGACATTATACCATGTTTCCTCTATAACGCACATCCCTTCCCTCTCTTCTCTGCCTTATAATTAACTATGGTAAAGTCTGCCACTCAGGGCAGTAAACTTTGCTTAGCAAGGGCAACATAACCAATAAAAATATGGGTATCACCATATATTGAAGACAAAGACAACATGGTGTATGTAAGACAATGCCCCACTAGGTTTGGGGCACAGGCTTTGAAATAACTCCACTAAGTTTGTGTCAACACCTTAGCAATCCCATTTCTCTGGCACCTGCAACATTCTGGTACATTGACCAGGACCAGTGATAGTGTTTTGACCTCCACTGCTACTTTGGTGCCAGACCTCTTGGAGCACAAGGACAAGTGAGTTGCCTGGAGCCAAGAGATCAGTTTATTAATAGGAGATTGACCATCCTGTTGTACTGGGACATAGATCCTAAAAGTGCAATAGAACCCAGGACAGGGGCATCAGAATGAAGTGTATGTTGGCACAATTTGGTTCTGGTCAGTCTGCCCTGAAGGCAGAAGGAAAGCTTGATCGCTTGATCACTGTCCTCTAGACCCCCAGAGTTGCCTGAATAATCTTATGTGAAAGAGGTGAAACACCACTCTGTAGTGACCCCTGAGAATTGGGTGATGGAATGGAGACATTGTGTGGATGTGAATGAATGAGACAGTTCAATTGAGAACCGAAGCAACTGTCACCCCTTCCTTTTCACTCCCATCTCCTGTTTGATTGTTGTCCTCTAAAGGAGGAAATGGTGGTAAACAGAGTAAATGTACACCCCTATAATGTTTGGTGAAAATGGGATAGTCAGGTGATTATGAGAAAGGGCATGTAATTTGTGGTTTTGTCTATGATCATATTGCCCAAGACTAAATGCTCTTCTAAGCTCATGACAGAGGCAAAGGACAGGCAGCCACAATCACTTGAGGGAGTGTGAGCAAAGCTAGCTGCCTGACATCTTCATGCCCCGCTCTGACACTTTGATTCTGGGCCAGTTCTTAGTACACCAGTGCAAATAGCCTCTTTCAGACTTTTTCATAGAAAATAAAACAGTAGCATAACAATAGAACTTTAGACATTTAAGACTATTTAAATCTAAAAATATAAATGCTGAAGCAGTATAGATTCAATTTCTTTCTAGAAAGAGCAAAAAAATAAATGGTTTCAGGTTTATTCAGGTAAAAACCTGTCATCTTGATGTGTCACAAGGTCAGAAATACATGTGCAATTCTGATTCAGTTGTGTCACCTAAAAGACCATTCATATATGCAAAGAAAACACACACCTTTTCTGAGACCCCTCATGGCCTGGGTTTACTACCACGTTCATGCCCTGAGATAGCAAAGGACTCTCCTGAGACCCATCACGTCATGGCATGTAATACCTCTAACATGTTCTGAGACTGTAGACCTGCTGGGAGTCACCTCTTGGTATTTCTAGTCATAAGACTCCCATTCCCTGACACAGTTCAGAGCTGTCTTTCATAGCATGTACTACCAAACATCCACCCTAAGATAGCAGAGGCCTGTCCTGTAGCATATCACTTCCTAAACAGTAGTGCCACTCTATATACCCCAAGACATAATAACATCCTGTGCTAAGACACATCCTATCTTGACCTGTAAAAACAAGCACATGGCCTGAGACATTGAAGATTTGGACTCAGACACAGCCTGCCTATTCTATAATATCATATAAACACCATGACATAGCAGATTTACAAAAGCAGGGAAATTAAGACTGGAGAACCTGCAGACCTGCCCTGAGTCACCTCATAGACTGGCCTATTTATTCTTCATATGCCATAAAACTGCATAAGCCTGCACTGGGATACTAATGGACTTGACTCTATTCCACTATGAGAACCCACAGTAGAGCATAGGCTATTCCTGAGACTATAACATATCTTTGTTATAAAACTCATAGTGTAGTCTAGAGACAGACCATGACCTGGCATGAGGCTGTTCAAATACCTTGATATGGCACAAACACCTCATGGTCAGGCCCATTTTTCAACTCAGATGACCTGAGACAGCACACACTTGTACTGAGAATCTACCATCATGACATGTGCTATTACTTAGCTAAAACAACTAGGCTTCTCTTGAAATACCTCATGTCTTGGCCTATTGCACTGTTACCATGCCCTCAGATACCTCTTTGCCTGGACTGTAATAAGACTGACCAGACCTGGGATAGGGAAGACTTGTACTGAGACACTTCAGGTCCTGAGTTTTAGTACAATTCACAGGACCTGAGACATTACAGGCATTACCAGAGACCCCCTCAAAGGCCTAGCCAATAATTCTTCTCCCAAGGTTTGAGACAACGACGTCTTATTAGAAGACACCTCAGTAGCTTTCCTTTCACACCACTCACCTGTCTTGAGGTAGTATGGACAACACTGTTCTCTCTTCAAATAACTCATGAGTTGTCCTGATATAAGAGGTCTGCACTGAGAAATTGAGACATGTAAATACAAATCTAGGCTGCCTGAAGGCATATGATTGATATACAAACAGGACTATGAAATGGCTTAAATTAGATCTGTGCTAATCCAGGACATACAAGTTTCATCACAGGCCAGGCAATAATGTATCACAGCAGAGACCTCTCCTCCCTTAGATACATAAGTATTAATTCAGGCTATTCAAGACGTATCCTAGGAGAGAAAATTATTGTTTGTGTGTGAATAGCCAAACCACAAGTTGCCTCAGGAGAAGATTGTGCTCACTCATATCATAGGATTGGTATTACATGTCAGGATATGAGGTTATTTAGGATTGGCCTGTATTGCCTCAGACCATGAGAGTGATATTAGTGTCCTACCTACTATGGGGTGTATCCATAAGGGCATGTGCCAGCCTTAGGTACCAATCATATGCCATTACACTGTCTAGTCCACCACGTGCCCAGAAATACATCATGGCCTGGGATTTAATACCACTCAATACGAGTCAGCAAGGAACTTTCCAGAGATATTTCATCACCTGGCTTATAATAGTACCCACATGCCTAGTTATACCACAGGTCTCCTGAGACACCTAAAAGCTTTTGTAATAACATAACTCATAATAATGTAGCCTTGATGAGCAAGTGTGAGGAACAGAGTTTGGATCTTCAGCACTCTTGTAAATGTCAGCTGGGCCTATCAGTCTTTTTGTTTGTTTGCTTGTTTGTTTTTTAATTTAATTTATTAGTTTTTTTGTCAGCAAATACAGGCAGTTTGGTACCATTGTTTAGGCTCATCCATGACCTACTCCCTCCCAATGGCCCCTCCTTGTTGATGTAAATGGGCCATGCATTGTGGAGTTAGCCCACAGTTATTGGTACGATAAATGTCTCTGTATATCATGACCCAACATGCGGCTCTGACATTCTTTCCGCCCCCTCCTCCACAAAATTTCCCTGAGCCATGTTGGGTTCATCTTGGAATTCATCCTTGCATTTCTTTATGTTTTCACTTAGTGTGGCCAGCTGATTTTTAAGGTCCTCTTTTTTTCACTCTCCCTCAACTCTCTTAGCTCTCTTTGAATTCCTTCCAATGTCTTATCATATTGCTCTAGCTTAGTGATGGTAGCATCCACATGATTATCGGTCCTTTGTTGCTTTCCTGCAAGTTCTAGCAGTAGGTTGGTCAGGGTTGCATTGCTCATAGCTTCCACTTGATGTTCTGATCCTAAAAACTCTTCTATGTTTTGGCTAGATGTAATCTTTGTTGGACTGGGTGATCTATCTGGATTTTCCTACATTTTATTTTTCACGTTATTTCTTTTGCGCTGTGGTCTACCCATGTCAGTGTATGGGCAGGTAGGTGGGTGGACCAGCCTGGGCTCTAGCTCAATGGGAATCCAAGGCAGCCTGGGGCAGTTGCCAAGCAGCCTGGGTTTTTGCTCTCTTGCCAAAGCCACCTATCTACTGCCTGACATGGGCGCCAAAATTGCCTGAATTCTCACCCAGTAATGCACCAAAGCTGCCTGCCTTCGAGCTTGGAGGGGGGCTGAGGTAGCAAGCCCTGAAGCTGCCCAAACTCTGGCTGGGAACACTGGGACCTGCAAACAGTCTGTGTTCTACCGCCTCAGGGGAGTGGGGGATGTGCAGCGACAGACAGTTAGGGGATGGCACCTGGGCTGGTGCTAGTGACTCAGTCTGGGCTTGTGTGGCTCTTGCTGTGGGACTGGGCCCGCTGCACGTGCAATTGTAGTGCAGAGGCAGCTGCAGCAGGCATGGGATCGGGGCACAGTGGAGGCTGGCTGGCGGCGTGTGATCAGATCACAACAGTGGAGGTCCCCGTGGGTGTGCAAATGGAGCACAGTGGTGGAGGTCCCCATGGGTGTGTGATCAGAGCACAGCGCAGTGGGCAGGTGGACAAGCGATCAGAGCACAGCCACTTGGGGCGTGGGGCTCCTTGGCCGTATGGGGGCATAGACTACCCACTGGAGAGGGGATCCACGATTCCCTGTTTTTTCCCACTCTGTGTCCTCCCACTGGCAAGAAGAGCCTGATAACCCTTAATTTCTTGCCTTTCTTTCCCCAGTATTTGTAGTGCAGCTAGGCGGTTGCCATCTTGTGTTTGTTAGTTTTTTAAGGTAGGATATCACTCTGGTCCAGGCTGACCTGGATTCACTATATACTCTCAGGGTGGCCTCGAACTCACGATGATCCTCCCCACTCTGCCTCCAAAGTTCTGAGATTATAGGTGTATGCCACCGCACTTGGCTCTACCAGTCCATTTGTAATCCCAGTGTTGGTAGTGGAGATCAGGGATCCTAGGAAAAGCTGGTTGGCTAGACTACCAAGTAAGTTGTTCCTTTACTTCATGAGTGTCTTTGCTCATCCTGGGGATGAAGGCTTCTTGATCTTCCTCTTTTCCTGCCAAGTGGCAGTCCTCTGTTCAAATTTCCCACCACTGCCCTGGCCAGTGTTTCCATAAGCCAGCTGACCTGTTCTGAGCCCAGTTGGCATGGCGCAAACACCAGGTTAGTAGGGGCTGTGCTCCTTCATGGACTAATGCACCATGGGTGATGCACACCTAGCGAGGGTAAAGGCACCACCATGGATGCAAGGGTGTTGCAGGTGCATGGGGACCTACTGGGGTGGGCCTGGTTAGTGGAAGCATTTGAAAGGGTCTGGAAGTGTGAGGGGTGGTGTCCAGGAGGGGCAGTCTGTTTGCACAAGTACTCTGAATGCTCATGTACACTGCCTACTGCGGTTAAGTCCTCAGGCTTAATGTAGCCCACAAAATCTTTGGCATTCGGAAGACCAGGTTGTAGGGAAGCCATCTTGAAAGTTTGTATTTGCCCTAATGACCTTGGGGAAGAGCCATGCTAGGGAGCAACGCTGATGTGAGCCATCCTAGGGGTCCCAGGCCAGGAGAGGGCAAGCTTGGTAGGAACCAATGCTCATGGGTTCCTGTTTCCTCCGGTGCCACGGGCCTCACCTGCCATGAACAGTGGAGAAAGAGGCATGGCCTCATTTCTTCAGTAAGACACTGTCTAGGGTCCCTAAGGAAGGCCCGAGCAGTCACGCAGGAGCCCAGAGGTGGCACAGGTGGTGCCGCAGGAGGAGGAGAGCAGAGTGGGTAGAATAGTCCCCGAGCTGTGGAAGACCAGCATAGCTCCGGCCTTTCTTCAGTGGGTGATGGCCACCTTGTGACACCCATAAGTTGTGCGGCCCTCAGGATCTTGGTAAGGAGGCAGCTGCAGGCAACCCTGATGGTAGACCTGTCCAGCAAGGGGTGGATGGCAGAGAAGCAGCAGCTGCTTCCCAGGTTGTGCAGGCTCCACTTGTCTCTGGACCCGGTGGACATGCTGCTGGAAGTCCTCTCATGGAGTTGTATCCTTTTTGTGGAGGCCCTGAGCCTATCTATGCAGACATAGAGGGAGTAGAACATTGGCATGAGATATTTGGGGGCATCTCCAGAGCTGTTTGCAAAAGTAACAGGCTTAGAAGTACAACATGGGCAGAGCATCACAACTGGTTTGAGCATACTGGCACAATAGGGACTCATCAATGCCTCAGAAGCCTATAGGGGTTGGTGTAGGTGAAGATATGAATTATTGACAAGGTGGTCTGAGCTGAGCTATTGATGGTACAAGTGAGATTTCTGAGACAAGCCTCATAGGTGTAGTGATGCAAATGAGATAAAGAAACTCATTCAGGGGTGCTGGCTTAACCATACCTTTCACAGCTCTATAACAATGCATTTCCAAACCAGTCAGGAGGCAGTCATAGCACACAGCTCCTTAATCTCACAAGCCCGAAGTCTGGAACCAAAGCTGAGCATGACTGCACAGTGGTTGATAGGGTTCTGTCTGCCTAAGTTCTCCAAGAGTCTGGAGTAGACGGAGTGTCCCAGGGGTCAAGATATAGTCTCCAGGGAGAGTGCTACAATGGAGACTGGTTGGTGGATTTTAAGCAACAGGCTTTGTGCTATGGACCTACACAGATCTCTTAACTTTCTCTAATGGTCACTATTGCTCCCTTTTAGTACTTGGGTGACTGAAGACCCTGATCTCTTGATAAGCCCCATCAACAACTTCCTTGACATGCTTTCTGTGGTGAAGAGGCTCATTCAGTGCTTGGAGTTGGTGGCTGTTGCACAACGAGGATAAAGAGTTGGGGCCTGAATCCTAACAAGACATGACAGAGGAATTTCATGTGTCACTTTTTCATAAAAGTTTATTCTTTTGCCATGTATCATTCTCTTTGTTGGCCAGTTGTCCTTTGCTCATGTAATGTGTGTTTAATTGTTTGACATTACTGGTTTTTATTGACTTTATTTTCAGCTGTGGCAGAAACACCCAAGTTATTTATCTTATTCTTCATGCTAGAGTACAATTTCAGGAATTCAGATGGTTTCATAGTACAAGGTAGTTAGTTGAAAGACACCTTAGGTAATGGTAGAAAAGTAAAATAATTCCAATCATTCAGCAATAAATGCAGTTGATGTTTTAATTTTTTAAAATTTTATTTTACATATAGTATCAGGTTATATCATTCATACCCTTGCCATTGCTCCTGCTACTTTTTTGGGGGGGGTCGTAGCGTCCCTGATTGTGTTGTGGTATTCACTCTGGGGTCATGAGGGCCTCAGTCTGGCCATGTGGGGTAGTGGGCAGACTGTGTCTCAGGGTATTCTTACCTATTATATGACTTACAATCTTTCCTCCCTCTCTTCCACAACATTCCCTGAGCCATGGCAGGCCTGTTGTCAGTCTGATCTACTGTTGAATGCTCTGTATCCTCTGAATTTCTGCTTTCATAGGTTTGACTGATCACTGTGTCTGTCACCATCACCCTGGAGCTGGTTGTTAGGCTATCAGTAAGAGCAGTATTCATGTCACAGCTTCCTTTGAAATTGCTCCTGTAGAGAGGTGGCATGTGTGCTGGTGGGGTGTTAGCAGTCTTCTTGATTCTCTGTTTTTTTTCTGCCATCTCTATTATAAAAATGTTTTTCAAACTAGTGAGAACAGCTTTGGATAAAGGGGAAATGCAAAGGTGTTTGAGAGACTTCTGATATGCAAGCCAGCTCTTCTATGGAGAGCAGTGGGGGCTTCTCTCAGAAGTTTGAGTTTCCTAATTCTGAGATTCTGACATGATTTCTAGTACCAACCAGATAGGAGTTCTCTCCCACTTAGCAGGCCTCATGTCCAATCAGACAACAGTTGGTCACCCATAGAGGCTGGGTGCCACTACTGCACAAGTGTGTGCTTGTCTAGCTGGTTGATTTTTGTAGTCTTCAGGATCCCATGCTTATCTGTGTTGTTGGTGACCGATGTCTTCCAGTGGCTCCTACAGGGCTTTCCAGCACTATGAGGGCTAGCCCGGAAGCTAGGAAGAAGCTAGTTGCCCTTTCTGTTCCAGCATGGTATTCCAATGTCCTTTGACTGTCACCTGTGGTGACTTTAGTAATAGGGTCATAACCTTTTAGCCCTGACAAGTAATCCAGTGTTTCTGGCAATGGCGTACAGTGTTTTGGGGACCCAATGGGTCTCCCTGGCCAACTAGCTGATATTTTTGAAGAAAGAAAAAATTGACACTGCTATATAACACAGGTTTAGAGTGCTTAACTAGCACACAGGAGACTCAGTGTTCAATCCCTACCACCACCAAAGTTCTTTGCTTATTTAGTTGTGTACATATATTTTGTACAACAGCTAAATAAATTTGTTAAGATAAGCATTACATTTTTTCTGAAGACTTTTTAACAAACCCTTGCTAAACCTCTTCCAGGAATGTGCATTATGCCCAAATTATTGCAGTTACCTGCTCATTGCTTGGACAAAGCACCCAGCCAGAAGCAGTATGTGGCAATAAAAGGATTTATTTCACCTTACACTTAAAGGGACATGTCTCCTTTAGGGGGAAGGCATGGCAGAAACCTGCTTTCAATAATACCTTGCCAATTTCCTTCTATTTGGCACACTATGATCAAAGTAGCCCAGGAATTAATGCCAACATTCGAGTTCTATGGAAGAAGTTTCAGCTTGTGCACTATTAGCAAACTCATCCACTATCTGGGGAGTCGGGAGAGATGAGGTTTGAGCCAGCCTTAACTATGCTGGTCTAGAACTAACCATGTATCCCAGGCTTCAAACTCCTAGCAAGAGCCTGATGTGGTGGAGCACACCTTTAATCCCAGCACTGAGCTAAGATATATGAGTTTCAAGACTATCCTGGGGCTCAAATCATACCAAAAATGGTCTAGGAATAAACTCATTGGCTAAAGGCACTTGTTTGCAAAGGCTCTGAGCCCAGGTCCAATTCTCCAGCGCCCACAGAAAGCCAGACACAAAAGTAGTGCAAGCATCTGCCATTCATTTGCAGCAATAGGAGATCCTAGCAAAACTAAATGGGAATCACAGGGTCTCCTGCCACTGCACACAAACTCCAGATTCATGTACCGCTTTATATCTGGCTTTGCATTGGTACTGGGGAATTGAAACCAGGTCCTCAGGCTTTGCAAGCAGATGCCTTTAACAATTGAGCAACCTCTCCACTCCAACCAGACTTCCCTGATTTGCATTGCAATTTACACCCAAGTTAATTTTTACACATCAGTTTCCTCCAGGTTGAAACATATCATCCTGGAGTGTGGCTTCTTGGGAAATTCTGAACTGGAATATGGAATCATTAGGAAGGTCAAAAGCTCTCTGAAAGGCCCAGGAAGTCAACACCTCCAAGTCTCAGGAAGCTCCTGAAACCAACAAGATTAACAAAGCCCTTCCTCAAGAGTCTATACAAAAAGTAAAGACTGTCTGCAGACTCCAAGCAGCTGAGCTTCCTGCCACTCCAGGGAGTCAGCTTCAATGAATCCCACCCTGTTGGGGTAGGCTTTGGGGTGATGCAGTTTCCTTCTAGTCATTCATCTTACTGAATAAACTCACTAGACTTGGATGAAAAGAAAAACTAAAAAGTGTCTTTGGCCACATGGGCATCCCAATTCTATAAGCAGGATACTACTTAGTTTGAATAGTCCTTTGTGTGTGGGGGGGAGGGTGTCAAATCCTGTTTAACTATATACCCTATTCATGAATAGTTCCCAGTCACACCACACACACACACACACACACACACACACACACACACACACACACTCCTCTCTATGCTACTGAAAACTTATTCCTCAACTTTGAACATGCTTAGTACCTCAGTCCAGCAAATATTAGTCCTGGAAGCATCAGTCTCCCCACTTATATCATGGTAGCAACCATGGGATGATGGAAGCTAGACACACCTAAGTATATTTGTATTCTCATGAACAGGGATCTAAATGTATTGCTCATTGGAAACAAGATTTAAATTCAGAATTTTATGATTCCATCTAAATTAGTAAAAACAAGACAGGAGACAGATGGTTTCAAAAAGAGCAACAAAAGAACCCCACAGAAATTTTATACACAGAGAAAAATGAACATATGTTGAGGATTTTTATTTTACTCACCAGTGGGAGAAGTAGACAGACACTACAATTGAATCAAAAGAGAAAAGAGAAAAATTCATATGAAGCAAAGGAGTTGAATTGGAAATAGTGAAAAGAATGAGATGAATGTCTGTTGAACAAGGCATATGATGTTTGCAGTTTAGAATTGTAAAGTAGCTCATAGAGAATGAGCAACACTAGATTAAGACTGCCTGCAAACATATGCACGAGCCGGCATGTTAAGTTGAACTGCAATGTGGGGCAAGCCCCCTGTCCTGCAGGAGAAGAACGACCACCAGACGAAGATCCTTCTTGATCACACTTTATTGGAGAGCCTCTTGGTTAACAGGAAAGCTGATGGCGAGGGGCGCAGGAGTGTAGCTGCTTTTATAGGGCAGAATACTACGGGGCGCCTGCTGATTGGCTGCCATAGGCTAACCCTCCCTCAGGAGCCACGGGATAGGCTCAGGACAAGGTGCGTCAAGCGCATGCGCAACCTCAAGTGAAGTTGGCGCCAAGGCGCTGCCTGAATAAGGAAGTGTTTACCTCAAGACTGGCAGGAAGCCAGCACCATCTTGTAATGGCGTTTGCATTAGCTCCCTACAGCAATGCTTTTTCACCCTATTGGTCATGTGAAGCTAGAGAGACAGAGCTAAAGCTGTCTTTTATGGGTCAGGGCCTCAGGTAGCCAAGGCTAGCTTTCAACTCCCTGTGTTGCTGAGGATGATCTGGAGTTTCCTATGTTCCTTCCTCCACCTGTCAAGTATTGGCATTACAGAGATGTGCCAGCATAGTACATTGACCTGAATTCCTTCAAAGAAAACCTAATCAAGAATTACTCTCAAGCCAAGCATGGTGGGTCACACATTTAATACAAGAGCTCAGGAGGCAGAAATAAGAAGATGGCCAGGAGTCTGATGCCATCCTGAGACTATATAGTGAATTTCAGGTCAGCCTGAGCTAGAAAGAGACCCTACCTCCAAAACCAAAATAAATAAATAAATACATAAATGAAGAATCACTCTTGAGCTGGAGAGATTTCTTAGCAGGTCAGGTGCTTGCCTTTCAAAGCCTAAGGACCCAGGTTCAAATCTCCAGAACCCAAGGAAGCCATATGCACATAGTAACACATGCATCCAGAGTTCATTTGCAGTGGCTGGAGGTCCTGGGGTTCTATCTCTCTGTCTCTTTCTCATAAGTAAATAAAAACTTAAAATAAGGATTACTCTTGGGATAGAGATATGGCTTAGTGGTTAAGGTGCTTGCTTGCAAAACAAAAAGACACAGGTTCGAATCCCCAGTGTCAACATAAAGCCAGATGCATAGGATGGCAATGCATTTGGAGTTCCTTTGCAGTGGCTGGAGGCCCTAGCATGCTCATTCTCTCCCTCCCTCCCTCCCAGCCCCCTCTCTCTAATAAATAAATAAAATGTTTTAAAAAGGAATTGTTCTCAAATGGTTCTAATCCTCCTACATAGCAAATATATACATGATGTTATATGGATATATGATAGTGTAAGTTTATATGGATATATGATAGTGTAAGTTTTTAATGATGGTTCACATATTTTTCCTGTGTTTCCCTTCCTTTTGGTCTAGTGGCAGGAGTTCTGGGAGAGAACACACTAGGTAAGTCTGCATCCTTGTCTTTTCATCTCAGACACCAGCATTTACTTACAGAGCACACATGAGGGATTACTGATGGGATCATGGGTGGCCCCAATACCATTTTATCATGACAAAGCCCCACCCCATCATGAATGGTATCCTCATGAATGCTACATCATGGTTACCTACTTTCATGTAACCATATCCTCACCGTATATGCGAACACCCAAAACAACATGTACAGCTGGGAAGGGGGCAGAAGGAAGCAGTGGTTGCAATCTTATAAGAGTCCTGTGACTCTTCTTTCCTCCATTCATTAGGCTGTGTCCGTAGCACCACTGATATTACCAGAGACCTGGCTATCAGTGTAAGGTTCTGCTCCAATGTTTTATGGATACTGGGCCTAGGCAACCACTACTCCAAGATAGGTATCATGAAATATGCCCTGAAGAAAAAAATGCCATACATTGGCCAGCTAAGGCAAGTGACAATCCCTAAAGAACAACTTCAGAGAGTTCAATACCTTCTCTAACTACAACTATCCCTCTCCTGGGTGTATGCAGAAGGACTGTCAGCACAGAACAGCGATACATGCTCATACAAAAGGACTATGTCAGCACACCAACAGAGATACATGCTGGAGCTTTAGTCTATCCCTCTCCTGGGTGTATGCAGAAGGACTATGTCAGCACAGAACAGATACATGCTGGGGCTTAGGTCTATCCCTCTCCCTGGTGTATACGGAAAAACTACATCAGCACACCACAGAGATACATGCTGGAGCTTAGGTCTGTCCATCTCCTGGGGGTATACAGAAAGAATATGTCAGCAAACCACAGAGGTACATGCATGAGCTTAGGTCTATCCCTCTACCTGGTATATATAGAAGAACTACATCAGCAGAACACAGAAATACATGCTGGTGCTTAGGTTGACCCTCTTCTAGGTGTATACGGAAGGACTATGTCAGCACACCACAGTGATACAGACTGGAGCTTGGGTCTATCCCTCTCCTGGCTGTATACAGAAGACTATGTCAGCACACCACAGAGACACATGGTGGAGCTATCTGAAGGAAGAGGTATCCTGTGTGGTACTTTTATTATTATTTTTTTTTACATGTCTTAGAGCATTTAGCTAAAGCTATAGTATTTACTTGCTGCATTCAAGAGTGAATATTTTTGGTGACCTACTGTGAATTCCTAAGTGGAACCTCTTTCCTTTTTGAATCAAGGCAAAACAAAACAGTGTGTGTGTGTGTGTGTGTGTGTGTGTGTGTGTGTTCCCCTTTTGGTTAGTTTGGATGCATTTGTGGTCCGGATGCCACATCTGGAAACTGTTGCATTTAGCTCCCTTTACAAACAAAAAAATAATTCTAATTTAAATTTGTCTTTTATAGACATATATATGTACTTAAACTGAAAACTGTTCTAAAATTCAGTATTCATTGTTGGGGAAAAACAGATTTGTCTAATTTGTTCCTTGAAACAAAAGGTTTGATGAGGGCTGGAGAAATGGCTTAGCGGTTAAGGTGCTTGCCTGTGAAGGCTAAGGACCCAGGTTCGATTCTCCAGGTCCCAGGTAAGACAGATGCACATGGTGGGACATGCATCTGGAGTTCATTTGCAGTGGTTAGAGACCTTGGTGTGCCCATTCATTCTCTCTCTCTCATAAATAAAAAAAATAAAAAATAAAAAGAAGCCGGGTATGGTGGTGCACGCCTTTAATCCCAGAACTTGCAAGGTAGAGGTAGGAGGTTCATGGTGAGATCAAAGTAACCATAAGACTACACATTGAACTCCAGGTCAGCCTGGGCTAGAGCAAGACCATACTTCAAAAAACAACAAAAATAAATAAAAAGAAAGGTTTGATGATAGTGGCTCATGCCTTTAATCCCAGCCCTTGGGAAGGTGATATAGGAGCTTTGCCATGAGTTCAAGACCACCCTGAGAATACAGAGTGAATTCCAGGTAAGCCTGGGCTAGAGTAAGACCTTACCTCAAAAAAAAAAAAAAAATGGTTTGATGATATTGGATTCTGGGGGGATTTTGTTAGTAGTTGTTTGACTTCATACAAATACCCATTCAACATTTGGATGGGCTGTTTGGAGTAGCATTTCTTTTAAACAACAAACAGAAATGTCAAGGAAATTCAAACTGTGTTATACCTAAAACGTAGCTAGTCCTCAGGAGACTGACTCAAGAAGATCATGAGTTTAATTTGAGCTGACTAATATGCTGCAGTTCAGGTTGGGATATAATATGGTAAAGGAAGCAGTGGAGGGGCATATCACTGGATGTAAGGTGTTTGTATTTTGTGTTTATTTAGTATTAATTGTAGAGGAGGAGGAGATAGCAAGACAGAGAGAGATGGGCATGCTAGGGCCTCCAGTTGCTGAAAACAAACTCCAAATGCATTCATCTCTTTGTGTATATGGCTTTACTGGGTATAGGGGACTCAAACCTGGGTCACTGGGCTTTGCAGACAAACACCTTAACTGTTTGAGCCATCTGTCTACCTGCTGTTTGTTTGTTTTTTTAAATATTTTACTTGTTTTTTTTTTTTAATTTGAGAGACAAAGAGGCAGATACAGAGGGGGGGGGGGTGGCGCGGGAGATATAGAATGGGCACACCAGGGATTCCAGCCACTGCAAACAATGTACAAGGTGGCATATATGCCCAGAGTTGGTTTACAGTGGCTACATGCCCTGGCATCCCCATTCTCTCTATCTCTTTCTTGCTCTCTCTCAAATAAAAAAAAATTACATTTAAAAAAAATTAAATAGTTTGCTGGGTGGGGTGGCGCACGCCTTTAATCTCAGCACTTGGGTGGCAGAGGTAGAAGGATCTCCCTGAGTTCGAGGCCACCTTGAGACTACGTAGTGAATCCCAGGTCACCCTGGGCCAGAGTAAGACCCTACCTTGAAAAACAACAACAAAAAAATTAAATAATTCTATACTTCTCTTAATATGAATCGCTTGAAAATACAACTAACACAATGAAACTGACTTCACATGTATTACTGCTTAAGACAACAGGTTAATTAAAAATATATTTAAGAGCTGGCTGTAGTGGAGTGCAACTTTTATCCCAACACTCGAGAGGCAGAGGTAGGAGGATCACCATAAGTTCGAGGACCTCACAGTGCCTGATACTACCTACACAAGACATTCATAATAGGAGGAAAAGATAATGACATCAAAATAAAACAGACTAATTGAGTGGGGGAGGGGATACACTGGAGAGTGGATTTGTGAAGGGGAAAGCAGGGATTGGTAGGAAATTACCATAGTTTATTGTATATAATTATGGAATATGTCAATAAAAATGTTTAATATATTATGTATATTATTTAATATATTTATATTTATTTTATACACACACACACACACACACACACACACACACACATGAACGAGAAGAATGCTCAGTGACAAGCGCTTGCTTGCAAAGCTTGAAGACATAAGTTTGATTCCCCAGTACCCATGTAAAGCTAGAAACACCAAGTAGAACATGTGTCTGGAGTTTGTTTACAATGGAAATGGTTCATGGAACACCAATACGACAAAAATCATTTTGGTGGTCTCTAAATGAATGAAGTTCCTACATGCCTAGTAATGTGAATCTTCTGTCCAAAGTCTAAGCTTTGGGAAAGCAGGAGAATTAGCAGAGGTATTTAAGAATTTCAGTTGTTTTTCTTTCTCACTTATTCTCTGTGGGGTAAGAAAGCAATTTGGAGAATTATATATGAATTAGGCTACTAATCTTACTACACTGGAATGGTTACCATCAATTTTGATCATCAGAATTATTTTTCTTTGTTAAATTTATTTATTTATTAATTAAAGAGCAGAGGAGAGAATGGGCACACCAGGGCCTCCAGCCCCTTCAATCAAGCTCCATACACATGTGCGACCATGTGCATTTGGCTTATGTGGAATCAAACCTGGGTCCTTAGGCTTCACTGGCAAGAGCCTTAACTGCTAACCCATCTCTCCAGCCTGATTATTTTTCTCTAAGTTAAAATTATGTAAAGTTTTAAGAAAATGTCACCAACTTTTGAAAAATTCATGATCAAAAAGAAAATATAGTTGTTTTAATTTGCATTTCTCTGATGATTAGGGATGATGAACATTTTCTTAAGTGTGTGTCTGTCATTTGTATATCTTCCTCTGTGAATTGCCTGTTCAACTCTGTGCCCCATTTTGTGAGTGGGGTATTTGTCTTCTTATTGTTTAGACTTTTGAGTTCTTTGTAAATTCTAGAGATAAGGCCTCTATCAATTGGATAACCTGCAAATATTTTCTCCCATTCTGTGGGTATTCTATTGGTTTTGCTTATTATAAACTTGTATGTAAAGAAACTCTTCAGCTTCATATGATCCCATTGGTTGAGTGACTGTTTAAGAACTTGAGCCACTGAGGTTTTGTTCAGGAAGTCTTTTTCCATTCCTATATCATGGAAAGTACTTCCTAAATTTTCTTCCAGCAGTATTCGAGTTTCTGGTCTTATGTTGAGGTCATTGATCCATTTGGATTTGAGTGTAGTGCATGGTGAAATGTGTGGATCAAGTTTTAGTTTCCTGCATATGGTTATCCAGTTTGTCCAGCACCATTTGTTGAAGATTCTATCTTTTTTCCAGTCTATATTGTTTGAGACTTTGTCAAATATCAAGTAGCTATATAGTTGCTTGACCCAAAATCTGGGTCCTCAAGTCTATTCCATTGGTCTATACTCCTGTTTTTATGCCAGTACCATGTTGCTTTTATTACTATGGCTTTGTAATATAGCTTTACATCAGCTATGGTGATGCCACCAGAGGTATTTCTTTTGCTGAGGATATGTTTGGATATGAGAGGCCTTCTGCCTTTCTATATGAAATTTGAGATCATTTTTTCTGTCTCTGTGAAGAACACTGTAGGGATTTTAATTGGAATTGTGTTAAATCTATATGTTGCCTTTGGTAGGATTGTCATCTTCACAATGTTAATTCTGCCTATCCAGGAGAGAGTCAGTCCCCAGACAGTCAGCGTGTCTAGTGCCAGAAGGTGCTACATGGGCGACTGGGGGAAATGACCAAGATCTGTCCAAGCAACTCATTGTCTAACGTAATTAGCAACAAATAACCTGATGTGATGCCCACACAAGTGCAATAGTGGAACACAGCCATGGTGAGGAACCAACTGCTCTTGATTTGGCTAACTGATCCACTCAGTGGTACTAGACCCATAGCTGGAGCTGGGAAACAAGTCAGAACCATACCCAAACACAAGCCTACTCTGCAATATCAAGCTACCATCAATCATGGGGTACAAGAGGGCCTACACCTATCAAACTCTCTATGAAAAAAGTAAGTGTTATCTCAATTTTCCGGGTGCTAACCTACTCTCTGTTGGAGAATCTGCTTCTCTTTTTCAGATAGATGCAGATCCTAAGGAGAGAGCTGCCCCAACATACCTCAAAAGGGGCCCAACTGAAACTAAGGACAATTGGCGAAACAAGCAAGGGTGACGTTTTCCTGTGAACCGCATACCAGCACAAAGGGGAAGGAGACCATCGCAGAGAAAAATCAACTCCTACCAAATCAGAGAGCCAGAGCCTCAGAGGCCCCCAACACCTCAGCACTGAAGCAGACCAAAAATGAACCCAACATGGCTCAGGGAAATTTTGCGGAAGAGGGGGCGGAAAGAATGTCAGAGTCACATGTTGGGTCATGATTTGCAGAGACATTTTTCATACCAATAACTGTGGGCTAACTCCACAATGCACGACCCATTTACATCAACAAGGAGGGTCCAATGGGAGGGGGTAGATCATAGATGAGCCCAAACAATGGTACCAAACTGCCTGTATTTGCTGAAAAGAAAACTAATAAATTAAATTAAAAAATAAATTGATAAATAAATAAAACTAATCATTTCTTAGCATCAGGAGCCCGTGTAATGCAGGTCAGTCGGTTTATGCCACTCCATAGTTTTTAAGCCAATCATTTCAAATTATTCAAGCTCATGCTCGCGGTCAACATTTGTGTGGGCTCCTGGGTGGGGGTGACAAAGTGTCGTCAAGACAGGCTACTAGGGCTTATGGTGCGAGCAGTTTACAGAAGCCAGATAAGCGGTTTAATCCGTTACTCACGTCCCATCCTCAAGGGCCTGTCTTACGCCCTTTTACCTAGTTTCACATCGAGAGTGGGCTCTGACACAATGAGAAGAGTGACTTTTTACTTACTTTCTAGCAGAATGTAGGGCCTGGAATTTGAGGTATGCAGGGCCCCGCTAAAGCTCCTTCTGGAGCATGATAGTATTTCTAAACTTAAAAAAATAAATAAATAAATAATAAAATTTTCTTAAGTGTCACTCAAAAAAAAAAAACAATAAGAAAATATAAGACTCACTTTTGAAATATGGAATGAAAAAAAAGTAGGATAAATTTCTTAAAGAGCTAGTTTTTGGGGCTGGAGAATGCTCAACTCTCCAGTTCCCACGTAAGTCAGGTAAACAAGGTGACACAAGCACAAGGTTGCACATGCACCATAGGTAGTAAACGTGTCTGGCATTTGATTACAGTGGCTAGAGGCCCTGTGGCTCCAATGTTCTCTCTTGCTCTTGCTCTCTCATTAAAAAATTAAATTAAATTAAAAGGTAGTATTTGAAAAGAAAATGAGTAGACTTTTAAAAAATATTTTTAAATTTTATTTCAAAGGAGAGAGAAAGAGAGCAAGAGAGGAGACAGAGAGAAAGAGACAGAGTAAATGGATACTACATGGTCTCCAGCCACTGCAAAGTAACTCCAAACACATGTGCCACCTTGTGCATGTGGCTTTTCATGGGTATAGGGGAATCAAATCTTGGTCACTAGGCTTTGCAAGCAAGTGCCTTTTCCACTGAGCTATCTATGCAGACCCAGACATTTTTTAATTGTTAAAAGTTAACATGCAAATTCAGAGTGCTAAAATTGTTAAGTTTTATGACTGGTTGTAGAATTAAAATTTTTCTCCTACTTAAGAACACCAAAGAAAAACAGATCTCAACCACTACTACACTGACAGATTTCACAGTAGCAACAGAAACCACAGTAGAATACTGTACTCAAGGTTGTGTGGGGTGAAAAAGAAATCCTATAAACCTACATTTATATATCCAGTAGAATTATCTTAAGGCACAAAGGCAAAATTTAAAGTTTTCTGGTAGAGAAACCCAAGAGTTTACCACCTCACACTGTGTTACTCAAGCAAACTGTAAATTGAAGGAACCAAACTGATGCCATGATAGGCTTCAGTAAGGTGCCACTCTAACTAGGCCTAAGTTTCAGTTTCCCAGAAAGGCATGCAGGACTTTTGGA
This sequence comes from Jaculus jaculus, assembly GCF_020740685.1. Classification (NCBI taxonomy): domain Eukaryota; kingdom Metazoa; phylum Chordata; class Mammalia; order Rodentia; family Dipodidae; genus Jaculus; species Jaculus jaculus. The sequence goes on from NC_059125.1 coordinate 8,067,140, forward strand.
AAGGGCCTGCCCTGACACGTGGCCTGGAAGATAGCCGCCCAGAGGCTGATTCAGTTCCTGGACATGCCCAGACATGTCTCTTTTGTGCCTTCTGCCCCAATCAGAGATGCACAATTGTAACTGCTGCTTGCCTAGCCAATCATTTAAAAAATTACCTAACCCATCTGAAATTCCCCTAGACCTAGCCTGCCAAAACCTTAGGACCAATCAAAAGCATATAAATACAGTTACTGTGCAAATTAGCAAGTGATGTTAGAAAAGACTAAATCCTCCAAAATTCCTCTAACTGTGCTTAAAAGGAGCCTGGGAGCTCCTCTCAGGGTTGCCATTTTTCATGAATGGTTGACCCCCACATGCTGGCCGATTCTGCAGAATAAATGCTCTTTGCTTTCACATACTATTTGAGTCTGGGGTCTTACGTCAGTGATTCTCAGACCCTTACATAAAGAACTTACTACATTCCAAGAAAAGATTCCAGAAGGAAGATCTGGAAAATGCAAACAAATGGTAAGTAAATGTTGGGAGCTATGAACCAAACCTCGGCCATGTTGACAGAAACCACTATGTAGCAAGTTAAGTGTCTATTTCCTCATCTGATGATCTATTACCAGAAATGAAGGAGCCATTATGCCTGGGTGATAGCCTCTCCTGGTGCTGCCGGTAATTGATGAAGAAACAAAGAAATTCCATTTAGCCAGTAACCCTGTGATCTCTGGCCTGATTATGACTCCTTCCCCCTACAACCCTATAAAAACCTATGTGTAAAAATAAACTTCGAGACCTTGACAAATACCTAGCTTGGTCTCCTTCTTGTGTCTGTTTGCCTCCCTTCATTCAGGTTAGCTTCTCCTCGAGTCCTTGTTCAACTGCCCGCTGGCCGGGGCAAGTAAATAATTGTTTATGTTTGAGGGTGGGTATAAAAATCATGACTCTAGAAGCTTCCCTGAATAGTTTTGCTGATTCTTGAGCCTCATTGACATGGAAGCATACCGAATTCCCATTCTTGTTTCTAGATTTTTCACTTTTCATCTTGTCTATGATTCTTCAACACATAAGTGTGCTCCAATAGTTCTTTTTTATTTTTTTAATTAAATTTAATTTTTTATCTTTTCACAAATTTTATTAACATTTTCCATGATTATAAAAAATATCCCATGGTAATACCCCCCCCCACAATTTCTGTAATGAATAGTATGCATTTAAATTATGTTTCTCTTGTATCTCTCTCTCTCTCTCTCTCTCTGTGTGTGTGTGTGTGTGTGTGTGTGTGTGTGTGTGTGTGTGTGTGTATGTGTCACAAGTACAACAAAATGAAGGGTGGGTATTTTGGCTCATAGTTTTTGAGTGTTTATCATGGTGGTGAAATCATGGCAGCAAGTGGACAAGGCATCTGGTCACATTGCAGCTACAATTAAGAAACAGAAAAGGATAAATGATGTTGTTTTGTTCACTGTCTTTTTATTAAGTTCAGAAGCCTTGCCCATGAAATGTTGTCACCTCCATGTAGGGTGAGTCTTCCTAACTCAATAAACCCAATCTAGAAACTCCTTCACAGACATGCCCAGAGATTCATCTGCTTCTAGGTGACTAGATCTCATAAGCTGGCAAACAGTATTAACCATCACAATTCTATCCCTTGTCAATTTTACACTCCACCATACAACTTTTAACCCACAACCTTCTACCTTTGTTACATAGTATCATGGTAGTGTTGATACAAACTGCAATCAGGTGCTGGAGAAATAGCTTATCTCAGCAGTTAAGACAATTGCCTGAAAAATATCAACAAAAGATAAAAGGGGGAAAAAAGCAGGCTGTTCATCCCAAATGAGAATAACCCAGTGCCCTCTAAGGCTCAGAATCATTCTGGAAGAGGGGACAAAAGAACATAACAGACACAGGTTGGGAAAGTATATTTTGAGATGTTGTCTACACAAAGACACACGAAAGGGAGGGAGGGAGGGAGAAAGGGAGAGAGAGAGGGGGAGAGAATAGTGCCTTCATAACCCTACAGTGAAGTATGATAACCCTACTGAGGAATGGTCTCAGTGCCATGGGAATGGAGGAGAGGGAGCAAAATACTTTGTATAAGACAGCACATTTAACTCTGTTGTAGAGCATTTTTCTAGCATGCTCAAGGCCCTAGATTTGGTTCCTATCAACTAAATAAGCAATGCTTTATTGATCTAGAAAAGCAGTTTAGAACTGACCTAAATTGCCAGAGACTGAGAAATAAAGTTTTCTGTTAACAGCTCTGACTATGTCACTATATTGGCAGTGGTAATGTATGAGAGGTGAAGGGTTAAATCAAGGGAAACTTACAATAATCTCATCTGTAAATGCTCCCTAGATATTCTGACATACAAAAGTAGAAAAGATTGCTCATTAAGAAGACTTTGCCATCTCTTCTGAGAAAAAATATGCTTATCCATTTAATTTCCATTCCTTCACGAAGCATGTTAAGATACGTGGTTCAGCCTGATCGCTTATACAGCCCAAGGACAGTTTTAGTCATATTGTATTGGTTAAGGGCTTTGTTTCCCCACTCAACAGTTCTGTTCGTCTGCAGTTGTCTTAGGCACAGTAGGCCAGAAGCATAGAGACCATATTCAAGAAAAATATTGAAGAAAGCTTTCCAAATCTCTGAAAAGAGAGGCACATCCATATATGAGAAGCCCACAGAACATCAAGCAGATATGACCAAAGTAAAAACTCTCTGAGACACATCATAGTTAAAACTCTTAACAATGAAAACAAAGAGAGAGTGTTAAAGGCAACAAGAGAGAAACAATTCACAACATACAAAGGCAATGCAATCAGAATTACATCAGGTTTCTCAGTGGAAATGCTACAAGACAGAAAGGCCTGGAATGGAAACCAATTTTTTTCAAACTGTTTCACATAATTAGAGACCAGGGAATCCTCCCTGACTCATTTCATGAAGGTAGCATCACTATAATACCAAAATCAGACAGAGATGTAACAAGGAAAGAAAACTATAGGCCTATTCCCTGGCGAGCTAATATGCAAAGATTTTGAACAAAATCCTTACAAACCAAACTCAACAACACATCAAAAGTATTATCCACCTTCATCAAGTAGGTTTTATCCCAGTGATGCAGGGATGGTTTAACATACAGAAATCAGTCAATGTAACACACCACATAAATAAACTGAATCATAAGAACCACATGATCATCTCAATTGATGCAGAGAAGGCCTTTGACAAAATACATCACCACCTCATGATCAAAACATTGGAAAGAATAGGCACGGAGGGCTTATATCTCAACACAATAAAGGCTGTATATAAATCTCCTAAAGCCCAAATAATACTTAATGGAGAGAAACTCAAGGAGTTCCCACTGAGATCAGGAAGAAGGCAGGCATGCCTACTCTCACCACTGCTCTTCAACATAGTACTAGAAGTACTAGCCCAAGCAATAAGATGGGAGAAAGAAATAAAAGGGATTCAAATTGGAAAGGAAGAAGTCAAGTTTGCTCTATTTGCAAATCACACAATCTTATTCATATGTGATCTGAAAGTTGTCATCTCAAAACTTCTAAAGGTGATAAATTCCTTCAGCAAAGTGGCTACATTATCAATGCACAAAGATCAGTAGTTTTTGTATATGCAAAGGACAAATGTGCCATGAAAGAAATCAGTGAGGCTGTCCTATTTTAAATAACATCAACAACAACAAAATTAAATACCTTGGAATAACACTAGCCAATGACGTGAAAGACCTGTATGATGAAAACATAAAAATACTCAAGAAAGAAAAGGTGAAGTACTTGGAAAGATGGAATGCCTCTCCATGCTCCTGGGTAGGTAGAATTAATACTATAAATATGGCAAGTCTACCAAAGGCAAAATATATAGATTTAATGCAATACCAATAAAAATACCAGAATCATTCTTCACAGAGCCAATATATTATCAACTGAATGGGAGGAAATCTTTGCCCAGTATTCCATAGACAGAAGCCTAATAAAGAGAATCTACAAAGAACTCAAAAACACAAACAATAAAACACACATCAAACAACCCACTCCAAAAGTGGGTCAGAGAACTAAATAGGGACTTCTCAGAGGAAGAATTACAAATGGCTAACACACAATTTAAAAAAATGTCAAACATCTGTAACCATTAGGGAAATGCAATTTAAAACTACCATGAGATTCCATCTTACCCCAGTAAGGATAGCAAACAAAATAAATCAAATGGAAACAAATGTTGGTGATGATGTGGAAAAAATATGAATACTCATTCACTGTTGGTGGGAATGTAATCTTGTACAACCTAGTGGAAATCAATATGGGGACTCCAGAAAAGGATGAATAAAGTTAACGGACCCAGTCATTCCCTTGCTGGGCATCTACCCTAAAAGTTCCACATTTTATTTCAGAGATATTTGCTCAACCATGTTTTTTCACTTCATAATAGCTAAAAACTGGAATCAACCCAGGTGCCCATCTTTGGATGAATGGATAATCAAGATGTGGTATATCTACATGGTGGGATTCTACTCACCAGTAAGAAAAAAAATGACACAAGGAAATTTGTAGAAAAATGGTTGAACTTGGAACAGATCATACATACTAAGTGAACTCACACAATTTCAGAAAGACAACCATCACATGGTCTCACTCATCTGTGGTTCTTAACCTGGATCAGCCCAAGTTGCTGACATACCTCAAGAGCATATTGATGCTTGGACAATAGGGAGGGTATGGTTAAGGGGAAGGGTTGGAGGGGCACAAAACTAAGCCCAAATTGAACTGGCACCATAGAATCCTATATCCTGGAATCAGACTAAAAAGTAGAACCCTCAAGAGGACCTTAGGGAGAGCACCTGAATTGAGGGGCCAGGAGAGGGTGAGATGAAACCTAACCTTAAATTTCTTCAATATCTCTTTCTTCTCTGGATTTTTCTTTTTCTTTTCTTTTTTCTTTTCTTTTCCCTTGGTGTTGGCCTGTACCAGGATGTGGTTTACATCCACAATGTGTTGTTGATCAGAGAGATCTACTAGATCTCCTAAAATAAACAAGACAGACACCTGCCAAAGTACTTGATTACCCACCAGTGGTTAATGGTAATACCCTACCACTGAAGACACCATAGCCTGTTGGCACAGACCATGGAGAGACCTAGTTGGAATCAAGAAGAGAGCCAGAGCCAGGCGTGGTGGCGCACGCCTTTAATCCCAGCACTTGGGAGGCAGAGGTAGGAGGATCGCCATGAGTTCAAGGCCACCCTGAGACTACAGAGTTAATTCCAGGTCAGCCTGGACCAGAGTGAGACCCTACCTCAAAAAAAACAAAAAAAAAAAAAAAAGAGAGAGAGAGAGCCAGTCCCCAGACAATTACCCTTTCTAGTACTGGAAGGTGCTACATGAGCTACTTGCAGAAAGTGGCCAACATCTGTCCAAGCAACTCAAAATCTAAGGGATTCAGAAGCAAACAACCTGACACGATGCTCACACTAGTGCAAGAGTGGCACACAGTCATGCTGGTTAACTAACTACCATTTACTTGGCTAAGAGATCTGCTCAGTGGAAAGGAAATTGTACCTGGAACTGAGAAACAAGTCAACATTGTATTGTAACAGTGATTCTGCTTTCCATTGTCAAGCTCCCATTAACAATGGCCTATAGGAGGGTATATACCCTTTAAATTCATAATTAATAACAGTTATCCCATTTAACCAGTGCTGACTTCTCTCTCCATTGGAGAATCTGCATCTCTTTTCAGACGGGAGATGGACCTGAGGAGATAAATGACACAGTGCACTCCACCCCAGCCCCAGCTGAAACCACAGAGGAACTGGGGAAATTAGCAATAGTGCTGCTTTCTTAGTGAATCTGTTATCAGCACAAGGATGAAGGAGTTACACACTGAGGGCACTAAACACCTATCAAACCAGAGATCCAGAGGCTCCTAAGTACCCATCACTGAAGTAGACTTAAAATGCTCCCAGCATAGATCAGGCAATTTTGCAGAAGAGGGAGCAAAAAGATTGTTAGAGCCATAAATTGGTACATTCTGCACAGAGACATTGACTCCCACCCCCCATAATGCATGAACCACAATCCCCATAGTATTCACCTGCATCCCCAATGAGGAAGGCCTCTTCAGAAAAGGGACAGGGAGGAGGGAAAGGATGGTACCAACATGTGTTGTTTACATCCTAAATATATCCATATCTAATAAAACAGAAAAGAAATAGGAATGATGTCTTGATGCACACCTTTAATCCCAGCACATGGTAGGCAGATGTAGGAAGACTGCTTTCGATTTGAAAGCACTCTAAGACTACATAGTGAATTTCATGTCAGCTTGGGTTAGAGCAAGACATAACTCAGAAAAAGTAAAAAAAATCCCCCAAATTTATAATTCATTAAAAATAAAACTTTGCATTGAATTTTACTATATCTTATGAACATAATGACAATTCCTACTTTGACAAGTATTTGATATGTTTTGGTCTGTTTTTGATAGTGCTGAGGAATGAACTAGGGGTGTTACACATGCAAAGCATGTGCATTACCATTGACCTTTATCTCCAATGTTTTCATTATGAGAAAGCTCTCGGTAAGTTGCAGGGGCTAATTTTCATCTTCCATTGCAGCTAAAGATGACCTTGAACTTTTCATTCTCCCACTTCAGCACTCAAGTAATTGTAGCTGGGATTACAGGCCTGACCCGTAATTTTCTTGCTATTTCTGTTTCCTTTGTGTGTATGTGTAGTGTGCATGCATATGTATGCATGTTTATATGTGTGTGGTCACATATGTGTACAAAGGTATATATGTGTTTATGCTATGTTCCAATACCTCCTTTTGTTTGTTTGATTTTGTTCTTTTGAGTTAGGACCTTGCTGTAGTCCTGACTGACCTGGAATTCACTATGCAGTCTTAGGCTGGCTTCAAACTCACAGTGATGTTCCAACATTGGCCTCCTGAGTGGTTGGATTAAAGGCATGCACCACCAATACCAATAAGTTTCTTTACTCATTTTTTAATTAAAATATTTAATTAATTTATTTGAGAGAAGGAAAGAGGTGGAGAGAGAGAGAGAGAGACAGACAGAGAGAGAGAGAAGAAAGAGAGAGAGCATGGGCACGCTAGGGATTCCAGACACTGCAAACATACTCCAAATGCATGTACCACATTGTGCATCTGGCTTACATGGGTACTGGGAAATTGAACCAAGGTCCTTTGGATTTGTAGGCAAGTATCTTAACCACTAAGCCATCTCTCCAGCCCCCAGTAAGTTTATTTTTTGAGACAATATTTCTCACTGAAACCGGAGCTCACAGGTGAAGTAGACTCCCTAGCTAGTAATGGGATCTCTTGTCTCCACCTCCCCAGCTATGGGATCATAGGTGCTTGCTCTATCCTTTTCCTCTTTACAGGAATGTTGGGAATCCAAACTAGGCTCTTACGCTTGTGCTTCAAGCAATTTCCTAACTAGAGCATCTAAGCAGCTCAGTCTTCTTTGTAGTTTCATGTAGTCCAGCTGCCTTCACATGCAATGTCAAGAATGACCTTGAATGGAACCTCCTGCCTCTATCTCCCTAATGCCCCACTACATCCTGCTACAAATTTCTTAGTGTTACTTATTTCAACCTTTTTAATTCTTTACATTATACTTTTGGGGTTTTTATTTGTATAGGCTCTTCTTAGTAGTTTACTTTTGACATTTTCATACAATTGCATATTATATTTTCATCAAATTCACTCAACCATTACTCTCTCTTTTCCCTGGCCCATTTCCACTCAAACTTTTTCACTTCCTAAGTAAATGTACTTCTGTTTTCATGAGTGTGTGTGTGTGTGTGTGTGTGTGTGTGTGTGTGTGTAAATGAATTTAATTTGTGTTGCTTTCATGAGGATGAGTGAGGGGTTATTTTCCAGAGCATGGGCAACTTAAAGGTGGCCCAGCACATCTTTTTTTTTTTTTTTCATAAACTTCTCAATTGATAGTACCTTTGCCAAAATGTTTCCATGGCAATAGTAAATGCTTAGTTTTGGTTTAATGCGGGGAACTTGGTCCTGTAAGTAATTCTCTATCATTTGGATTTTTCTCTTTATCTAAAATAGCTAAAGTAAAGGTCAAATTATTCAGTCTTTCTTAATTACTTGAAAAATGTGTCCCTGTGTTATTCTGAAAAACAATCAGCGTTCTGTGTCCTCTGCAGCCAGCTATCTTAAACAGCTATGAAAGACCACAAAGATTGCTCCCCGTGCTACTGTGGAGTTCCTTAAAAATACTGTCCTCCAGACTGCAATGAGGACTGGGGAGCTGATGAGGCAGTGCCTGCCCCTTCCTCTGACCACCATGGCCTTGGAATTTCCCCCTCTGCCCAACAGAGACTTCCATCATCCCTTTCTGACAACGGGGAGATAGGACCTTCTCCACCACTTCCAAGGGACTCCAATCATCCCTTTCTCATCAAGAGATGAAAATTTCTCCATTAGTCCCAGGGGGCCTCCAATCATTCCCCCTTTGACAAAGGGAAGATGGCAGTATCTCCATCTGACAAAGTGAGATGGGACATACTCCCAGCTGTACCTAACACTGCAAGCCAGCACAGGTGCAGCCAAGGGAAAAACTCACTCACAGCTGTAAGTTCCCAAGTGTTCAGAAAACCTGCCTTCCCCATACAAAGGTATTTATAACCTTATGGTTAGTGGGCTCTCTTCCTGCTAAGGTGAACTCAAGGGACACCTGGTCAGTATGAGCTAGGGGCTGTCTCAGAAAGTTCAGACAGTTCCAGGGGCTGAACCAAGTTCCAGGAGCTCAACTTGATGAATTGAAACATAATGTTTAAATCCTATGAAAGACTGCCCGCACACTCAGGAGGGATCTAGGTTGACAAAAACAAGGTCTAGTAGACTACACAAGAGATAAGAAGTCAGATGCCTTTGATTTGTAGCAAGTGCAAACTTTCCTGCTTTTCTTTTTTACCTTTACAGGGGTCCAGTCATCCTAACTATACCCCCTCCCATTCCCCACTCTCATGAGAAGACATTCTAACTGCTGTTAGAGGATAAGGGGCGACGATGTCAGATCATGAACTATTTCCTGCTGAATGGGGCACGAAGTTGTTTGTGGCAGTTAGAGAGTCTCTCCCAGAGAGGGGAACTACTCTAAAGGACCCTGAACGTGTTGTGATGGAATGCAGGAAGATAGTCTTAGAAGAGAATGTTGGGGATAAAGAATGAAAGTAATGAGTTAATGAGAAGTGAGCACACAGCTAAATGATCATATTCAGGATTATCTTTCTTGTGGACTTCTAGGCCTTGGGGAGTATTTGAGGAAACCCGGGTAGATGGAGTTGGATTGTTTCAGGACTGTCTGAGCATGAGGTGACTGACATTTTCTTCCAGAACTGTTCAATGAATGACACAGTAGTGTTTGATGGCCTGAATCTGTTTCTGTATGGCTTATAAAATAGATAAGTATAAAACAGATAAGATATTAGCAGAGTTATCAGGAGTGTATATATATGTATCTATATATGCACACATACACACACACATACATACATATACACACATAAAACATTTAACCTTGATAAAGGGGAATATACCATATTTTGTATAACAGGCTACCAGAGAGTACCTTTTTATATTTTTAATTTGTCCTGGGGGTAGCCATGGCAAAGGTGGGTGCCATAGAGCCATAGTGCCATTAAAGGGTGTACAAATATTTTTGGTCTCAGGATTGAAGAATGTCCTGGCACAAGTTGGAAGAGATTCACCCTTGCTCCTAGTATATGGAAGTCTTCTGAATTAAGAAACCCTTGGTCATAGTCATCCATATATATAACAGATTTGAAAATAAATCTTTTGACAACTATGGTTTTCCCCCTATTATACAATTATAACTATTAGAGATGGTGACAACATGTCTTAAGGTTGTGTTTGTGTCCCCTCTTGGAATGCTCTTGTTGTGTTACCTAATAGGCCATTCATATATTTAAGGTACCCCTTTATCTTTGGTTATACATTTCTCTCTGAGTGCTTAAGACCAAATAGATAGCCACAATTTAATCAAGGATTATTTTTGGAGGTCACTATTGGCTCTCAAATGAGACTGCAGGGACCCCGAAGTAGCCCTATAGCTTCTCCGATACTGGTGTTGTCTGTTAGGATGAGTCAGGGCCATGTTTGCCAAGTAGCTTTCCCCTCTTTGTGAAGCCAAGAGGAGTGATTTTTCTTCGGTTGTGACTCTCCTGTTTTCAGACTGTACACCGACTTTTTGTTCCTGGGTCTCCATATCCTCCCTGATCAGGAAGATAGATGACTTACAAGAGGGCCAGTGTAGAAGTGTCCCATCATCTCCAGTGGCCTTATGACCTGGGAGTACAGGCTAAAATACTGGCCTTTGAGCTCCCATGATTCTGATTTTCTTTGGCTTCTATATAGGTTATTAATACACTAAGAGAGGAAGTTACACCAATCTGGATGTATGTACATATATACCACATTTGATTACTGAAGTTGATCTGGTTAAAGAATGGCACAAGAGCTTAAAGTCAATTTGTCCTGTCTGTTTAAATTTAGTTGTTCTGTGAAAGCTTAGGCCATATCTGAATCACAGAAAGTATGCATATCTTTCCCTTTAAATATCTAATAGCTATAAATGCTGGCAGAACCTGTTACCAGTCTTGGAAAAAATATACATTTAAGCCAATAGATTTAGCCTAGAAATTGTCAGCAAAAAGACAAGTAAGACAATTGAAAATCTAGGTACCTTGTTTGAAAACATCTTTGATTCATCTAAATACCTGTGTGGGTACAAATTACCCAGAAAATGTTGGATACAGAACTACAACTTGAAATTATTTCTCTCATATGAGGATCATAGTTTTGAGCATGAAGCTATACCCTGAAGCAGGGAATATGTCTTAAGAGTTAATCTTTGTTACAAGCACTGGACTTGAGATACTGTAAATGAGACAGTTATATTACATATAATACAGCCAAAAAAGCTAAGCTCTAATACAACCCTTGACAAATGTGTTTTGAAAGAGAAAACACCGTATGACAACCAATGTTTTTAGCTTAACCATGACAGCAATTGATTTTATGTATAATAGAAATTTTTATTAACATAAAACAATTTTTATGTATTACCAATAACTTTAAATGGCAAGCAATTGCAACATATTTATTTATTGATGCATTGCCTATTAGTGTATTGGTAAGGAACCCTAAATTTCTGCTTTAGTAAGATGGTGACATCCCAATCTGCCTACATAAGAGTGAGGCACTGCCACAATAAAGAAAAGAATGTTTGGATCAGAAGCAAGAGCAGTTGTGGAAAATGAAGACCAAACTTTGTAAGAAATCTTCCTCTTGTGTAAAAAGCAAAGACTGTCAGTCCTCTCTTAAATTACATGTTGCCAATGACATACACAGCCTACTAAGACACTTGGTGATAAAGAAACATATCCATCTATTTTTATAAACACCAAAATATGAGAGGGCTGGAGAGATAGCTTAGTGTTAAAAGCATTTGCTTGCAAAACTAAAGGACCCAGGATCAATTCCCCAGATCCCATGTTAGCCAGATGCACCAGGAGGTGCATGCATCTGAAGTTCATTTGCAGTTGCTACAGGCTCTGACATGCCCATACTCCCTCCCTCCCTCCCTCCCTCCCTCCCTCTCTCATCTTTTCTCTCTCTTTTAAAATAAATGTATTGCAAAGCCCACTATATATGGGACACATGGTTCATGTGGGTAGGGTTTTGCTCACAGCCTTGAGCACAGTCTTCACATCTGCTTCCACCATGACTGAGGGGCTTCACATAATGATGGCAACTATGTGCTCTGATAAGAGATATTGCCCCATCTTTAGTAGTTATTATGGCAATTGGATGCTGTATCCTAAAGGTATCACTCCTCCTTGTGGTGAATGATTCATTACATCTGAATCAGACCACTCTCAATACACTGGTGGTACCCTGCAAGCAAACATCAAAACACAACTCCTAGTGACCATGCAAAGTGGAAGTCCTATCAGGAGTATCAAGGTTGAACTTTGAGAGCGCATCTTCACTGAGACAGACACCTCAATCAGGTCACAAGAGGTTTAGGGCTGGAAGATGCACTCAAACCTCAAAATCCTGAGCAATACCCTACTGACTTTTGGGTATATGTCTGAAAGACTCTCCATCTTACCACATAAATAATTTCATATTCATGTTTATTGTGCATTGTTCAAAATCCCAAAAAATGGAATAGCCCAGATCATAAACAGATGAATGACTAAAGAACTGTGTTACATATACTCAATGGAAAATTAATCAGCAATTCAGAAAAAAATATTTGAACAGAATTGTATAGAACTAAAAATCATTGTGTTAAGCAAAATAAACCAGCGGCAGACATAAATGCCATGTTTTCCATATAAAGAACCTAGGGCTATGTCATACAAACATATGGCACACAAATGTGTGTGTGTGTGTGATGAAACTAAAAAGTTGTTCATGAGTGGAAGAGAGGGCTGGGTATACATAGTAAATGGGACATGAATTCATGTGACTATCTGGTCTGAGGATCATCATTTATAAGAAAGGATCCCAGCCACAGGAGACAGAGGCATATTACAGAGTGTGGGAGACGCATGTTTGAGAATAAATTATAATGAACCATATACATATATGTGTGTATATATATACATATATATACATATGTACATATGTATGTATGTATGTATGTATATACGTATGAGTGTATAGGGATGCATTACTTTGTATGGTAACTTACAAATTTAGCAATTTTTTTAATTAAAAATTTTGTGAACTGAAATTTTCTCTTGGAATACTCATGCCCACGTCTTTGCCTTTTCTCTTCCTTCCTCTTTCTGCCCCTCCTCCTCACCCTCTTCTGCTCTAAGTGAGATTGTATGATGTCAAATTCTACATAAACCTATTTCCTATCTATGGAGATTATCAAGCCAAAAACCAAAGCATGGGTTTATATTATTTTTTTGCTTTGGAAAGGGTTAAAAAATCAAAAAGCCTGGAAAGATTGAAGAAGGAACAAAACAAAAACATACATTACACATTCTTTTGCTTTAAATACTAACATGATATTTGAAGTGACATAAAGATAAATGAAACATAAAAGCGATCAAAACAAGAAAAGGATATGTCAAACCATCCTATTTCCAGATGACAAAATTCTATACTTATGATACCTTAGATAATCAAAAAACTCAGTTCTGATCAAAAATTTCAGTAAAGCTGAATAATACAAAAAAGAAGCCTTCACATATACTTACTATTAATAATAATGAATTCAAGGAGAAGGAAATTAGGAAAGACATCTCATTAAAAACAGCCCCATCAAAATACAGTGCCTAGAAACAAATCCAACCAAGGAAGTAAAAGTCCTCTAGAATGAACATGTTAAGCCACTGCAAAATTAAACCAAGACACTAGGTGATGGACAGACCTACCAAGTTCCAAGATTAGCTTAATTAATGCTGTGAAAATAGCTACACTACCAAAGGTAACCTACAGATTAAATGCAATTCCTCCCATAACACAAATAATGCTGCTAGCAGAACTAGAAATGGCAATCTGAGATTTCATATGGAAAACAAAAGACCTACAATATATAGGGTGATGTTAAGGAGAAAGATTGGGGCCAGAGATAACACAGTACCTGGTGCTGGGACACAAATACAAACACACAGAACAATGGAACAAGCTACAGGATCCAGGAATGAACCCACATAGCTTTGGGCACCAATATTTTGACAAACAAACAAAAAAAATTCAGTGAACAAAGATGGACTATTTAACAATTCCTGCTGGCAAAAACAGATATTCACCTGCAAAAGAAGGAAATCAGATCCTTAATATTTACCTTGTGCAAACATCAACTCAAAATGGACGGAAGGCCTTAAATTATAACCTGAGATGTTGAAATTGATAAAGGAAAATACTTCAAGACATAGACATAGGCAAGAACATTCTGAATAGAACTCCAGTTGCACAAGAAAGAGCCCCAAGAAATAAAAAGGACTATATGAAATTTAAAAGTAATCAGCAAAGCAAACAGACTACAGAAAGGGAGAAAATCTTTGCCAACTATCTAAACTTCAAGCAGGGACTAATCTCTAAAATTTATGAAGACTGCTGAAATTGAGTATCAGGAAATCAGAGCCTATCACCAAATTAGCTAAAGACATAAACAGACATTTCACAAAAGAAGAAATACAAATGAGCAATAAATATTTTAAAAAGTGTTCATCATACCTCATGATCACTTTCATATACAATCTCATCCCAGTCAGAAAGGTTGTCATAAAGGAATCTGACAACAAATACTGGTGAGTATCAGACGAATGAGGAAGCCCTATGCACTGCTGGTGAAAATGCAAACTACTATAGCCATTATGGAAATCAATATAAATATTTATCCAAAAACTAGAAGTAGATCTGACTTATGGCCCAGCTTTATCACTATAGGCATATAATCAAATGCTATATTGTGCTACAGAGATAGTTACATTTCCATAGTGAATACTGCTATTTATAATGTGTAAGAAATTTAACTACTCTACATACACATCAACAGATAAATAGATAATGAAAAGTATGGTACATATACATTATATAATTTTATCTAATAGTAAGGAAAAATGAAATTTGCAAGAAAATTGATGGTTCTGAAATATACAACAGTAAGTGATATAACACATGCTCAGAAAGCCCCAAATCATACATGAATATTTCATATCAGACCCTAGTTTAGAGCTTTGTCCCCATTTATATATGCACAAATAGAAATACACAGGAATTCAGAGAGCCAAAAAAAATCAAGAAAGGTGTCCAAGAGAGGGCAAAAAGAGATGATCATATAGAGCATGTGGATAGGACAAAAGGACCCATGTGGTGGCATCCAAGGAGACAGAAGGACTGAGATTCAAGAGGAGACTAGAGGGAGGAGATGATGGAAGGGGAAAATCAAATAAAACAAATTGTTTGTAAATGTCATAAAGATACCTAAACTCTGTGTCTAATTATTAAACAACAAATTCAGAGATGTGTACATGGCTCAGCAGTTGTAGGTGCTTGCTTTCATAGCCTGCTGTCTTCAGATTCAACTCACTAGTAACCACATAAAGCCAGAGGCAGGCATGTGGAGTTCCTTTACAGCAGCAAGAGGCACTGGTGAGCCTTCTCAATTTCTCTTTTTTTACACCCTTCCTTCCTTCTCTCCCATTCTCCCAAAATAAATAAGTAAAAATATTATAATGGAAAAATAATAAATTCCTAAAACAGTAAGTATCTTGTATGTTTTAGTTAGATTGTGTCCATAATAAAAAAAAATTCTCCAATAATTGTCACTTTGTAATGGCAGATTAGGCTAACTCTTTGCCAAATTTCAGAAGGAAATACCACCACACATGTAGAACCTCTTCTACCCAATACATTCAGAAAAAAAAGCTCTACGATTTTTAGATTAAAATCCATCCACATATTAGCATAACAGCAGTGTTGCAGTCCGGTTAACATTGCTGGTAGAAATCACCCAACCAAGAACAGCCTGTGGGAACAAAAGAAGTTTATTTTGGCTTAAAGGCTCAAGGGGAAGTTCCACAATGGCAGGGGAAAACTACGGCATGAGCAGAGGGTGCACATCACCCCCTGGCCAACACAAGGTGGACAAAAGTAACAAAGTGTGCCAAACACTGGCAAGGGGAAGTTGGGCATAACACCCATGAGATCGCCCCCAACAATACACTGCCACCTGGAGGTGTTAATTCCCAAATCTCCATCAGCTGGGAACCTAGCATTCAGAACACCTAGGTTTATGGGGGACACCTGAAAGAGACCACCACAAGCAGCCTGCCTGCCACTATGACCATCAAGAGAGACACAGAAAGCAGCACCTGAATAACAGCATGACATCAGGTGGATCATCTAGGTCTGAAGCATCACCACGCCTGCAACCATCAGCAGAGACACAGGGCAGCGGAGTGACCACGGCTGTGACCATCAGGACAAAAGCAGATGGTATCAGCCTGAGCGCCACTATGACCATCACCACAGACACAGAGGGCAGCATGACCACCACCACGATGACCACCAGCAGAAATACACACCCAGCAACATCACCACTGTGACCCGCAGCAGGGTCACTGAACACAATGTGTCTTTAAGGTGTTTGCTGGATTACAAATACGGAATTTAGACAATTTCTATATAGGCAAAAGACAACAGATTCTATTAAAATTGTTTTGTTTTGGTATATGCAACACATTAAAAAATGTTTCAAGTGTTTTGTAAGATAGAGCTACATAAATGAAATGATTACAAAAAAGTAGAGGAAATTTCTAAGTATTCCCTAAGAATAACATGTTCATTTTTATAAACAGTGTCAATTTACAATCTTGTCCTCTTCGTCCTGTTTTTCACTGCATTCCTCCTCATATATAGTCCATTTTTTTTAAATCCCCCAAAGAACATATTCTGGTATATTACACAAATACATGACTATAAATTACCAAATAATTCCCAATATATCAAATATCACCTCATATGGTAATTGAACAAGTTTTTATGTTACAACTTCCTACATACTTCACCATTAATATGACAACAATTATCATAACCAATTTTGATGCATAGCTTTCCAATATGCTAAAAGTTTTAAAGCAGATATGTAGCCTGTGGATATATTAAAATATAGTTTATATAGTAAAAAAAGTGATTTATACAAGGCATTTTCAAATGCCTTTCAAATGCTTGGTTTGTTGCTATCACAAGTAACATAAATTATCCTTTTATGTACACAATGCATTGATTTACTTATTTTTGTTATTTACTTTTTGTGAATAATGTACATTGGTTCAGTGCAATTCACAGTTTACACTTAAAAAATTGGAACAGACTTGCTATTTCAAGTCAAATACATCATCCTTTTCCAAGAAATAGCTATTTACTTATATTATTTCTATGTTTGTGTCTTTTGCATATTAGGAGAAATTTGAACCCCTAAACTGTAACCTCAGCACTAAAATGGGAAAATTTCTATTCATAAAATAGTGATTGACATTTTCCCCTTTGCAAAGGGTGGAGATGGATTCAGAGACTTGTCACTGCTGGGAAAATGAACTATATCACTGATTCATAAGTAGAAAATTTCAGATTAACTAAATACTCTAAAATTGTTTATCTGTTAAACATCCCCCCTCCACCAACCCTGCCGCTTTATGTACCATACAGTGCCTGCAAGGAACCATGTGTCCCGCCTATCCTAAGCAAGCACTCCATCCTTTAACTAACTCCCTATACTGAAAAATTTCAAGTAGTTTATAAACAGAAGTATATTATGAATCTTAAGCAATATAAAGCACAGTACTTTGGTGGTGAAATCAAAACTGCTCAGAAATACACATCACCTCTTGAGGAAGGTGTCCTTGAAAGTAGCAGTGCCTCCACAGGTACCAGGAGAAGAACCATTAGAAATGGTGCTGGATCCTTTTACTGCTGAAAGGAAAAATCCAATTGTCAAAAGGTTTCTATCTCTAACGAGCTCTTTTCAAACTGAGAATGAAAAAAAAAAAAAAAAAAAGAACACTAGCAAACCCGACTAACTCAAATGAAACTTGCCAGACACTGCGCAAACTCTGCTCTCTGCAGGCTCTCTAGTCTCACCACAAATAATATGCGCAGGGAAGTGAGAAAATCAGAGATAATCCACCAGGAAAAAGATATGCACAAGGTCATTGAGGGCCAAACTGGCACAATCAGCTTACCAGAATTGGTAATTACAGTTTCTGAGATTTCAGCCTAGGAAGTTTTGAAGCATATTGACTGTTGGAATCTGTAATTCACAGGAAGATCATTTAGCTTACTACAGAATACAGACCCCACACAAAAACTGCATGTCAATATATTAATTGAATCAGAAAATACATACTTTTTATTTTAAATTTTAAATAGACACAGAAACATATGCAGAGATATGAATGACTTGAATATCTAAACATAAATCTACTAAATACCACAGAAGGCAAAATTTGATAAAAATATAAATGAATAAAATTAAAAGAAAGAAGACAAAACAATATTGATAATAATCCTACAATTCAAAATAGAAAGTGTAGTTACACAACTCTGTTGGAAAACTTTGGCAATTAATAGATAAGTGAATAATGTTACTGCTACATTACATTATTTATTACTATTACAACATTATACTGTTACTGTTACATTAATTTGCATGTATATCAAAACTGGAGACAAAAACACAAAGAGCTGATCATGGTGGCACTTGCCTTTAATCATAGTACTCAGGAGGCTGAGATGGAAGAATCACTGTGAGTTTGGACCACTCAGGAACTACAGACTGACTTACAGGTCAGCTTGGGCTAGAACAACACCCTAACTCAAAAAATTTTTCAAAAATGAAAACACTGTTGCAGTCCACATTTGAAAGTTTCCCAGTTAAGTATACCAATTATACTTTTAAAAAGCTGCTTTCAAGCTCGGTGTGGTGGTGCACACCTTTAATCCCAGCACTGGAAGGCAGAGGTAGATAATTGCTGTGAGTTCAAGGTCAGCCTGAGACTACATAATGAATTCCAGGCCAGCTTGGGATAGAGTGAGACGCTAACTTGAAAAACCAAAATAATAAATAAATAAAAGTAAACCTGATTTCACGTTTAAAGCATGAATGCCTCAAGAGGCATACAAACAAAAGTTGCCACATGATATAAGAAAAAGAAAATGTTGGAAAATATTGAAACTCTTAGCTCATCTAGAGAATTTGACATGGAAATGTAAAATGAAAATAAAGAAAAACATACAGTAAAATCATGAAGTAAAATCTTCCTATCAATAGTAAAAGACTAATAATTTTAATAGGTACAAATATAAAATAATTCCAGTGTTTTCTCCTTCATAAATGTCAATTAATTGCACAGATATCTAAATGGAATGGAAAGATAAGGAATCATCACGACATCCTAGAGATACAGACATAAGTGTCCACAGGAAAAATGAAAAATGCATTTCTATATACCATAAATAAGTAGTGTTAACTATTCAAACTAACTTCATGGAGAAACAATGAACACCAAAGTTTTGCTAGGATCTTTAAAAAAAGATATAGAAAATATTTCCAAAGAACTTTACAGAAAAGTGTTGAGTGTTATTGATAAATAAATAAGCACCGGCAATGGGGTAGGAACATCAGGGGGCATAGGGACAGGGCTTGCTGGGCAAAAGCACCAGCTGCATAACCATGAGGACTTGAGGGTGATACCCAGCACCTAGGCATAAAGGTGGGCATGGCTCCACATACCTATAGACTCAGAGCTTGGGGGTTGGAGATAGGAGCATCTCTGCAACTATCTGGTCATCCAGTCTGACTGAGAAATGGCAGAGGCAGGTTCTGTGACAGAGAGGGTCTCAAAGAAATAAGATGGAAGTACAATGGAGAAGGAAACTTGTCATGGTGGCTAGGGTCACACAGAGTTCTGGCACTCAGATTGTCTTTAGCAAAGCTCTTCCCCACACAAACAGTAAGGAGGGGAAAAGGGAACCAAATATCTACCATTTGATCCTGGATCTAAGTGAATTTGAACCAGAGCTAAGAGTGCATTGAGACCAACCCACCTACCTATCAATGCAACAGTAAGGAGGAGGAAGGGGAACCAAATATCTACCATTTGATCCTGGAGGTCAAGTGTATTTTAACCACAGCCAAGAATGAACTGTGACCAACTCACCTACCCATCAATGAAACCATATGAAAGCAAAGCAAAGCCAAGACAAATGAACATAAACAGCCTCATTGTTCCAAGTATTAATGCAGGTATGCCAGAAAGGCCTGACCAATGCACTGTCTCCAAATGTGTCTCAGTGTAACAGGCAAAAACAAGACACCATGTCCCTACCCACCAAAATAAACCAAATGCATAGCAGATAACCTCTGTGACATGTACACAGAGGGAATTCCAGACAACGTTCAAAATAATGATAATAAATATTTACAATGATTGCAAAGAAGACACAGATTAACACATAAATGATATTGTGAATCAAGTCAAAGGTGACAAAACTAAACACCGGTATGAGCTCTAAGAGAACACAGATTAAAGACAACATACCAAGGTATGTAAATGGATTGAAAACACAGATAGAAATCAAGAAGAAAAAAGAAAATTGAAATAACCCTGGAAAAGAGAAACACAGCTAGTCTAACAATAACCTCCATGAAAATCCTCACCTATATAATAGATCAAATGGAAGATACACTATCAGGCCTTTGGGAAGTTGAATTAGATCAATTAGCAATGACCAAAGAAAAGTTTAAAATCATAAGAACAGAACATGAGAGACACATAGGAAAACTTTGAAAAGAACAAAGTTCATATTATGGACATAAGTGGAGGAGAACATCAAGTGAATATCATAGAAAGCATTTTTAATAAAAATATGGATGAAATCCTCCTAAAAAAGAGATGGACATCAAGATACAAGAGGCATGCAATGCAAAGATACTTACATTGACTGGAATGGACCATACATAATTAGACAGGACCTAGATTAATACTTTGCCCTGCAATATTTTTCTTGATAGAAATGTAAGATGTTTAAACTGGCTTAAAATGGTCAAAGGGCACAAGAGACATCTCTGTATTATTTCTTACATGAAGACAGGGAAGAGGAATTAGATCAATTAGTAATGACCAAACAAAAGCTTAAAAATCATATGAACAGAATATGAGAGAGACTTACAGAAAGTACACTTAAAATGGTTTAATGATTTTATGTTGCTTTGAGACAGGCTTTAAACTCCCTTTGTAGATCAAACTGACCTTTGGTTCCTTATCCTTGCCTCAATCCATCAAGTGCTGAGGTGATGACCACATGCTACCACACCTGATATGAAATGATTTAACATCTTAGTATGCTTAACTTTAACTGGGAATGAGCCAAAGCACTTTCAAATGAAAAAGATTTAAAACAGTATTTGTGAAAATATCTCCTTGCTATAATAAAACACCACATATACTATTCCTAAACTTAAGCTGGAGAAAGTTGGAGAGATATAACAGATAGATTTGAAATTATTTTATTATGTCAATTCAGCTCACCTGGTAGGAGTTCTGGTGATAGGAATCACTATAGATACTCACTTCCCACAGAGTATCTCACATCAAAGGAGGCTGAAAGAACAAGACTTTGTGTAGCTGAGAAACAGCCTCCTGTTTTCTGCAGCTGTAAGTCCCAGGGGCATGCAAATGAGAGCTCAGGACCCACCAGGAACAAGGGATTCAGCAAACAGTCCAAGAGTTTAACAAATATATCCAAGGAATTTCACTCCCCATGTCAGTAAGAACCAGGAACAGAACATAAATGTCAAGGCATAAGACTCGGCTTCAGAAGGAGCCAATATCTGGTTTGGATGACATGAACCATCTATATCTCAACAATCCACTTTGCCCCTGCAGGCAGGTAACTTCCCTTGCAACACAAAGAAAAATGCTTTAATGGAGGAAAAAAAAAAAAAAAAAAAACTAAAAAACAAAAAAAAAAACAAAAACAGAGCCTCCAATATATTCTTTATCATTTCAACCACAAACCACTATGTTCCATCAAGACTAGCACAAATACAAAACAAAAACACTAAGAAAGATTACCTTCAGTTCTGTGATTTATTTTTTTTCTGTCTACTTGTGTTGTCAAGTTTGCAAGAAGTGTAACTTAGTATACCCATGCAAGCTACAATGACACAGATATGAGTGACGTAACTATAAAATGGGCTACTATTTAAAATCATCATAACAACTGTGAGCAGGAACATACAAAAGTAGGACACTTGGGCTGGAGAGATGGCTTAGTGGTTAAGCGCTTGCCTGTGAAGCCTAAGGACCCCGGTTCGAGGCTCGGTTCCCCAGGTCCCATGTTAGCCAGATGCACAAGGGGGCGCACGCGTCTGGAGTTCGTTTGCAGAGGCTGGAAGCCCTGGCGCGCCCATTCTCTCTCTCTCCCTCTATCTGTCTTTCTTTCTGTGTCTGTCGCTCTCAAATAAATAAATAAATAATTAAAAAATATATTAAAAAAAAAAGTAGGACACTCATACTTGGGAAATTAGCATAAAAACAAAAGAAATAAAGAAAACAGGTATTCTCTGAAACACCTAAAAAATGCCCATATCAGGACTCTCCTAACTCCATTCCACAATCAAATAATTGCACTACCACTATCATCAGCAAGAACAAGGAATGCAGCAACATGATCACTACCATGTCCATAAGCAGAGATATAAAGGCCAACAGGAAAGGCCCAGTTTCAGTTCCCCACTATGCATGTAAATCCACATTAACAAAGTGGTCCTTGGATCTGGAGTAAATTTATAGTAGAAAGAGGCAATGGAGTGCCCATTCTCTCTTTCTCCAATCCTCCCCCCCCCCCCCGCAATCTCTCTCCTGGAAAATAAATTAATAATATTGAAAATTTCTCTTAATACAGTCATTTAAAGACAATTATCTATAAAAACTATATGGAAATACAACATTTTAAGTAGCAAATTAACACCCCAGTATAGCATTATTTAAAAATGCCTCAAAATCTGCTGCATTCAATAATAGTATTATCTTGTCATTGAACTACACTGGTAATAATTTTAATAGGATGTATATCATATACCTTTAATTAGCATATTTAAGAAAAAAAATGTAACATGTAATTATTTCAATACTCAAATTGTAAGAAAAAATATATATATATATATATTTGCACAAAGGCTTGGTTCTTTCCCAATTATGGAACTGTCTCTGATGTACACCCTATAAACTATTTTGCTAATAGGGCTTGTTTTCTAAAGAAGAATGTCACAATGTATTCTAAAACTACACTACTACCAACACATTTTTTTTTTTTTTGCTTTCTAGTTTACAGATATTTCTTTTTATTCTTTGACAATTTCACATATGCATACAGTGTATTTTGATCACACCAACACATTTTGATATAGGTCATAAAGGTGTCCCTTCACATTTTTTTAGCAAGATTTGTATCTTACAATTTTTTATCAATATCAACATTAGCAAAAACTCAATGATAAAATCAATTTTGAGATTTTGCTTGTGACTATGCTAAATTTAGTAAGTATTATCCATGTAAATTTTAAAATGTACTTCAAGTGAGTTAAAATGTTTACCTTAAATGTGTTTTACAAAGGAATTAAAACAATATTTTCCATTTTACTATTTTTTGGGTAAAATTTTGACTTGTTTTGCACTTTGTTTCTGTGGCCAAAATATCCATTGCCCTTTTATTAAAGCCCAAATGCCACTCAATCCCACTGTACCTCACAATGTTGGAAGTTCAAAAGCTCAACCTTGACCAAGCTAGGCAAACTCTCCACACTCCACTGAGCTTCACTCACAGCATAATTTTAGTACATCACTAAAAATGTAGCGGTAGGCTATGTGCACATTTACAAATCCTTTAATAGAGACAATTGAGCTAAACTCAGAAAATGAGTGGACAATATTTGCATTAATAAATTAGCTAATAAATATATTTTAAGAGTAAGTTGACAGGAATAGGACCCAAGGCATCAATTTTTTTTTGTTTGTTTTTTGTTTTTAGAGGTAGGGTCTCACTCTGGTCCAGGCTAACCTGGAATAAACTCTGTCATCTCAGGGTGGCCTTGAACTCATGGCAATACTCCTACCTCTGCCTCCTGAGTGCTGGGATTAAAGGCATGCACCACCACGCCCAGCTTGACATCAATTTTTTTTTAGGCAACATACCACCATGTATTCACAATGCTAAAGCAAAAATGCAAATTTTCAGGATGACTAAATAGCTACTGCAATTATACAAATCTGACCCTCTATTTACAGGGATAACAGTACTTTGGATGGAAGAAAGTGCTTTGCCTATCCACCACAACCAAGCATTCTACAAATTAACTGCATTCCCAGGCCTTAAATGCTAAATTATCTTACTAAAGAGAAATATATTAGAAAAACTAATGCAACCCCAAAGCACTCTAGTTCCCTGTAGAAAATCAAAACTGCTCGGAAAGCTACATCACCTCTTGAGGACGCTATCCTCCAACATGGCGGCGCCTCCACGGATTCCGGAGAAGAACCCTTAGACCTGGAGCTGGGTACTTTCACTGCTGAAAGGAAAAATACAACCTGTCAACAGAACTCCATCTCCAGAAAGCTCTTCTTTACAAACTGAGAATGAAAACCTGCCAAACCACACTAACCAAAGTAGACTTGTTGCAGGACACAGGGCGAAGTCTCCGCTCCAGGCACCTCTCCGTTCTCACCGGAAATCATATTTGGAGGAAAGTGAGAACATTCGAGACGCTGGAAGGGGTGGAGCCTGTACACAGGGATGCTGATGGCAGAAATTGCACCTCCTACTGACTGGAGTGGCTAATTACAGTTTCTTTGTTTACTGTCCAGGAATTTAAGAAGCAATCTGACAGCTGAATTCTTTGATCCACAAGAAGATCATTTAGTTTAGTCCCGAATGCAGACTATGCACAGAAACCGCTTGGCATTATATCATTTGTATGAAAACATATAGACATATCTTTACATAGCTGGAAATAAGGATTCAAAATCACAGTTACCAAAAAATAAATGATAAATAAATAAAATAGCTAGAAATAAATCCAATGAAAATGGCAATGGGTACAAGCAGAGCAAAACAGAATAAATAGAACTAAAGCAAATCTGATAAAACCATACTAGCAGTCAATTTATAATTCAAAAACAAAGAGGGCTGAAGAAATGGCTTAGCGGTTAAGGCACTTGCCTCCGAAGCCTAAGGACCCAAGTTCAATTGTCCAAGTCCCACATAAGCCAGATGCGCAAGGTGGCTCATGCACCTGGGGTTTGTTTACAGGGGCTAGAGGCCCTGGTGTAGTCATTGTCTCCCTCCTTCTCTCTCTAGATAATAAATAAACAAAATGTTTAGAAAAAAAAACGAAAGTCTGCTTATAGAACTGAGTAGGAAAACTATGCAATTAATAAATATGTTAACTTTTGTCACTGTTGATAATTTAACGAATGTGTAGACATATACAAATTGTACACAAGGGGCCACACACGGGGCGGTGGGCAGATGCGGCTGCCGCAGGTGGTGGCTCTGCAGTGCCACACTGGGCCAGGCCGCCTCCTGTTCTCGGGCCACTGCTGCCCCCCCCCCAGCCCAATGCCCTGGTTGTGTGGTCACCATGATGTCCAGCCAGATAGATGGAACCAGCGGTGGAGCCTCAGAGACCCCCAGCCAGCCGAGACTCCTGGGCTGCTTGACCACCGCCTGGCTCACCTTCTGTAACACTGCCATGATGGTAGGTGGTTGGTGCTAGCTGTTGCCGTGGTCCGCTTTTATATGGAAAAACAAACACACAAGGGTTGATATAAAAGTATTCGGGAGACACTGACATTTTTCCAAACATTTGCTTTGCTTGAGATAGTCCACTGTTTATTGGGAATTTTACCTACTTCTTGGGTCCAAGTAAGGTCAAGAATCTTCATGGTGTGGCTCTTCACTCACAGTATAAAACCAATATAAATTTTTTTTTTCATCTTATGTCCTGTCGGAGTTGCTGGGGTACTTCTTACCATATATGCTGTGTTGCCTCGTGTGAAGAAATCGGGAATATTTTCAGTAACACTTCCTAACAAATACAATGTCTCGTTTGACTTATTTTTTTCTTATAACCATGGCCTCATATATACCATTGTTTCCACAAATCCATGTTCATATGTTGTGCCCAAGAAGAAAGGTGCTTTATGGAGAAGTGACTGTGGAGAAGGATGACTAAATGATCAATATAAATAAGGTGCTTTTTCCAGAATAACCAGGATTACTTGAGTTCAAGTGTTACTAAGCATAAACAACTTCATAACAATGTCATGGACTGAATTGTCTCTTAAAATAAAAGCAAAACACACAGTGTTTGCCTACACTTGTCTTCATACTGCCCACAGCTATGTTTTCTAAGAACTATGCAAATATTAGAAACTCGTGGGTAGGTTAGATCATTTAGAAAATAAGTGAATATAACCTGGTGTAGTAGACAGCTTCAGGTTCGTTGAGATGAACTTTCAGACCAAGCACAGTTATGGAGGAAGGGATTTATTGAAGCTTACAGATCCAGGGGAAGTTCCATAATGGCAGAAGAAGCTGGCCTGCTTTCACAGGACCAAGCAGAGAGAAAAAGGTACAAGCCTAAAGGTCAAAAGCAACAGCACACTTCAGGAACTTCAGCTAGGCACACTTTGCATATCTTTATATTGAAATCAGAAACCCACCACCAAGCCTTAAGATCACCCAGTGACATTGCCTCCAGCCAGGTAGACAGCAGATGCAAACTACAAACAAACAACTGAATATATTGGGGGCCATCTATTCTATTCAAAGCACCACTCCTGGGAAAAAAGTTGTTTTTTTTTTTGTTTTTTTTTTTGTTTTTACTGTTTTATTGCAATATATGCTCAAAGCTTTTACAATCAATATTTAGAAATTAGTTTAATTACATGATGATATTTGCCAGTGAAGTTCATATTTATAAATGAAAGCAAATATAAAATTATAACAACTTCTTTAATATGTATTGGAACCTACAATCTATTTTTTCAAGTCATAAGGCAGCATTCAAGGTTTACTCAACATTTGGAGTATGGACATCACTTGCTATGGTATGACTTATGGTGTAAAGTAGCAGCATCAGAAAGCAATATTGAAGTAAATGCCACAAGCAGAGAATATTTTATTTCTTTTGTGGAGGAGTTGGGAGGGCTGCGGATAGAACCCAGGGCCTTGTGAAGGTAGGCAAGTGCTCTGTTGCTGAGCTGCGTCCCAGCCCCCCCCCCAAAAATAGTCTGTATAGATCTTTACAGGCTGCTGAAATTATTTATTAAATAAATTTGTTTTTATTTGAGTTAACCACTTAAGAAAAACCTGTAAGAATTACCAGAGTTAACAAAAAATATGAATGCATACTTTGCCCACTGGTGAAAAAAAAAGGATCATATTATTCTCAGAATTCTGGCTGAAAAAAGCTATTTCATATTGTAGAAATATCTTCTAAAATCAAGTTATGATAATCTCTTGCAATACTTAATTAACTAAATTTTCCAAAGATCATCTGAAACATAATTTTACTCTGAATTTCACTTGTAATAAAGCTCCTGACTGGTGTGTAATAAAGAGACCCTGAGCATACTTCACTGCTGCTTGAATTTCTAAGTAGGCCCTTACGTTTTCCCTCCTGTATTAAAGTGTGCTGATTTACTGCCCAGGTTTAAATCTTCAATAAGGATGCATAACAGTTTTTCCTTATTATAGTTCTGTAGATGTAATTTTGGCTTTCAGTGTTCTGTATTGTTATGTTCACAATCACACGTGACATTACACTTCTCAAAATGCTTGGTTGTGTGTTACTGTTTCCTCTACAGATTATTCTCATGTAGCTATTTAGAGCTCAGAACAACTTGGCAGACTTGTTATTAATCACTTGATGTTTTAAAGGTGCTATCTCTTGTTCCACTTTGTCTCCTGGGCAGCTGAGCGAGTCCATGATCAATATATGTTAGGCCACCACTCCTTCATGTGCTGTTGCGCTCCTTCAGTTTCATCTTGAACTTTTATATGCAAGGACTTTTCAGGGAGTTACATCCCTTTGGTAACATAGTACAAAAATTCACATTTACTAAATTCCTGTCTTATGAAAAAATACTTTAAATTATACTTCTAAAATTTGTATTAAGTCAACAGGCACTCTTTAAAAGCAGCTGTAATACTTTTCGCATTCAAGTTGCGGTATATTTTGAAATAGGAATTGTGACTAAATTCAATAAATATGAAAATGAAAAAAAATTATACACACTGGAGCTCACGTCTGGCTGGCTTGAGGCAGGGGCAGGCTGGTGTTACTTGCTAAAGGGTTTTAAAGGGAGGGGAATATTTCCATTGGGAACTCGTTCAAGGTCCAGGACCATTCTATTCCAAATGATAAAGGACAGTAGAGAAGGGCTGCCTTGCTCTAACACAAAGTAGTTCCTGCACAGGATGGCAAGGGGTTGTAGACTCCCTTCTATATTTATTGTTTCTCAGAGAGAAATAAAGACTGGCCTCCATTGGTCGAAGACCGACAAGGCCAGGTGCCATGTTTCCAAACATAATGGAGCACCTGGCAAAGAAAAACCTGAAGACATTATGTGGATATTAGATATAGCTTAATTACAAAGAAAATGCCTTAACCTGCCTCTGAGCTGACTAAAGGGCAATAATGGTGATTTTGCGCTGAGCTTAGCCATCTGCCTTCCACCAAAATCAGCAATGAATTTTGGCCATCTCTCGCTGGCCTTGTCTCAAATAAGATACCTGTGGACAATCTAACAATGAAAACTACCAAGCCAGCCAGCAGGAAATACAGCATATTGTGAATCAGCATGATCCTGAGGCAGACAGGATTTATTACACTGTCTTTTTTCACATGTGGATTTCAGTGGCGATGGTAAAAAAGTTTTTTGCAGTGGCAAAAATTTCCATTAGATTCAGTTTCTGATTCAGTAGTGTGCCTCACTGATTACAAAACCAAATTTTATCTCAACATTGTCATATGCCATTGATAATCCATTGCACTATCAGAAGAGTTTATAGCCTGCAGCCCACTTATTTGCCCCGCTGAGTAAAGTTTTCAAGTTAAGCAAAGTGCAAGACGTAATTTTTGGTCATGTCCTCTTGAATTCTTTCAGCTCAGATGGATCTTCTGCATTCTTACATTGATGCAGATGTCAGTGAAACTCAAGAAGGTGGCTTTCAGGATACAGCAATAGAGGTCCTATCCCTCCTTCTCTCCCATCTCCTGTTTGGGCAGAAGGAAGCCTTTGGAGCTGGACAGGAACAGACTGACACTTTTCTTAAGATGCTGCACAGAGATTTTCATCAAGAATGGTATCCTGGGGTGCCTGTACTACTTTTACACTCTGTAAAAATGTGACATTCCAGTGGACAGAATCTTGCCTGATTCTGGCGTGGGGGGGGGGGGTAGCTGAAACATGATGGAGAGCTCTTTGGCTGATTTCATGCAAGAAGTATGCTATGGATTTTGTTCGTGTATTGAAGAGTGTTGTAATATAATCATGCTGTTTGATATTTGGGTGTGCACTGCTGCCCAAGTTGCCAGGGTTTGGGGAATGATGGTTCAAGCTCATTCAGAATTAACAGATGGTATTCCATTACAGAGTACCTCTGCTCCTTGAAGTGGGGTCTGGAGTGATGGGAAAGATAAAATTGATGTAACACAGACACATACATGGAATGTCAAAGTCCTCATTGATGTTCTTAAAGAACTGAACCCAAGTATGAAATTCAAGGAAGTAACTTATGAACTGGACCATCCTGGATTTCAAATTCATGATAGTAAAGGAATTCATCATGTAGTGTATGGCATTCAGAAGGGTTTGGGTATGGAAGTATTCCCAGTGGACTCATATACAGACCTTGGAAACATACAAAAGGAAGCTCTCCTTTACTCAGCATTCCCTTATAAAATCCCGAGATCTTGTTTTGCTGACTATCCCTGTCATATTGTTGCCAATAACATTCTGAAAGCACCACCAGAGGATGGCAATCTAGAAACTGTCACATGCAGGAGTTTGGACTTGATTGAGTTTCTGCTGAGGGTTGCAGAAGTTGGGCACTATGAACAACTTAAGTAGATCTTCAACTTCCCTATCAAACACCATCCAGACATGTTGGTATTGGCTTTATTACAAATCAACACCTCTTGATACACCTTACACCATGAATTCATCTCTACTTTGATGCCCCTTTTCCTTGGAAACCATCCTAACTCTAATATTATTTTGCACTATGCATGTCGTGGGCAAGAACAGTCTCCTACAATTTGCCACCTTTTCATGCATGCAATGCAAAATGGTATATGAGAGGGGAGCAGTATGACCAAGCTGAATTGTCTTGAATACTTGATGTGGCCCAAGACTTAAAGGCCTTTCCAATGCTAACAAATGGCACTCCATTTTCTTTTATCATTGTTCTAGCTGCACTGGCTTCACATTGGGAATACCTCAAAGTTGAAAAGTGGCTCACATACAACATGAGAGAGCATGGGCAGCCATTTATCCAAGCATACAGGACTTTTTTTTTTAAAGAGAAGAGGACCTTCTATTTTGGGTGGACTTGCCCCAGAGAAATATCAGCCCAAAAGTGCTCAACTTCCTACTGAAACTCTGGTAACAATGTTGGCCTGTCTACAGGCTTGTGCAGAAAGTGTTTCTCAGGAGTTATCAGAGATGATCCTCACCATGGTAAACAATTGTAGCAATGTCATCAATAAGACCAGCCACCTACCTCCTGGAGTTATGCCCAAAGGTCACACTCCTAGTGCTAGCAGCTTAGATGCCATCTCTCCTGTTCAGATTGATGCTCTTGCTGGAATTGCACCTCTTAGTATAGCTGGTTTGCCTGCCCCTCACACAGAGATTATGAAGGGTTTTCATGAAAATTTGGGTTCTACAAAAAGTACCCCTCAGTCACTAGCAAAAGCCTTTTCACTTCTTTCAACCCAAATCAAGCAACTGCATTCAGTGTCATTGGGGGGGGGGATGTTTTCATCATAGATTCCAATAGGTGGTCTTTGCACAAGAAGCCTGACTGGCATAGGAACTGGGGTGCTTGGACTTCCTGGAGTGAATAATGACCCCTTTGTACCAAGGAAACTGGACACCTCTGGACTAAAGCAGCCTACATTCCAATAGACTAAGATGAATAATTCTGCTTTGTCTCAGGTGGGGCCAGAATCAAATCAGCACTTTGGTAAAGAGATGAAGAAGCAAGTAGCTGTTTTCTAGAGAATCTATTATCACCCACCACACATACCCAATTATGTCTGTTGATGAGATATTAGAAATGCTGCTAAGATTCAAAGTTTCTACTATGTCATGGAGATGAGAAGTATTTAACTGTATGCTAAGGAACTTGTTTGAAGAGAATGTGCCTTTGCCCCAGTACCCTAATAAAGAATTGCATATAACAGCGTGGCCAAATGAGCTAACAAGTGCAATAGTGATGTCTGTTATGGGGGAAACTAACTGCCCTCTAATTTGACAGGAGGACCGCAACACAGGAGTGAAGACATCCCTGATACTGAAAACCTACAACAGGGGTATTCATGAGCCCTAAAGGTATAACATCTGCTGGTTTCTGGATAAGTGAATATATTAAGCTCATCAAACTGCCCAGTAAGCAGTTTTATTAATGTCCATACACATATGTTAATGCTACTCTCACTTTTGGTTAGAGAACTTTCTCTATTCAGAGGGTAGTGACCTTGGGATGACTCAGAAGGCACCATGGTGCTGAGAAAAAATGGCTGAGGAGTGCTTGGTACTGATATATTTCTATCAAACCTTGCAAGGCTTAGGGTCCATTGTAGAAGAAGTGGTAGAAAGAATGTAAGAGAGAAATGAAGGTTAAGACACCTTACAAAGTGCTCCTCCAGATACAAAATGGCCTGGATACCCATGACCCCCTAGTGCCTGATACTACCTACACAAGACCATCATAATAGGAGAATAATATCATGACATCAAAATTAAAGAGACCCGGGTGTAGTGGCGCACACCTTTAATCCCAGCACTCGGAAGGCAGAGGTAGGAGGATCACCCTGAGTTCCAGGCCACCCTGAGACTACATAGTGAATTCCAAGTCAGCCTGGGCTAGAGTGAGACCTTACCTCAATAAATAAATAAGTGAATAAGTAAATAAGTAAATAAATAAATAGAGACAGAATGAGGGGAGGAGGGGATATGATGGAGAGTAGAGTTTCAAAGGGAAAGTTGGGGGAGGGAGGGAATTGCCATGGGATATTGTTTAAATCATAGAACTTGTCAATAAAAAGCAAAATTAAATGAATAAAAACTATAATAAAATAAATAGAAGTTTCCAGCTAGAGAAACTGTTTTAAACTCTCTCAAAAAACAGACATAATCCTTGAAAAGTTAAGAGAACTATATGAGGAAAAATGTGTGGAAAATTCTACAATCCATCTGAGTAATGTGTGTGTCAAATTCCTTTATCGAAACTGTAAGGTATAAATTATAATTTACAATTCATTTTAATATCACTCATTAAATATATATATATATATTATAAATGAAGGGTTATAAATGTAATTTAACTGGTAGAATTTTACTTCTCATAATATACTAAGTAGAAGACGCAAGTGACAGTCCCTAGAGCAACATTCAAAACAGTGCATGTAGCATTGAGAGTACTAGTGCTACTTAACAAATGATGGAAAACCAGAACAAAGGGGAGAGAATGCAGCCCGGGCTGTACCTGCCAGCACTTGCACAGTTCCACGTGTCACAGCCCTGTAGCAGGCTAGACTTGTGCTTGGTCCTGGGCCCCGTCTTTTGGGCCCAAACACATAGAGTCACACATGCTTGTACAAATATAGCTGCTTCCTGTCAGAAGACCCCAGTGCCCTTTTTCTCTGTGCAACCATCCTAGATTCAGAAACAGTGATTTCATCTTCATTGTCCTAGGGTGTGATCTCTGTGGCAACTGAAGCTGTGACCTCACCTAGCACACAGTAGCTGATTGAGCCATAGGACACTAAACCTCTTGGCATGCCAGGACAAGGACCCCCGGAAAACATCAGAACCTGCTGGGGCCCAGGAACCAGCTGTGGAGTGCTGAACATCAGTGTGGTAAGCACCCAGGTTCATATTGGCAGGCCTGCCTCTTAGCAGAAGGGGTGACTGATCAGTTCCCAGAGTTATGCAAGGAGTCTTACAGTTTAGGAGATGAAACTGTAACTCCAAGGCAATGGGAGGTGAGTTGGACAACATTACATAGATTTAAGTAAAAGAATGAATGAGCTGAGTTTGGAATCCTGATCCACAGGTCCATGGTGATCCTCTTAAGGCTTAGGGTACCCCTCACCAGAAGGATATAGATGTTGAGATTTGCTGGGTATGGAGACACACACCTTTACACTCAGCATTTGTGAGGCAGAGGTAGGAGGATCACCATATGTTTGAGGGCACCCTGAGACTATAGCATGAATTCTAAGTCAGCCTGTGCTAGAATGAAACCATACCTCAAAACAAACAAACAAAAAAGTCCTAGTCTTATACAAACTACCAAGGCTTAAAGGCACTAGTTATGGGAACACGCACAACAAAACTCCTTTGACTATATTAAGTTAGCCCTCACCAACACACCAGGCTTGAGACTTTTAGGTATGTTCAACCCTTTCTTTTCATAAACACATGGGCCTAGTTTCTTCTTCTATATACATGAGCATAAGCATACTGGCATGGTGGTGGGAGCCCTCACACAAATTTTAGGGTCATGGCACCAGCCAGTGATTTTTCTCTCGAAACAAATTGAGTTAGTAGTACAGTGCAGACTGCCTTGCCAGCAGGCATGCACAGTCATGGCCTTTCTAATATTGGAGGCTGGTAATTTACTATGAAAAAAGAGCTTACAACCCAAGTTTCACATGTCGTCATGACTCGAATGGAATATAATAGACAATACTGGTTAAATAACCAGCATGATTAAATATCAAGGAATGATATGTAGAATCCACACATTCACAGTCAGGTAGTGCAGACTTTAAACACTGCTACCCTCTTGTCTGTTAAGCCAGATCGTGGCAACATTGATGATCATGAATTTAGTATTTTCCAATTGGTTGGACATAGAGACCAGCCTCTCAAGGATCCCAACTATTAGTAGTTCATTGATGGCAGCAGCTTTCTGAAGAAGGGAGAATGTATTGCTGGGTGCTTTTGTTGACCCTGAATGCTAGCAGATTTTGAAATCTCTCCAAAAAGGGACATGAAAACAAAAGGAAGACCTATTCTGCTAACCCAGATCCTCCAAGTGGCAGCAGAAATATATGTCAATATGTACTCATATTCAAAATATGGCTTCTCCACCCTCAAACCACACAGGTATTTATAAAGAGAAAAGGGCCTAAAGAACTCAAGATCTGTGCTCTCCAGCCATTACTCACTCCTGCCTGCTTGCACCTATGGAGTTCCACCTTCAAGACAGTATAACATGGGGCGTACCTATTAAGACATATCGACATATATTGAAGACAAAAAAACCTGGACTTCAAGCAGAACTCTCAGTGGCCATAAAAAGCTAGACTTTTTCTGTATCCCTTGCAAGCTTTTGGCTCCAAACCTACAGAAACCCGTGTCTCTAGGTGCGCATTCTGCAACACTATGTCACCTATGTTATGGTAATCATCTATTTGATGAACATTAAGCTATATCTCAATAAGGGCCTCTATAACATAGTTGATACTTGTCATAGGTGTTGAATTGGGGGAATTTAATTGGAGTACATAAAAGAAATAATTATAGCATAATTCCATTGCTTGGGCAAATTATTTCCCCAAAATACTTCTACAGACACATCCACAAATCTAATTGTGTATAGGAGAAATAAAAACCTGAAACATATCTGAAATGTAGCATGTGGGAAACTGTCTTCTCCCAATAACAGGCAAACCAATCACTTATATCTAACCACCCTGCTGAGCACAACAATAAAACATGAACCATATCGTTGGACAGCTCCCCAAACTCCAAGAGACAGGCAATAAACCTGATATTAAAGAGATGAGGGTAAGCCACCCCCTAACACACTAGTTCTTGCCTTTTTTCTTTAATTTCAAGAGGTGTAAATGATTATATTTCTGAGGAAGAAAATGGAAGCCAAGTAGTGTTTCAAAGCTTCAGACTACATTCAAAATACACCATCACTTCAAACAGAAGCAGTAGACAAACACTGCTCATTTAGATGCTGCCATCAATATTTAATCATTTGCTTATGTTTATTCATCCAGAAAGGAAGATCAGTTACCACTATACTTTGTGTTCAAACCATCACCATCTTCCATAAATAACAAGATGCCATAATAAAACATAGGCTCTTTTATCCATTACTAGCCATCTTTTGCTCACCTCAAAGCCTATAAAGTTTCATAACCATTTCAAAGGAACATACGGGAACAGAGAATCCATACATGGCATATTAACTGGGACAACCCCAATGCTGAGGCTGAGATACTCCTCTCTCGTACCATTTTCTTGTATTTCTGGTGTTTCATCTAATCATAAAGTCAAGCAAACCCAAGCACCAAAAACAAAAACAAACAAACAAACAAAAAACAACAACAAAAACTAAAACAAGACAACAAGGCAAGGCATTCACACAAGCATGATGAGTCCCATAGTTAAAGACTGCTTCAAATGAAAACAACTTAGAGGACTATAAACAGAGAATTCCGAAACACAATTATGATATACATATACAACAAACTTAAAGGAAACATGTACTTAGGCCTGAAGGAAATGAAAGAACATCAACTGAAAGAACTCAATAGACACCTGAATGAATTCCAAGAGGACAGGAACAAATAGCTGATTAAATTTCAAGACAATACAAATAAGTAAATATAATGAGAGATTCAAACCAAGCAATGAAAGTGAAACAATAAAAAGGTAGAGATGCTAAAGAAAAAAAAAACATACAGGAAATCAAAAATGGAATAACTCAATTAAAAAGGCCCCAGGAAAGCCATACCGATAGAACAGTTCATGTGGAGGACAGTGTATGAAGACTTGAGGATAAAGCAGAGGAAGCCATAATTAATGACAGGATCAAAAAAATTTAACAGAGCATGAGAGAAATTTAGAACACTTCAAAAAGACAAAATGATCAAACCATAGGCAAACTAGGAGAGGAACTTCAGGAGGAGAACTTCAGTCAATGACATAGAAAATATTTTCAATACCACTACAGGAGAAAATTACCCAAGCCTTACAAAAGAGAAATCCATCAAGGTATAAGAAACACACAGAACGCCAACTAGACAGGAGCATAAAAGAAATTACGTAAACACTAAACAGAGAAAAGAAAGACAGCATAATAAAAGGGGCAAAAGAGAAGAAATTTATCACTGATAAAGAAAAGCCAATCAATATAACATCTGATTTTTCAATGAAAACCCTAAAAACCATG
Organism: Jaculus jaculus; assembly: GCF_020740685.1. Classification (NCBI taxonomy): domain Eukaryota; kingdom Metazoa; phylum Chordata; class Mammalia; order Rodentia; family Dipodidae; genus Jaculus; species Jaculus jaculus. The sequence continues at coordinate 8,103,242 of NC_059125.1, forward strand.
AGTTGGAATGTAGTATTTAAAATATTAAAAGACTATGGCAGACAGGAGAGACAGATTACCGAAGGACCCAGGTTCAATTTCCCAGAACTGGGTTAATCCAGGTGAATGAGGAGGCGCATCTGTGTGGAGTTCATTTAGAGTAGCTGGAGGCCCTGGTATGTCTATCCCCCCCCCCCGTGTGTCTCTCTCTCTCTCTCTCTCTCTCTCTCTCTCTCTCTCTCTCTCTCTCTCTCTCTCTTTATATCTTAATTTAATAAACAGGCTGGATATGGTGGTGCATGCCTTTAATCCCAGCACTCAGAAAGCAGAGATAAGGGGATTGCTGAGAGTTTGAGGTCACCCTGAGACTACATAGAAAATTCCAGGTAGCTTGGGCTTGGGTGAAACACTACCTCAAAAAAGTGAAATAAATAACCAAAATATTTTTAAAAGACTGTGGCTTTTCTCTATAACTGAGGGCTACTCCCACAATGCACAATCCCCTGACCCCATGGGGATAACTGGCATTCCCAACACAGAGGGTCTCTTTCGGGGAGACAGAGATGAGGGTAAGGATGTTACCAACATATGCTGTTTACATACTGAGTATGTCCATAACTAATTAAAAAAAAAAGACTATGGCTGCCAAACCAAACAACTATGCCCTGCAAAACAATCCCTTATAATAGGAGAAAGAAAAGCATCCCATGACAAATGCAGGCAATGTGAATACATAAGCCTGAAACAAGCCCTCCAGAAAATACTGGATGGAACAGTTGCCACTGAGGGAAGAGTAGATATACTGTAGAGGCTACAGACAGAGACCAACAATAATTACTACTAGAACACTTTTTAGCGGAAAGAAAGATCAAGAAAAGCCCACATTCCAAAAAATCATCTACATGACAGGGATTAACCTTGCAATAATACCTCTGAATAACAATGGACTCAACTTCCCAATCAAAAGATAAAAGTTAACAGATCAGGAATTAGTATCTACCCTTTTCTATCTTCAAGAAACCCACCTTGCCATCTATGACACCACCTTATGGTAGGGGCAGTGATACACATCTGTGATCATAGTGCTGGGAAGGTGGAGGCAAGAGGGTCCCTGGGACTAAATGGCTAGACAGTCTAGATGCATCAGTGAGCTGTAAGTCCATCTAGAGATTCTTCCTGAAAAAACATAAAGTGGGGGTTGAGAGATGGCTTGGTGGTTAAAACACTTCCTATGAAGCCTAAGGACCCAGTTTATTTGTTTGTTTTTATTTATTTATTTGAGAGCAACGGACACAGAGAGAAAAACAGAAAGAGAGAGAGAGAGGGCGCCCCAGGGCCTGCAGTCACTGCAAACGAACTCCAGACGCACGTGCCCCCTTGTGCATCTGGCTAAGGTGGGCCCTGAGGAATCCAGCCTCCAACCGGGGTCTTTGGTTTCACAGGCAAGCACTTAACTGCTAAGCCATCCCTCCAGCCCAGGACCCAGTTTTGATTGCCCAATACCCACATAAGCCAGATGCACAAGGTGGCACATATGTCTGGAGTTTGTAGTAGCTAGAGACCTGACCCACCCACTCTCTCTCTCTCTCTCTCTCTGAAATAAATTAATTAATTACTGTAAAAATTCTGTGAAAATAGATTGAGGAAGACATCTTATATTGAGCAGCTCTGGCCTCCTCCACATGCACAACCCTCATGAACTCATCCACATACAAACATACATATACACATGAAGGCATACCACACACACTGTATAAAATAAATTATATCTGGGGGTCTGGAGATATGGCTCAAGAGTTAAGGCATTTGCTTGAAAAACATAATGACCCAGGCTTCATTCTCCAATACCTATATAAAGCCAGATGCACAAAATGTCGCATGCATCTATAGTGCATTTGCAGTGTCTAGAGACCTTGGTGTGCCCATACTCATTCTCTGTCTCTCTCTGCTTGCAAATAAATAAAGTATTGAAAATTGCATTTGTTCTGAACAAGTAAAACATTTTGTCTTGCCATCATGTCTGAAGCATTACACTAACCATTGACACAACATGCATTACATGTCACATATTATTCTATGAAGAAATATTTACAGTGTACAGGTGGATATGCATTGGTTATATGCAAATGCTGTGCCATGTTACAGAAGAGTAAATATCAGTGGCTTTTGACATCTGTCACAGTTGCGTTTTCATTCCTGAGATGAAACAACTGACCAGAGCAGCTTATGGAAGAAAAGGGTTTATTTCTGGCTTACAGTTTTTCAGGGATGTTCCTAACATGACTAGGAAAATATAGGAGAAGTAGACAGAGGAACAACACATCCCACAGCATCAGGGAGGTAACAGTGAGAGCAATTTCCCTAGGCCACGCTCTGTGACACACCTCTCCCAGCACAACTCCACCACCTGGGGATTAAGTATGAGGTTTAAACAAAACACATAAGGGTATGGCGGATACTTAACATTCAAACCAGCACAGTGTCTGAGTGGACAAAAGGGTCATTCAGCATGAATAGTAATGGAAAAATATATCTAGTGACAATAATCTTGGCCTGCAATAATTGAGCCTGGTCTCAGTCAAAGAATATCCTCTATTCTTTTCACTTTAATTACTAAATTGGTTCTTTGAGACAGGGTCTCACAGCCTAGACATGCCTGGATTTTTCTATGTAGGGCCTACGCTGGCCTAAAACTTGTAGCAAACCACACACCTCTACTTCCCAAGTCAAGCCAGACAGGTTTTATTACCCAGTACCTACTTAAAGCCAGATGCACAAAGTGGCATGTGCAACATCTGGACTTTGTTTGCAGTGGCAGGTAGTGTTGGTGTGCCCATTCTCATTCAATCTTTCTCTCTTTCTTTCTTTCTTTCTTTCTTTCTTTCTTTCTTTCTTTCTTTCTTCCTTTCCTCTTGTCTACTTACAAATGTATTTAAAAAGTAATTTTTTTCAGAGTTCAATCATCAGTGACGCTTACCATTAAAAAAAAAATAAATGAAGGTATCTTCCAGGCATGGTGGTGCATACCTTTAATCCCAGCACTCTCGAGGCAGAGATAGGAGAACTTCTGTGAATTTGGCGCCAGCCTGGGACTACTGAGTATATTCCAAGTCAGCCTGAATAAGACCCACCTTGAAAAATAAAAATTAACACGCATACAGATGTGTTTGAATATGGAGCACATATTATTCAAATCCAAATACTTTATTGTTGATGAACGTTGCATAACTTGGTGCTGAAAAATCTTGAGACACACTGATTTTGAGTACCTAAGCAGCTGTAGTTCAAAGAGTCTAGAAGGTTATCAGCAATAACAAGCACAGGAATTTTTAACTGCAAAATAAAAATTATACCAGGAGGATCCCTTTGCCCATCACTGCTGTAAATTCTTCTGATAAAATCTGTCCTGTCTCCTAAACTAGGTCTAACCACATGTCAGAATATGAGGAGGGCATACATCTAGGCCAGTAGTTCCCAACTGGGAGCAGCGGTGTCACAGGGTAACTAGACAGTGGATACATACACGTTTCGTTGCCACTGCTGAGAGTCACGGTAGTCTTACCATCATAAATGCAGCTAAGCAATGTACAATGTACATGACAGCCCTGACATAATGGATTTTCAGCTCCAGATGGCAGTAAATACTGGGAATTATTGTCCTAAGGCAGTTGTACAACCCACTTCCTGTGGGAATAACTGGTATGGCAAGTGTCCACCATACTGGAAAACTAGAGTCCAAGTAGTTGGGTCAAAAGAAGATCCCAATAAAGTGGAATGGGAACAGAGAATGTTCAAACAAAATCAGCATACTACAAAAGTATTCTGAAAGGAATATTATTTTTCATAATACTTTGGTTTGCATATGCATGTGCATGATTGTGTACACATGTGCACATAAGTTTGTATGTGTGTACATTCACTGTGCAAATAACACAATGTGTGCATGTAAAGGCCAGAGGTTGAAATTGAGTGTCTTCTTCAATCATGTTCCACATTTTCTTTTGAGACAGGGTCTCTTACTAAACTATAGCTCACCAATTTGGCTAGACTAGCTAGCCTTCAAACTCTAGCATCCTCCCCATCTCAGTGTTTTGGGGTTACAGGCATGCTCTGCCAGATCAGGTGAATTCTGGGGGACACAACTGTACTTGGGTGGCAAGCACTTAATCCCCTCCCCCAAAACTAAAATCCATCTCCCCAAAACTAAAATGGTTTCTTATCTTCAACCTATAAACTGAGTGGAGCAAATCTCATAATTTAACCTGGTCTGAAAATAAAACCAATTTCATGAATCAGGAAGTAAAAACGTGAAGAGTAGAAATAGACAGAACACATTAACGGTCTTTCCCAAAGTGCTATGGTAGAAAGAATTTAGGACAGCACTCTGTCAGGACAATAGACTAGTTCAGAAAAACTAAGATTTCTGGATTAAAAGTAAGCTGTAAGAAGCTGCAATTAGGGAAAAAGCAGATCTGTTTTATAGCTATAAGGAAAAGCCTACTAAGAAGATCACAAACCAAAAATAGACTAGGCTCAAAAAAGTACAAAGCACAAGGAAGCACCAAACCCCATAAAGCACCTCATCATGGCAGGGAGTAATTCAAACCTCATAGCGATAACCTTAAATATTAATGGTCTTAACTAACCCAGGATGTGGGGACAGAGGAACTCTTTGGCACTGTTGGTGGGAGTAAACTGACACAACCACAGTGGCCATCAATATAGTGTTTTCTCCAAAACCAAAACTTAAATCTACCATACCACCCAGCTATACCACTTCCTGTGCATCCACCCATAGGCTTCTACCCAGTGACAGGTGCTGGCAAGTCCATGTTCACTGCTGCTCTGTCTATTCACAATGGTTGGGAACATAAATCAACCTGGATACCCATCTGATCATGAATGGATTATGACACTGTTTTGGACATGCACACAAAGGAGTTTTCCTCAGCAGGAAAGAAAAAATTCAGTTATGAAATATGCAGGAAAGCGTGTAATAAAGTAGGATTAGCCAGGGAACCCATGCCCAGAAAAGAAACTTTTCTCTCAAAAACATGGATCCTACCTTTTTGGGTCTGTATGTATGCAAATAAAGGGATGTGAGAGGGAGAATTTGCTATGCTTCAAGACAAAAGACCAGGAGATATAGGTGATGAGAAGACAAACAGAGGACAAAAGGAAACATGATCTGGAAGAGGAAAGTGGAGGCTATGGGGATGAGAGGGAGGAACATGAGAGAGAAGAAAACAACAAACAAAACCAGTTTGCAAACTTCTTTTAAAAAACTCCTTTGTTTATTTATTTGAGAGAGAGGAGGGGCAGAGAGAGAGAGAATGGGCATGCCAGGGCCTCTAGCCACTACAAATAAACTCCATATACACATGTGTCACCTTGTGCATCTACCTTATACCAGCACTTGGGAATCGAACCTGGCTCTTTAGATTTTGCAGTGTCCCAACATCTATACACTACCCCATTAGAATATGCTATTTCTTTGTTTTAATTTTATTTATTTATTTGAGAGAGAGAGAGAGAGAGGAGGAGAGAGAGGATAGGCATGCCAGGGCCTTCAGCTACTGCAAAAGAACTCCAGAGGTATGCACCACATTGTGCATATGGCTTACGTGGGTCTTGGGGAATCATACCGAGTCCTTTGGCTTTGCAGGCAAATGGCTTAACTGCTAAGCCATCTCTCCAGTCCAAGTATGCTATTTCTACAAACCTGCAGGATGTTCAGTGGGGAACAGCAGCCTCTGTAGCATTTGAAACAATCCCTTTAAAGCCTTTAGGAATCTTCAGCCCCTGTCCCTCCCCATTTCCCCTGGTCTCCCAGGAAGCCCCCTGGACAGCTGGTGCACCCTGGCAGGGAGCAGGCTCTGTGTGTGGAGCTCCATCCCCAGGAACAAGGTGGCATGCAGGGGTCAAGAAAGCAGGCGGGTTGGCAGAAAGTGGCATCACCGGCACAGGGAGCCATGTGCATCCAGGTGCTTGCCTGCGACCTGCCTGCCCTGTCTTCCAGTGCCAGGCCTGGACTGCGGGCCTGAGGTGGCATAAGAAGCCTGCATGGACCTCGCTCCCTCTCCTTCTCCAGCTGCTCCAACCTTTGCGTTGAGCTGGGCTTAAACTGTGGCCCACCAGGCGCCATGCCCACCACAGATGTGGCCCTGCTCAGCGGAGAGTGTGAACCTAGCACCATTCTTCCCAGGATGCTCTCAAGTGAGGCCCGCTGAGCAGGGCCTTACATAGGGCCATGAGCCAGATCATGTGCACATGTGCAGACATGTCCTTCTTCCAGACACCACGCAGACATGTCCCCTACACAGGGCATGCCTGAACACCTAGGGACTCTGTGACTGTTAGTACTAATAGCCAGGAGATCCAGGATGATTGGGTGTCATCTCTGCATAGAGACCAAAGTCAGTGGACACACAGAGAGAGCCGCGATCATCCCCTGGAACCCTGAAGTGAACACAGGATCCTCAGCCCTCAGGCTTCACATAGAATGCCACAATGTTACTGACCACTTGGCTCATGAGTCCACTAGATTCTGGAATGACCACTGTTGACTACTTTTTCATTGGTATTGTTTTTGTTATTGGTGATTCAGGAAGAGACTCCAGATGCATCAAGAAACTCATGAGCTCATTAGCTAAACCTTAAACTTTCATACACCACAGTCTCCAGCTCACAGTAAACAAATCAGTCCCCCCCCTTTCAGAGAGCTCTTTCATCAATCATTCAATAAACTACAACTGTGGACATATGAATGTACGGATATGTGCATGTTCCTATGTGTGCAAGTGTACATGTGTGCATGAACGTGTGGTGAGCAGATGAAAACTTCCAGTGTCTTTCTTCGGGGGAGGAGGGAACTTTCTTCCTATTTAGCCAGGATCTCTCACTGGTAAGGAGCTCCCCAATAAGACTAGGCTAACTTGCTAGTGAAACCCAAGGATGACTCCCATCCCCATATATTTTAAGATCAGATTAGTCCTCACTAAAAATTTACTGGCCTCGTGCATCCCCAAGAAGTCTTCAACATATTTCAATATATTTTACATAGCATAGGAGGAGGACCTTGCAGACAGTGGTTCCTAATGACAAGTAGTAAATTTAAGGCAGGGGCCTGTAGACTGTAGTGAATAATTAACAGAAATGTGTGTAGCTCAAGGGCATTTGTAGACTGGGGGAGTCACAAAAGCTGTGAGTATAGGGAGTAGGACAGTATAGACTGTGTGGTTATGTGAGCAGCAAGCAGAGAATGTATGAGTAGGGAACTATAGACTCTCACACGGAGTGACCATTGCTAAATATATCCTAATGGGGTTATAGTCTGTGGAGAGGAATGAATGGCAGTGAAATTAGAAATAATACACTGTAAAGTGTGGTGGGGTAATTAACTGTGAATGTAGGAATAGCATGTTGTAGTGTGCAGTGTGATGACCAGCATTAAGTGTGGGAGAAGATTTGCTGCAGAATGTGGGTAGAAATGATAAGCAGGAAGTGCAGGAAAAGGGTGTATTAGTCTATGGGGTTGGATGGCCAGCAAGGAATGTAGAAAGAGGTGCTGTATTCTGTGGGGGGCCTTGACCAGCAAAGGAGTTAGGAGAACTGTCTTGTAGGACAGGAGTGGGGCCATCATCAGATCAGTGAGTGTTAGAACGGGATCTCTGCAGAATGTGGGAAAATATTACAACCAGGAAGGTGGAAGGAACAGCGAGTGGGGAAGGAGGTTTCTGTATCCTGTAGTGTGGGGTAATGAGCCCTGAATATAGGAGAGAGGACTTATGCACAAGCTTTAGACTGTTTGGTGTGCTCAACATCAGGAAATGTACAAGCAGGATGCTGTAGGCTGTGAGGGTCAATGAAAAACCTTGAATCTGCGAGAGGAAACTGTAGACTTCAAGGGGAAATGCAAACCTGAGTGGGGTGAAAGGGCACAGCTGACTGTGGGATGGATAAAGTGATCAACAGTGAATGTCTGAGGAGGACACTGTAAACTGTGGGGATAATGAAGGGTAGAGCATGTGGGAGAAGAACACTGTCAATCGCGGGATGGAGTGCAGGCAGCAAGTGTAAGGGGAGGGAACTGTAGACTGTGGGTGGGGTAAGGCTGTGAATGTGGGAGGAGGGTGTGTAACCTGTCAGGAGAAATGACCACTGGTGAATGTTGGTGGAAGGCCCTGCAGTGCAAGGGGAGTGATTAAATATACTGAATGTAGAAAGAGGGCACTGCAGATGGTCTGGTGTGTTGAGTAGCAGTAAGACAGGAGAGTCTTGTATACTATATGTGGGGTGACCAGCAGTGAATATAGGAGGAAAGCCATGTAGATTCTGGGAAATCATGAGAAGCCATAGGCGTGAGGAGAGTGTAGACTGTGGGGTTGGGCCAATAGTGAATGTAGTGAGATGGTGCTGTAGTCAGTACATTGGGTTGAACAGCATTGAATTTAAGATGGTGTTATAGAAAGATAGCCACTTAGACAATCAGAAATAATGGAAGTTTGAGGAGGGCGATACATATGGTCTTGTGGAGTGAACATAAATGAACGTACCAAGAGGGAACTGTGCAATGTGAGGAGTAATGATAAGCAGTGAGTGTAGGGGGAGAACCACTAGACTGTGGGTTCATGTACACAACAGAGGGTGTGACAGTGCTCTATATACTGCTATGTAAAGTGTAAACATAAGTGGAGGGTGTTCTAATACAGGAACTCCTTCTACCACATTCCCTGCTGATCATCTCACCCCACACACTACCATATTCCCCTCTCAAAATTGCTGCTTTTCATTCCACATGCATTCTACAGCGAGCCTTCTCCCACTAGCACTGCTGGCCACCACTATAGAGATTACAATACCAGCCTGCTACTTTCACTGCTGGTAACCCCTCCTCACAGATTACAATTCTCCTATACAAACTAATTACATAAATACAATATAATCCTATATAATTACATTTCTCCTATGGTCACTGTTGATCTACCCACCACACACTGTACGGCACACTTATATATTCACTGCTGATAACCACATTTTACACTGTTTTCCTTCCATATTTGGTGTCTTTAATCACCCCATCACAGAGTACAGCCTCATTATCCCAAACTCATTAATATGCACCCCACCTAAGAGCCTTCAATTTTACATTAATATATTCACTGCTGGTCACCTCACTCTACAGTCTATTCCCTACATCTGTAAGTGCCATTCAAGTACACTTATGGATTTTAATTACTCACTACACTCTACAGCTCCCAGCTCTAAATTCACTACTTGTAATTAGGAACACTTGTCTGCTAGGTCTTCCTGCTATACTCTTTTCTGATTACTTCCTACCACAGTCTACAGCAACACCCTTCTCCCTCATGGTTACTCATTACTCTCTATAGCCTATTGGGTATTGACCTTCCCCTCTATAATGGTAACACACCCAACAGTCTATAGTACACTCCGCCCACACACACTGGTTTTCATCACTGACCATGACCTATTGGATGTTCCTTCTCCATTCATGGCTCGTCATTCAACACCACATATTACAGTACCCTCCTTTCTCACTCACTACCATTCTCCCCCTGCCTCAGACTATAGCGTCAACCTCTTAATTCATTACCAGAAACCACACTGTGGTCTGTAGTTGTGACAAACCTCAGAGAATCGTGTGTGGGAACTTTTAACCTCTGGGGTGGTGTAACTATTAGTGAATGTAAGATGATGGAGCAGTATCTTGTGGGGAGGAATGCAAAGCATGAACATTGTAAAATAGTGCTATAGAATCTAGGCTGTGGTGATCTGCAGTTATTACAGGAAAATCTTATACACTGTGTAGTGGTGTGTCCAGCAGTGACTGTAGGGGCAAGGCCATGTAAACTGTGGGGAATAATGAAAAGCAGGAAGTGTGGGAAGGGGACAATGTTGACTGAAAGATTGGGTGCCCTGCAGTGAGTGTTGAAAGGTGCTGTAAATTGAGTGATGCATTGACCAGCCATGGGGGAGAGAGGATTATTAGTAGTGTGGAATGTGGATAGAAGTGAAAAAGCGGGAGTGTGATATCCGGTGAGATGATGAGCAGTGTGTAGGAAGATGACCCTGTGGACTGTGACAGTTAAGAAGCAGTGAGTGTGGGAGAGGGATGCTGTAGCCACTGGGGTAATGTGACCTGCTTGAATGTAGAAAGAGGACAGAACAGACTGTGGAGAATAAGGGATGCAATGGTTAAGTCTGCGTCAACTTGATCTGTTTAGGAATCCACAGACATTCCTCATAAGTAATTTTTTTGAGGTTGCTTCCAGGAAGGATTAACTAAAGGAGGAATCCTTACCCAAGGGTGAGCCCTTCCCCCAGAGTGGGCAGCCCCTCTGGGGAGGGGCTTTACCTAAGGAAGTTCTGGGAAGGAAATTATCCCTTCCTCCCACCTGGCTGCCTGTGCTGCTTGCTGCTTACTAGCATGGACTGAAGAGCAGCATGCTTGAAGAGCAGCATCTCTCCAGGGAGCCTCCAGGCCTTCTGTGCCAGATTAGGACTACTGAGGCATCCACCCTCATGGACTGAGCAGCTACTGGGTTCCTTGACTCTGAGGCCTGCAATTTACTATTTTTGGACTGCCATAAACTAATCTGATAAATTCCCCTAGGATACAATTCATTCTATAGGTTCTGTTTTTGTAGAGAACCCTAACTAATACAAGGAAAAACAGTGAAATTCAAAGGAGTATGCTACATACTGGATGGTGGAGTGATCAACAGTGAATGTACCAGGAGATAAATGTACAATGTGAGGAGTAATGAAAAGCAGTGAGTGTGGGAGCAGGATCCCATAGACTGTGGGGTGGCTTGACAAGCAGTGAATGGAGGATAAAAATATTGCAGAATTTGAGGTTGTGATATGTCTCTCAATGTGGGAAAAGTGTCTTCTTCTCTGAGGAGAATAATGTTTAGTAATAGCGATGAATATTTGCAAATGTCACTGTAGTTGGTGGGCCTGATTTCCAGTTATGAAAGTAGAAGTTTTGTGGACTGTGGGGTGGGATCACCAGCAATAAATTTAAGAAGAGTGCCCTTTTCCTGTAGGGAATAATAAAGCTACTTAGTATTTTAGGAGTGTGTTGTGCACTGTGGGGTATGGGAACTTGCATTGAATGTTACCTGAGGGTGTTGCAGTCTGTAGACATCAATAAAAAGCAGTGAATGTGGAAGGAGGATGTTGAATCATTGTGGTGTGTGATAACCAGAAATGAATATGAGAGTGGATGATGGTCAAAAATGAAAACAAATATAAGGGAGTGTGCTACATATTGTAAGGTATTATGACAACCAATGAATGTCGCATGAGGGCATGGTAAGCAATGAAATTATGGACGTGTGGGAGGAGTACAATAGAGACTTTGGGTTGCAGTAACTTACAGTGATAATATGTGAATGGTGATATATCTTGGAGGGTAATAAAAACAGGTGTTGTTGAAGTGTATGCTCTATATAGTCGATGGGATGATCAGCAAAGAATGCAAAAACAGAGACTTGTAGACAGTGGGGAGTAGTTAAATCACAGAGTTTTTAGGAAGTGTGCTGCGGACTGTTGGGTGGACTGATTGGTAGTCATTATGTGAGGATTGTCCTGTAGACTGTGGAGAATAATAAAAATCAGTGAATGTGCAAAGAAGGCAGACACTAGAGACTGTATTGTATATTCATTAACAGTGAATATCACAGATTTCTGTACACTGTGTAGTGGGGTAACCCACAGAGAATATAGAAGGATGACCATGTTGACTGGGGGCATTAATAAAAATCAGTGTGTGTGGGAGCAGGCATTGTAGACTGTTGGATGTGGATACCAGAATTGAATATAGGAAGGGAATGCAGTACAATATAGAACAGTGAATGTAGGAGGAACATTCTCAAATCTTTGTGTTTGGTGTCCATGGTGCTATATTCTCTAAGGTAGAGATAGCAGCAGTGAATAGGAGAAGTGTGTTGTGGTCTGTGGGGTGATGTGAGAAGATGTGAATGCAGGAGGAGTTGGCTGTATCTGTGCAGTAAGGTGAATAACAGGAAATTTGGGGGGAGGGATGCTACAGAATGTGTGTGGAAACAAAGAGTTTGGAGTTTTGTAGGTCAGAGCTTTAGAGGTTGAGCCCAGTGTATCAGCAGTTAAGGATAGGAAGATGGCCCTGTGGAGTTAAGAGACCAGGAGTTGCTGGAAGAGGAGAGTGCTATAAACTATGTGGTATTTTGTAGGGCACAGCAGTGAATGTAGCAGGAGGATCCCAGAGACTGACAGGAGTAATATAGAGAGAGACTATAACACATGGAGGGCTTGGTAGCCCAGAGGTAGTAATAAACCTAGTGATTTAGGGAGGAGAGAGAGCTCTAGACTGTGGCGTAGAGTGCACAACAGTGGATGTAGGAAGAGGAGATTGTAGACTGAAGGCAGTAGTATATGAAGAGAGTATAATGGATGGAGGTCTTTGTTGACTGAAGGTACCAATAAACCTAGTGAGTTTGTGAGGAGACAGCTGTGTGGTGAAGTGGCATGTAGTGAATGTAGAAAGAGGACCCTGTAGACTACGGGGAATAATATGGAAACAATGACTGTGGGAGGAGTGATTTGAAAACAATGAGGAGGGGTAGTCAACAATGAATCTATAAGGTGATGGTTATGCATCTATAAGGTGTGGCATTCCTGGTATAGCTGACCCACTGTGTATATTAGTACCTATCCAAATCTCATAAAAGCCACATGGGCGTAGAAGTTTAAATGGTTACTGTTTTCCCAGCTAGAAAAAGAAAATCAACCTTTCATATTCTTTCATTTTTCATAATTCCTACCATATTTTCAGTTTACATATCTCTCAAGAAAGTCTGAGATATCATAGCTCATGCTAAAGATAGCTGTCAGATGCCTGACAAATTGCTACCAACATGACACTTCATAGACTTTTCTAGAATCTTCTGCTCTCCTGTACTCTGCCAAGTATATTTGTCATGTTTCATTGAGTGAAAAACCTATGCCACTTTGGCAATGAGAATAACATTGACCAAAGATTTCCCAGAAGGGACTTGGGAATAGATAAGATAATCCCATTTCTCCATTTGAGCATCTGTGCAGAAATCACAGAGTCCATTGTATAGGAGGGCTGGTGAGGATAGGGTTAAAACTTGTAATAAAAAAGAACAGGGCTGAGGGAGAATCCTTTCCTTCCTGAAGCAGAACGTGCTGTTATACTTGATCATTCTTGGTATGCTCAGATACCCTTGGGGTATGACATAGAATAGGTCAATACCATAGCCATTCAAGAATGGCTTAGTTTGATAGGTCATCTCCATTTTGAAGTGTGTGTGTGTGTGTGTGTGTGTGTGTGTGTGTGTGTAGGTCAGGTGGGAAGGAGGGGAAGTCACAAAATCTGTGGGGAACTGGGGTCCCTTGAGAGAGGGGAGGAGCGGGAATGGCAGGTATCCATGAGAGAGGGGAAGACACAAGGACAGCTGGGGTCCTGAAGAGAAGGGAAGGCTGGTGGGTCCTGGTGGGTGGTGGTCCAGGAAAGAGTGGAAGACAAGGGGACCCTGGAGGTCCAGGAGACAGGGGAAGGCATAAGGTCTGCAGGGGTCCCAGACAGAGGCTAAGGGAGAAGCCTTTGTTTTCTGCCTCATCAGCACCTGTTATACTTGATCATTCTATGGTATGTTTAGATAACCTTGGGGTATGACACATAAAATAGGTCATTTCCATAACCAAGAATGACATAGCTCTCTAGGTCCATCTCTCTCTCTGTGTGTGTGTATGTGTGTGTGTGTGTGTGTGTATGCACACCTGCGTGCAGGCCAGGTAATAATACCGGGTGTCCTCCAATGACACGCTTCCAACTAATTTCCCTGAGACAGACTATTGTCACTGAAGCAGGAGCTCCACACACTTTCAGTTAAGCATGATGATTAAGTAGCTCCAGTGATCTTGTGTGCACCCCACCCAATGCTGGGGGTACAGCAAATGTAATCATGTCCACCTCTGTAGAAGGGTCCTGGGCCTCCAACTCAGTGCCTTGTGCTTGTTCAGCAAGTATTCTTGCCCTCTGAGATATCTGGTCAGTTCCTGTAAGGATTATCTTTTATATTGATATTGTACACATGTATGTGCATCCAACGCAACACCACCCATTTTACAGGGGCCATGGGGCTTGAACTTGGGTCTTTAGGTTTGCAAGGCAATTTACCCTCTTCATTCATGGTCTCCAGTACTGGCTACAGTTAGAGAGTGCCCTCAGACATTCAGAATGGTTAGTACATCACACACATTATACAACCCCCTTCCAAACTCATAGCTTTTCATTACTCCAGCGCATGTATAGGGTTCTCCTCTTATACACACTCCCAGTCACCCCACTCCACAGTCTAGAGCATATGCTCAACACACTCAGGCTTGTTTCTCATGTGGTTGGTGGGCTTGCAGGAGAGAGGGGAAGGGGTTGAGACCCTGGCTGCCAGGGGTTGGGGGTGGAGGAGGTCCAGGAAAGAGGGCCAGGAGCATGGAGGGTGGGGGTGTGGGAGAGAGGGGAAGGCACATAGTCTGCTGGGATCTGGGAGAGAGGGGAAGGCGCGTGGGTCCAGGATAAAGGGGAAGGTGCTATCTCTGAGAGTCCCTGAGAGAGGGGTAGGAGCACAGGAATGGAATGGCTGGGCTCTGGGAAAGAGGGGATAGCATGGGGTTGCATGGATCCCAGGAAGAGGGGAAGGCGCTGGGACTCAGGTCGGCGGGGTTTCTGAAGAGAAAGGAAGGTGCATGAGGGCCTCTGGGGTCCTGGAGGGAAAGGTACACAGTCTGGGGGGTAGAGAGGAGAAGGCATGCATACCCTGGTGGCCTGAGTCTGGGATAGAGGGTTAGGCACACAGTCTGCAGGGGTCTTGGAAGCAGGGGAAGGCAAGTGGGCCTTGGTTGGGTTGTGACCCAGAGAGGGGAAGGCACAGGGATGGTGGAGGAGGAAGTATGAGAGAGCTTGGAAGGCGTGCTGGGGAAGGTTGGCCCGGATCCTGGAGAGAGGGAGCGGCAATAAGGTCTTCAGAGGTTGCTGAGAGACCACAAGGAGTTCAGGACCAGGCTGTCAAGAGTCAGAGAGAGAGGGGAAGATGCACTTGCCTTGGTTGGGGTGTGCCCCAAAGAGAAGGAAAGGCATGGGGACAGCTGGATTCAGGGAGAGAGGGAGTGGAGTTTGGTCCCTGGTCTGTGGGTGGTCCTTGGGAGGGGAGAAGGCATGCATCCCCTGGTTTCCATGGGTCCTAGAGGGAGAGGAAGGGGTGCAGGCCCGGGTGGGCGGAGGTCCCTGAGAGTGGGGAAGGCACAAGGACCAGAGAGATCCAGTTCTGAGGGGAAGGCTGGAGAACAGCGGGGTGTAGAGAGAGGGGAGGTAGCTTGGGCCCCAGTGTGGGGAAGGCGATGTCTGAGTGGGTCAGAAATGGGGGGTGGCGCGGGGTGTCTGAGGGACCGGAAGGACCTAGGGCCCCGGAAGGTGGTGGTTCCAGAGAAAGGGGAAGGCATGCAAGACCAGGTCAGCCTGGCCCGGGGTCATCCCTTTCTCCCGGACCATCGAAGTACCAGCGCCCTCCCATCTTTCTGAATCCCTCCTCCTGTGCTCCTTGCCCTCTCTCCGGATCCCCGCCTACTGTGTGCCTTCCCCTCTCTCTAGATCCCAGCAGTCCGCAAGTCTCCTCCTCCTCACCCAGACCACCTCAGACTGTGTGCCTTCCCCTATTCCTGGACCCCCGCCCAACCGAGTCCTCAGGCCTTCCCCTCTCTCCAGGAAGTGGCAGACCATGCACCTTCCCCATAACCCAGGCTTTCTTGGGCCTTTTGTCTCTCCAGGACACCATCCCCCTCTGCTCCTTGCACAAGCCTTCCCCTCTCTCCAGGACTCCAGCCAACCTGGTCCTGTGTGACTTCCCTTCTCCCTAGACCTCCATGCTCAGTTATGCGCCTTCCCATCTCTCCCAGACCCACACCCAATGGGGTGTAAGTGCCTTCTCTCTCCAGGACCCCTGGGAACCCGGGCGGACATTCTATTAGAAAACCTTGTACATTTACTGCTGGTCTACAGAGCTGATCTATCCCTGCTTTTTTTTTTTTTTCTTCATTATGTAGTTTTTTATTTTAGATGAGTAGTATTGTTAAAAAAAAAAAAAAAAAGTTCACCTGGGGTGAAATCCATTTTTAAAAAAAACAGCATCAGTCTCAGTACACAGTTAATGAATTGGCTGAAACAAGATTAACCAAATGACAGTCCAAGTTATCCACAGGAGCTTTTCACATTAAGCCATTAGAGAGAAAATAAAATATGTTTCAACACACAAGTAGGTTAATTCGATGGAAAAGCTAGAGTTCCCATCAGTACCCCTGCTTTTAATTACTGCCCAGTCTATAGAACATAAATCCCATAGTCATTGATAGTCACCCAGCCTCAGAGTGACAGCTCCTTATTCCTGATTCACTGCTGGTCACCTCACACCTTAGTGCACACTGTCAGGCTGCCAGAGGTCCCATAACTTCTGCTACTTGCACATGACTGATGCCCTGTTACAATTTCACTACAACAATCTACACTGGCACCTGTGCTCTGCATGAAGACAGGTACAGAGGACAGGTCAGTGCCCCATGAATTAGGGCATCAGGGTTCAGTGTGTCTTGGAAGTCAAGGCAAAATGAGGAGGGGCACTGTGGCCCCTCTGCTATTCTACTGCATGAGGCCAGTTAGCTGACAAGAAGTCATCACACAGCATGGCTGTAGGCCCAGAGATGCCATGAGCCAGTCAGGTGAGAGGTTAGAAGGACTAGAGGATCCTCAACTAATCATTCAGAGTCTTCCCCACCCTCATGGCTTGATGTCAGCTCTTCGTCTCATTGATTTTTTAAAATTATTTTCCTAGTTTCCAGTTCATTAATTTCTGCTCTAATCTTGATTATTTCTTTCTGCTTGGAGCTCTTTGGTTTGGAGACGTCTTTATTTTCCAGAGCCTTTAGGTATAAAGTCGGGTTATTGATTTGTGATCTCTCCAGTCCCAACCCAGTATTCTTTTAAACATATGTATTATTCAGTTTTCTATCATTATAGCAAAATAACTAAAATGAGAAAGTGCAATGATTGATTCTGGCTCCCAGTTTTAAGGCTTCAGTTGAAGGACTGGGCTGTGGATTTCCAGAAGACATGCTGGCACTGTGGGAAGCACATGTCAAGGTAAAATTCCCACCTTGTAGTCATGCATCAAAAGGAAAAGGGCTCCTATAATTCCATTCAAAGGCATGCTGCCAGTCACCTAAGGACCTCCTAATGGGCCCCACTTCCTAAATATTATATATCCTTCCAAGAGCATCACTCTAGGGACACTTTGATTTCTGCAAGAAACTATCCAAACCACAACAATAGATATTTATAAGCATTATAATGTGGTAACTACATAAGCACACTGTGGATAATAATACCACAAAAAACAAATATAAAACAGAATGTTCAATAATCACACATTGTCGAAATGCACATGCATTTCTTTCAATATTAGGAAAGCGAGATCTGGGGTTTCAGCTCAGTAGTGCTGCCCTAGCAAGTTCAAGGCCCTCAGTTTTATGGCCAACACCACACATACAAACACATTCAACTGGGAAAGAAAAAACAAAAGCACAATATCATCTTTGTAAAATGGTGATTTGTTTTTCCTTTCCCAACTTTGTATATTATCTAAACATTCAAGTAAATAACTAGTAAACTATTTCATAAAATTAGATCTAAAATATGATGTCTTATATGTTTTTAAAAACTGAAGCCAGACATGTTGGAGCATGCCTTTAATCCCAGCACCTGGGAGGCAGAGGTAGGAGGATCACTGTGAGTTCCAGGCCAGCCTGGGAATACAGACTACTTTTTGACTACTTCCAAAAAAAAAAAAAAAATAGGGCTCAGCTAGGCATGGTGGCACACACCTTTAATCCCAGCATTTTGGAGATAGAAGTAGGATTGCTTTGAGTTCGAGGCCACCCTGAGATTACACAAGTGAATTCCAGGTCTGCCTGGGCTAGTGTGAGGACCTACCTCGAAAAACTAAAAAATAAAAATATGTATATAGGTTTAGAGAGATGACAGAGTGGTTAGTGATTAAAACACTTGTCACCAAAACCAAAGACCCAGGTTTGATTCCCTAGTATCCACTTAAAGTAAGATGTACAAGGTGGTGCATGATACATGTGTCTGGAGTTCATTTGGAGTGGCTAGAGGCCCTGGCGTGCCCATTCTCTGTATTTTTCTATCTACCTCCTTCTCATGCTCTTTAACATAGATAAAGAAATGAATAAAATAAAAATTAAATAATAAAATTATGAAGTTCAAAAAAAATATTCCATTGATCCAGGTTATAAACTACAAAACTCACTTACTGATTCCTTCCTATGTGCAAAAATCTTTTTCCCATAAGGATTTTTTAAAAAAATGAATAAGATAGGGATGTTGCATAACATTTAATGACCTTATAAATCAGTTATAAAGTAACAGAAACTAATTATTTGAAGGAAAAATATCATTCCACTTGACGTTTGCCCAATGCTAATGATGCTCTCTGAAATGTTTAATGAAAATTCAAGAATATCTGGTTGTGTTTAAATTATTTTTAAAATATGGTATTTGCTTCACCTCTAGGTCACAGAAAATTCTTTAAAATATATAGAATAGCTCTCATATAACCATTATCTTAAAACTTTATTTATTTCTAAGAAGACAGAGAGGCACACAGAGAGAGAAAGAGAGAGAGAGTGAGAAAGAGAGAGGGAGAGAGAAACACAGAGAGAGAATAGGTGTGCCGGGTATCTAGCTACCACAGATGAACTCTAGATGCATGTTCCACTTTGTACATCTGGCTTTATGCGTGTCTAGTGGACTCGAACTCCATATGAATTTTGAAATCAATGCTTTTCCATATCAATTTTGAGATCAATTTTTCTATCTCTATGAAGAACAATGTTGGGATTTTGATGGGAATTGTATTAAATCTGTAGATTGCCTTTGGAAAGATTGCCAACTACACAATGCTAATTCAAAAAACTAACTTTTCGTTTCATCAATTTTCTTAATTGCTTTCCTAATTTCCAATTCATTAATTTCTGCTCTGATCTTAATTATCTCTTTCTTTCTGGAGCTTTTTGGGTTGGATTTTTCTTGCTTTTCTAGTACCTTTAGGTGAATGGTTAGGTTATTGATTTGGGATTTCTCTCTCTTTCTATGAAGAGATTTAGTGCTATGAACTTTCCCCTGAGGACTGCCTTCATTGTATCCCATAAGCTTTGGTACGATGTGTTCTCATTGTCATTCATTTCTAGAAATTTCTCTATTTCATTTCTTACTTCATTCACTACCCATTTATTGTTTAAAAGTGTGCTGTTCAATTTGAAGGAGCCAATGGGATTTCTGGTGGGTGTTTTGTTTTTAATTTCTAGCAATATAGCATTGTGATCTGATATCATGCAGGGGATTATGTCACTATTCCTAAGTATATGGAGGCCAGCTTTGTGACCCAGTATATGATCTATTTTAGAGAAGGTTCCATGTGCTGCTGAGAAGAATGTGTAGTCCATGGATTTGGGGTGGAATATATTATAGATGTCAATTAGGTCTAAATGTTCTATGGTTTTGTTGAGCTCTCTTATTTCCCTGTTGAGTTTCTGTTTGGATGATCTGTCTATTACTGATAATGATGTATTGAAGTCACCAAATATGATGGTGATGGTTGTTATTTCTGTTTTATTGTTGATTAGGTTTTGTTTTATGAATTGTAGTGCACCTGTGTTTGGTGCATAAAGATTGATGATTGTAATATCTTCTTGCTAGATTGTTCCCTTGATCAGTAGGAAGTGGCCTTCTTTGTCTTTTTTGATTATTTTTGGTTTGAAGTCTACTTTATCAGATATTGGTAAGGCTACACCTGCTTGCTTGTTTTCCACCCTTTCACCCTGAGGAGGTGTCTGTCTTTAGTGGTGAGGTGGGTTTCCTGAAGACAACAGATTCAGGGGTCTAATTTTCTGATCCAACCTGTTAGCTTTTGTCTCTTGATGGTGAATTAAAGCCATTTATATTTAGCATAATGACTGTGAGGTTTGATTTGATCCTTGCCATATTATGTTGGTTTATGTGGTTTGGTGTTTCAACAGACTTTGAAGTTTTTTGTGCCTTCTCTGAGTTAGGTTATTGTGATCACCTTCTGGTAGGTACTTGAGGTTGATTATTTGATTCTTCTGTGTGGAGAATTTCCTGAAATACTCTGTAGGTTTGGTTATGTGTTCATATAGTTGTAAAGTTGAGTTTTGTCATGGAAATTTTGTCTTTCACCATCTATTATGAGGAATACTTTTGCTGGGTAGAGTCTTTTGGGTTGGAAGCCATAGGTTCTTAGAGTTTGCAGTGTTCCATTCCAGGCCCTTCTGGCTTCCAGGGTTTCCATTGAGAAGTCTGAAGTGATTCTGATGGTGTTACCTTTAAATGTGATGTGCTGTTTTTCCTAGCTGCTTTTAGGACTTTTTCTTATCAATGTTTAGAGTCTTAATGAAAATATGGCTTGGAGAGTTTATCCTTTGGTCCAATCTGTTTGGAATTCTGTTAGCTTCTTGTATCTTGATGTGCCTTTCTTTTGAGAGAGTGGGAAAGTTTTCTTCAATTATTTTGTTGAATAAGCTCTCCATGTCTTTGGTGTGAATTTCTTCCCCTTCTGGTATTCCCATGATCTGAATGTAAGGACGTTTGAGGGTGTCCCACATTTCCCTCATGTTCTCTTTATAGAAGTTCTTGAACTTATTGAAGCTTTTGCACTCTCGAACTGTTTCTTCTGTTTTGTCTTCTAGATCTGAGTTTCTATTTTCCACATGGTTGTCAATATTCTTGAGACCCTCTAAGGAGTTTTGACTTGTTCAATTATGTTTGCATTTTCTACTACTTTTCTATGTATGGTTTTCATCCCTCTGTTAAGTTCTCTTTTCACATCATTTTCTGATTTTCTTCATGCTTCTTGGAATTCCTCCTTGCAATTCTGTCTTCATGTAGCATAGGTTTTTTAAGTCCTCCTTTTTTTTTTTTTTTTTTGCTTTCCTTTATATCATTTAACTGTGTTTGGACCCCTTCTATTTTCTTATCTATTAGGTCTAGTCTACTAATGGCAGCATCCACACAATTATCAGACCTTTGCTGCTTTTGTGCAAGTTCTACCAATAGCTTGGGCAGGGTTGTATTACTCATAACTTCCCTTTGGGTTTCTGATCCTATTGTTTCTTCTATATATATATATTGGTTTTTCAAGTTAGGGTCTCACTCTAGCCCAGACTGACCTGGAATTCACTATGGAGTCTCAGGGTGACCTCGAACTCATGGGAATCCTCCTACCTGTGCCTCCCAAGTGCTGGGATTAGAGGTGTGCGCCACCACGCCAGGCTCCTCTTCTATATTTTGATTAGACACTTCCATGATAGGGCTGGGAGATCTTATTGGATTTACTTGCATTTGATTTTTTATGCTATTTCTTTTGTGTTGTGGTCTGCCCATCACAGTATGTGGTCCAGATGCCCATGGGAGGTGGTGCAGCATCACAGGGGGTGGAGATGGTCATGGGGCAGCTGTGGAGTTTAGGAGTGGCTGTGTGGTGTCTTGACAGAGAGTGAGGGTCAAGACTAACTTGGGGGCAGGGTGGAGACAATTTGGTCTGAATTTGCAGGTGGCAGGTGAAGGGGCTAAGCATTGCAGGTCTGAAGTCCAGCTGGTTGGGGCTGGAGCACAGCAGAAGGGGTCAGATTTCCCATGGGGGCATGGCCAAGCAGTTGGATCTGATGTCCCGGGGTGGGGGCTGGTGCAGAGGCGGGACCAAGCAGAGTTGGTGTTAGAAAGACACCTGGCCCTGAGAATTTTAGAGGGTAAAGGGGCAGGGTGGAGGGAGCTGTTGCTGTGGGCTGCGGTGGAGCACATGGGGGTGGCAGGTGTGGGGCCTAGCAGAGCTGTGCAGAACAGGTCTGAAGTTGCACACTGGAGATATCACAAACTTGGGGTGGAGCAGAGTTCAGGGGGTCAGAATTCACTTGGGGGTGGGGCCGAGTGGGTTGAATCTGAAGTCACAGGGCAAGGGCAGAGCCAAGGAGAGTGGGTGGAAGCCAAGGGGTTGTTGGGGCAGAGTGCAGTGATTCCAAAGTTGGGGAAGGCAGGGTGAAGAGGAATGGGGGGGTGTGAGGGGTGTCTGAAGACACATAGGGGATGGGGGAAATCTGTAACCTCGCTAGCAGTGGTGGATCCCAGCAATCGCTTGTGCCTGGCTGTGCAGATGGAACTACTGACCTGGGTCTCCTTGCCTGCAGTTATTGAGAAAGTAGCCTGAGGCTGGGACTCTGGTTAGGATGGATGCTTGGGGTGATTGGGGGACTAATGGGTTACCCAAGAGCATGGGAATCAGCTGATTCCCTTTTTTGACCCTCAGCACCCTCCCACTGGCTATCTATTAGAGATTGCTCTCCCCTAAATGTCCCAGTGACCCTTTGGTTCCTTGCCTCTCCTTCCCAGTTGTGGCAGTTTAGGCAGATGCCATGTTGAACCGAAGTCTAGAATATTCTTTAGCACAAATATTTATATACTCCTTGTAACCAAAATTACTCAAGACCCATTTCACTTCACATAAACTATTTTAGCTCTGATTTCATTCTACTGTACATGACTGTTTAAGTGACAATCTCTACTAGCCTGCAGGATCTTCGAAGTAAACTACTCTTTACTTTTTAATTGAATTGATAACCAGCAAATCCCCACAGGTTTGTCACATGACTTAAATAATACTTTTATTTCTGTAAATAAACCTGCAAGTAATTTTGCAACAACAACAAAAAGTTTACACACTGAAGAGATGGCTTACTGGCTAAGGCATTTGCCTGTAAAGTCAAAGGACCAAAATTCATTTCCACAAGACCCACATAATACACATGCAAGGTGGTGCCTGCTTCTGGAGTTTGTCTGCAGCAGCTGAAGGCGCTGGCATGCCCAATCTCTCTATATATTATTTTCTCTTTTTCTCCCTCTCAGGTAAATAAATAAATAAAAATAAGTTTACAGCACAAAAGCAAGTGAAATTAGAATTCAAATCCAAGGCCTCAAACAATAAATTCCAGCATTTTCTTTTGTTTTGAGGTAGGAATTTGCTATGGCCTAGGCTAACCTGGTATTCATTTTGTAGTCTCAATCTGCCCATGAACTCCTAAATCTGCCTCTCAAGTACTGTGATCAAAGGTGTGTTCCACCACGCCCAGCTAAATTCTAACATTTTTTTTCACCACCTCAATAGATATTACAAGTAAGTAGTGGCCAGTTGTGTGAGAACTATGTCTTATAGAAGCTGTTTATAGTTGTAAGGTAACAATTCATTCATAAAAATGAATTACAAAGAATTACAATAGTAAATGCTCTTTAAAGACTAAGACATTTGAACCTAAAGGTCATTTCTTCCTTCTAAATATACATGTAGGTTGTGTTATAGGGCACTCCTTTATTCCCAGTACTTTGGGAGGTAGAGATAGGAAGATCACTATAAGTTCAAGACCACCCTGATGAATAATGAATTCCAGGTCAGTCTGGGCTAGAGTGAAACCTTACCTGGAAAACCCCCCAAAATGTAAAAAAAAAAAATAATTAAATAGTCATTTAGTTACTACTATGACAATATCAATAAGTATGTAAGAGTTTACCTTTTACTTCTTTTTTTTTTTTTCTTGGTTTTCTGAGGTAGGGTCTCAGTCTAGTCCAGGCTGACCTGGAACTCACTATGTAGTCTCAGGGTGGCCTCAAACTCACAGGGATCCACCTACCTCTGCCTCCTAAGTGCTGGGATTAAAGGCATGCACTGCCAAGCCCGGCTTACCTTTTATTTCTTTATCATGATATTTATTTTAGTCCAAAGTTCCTTAAAGTCATTAGATACGTCTGCAGAACCAGGGCTTCCACAATCGGTTCCATAGATGTTCATCTTAATAGGCTCCACTCTTGTGTCTGTTTTAGGTTTTCTGACCTTCCCTATTAATTATATAGGAGAGAAGTTGTCTTTAATAGCAGAAATATCTGAAATGGCAGATTGTAACATAAATCAATTGTCCATTCATCCCTACTCCTCTCCTTATGTCTCTCCCTCCAGAGAAATCCCCTTTCGAATTTCCCATCTTTCCATACCCATCCTTATGTGCCAGTACTGTCTCTGGGTACCTGGGCGGATGTAAACTGATCACACAGTACAGCATACAGTTTGAAGTGGAGCCAGGGTCTCCACTGGAGTCAAGCCCAGTTCTGACTTTACTCCGAGATTTTATTGAGAGTTTAAGGCAGTAAAAGCTATGTGGAGACTAGGCCAAACTAAAAAATGTTTACTACTTTTCCCATAAGACTGACACAAGTTGTTGACTCATGTTTACCATATTGGAGAAATCTTTGGAGAACCTGTGTCCTAGGAGCTCCACCCAAGGCACATAGTTGCCATGTCTCCAGGCCTACACTGTGCAAAGATTACACTTTTGTGGATAAGCATGATAACCACATCTCTTCTTTTAATTTAATTTTTTCTTTCAAAAGAAATCTTACAAACCAGGCATGCCATTTTTAGTAAGTATTACGTATTCCTATTCCTCCTCCTGTACAAAGAACAAAGTACAGATAATTGATCTAGTGGCCACCAAAGTGGAATACCAAGTGCTTGAAAACCTGGTGGATGGATAACATCAAGAAAACCTCTTGGCAAGATCCTGGTACCAAGATGTCTTTTCGATATTATTTCCTAAGGCAAGCATTGCTTGATTAATTTGGTCCCTTATTTGATTAACATCTGTAGCAATATTATCACATAGGAACTCTTGAAGATGTTTCCTAATACTCTCCCATGTATGGTCAGGCATCCTCCAAAGATGTGAAGTCACACGTATGCATTTATATTACCTATCACAACTTCAAGTAGCCTGGAACCAGTTGGCCTAAATTTGCTCTCCAACATATGTTTTAGCTGGTTTGATAAGTTGTATTCAGGCTAGCAAATTTTGTCTATGTTACGTTTGATAAGCATGGTGCTCCTTACATGATGTACAGCCTGATCTACAAGTTGCACAGTTTGAGTAGGTTGGGTGATTGCTGCTACTACCATGGCAGAAGAAGCTAGGCAAAAATGGCATTGACAGGCGAGTGTGATGGTGCATGCTATTAATCCCAGCACTCAGGAGGCAGAGGTAAGACGATATCCCCAGAAGAAATCCACAGAGTAAAACACAAAAAGGGGGAAGGTGCTCGAATTCAAAGGTAAACATTTTAAAAATATTTTTACTTAGTCATTGGTAAGAGAGAGGGAAAGCCCTCAGAGAGGGAGGGGTGTGTGTCAGTGTCAGAGAGAGAGAGAAGTATGGGCATGGTAGGGCCTCCTGCTACTGCAAGCTATCTCCAGATGCATGTTCCACTTTGTGAGTATGCCTTACATGGGTACAGGGGAATAGAACCCGGGCCATCAGGCTTTACACACAAGGACATTTAATTATGGAACCATCTCTTCCAGCCCCAAAGGTATCTTAATCCAGTCCATACATGTCTCACTGGCAGAGTACTTATCCCCAGCAATAGATACTGTGTTATTCTTGTGTGATGCATTGCTGTTAACTCTCAGACCCAGTAGCAATCATCGCTTCTTTTTACATTTCAGGTCATGAAAGAAGAGAAACTCTTGTGGAGCAGTAAGAGGCAAATGTCCAGGTAGAGTGGTTGTGTCCCTTAGTCACACTCCTGCACAAGACAGCATGCGGGAATCTTCCTAGGACAAACTCAATTCTGACGCACATACATGTGTACTTGTCTACATACATACATGTACACCTATATCTACACATACAGGTAGATATGTGTTGATAGTGTCCTTTATGTTGCCCGTGACTGTGTTTTGCTGGCTGGTTTGCAGGTGTGAACTAATGGTATCTCTACTAGTGCATATAAAGACAAATTTGCATATTTTATAGCACGGAGAATGTTTACCTAACACTGAATGTCAAACTAACCTTGAGTCTAGGATTTATCCTGGGACGTTTTGTAGAAGAGCAAAAAGGAAGGAAAGACCTTCTAGACAATATATTTAACTGAAGAATCCAGACAGAGTTGACATATTACTTAAAAGTTAAAGTGGCTAATATAGTAAGTGTCCTAGGGAGAAAATTATATTCTGGAACACATCGGTGCAAAACGTATTTTCTTTTTCTCTTTTCTAGGGATTGTGACGGTAGTTGGAGTTATACAGCCAGGAAAATGTTCTACCCCTGAGCTTAGTTCTCCTTCTTTCTAAGGAAGTCTCTCAGGCAGTTTTCTAGGATAACTTTGGACTCCCTTTGTAGCTTAGACAATCCTTGACTTTGCAAACTTTTTGGCTAAGCCTCCCAAGTAATTGGAATACTTAGCTTGTCTCACCAGGCCTTTCTCAGAGTTACTAAGAGAGTCTCTTAATCCCAAAACAGTTTCTGATCAAATATTTTTTCTAATGAGGTCCTTGATAAAGTGTTTATACCACAGTACAGAATGATCTTCTATATCCAGGTCGATGAACCTGTGCCTAACCAGGAGATGGCACATGTTTTCAGAAAGTGTCTTGTTACTCTCTTGGCTAGTGTCAGATATGAGACAAAAGCACATTTATTCCTTAAAGATTTTTATATGTGCAGATTTTTTTTTAAATTTATTTATTTATTTATTTGAGAGCGACAGAGACAGAGAGAAAGATAGATAGAGGGAGAGAGAGAGAGAATGGGCGCGCCAGGGCTTACAGCCTCTGCAAACGAACTCCAGACGCATGCACCCCTTGTGCATCTGGCTAACGTGGGACCTTGGGAACCGAGCCTCGAACCGGGGTCCTTAGGCTTCACAGGCAAGCGCTTAACCGCAAAGCCATCTCTCCAGCCCTGTGCAGATATTTTTAATAAATATACAATGCAATTTGCAATTTCTAAAAGATTTTTGGCATCCATACATTTTTCCCCTAATTATACCATGTTAATATCAATGGTTTTATGAATGCTTGTTGACAAACTATGTAGGTTAATGTCTATCTTGGTAGAGACATCAGTAGAGTTGGATATGATTACCATTGTGTCCTTTACTTTAGTATTGTTGGTGGAATTTCTACAGGTATCTGCTCTGTGGAGTAAACATTCTTTTCAAAGGCTGTGATGATAACACTATCCAATATCCATATGAGGGAAATGGAACTTGAAATATAAAATAAACTCATAAAATTTGATATATACAGGTAGAATCAGATAGAAACCAACTTGGTTATCTTTTCTATTTTCGTGAACACAGATGCATTTCTTACAGTGGAAGGTCTTCATGGAAATGATCGTCAAGAGTCCACATGCTCATAGTGTGGTACATGCCCATGGCACCCAGAATTATCCCAACAGGACACATGATGTTCATCTACCAGGTAAGTTATGATGGAGTCCCAACTCTGCTTTTCAGTGCACACTTGTTGCAGCTTCCTAGGTCAAGAATCCATGGAGTCTTTAGCAATTCTAGCTAGCATGCGTTCATATGATGCATGTGCCCAGAAAATATAAGTTGTGCTTGCGAAGGATGACAGATTGATTCACTCTTGGCATGTTGGTATTGCTGTTGACATTCAAGAGCAATAAAATCAGGGTTGAGATTGTAGACCATGAAAGAATGGGAAATCATGAATTGCAGGCTAATTGGAAGTCATTGAATCATCTAGTTAGAACTGAAGCTTCTCTTAATGGTATTCAAATGCCCAAGCCTGTATACATGAAGCCACATCCTGATACAATTTTTCCCTCTTCATTCATCCTTAGCATATTATTGATGAGGCCTTATTCCTTCCTTAATAAATGAGGAAGGGAATATACCACAGTGAGACCATCTGATAATAGATAACCAGGTGAGTGAGGAATGGATGACTCATATGTTGCCACAACAGCTGGGAATTTTCTACTACATTTATCATACTTTACTGTTTTGAGGGAGCCTGTACTCATTCATTAAGAACTGAGTGTCCTCTGTCCTTATGAGGAATGGAATGTGTGGGGCATGCTTACACTTCCTCTTCTTTTTACCTATATGTGGTTAAACATGAATATATTTCTGACATTCCTAAGACTCATATTCTTATATCATTGTCAGCAGGTGATGTGTATTTCATATGAGTAATTGCAGAATCATACAAAGAGGTTCACATAAATTTCATTGTATTCATCACTGTGGTGTGCATGGTGATATGGTTGCACATGACTACTCAAGAGTGTCAGAAATATTTTGTAAAAACTCTTGTCTTGGCATTGTTCAATTCTCTGAGGATCGTGAAGTGATAGTGAATTTATGGTTGACAGCCACCACATAGATATTTTAAGATGCATCTTTCTGACAGAAGTCAAGGCATCATCATGAGATAGACACTGCCATTAACTAGAACATTGCTATTGTACAGGCCACTGTATTCCACCACAGTATTAGGTATTCCTTCATCATTAATACAGGAATCTTCCTTGTCACCATTCTTTTGTTGCTGCTGCTTGGGTAACAAATGATGGAATGCTTCAAAATTCTAGTGTGAATGAGTATATATTTCTCAAGTGGAAGACAGAGAAAATTTCTGATGAACCAGTATTACTGAGGTATTGAAATTTTTTATAGTCCATGCTCTGATATTTTCACCATCAAATTGTGGCATATAAAGACTCAAGAGACTGAGATTTCTTTCACATTGCTTTGTCTGTGATTTAATAGATTAAAACAGTGCAGAGACTTGAGAATGTTGAGTTGTGTAGATTGAATAATAAATGCACCAATTTTGTTGCAGGATCATCTTCAGACACAGAACAAGACATGGCACAGTGCCAACAAGGTCGTTGAATGAAGCAGTGCTGTTATTAAGGTAAGTGCTGATGTTGTCTTATTAATGAGAAAGGGAACCTGATTTTTATATATCTATCTTATCTATATGTTTGTTTATATGAGAGGCAGAAAGAAAAAAAATGGTCATGTCAGGACTTCTAGCCACTGCAAACAACCTCCAGATGCATGTGCCACCCTGTGCATCTTGTTTATGTGGGCCCTGGGGAATGAAACTTGGGTCCATAGGCTTTGCAATCAAGTGCCCTTACTGCTAAGTCATCTCTCCAGCCTGGCATCTAAATTTGGCTTTCACAGGAAAGTGTTGATCATTTCCTCAGAAACTGCAAGGTATGTGATAAGATGTTCAAAGCACAGTGCAGATAGTCTCTCCTTCATATCCAGGACATTGATGGGGTGAGCTTCAACCAATGTTGTCCCATTGCACCAGACTAATGATCTTGACTAGTGTGCAGGTGTGAGATTATACACATCCACTCATCAGAGTTCTGTATAGTTTCAGGTGCTTATACAGTAGGTGTTTTGGAGACTCTGTGTATCCCTGTCCTTATTCCCACTTTCACAGATATTTTTAGCATCCCCCCAAAAAAACATTATTATATCCTTAGTGAATAATCATGTGCTTTTATATTCACAGTGTGGAGCCATAAGCAGGGTTGCTGGGTAGTAGTAATAGGATCTCAGACATTTACCATGGAATTTGGCATACATCAGGGACAGAGAGAGTAAAATATTCTTTTATAATGCCTCTTCAATGGAAGCCTACAAATATCCACTTGATGTCCAGAGGCTTTGTAGTGATGCACTGAATTCAGGAAGGATGTGAAATGTATGCAGTGGTAATTCCAGAATGTTTTTCAGAGGTGCTCAAGACATCACAGCAATATAAAAATGACATTAAATCAGACATTGCTGGAAATGGTGTAAGTACTAATTCGGAAAATTCAGAAAAGAGGAAGTTTAATTTTCTTATGATTTGTATAGGTTGATATCTTTAACTCCTTTTGTAACTATACATTTCTGGCAATTACTCTGGTATGAAATGTACTTAGCTACTTCACTGGAGGCAAGTTTGACACTCAGTAGGATAGAGAAAATTAATTTAAACCAGTGGCTGTTGAACTTACCAACAATTCTCTGGATCCTGAGGCTCATTGCAAGCTTAGGTTATTTTGTCTTCAGACAATCATAAAAGAATGGCCTTTCTCTTGGACTGAAGATATGGCTTAGCAGTAAGCGCTTGCCTGTGAAGCCTAAGGACCCCAGTTCAAGGCTTGATTCCCCAGGACCCACGTTAACCAGATGCACAAGGGGGCACAAGCATCTGGAGTTTATTTGCAGTGGCTGGAGGCCCTGGCTCGCCCATTCTCTCTCTATCTGCCTATTTCTCTCTGTCTGTCACTCTCAAAGAAATAAATAAATAAATAATAAAAAAAATTTAAAATGGCCTCTTTCAATAATACATTGATAGAAATTCACCCAACTGTCCTGCTGAAGATGAAATATTCCTTAACAATTGAGGAGGTCCTGACAGTAATTGCAGAGAGCATATGATATCCTGTAATTAATGCGAACACATGTTATACATACTTGTGCATATTTTTGTTTCTTTTTGTGTAATTTTAACTATTTAATTTATTAAGTTGTTTGCTCTTAGTACTGTACACCAAAGATTTTTTTAGCAGACTTGATAATTTTTTGCATTAAAAATAGTAAACTGTAGAATTACTTACAATAATCTGAACCTTATGTTGGATGTTTTGGTAAATTGGGAATATGGAGGACTGAACTCAGTGACTCAGTTAATCTCAGTATGCACTCCACATCTTTATCCATCATTTATTATTTAGTGTTATATTTCGACAGAATTTCACTAAGTTTCCAGGCCTTCGCTTGAACTTCTGTAGCAGAAACAAGACTTGAACTTGCAATCCTCCTGCCTAACTCTCTAGTGTAGCTGAAAGCACAGGCCTGAGCCATCAGCCTAGGTCATACTTTCTTACTCTCTCAAGGAAAACAATATTTTTTAAAGGTCACTGGTAGAAAATTTCTCCAAGTGAGGAATATTACAAAGTAGTCTTCAGTATTCATGTACATGGGTATGGTATGCCTATCCTGGCATGGCAATATTTTCTAGCAGGGATCCTAACACCATATCACCTAATTTATGCCTTATTGATTCATTAGAGAATTTCAGATGTTTTTTATCCTTAATGAATCTCAAGGTAATCACGTATTATCTACAACACTTTTTCTTGTCCAATTTTAGTAAATTCTAAATATGATATGATATGAAACATTTTTATTATATGCTAGCTGACAGACTATATATATATATATATATATATATATATATATATATATATATATATATATATATATACATATCTCCAATATTTCTCATAGTAGAAGCATCAGCAGCATTCTGTATAATTCTCATTGTCTCTATCCCTATAGTAGTGAAGGTAGTAAGAGTTCTCTTATCAGACTGCATCCATGGCCATCTGCAAGAACAGAGGTAAATTGGATACAAAATAATACAATAATATGGAGGATTTGAATAAGAACAGATAGAATTAGATGTGTACAAAATAGCTTTTCTTGGAAGTGCATCTGAGAGACAGGTCAAGACATCCCAGCACCTTGGAGAGATGATGAAGAGAGTCATAGTTCATGTCTAAGCAACTGCAAGTATGATCCTACACAGGACAGTTGATCCTCATTTACAGTAAATAATGATGGTGCTGGTTACCCACCCTTTTTTTAAATCAATACACAATCATGTGAGGAGCTTGTCTCAAACTTCAAGGAGGCTTTAGAAACTCTAGAGAACATGCTTTCATAGGATGTATCTGGTCAGGAAATAAACTTTGAATCTGTGAATGTCAAGGAATTGACTGAGTCAGTGTTCACTGACATTGTGGTGGACCTGGCAGACCAGTAGTAAGCTTAGTTAATGTTCAGATTCCAGGTCCCAGAAGGATGGAACCTGCTAATACACAGATGAGGTGGAAGTTGGCCAAGTATCCAGGTACAGTTACAGTATTCTTCAATAATATGCATCGGCCAGAATCCTGGTAGAGCAAATTGTATCCTCACACATGTTTTTTTTTTATGTCTTTTTGCATGCCATGTTCTTTGCATGAAGGTATAGTGATCACGTACATATTATCATTGGGGCCTTGATAATTCTTAGTTAAGTCCTAAAGTAGACAAACCACAGAACTTTCTGCTGGTTAGGACCATTGACGACTTTCCTCCTCCAACCCAGTATGTACAACTCTCCTGCCTTGTGACTGTTAGTCAACAGGGAGGAGGCTTCCAGCTCAGCTGAAGCTTGATTTCTCCGTGATGTGCAGCCCACGCCTTTGGAGTCTCCAGTACCTAATCAACTAGTTCTGGTGGGCAATCAAGAGCCTTGGCCATAGTTTGTAAGGGTTTGGCGGCATCTGTCGATTACATGAACAATGAAATGCTGGAAGTTATCCCATTCCTGGCAATGAAAATTTTCTAATAATAATCTATAGCTTCTGGGTGCATTAATCACCTACAAAAGATACTTGTTTCAAAATTTGTTCTTCCTTAACATATCTATTATTAGCTACCCAGAAATAGGTTTCCAGAAAAGCCATATTCATGTCTCAAATTTTAATTAGCTCTCCTCACTTCTCCACTTCTCCATATCTTTCCATCACTTAGATTAGACCATTTCACCCCCCAATATTCTGACCCTCTAATTATATACATATTATAACCTCCCCATAAGCCCTCCCCTCTCTTCCCTAAATCATGGCCCCTTTCGAAATTCCTACTGGACTGCTACTGCAGACTTGCTCCAACTCTCATACAAATCTAATCTTTTGAAGGTGGGACCCACATTTGACAGAGAACAAGGAGAGTTTGATTTTCTGAGCCTGAGTTACCTCAATTAGTATAAGATTTCCATATCCTCCCTTCTCCCTGGAAAGTTTATAATATCACTTTTATTTACAGCTGAATTCAATGCCTTTGTCTAAATATAATGCATCTTCTTTATTCATTTATCAGTTGAAGAGTATATAGGCTTTTCCATTTCCTAGCAATTTTGAATACAGTAGCAATATACATGGGTGAACAATTATCTTAATAGTAATGGGCAAAATTTTTAGGGTTTGAGGTAAGGAGTGGTGTAGCTGGGTTGTCATAAATTATTATTCAGATATCATGGTATCCTCCACATTTCCTTTTACAATGACTGTACCAGTTTATATTCCCACCAACAGTAGAGGAGGGTTTCTCTTTCCTCACATCCTTGCCAGCATGTATTTCCAATGGATTCCTTGATATCCATTCTGACAGAGAAGATGAAAGCTCAAAATACTTTTAATTTGAATTTCTCTTATGTCTAAGCATGTAGGACAAATTTTTACTTTTTGTATTTTTATTTACATAAAAAATAGGGAGAGAGGGAGGGAACAAAAGAGCACACCATAATCTCATTTCATTGCAGACAAACTCCAGATGCAGGTGCCATTTGGTGTATGGATCTGGCTTTAAGATAGTACTCAGAAGTTGAACACAGGCTGTCAGGATCAACAAACAAGCACCTTTAATAGATGAACATTCTCTCTATCCCTAAATACATGTTTATCAGTTTTTATTGGGTATTTTTACTTTTTTTCTTTTGAAAACTGTCTTTTTAGCTCTATAGCTAATTTTTTCAAGATATTTATTTATTTATTTATTTTTACTATTTGAGACACAAACAGAGAATGGCTGTGCAAGGGCCTACACATGAACTACAGATGCCAGCATCACCATGTGCCTCTGGCTTAGGTGGTTCTGGGAAATGGAAGCTGGGTCCTTAGGCTTCATAGGCAAGCACCATATCAGCAAAGCCAACACTCCATCCATATAGCCAAATTGTGATTGGATTGTTTAAATTTTTAAAGATTTTTTTTGAGTACTTTGTAAAGTACAGATAATGATCCTCTTGCAGATGTGTAGCTGGCAAAGACTTTCTTCCATTTCGTAGGCTGCCTCTTTGTTGTAGTCACAGTGCCCTTTGCTACACAAGTGCTTTTTACTTTTCATGATGTCACAGTGGTTTATTAGTTGTCTTACTTTGTGAACAACTAGGGTTCTATTTAGAACGTCACTGCTATGCATACATAGATATACAGTCACCAATTTCAGGGTAAGTACCACCCTGATCATGAATCAGAGCACAAGACACTTCATGTTCATCTATAAAAGTAAGTGATGATGTGGGGGTGGGGAGGGAGGGAATTACCATGGGATATATTTTATAATCATGGAAAATGTTAATAAAAATTTTAAAAAAAAAAAGTAAGTGATGATGCCAGTAACTAGGCTTTTTTTCAACATGTTTCTTGAAAAGGCTCAGATAAGACTCATGGAGTCCTTACCAAATCTGGTATTCATGAGTTCATATATAGAATACGGACATTGAATTTATATTAAACTTGTAGATTGCTCTCATTTCATTTTAGACTTTTACATTTTTGCTGTTTTTGCAAATATCTATATGAAGTAATTGGATACTGAAATGGTACAATGGCCTCATGAATTTAATATGTACAGGTAGAATCAGACATAAACTTACTTGATTATCTTTATAGTTTTGTTTAACAAACAAAAATGAAAACCTGACAGTGTCACAAAGAGATCTTCAAGTTTCTACTTTCATTGACAACATCCATGATCTAGGTTTCAGTACCCACATTTCCTCACATGATTAACATTTCAGCAGTTGAAAACCTGTCTCCTTAATGTTTCCAGTAATAGCAAGACTTGGTTGTCATTTATGGATAATGCATTTTTAATTGTTAATGTGGCAGAATGAGGCAGGATTCATAGACATACCGGAGAGTTAGTCACTATGTTGATGACCGGTCAGTTTTTGCCCACACCTCGACTAAAATGCTGTGTCCATGAATAGCAACAAGTAAACAGGTAGTGGACAGCTGCAACGAATTTGGGAAATGAAAGCATTTAAGAAGGATGAGACATTGTAGAAATGCAAATTTCCATGAAGTGTAATCTAGAGACTAAACAAGACCTAACAGTGAGGGGGCAAAGTCCTTCGTGGCATCAGGGATATCTTGAATCAATGCTGAAATTGACCTTTCACGCAACAGAGTATCTACATATCTAAATGTAGTTACATGCATGCACACATACATATATACATAAATGCAGTTAGGTCTCGATAGTGTCCTTAATGCTTCCTGACACTATGGTTTTTTGGACAGGTTTGTAGGTATTAGTTAATGGTATCTCTACTAGTGTATATAAAGAAAAGTTTGCATGTTTTGTAATACAGAGAAAGATGAAACTGAATATCAAAATATTGACCTTGAGTCTAGGATTAATCTAGGATATTTTTCAGGAAAGCAAAAAAGAAAGGACAGATGCTCCAGAAAATACAAATTTCCAGATAGTTGATGTATTACTTAAAAAAATGCAAGTGGCTAATATCATAAGTATGCTGGGAAGACTATTGTATCCTGAAACACATCTGTGAAATTTTTCTTTTCCTCTTTGTTTTCTGGAGTTGATGAATGTAGTTGAGGTTGTATGAACTAGGAAAATGCTCTACCACTAAGCTTGGCTCTCTTCATCCTCCTTTCTAAGGGAGTGTCTCAGGACTTAGACACTTAGAGTTGCCTAGGACAACCTTGAACTACCTCTGTAGCTTAGGCAAGCCTTGACCTTGAAATCTTTCAGGATCAGCATCCCAAAGAATTGGAATACTTAGCTTGTGTCACCAGGCCTTGCACAGGGTTACTTAGAGATTCTCTTAATCCCAAAACAGTTGTTGATCAACTGTTTGTCCTAACAAGGTCAATGATATAATGGTCATGCCACATTATATACTGATCGTCAACATGCAGGTTGATGAGGACCTTGTGCCTAACCTGGAGTTGCCATGTATTTTCAGGAAGTGCCTTGTTACTCTATTAGTAAGTGTCCAGATATGAGACAAAGCCAAATTCAATCCTTAAAGATCTTTAAATTTTCATACATATTTGATAAATTCCTAAGGAAAAGGTCACATTTCCAAAATTTTTTTTGTATCAATACATTTTGATCTCCCAAACATGTTAGTATCAATTTGTTTAATGAGTGCTTCCTGAGAAACTATGTAGAGTTAATATCTATCATGGTAGAGACATCAGTAGAGTTGGATATCATTACCACCATATCTATTACTTTTAAAATGTTGGTGGAAATTCTAAAGGTATCATCTCTGGAGTAAAAGTTCTTTTAAAAGGCTGTGACCATTACTAAATTTCTGTGTGAGTTAAATAAATCTTGCAACGGCACAATAACTTCATGAAATTTAATATAGGCAGGTAGATTCAGACAGAAACTTACTTGACTATGTTTGCTATTCTCACAAAGATAGATGAAGATCTGACAGTGTCTCCAAGAGATCTTCAAGAGTCCAATTGCTCGTATCTTGGTACATGACCATGGCATCCAGAAGTACTCCAACAGGACACCTGGTGTTCATCTCATCTACTAGGTAAGTTATGATGGTGTCACAATCATGATTTTCAATACACATTCATTGTAGGTTCCATAGAGTCCTTAGCAAATCTAACAAACACCGAGGGATTGATTCACTGTTGGTGCATTGATATCGTTGATGACATGCAAAACCACTAAAAACCAGGTTATTTTGAGATTATAGATCAAGAAATATTCAAAGTTCATGAACTGCAGTGAAATTGGAAGTCATTTAAGTGTCTAGTTAGAATTGAAGTTTCCCTTACCATTAGCCACTTGTCCAAGCCTGAATACATCAAACTCCACCCTGACACATTTTCTTTTTTACATCTTTGTTCACCTCAAACATATTCTTTTACTTTTTCTTTTCTTTTTGCGAGGTAGGGTCTCACTTTACCCCAGGCTGACCTGGAACTCACTATGTAGTCTCAGGGTAGCGTCCAACTCATGGCTATCCACCTACCTCTGCCTCCCAAGTGCTGGGATTAAAGGCATGTGCCACCACACCCAGCACAACATATTGATTGATTCCTTATTCCTTCCTCAATAAGGAATGAAGGGGACGTACTACAGTGAGAACATGTGATCATAGATAACTAGGTGAGTTAGGAGAGGGTGACTAACAACATACTCCCACCACAATTCATGTAGATTTCTATTTACATTTCACATGATGTACTGCTTTGAGACATTCATTGAGTCATCCATAGTCATATTAAGACCTGATAGTCCTATGTTCTCAAGAGAAATGTTTGGGGCATGATTACATTCCCCATTCTTTTTACAAATATGTGGTTAGAACATGAATAGATTTCAGACATCATTTCTAAGACTCATATTCTTGTATGCTTGTCAGCATTTGATGTGTATTTCATACATATAATGGCAGAGTCATACAAAGAGATTCACATGAATTCCACTGTGTATTCATCACAGCAATATGCATAGTGATACGATTGCACATGACTTCTCAAGCATGTCAGAGATCTCTTATAACATTTCTTGTCCTTAACAGTATTCAATTCTCTAAGGACCATGAAGTGAAAGTGGATTTATGGTCGACAGACACCACATACACATTTTGGGATGCATCTTTCTGACAGCGGTCAAAGCATCATTTTAAGACACATAATGTCATCATGTAGAAAAAGAGAACATAGTTAGTATACAGGCTACTGAGTTATATCAGCATAGGACATCTCATCTTCATTCCACGAATGCAGGACCCCTGTATGACCCAATAGAAAGGGGAAGCTCATATCTGGCAATGACCTCCCTCAGGAGTGCTCACACTACATCTTGCACCTTCTGTTGTGTATAGAGAAAGTTTCCAGCCAACTCAAGTAAGTGATGATAATTACTTAAAGATATCAACAGCTCCTGTATGGCTTGAACTCAGAGAAATCCACGTCAAGGTCTTTAATGGGAGTAGTGCCTACTATTTGCACCCCTGGATTCAGTTGAGCGTCTGGCTAGCATTGTTCTGGGTGCAGGTGATGCACTTACACTTACTTGAGCACTTACTTGAGAGTGGGAAGCCTGCGGACCAAGTACTATTTGCTCAGCAAGTCTTCTAGGATTGTTTTCCCTAGATGAGTCAGTTTTGTGGTACTCTGTCACCAACCGATATGCCACTATGTGAGGAGTAAAAGACTCTGGTCAGGCAGCCTCCACCAGCCTTTCTTTCCATTAGTCTCCTCTTTGTCTGTCACCCATCATTGTTCTTTAGTGTATTCTGGGGAAGAGAGTAGCTCAGGTGTGAGCAGGATCATGGCAGTCAGCTGGGAGGCTGATTTATGGAGCAGCTTCTTTTGCAATTTGATCAACAACTTGATTTCCCCTCTTGATATGGTCAGATCCTTTTTGGTGGCTTCTACAATGGATTAGTGTTACCAGAGTCAGCTTCCAATAAATGGAGAATATTTTCTTTGTTTCTGATCTCTTTTCTCCTGTTGTTAGCAATCCCTTTTCTTTGTAGATGGCCCATGGACATGTGAAATGGTGAAGGCATATTTTGAGTCTATGAGGATGTTGACTCTTTTTTCCCTTAGTGTATTTTAGGGTCTGGATCAGGACCCAGGGTCAGCATGCTGGGCTGTCTATACTTTGGACAAAGCCTTTGCTTGTATCTCTTTATCCGGTTTTTCTCTGTCCCTCCTGGACAATGCTGTTGCCATTGTTGAAAGCTCAAGTTCTGGGGCTAGAAAAGGGGTGTTGATCAAGTCAGGTCTGTTTGAATAGCTTTAACCTACTCCTTCCTAGTCATGTTCTGGAGGACCCTCTTTACCTGGAGGAATGTGGCTGGTACAGTGTTCGTACAGTATCAAGTTTTACCTGGAGGTTTTTACAAAACAACCCTTGGCAATGACCCATTCTGGAGCTAGTCAGTGACTTGTGTCCTTGGCTACTACTCATCAGGGCTGTGACTGTGTGGGAAATTTGGAATTGTTTTGTCTTGAGGTAAGATTATCAGTTTCCCTGACCAGGATCGCAATGGCATCCAGGGCATGGAGACATGGAAGCCTTCCTGACACTACCAGGTCTAGGCACTTGGACAGGTAGGCTACTGGCCTGACATGGACCCACAGGTTGAATTTGCACTTTCAAGGTGAAGTGGTGTGTGTGTGTGTGTGTGTGTGTGTGTGTGTGTGTGTGTGTGCTAACAGGAGAAAGTCCTTTGTCACAGCTGGCAGGCCTAGGGCAGGTGCACTTATCAGGAGACTCTTGCTACAAAGGCCCTCTCTTGGTTTGGTCCCTATTTCAGAGAGTCTGCCAGGCCCTGCTACAGCCTCATACAAGGGCCTGGCTATGTCAGAGAAACCAGGGATCCAGATACAGCAGAACTCTTTTGTTCCAAGAAATTCCCAAATCATCTTTTTTTGTGGTTGTGCTTGCTGTGGAACAGATAGCCTGTTTCCTCTCTAGTACCAAGCCTGGTGCCTTTGAGATGATAAATCTGAGGTATCTGACCCTCCATTGATCTATTTGGGCCTTCTTCCAGGATACCTAGAAGCTGATGATAGATAGTAGAGTCATCAGGGCTTGTGTCCTTTTCCATCAATCTTTCTGGGTGGGGGGAGGACTAGCCCGAAGGAGATTGTCCCTGCATCCACATGAAGTAAAGTACAGTTGAGCACTTCCCCAGGAAAGGCTGTCCGGTCTGTAACTAATGCATCCCTTAAATCAAGTAGGACATTCTTGAACCCCTGTGGGAGACATGTACAGGTCATTTAGGCTTTTTTCTGGTCTTTGGATCTTCTTATTCAAAGGCAAACAGTGGCTGAGTAGCCAGAACCAGGCGGAAGCAGCAGAAAGCATCTTTATTATCAAGATGGGTGAACCAATTCACCTGGTAGGGTAGAAGATGCAAGAAGGTATACAGGTTTGGCACCATCGGGTATGATGTAATGATGGCATCATTAACTGTTTATAAGTACTGTGCAAGCTGGAAGTCTTTTTCTTTTGCCTTCTTGAACTGCTAGTAGCATTTCGTTCCAAGGGGGTTGACATTCCATTAATATTCCTGCATGTTTTAGCTACTGTACATGGTCTTGGATCCCCAAGTATGCCTCTCATCAGACTGAGTATTGTCCCTGCCTACCCCAGAAGGTCACAGATTTAAGATCCATTATCATGGGTGCATGGTTATGGATGAGGCCTGAGGGTCTGCTCTCTGTCCAGATATCAGAAAAGTCATCTAATACCCTTTCTGGCTTTATAATACTTCCCTGTATTTGTGGCAATAAAGCTGCCATTCATTCTCAATGTGCATAGTCATTGTCATTATCAAAGTTCTTGGTCCTTATAAGGTGAGACTCCTGGCATTCCCAGGATCATGATGATCTGGGCCCTAAGTTTCATCATTAGGTGTTTCTCTGGTATGGGAATAAGGCACATCAGTAAGTACAGCCAATCATGACTCCCCAGATGTTCTTCCAACTGGCATGTCCACCACTGGTAGAAGGTAATTGCGGCCTGTGCCCCATGGCCTCAGATGATCACTGCCTTTTATATGGTGAGGGGACTTACATGTGTGGTCCCTACTGAGTGTACTATGTCATTATCTACCATAACAGTCATTTATTGTCCCCACTTTAATTCTAATAATGGGTTCCTTGGAGCCAAGGAGCATAGAGATGGTTTCCCTAAGTCCCATCTGATCACTGCCAGGCAGATAACATGTTGAGCATCTGGTTATGTCATTTCTGTTGGTCAAGTGCCACTGGTTTGGGAAGTCCTCCGCTTGATTTGTGATGGGGGCATTTGTTTTCCCAACGTCCAGTCTCTGTACAGTACCCACAATGGTCTCATCACTAGAGTGAATCACCTCGCTGGTCTTTGTGCAAATATTATCTCAAGGGGTAGGGATTGCCCAGAGCACTTGCCAGCAAAGAAGCCTTTTGCCTTTTCAGTATTATTGCCTCTTTCTGGGCTTCTCTATCTTGTTTAACATAGATCTTGTTTGATATCTAGAAGTTATGTGACATTTACGTTTTCAAGTTTTTATAGCTTGCAGTGAATGTCAGCATGGGACTGGGAAACAGGCTGCATTGACTATGCACTGATTTTTGAGGTACTTCTGAATAAAATGAAGTATATACTCAGAATGCCTCGCAGAGTCTCTCACAGAAATCTATTCTTGGGACTTCTATGGTTAAAATGGCAGCATAGGTACCAAGCCAAAGCAGCCTAGGGAGGAAAAAGCCAAAAAACACCCAGCAAAATACACACTTTTACTAAAACATGAGATGTATAGGAAATTGAAACAGCAGCAGAAAAGTAGGAGAGATCCAGAGCATCTAGAGCTGCTCCGGCGGGGCAGGTCTGAGAGCCAGACCGTGGCGGTGGTGCTCGGCTTGAGCTGCAGGAAAAGCCAGCAGAGGGGATTTTCCACTCACACTGGAGCTCTCTGCAAACTCAAGAAACATGAAAGGATAACAGCAGTGAACAATGGCGGAACAGATCACAAGGTAGAAGAACGTGTGGAACAGCGGGCGAACTAGAGCAGCATTGGCTCCCTCCCCTTCCCAGCTGCCTGTGCACAGCCCTGGAGAACAAAGCAGTGGTGCACAGACCCGGCCACGCCTAATGAACTGACAGAGCACCAAAGAGGGACCCAATTAAGAGTGCAGCTGAGACCAAAATCATCCCAAGAGGTAACTGGGATTACACCACGTTAGTACCCACCTAATAAACCTGGTATATATGCCTGAACCAGAAGTGCTAATTGCACTTTCCATAATAGGACAAATTTTATGTTAAATTGGATGGATGGCCAAATTTGCATTCTTAAATAAGCTATATTTTGAGCTTGTTATTTGTTGCTTCTTGAATTATAGTGGCTTTGTTTACTCTTGTGTTATACATTAGGGAAGGGTCTCATCTGGTCACAAGCTGACTGGGAATCTTCTACAGACAAGAAATCTTAACCGCCTTGTAGTCAGGATTAAAGGAGTTGGTGAGGCACCACACAGCCTAAGGGACAGACAGAGGACCTGGTTGTCGTAGTACCTACTCTTGGATAAATACTCTGTGCTGTTTTTCACTGAAAGTGTGCATTGTATAGTTAAATTTTAGAATCTGCCTGTACTTAGCCTACTTGTATACTCTCATAGCAGGCACACCCAACACCTAGAGTCACTTTTGTAGATACTCTCAGAGTCTTCAGAGCCATACCTAGTGCCATAAGCTCCTACCCTGAAGAATTATAACATTAGATTGATTGATACATCTCATAATACCCAGCTAACTGGAAAATCCAACCATTAAATAATTCAAGATGCAAAAATATATACATTAAAACACAAGAAACACCAAAAATCAAGATAATATAAATCCACTGAAATGTATTAATACATCAGAAACGACCTCCAGTGAGAACGAGTTAGAGGAAATGCCTGAGAAAGATTTCAAAAGAATGATTATAAATATGTTCAAAGAACTCAAAGAAGAAATCAAAGGAAGCAAAGAAGACACAGGATGCCAATTTAATGAAATAAAGAGGTCAACAGTAGACATAAATAAGGAAATAGAAATAATAAAGAAAAACTAGTTAGAATTACTAGCAATGAAGAACACAGTTAATGAAATTAAAAAAAAAAAAATCTCTGTAGAAAATTTCACCAGTAGAATGGATGAAGGAGAGGACAGAATATCTAAGCTAGAAGACCAGGTGGCAGATATAATACAGTCCAACAAAGACAAAGACAAACTTATTAGAGAAGTATGAGTGGGAATTTCAAGATATTCAGGGCACTATGAAAAG
This sequence comes from Jaculus jaculus, assembly GCF_020740685.1. Classification (NCBI taxonomy): domain Eukaryota; kingdom Metazoa; phylum Chordata; class Mammalia; order Rodentia; family Dipodidae; genus Jaculus; species Jaculus jaculus. The sequence goes on from NC_059125.1 coordinate 8,145,919, forward strand.
ATCAAACATAAGAATTCAGGGCATGGTAGAAGGAGAAGAATTTCACTCCAAAGGCCTAGTAGGCGTCTTCAACAAAATCATAGAAGAAAACTTCCCCCAAATTGTGAAAGAGGTGCGAATGCAGATACAGGAAGCCTTTAGAACACCAGTAAGATAAAACATGAAAAGAACCTCTCCTCGCCATATTATAAACAACTTACCAAACATACAAACCAAAGAAAAAATATTGAAAGCAGTCAGAGAGAAAAATCAAGTTACCTACAAAGGCAATCCTATCAGGATTACAGCAGATTGCTCAACACAAACTTTAAAAGACAGAAGGGCATGGAGTGATGTATTCCAAATTCTGAAAGATAACAATTGTCGACCAAGGTTACTTTATCCTGCAAAGCTATCCATTCAAATAGATGGATATATAAGGACATTCCATGACAAGAGCAGGCTAAAGGACAATTTGAAGACAAAACCAGCTCTATAGAAAATACTTGAAAGAATCCTCCATGCTGAAGAAAAAGAAAAGCATGCATATAAGGAACCAGGAAAAAACAAACAATACTCAAATACTACTTAACACAAGAGAGCAAAGGCAAAACCAGAAGAACTACAAAAAAAATGGAAAAAAAAATGAATACACACCTGTCAATAATATCTCTTAATGTCAATGGCCTCAATGCCCCAACCAAAAGACATAGGTTTGCAGACTGGGTTAAAAAGCAGGATCCTTCAATTTGTTGCCTCCAAGAAACCCAACTTTCTACAAAGGATGGACACTATCTTAGGGTGAAAGGTTGGAAAACAGTGTTTCAAGCAAATGGACCTAGAAAACAAGCAGAGGTTGCTATCCTAATATCTCATAAGGTAGACTTCAGTCCAACATTAGTTAAGAAAGATAAGGAAGGCCACTTTATATTGATTAAAGTCACCCTCCAATAGGAGGACATTACAATCCTAAACATATATGCACCTATCATGGGGGGCCCAAAATACATCAAACAAGTGCTATTAGAACTAAGGTCACAGATAACACCAAACACAGTGGTAGTGAGTGACTTCAACACCCCACTCTCATCAATTGACAGGTCATCCAGGGAAAAAATAAACAAAGAGGCATCTGGACTAAATGAGGTCATAGAAGGAATGGACCTAACAGATATATACAGGACATTCACCTAAAGGCTTCAGAATATACATTCTTTTTAGCAGCACATGGAACATTCTCTAAAATAGACCATATATTAGGACACAAAGCAAATCTTAACAAATTCTGGAAAATTGAAATAATTCCTTGCATTCTATCTGACCACAATGGAATCAAACTACAAATCAATAGCAAGAAAAGCTATAGAGTATACACAAAACCATGGAAATTAAACAACACATTACTAAATGATGAATGGGTCAATGGGGAAATCAAGAGGGAAATCAAAAAACCTATAGAGTCCAACGATAATGAGAACAAAATCTCTGGGACACAATGAAGGCAGTTCTAAGAGGTAAATTTATAGCTTTAAGTGCATATATTAATAAATTAGAAAGGTTGCAAGTAAATGACCTAAAACTTCACCTTAAAATCTTGGAAAAAGAAGAACAAAGCAAACCTAAAATCAGCAGATGGGAAGAAATAATAAAGATTAGGGCAGAAATTAATGAAATAGAAACTAAAAAAAAAAAAAAATCCAAAGAATCAATGAAACAAAGAGTTTCTCCTTTGAAAGGATAAGCAAGATTGATAAACCCTTAGCAAATCTTATCAAAAGAAAGACAGAAGCAACAGAAATTAATAAAATTAGAGATGAAAAAGGTAACATCACAATAGATGCCAGAGAAATTCAAAAATCATAGGGACATACTATAAAAACATATACTCCACAAAGTATGAAAATCTGAAAGAAATGAATGAATTCCTTGATTTATATGAACTACCTAAATTAAATCAAGATGAGATTAATCACCTAAATAGACCTATAACAAGCATGGAGATCGGAACATTTATCAAAAATCTCCCAACTAAAAGAAGCCCAGGCACAGATGGGTTCACTGCTGAATTTTACCAGACCTTCAAGGAAGAGCTAAAACCATTGCTTCTTAAGCCTTTCCATAAAATAGAAAAAGAAGGAATTTTACCAAACTCTTTCTATGAAGCCAGCATCACCCTGATTCCAAAACAAGGCAAAGATAGAACAAAAAAAGAAAATTACAGACCAATCTCAATCATGAACATAGATGCAAAAATTCTCAAGAAAATATTGGCAAACAGGATACAACAATATATCAGAAAGATCACTCACCCTGACCAAGTAGGATTTATCCCAGAGATGCAAGGATGGTTCAATATATGCCAATCTATAAATGTAATACATTATATAAAAGGATTGAATGAAAAAAATCACATGTTCATCTCATTAGATGCAGAGAAAGTGTTTGACAAAATCCAAAATACCTTGTTGATAAAAGTCCTACAGAGACTGGGAATAGAAGGAACATATCTCAATTTAATAAAGGCTATTTATGACAAGCCTATAGCTAACATATAACTAAATGGGGAAATCCTGGAAGCTTTTCCACTAAAATCAGGAACAAGAAAAGGGTGTGCACTGTTCCCACTTTTATTTAATATTGTCCTGGAAGTCTTAGCCATAGCAATAAGGCAAGAGACACACAAAAGGGATACAAATTGGAAAGGAAGAGATCAAGTTTCATTATTTGCAGAGGACATGATTCTATATATAAAGGACCCTAAAGACTCTACCAGCAAACTGTTAGAGCTGAGAAACACCTACAGCCATGTAGCAATATACAAAATGAATACACAGATATCAGTAGCCTTCATATATGCTAACAACAAACACACAGAGGATGAAATAAGAGAAGCACTTCCATTCACAATTGCATCAAAGAAAATAAAGTACCTTGGAATAAATCTAACTAAGGAAGTAAAGGATCTCTACATTGAAAACTTTAAAACACTCAAGCAGAAATTGCAGAAGACATTAGGAAGTGGAGAAACATCCCTTGTTCCTGGATTGGAAGAAACAATATTTGAAAATGGCAATCATACCAAAAGCAATCTACACATTTAATGCAATCCCCATCAAAATTCCAAAGGCATTCTTCATGGAAATAGAAAAAAACAATCCAAAAATTCATTTTGGAATCACAAAAAACTCGAATATCTAAAATAATACTGAGCAACAAAAATAAGGCTGGCGGTATCACCATATCTGATTTTATCCTATACTACAGAGCCATAGTAACAAAAACAGCATTGTACTGGCACAAAAACAGACAGGTAGATCAGTGGAACAGAATACAGGACCCAGATGTAAGTCCAGGTAGCTATAGCCACCCGATATTCGGTAAAAGTGCCAAAAATACTCATTGGAGAAAAGACAGCCTCTTCAGCAAATGGTGTTGGGAAAACTGGATATATATCTGTGGAAGGATGAAAATAGATTCTTCTCACTCTCCATGCACAAGAATTAAGTCCAAATGGATTAAAGACCTTAACATCAGACTGGAAACTCTAAAACTGCTAGAGGAAAAGGTAGGGGAAACCCTTCAACAGAAGAAATACGGATGGTGTATAATCATCTAAAAAAAAGTTCTACGTCCCTAGTCATCAAGGAAATGCAGATTAAAACTACATTGAGTTTCCATCTCACTCCTGTCAGATTGGCTACCATCATGAAAACAAATGATCATAAATACTGGTAGGGATGTGCAAAAATAGGAAGCCTTCTACACTGTTGGTGGGAATGCAATGTGGTCCAGCCATTGTGGAAATCAGTGTGGAGGTTCCTAAAACAGCTAAAGATTGATCTACCAATGACCCAGCTATTGCACTCCTAGGCATATAGACTCATCTCATTTCCTTAGATGTACGTGCTCATCCATGTTTATTGCTGCTCAATTTATAATAACTGGGAAATGGAGCCAGCCTAGATATCCCTCAAATGATGAGTGGATAATGAAGATATGGCAGATTTATACAATGGATTTCTACTTAGTGGTAAAGAAAAATGAAGTTATGAAATTTGCAGAAAAATGGATAGATCTGGAAAGGATTATATTAAGTGAGGTAACCCAGGTCCAGTAAGCAAAGCACCACATGTTCTCTCTCATATGTGGATCCTAGCTACAGATGATTGGGCTTCTGTATGAGAAGGAAAAAAAAAATATATCAGTAGCAGAGGCCAGTAAGCTAAAAATGAGATACAAATGGAAGAGAATGGAAGAGAGGAGGGAACTTAATAGGTTGGTATTGTATATATGTAAGTAGAGGAATAGATTAACGGGGGTAAAAAGGCCCAAAGTGAGGTCAGGGTAGTAAAAGTAAAAAAACGTAAAAGTGGAGGGCTAATCAAAATCTAAGAGGATATAAATAAATCATATGGAATTCTCTGATTTTGGACAATGGAATACTCAGGAGCTGTAGTTCGTTGCCAGAAAATTATCACTGCCAGGGAAGGGATACTTTCCAGTGAGTTGTTGGCCAAAGAGGTCCCTGATGTCCCCAAAACATTATAGGCCATTGCTGAGGCCCTTGTTTTCCCACAAGGAATTTATGGTAAGACCCTATTGCTGAAGACTCCACATACTTGGGCTGCAAGTCCACTGAGAAATCCTGCTGGAACTGAGCTGACAACCTCCTCCATGTAGACCAGCTGACACAATGCTGGACAAAGCCATTCTAAATGCAGTTCAATGGGAGAAAGAGATACCACCAATGAAGATACTCAACAGTGGATACTACAAGCCTTATAATTGGCCATCCAGGCCAAATGAGCCATCTGGTGCAATAGTGTTACATCTGTCATGGTGGAAACCAACTGCCCTCCAATCGGACTGGAGGCCTGCTCCAAGGGAGGGAATACATCCCTGATATTGAAAACTTAAAACAGGGGTAGTCATGAGCCAAAGGGGTGTTAACATCTGCTGAAGTCTGGATAAGTGTATATACTATGCTTATCAAACTGCCCAGTAAGCACTTCTCTTAATATTCAAACCCTTATATTAATGCTACTCTCACTTTGGGTAGAGAATCTTCTCTTTTCATATGGCAGTGACCTTGGGATGACTCAGAAGGTATCATGGTGCTGGAAAGAAGTGACTGAAGTACCGAGGAACATCTAGATCACACCTTCCAAGGCTCAGGGTCTAATGTGGAAGAGGTGGTGGAATGAATGTAAGAGCCAAAGGAAGGGTAGAACTCCTTACAACGTGCTCCCTCCAGACATAAAATGGCCTGGATATCCGTGACTTCATAGTGCCTGACACTACCTACACAAGACCATCATAAGAGGAGGGAAAGATCACGACATCAAAATAAAAGAGAGACTTATTGAGATGGGGAGGGGATATGATGGAGAATGGAATTTCAAAGGGGAAAAGGGGGGAGGAAGGGTATTACCATGGAAAATTTTTTATAATCATGGAAAATGTTTTAAAAATTTGAGAAAAGATAAAATAAGATTTAAAAAAAATAAATCTATGGTTGGTTCTTCCAGTTTCTGGACTCTGTAGTCTTAGATAGTTTAGTTGGCATTTTAGCTTCTGCCCTCATTCCTTGAAGTACTGTCTCTCGGTAATCAGGCAGGAATTCTTGTCCGGCCTCCCCATGGAAGTTTCCCTTTGGGCTGGTCTCAGGAACTGCCTCTGATTCCCACTTCTGCATCTAAGGTGACAACTTAAGCCCACTCCTGTAGCCACTTTTCGGCCTCCATCATGATCCCTCACTTCTCTCCCATTCTGAAGAGGTTCAAAAGGAGTTGGCAACAGTCTTCACACATTGGTGGACTTGAAAGATTGCTTCTAAGAAATTGATCAAAGCCTGTGGTTTCTCAGAATTAGCCAGAGTGTGTTGCCTACAATTCAAGAGATCAGTGGTGCTGTAGTCCTGATAGTACAGGATGGAATGTGCAGACTGACCTGAGCTATCTGTGTCTTCCTATGGGGATCCTTGAGCCTCCTGCAGAGGCATCTGAAAGCAGGCTGGGAGTCACGCTGCTGGGTGACTGCATCTTCCATCCTGCTTGTTCTGAACTTGCCTCAAGAAACTGATGGTGTTGGCATAAAAGGTGCTGCCACAAAAGGGAGGTGAGCTGAGATTGGCCTGCGGTTAGATACATTGGGAGCTCATCTTCTGGGTCCCCATAGTGGATGGGATTTTTAAAGTCTGGGTATTCTTTTAGCCCTGCAAAGCTTCGTGTAGCAGACAGATTCACATTTCTGGAATGAACTTCCTAACCTGGCATAGTTATGGAGGAAGGACAATTATTGAAGCCTATAGATCCAGGGTAAGTTCCATAAAGGCATAAGAAGCTGGTCTGCTTTCACAAGACCAAACACAGACAGAGATAAACTACCACCAAACAGCAAGCAAGCAAACACACTTTATGATATCTAGGCAAAGCTCAAGCACTTTGCACTTAGGCCAGAATTCCAAATCCATTCCCACACCTTAGGGACAGTGACACTGCCTTCACCCAGGTTGCTGTAGATATAAATCACAAACGTTACTAAAATCCTGGATATATTGGCTGCCATCCATTCACACTACTACAGTTGGGATATCAACATTTTACATTGTCCCTGCCCGTTAACAGAGAACTGAACCAATAGTTGCAGTACCTGTGCTACCTGTAACCAAGACTCAATATATGATTAACTGCTCTTACTGACCTGGGATTCCTGGTAATACCCCATAGACAACCCTAATTAAGACCACTTCTAATGTTCCCTCTGTGGGATATTCAACATTAAAAGATAGCCATTTATGTTCACACAGAGTGTGGAGCCTGCTGGGTGATATCTTTTTTCCATAGTCCACTAAAAATTCCTTTTAAAAGCTTTTAACCATACAGCCTAAAACCTTTGATTCTGAGAAGCTTTCTATCATCGTCATAGTTTTTTTTTTTTCTTTTTATGGGTTTGAGTCTTGCCTTATAATACCTCAGCTTGTGTCTTATCTGGTGGCCTAAGCTGTGTCAGAGCCACCTGTACTCCAGATACTGTGGTGGTTTGATTCAGATGTCCACCATAAACTTAGGTGTCGTGAATACTAGCTCCCCAGCTGATGGATATTTGGGAATTAATGCCTCCTGGAGAGAGTGTATTGTTGGGGGCAGGCTTATGGGATTTATGGCCAGTTTCCCCATGCCAGTATTTGGCACACCCTCCTGTTGCTGTGGTCCATCTTATGTTGGCCAGGGGGTGATGTCCACCTTCTGCTCATGCCATCGTTTTCCCCTGCCATTGTGAAGCTTCCCCTCGAGCCTGTAAGCCAAAATAAATCTCTTTTTCCCAGAAGCTACTGTTGGTTAGGTGATTTCTACCAGCAATGTGAACCGGACTGCAACAGATACCATGTATGTCTCTACTCCTTGAATGTGTGGAGCTCCCCAAGGCCTGGTCCTGGATGGACTAAGGATTGACATAAGACAAAGAGTGTTCAGCCTGTGGTCTTCAATATGTGGGAATGAAACCCCTTCCAGGGATCAAAGGGGAGAATCTGAGATAGTGGTAGGTAGTTGGAGAAAGCCTCCTTCATAGGCAGATATGGCCAAAGGTGCTGGAATGCAAGCAAATGGAGAGAACCCAGGGGTCCATTCAACCCTGCCTTTCTACTATCACAGGGGTAATGAAGGAGACTCTAGAACCACCAGAAAATGACAGAGAAGATGATGAGGAGAAATTAATTCTTGCCTGAGCCGGAAGCCGAATGAAGTGGAGCAATCCAGTCTGCTTTCCACCTCCCATGGGCAACAAGAGTATATGGCACAAAAAGGCAGTATCTGAGGATGAAACTCACACAACTAACTTAGTCCATTTTCTTGGCACTTAATTACATCTTTGCAATATCCTAGAAGAAACCCCTTACAAGATGCCTTGGAAAATTACCACTAAGACTTTCATAAGAGAGACACTCAACTCCTTTAACTTTGCTCTTTCCTCCCATGTGATCCCTGCCTGCATTGATATGCAAGATGAAAGGACCATCACATATATCTGACTTCCCACATCCCACAGGAACTTAAGTACCTTCTGTCTTCCATTAGCAGGTCAGATTGTGACTCTGAATTGGGGTACCCACAATGCTGCCATAAACCATATGATGATCACAGAATCAAAGGATAAACCCTGTTGTGTTTGGTAGCCTTAATGGAGTCAATTAGCACACAGCCTTAAAACAACAGACTTGAAGGGATGTGAATTGTGTCACCTATTCACTCACATATTCATTCTGAGGCTGCACAATGTCCCTCCCCTTTCCCAGTATACTTCAGGTTGTGGGCAGGGGTAGAAGGAAGGGATCACCATTCTCTTCCATCCAGAGTTGGATCCTAGCCATGGGAAGACAGTCTTCTATCCCAACCACTAATGTGGGACGCAGCCTATGACCCCAGGGTCTTCCCTTGTCTTATAGCACTGTCTTGTGAGTTATGAGTGGCTCTACCTCTGCCTGGAGTCCTTCTGGCACAGGCTGATTAGAACAGCAGAGCTTTCATACCGATGGGCACCCAGTCAACTGTTAGGCAGCAGGTTAGTTCTGGATCTCCTTTTGTCTCTTATGTGGGTCCTCAGTGACCCAGGAGCTATAAAGTGTCCAAATGTATGTTCTGCCCATTGCAAATTACTATCTGAGTCACAGTATTAAAAGGTTGCAAAAATTTGGTTTCAAGTCAGTGAGAAAGCCAAGGGCCACTCAAAGAGGTTTGAAGAATTCAAGAATTTATTATGCCAGCAGGCTAAAGTGATGTTTGTGCTCCAAAATTCCTTCAGCAGTAATAATTTTGTTGGCTCTATTTTACGATAGACTGTTTTTAGGACTATGTGTCTATGGGCACATGAGGAAATTTTAGCAACAAACAAATTTGTAGAATTGGGGAGAGAGCTATGTGAATTAGAATACACATTGTAAACAGGTCTAAACTGTTTAGGGAGGAAGTCCCAGAGTCATGTTATCATTAGTATGAACTCACACAATAGCAGGCAGATACAAGTGTGGTTGTGCTCCCTGCAGCTTCCTCCATCATCACCCTCACAGCCAGTCCCAGAAGTTCTGGTGGTGCAGGGGTAAGAACAGCTGTGGGGACAGTAGCTTTCAGACTGTCCTTAGCTCACAGCATCTGAGAGTACAAACAGGAAAGGGATCAGTGTCAGGTTTCTAGCACAAAAATGTACACTTAATTTTTTTTCATCACAACAGAGATGTCTCATTTAATGCTGAACTTTCTGCTGTCATTTCTCTGCATTATGGTGAGTTTTGAGTCACCCTGTTGGTAACTACCACCTGAAAAGAAAAGCTTCTTTAATCAAACCTGAGTGTAATGTTAATATATAGGCATAAACATAATTGTTTAGAGGACAATTTGTTTGGCATAATATATCCATGTAGCCAGACAACAGTAGTTGTTACTCCTCAAGGGGTTATGATTTCCCAGCCAAAGGCTTTTGAGTAACTTTTCATTACCAGAAATGTATTCCATTCCATGGAGTGAGCCTCTAGTCTAATCAGTGATCAGTTGGTTTCCCTCATCACAGATATGACACTATTGACCCAGTTGGTGTATTTGGCCAGGCTAGTCATTGCCTGGTCCACTACAGGTTAACACCACTGGTAACTAATCTCTCCCAAAAGGATGCATGTTGCATAGCTCTTTAAAAATTTTGACAGCTAGTCAACAAGGAGAAAGTTTACTGAGAGGCATGTCTCTTTGGTTTTGTGGTCTTTTCAGTTAATAACCTTCAGATCTTTGAGATTTCCTAATTTTATTCAGCATGATGGTTGTACTAAAATGCTTGGTCTAACCTTCCTAGAAATGGACAGCTCTGCACATAACATATTTTGAAGTAATGCTGAACACTTTTCATCCTGCAATCAGTTCAGTAGTCATGCCAAACAAAGTATTATCTAAAGAGTGTTTATTTATTTTTTTGGTTGTTTTTTAAATAGTTTATTTTTATTTAAGTATTTGAAATTAAGAAAGAGGCATAGAGAGAGAGAGAGAGAGGGAGAGAGGGAGAGAGGGAGAGAGAGTGATAATGGGCACACCAGGGCCTCCCGCCACTGCAAATGAACTCCAGACACATGCACCATCTTGTACATCTGGCTTATGTGGGTCCTGGGGAATTGAACCAGAATCCTTTGGCTTTGCAGGCAAGTGCCTTAACTGCTGAGCCATCCCTCCACCTCTGTTTTTTTTTTTTTTGTGGTAGGGTTTCACTCTAGCCCAGGCTAGAGTGTTTATTTATTTATTTTGGGTTTGCGAGGTAGGGTTGCGCTCTATCCCAGGCTAACCTGGAATTCACTTTGTAGTCTCAGAGTGTCCTTAAACTCACAGAGATCCTCTTAACTCTGCCTCCCATGTGCTGGGATTATTAAAGGCATGTGACACCATGCCTGCTTTGAGAGTTGATTTATATTTGTGAGTATGTGCTTAGTGTACTATAGCCTAATTATTCATATGATAAGTGATTAAGATCCTACATGTGCTTGGCTTGCACATAGATAAAAACACGTTTTGCTTTTCCATTAAAAAAAAAAGGCCATGGGAGGGTATTTCTTTTAAGAAAAAATGGTGTTTTTAAAAGTATTTTTTTTAAGATCACAAAGACCTGGGTCAGAATTTTTCATGTATTTGGAATCTAAAGAGGTCTTATGTGTGATTGGTGTTGCAGTCAGGTTCACATTGCTGTCAGAAATCTCCTGACCAAAACATCTTGAGGGGAAAAAAAGGTTTATTTTGGCTTACAGACTCAAGGGGAATTTCCATGATGGCAGGGGGAAATGATGGCATGATCAGATGGTGGACATTACCTCCTGGCCAACATCAGGTAGACAACAAGAACAGGAGAGTGTACCAAACACTGGTAAGGGGACACTGGCTATAACACCCATAAGCCCACCCCCAATGATACACTGCCTCCAGGAGGCATTAATTCCCAAATCTCCATTATCTGGAAATCTAGCATTCAGAATTCCTAAGTTTATAGCGGACACCTGAATCAAACCACCACAGTAACAGCATGGTGAAAGCATGTGTGATATTGGGAGACCACATGACAAGGCAAATCAGAGAAAAGGTAGACTAGTCTTCCTCTTTTATAAGATTTCTTTAGAACAAGTAAGCCTTCATCTCATTAGAACTACATTAGCTGCTGAAGGCTTCAGTCCCAGTGATTCAGTTATTTTGCATTAGCATACACTTCCTACAAGTTATAGACCAACACTCTGCATTCCCATATGAAAGTCCATCCTTCAAATACATGAGCTCTTGGGAGACAGACTCAAATCACATCAAAGCATATCAGGCCTAATGGTAAGTACATAAGTTACATAAGAGAAGTTTTCTACTACATTTTATGTTGTATTAGTGACTAGAATGCTACGTACATAGATTTGTTTCATTTTTTTGGCTACTGTTGCAGTTACCTTCTGGTTGCTGGCATAAAACACCAGACCAAAAGTAGCTTGTGGAAGAAAATTGTTCCTTCTTTGGTTTAGACTCCAGGGACACCTCCACAAAGGCAGGGAAATCCTTGGCAAGAACAAAAACTTCTCAAAAACATCAGGTGGACAACAGTAATAGGACAGTGACCAAACACTGGCATGGGGAAGCTGGCTGCAACATCCATAAGACCACCCTCAACAACACACCATCTCCAGCAAGTTAGTATTTCCCAAATTGCTATCAGCTGGGAACCAAGCATTCAAAATTCATGGATTTTTGGAGGGTGCCTAACTTAAGCTATCACAGTTGCACTAGGGGCTGAAGTACATAATTATCTTGGCAATTTATAATTAATTTGGTATTCATTTGTACACAGAGAAACTTATAATAGGAGGAGTTGTGTATTCTCCACAAATTTCCCCATATTCTCAAATGCTTTACTTGAACTGAGTGACTTAAAATTAATTTGATGTATTTCATTTTAGCCCATTAAGTGTATCATTTATTCAAATAAGTACACAAATCTTAATCTTGAACTTTGGCCTCTAACCACTACAAACTAACTCTAGACACATGTGTCAGTCACCTTGTGTATCTGGCTTACATGAGTACTGGGGAATCAAACCGGGGTCTTTAGGCTTCACAGGCAAGTTTCTTAACTGCAAAGCCATCATTCCAGCCCACAAATTATTATTTTTTGGGATTAAAGGCATGCACCAACATGCCAGGCCTTTTCTTCCCTTTTAATCATGTGGAATAACTTCAGAAATAATTGTTTACATTCTTAAATGAAGGTTTGGTAGAATTGAGAAATGAATCCTCTGGGTCTTGATTTTGTCCTGTTGTTGGGAGGCTATTAATTACATTTTCAATCTCATTTGGTGTTACAATTTATTCACGTAATTAATCTCTTTTGAGTTTAGTTTGGGTAGGTGGTATTACTCAACTAATTGATCCAATCTTTCCAGGTTTTCCAGTTTTGTGTAATATAGATTTTTGAAATATGTCTTGATAATATTATCTGTTATAACATCTATATTTTCATTAATAATCTTGGTGATTTGAATTTTTATATATTTCTTCTGATCAATTTGGCCAGAGGTTTATCAATCTTGTTCATTTGTTCAATAAATCAGTTTGTTTAATCAATTTTTAATTTGTTCCCTTGATTTCAAATTCATTGATTTATGCTCTGATCTTAATTAATTCTTTCTGTCTACTATTTTGGATTTGGTTGTTCTTGTTTTTCCAATGCCTTCAGGCAGATGATTAAGTCATTAGCTTGAGCTCTCTCTCTCTTTGTAATGTGGGAATTTAGTGCTATAAACTTCACTCATATCACTGTCATCATGATGTTCCAAAAGTTTTGGTATCTTGTGTTTTCATTAAAATCAGTTCTAGAAATTTATGGATTTTCTTTTCAATTTCTTTAATGACCCATTCAATGTTTAATAGTGAGCTATTTAGTGTACAAGAGTTTCTGTGTTTTTTGTTGTTTTTTCTTGTTGTTGATTTCTAATTTTATTGTATTGTGGTCAGGTACAATGCAGAGTTAGGACAACTTTTATGAATTTGTGGAAACATATCTTATGCCCTAATATATGATCTATTTTAGAGAAGGTTCCATGAGCTGTGAAGGTGGGGTTGGTGAGAGGAAGATCACCTGGGCTTGGATTCCTAGCAGTACTTACTGCCTGGTGTCTAGGGGTGGGATCTGCTGAGGATCCCTCCTGTTGGCTGTGGCAGAGGCTAAACTTGTGGGTGAGATCCATTTATGGAACTCTCCTGGAGGCTATAGCTTGATTGCTCTCCACAGGCTCCCTTCTTTTTTCTTTTGTTTTTATTTTGTCTTTGGGTCTTGTTTGGGGCTATTTCATGGGCTGTTGCTGTTTAAGGCAAGGCCAGGCTGGGATGACAGGACCCTTTCCCAGGCATAGCCTTGAAATTCAGACTTAAGCTCCCTGCTGTAGTGATTTCCTGGTCATCTGTAGCTCTCATCTTGCTGGTTTTGTGAGTGCTGGGTTTTCTTTCTTCATTCCAGCTTCCGGGCCAAGGGATCCCCAAGGGAAATGAGTCCTTACACAACTTTCTTTTTTGGTAGAAGAGGAGGAGAGGTGAGGGTCCTGTTCTGCAACCTGAACCAGAAACCAGAAATACAATATTGTTTAATTTAGAATAAGCCTCTAAGAATAAGTTAATTTTTTTGTTAACATACAAAGATCTTGATTTCATAATGGGATTTTGTCATACAAATATTTTTTTCCCTTCCTCCCTTCTTTTCCCCTTGCCCCATCCCACCACCAATAACCTTGTTTACTCTTTAAAATTACAAGTTTCCTTTTGTACCTACCCTCTCTCATCACCTGTTATTCCCCTCTTGTGGTTTTCTAATTTATTTTCTACCTACCTTCTGGTCCTTTTTTTTCTTTAACATACATACATATGTACATACATACAAATATGAATGCATGCATACTTCAAAAGAGAGGATCTGCACCATAAGTTCAAGGACAGCCTGGGCTACAGTGAGACCCTAGCTTGATAAAAAGTTAGGATCTACTAATGAGAGGTTATATGCAGTTTTTGTTTTACTTTGGGGATTGGTTTCAATCAGTATATATATTTTCTGATTCTGTTCATTTTCCTGCAAATCACATAACTTCATTTTTTCCTTTAAACTTGTATGTGTATATATTATCAGATTTTCATTATCTAAGACTTAGCACTTAAAAATGAAATAATAGACAGAAGATTTTGAATTTTACCTCATCAAAAAATTCCCTGAGCTTATAATGCATTTGTAATCAGTGAAGGAAAATCCAAGAAATAATCCCATGAAGAGATGTCACTAAACTGAGAGGAAACACTTAGAAATGAGAGTAATAAAAGGTTAAAATGAGCAAAAGTTAACCTGTTTGATGGAAAGGAAATGTAATGTTTTCAAATTTTATTTATTTATTTGAGAGCGACAGACAGAAAAACAGCCAGAAAGAGAGAGAGAGAGAGAATATCAGTGTGCAAGGGCCTCCAGCCACTGCAAACGAAGGCACTTCAGATGCGTGCGCCCCCTTGTGCATCTGGCTAATGTGGGTCCTGGGGAATCGAGCCTTGAACCAGGGTCCATAGGCTTCACAGGCAAGTGCTTAACCGCTAAGCTATCTCTCCAGTCCAAGAAAGTGTAATTTTGATCCATTCAAGAGAAGCTTTGTCTAATCGGTAGTGGGTTTGGCAAGCTAGGGCTGATAGGTCAACTTATCACAGAGAATTATCTTTTGGTTGTCCTTTTGATTTAATGTTGGTGTATTATAGTGCATTTTTATATTGGAGGGACTCTATTAGGATATATTGGAAAAATAATAATCAGGGTTATAACGACTCTCAAAATGTGCTGATAAGTATACTACAATACCTCTAAAATTATAAACATTTTTTGGAAGCTTTTATATAACTATTGAAAATGTACATTAAAAGTTGATAACATCTTCCATTCTTTTTAGAATTAATTGCTGGGTATTTTTTTCCCTAGTCTCCAATGATTTTTAAGTCTCTACTCCCCTATGGGATTGTAGTTACAATACTTATGGGCATGTCTAGGTGTTTAGGTGGGTCCTGGTTATCTGTCATGCTTGGCATAAGAAGTGCTCAAGCATTGAACAATCTATCCAGCTCCCTTTGAAATTATTAGTTTTATTTTGTATAATGTTTAATGTCCTATAATTTTTCCATATATAATAGGCACATTCTCTGGCTTATGACATGAAGATTTATTTTACATTAATGATATTATGTTAATATTTAGATTTCAACAATTTATGGAATTACATTAGGGGTTGGGGAGATGACTCAGCATTTAAAGGCACTTGGTTGCAAAGTGTACTGGCATAGGTTTAATTTTCCAGCACCCATGTTAAGCCAGATTCACAAAGTAGCATGTGCATCTGACATTAATATGTAGTGGCAAGAGACTGGTGGCCCTACACACACACACACACACACACACACACACACACACACACATACACACACAGAGAGAGAGAGACTGAGACAGAGAGAAATGATAAAGTATTTTAAAATGAATGAAAGAAAATGAATGCTCAAACCTGTTTGAAATAATCAGTTTCTATACAATAATTAAACTATGTTTCAGTGAAATGGTGCATCTGTATAGTTTTGCTACTGTTTTCTTGTCCACTTCTTCCACAAGAGCCCTTAATGATCATGCTTATTTTAAATTCTCTGTTTAAATTCCAAAATACCAGCTATGCCTGTATCTTATATTTATTCTTTCCATTTGTAATTTTTGTAGAAAGACAGACATAATGAATTGGGTAAATATACTGAGATACACAAAGAGTTTATTTACGTGTGTGGGGGGGTATGTGTATTAGGTTAATCATAAAATTATGTTGACTATTTGTTGTTGTTTTTGGCATCATATGTTAAATCTCCCTGATATCCTTAATTATATATTCCTGACATATTTGAATTTCCCTGGAGAATGCTTCAATGATAAAGTGTCATGTTATTGGCATTATAATGCCTTGATACTACATCCAGCAATGGACTACTGAGCCTGGACTTTTGCTCTATTATGCTGTGATTTTTCTTGTGATATGCATTGTCTTATATGCACATGATGCATATATATATTCATATATATATATATACATATATATATATGTATATGTGTGTGTGTGTGTGTGTGTGTGTGTGTGTGTGTTAAAAATAAATTATAAGAACTGTGACAGGGAGGCATAATATAATTATATTTTGAAAGACTTTTTTCTTTTGCAAGAGTTAGTAAATACCATTTGCCAAGTTATGTTTGAAGGTACAAACAGAAAAGACATAGAGGGGAAAAGTCAGAAAAGAGAGAACGGTTTTCTGTAGAAAAAAATGCTACAGTTTATGGGTGAAATATTTGTACATAACATACCTCTTGTCTGCTTTGAATCATTCACCTAGCAATTAATTTTCAAAGGAGATTCATAATGAACACTGATCTGCATTCCCCAGGTGGTTTCAGCTGCACTAAATTTTGGGCAGTTGCTTAGTTTCTCAGCTATAAAATTTTATTTAATGCCTGAACTTTTCATCTTCCTCATTTGATTGGGACATTCTATTTGGGCAAAAGAGTATCAAATATGGTTTTCAGCACCAGAACTTGCTTTCATTTATTATCAGAGTTTCAACAATGTGAGTCTCTTTAGATCTAAGATAGCTTCAAATACAGGTCTGCTATATTTTCCTATTCTTTTCATTTTTTCCAGCCTATATTTGAGGCTAGATTGTCTCGTCTTTCATAATTATTTGAGTGTGTCACTAGTTACCCCAAGCTGGACACAATCTTGCAGGAGTCCTCCTGACTCAACTGGGATGAGAGGTCCTTACTACAAAGCCCAGGGTATGTCATTATTTTTATACACCCACACTATTTTAGTATCTATATTGAAGTTTACTTGATGTGAAATAAATCTAATATTATTAAAATAAAAAGCAAAAGTTAGGAGATAAAAGCACACTCACAAAACTGTCACAAAAATCCATCATACGAAGATCTGCCTTTACCTTACAGGCTTGCTCTTTATCCTGTTGTATTTCTCCTCTGCGTTCTATCCATGTCCACCTAGGACAAAGTCCCCTGGGAATGCCATGCACATTCTTGGGTTGGTTTCCACATCCCCTGTTTGGATTTAGGCCCTGAAACCAATTTATATTCACTGTACTGGTGAAAGTGCCAGAATCCTTGGCCAGTTGCTTAATATAATTATTTTTCTACGTAGAATCTTTATTTATGAACCATCTTGTTTGAATTAGGAGAAAAAATACCCTGTGAGTGGGAAGAAGTAGCAAGTGTATTTCTTATATTTTTCTGAGACTTAGTCTCCTGACAGTATTACTTGAAGCTTGTAGTACCTTTCAATGAAATATTTACTGCTTTCTGGGTTTCAAGATTTTTTTTTTCTTTTTAGAGGTATGTTCTGATATAAATGTTTCTTTTCCTGACATTTAAAAGAAGCAGATATTTCTCAACATGCTATTTTTGAATATAATTGTGTTTTCATTCAAGTCTTCCATTTTCAACTGACCTTGCATGTTTATCCCTAAGATTACTTTATAGTGATGATCTTCCAAAACAATGGAGCTTTGTGGTTATTTGTTTAATCTACACTAATTAAATTTTAACAAGTTCTAAAAATGTGGTGCTTGTGAATACTGTAGCAAAGGTCCATTATTTAGATGTAGGTTATTGCACAACCACCAAGCAGCTGGTGTGCTTGATGGATGATATGGCTTTAGGATGGGATATGTTGTAATAGTCATAAGACTAGCACAAAAATTACTTTGGTCAGGTGTGTTAGTGTATGCCTTTAATCACAGCACTCAAGAGGCTGAGAAAGGAGGATGGCTATAAGTTTGAGGCCTGCTTGGGATACAGAGTGAGTTCCAGGTCAGCCTGGGCTAGAGTAAGACCCTCCCCTGAAAAACCCTAGTTCCTATATTTCTAGATGGGACATAAAGCACTTAAATTGTATTTATGTTCTTTTCTCTCCTTGACTTGTATAATGTTAACCATTTTATTAAAATTAAATTAATGACTATAATTTACATTTTACAATTTTGTTAAAGGAATAAAACACAGAGTTGAAGTCCAATTGATTAGAATGCACTCAGAAAATGCCTTAAATGCTAAGCCATTTTTCCAGCCCTATATCTCCTTGTTTATCGTGCCCTCTCAATTCATAAATCTCAGTTTAACTTTACCATTTTCATACGTCCTCTCCTTTACCATTCCCAGAAATTCTCCTTTGATTAATCCATCTTCCTGGCCCAATCCTCATTTAACTCCCTCTATAGGCTTTTTCCTTTGACTTTCTGCTATTTCTGCCCCCCACACGGCCCCTCGTCTTATGCATTTTCTTCCCCAGAAATCTCCATTTAACTTTACTGTATCCCTGTCTTGGTTCTTGTACACACCCCTTCACACCAAAAGCACATCCAGAAACCAAAAACACATTGCTACCCTCTCTGGAGAGAGGGATATTGGCCCATTCTCTCTTTATGGCTTCAGGAGGATATAGGATTCCTGGCATCCCACTTGGGCAAACCTACACCATGCTTCCCAGCCAATCAGCCTGGGCTTAAGTGAGAAATCCACCCATACTTTGGCAGGGTGTGCACTTGAGAGAGATCCAGTTGGGTGAGATGGGCAAACACAAAATCCCAAGATTAGTGCAGGTGATATAAGCCCAGACAGGTGTAGCGAGGGTGTGATGCCCCAAGGCTCCTCACCCTAAGGACCATCCTAGTCCTACCTAATTAATACAACTGCCTACTTACTTTGGCACCCCACAGAACTGGGGGCCCTGGCATTTTCACCCTCTCTATATATGCCTATCTCTCTCAAAATAAATAAGTAATTTGTTTAATGTTTCACTGACTTTATCACCTCTGTACCCTTGTTCTTTTGCACTCTGTTGCCCAGAAATCCCCCTTTGACTCTCACATCTCTGTGTCCCTTTCTTTTTTTTTTTAATTTAAATTTATTAGTTTTCTTTTCAGTAAATACAGGCAGTTTGGTACCATTATTTAGGCTCATCTGTGATCTACCCCCTCCCATTAGACCCTCCTTGTTATTGAAAATGGGTCGTGCATTGTGGAGTTAGCCCCCAGTTATTAGTATGATAAATGTCTCTGAAAATCATGACCCAACATGTAACTCTGACATTCTTTCCGCCCCCTCTTCCGCAAGATTTCCCTGAGCCATGTTGGGTTCATTTTTGGTCTGCTTCAGTGCTGAGGTGTTGGGGGCCTCTGAGGCTCTGGCTCTCTGATTTGGTAGGAGTTGATTTTTCTCTGCATTGATCTCCTTCCCCTTTGTGCTGGTATCCAGTTCACAGGAAAACATCACCCTTGCTTATTTCGCCAGTTGTCCTTAGTTTCAGTTGGGCCCCTTCTGAGGTATGTTGGGGCAGCTCTCTTCTTAGGATCTGCATCTATCTGGAAAAGAGAAGCAGATTCTCCAATGGAGAGTAAGTTAGCACCCAGAAAATTGAGATAACACTTACTTTTTTGATAGACAGTTTGATAGGTGTAGGCCCTCTTATACCCCGTGATTGATGGTAGCTTGATATTGTAGAGTGGGCTTGTGTTTGGGTATGGTTCTGACTTGTTTCCCAGCTCCAGCTAAGGGTCTAGTACCACTGAGTGGATCAGTTAGCCAAATCAAGAGCAATTGATTCCTCACCATGGCTGTGTACCACTATTGCACTTGTGTGGGTATCACATCCGGTTAATTGTTGCTACTTAGGTTAAACAATGTGTTGCTTGGACAGATCTTGGTCACTTCCCCCAGTCGCCTATGTAGCGCCTTCTGGCACTAGACACGCTGACTGTCTGGGGACTGACTCTCTCCTGGCTTCCAGCCATGTCATTCCATTTTACGTGTCAGCTGCGTATGGAGTCTTCAGCAATAGGGTCTTACCACTGGCCTTTGGTGGGTCATCAATTACTCTGACAGAAGTCTGTCATTGTTTTGGGAAACCTTGTAGGTTTCTCTGATCAAAAGCTCATTGTGGATTGTAGGCCCAAGCTGGAAGTGGGGGTTACAGGTCAGTGTCCACTAAGAAATTGAGGAAAAAGATAACTAATATACAAGAGTTAGAAAGGAGAGAGATAGAGGGGAGAGGGGGAGAGGGAGGGAAGGAAGATGTAGGAGATTTGGGTCAGTCTTGATCTTAGCCTCTCCCTTTCTTTATGCCCCTCCCTCCTCAGAAATCCTCCATTGACTTTAACATCTCATTGTCCTCTATCCTTGCACACACTCCTCCCCATAAATCTCTCTCTGACATTACTAACTTTCTTCCACATGACTGTATGTGATCCAGTCCTCAGAATTCCCATTTGAATTTTCCAGCTCCATGTCCACCTCCTTATGTTCTCATGTTTCTAGAAATCTCCCATTGTCTCTCTCAGCTCCCTCCTTCTGTTCTTGTGCATAATAATTCCAGGAAATCCCCCTTTACTCTGCCATCTCCCTGCCCTTTCTTTAAGCCCCCTTCTCCTCAGAAATCCTCCTTTGATCTCATAAGTCCTACTTCGATTTTCATATCTCCCTGTATTCCATCCTTATGCACTTAACCTCCCCAGAAATCTCCCTTATGACTTCACATTTCCTGCTATCCTTCCTTATGCACTCCCCTCTATTGGTTGCACTTTGAGCTTCCCATCTCTTCCCAGGGCCTTAATACACTCTCCTATCTAGAAATGTCCCTTTGATTTCCCATTCCTACTTTCCTCTCTTATATAATCCCATAATCAGAAACCCTGCTTTGCCTTCCTCAACTCCCTGACTTCTCATTATGCCCATCCCTTCTTAAGAATCCAAATTTGACTCTCCCAGCTTCCTGCTTATTTTCCTTATGCCTTCCCTCTCAGACATCCCCCTTTTAGGATCTCCACCCTTACCCCATCTTGATGCACTGTCCTCCAAAGGTTACCCCTGTTCACATTTGTTTATGCTTGCCCCTCATCCTTATCTGCTCCCATAACCAGAAGTCTCCCTTTGACGTTTTCAGTTCCCATCCTGCTGCCTGTCCTTTCACACTCTCCTCAACAGAAATGCCCCTTAGGTTTTCATATCTCACATTCCTCTTCTATGTGAATTCCCTTTAATAAAGTTACCTTTTAACTTTTCCCATATCCCTGACCTCATGTGTGCTTCCTGCCCAATTCCTTTTTTAAAAAAATATTTTTTTTAATTTTTTTATTTATTTATCTGAGAGTGACAGACACAGAGAGAAAGACAGATAGAGGGAGAGAGAATGGGCGCACCAGGGCTTCCAGCCTCTGCAAATGAGCTCCAGACGCGTGTGCCCCCTTGTGCATCTGGCTAACGTGGGACCTGGGGAACCGAGCCTCGAACCAGGGTCCTTATGCTTCACAGGCAAGCGCTTAACCGCTAAGCCATCTCTCCAGCCCTAAAAAAATATTTTTTGTTCATTTTTTATTTATTTATTTGAGAGTGACAGACACAGGGAGAAAGACAGATAGAGGAAGAGAGAGAGAATGGGCACGTCAGGGCTTCCAGCCACAGCAAAAGGAACTCCAGACGTGTGCGCCCCTTCTGCATCTGGCTAACGTGGGACCTGGGGAACCGAGCCTCGAACCAGGGTCCTTAGGCTTCACAGGTAAGCGCTTAACCACTAAGCCATCTCTCCAGCCCGCTACCCAATTCTTGATTTGACTTTCCCAAATTACTGCCCCATACTTATGCTCTTCCCTCTCTAGAAATTCCCTTCTTATTATTACATCTTCCTGCCACCTATTCTTATGTACTCACATCCACAGAATTTATCCTTTGACTTTCAGATATTTTGCCTCCGTTCTTACCAGTTTCGTCCATAGACATCCCCATTTATTTTACTTCCTCCCTATATGGTTCTTATGTAATGTCCTCCCCAGAAAACACCCTTTCACTTTCCCATCTCTCTGCACACTTAGTCCTTATGCACTCCTCTCTCCAAATACTCTCCCTTGGTCTTCTTATTTTCTTGTTCCTGTCCATTCCTATTGCCTTCTCTCCCTAGAAATCTTACTATCACTTTTTCATATGCCTCTTCCAAATCCTTACCAACTCCCATCTCTGCAATCCCGCCGTGGATTTTCCATATTCCAGACTCCAATTCTCATGCTCCTCCCCACATAACTCCCCTTTAACTTTCAAAATGTAGCTGCCTCCTTAACTAATGCCCTTTCCTCCTGGGAAACCACCCATTAACTTTCTCATCTCTCTGTCCCCAGTTTTTAGGCATTCCCTATCCCAGAATTCCATATTGGAATTTTCAGTCTCCTTTGAAACTGTCTTTATGCATTCATCTTCCAGCTAATAACCCCTTTGGAGTTTGAGTTAGGTGTCCCCAATAAACTTAGGTGTCCTGAATGCTTGGTTCCCAGCGAATGGTGTCTTGGGAATTAAAGCCTCCTGGAGGCAGTGTATTGTTGGGTGCAGGCTTATGGGTTGTATAGGCAGTTTCACCTTGCAAGTGTGTGGCATACTCCACTGTTATTGTTGTCCATGTGATGTTGGCCAGGAGGTGATGTCCACCCTTTGCACATGTCGTTGTTTACCCTTAGGATCATAAAGCTTCCTCTTGAGTATGCAAACCAAAATATGCCTTTTATTCCCCATAATCTGCTCTTGCCTAGTTATTCTCTGCCAGCTACGTGAATCTGCCTGCAACAGCCTCTTTCATTTCCCATCCCCATGCCACCTGTCCTTTGGCACTATACTAAAGAAAAATCACTCTTTGATTTTAGTCTTGCCTCCCTTTCTTAATGCATTCCACTCCCCATTATGCCTGCTTTCACTTTCCTATTCAGCTGTCTACTGCCCTTGTGCAATCTCATTTGCAGAATTTCTCCTTTGACTTTCACATCTTTCTTTCTTATGGAACTCGATCATCAGAGATACCCTTTTGATTTTCCTGTCATCCTGTACCCCATTTTTGTGCCCTCCCCTTCCCACCAATTCCCCTTTAACGTTCCTATGTGTCCACAGTCTTCAAATACTCCCATTTCTCCAGATTGTTCATTGTGTTTGCCATTACTCTGTCATCTCATTATGACCTCAGGAATCCAAATATAATTTTACATCTCATCATGCACTGTTCTTATGCACTCCCCTCCCAATATGTCACATTTAACTTTCCTTCCTTTCCGCCCTTGTCTTAATGCACACAACAGCACAGACATCTTCTTTTGAATATTACAACTTTCTGCTCCACCATCCTTATGCATTCTCCTCTGCAGAATACCCTTGACTTTCTGACACTTATGTTCTTCCCCCTTATGAATTTTATTCCTTAGATATTTCCATTGTTGTTTCCATCTCCCTTTCCTGGTCCTTTTGCACACCCCTTTCCAGAAACTTCCTGTTGATTTTCACTACTCCTTATAACCCTGTCCTAATACACTACCCTACCCAGAAATCCCCCCTTTCCCCTTCCATGTCCCTGCTTCCCTGTCCTTATACAATCACCTCCCCAAAACATCCATTTGACCTTCCCATATCCCTGCAACCTGTTCTTTTGCACTTCACTACTCACAAATTCCACTGTGATGTTCCTGTTCTCTCGTATCTATCCTCATTCACTTCCATCCACAGAAATTTGTCTTTCCCATCTCTGTCCCACTCCTTATGTCCCTCCCACCCTAGAAATCCTGATTTGAATGTCCCATCTTACTGTCCCCCTCCTTTGTTATGCACACCTCCCCACAGCAATTCCCCCTTTAATTTCTGGTGTGTCTGTTCCCAGTCCATAAGTACTCCCAACCCAGACATCTCCCTCATGTAACACTTCTCCCCACTCTTATGCCCTGTCATCCCAAAAATTCAACCTGTGACTTCCCATTTTCCATGCCCCATCCTTAAACACTCCCTCTCCAGAAATCTGCCTTTGGCTTTCTGATATCCCTGATGTTTCCAAAGGTAGGCATTTCTCTCCCTAAAATTCCTCTTTTGATTTTTCTGTCTCCCCTCCTCTCTCAGTATGCTCCATCCCTTCCCAGAAATCTCAATATAACTTTCACATCTTTGTTCCTGTTATTCTTTTCCCTCCCTCCCCAGAAATTCTTCTTTGACTATCCCATTTTCTGGGCCCCCTTTTATGCAGGTCTTTCTTCAGAATTTCTCCTTTGACATTCAATATTTCTGTCTTCTCTTCTTATGCTTTTTGTTCACTAACTTATCTCCAGGAACCTTATCATTATCATTATTAATATCACTATACAGTCCCCTCCACAGAAAACCCTTTTTGACTTTCCCATCCCTTTGCTGTACCAGTGTGTATGCCACCTGGTCCCCAGAATTTCCCCTGTGGCTCTTCCACTACCTTACACCCAGCCCATGTCTTTATGCACTCCAATCACCATAAACAACATTTGACTTTCCCAGCTCCCTGACTAGCAGCTTACACAGTCTTCTCACCAGAAATCTGCCATTGATTTTTCTCACTTTCCTACTTCTTTGTTTATAAAATGATCTCCCCAAAAGACCCCTTTTAATTTCCAACCTCTCTGCCCCCACACTTACAGCCTTCTCTTCTGAGAAATTTCACATCTGTCTGCACACTTATCACCAGAAACATCCTTTGATCTCCCATTTCCTGTCCCTCTCCTTATGCACTCCTCTGGTAGTTTGAATGGATGGCCCCCAATATATCCAGGATTTTATCAAAGTTTGTAATTTAGATCTGCAGCTACCTGGCTGGAGGAGGTGTAACTATGGGTGATATCACAGAATCCAACACTATGTTGTGGGGATGCATTTGGAATTCCACTCTAAAGATATGCAAAGTGCCTGAGCTTTGCCTGGAGATCCAAAGTGTGCTTGCTTACATTTTGGTGATGAGTTCTCTCTCCTGGACACGTGGAAGTGAGTCCAACTTCTTCTGCCATCATGGAAATTCCCCTGTATCAATAAATCCATTCTTTCTTTCATAATCTGTGTCTGGTATAGCGATTCATCCCAGAAACCCGAGGCTGTCAGCTACAAATCCCATCACCATAGGTACCTCTATTCCTTTTCCATATTTCTTCCCTGTCATTATGCCCTTCCCTCCCCAGATATTCCATTTTGACTTTCATATCTTCCTGAATTCTGTCCTTATGGTCTCTTATCCTTGCCTAGACATCCTTTACTTACCAAATTTCCATAACATCATCTTGCTTCACCGGATCCTTATGCAGTACCTTCCCAACTGTGTCTCGTATAGTGATTCATTCCAGCAACCTGAGGCTGTCTGCTACAAATTCCATCACCATAAATACCTCTTTGCCTTTCCATCTTTCTTCCCTGTCATTATGCCCTTCCTTCCCCAGAAATTCCATTTTGATTTCCCAACTTCCTGCATTCTCTCCTTATGGTCACTTATCCTTCCCTAGATATTCTTTATTTACCACATTTCCATGTCGTCATCTTGCGTCCCCTGATCCTTATGCAGTACCTTCCCAGGTATTCATTTTGCACATGCTTGCTCCACATCCTTGTGCACTCTTGAGAACCAAAAATCTCCCTTTGACTTTGCCAGTACCCATCCCCCTGTCTACCCATATGTACTATACTCCACATACATTCCCCGTTGGATTTCTCATCTCCCTACTCTTATCCATATGCATTCAGTCTTACAAAGTATCTTAAATTTTCCTATCACCCTGACTTTTCATTATGCCCTAAGAAAAGTCTGCCTCAGAAGACCTAATGTGACTTCCCCCAGCATTCTTCTTCCTGTCATTATGCTCTTCTCTTTCCTGAAATTACCCTTTTAATATTACATCTTCCTGCCTCCCATCCTTATTCACTCTGGTCCCTAGAAGTCCCCTTTAACTTTCAAGATTTTCTTCCCCTATCCTTGTGGCTCTCCCCCGTCCAAAATCCCCGTTTGATTTTCTTATCTTCATATATCACATAATTATGTACTCACGTCCCATAAAATCCCCCTTTACCTTTCTGTTCTTTATAACCACAGTTGTTAATCACTTCAGTTCTTAAGTCCTAAGTACTCCCCTCCCAAACATTCTACTTTGACTTTCCATCACTCAAACTTCTCATTATTCCCTTTCTTCCTACGAAATCGAAACTTGACTCTCTTATCTCTCTATGAAGTGTCTTGATGTCTTCCCTTTCCCAGAAGTCCACCATTGCTGTTTCTATTTCCTGGCTGTAGTCCTCATGCACTCTTCTCTTCCAAGGAATTCCTGTCATCTCTCTGACTCCTTACATATTGATGACCTTATTTTGTGATTCTTTACAAATACAGAAATATATGCAGTGCACCAATAAATTTGTGATGTCCTCAACATCTTGTCTTCTGAATTTAAAGAATTGAAATTAAGAGATTATGGGTAATGTTTTGCAAGACTTTTTTAGATTAAGAGAAGGAAATAGGAGAAAGTATAGAGATCTCTATCCACTTTTAACATCAGGTGGGCATAATTTCACATTCCCATCTCCCTGCCATCATTCCTCATGCACTCCCATTACCAGTGATTCACCTGTGACTTTCCCATCTCCTTGTCCCACTCCATATGCCTTCCCCACAGAAATCCCCATTTGAATTTCCCATCTCCCTGCCCTACTTCTTTAAACAAACCCCTCCCTACAAGCAACCTTTGTTTGAGTTTCTCATTTCCCTGCCCTCTTTTGTTTTGTAGCCCCTCCCTAGAAATCTTCCTTTCTCTTTCTGTTCTCTCTGCCCAGAGTCAACAAGCATTGCTCTCCCCAGATATCCCCACTTGAATTTCGCAAATCCCTGCTCCCCATTTTTATGTACTTCCAAGTTCAGAATTTCGTTTACTATTCCATATTTTGGCCCCATTCTTTTTTTAAAAAAATATTTATTTATTTATTTGAGAGAGAGAGAAAGACAGAGTGAGAGAGATTGGGCATGCCAGGGCCTCCCACCACTGGAACCCAACTCCAGAGATGCTTGCACCCCCTTGTGCATCTGGCTAAAGTTGCTCCTGGGGAATTGAGCCTTGATCCAGGGTCCTTAGGCTTCAGAAGCAATCCCTTAACCACTAAGTCATCTTTCCAGCCCATATGGCCCCCATTCTTATGCACCTACATTTCCCCTTTGATTTTCACATGGTTCTGTTTGCTTGTCCTAGCCAGAAATTATTTCATTTTACCATATATATCATTTTACCATACCCCGCCTTGATCCTTATGCCTACCTCTCCAGAAAAAGAAAGAAAGAAAGAGACAAAAAAAGAAAGAAAAAGAAAAATGAAGAAAAAATCTTGTGCTAGGTCATCTCATTACCCTTGCCTCTTAATGTTCTTATTTACTGTCCTACCTAGAAATCCCCCTTTGACTTTACCATCTTTCTGCCCCTCCCCCCTTATAATATGCACTCAATTTGATTTCCCAGAATTCCACCCACCTCCATAGGAACTCCTGTCCCAGGATAAGCCCCAATAAATTTCTCACATTCTTGACATATTCTTATGCAATCAATTCCTCAAAAATCCCCCTTTGACTTTCCAATCTCTTTCCCCTTCCTTTCATGACCACCTTTCTCAAAAAATTTCCTTTGATTTTCAGATCTTTTTTCATCCTTATTTGATAACCCTCTCCAAAAGTCCCTTTCTCCCTTCTCATTTCTTTCTGCTCTTTCTTAGGCAATCCCATCACCAGAAACCTCCCTATAATTTTCCAAAGTCCTTTTGCCCCATGTTTATGCACTTCCCTCTATAGATCTCCCTTTCAGTTACCCATCTTCCTGCTGTGTTCTGTCTGCACTCCTCTATCCTGAAATACCACTTTAATTTCCATTCCTGTTCCCCTTCCTTATGCACTCCCTTCATCTGAAATCCCACTTTGCCTGTTCCATTTCCCAGCCTGCTCTCTCATTTCTCATTATATCCTACCCTTCCCAGAAATCCAGATTTGAACTTTCCATGTTCTTGCTTCCTGTTCTTATGTTGTTCCTTTCCTAGACATACTCTTTTTACTATCTTACCATGCTGCCACCCCCATACTTATACATTCTTACTCCAGGTATACCCTTTCCCTTTCCCCATGCTTGCTCCCCATTCTTATGTACTCCCAGAACCACAAATTTCCCATTGACTTTCTCAGTTACTGTCCTAAAGTCTGCCTTTATATCTTGCTGTCACTTTCTCACATTCCTGTTACCCACCCTAATGCACTGCCATCCCCTCAAACTCCTCCTTGATTTTACGATTTCCTGGCTTCCCATTCAATTCTGGTGATGAGAGATTATATGTAAAGATTTCACTCATTTTCTCTTTACCATTGTATGTGGAAGCTCTTTATTTATGCCTGTTGTGTTCCACATAATCACCTTTCATCAGATACTATGAAGTATATGTGACATTGCAAATGGAAAATGTAAATGTATGGACAAGAAAAAGAGTGTATATGCTCAAGAAATTATGAAAATGACCAGCAGAATAAAAATTAAAAATATATTTTAATTGTCAATGTTCACTTGAGAGTTATATAACTACCCTTCAAAGATTTCCCTTTCAAAATTTATTCTTACTATAGTGTTTTTTTTAGTTGAACTTCCTGCCATCTGGTTTTGTACTCTCCCATTCCTCCAAAGGAATTTATGCTTTGCCTCATTTTATTTTGTAAATAAAATATTAGATATATTATTCATTTTAAAATTATCTTTATTTTTACAGTAGAAATTTATTTTCCCACATATTTGACAGAAATATTTTCATGTAATGAGAATTTTATGCACTGTGAATTCCAGACTGTGCATAATTACCTTTCTATGAGGTAAATTGAGGTATTAGGAAATTGCAGACAAGTGTAATTACTGATGTCAGGCAGTAGAGGGCGCCATTTTGGGAGTCAGTCTTCATGCACATGTGCCCCCTGCTATCCCGGATGTTCTCACTTCCCAGCAGACATTTCCTGTGGTAAGTTTCTAGAACTTCCGCGTCACAGTGGCTGCCCTCAGAACAGCAGAATGTCATGTAACAAGTTCCCTCAGGTTGGAGTGGGTTGATAAACCAAACTTTGATACTCTGTTTCCTAGTCATAGATTTCTTTAACAGTTGAGTTTTCCCTTTCAGCTGTGAGACTACCTACTGGAGAGACGCCATTCCCCAACCGACGAAGCCGCCATCTTGACAGAACGCCTGGGACCGGTGAGGTACCTTCACGAACTGTTTGTATTTCCTCACGGAACAAAGGCTGATTATGCTGTAGGTGCATCTAGGTAATAAAATAATTTAATTTTTTTTAAGTCTGGTGATTTAATAAAACAGTAGAGTGCTTGCCGGGGATAGTGGGAGTATGTGGTTATATTTCCAGAATGGTTGAGGGTTTTTGTGTGTGTGTGTGTGTGTCTGTGTGTGAGAGAGAGTGTGTGTGTGTGTGTATGTGTGTTTTGAGAGACAGAAAGAAAAAGACCTAGAGATAGAGAGAGAATGCCAGGGCCTTTAGCCACTGGAACAATGTCCACACTGTGAGGTCTGAAAAGGAAGGTCAGTCAGGGGAGGCGCCATTTTGCCTGTATGAGCTCTCTTCCCAGTGAATGCTATTTCTGTGGTCAGACTCTAGAACTTTCTGGGTACAATGGATACCCTCACAATGGCAGAGTGTCCTGTAACAAGCTGTCCCAGGTTGGAATGGTTTGATAAGTCAATTTTTGATTTCCCTGTTTGAAAATGCAATCTTATTGGACTGAGATTCCCTTTACAGTTGGCTTTTGCCTTTCAGCCATGAGAGTACTTACCAGACGGTCAATATTCTTAAAGGTTTGTGGAGGACCATGCCGCCATCTTGACATAGAACTCCCGGTACAGGTGAGGTATCTTTCCTGGCTGTTTTGATTTCCTTCTCTACACTAGGGTTGATTATGCTTCATTGTTTCCATTTAATAACATACCTTAAAATTTTAGGCTTTGAGGTGTAGCATAAGACCAGAGAGCTGCCAGGGATAGTTGAAGTATGTGGTTCCCTTCCCACCACTGTGAGGTTTTAACATGGAGGACAACTTTTTATAGTGGTAGTAGCTATTTGTTAATTCAAAGTTTTCAGTTATAGACTAGAGAAGTAATTATGTGGAAGTAGATTTCTGTAAAATGCTTGATGGCTTTGGATTTCATTTCTGTCCCTTTACTTATAAAAAGATAATTTTTATAATTCCATGGATTCCCTAACTTGTTAATCCACATATTTTTTAGTTTAATATTTGCATAGCATTTGTTGCAGTCCGGTTCGCATTGCTGGTAGAAATCACCCAACCAAGAGCAGCTTCTGGGAAAAAGAGATTTATTTTGGCTTATAGGCTCGAGGGGAAGCTCCACGATGGCAGGGGAAACCGATGGCATGAGCAGAGGGTGGACATCACTCCCTGGCCAACATAAGGTGGACTACAGCAACAGGAGGGTGTGCCAAACACTGGCATGGGGAACCTGGCTATAAAGCCCTTAAGCCCACCCCCAACAATACGCTCCCTCCAGGAGGCATTAATTCCCAAATATCCATCAGCTGGGAACCTAGCATTCAGAACACCTAAGTTTATGGGGGACACCTGAATCAAACCACCACATTCTGCTCCTGACCCCCATAAACTGCTCATCCATACATGATGTAAAATACAATGCTTTCAGTCTGACTTTTAAAGTCCCCATAGTTTTTATCAATCTCAATGATGTTCATACATCCCCATAGTTCAAGATCTTTTAACTGAGCCATAATACCAAAATATAACCTCAAAAAACCCATAATGGTACAGAACAAATATTCAGACTGCAATAGATGGCATTGGGCATAGCAAAGAAACATTCAACCAATGCAAGATTTAAAACAACCAGGGCAAATATCAAATTCTGTAGCTTCAAGTCCAGCAACTCTAACCAGTGACAAATCTTCAAGTCCGATAATTCTAACCAGCAACAAGTCTGGCATTCCAATTCCACTCCTCCAGCTAGGCTACTCACAGTCCTGGAAAACTTCATCGGGGCTGGCAGCTCCTTGGCAGCCATCTCATGGTCCCAGGGTTCATCCTCATGGCCCCATGGGATCTCTATGCAGGCAACCAGCAAACCTGCTTCACACTTCCCATGGCCATTTCCAAAACTCAAAACCATGTTGCAAACTCAATGACCCTCTTTCCAGCATTTCTTATACTCCACGATACCAGGTAGGGTGCCAATTTGTTAATCCAGGGGGGAATAAAGCAGACATTGAAGAACAGGACACTCCTTGAGCACTCAGGCCCCTTCAAAAGAGTTGACATTCTTCCTGTTGCCCCAGCGCAGGTCAGCTAGCCCAGTCTCAAAGGTTGTAATCTCTTCAGTTGCAGCTGAACGGGCAAGAGTTCACCCAAAGATTTTTCTTTCTGTGCTATATCCCTCTGCTCACACCAGTTCATTTCTACGCAAAGCAACCCTGCACAACTTCTCAGGACACAGGCATAAGAGCAAGCTTCTCACATTAACTGCTAGCCCAGTCCAAGCAAAGCTCTTTCTCACCCTCATAAGCCAAACCTCACAGTCCATAGTTCTTACTGCCTTCAGGTCTTGCAGCTCAGAGCAGAATAGTCCATCAAGCTGTACTTACAGCACTGTGAGGTATCTCTTAGGCCAAGGTTTCAAATCCTCACACATTCCTCTTGAAAATCAGCTGCAAAAGGCCAAAGGCACACAGTCAGGTGTCTAGCAGCAATCCCACTCCTCGGTACCACTTTACTGTTGCAGTCCGGTTCGCATTGCTGGTAGAAATCACCCAACCAAGAGTAGCTTCTGGGAAAAAGAGATTTATTTTGGCTTACAGGCTCGAGGGGAAGCTCCACGATGGCAGGGGAAAACGATGGCATGAGCAGAGGGTGGACGTCACTCCCTGGCCAACATAAGGTGGTCTACAGCAACAGGAGGGTGTGCCAAACACTGGCATGGGGAACCTGGCTATAAAGCCCTTAAGCCCACCCCCAACAATACACTCCCTCCAGGAGGCATTAATTCCCAGATATCCATCAGCTGGGAACCTAGCATTCAGAACAGCTAAGTTTATGGGGGACACCTGAATCAAACCACCACAGCATTTTTCTCTTTATTTTTTATTTATTTATTTATTTTTATTTATTTGAGAGTGACAGACAAAGAGGAAGAGGGGGAAAGAGAGAGAAGAGTGGGGTGCCAGGGCTTCTAGCCACTGCAAAGGAACTCCAGATGCATGCACCCCCTTGTGCTTCTGGCTAACATGGGTCCAGGGGAATCGAGCCTTGAACCGGTGTCCTTATGCTTTACAGGCAAGAGCTTAACTGTTAAACCATCTCTCCAGCGCTCTTTATTTCTTTAAGTTTCACTTAATTATTAGAGAATGGGTACACCAGGGTCTCTAGCCTGGTCAGATTCTAGAACTTTCTGGGTACAGTGAATGGCCTCACAATGGCAGAGTGTCCTGTAACAAGCTGCCCCTGGTTGGAGTGGTTTGATATGCCATTTTTGATTTCCCTGTTTGGAAACGCAATCTTGTTGGACTGAGATTCCCTTGACAGTTGGCTTTTCCCTTTCAGCAATGAGACTGCTTACAATACGGTCAATATTCCTAATGTTTGTGGATGACATGCTGCCATCTTGACGTAGAACTCCTGGTACAGGTGAGGTCTCTTTCCCAGCTGTTTTCATTTCCTTCTCTACAACAGGGTTGATTATGCTGTAATGTATCCACTTAATAAAATCCCTTAAAATTTTTAGGCTTTGAGGTGTAGTATAAGAGTAGAGTGCTGCCAGGGATATTTGAAGAATGTGTTTTCCTTCTCACTACTGTGAGGTTTTAACACCTAGCACAATTTTTTATACTGGCAGTAGCTATTTGTTAATTTAAAATTTTCAGTTATACCCTAGAGAAGTAAATATGTGCCAGTAGATTTGTGTAAAATGCTTGATGGCTTTGGGTATCATTGCTGTCTCTTTACTTATAAAGATAATTTTTATAATTCAATGGATTCCCTAACTTGTTAATCCACATACTATTTTTCAGTTTAATATTTCTATAGCATTTTCTCTTTATTGTTTTATTTTTTTTTACTTTTTTGTTTATTATTATTTATGTATTTGAGAGCAACAGACAGAGAAAGAGGCAGAGAGAGAGAGGGAGGGAGGGAGGGAGGGAGGGAGGAGAGTGGGAGCAACAGGGCTTCTAGCCACTGCAAAGGAACTCCAGACAAGTGCGCCCCATTGTGCATCTGGCTAACATGGGTCCTGGGGAATCAAGCCTTGAACCAGGGCCTTTATGCTTCACAGGCAAGTGCCTAACAGCTAAGCCATCTCTCCAGCCCACTTTATTTTTTTAAATTTCACTTAATTATTAGAAAATGTGTGCACCAGGGTCTCTAGCCACTGCAACCAAACTCCAGATGCATGTGCCAACATGTGCATCTGGCTTATGTGGGTTCTAGGGAATTGAACGTGGATCCTTAGACTTGAGAGGCAAGCACCTTAACCCCTATATCATCTCTGCAGACCTGCATTCTATTTTCCAGTACCTAGTCTGTACTCTGACAATAACATTTTATTTATATACCCAGATATCCTCTTTTGAAAAAGTCATAACCCAGTGCCCTTTCCTGGTGCACTGCCATCCCCCAAAACAACACCTTGACTTTCACATGTCCCTGCACCATTCCATATACATTTCCATTGCCCAGAAATCACCTTTTAACTTTCTTTGCCCATTATCCTTAAAGCACTCACCTCACCAGAATGTCCACTTTGACCATAAGCATATAGGATGAAAGGTTTTACTTCAGGCATGGCGTTTCTGGCAGAATCTGGTAACTGACTTCCACAGATGAGTGTGCATCTAGTGCTGAATTTGAGCCTGAACCCACAAACCAAGATTTACACCCAATGACACACTTCCTCCAGCAGGGCACCACATCTCAATGACTCTACTAGGTGATAACAAGTTAGAAACCTTTTTCAAAAATATTGAGGCTATGTGAAAATTACCATCAAACTACCACATTCTGAGCCTTGTACCACAGAGTCATGACCATCTCCCAATGCAAATTGCTCACAGTCCTACTTCAAAAGTCCCCAGAGTCATTACCATCATTAAACACTGTTCACAAATGTTAAGTCTCATCTGGTATTCAATTTTGTATCTTTACTGTGAGTTCCAAAACACCAATGATACAGACAAACCTCTTTCTTATTACCCATGCCTGCTCTGTGCATGCTTCCAGAGAGTCTCAACTCTCACCAGAATACTCCATCAAACTTTGCTTACAGCACTACAAGTCATCTCTTTAGCCAATGTTTCCATTCCTCCCACAACTAGTTCCAAATGATTCAAAATCAAATAGTCAAGTTTCCAGCTTTAAGAACCCCAATTTTTTGGTACAATTTTTTCTTTTTTTCTTTTTCTTTTTTTTTTTTTTTTGGTTTTTCGAGTTAGGGTCTCACTCTGGCTCAGGCTGACCTGGAATTCACTATGTAGTCTCAGGGTGGCCTCGAACTCTCAGCGATCCTCCTACCTCTGCCTCCCAAGTGCTGGGATTAAAGGCGTGCACCACCACGCCCGGCTCAATTTTTTCTATTACTCTCTTTTTTGTTGCTGTGGCAATGTTCTTCTTCAATTCTCTACCTCCCAAAGATTGTACCACGTGGGGACTACATAGGAAAATTAAATCACAGATATTTGAGGCTTATGGACATATTATATCCAAACCCCCTCAATACGTATTCTCATTGTTTACCTAACTGTAGTAACTATAATTTCACTTAAACTATAGATGATTTGTTTAGTTGTCTCAAATGGATGAAAGAGAAATCCTTTATGATGCTTTTAGGTTTATCTTTTTAAAATGTACCTTTGAATAAAGTTTTTAATGCCTCATGTGATTCGAGGGTTTGAGTTTTTATTCTTTTTTTCCCTCAGCAGTATGATCTTATATGATTGGTTGGTTTTCCGTTTAATGGAGGCAGGCATTTCTCAACATACCATTTTAAAATATGATATTGCTTTTATTTGATCGTTCTGTTTTCAGCTACCCTTTCAGATATCTCTATGAGTATTCATTTTACTGATTATCCGCCCAAACAATGGAGCTTTGTGGTTATTATTTGATTAATCCAATCCCAATTAAAAGTTTTAGTCTTTTTGTGTTTTTATCTTTTTATCATGTTATTTTTTATTTATTAAATACACAGTGACATTGGGGGAGAGAGAGAGATTGTGATTCAGAGACAATGCACGTACCAGGACCTACAGCCGCTGCACACAAACTCCAGAGGCATGTGCCATGATGTGCATCTGGCTAATATGGTGCCTGGATATTTGAACCTGGGACCTCAGGTTTCGCAGGCAAGCTCCTTAACTATTAAGCCATCTCTTCAGCCCTATTTTTATCTTTTAGACTTGTAGGATGTGAAACATTTTAATTCAATTAAAATATGGATTATTACATATAAATAATTGATAACATATAACAGATGTATAAATTTTTATATTGTCAGTTATATAACTATGATTCAAAGATTTTTCTCTTCAATTTTTATAATTATTATTTTTATGTCCAGCTTTATAATCATCATTATTATTATTAGTTATGTACTCATTCTGTATACAGCCATGCTGGTACCTTCATTAGCCTCCTTCCTGCCCTCCCCCCTCTGCAGGGACCCTTCACATTGGGAACTCTGGATCATGCATTGCAGGGTTAGCCACCTTTTATAGGTAAGAGGCAATGCAGCTGTGCATAATGTCTCAACATAGGGCTGTAACAGTCTTTCCACCCCTGCTTCCCTGAATTTCCCTGAGATATGTTGGGTTCATCACTCCAGTGATGTGTCTCTGGATATCTGGAGGTTATATTTTTTTGAACTGCTTGCAAGTTGGCTTGTATTTTTCCACTGTTGTGAATAAACTTAATTTCCCTTGCTGTGCCTTGTTTCCACCCATATACATTGCAACACATTGATTGAAGTAAAAATAATACTGTCTACTTCAAAACTAACAAATGTAAATTATTGTTACTGTTTAACTGTAGGACTTTAAATACTTTCCTGCGTTTATGACAGAAATGGGGTCATGGGATTAAATGTGAGCCATTGATGGAGTTTCCTCTCGAGTTTATAAACCAAAATAATCCCTCTTTTTCATACAAGCTGTTCTTAGGTGATTTCTGCCCGCAGTGCGAACCTGACTGCAACACCCACTTTTGTGGATCCTCCTACCTCAACCTCCTGAGTGCTGGGTAAAAGCATGTGCGACCATGCTCAGCCATGACTATTTTGTTAATGGATATTTTGTAGAGTTTTGTAGTAAAGTTGTACATTAGTGAGGTTAATGACTAAGTGTTTGCCCAGAATGTTCAAAGCCCATATTTCCATCCATAGCATTCACAACCTAGAGAAAACTGTAAAATGCCAATAGCTATTTTCTCAATCCAAATATTTATGGGCTGTATATGGATGTAGCTCAGTGTGTGAATGCTTTCTGAGCTTACATAAGGTCCTGGGTTTAAGCTCTAACACTGCAAAACTGTTGTTGTGAAATAAATGTGCAATTTATTTGTTTTTCTTTTTTTATTGATAACTT
This sequence comes from Jaculus jaculus, assembly GCF_020740685.1. Lineage (NCBI taxonomy): Eukaryota > Metazoa > Chordata > Mammalia > Rodentia > Dipodidae > Jaculus > Jaculus jaculus. Next base: position 8,182,468 of record NC_059125.1, read on the forward strand.
TTATAATTATATACAACAAACCATGTTAATAACCCCTCCCCTTCACAACTCCACTCACCATCATATCCCCTCTTACTCTCAGTCTTTTATATTTATGTATTTATTTATTTATTTTTTATTCTATTATTATTACTACTATTATTATTATTTTGGTTATTCGAGGTACGGTCGCACTCTAGCTCGGGCTGACCTGGAATTAACTATGCAGTTTCAGGGTGGCCTTGACCTCATGGCAATCCTCCTGCCTTTGCTTCCCAAGTGCTGGGATTAAAGGCATGTGCCACCATGCTCGGCCAGTCTCTTTTATTTTTGATGTCTTTAATTGACAATACTAAGAAAGCTGAGCAAATAGTAAAAATATACAAGAAACACCCCAACAAAATCATTTTTATTTCTCCTTATAGTCCATTTTCAAAGATAGAATGTTTTTTAATATATGTTCATTCAAATTTTTGCATATATATATATAGGCAAAGCATCAAGAATGGTGTGAATATAATTATCTCATACTCATTGAATTGGATGAAAAATTGTTAGATTAAACTTAATGAAAATTAATTGATATGTTTGACACCTATTGCAAAATATTTTATATTTACCATATTTGTACCTTAGAAAATGTGCTCTATTTGTTCACTTATATAAGTAGTTATTTTAGAACTCATTCAGCTAAAAGCAATAGGTTATAATTGAAACATAAGAGGTTAGGCATATTGATGTAAACTCAATGTATGATAATTTGGGTATTCACATGATTATGGAGGGATACATCATTTAAAATATGTTATTAAAAGGCATATAACAATACAAGTATTAACTGACAATTAGTATAAAAGTCATTAGTAGGGAAAATGATATAAATTTATAATTTTCATTCATTGTTTCAGATTTTGAGGGGAATATGATTTGATATTTTGGATAATTGATAATTTTCAATACGATTTTACATGTGGCTCATGTTTTCGAGAATCATTGAATTTCATAATTAACAATGTTTTAAGTGTTAGATGCACATAATTATAAGACTATCATTCTTCATAATTTATAGATTTGTTTTTCCAATATGCACTATATCTTTGATGATTTCATAAGGCATTCAGCATATATATTGTTAAAAATGAAAGAAATACAAATCAAGGGAGGATTTTTACAATTGTAGTAACTGTGGTCATTTAAAGTTATTTTTTTATTTTTATTTTTTCATTTGTTTGCTGTTCTGCAAGTACAGACAGTTTGGTACAATTATTAGGCTCATCTGTGACCTACACCTTCCCCATTGGCCCCTCCAAGTTGAGGTATATGGGTCATGCATTGTGGAGTTAGACCACACTTATTGGTACGATAAATGTCTCTGCATATCATGACCCAACATGTGGCTCTGACAATCTTTCTGCCCCCTCTTCCGCAAAATTTTGAGCCAATTTGGGTTCATTTTTGGTCTGCTTCAGTGATGAGGTGGTGGGGGCTTCTGGGGCTCTGGCTCTCTTGATTTGGTAGGAGTTGATTTTTCTCTGTGTTGGTCTCCTTCCCCCTTGTGCTGGTATCTGGTTCATCAGGAAAACAGCACCCTTGCTTGTTTTGCCAATTTTTCTTAGTTTCAGCCAGGGCCCTTTTGAGGTATGATGGGGTGGCTCCCTCCTTAGGATCTACATCTGTCTGAAAAAGAGAAGCAGATTCTCCAACAAAGAGAAAGATATCACCAGGACAAATGAGCTAACTCTTACTTTTTTTATAGAGAGTTTTATAGGTGTAAGCCTTCTTGTAGCCCATGATTGATGGTAGCTTGATATTGGAGATTGGGCTTATGTTTGGATATGTTTCCGACTTGTTTCCCAGCTACAGCTATGGGTCTCGTACCACTGAGGGGATAAGTTAGCCGAATCAAGAGCAGTTGGTTCCCCACCATAGCTGTGTGCCACTCTTTCACTTGTGTGGGCATCACAACAGGTTATTTGCTGCTAAGTAGGTTGGACCATGAGTTGTTTGGACAGATATTGGGCGTTTTCCCCAGTCGCCCATATAGCACCTTCTGGCACTAGCACACTGACTGTCTGGTGACTGACTCTCTCCTGGCTTCCAGCCATGCCATTCCATTTTACATGTCAGCTGCATATGGTGTCTTCAGCAATAGGGTCTTACCACTAGCTTTTGGTGGGTCATCAAGTACTCAGACAGAAATCTGTCATTCTCTTAGGAAAACGTGCATGTTTCTCTGATCAAAAGCTCATTGTTGGTGATAGCCCCATGCTGAACTGGGAGTTACACGTCAGTGCCCCCTAAGAAAATGAGGAATAAAGGTAACTAATATGTAGGAGTTAGAGAGGAGAGAGAGAGAGAGGGAGAGGGAGACTGAGGGAGGGAAGATGTAGAGGATTTAGGTTAGACTTAATTCTACCCTCTCCAGTGTTTTGTGGTTCAGGTGTTTCTTGTAAGGGCCTGGTGAAGGTTCAGCCATTTGGTCTGCCTTTTATGAAGTAGAATTTTATGGTACCATTGCCATTTGTATATAGATTAGTGTTTCCCACCCATTTGATGCCCACCCCTCCCCATCCCTCCTAGTGTCTACTCCATGAGATGCTTGCTGGGTATGTAAGGTATCTTGGGTAGATTTAGGTTAGGTGCTGTAGATGGATGAGACTATGTGGCGATTTTTTTTCTGTGATTGGCTAAGTTCACTGAGAATGATTTGTTCCAGGATCAACCATTTTTCCTCAAATATCTTTGTGTCATTTTTTCTTACTACTGTATAGAATTCCATTGTGTAGATATCCACATCTTATTTATCTGTTCTCTAGTGATGGACATCTGGGTTGATTCCAGCTCTTAGCTATTACAAATTGAGCTGCTACAAACATGGTTGAGCAAATCTCTCTGGCCTGTGGTTTGAAGGTTTTAGGGTAGATGCCCCATAAGGGAATAACTGGGTCTGTTGGTATCTCTATAGTCAGCTTTTTCAGGAGTCTCCATATTGCTTTCCAAAGTGGTTTTACCATCCTACATTCCCAACAACAGTGGATGAGTGTTCCTGCTTCTCCACATCCTCACCAGCATTTATTTTCATTTGATTTTTTGATGTATGGTGTCCTTATTGTGGTAAGGTGGAATCTCATAGTTGTTTTAATTTGCATTTCCCTGATGATTGGGGATGATGAACATTTTCTTAAGTGTGTGTTTGCCATTTGTATTTCTTCCACTGTGAACTGCCTGTTCAGCTCTTTGCCCCATTTTGTGACTGCGGTGTTTGACTTTTTGCTGTTTAGAGTTTTGAGTTCTTTGTAGATTCTAGAGATTAGGCCTCTATCAGTTGGATAACCTGCAAATATTTTCTCCCATTCTGTGGGTAATCTATTGGCTTTGCTTATTGTATGTTTATCTGTAAAGAAACTCTTCAGGTTCATGTGATCCAATTGGTTGAGTGACTTTCACATCTCCTTGCCCTCTCATTATCCATCCCCCCTCAGAAATCCAAATTTAACATTCATATTGTCCTTCCCCTTCTCTTTACTCCCCTTAAATCCCTCATTGACTATCCCATCTTCTGGATTCCATCCTTATACACTACCCCTCCACAGAAATGTTCTTTAACCTTCCCGTCTTTCTGCCCCTTTCCTTATGACGTGCCCTCATTTGAAATCCCTGTTTAAAATTCTTATCTCCTTTGTACCCAATAGTTATGTGCTTCTTTCCCTAGAAATCTGTCTTTACCTCCTTAGTTGCTCGCACTCAGCCCTTAAGTACTCCCTGCCCCCCATTTTCTCCTTTGACTTTACTATTTCTTTGCCTTCGCATTATTCCTTTCCCATCCCAGAAATCTGAATTTGAGCATTGAATTTCCCTATCCATGATTCTGATGAGTTCCCCTCCCCAGAAGTCCATCTCTGACTGTCCCATTTTCCTGGCCTTGTGTTTATGAAAGACTTTTCAGAAATCCTCTTTAATTTTCCCATCTCCCTGCCCTTTCATTATGCACTTCTTTTATTTCTAGAGATTCCACTTTGACTGTCCCATATCCCTGACACCCATACTTAGGCACTCACCTCCCCAGAAGCTTCTTTGACATTCTGATATTCTTACCTCTTATCCTTATGCTCTGTCTCCCATAGAATTTTCCTCCTCTGTTCCTCCTGACATTCCTATCTCCCCACAACCATGTTCATGGACACTATCCTTCCCAGAAATCACCCTTTCCTCTCCCATTCCTGCTTTTTAGTTCTGTAATCTACCCCACCTACTTATGTGTACTTGCTCTCACAACATTAGTTTGAAGCTTCCCATCTCCTTGTCCCCCATCCTTTTGCAATACCCTCCCAGAAATCACATAGTGATGTTCATATCTCATTGACCAATATGCTTATGCAATTTTCTCAAAATAAACTCTCAGACCACATTTCCATTTCCCTGCATTCCTTCCGTAAGCACTCCCATCAACAGTGATAAGCTCCTCCCTAGAAATCCACCTTTCACTTTATGTTCTCTCTGCCCAGAGTTCTTAGCCATTTCTATCCCCAGACATGTCCCCTTGAGTTTTCCAATCCCAGCTCCTTCCCTGTCTTTAAGAACTTCCATACCCAGAAATTGCCCTTGGACTTTATTTCCCATACTTCTCTTTATATTTATGCAATCACTTCCCCTTTAGGGATGCAAAAAAGAGGGCTGGAGAGATGGCTTAGCAGTTAAGTGCTTGCCTGTGAAGCCTAAGGACCCCGGTTCGAGGCTCGGTTCCCCAGGTCCCACGTTAGCCAGATGCACAAGGGGGCACACGCGTCTGGAGTTCGTTTGCAGAGGCTGGAGTCCCTGGCACTCCCAATCTCTCTCTCTCCCTCCCTCTATCTGTCTTTCTCTCTGTGTCTGATGCTCTCAAATAAATAAATAAATAAAAATTTAAAAAAATATTTAAAAAAAAAGATTCAGCAGTTGAGGTGGTAGCCTGTATAGTATAATGACCCCTGTTGGATTCCCCAGTACCCACATAAAGCCAGTTATAAAAAGTGGCTCAAGCATCTAGAGTCCCTCTGTAGTGGCAACAAGGCCTGTTGCATTATTCATATCCTCTTTTTGTGCTTGCATACAAAAAAATAATATTTTTAAGAAAAGAAATCCCCCTTTGGCGTACCAATATCCCTGCCACCTTCCAAAGATAGTGCTACTAATTAAGAAAAAGTCCCCTTTGGGTTTTCTCATCTCCAGGCAATGATATAATATCCTTCCCTCTCTAGAAATCCCAATTTTAATTTCCCATCTTCCTGCCCTCTCCTTGGTTTCCCCTTCCTCCCCAGATGCTCACCTCCGACTGTCCCAACATCCTGGCACTAGCCTTATGTACTTCGCTTTGTAAGAATTTACCTCTGCCTTTCAGATATTTCTGTGCCTACTTCTAATGCACTTTGCTACTCTGAAAGCCACTTTTGACTTTCCCATCTTTATGCTATACATTCACCAGAATTCCCGCATGATTTTCCCATCATCTTGCACTAATGTCCTTATGCAAAGCCATCCCAAGACCCTCCCCCCCTTGGACTTTCCAACACACTGCCCTGTTTATTCATCATGCACCCTCTTCTAGGAAATGCCCCTTTAATTTTCTAGACTCTCTCCTCTAGGAGTTATGTACTTGCTCATCCTCCCCAGCTACCAATCTTTGATTTTCCCATATCCCTGCTCCCCATTTTACATACTCCCTTTCCCCTAATCTCCCTTTCAATTTCCTATCTCTCTGTCCCCTTACATATGCATTCCCCTTTTGACAATCCCCATTTGATTTT